>NC_138343.1:41377712-42577712 GCF_046562875.1 Panthera onca
TCCCCTGTTCATGCTCTGTCTCTCTCTGTCTCAAAAATAAATAAAACGTTAAAAAAAAATTAAAAAAAAAAAAAAAAAAAAGGAGATCTTACATTGGTTATGTATATGATGATTCCATTATGAGATGGAGGGGATGGGGCTGACTATCTCAATTGTTGTGTTCATTTATTGCCTACATATATAAAAATCCTTATACTTTTTAGGTACCGGGAAGCCAGTGTGGAAGTGATGGGGGTAATGTCTCATTTTTCTGTGATTGAACGTGGCAGCATCGATGAGGCTTATATAGACCTGACCAGTGCTGTACATGAGAGACTACAAAAGCTACAAGGTCAACCTATCTCGGCCGACTTGTTGCCAACCACCTACATTGAAGGGTTGCCCCAAGGCCCTACAACAGCAGAAGGGACTGATCAGAAAGGTACTTCCATAGCATCGTATTGCTTCTGCTTCCTGCCTTTGGAACCTGCTTTGCTTGGTCACGCTGATCCTTCTTGGATTGATTGAAAGGAAACTTACACTACAACCTGAATGAATCACAAGGACTGACAAGGAAGGATATACAAATTCTTTTATCTTTTCAGGTATATGGATGTTGAGAAGCTGTGAAATCTGTATGAAATCAAGTTTCTCTTTAGATATCACTAGAGCAGGTTAGAGTTATCAGTAGACTGAGCCCTTCTGTCATTTGTAGGTTAACTTATAGTGTTGTAACTTGGTTTCTTCATCATCTAAGTTTTTTAAGGGGGACCTCAAGGATGGGGAGTTGAGTCACTCAGAATTTCTGATCAATTTAGAGTGAAAAATATCAGTGGACTCTTCAGGGTCTCATTTTATTTTCCTTACTTTCACTTTCATAGTGATTTCCCCCTCCCTATCTAACTCTCCCTCTGGCACCCACTGATGTATTTGGTATATCTTCTTAAATTTGTATGTCTTTATAAATTACACAGTGTTGCTTTATGTGTGTGCTTTTAAAATTTGTGCTCTTTAATTAAAAGATAGTATTATCTTATAGATTTCATTCTTACTTTACTAATTTTTTAATTTTAATTCCAGTATCATTAACATATAGTGTAGATTCCATTCCTTTTCTTAATTTTCCTTTAGTGGTGATTTTATAGGTCTTTCCATGTAGTTGTATTTATGTGTAATTGATTGCTTTTAATTACAGCATAATTCATGGTATGGATCTATGGTAGTTACAGACAATTCTCCTAGCTATTAATTCATTTGTTACTTCTAATTTTTTTTAATATTTATTCTATTTTTTTTTAATATTTATTTGATAAATGTCCTCATTCATCCTCTTTTGGACCTATGCAGAGGTTTTTCTGAAAATGTCACGAGTGGACTGCTAGGCCATAAGGCATACACATACATTGTTTCACTAAATACTGCCAAATCATTCCCCAGAATGGCTATCAATGGTTACCCCATGCCTGTAGTACACAAGAATTCCTGTTGCCCTCATATTCTTGCCAGCAGCTGGTATTTTTGAATGGTTAAAAGTACTCACCAATATGATGGCTATAATAAAGTAGTATTTCATAAGGAGCTCCTGGCTGGCTCAGTTGGAAGAGCATGTGATGTGACGATTGATTTCGGGGTTGTGAGTTCAAGCCCCACATTGGGTGTAGAGATTACTAAAAATAAATAAATAAACTTAAAAAAAAAAGCCTTTAAACAGCAAAGTGGTTCAACAAAGTGTAGCATAAACAAAGTTAATGGATGACAGATTTGGGATAAGTAGAAAAGTAAAAATATGAAATTTTATTTCATGTTTTCAGTTTGTTTAAATTTATATTTCTCTATTTACTAGTTGAGGTTGAGCATTTCTTCCTATATTGATAGTTTATACCTTTGTGAATTGCTTATTTATAATCTTTACCCAATTTATCATTGGATTTCCTGCCTTTTTTTTTGCAAGAGTTCCTCATATATTGCAGTTATTAGTGTCTTGTTTATTTTTGACACTGCAAATATCTTCTCCCAAATCTGTCATCCATGAACTTTGTTTATGCTGTACTTTGTTGAACACGATTCTTTTAGTCCATCATTTTTTTCACCTTATCTTTTGTGCATTTTGAATCTTGTTTTAGATATCCATTTCTACTAGAAGTTCACAGAGGTCTTTTCTACACTTCTGTTTGCCTTGTAATTTTTTTTAGGTCTTTTGGCCATATGGAGTTCAACCTTTTTATTTGATTTTATAAAAATCTTATTTATATTATTTAAAAATTTTTTTTTTTTTTTTTTTTTTTTTTTTTTTTTTGAGAGAGAGCACAAGTGAATGAGGGGCAGAGAGAGAGAAAGAATCCCACGAGGTGCAGAGAGAGAGTGTGGAGCCCAGAGTGGGGCTCAAGCTCACCTGGAGCAGGACTCAAATTCACCCGAAGCGGGGCTCAAGCTCACCTGATGTGGGGCTTGAACTCCTGAACTGTGAGATCATGTCCTGAGCTGAAGTCAGACGCTTAATCGACTGAGCCACCACCCCAGGTGCCCCTATTTTTTATTATTATAATAATTTCCCGACAATTACTTATTAAATAATCCATTCTTTCTCCACTTCCCATGTAGAAGTTGGTCAGTTTCTGTAGTATCCCATTTGTCTCTCTGCTCCTGCTCCTGCTCCAGAAACACATTGTTGTGTTTTTTTTTTTTGGTTTTTTTTTTTTTTACTCTTTGTAGTATGTTCTATTTGATAAGGATGTCCCTCTGCTTTTGCTTTCCAAAATTGTCTTACCTATACATGTACCTTTGTTATTCACTGTGCATTTTAGAATACAATAGTTGAATTCCTCAAAAAATCTTGATAGGATTACATTGAATTTATATATTTAGAGAGAATAGTTATGTTAATGTTAACTTTTGCCATCCGTAAACATATCACTGATTTTTTTAGGTCTTCAATTGTGTCCCTTTTAATTATTTTTTTTTAAGTTAAAATTATTTATTTTATCTGTTATAATATTTTTACTTCCTCTCAGATCTGGAATCCAGTATATTTTCTTTTTTTTTTCTCATCTACACTTTTAATTGATGTAATACACATCAAGTGCACAAATTGTAAGTGCACCTTGGCTAATTTTCACAAAGTAAACCCCCATTTGTAAGTAGCATCCAAATCAAAACCAAAACCAGAATCCTAAAAGGCACACCTGCCTACACTTCCAGACACTATCCATTCCTCTCCCCTTCCTACAGTAACCATTGTCCTTATTTCTATTTAGCTTATTTTTGAACTTTATAAAATTGAAATCATGCAATATATACCTGAGTCTGGCCTCATTTGGTCAACATTGTGAGATTCATCCGTTCTGTTGTATGTAGTTGAGTTTGTTTACTTTCATTGCTGTGTAGTATTGAATTACATGAGTATATCACAAATTATCCATTCTATAATTGATGGATATTTGGGTTGTTTCCATTTGGGGGCTACTAAGAATAGTGATGCTATGAATATTCTTGTAAATGTCTTTTGGTGAACAAATGTATGATTTCTGTTGGGTATAGGACTAGAAGTGTTTAATTGTAGGATTTACCTAAAATCAGCTTTAGTTTGCTTATAGTCAGCTTTAGTAGGTACTTACTGCCAAACAGTTACCCAAAATGGTTGTACCAATTTATTTACTTATTTTTTAAGTTTATTTGTTTGAGGGGCACCTGGGTGGTTTAGTTGCTTAAGCATCCAACTTTGGCTCAGGTCATGATCTCACAGTTCGTGGGTTCGAGCCCCATATCGGGCTCTGTGCCAGCAGCTCAGAACCTGGGGCCTCCTTCAGATTCTGTCTCCCTCTCTCTGTGCCTGTCCTCCACTCATGCTCTGTCTCTGTCTCTCAAAAAAATGAGTAAATGTTAAAGTTTATTTGTTTGAGAGTGGGGGATGGGCAGAGAGAGAGAGAGAGAGAGAGAGAGAGAGAGAGAGAGAATCTCAAGCAGGCTCCACGCTGCCAGCACAGAGCCGAATGCAGGGCTCAAGCCCACAAACCCTGAGATCATGACCTGAGCTGAAACCAAGAGTCAGACGCTCAACCAACTGAGCCACCCAGGTGTCCCTGGTTGTACCAATTTATAATCTCACTAGTAGCATATATGAAAATTCCAGTTGTTTCACATGCTTTTCAGCACATGCTTTTTTTTTTTTTTTTCTCTTTTGCATTTTAGCCATTTTGATGGGTGTGTAGTGATATCAGTGGTTTTAGTTTGTATGTCCCTGGTCTTAATTGGTCTTAATGAAGTTGACCACCTTTAAATGTATTGACCATTTAGATATCTTCTTTCATTAAGTACCTCTTTAAATCATTTGCTCATTTTTTTTGTTGGATTGTCTTATCTCCATCTATAGGACTTCTTTATATAATCTGAAATGAATCCTTTATTAAATATATTGCATATTTAATTGCATATATTATGATGTATTATTATATTGCATATAAATATATTGCAAATACCTTCTGGTCAGTGACTTGTTTTTCACTCTATCACTGGTGGCTTTTGATGAAACAGAAAGGTTCTTGATTTTAATTTGGTCCATGTGTTTTTTTTTGTTCTTTATGGACAATATTTTTTATGTCCTGTTTAAGAAATACTTACCTACCTCAAGGTTATGAAGCAATTCTGTTGTCTTTTCTAGAAGCTTTACTCTGCTTTTCATTTATAATCCATTGTGTGTGTGAGAGAGATAGGGATCAAATTCCTTTTATTATGTGAGTATCCAATTATATCTTTATTAAAGCTTTATGTTTTTTATAAAGGTCTTGTGCATTCATTTGTTATGTTCATAAATGCTTTAATTTTTTATTGCTATTGTTTTACTTTTTTCTTTATTTTATACTTGGTTGATGTGTAGGGGAGTGATAAGTGATTTTTGTTTTTTTAAATTCAGCTTCATTTACCTATCTGACAAAAACTTTTGATATATAGGCATATGTCAGAGATATTTTGTGTTTGGTTACAGACCATCCACAATAAAGCAAGTATCTCAGTAAATTGAGTCAAATTAATTTTTTGGTTTCTTAGTGCATAGGGAAGTTTTGTTTACTATACTGTAATCTATTGAGTGTACAATACCATTAGATCTTTAAGAAGCACATACCTTAATTTTAAAAAGCTTTATTGCTAAGAAATGCTAACCATCTGAGCTTTCAGGAAGTTACAATCACTGATTCCAGATCACCATAACAAATAAAACAATAATGAAAAAGTTTGAGATAATTGTGAGAATTACCAAAAAGTGATATAGAGACACAAAGTGAGCAAATGCTGTTTGGAAAATGGTGCCAATAGATTTACTTGACAGGGTTGATACAAGTACTCAGTTTTTTAAAAAATGCAGTGTCTATAAAGCACATTGAAGCAAGATACAATAAAACAAGGTATGCCTGTAATCTGCATGAAAATGCTTTTGATAAGTAAAATGTATTCAATGGTTAAAAATACTTTCTTAAATAAAATAAAATTAAGGCAGGGCACCTGAGTTGCTCAGTTAGTTGAGTGTCCAACTTCTGCTGAGGTCATGATCTCATGGTTCAAGGGTTCTGGCCCCACGAAGGGCTTTTCCGCTGACAGCATGGAGCCTGCTTCGGATTCTCTGTCTTCCTCTCTCTGCTTCTCCCCTGCTTGCACACACGCATGCACACACATGCACACACTCGCTCTCTCAAAAATAAACATTTAAAAAGATGCTCTTAAATTAAAAAATAAAATTAAGGCAATGAAAATTTGCTTTTGTGGTAATATTGGATTGTAATATTTCTAGATACCAGATCTAAGAGGATCTGGGTCTTAATTTTTTTTTTTTTTTTTTTTTTTTGAGAGAGAGTGCAAGCGGGAAAGTTGCAGAGAAAGAGAGAGGGAGAGAGAGAAACCCAAGCAGACTCCACACAGTCAGTGCACAGAGCCTGACATGGGGCTCAAATTTATGAAACCATCAGGTCATAACCTGAGCTGAAGTTGGACACTTAACCAACTAAGCCACCGAGGCACCCCTGGGTCTTAAATGTTTTAAATCAGATATTATGAAACTTGAATTCAGCTGGATCTTACAGAACAAAACAATTGGCATTTAGAGGCTTTTTGAACAGGGTATCTACAGTTTTTCCTAGACATTTTCTAATACTTTTCATAATAGCTCTCTTCAAAACAGTGGGTCTCCCCTTCATTTGTAACATGAACATTGGTACTTTTACAACTATTATTTTGTAACATTATTCTTGTAAGTGCTCTTTCAGTAAAACATTTTGAATGCTGGCCATTAACCAAAAGGAAACTGTCTGGATACCATATTATAGCAAATTAGCTTCTGCGGGGGAGGGGGGGGAGGACATTAAGGCAGTCTGTGATTACTTGTAGAAACAATACAGATTTTCCCAGAAAAAGGTCCAAGAGAGTTTAGCTTACTTCTGGTTAAAGTGGTGAATTTCCCACGGGTTCCATGTTTTAAAATGAGACATAAGATGTAAAGTTTCCTTTTGCTGTTGAACAGTTGTAGGATATGCCTTTAATATGTTGTATTGAAGGGCAGTAGTAGAACTGCTTGTTCTACTAGGGAAGCTTGTGAGAAAGACCATTAAGGAATTATAGCAGAGTTTATAAGCTGGAGGCTGCAAATCCTTCAGTTCTTTCAGGGCAATACATGGACAATAAAAATTGTGCCACTTAAAGGAGGCAGAGTTATGGTACATAAACATTCGATGAAATATGTCCTGATTTTCTTTATTATTTTGGGACCCGAGTCAGAAATTTAACGGTCATAATAAGGAAGGTTTTTCTTTGGTCTTAACTTTGTGTACCACATCTTGCTGTGTGTCTAATGCTTTAAAACACTTGGAATTGGTTTATAATGGTTTAAGTCATTAAGTCTTTAAGGGTTTTTTGAGGGCTGTATCCCCTTTTGAAAATTTTTTGAAAGCTTGTTGACCCTTGCATGCCTCAGAAAAATGCATATCTACACATAAGACAATTGTGTGTGCAGTTTTCAGGAGATTCACAGACCCTCTGAAACCCGCATACCTCAGAATAAGACGTGTTATTACACATTATAT
Source organism: Panthera onca (assembly GCF_046562875.1). Classification (NCBI taxonomy): domain Eukaryota; kingdom Metazoa; phylum Chordata; class Mammalia; order Carnivora; family Felidae; genus Panthera; species Panthera onca. The sequence continues at coordinate 41,384,759 of NC_138343.1, forward strand.
TGGTATTTTTGGCTGCAACTCATTGTTAAAGAGCTCTCCGACTGAAGATGATGGTGTATACCTTCACTGGTGGAAAATGTTTACTTCAACTCAAATGGACATGTTCCTCTTTCTTCTATACCCATCTTTCTTATCTATGTACATTTTTGTTAAAAATGCCAATGTTTATTTCTATATGTCTTATGTATCTGTTGCCTTAGTGTGTCCAGTTTAAATATTTAGTTTCCAGATGGAGTGATACCATTTTTTTTATTTATAGTGCTCAGAACAGTATAATGTCTAGTAAATGGTTTATATTTCATATTGTATTCCTGAGTCTTCATATGATGTGTGCAACCAAAAAACTGGTAACAGAAATTAGCTTATCTAAGTGCATATAATCTTCCAGAAATTGTTTTTCATGGATGTGGCATATTTCAAACCTAGGAAAAGAAGCCAGGCGTTTGTGATATTTTGATAACTGAAGTTTCTGTTTAACTCTCCCATCCTGCCCCTTAATTCAAAGCTAGCAGTCCTGCTCAGCCATACTGTGTTTGCAACTTTGTATTTTCTGTTTCTGAAATAGTTACATGCATGGAAAGTTTAAGGGGTAGGATTACTTAAAGATAATACTCAAAAACTGCCAGAGTGAAAACTTTCCCTTCAGGGCCATTTTGGAACTAGTTTGTATTAGCTAAGGAATGCCTTAGTTTTCTCCTTTGGTCTTAATATATTTCATTTAAAGCATATATTGAACATCTTTTGAATGCCCAGGACATGAAGCAGTTGGGTAATAGTACAAGAAATCATAAACCTTGGTGTGCCTGGGTGGCTCGGTTGAGCATCCAACTCTTGATTTTGGCTCAGGTCATCATCCCAGGGTCGTGGGAGTGAGCCCTGTAACAGCTCCATGCTGAGCGTGGAGCCTGCTTAAGATTCTCTCTCTTTCTCGCTCTCTCGCTCTCGCTCTCTCTCACTCTCTCTCTCTCTCTCTCTCTCTCTCTGCCCCTCTCCCTTACTTGCATACACTCTCTAAAATAAAAATAAATTTAAAAAATTATAAACCCTTTTTAATGATGAGAGTTGCAGGGGTTGGTGGGACCCCCTGCTGGCTTTGAAGAAGTAAGCTGCCATGTTGTGAGAGGGCCTTTGGAGAAGGCCCTCATGGCTAGGCTCTGATATTGGCCCACTGCTGACAGCCAGAAAGAAAATGGAAACCAAATTCTACCAACAACCAGAGGGAGCTTGGAAGACACCAATCAGCTCATAGCACAGAGGAGGGCATACTTAGTATCAGTACAGGAACTTCTCTTTTGTAGTTTTGGTTTCTGGAGTTGTGGAGTCTAGGTAGAGGTTTATCAGTTTAACCCCAAGTTTTGGCACAAGTCATCAGTGCTCAGTCTTCTGTTCATCATTGCACTGGAGGTACAAGATGGTGTAATCAGAACAGAAGAGGGAATAAAAGCTAATTCAGATGTGAAGGAAGAAGTAAACTTTGTTTGCAGGTGTCATGACCGTGTTTGTAGAAAATCCTAAGGGATCTACACCCCGCCCTAAAAAAATACAGTAAGTGAGATTAGCAAGGTTGCAGGTGACAAAGTCAGTATGCAAAAATCAATAGCAATTCTATACACTAAAATTTTAGATGGGAATTTGAAATTTAAAAACAATGTTATTTGCAATAGCATTACAATTACGAAATTATTAGAAATACATATGTGAAGGGACGCCTGAGTGGCTCATTTAGTTAAACGTCTGACTTCAGCTCAGGTCATGATCTCACGGTTCGTGAGTTTGAGCCCTGTGTCAGGCTGGAACAGCCTGGAGCCTGCTTCAGATTCTGTGTCTCCCTCTCTCTGCTCTTCCACCTCTCATGCACTCTCTCTCAAAAATAAATAATATATATATATATATATATATATATATATATATATATATGTATATGAATATGTACTGTGAGATGTGTATATATATATATATATATAAATATATATACACACATATATGTATATACATATATATGAAAAACTAGTTCAGTGAAAACTACAAAACATTCCTGAGAAAGTAAAAAAGATGAAATCAATGGAGAGACATACCATGCTCATGGATCAAAAGACTAAATAGTAGAGCTTGAGTCTCCCCAGATTGACCTAGAGATTCATTGTTTTCCCTTCTAGAATCTCAGCAGGATTTTGTAGAAATTGACAAACTGATTTGAAAATCTGTATGAAAATGCAAAGGATGTGGGGATAGCCAAACAACTTTGAAAAAGAACTAAGTTGGAAGACTTAAACACTACCTGGTTTTAAAAATTATTAGGGGCACCTGGGTGGCTCAGTCGGTTAAGCATCCGACTCTTGATTTTGGCTCATGATCTCACAGTTCATGGGACTGAGCCCTGGGTCAGGCTGTGCACTGACAGCACGGAGCCTGCTTGGGATTCTTGCTCTCTGCCCCTTCCCCACTTGTGTTTTTTTTTTCTTTTTCTCTCTCTCTCAAAATAAATAAACTTAAAAAATATTTAATTATAACCTTATAGTAACTAGGGCAGTGTAGTATTGGTGTAAGAGGAGACAGATCAATGGTACAGAACAGGAAGTGTGCAAACAGATCCCTACAGTTTTGGTCAGTTGGTTTCCACAAAGCTACCCAGATAATTCAATAGGAAAGGAAAGTCTTTCAGTTCTAGTGGGCATTTTATACCAAAAACTGCCTGAATCTTTTCCCCCTAGTCCACTTTAGTGTATCAGAGAAAAACTAAAGTTGTATAGATTTTTACCAACTAGAGAAGGAAACAAATGCTGCTTATCTTCTGTCGCCCTGTTCAACTGACATGGAGGTAGAGTGACAGGATTGTAACATTACTTAATCTGGGAGAGCAATAATGAAATCTAAAGCAGAGAAAATTTAGCTCTACTAGTTGAGAAATGAGTCCAGAAAATCTCACAATTTCAATAAATTCATATTTTTTGTTTCCCAAACAATAATAGGCGGTTTATTTATTTTTAATGTTTATTTTTGAGAGAGAAAGAGAGAGAAAGTTCATATAAGCAGGAGAGAGGCAGAGAGAGGGAGACAGAGGATCTGAAGTGAGCCCCATGCTGACAACAGAGAGCCCGATCGGGACTCGAATCCACCAACTGTGAGATCATGACCTGGGTAGAAGTCAGACCCTCAACTGACTGAGCCACCCAGGTGCCCCTATAATAAGTGGTTTTATTTTTTATTTTTAAAATTTTTAATGTTTATTTTTGAGAGAGACAGAATGTGAGCCAAGGAGGGGCAGAAAGAGAGGGAGACACAGAATTGGAATCAGATTCCAGGCTCTGAGCTGTCAGCACAGAGCCCGACATGGGGCTTGAGTTCACAAATTGTGGGATCATAACCTGAGCCAAAGTCGGATGCTTAACCGACGGAGCCGCCCAGGCACCCCTATAATAGGTGGTTTTAAAAGAAGGATTAGATTTGGGGCACCTAGGTGGCTCCATCAGTTAAGCCTCCAACTTTAGCTCAGGTCATGATTTCATGGTTCATGGGTTTGAACCCTGCATGGGGCTCTGTGCTGACAGCTCAGAGCCTGGAGCCTGCTTTGGATTCTGTGTCTCCCTCTCTCTCTGCCCCTCCCTGGCTCGTTGCTCTGTCTCTCTCTCTCTCTCAAAAATGAATAAAACATTAAAATTTAATTCTTAAAGGATTAAAGATTATATATATGTACGCATCTATATGTGTACATATATATACATATATATGTATATAAAACCTCACAATCCTATGAGGTACAGTACTATGTTCATATCATAGACAACAAAACTGGATCTTAGAAAATTATAGAACTTGCTCAACGTCCCATAGTAAGTTCAAAAGCCAATATTTGAACACTGCCTGACTGCAAAATATTCTTTTAACAATTATGCTATATGTGTTACAGATAAGAGCTAAAACACTTTAGGGGTGCCTGGGTGGTACAGTTGCTTGAGCATCTGACTTTGATCCAGGCCATGATCTCATGGTTCATGGGTTCAAGCCCCCATCAGGCTTTGCGCTGACAGCGCGGAGCCCACTTCGGATTCTCTGTCTCCCCCCTCTCTGCCCCTCCCCCGTCTCAAAAAAAAATAAGCATTTTTTAAAAGTTCTAAAGGACGTTAGTGGGGCACCCCAAAGTTAGCTAGAATAGCTGGAAAAGACCACATGATACATGAGACTTGAATAAGCCCTCAAGTATAGATAAGATTTATTTAAGCAAAGGGGAGAACAGAGTTAAGAAGTGAGAACAGGGAAATAGAATAAACATTGGATATTCAGGAAATTGTAAGGATATAATAAATTTGGGATTAGTGGAAGATGAATTAAAAAGGCCAGATGGTCTTCAATGCCAGTTTTTAGAGTTGGTACTTTATTCTGTAGGTATGAGAGAGCTAACAGTTTTCAACAGGGGATAAGATGGATAACATTGGTATTTGAGAAGATTTCATTCATGGGTATTGTGTAAAATGCATTTAGGGAGAGGGTGGTTTAGGAGTTAAGGTGGTCTGGGCAAGAATGAAGAAAACCTGAATAAAATAGGGTGGGTGGATATGCGAAATGTTTTAAAGTGGGTTTTGTTGACTAAATGGGGAATGAAAGCAAAAGGAAGCCAATATTATTTAACCTTCAAACCTTTAATAGAAATAGGGAGTTGTTGGGGCGCCTGGGTGGCTCAGTCGGTTAAGCATCTAACTTCAGCTTGGGTCATGATCTTGAGGTTCGTGAGTTCGAGCCCCACGTCAGGCTCTGTGCTGGCAGCTCAGAGCCTGGAGCCTGCTTCGGATCCTGTGTCTTCCTCTCTCTCTGTCCCTCCCCTACTCACTCTCTGTCTCTCTCCAAAATAAATAAACGTTAACAAAATTAAAAATATGGTTATTTAAAAAAGGGAGTTGTTTGGGAAAGGGAATCTTGAGAAGGAAGATATAATAAAGGTTGATTTTAGTTATTTTTAGAAAATTTAGTGAACTATAGTTTGAAACTATAATGAAAAGTTCAAGAAGAGTTATTCTGTAGGGGGGTGGAGATAAGAATTAGAGTTTAGGAGTTTGGGGATAGAGATTAGGATTTGCATGTACTCAGCATAAGCAAATTGAAACATAAGCCTGTAGCAGTTCACCAAAAGAAAAAAGCATATATACAGAGAGGAGGAGGAGGAGAATGTTGCTCAGTATCTACCAGGGTGTTAGAGGAAGAAGACAAGCCTGCAAAGGAGAGAAGCAGCAGTTATCAAGAGTTGGAAAATACTTCCTTCTATGTGCTCATCTTCCTCCTCTATATACATGAACCTTCACTATACCTCCCCATAGTTATTTGAGTGTATTTTCTTGCCTTGTTCATACCTCATTACGCTCTACTTTTTATAATATTTTATTTATTTTTAAGAGAGAAAGAGTGCAAATGGGGGAGGGGAAAAGAGAGAGAGAGAGACAGAGGATCCGAAGTGGGCTCTGTGCTAACAGCACAGAGCCCAGTGTGGGGCCTCAACTCATGAACCATGAGACCATGATGTGAGTCGAAGTCGAATGCTTAAATGACTGAGCCACCCAGGCACCCCTCATTACTGTCTCTTTAAAGCAGCATTCCTAGGGCACCCAGGTGGCTCTTTTGGTTAAGGGTCCAACTTGGTTTTGGCTTAGGTCATGATCTCATCGTTTGTGGGATGGAGCCCTGTGTCAGGCTCTGTGCTGACAGCACGGAGCCTGCTTGGATTCTCTCTCTCTCTCTCTCTCTCTCTCTCTCTCTCTCTCTCTCTCTCCCTCTTTCTGCCCCTCCCCCACTTACTCTCAAAATAAACTTTTTAAAAAAATGAAATATTTAGGAGTGCCTGGGTGACTTGGTTAAGTATCCAACTTTGGTTAAGGTCATGATCTCGCGATTTGTGGGTTTGAGCCCCATGTGGGGCTCTGTGCTGACAGCACGAAGCCTGGAGCCTGCTTCAGATTCTGTGTCTCCCTCTCTCTCTGCCCCTTCCCCAGTCATGCTCTGTCTCTCAAAAATGATAAACATTTAAAACAATTTTTTAAATAAGTAAATAAATAAACCAGCATGTCTGCATTTTCTATATACCTACCTCCCTTGCTATATATAATCATTTTTTAGGCTTTTCTCAAAACTGACTAGTTCAAAATTGGATAGTAAGATATTTTCAAGGCCCTGAGTCCAAAGCTATATCTAATTTCAATAGCTTATCAGAAGAATAAAACTAGTGTTTCTGATTGGATTTTAGCTACTCATCAGGAGAACCAGTCCCCAAAAATATATAAATACATTTATTTTAAAGTGTGAGTTAATTCTGAATATTTTCTAATTAAATAACAGGATTCTCGGGGGTGTGCAAGGGAAAGTTGGAGGAAGAAAATTCCAGAAAACCAGAGAGAGAAAACAGATGTACTTTTAAATCAATGATCATGAAAGACAATATGAATATACAATATGTGTTGCATATTAGAACTATAAGGTTCAGCCTATGCTGAAGCTAAGGCTGCTGGAATTGATAGGAAGGAGAAATTGATCTCTTAAGTACTGAGAAATCTTGTAAATGACTGCCATTTTGTGTGTGTGTGTGTGTGAAAATGTACATTCTTAAAGTACCCTGAAATTGAAGCATTTTTCTATTAGATAACACAAATAAAATCCTGACTCTAAAAAAAAATGTCTAAATACAACCTTTCAATTTTTCAGAGGAGATGCGAAAACAAGGCTTGTTTCAATGGCTTGATTCTCTTCAGACTGGTAACACCACCTCTCCGGACCTGCAGCTCACTGTTGGAGCAGTGATTGTGGAGGAAATGAGAGCAGCCATAGAGAGGGAGACGGGCTTTCAGTGTTCAGCTGGAATTTCACACAATAAGGTGAAGGCTAATTATAGGTTTCAAGGCGAAACATAGATATCTGCAGTTAAATACAGCAAGGATGGATATGACTGGGACATTTAAATCATTACATGTACACTTTGAAATGGGCTTCTATTTAAAATTCATTTTGAGGACCAAATAAATGCGTTAGCAGTTCCTTAACAAGGGAAATGTCATTAAACATGCGCTTTCCTAAGAAGCAGGCTGAAAAGTTTGCAGAAAATGCTTATACAGTTGTATCCAAAAGATTTCCTTAATGACTGAACTGTCTGTGGAAAGGAGGAGGTTAGTCTTTGAATTTTATATGTGAACTATTTCTTTTCACTTGCTGAATATCCCTGAATTATCTCATTTCCTTTGTGGAATTGCCTGAGTATTTTCTGCTTTTGCCTATTTCCTCCTTTCTAATGAGAGCAATAAGAGAGATGGAATAGTAAAATTTTATTAGTTTGGACCCCTATTTTGATTTAGAGAATAGACAATTGTCAATAATATAGGGGCAGAATAACTGGTTTTCTTTTTAAAGTGCTGTGAGGGTCTGGAATCTTTGTCCCCTTCTGACAAGGCTCAATAATTGGGCAGTGGCTGATTATCCCTGGTTACTACCTTTTCCCCCTTCCTCCAAGAAGAGGAAAGTTGCCAAACTATCCCACAGAGTTTTAGAGGTTTCTTCTGGTTGAGTGAAGGGAGGGGAAACAAAAGTCCCATTGTAGTAATTTGAACAAGACTAAATGTTGCCTAGTAGAAGTTCTAGAGAATCTCTCCAGTGAATTTAAAGGATGATTTTATACTTTTCCTACCAATTATAATTTGTGAACTGATACCACTGAAGCACCTTATTCTTTCAAAAGAGTTCTCAAGGACCTAAGGTTTGGGTTTTTTTGTTTTGTTTTTTCCCCCCCCATTTTGAAGCCTTGTTTCTAGTAGAAGATGTTTGCTATTGGAGGATGATTTTGAGATCTCTATCACAGATACTTGAATTATGGTAATCTGTGTTAAATCTAGGACTCAAAATGGATTAACCATTAATCAAGAAATGTAAATCAGGGGCACATGGGTGGCTCAGTCGGTTAAGCGTCCGACTTCGGCTCAGGTCATGATCTCATGGTTTGTGGGTTTGAGCCCTGCATCTGGCTCTGTGCTACAGCTTGGAGCCTGGAGCCTGCTTCGGATTCTGTGTCTCCCTCTCCCTCTGCCCCTCGCCCACTTGTGCTCTGTCTCTGTCTCTCTCTGTCTCTCTCTCTCTCTCAAAAATAAATAAACATTAAAAAAAAACTTTTTTTAAAAGAAATGTAGATCAATGTGGTAGGGTAAAACAGGTTTGTTTCAGCATTTTCATATGCACATGCCTAGAAATGCACCTTATGTAAGTGTCCTCTGCAGCTTCTCTGGGCTTTTTCCCCTCTTGAAGTGGGAGAACCTTAAGGAATTGATGGGAATGGAAAAAAAAAAAAAAAAACGACCAAAGAGAAACCGAGAATAGATGTGGAAAGAACAATGAGGATGATGATAGTGGGTCATAGTTTCCACTGAGGATGTTGTGGGACACCAAGGTTTAGAGATGTCTTGAGTTTCTGGTTTTGTTTTTGTTTTTAATGTGGAAACCATTAGTAACAGCCCTTAAGCTGTGCCTGTGTTTTTATGTGTATGTTAATATTCACCAGCTCTCTGTGTGGGTGAGGTTGACAGTCATGAAGTTTTTATGCTTTCCATGCTCCAGGTCCTGGCAAAACTGGCCTGTGGACTTAACAAGCCCAACCGCCAGACCCTGGTCTCACATGGGTCAGTCCCACAGCTCTTCAGTCAAATGCCTATCTACAAAATGTAAGTATTCAGGGAGTACCTTCAGTGTCACTCATATACTTGTGAAAGCACTCTGTTTTCTCCTGTCCCTTATGAGAGATTGGAGCAAGAAAATGTAGGTAACCAGGAAGGTAGAAGAGAGAGCACACAAAATTTTGAAAAACACAGACTTTTTTCCTAATGAGGCTTCAATTCTGGATTATCTATGGAAGTTACTTGATCCTGAATTTTAAAAAATGAACTGATTTTTAGCTGTGTCTTTAATTTCCTTCTAGCCTTTTTGTTCAAGTCTGTTACTAAATAACAAAACCAATAGGAATTTTACTTCTTTTTTTTCTTCTAATATCATCCCGAGGTGTTCAGGGCTACCAAACTGCTCCCAAAGTAGGTATGAGAGAAATATCCAAATAAACGAATAACTAGGCTGTGCATACCAATTGTGTGTCCTTGATAAGGGCTTACACTATTGTTGAAGGGACAGGATGAAGGGACAAGACAGTTCAAAGGAACAGTGAAGGTGCTATTAAGACTGTACATGAATATTTGCTAAATGAGTTATACAGGTAGTTATCAGAGTTCAGAGAAGAGAAATCTGAGAAACATTTATGAAAACTGCATGAGATTTTGCCAGATGATAACTGAAGAGCAATTCTGATTTTGATAATGTTTTGAACAGAAAGGGGGGAAAGTATAAGGTATTTGTGGTGAGCTGGGACATAAACCAGGTTAACTGGACCATGTTGGAGAAGATAAGTGATAGAAATAGGACTGAAAAGGTAGGTTGAAGACATATTATAGGAAGCTTTACAGGCAAAGCTTAAGAATTTTTATTATATTCTTAAATATAAAAGGTTTTAGTCATGAAAAAGATTTGTCTTGGGGTTGGAATTTTAATCCCTAAATGGGACAGTAGATCCTGTAAAATTGAAAAATTTTTACACAGTTTACTTTGATAACTAATCAGTGACTTTAACCTTTTGTTTATGCTATTGTTAATCTTCCCAGGTCCTAACTCCCAGAGTATTTGAATCATCTAGTCTTATACTAGGAAATTAATAGTTTACAGGAGCAGTACGTGCTCTCATTGTCCCTGAACCCTGTGGAGAGCTACTTACAGAAGCAAAATTTCTTATGTCTGCTGATAACCAGATATTTATGATGTGACCTATAAATTCTTTGTCTTGTTAGCCGTAATCTTGGAGGAAAGCTAGGGGCCTCTGTCATTGAAATCCTGGGGGTGGAATACATGGGTGAACTGACCCAGTTCACTGAATCCCAGCTCCAGAGTCATTTTGGGGAGAAGAATGGGTAAGTGATTCCTAATGTTTTTCAATCATGACCTGTATGGAGATGCTAAAGTCAAACACAGACAAAAGCATCCAGTAAAATTTAGACCTATCTTTAACATTTGTTCCTCGAGATAATTTCTTTGGTTCTTTTGCTTTGAAATGTTAGGTCACTGTGGCCTGTCATTCTAGAGTAGTTTTTCATTTACCTAAGTAGGTTGATAGGCTTGGATATTTAGAGCATTTCCGTGTGCTGAAATGCTGGTAATTCCTTTAAAACCTTTTTTTAAATGTTTATCTTGAGGTGTGGGAGGAGGGGCAGAGAGAGAAGGAGACAGAGGATCCAAGGCAGGCTCTGCACTGACAGCAGCGAGCCCAATGTGGGGCTCAAACCCATGAACTGGAAGATCACGGCCTAAGCGGAAGTCAGACGCTTAACCACCTGAGCCACCCAGGCACCCCTCCCTTAAAATCTTTGTATTTAGACTTATACCAAAAAACTTGGGGATATGAATCAGTGGCTTGCTCAGCACTTTTCCAAAACTACAAATGATGAGTTGGCTTTAAAAAGCACAACCAGTATCCCTCTCCTTGGCAATATATTCCACTAGCATTCATTGGGAAGGGCAGGGATTCTGTCAGAGGTGAAGTATACTTAATTCTGGACAAATTTTTCCATTTCTATGAAGGAGACAAAAAGGTAGTGCAATGTAGGTATTTTATTTTAACAAGAATTATCATTTGCTTTCACCTTAAACTTTTTTTTCCTGCTTTTATTAGATCTTGGCTATATGCCATGTGTCGTGGGATTGAACATGATCCAGTTAGACCCAGAAAAATACCTAAAACCGTTGGCTGCGGCAAGAACTTCCCAGGAAAGACAGCTCTGGCTACTCGGGAACAGGTAGGCAAGCATTCTTGAGAGAACATTGCCTCTTTTGAGGGGGTTAGTCGGTAGGTTTGGGTAACTGCAGAACGTTTAGTAAGTTAGACGGGGCCATTCTGTTGTAAAGTATGAAGTTCTTTTTTTGTGTTGAAAATGGACTAAACTTATTATTTTTTCCATGATTTATTTTTTCTATCCAAAAAGAAATAAGATGAAACTGACTGAAATTTGAAATGGAATTAATCATTTTTTTGGTAGATGATAACTTGGAAGGCCTGGGATATTATGCCTCAAGCTTGTGTGTTGTTTTTTTTCTTAGAGCTGGAACATGCCTGAAGTTCACCTGACGGCATTCCAGCAGGAAAAGAAAATGAGAATCTTGAGCTAAGGCAGGTCAGAGTACTGAAGATTTCTATGATCTGGTGATCTCTTGGTTATAGGGGAGACGTTATTGCACACTTACATTTGTGGGAGAATTGAACAAATCCTCCATCTTGTACTATAATAAACCTAGAATTTTTAAATGAAAGATTAAAGTCTCAACACTTTTTTAGGTACAGTGGTGGCTTTTGCAATTAGCCCAGGAACTAGAGGAGAGACTAACCAAGGACCGAAATGATGTAAGACTTTTTTTCTTTATTCTTGGGGTGAGTTTGGGGATTTAAATACCAGTTGTTGTGTATCTTAAGGAGTAGAAACAAAGATACAAAAAGATACCAGACTAGGAAGTTTTAAGAAATCTTTTGGGGCTCCTGTGTGGCTCAGTTGGGTGAGCGTCCGCCTTCAGCTCAGGTCATGATCTCACAGTTTGTGAGTTTGAGCCCTGCATCAGGCTCTGTGCTGACAGCTCAGAGCCTGGAGCCTGCTTCAGATTCTGTGTCTCCCTCTCTCTCTCTCTGCCCTGCTCCTGCTCTGTCTCTCTCTCTCAAAAATAAAAAAAAATTAAAAAAAATCTTTTTTCTTTCATAAAATTCAGCATAGGATCTGAGTATCCCATCTCCCTCGTTGCCATTTGCCTCTACTCTTTTGTATATTCCTTATTTAACCCCTCCTACAATCCTGAATATACAGTGGATCTTCATCAGAGTACAAAGCCATTAAATAAGACACTCAGGGATTAGACTGTAAATTATTGGAACTTGCAGTCCATGTGACAAAGTAGTGCTGGCAGTTTTAGAGACAGCGCATGAAGTCAAAGACTTGACATCTGATTAGTTTCTTTATCCCCTCCTTTAAATAAAATAGCTTTATTGATATTTTACATACCATAAAATTCACCCATTTACAGTACACAGCTCAGTGGTTTTAGGATATTCCAGAATTGTTCAGCTATTCCACAATCAATTTGAGAACATGTCATCACCCAGAAAAGAGATCTATACCCATTAGCAGTTACTTAGCCCTAGGAAACTGCTGTTGTGCTTTATCTTCATACACTTCTTTGGGACATCTTATATAAGTGGAAGAATGCAGTATGTGGCCTTTTGACTTGCTTGAAATCTTTTGGTTAACATATTTTCAAGGTTCACTCATACTGTAACATGAATGTTTATGAATGAACAATATTCTATTATATGGATATATTTTGTTTATCCATTCATCAGTGAGTGAATATTTGAGTTGTTCCTACTTCTTGGCTGTTATGAACAATGTTGCTATGAACATGCATGTATAGATTTTTGGGTAGACATGTTTCATTTCTCTTGGGTAAATGCCTAGGATTAGAATTGCTGGTTCACATGGTAACTATGTTTAGCATTTTGAGGAGCTATCAGACTTACACTCCTAGCAGTGTAAAATTAATTTTACTATCTTTGTTACTGTCTTTTTATTTTAGCCATACTAGTGGGTGTGAAGTGGTATCTCACTGTGGTTTTCAGGTGCTTATTGGCCATTTTCTTATCTTCTTTGGAGAAATTTATCAAGATCCTTTGCCCATTTTCGAAGTGGTTGTCTCTTCATTATTGAGTTTTAAAAATTCTCTATCTATGTATATATTATATATATATTCTCTCTCTATATATATTATACTCTATGTAAGTCCCTTGTCAGATATTTATTTTGCAAATATTTTCTCCCATTCTGTGGATTTTTTCACTTTCCTGATGGTATTGTTCGATGTGTTCTCTCATGTTTCAGCATCTAGGGGTCCTACAGGTCAACTGTATACTGTCAGAAATCATCCCAAACTACCCGTTTGCCCCTTGTGGTGGTGAATGTTTGTTCTTGGGTGGGCAATCCCAGTTGTGTTATGGGCCAATTTGCCTTTGCCCACTAGGTGTCGCTCCGTTCTCATTTCTCTTTATAAGCCTTCATGCAACACAGTGGGGACCCCTGAAAATCTCTTTAAGCTTAAAAGGATTTTATGTCAAAAGTAATTCTGGACATAGAAGATCCTTGTTACTTCACTGTTTAAAGTATTCTAGTGGTTTCCCTTCATACTTAAGTCATATGTAGACTTAATTTTGTATTTTTATTTTGTCATGACCAAAATGATTTGGTCCCTGGCTACTTCTCTGGCCTTATCTCCTGTCCTGTCCCCCTTCCTTCTCTGCTGTAGCCTCTACCCCACTGGCAGCCTTCCCTTTTATTTAACACACCAAACTCCCACGTTAGCAGTTTTGTTCTTGCCATTCCTTCAGCCTGGAGAATCTTTCCTCATATATTCTTAAAATTTCCTCTCTTGCTTTATTCAAGTCTCAAAGGTCACCTTCTTCAAGAGGCCTTCCCAACTACCCTATCACATCAGCAGCTTTCGTCACTCTCTTCCTTACTCTGCTTTTTCTCATAGAAATACAGGGGCGTTGGGTGGCTCAGTCGTTGGGTGGCTCAGCATCCAACTCTTGGTTTCGGCTCAGGTCACGATCTCAACAGTTCGTGAGTTCAAGCCCCACGGTGGGCTCTGTGCTGACAGTGCAGAGGCTGCTTGGGATTCTCGCTCTCTCCCCCTCTGTCTCTGCCCCTCTCCCGCTTGTACTCACTCTGTCTCTCTCTCAAAATAAATAAACTTAAAAAAAAAAAAAAAAAGAAAATAGAAATTTCTTATTTCTATTACATGCCTCCTTGTTTATTTTCTGCAGTTCCTATTACAAGACAAGACCCATGAGGGCCTGAACTTTATTTTGTTCTCTCCTATGTCTCTTTGGTGTAGCTGATACATGGTTTTAGTCAATTGCCTATTTCTATTCTCTGAAGATAAATTCTTATGAACTGTATTTACAAAACGTACAAAAATACAAAATACATTTTTACCCAACAAAATATTTGCTGCTGTTGGCTTGTTTGCCTTAGGGGTATTTCTTCTCACCACCATCTCCTGATTCTGGAGGATCCCTATGTAGACTTTTCACCTTCTTTTTTTAAAAAAATTTTTTTTTTCAACGTTTTTTATTTTAGTTTTGGGACAGAGAGAGACAGAGCATGAACGGGGGAGGGGCAGAGAGAGAGGGAGACACAGAATCGGAAACAGGCTCCAGGCTCCGAGCCATCAGCCCAGAGCCTGACGCGGGGCTCGAACTCACGGACCGCGAGATCGTGACCTGGCTGAAGTCGGACGCTTAACCGACTGCGCCACCCAGGCACCCCGACTTTTCACTTTCTTATATTTCTGCCCCTTGACCTTTATTTCTTAGTTTGCCTTGCATCAATAGTGTTCATTTGGATGTCTAGACTTCACTGAAAATTGGGTCAATGATCTTGCTTTCTAGAGGCAAGCTCACTACACTGTATCTTCTATAGACAGGGTATAAGGAGGAGGTGCTAATGGAAACTTCTGTGCTTAAGTATAAGAGCATCACCAGCAGATTAAATAATAGACCTACTACTCAATCTTGACATCCTAGCTTGGATCTTCCTCTCAGACAATTACTTAAATGAATCCTCCCCTCAATCACAAAATAGAATAAGTATTTGTTATAATCTTCCTGCATAGACAGCACAAAAAAACATTCAGGGAAAGAGTTCCCATTTTCATTTATTCTGTCCTGTTCCCATCACCTGTCAAAATATCCTAGATATTCTAATATTTCATCCTTCAATTCTGTCTGCTCCAATTACTTCTTGCACTAAGAAACAAGCATAAAATATTAAAAATTAAACATGACTATTTCCAAACCATTTTGTCACCCTGGTTCTTTTAATTTCCTCTAAACATTTCAATATATAGAACCCAGATGCTCACAGTAACTTTCTGGTCTCAATCCTTTTATACCCACAGAATGACAGGGTGGCCACACAGTTGGCTGTGAGCATTCGTGTACAAGGAGACAGACGTCTCAGCAGCCTACGCCGCTGCTGTGCCCTTACCCACTACGATGCTCACAAGATGAGCCGTGACGCATTTGCTGTCATCAGGAACTGTAACACTTCAGGCAGCCAAACTTGCTGGTGAGTTTAATTCCAGCTTGTCTTCTCAGAAGACACTTGTACCCTGTCTTTCTCTAAAATTAGTGGGTATATAGCTTTCCAGCTGGGGTAGGTTCTTGGTGACTCTGGCTAGTGGGACCTATCACAGAGAGGAATGGAAGAAAACAGCACACCAGAAAAAAGGCAGCTTGCCTACAGCTTCTTTGCCTGCCTTTGGTGCATTTCAGTTCAGGGGTGGGTTCCAGAGGGAGAATAATCCAGTACTATCCCCGCCTTTGCTGCAGTCAGGAGGAACAAGCAATGGCACGTGGGAGTATAGAAACTCAAGTTTCAAGGATCTTGAACTTGGGAATTTCAGCACTTAATTGTTCTATCTTAAAAACATCTTCCTTGACAATGCAAGCGACCTATGTTCATTGATAATCTCAATCTAACATCCCAACTCAGTTACAAGCTCCGCTGGTATAAAACCAAATGTCGTATTACATTTCACTTCATTTGGTCATGAAAAATAACCAAATATATGATTGGAACATGTTCATTTATTGTTCAGATATTAATGATTTTCAGTATTGGGATCCTCTATTTATATAACATAGCCTATTACATTGAGAAAAGTATTCCTAATTCACAACAGAAATATAATTTTGTGGGAAACATAAATTGGTTGTTTACTTATAGATCTATACTAGAGACTGTAAAAAATAATAAAGGAAAGAAAAGAAAAAAAGGTTTCATTGAACACCTAAGTTATTGCTTATCTAAACATGTGGATACTACTGTTGTTTGTGCAGATCTACAATACGATGGGGTCTCTAAAGCTGGAGTCCTTTGTTCTTTACTTGGAATAATTTATTTAACTTATACTTCCTTATATATATGTTTATTTTCAAATATTGAACAGTTTCACTGAACCAAATGATAAATTATGATACTATGCTCATATGAAACCTTATAAATTAACAGACTCTAACACTTACCAGGAGTGTGAAACCTATTGACAGGGAAGCATCAAAATGATCTGATTGTAAGACTGTCCAGAGCATGAAACCAGAGGATAGTGATATACTGTTATAATAATTTTAAAACAGCACTTACTCCTTACCTCGTCGAGGGATTAATCTGTTTATAAAAGCACATTTTATCTTCTGAAATTCGACTCATGTGAAAATGTACTTGAGTAAACAAAATGAGTAACTTTGTGACAGGAATTTCTTGAAATGTTTCTGAGACTAAGATAGGTAATCCCAGTTGTGGGATTTCATGCTCTAGAAATTTGAGTTGAAAGTCTGTCAAAATTAGGGTTAGATGGTGTCCTCTTTAAAAACAGAATGGAATGGCTAAGAGGATTTTTTCAAGAGACTTTCCAGTCTGAATACTCTAAAGCTTTTTTGTTGCCCTGAGTAAAATTTCTTGCCTCAACCCAGGATTATAGCTGTTTTTACATATGTTATGACATACCTTATGAATACCTAGCAGTCAGGGGATCCAGTTTCTATGTCTGACCTGGTTGGATGTTCACCAAGTCAGCAGTTCTCAAGATGTGGTCGTAGGCCAGCAATATCCGCATCACCCAGGAACTTGTGAAGAGTGCCTATCCCAGGTCTACTGAATCAGTATTAATCTGATACCCTAATATTTAACAACCATAAATCCTAGAACCATAATCCCAGTCATTTACAAACTGAATCTGTGACCTGGTGCTAATCTTGTTCCTTTACTTTCTATACAGGTCTCCTCCCCTCACAATGCTTTTCCTCTGTGCTACCAAATTCTCTGCCTCTGCCCCTTCATCTTGCACAGACATCACCACCTTCTTGAGCAGTGACCCAAGTTCTCTGCCAAAGGTGCCAGCTACCAGTTCAGAAGCTAAGACCCAGGAATGTGGCCTGGCAGGGACAGCCACTAAGAAAGCAGCCACTTCTCTGGAATCATTCTTCCAAAAAGCTGCAGAAAAGCAGAAAGTCAAAGAAGCTTCAGTGTCATCTCTTACTGACACTACCCAGGCCCCCACGAGCAATTCACCATCCAAGCCCTCGTTACCTTTCCAAACCAGTCATGCTACAGGAACCGAACCCTTCTTTAAGCAGAAGAGTCTACTTCTAAAGCAGAAACAGCTTAGTAATCCTTCAGTTGTCTTCCCTCCACAAAATCCACAGTCCAGCCCTAAAAAGTTAACAAACTCTTTTCCAACAGAATATCCAGATTGCACCCCCGTCTGTCAAGCAGTATTGAAGGTGGGATCCTCTAAAACAACTCCTGCAGGGATGGATTTGACCCAGAATAGCCCAAGCAGTCTTGCTTCTGTAATTTCCAAGTCTGCTCCGGAGGTGGCTCAGAAGTCAACTACTACCCCAAGTCCTGTGGCAGCTGAGGACCAAGTGCCCTGTGAGAAGTGTGGCTCTCTGGTGCCTGTATGGGAAATGCCAGAACATACGGACTATCATTTTGCATTGGAGTTACAGAAATCCTTTACGCAGTCCCACTCCTCAGACTCACAGGTTGCGGACTATCATTTTGCATTGGAGTTACAGAAATCCTTTATGCAGTCCCACTCCTCAAACTCACAGGTTGTTCCTGCCAGTTCTCCTCAGGGCAAAAGAAATCCCAAGAGCCCTTCAGCCTCCAGTAATAAACGCCCTAGGCCTGAGGGCATGCAGACATTGGAATCATTTTTCAAGCCGTTAACACAATAGTGCTGCCCTCAGGCTTGCTGCAGGGTTTTAATATTTTACCTGTAAACTAGGAGATGGAAATGTTTTTACTTCTCAAGGAAACCTGTAACTTTTATACAAGAAAAATAATCCAGTTAGATGCTGAGTTAAGACCCCCATCTCTTCACAGGCATGGATTCTAATTCCATTGCTGACAGAGATGTAAAAACTGACTTATCTTGCAGAGATACAACTGCTCGGAGTTTTTAATCATTAAAGTTTAGGGACACAGTGTCGGTAAAAATGTGTGGGCCTTGAAGCCCATGAGAGGCACTTTCTTTTTCATCTGTAAAACTGATATACCTTACTGATGATTGGAAATCAAAGACAAGATACTTAAAGTCTGTAGCTTAAAGATTGGAACAGAAAAGTAATGGAGAAAAAACGTTTTAAAAAGATTTTTCCTCAAGCTCTGTGACAGGGGCAGTTTAGATAACGCTTTGACCAAATGTGAGGTTTGAGAACGTGAGGTAAAGACCTGAAACCCTAAAGTGGTAACTAGTTTAGGGCAGGGCTCTATACACAGAAGCTACTCAATAAATACTGAATTTCATACAAGGAAACCCTATTATGACCACAATTTTAGCCACTGGCCCTTCTATCTCATGTTTGGTCTAATGTAGAATGAGAGTGTTCGTGGACTAGTTCAGGAACTCTGTTTAGATTGGGTAAGTCATGATCAGAACTAGATCCTCTCTGGGATCTTGCTACTTAGGGCACCTAGGTGGCTCAGCTGGTGACTCCTGATCTCAGGGTTGTGAGTTTGAGCCCATGTTGGGTGTAGAGATTACTTAAAACTAAAATCTTAAAAAAAAAAAATAATCTTGCTGGTCTGAGTGTGATTTTGAGGAGCAGGAGCATCAGCATTATCAGGGAACTTCTAAGAAATTGTCTTAGCCTCACCTTCACCCGTACTGACCCAGAATCTGTATATTAAAGATTCTCCAGGGTGTTTGAGGACTACTGATCTAGAAGATGCCAGTGGCAAGCCAGGTTTGTAGAGGGCCATGACATTTCCTTAAACCCTAAAGTACAAATGTGAGGTAGTGCTTGGCTTTCAGGGTCACTGGCATGTTCATCTTTTTCCTTTTGATGTTTGAATATTTAGCTTAGGGTTTATCGTAGCTTTCTGCACTTGTCCGTGCTGATAGTTCCATTTTCTTTTCTTTTTCTTGGTTTTAGAGAGTACGCGAGCAGGGTAGAGGTGGGGGGATAGAGGGAGAGAGAATATCTTAAGCAGGCTTTATGCTCAGCACGGAGCCTGTCGCAGGACTCAATCCCACGACCCTGGTATCATGACCTGAGTCGAAATCAAGAGTCAGACGCTCAGCCAACTGAGCCACCCAGGTGCCCTTACAGTACTGTATTCTTAATCTCTGTTCTTATATGTGGGAAGTCAGCTTTTTTGATATAGGAAACCTTGAGTTACACAGAGAACCCAACCGAAGATGAGCTGGTGGTGTGTTGGGGGAAGTGCGTAGGAAGAATGGTGTACACATCCCATCTCTCATATGTACACAAACACCAACTGCTTTTAAAGCTTGTTTATAAATTAGGGGTCTGTATTTAGTTTGAAGAAAGTGGGGAGCATTTGAAAACCCTGAGTCTAGCAGGAAACTCTCTTCAAAACGATCTTCCTCTTTTGAGGTAGTTGAATGATGTGTACCACGGCCCTTTCCCTGCTAGATTTATAGTTTCCTGAAGGCAAGAATTCTTGCACATAATAGGTACTTGATATTCATTGGATGAAACATATGAAGTAAACAATTTTAGATTACCAGAACTGGAACAGTAAAAATGTACATACAGCTGATGGGGGTGAGGGGCTGCCTTACACATCTTTTTATCTTCCTAAACATTCCATTGATGTAGCAAGGTATAGCTCAGTGGTTCCTGAAGATATCTCATTAAATACTGAGATCATTTTCTAAAATTTCCTTTCTTAATCCAGTGAAAAGTTTGTTTGTTTTGTTTTGTTTTTTAAAGCCTAAAGAAGCAATACTCTCCTTTGGGTACTGTACAGATCAAGTGAAACAAATTTTTAACACTTTGCTTGATTGGAAAGAGAAATTGTGAGTAGAAACTTGAGTTTCACTGGACTTATAAGAGGCCAAGATGGGCGGGAGTAGTGAGTAACCAGTAACAACAAGCAGCACACCTATTTTCTTGGAAATGCCAACCCTGCCCCAGCATAGTGGCAATAAGCCCATGGAGGTACGAGCAGACGAACATGCAAAGGTCAGTGTTGGTTGAAAGCTATAGTGCCTTTTTGCTGAACACAAGCTTTTCTCATAGCCGTTTATCAGCAACTGTACAGATGGAAACGAACCGCTCTCAGTCCCCGACACAGGAGGAAGTTCTTCAACCACAGGCTACTTATAGTAGCCAGTCAAGCCAGTGGTATTTTTAAAAGCAGCAGAGCTTGAATAGTTAAGGAAGCTTTTACTTTAATACCCTGGAGACGGAATGCCTCGCTGGACATTGGGCCACATTTATCATTAAATTTCTTTTTCAAGGATCACTGCTCAAAACGCAGTCCCATAAAACATGACCGTCAGGTACTCTGAACACAGAAACACAAAGAAACGACTAAGATGTGGCCAGGTGGTTCCAAGAAGCCAATTTAGGCTATGTAAACCTCACTTTGAGCTTTTCTGCATTGCTAGGGAGAGCTTGAGGGCCAGATTAACGTGACTCTTAAATTCCACTCTTCATTAAGTAGCTCACACACTAATCTCCACATCTCTGACATGGCACAGAAGTGGGCTCCTCATCACTGTGACCATACCAAGTGGCCAACTCCTCAAGTGCGGGCTGGTTACCTGTCTCAGCTGAAAAGGCAGTGGTTTCACTTTCTATTCTGCTTGCTCAAGAGCAATGCAAATAGGCCAGAACACCCAGGTCACAGTACTGGAACGCTGATCGCATGGGAGGGACAGGAAAGGGAGAATGGTAAATGATACCAGATGGGCTCTTTTCTCCATCCAGGGCTCAGTGGTGCTAGGGTTTCACTTGTCTCTAATCCTGAAGAGGAATCTAGCTCTGGAAGCTGAGCCCGTATCTTAAGCATAAGCACAGTGTATTCAATAAAACATTTTTATTCTGTACAATATATATGTGTGTATTTAAATATATATATGTATGTATATATTTATATTTATATTTATATATATATGTATATGCAGAGAAACCTGAACCAACAAATCCCTGAGTCCGGGGAACCCAGGACATTAACAAAGGGAAAGGAAGGAGTCCATGCCCTAAAGTGTAGGAAATATGGCAACATCTTTCCCTTTCCCCCAGGCTCCCTGCAACAGAGGGAGGATTTAACATGGGAGCAGGAAGGGTGGAGGGGGTAAAGGATGGCAGGATGGGGAGCTGTGGGTCAGGTCCCCAGTCACTACTCTGGGAAACTAAAACACTGTTTGATCCAGCATTAAAACCAACAAATCACTGCAGAGGAAGGGACGAGACTGATTGACATGCAGCTGACCTTCGGTATGCCAAGCCTCAGCTCGGCAGCCCCACTCCTGGGCCAGCACAACAAATAGCACCTGTGGGGCCTATGAGCAGAAAAATGGAGAATGGCCCTTGAGTGAAGGGAAGGGAGACAAAGCTGAGGAACAGACCTCATGTCTCAGCACAAGGTGGGAACACTGCCCCTGTGCCATTTCTTCAGACTCTGGGCCAAGACCTCATGTCGCAGCACAAGGTGGGAGCACTGCCCCTGTGCCGTTTCTTCAGACTCTGGGCCAAGACCTCATGTCTCAGCACAAGGTGGGAGCACTGCCCCTGTGCCATTTCTTCAGACTCTGGGCCAGCTGGGCCAGCTTCAGACCCAGGAGCAGCTGTCTTTTGTCCACAGTCAAGTAGAGATGGGCAACTTACATGGCCTTGAGAAGAGGTATACAAAAAGGAGTGCTTTCGAGGACCACCCCCAGTTGTTGTGACAATTCCTGAAGTGCAGGGACCACACCGGCGGATCATGCCCATTCCAGACAGTGGGGCCAAGGTGGTGGTGGTCGGCTCCCTCCGGTAGACAGGTCGTGGAGTTCCCAGGGTTGATGAGCCAACCAGGTGGACACAAAGCTGCTGAGCACTGCCCTGAATTCTCCTGTCTTCTTGAGAACCTCAGGACTGCCCCTCCCTGGCCACAACAAGCTTGGCACCTCTCCAGAAAGGTGGCAGGGAGCAAGGGGCAGAGAGCACCGGTCTCTCCCTAGCCTATTAACACACAGAGCCGCCAACAGGGGGGGCAGCATGGCCAAAAGTCACCTTATATATTGTGGGGATGGCAGTAGAGCTGTGCCTGCCTGGAGGAGTCAGAAGCCCATGTTGGCCTGGGCCTCTCCTGCTGCAATGGCTTGCACATCAGTGACATGGCCGATGCCCTTGGTGACACCCTCCCGGAACAGCAGCTTGGCGCCCACCTTCAGGTACTCTGGGTGTTTCAGGAAGCGGAAACGTACCACTGCCTTCTCCCCTGTCCGCAGCTTGTCCTGCAGCAGATATGCCGTCACGGGTCCTGGGCAGTACCTCCCATCCCATTCTCTACCGGCCTTGGCTCTCCACCCTCAGGGGCCTATCAGGCTTCTACCCACCCAGAGTGGGGCTTTGTCCCCTTTACGGGATCAGGGAATTCTCTAGGAGTCTGGGGCCAGGCCTCCTTCCTTGCTGGAGGCAGAAGAATTATGACTTTCCCCTGGAAAAACAGCATGGCTGGGTCCCTCTCACCTTGGCATGGATCTTTTCCACCACTGCTGTCTGACGTACGTTGCCCACATGTACTGTCACCTGGAAGCCTCGCCGGAACGTGGTGGCATGGAACAGTAGAACTATCTCTGCCTCGAACACTGAGCAGATGGTGGGATTCATCTCGGGGCTCACCATCACCATGCCCTGGGGAGGCACAGCCCCCAGACCAAGGGCAGACCTTGCATTAGTCTCTCCCTCCCCCACCACCCTCACACCCTTTCCAGCTCCTGAATTTCCTCTTCCTCTAGGACTTCAAACACAAAGACCTCAACAGACAATATTCAAAACTCTCCACTTAAAACCCTTCCTTATCCCTCCCACGTCCTCTAATCCTTCTGCTAATGTTTAGTATTTGTAAGGTCCTGGATATTCAGGTTGCACGACAACGATCCATATTTAAGTATCCTGAGTATTCTAAGCCTTTTTCAAACAGTCTGTGGAACCAGCTTCTTGGGTTAGAGACTGTGTTTCCTTTGAGTTCCTCTGAAGCATCTTAGGTGCTTCTCATTCAAGCAGCCAGTGTCCCAGGCACTTCTCTGTGTTCCCTCTGCAACCCATCCTCCCACCTCACCTTGCGAAGAAGTGCACGGTCAAAGTCCCCGAGGGCCAACGTAGCAGCCTGACCAGCTCGCAGCACACGACAGGCAGAGCGGTTGCGTTGGATGCTGCATACTCTCAGCTCCAGGAAGCAGCCATCGTCCGTGGGGCCCACTACCAGCTGGTCTCCCTCACGGCAAATCCCACTGTAGCCCAGAGGGCAGGTGGCACAGCATCAGCCTAGGCCCCCCACAACCTGCTTCTCTGTGAGGGTCACCCAGAACATTCTTTCCCTTCTAAGGCTGACTCTCTCAGGTGGGGGGGGAAAGACCCTAAACTCCGGCATGTAGGCAGCAGAGAGGCCCAGTTCAAGGTTCAGACTCTGAAGGCTAATACCTGGAAAGGCCAGTAGTGATGGCTAGAGAGATACCTGCTGCTTTGACACTGAGTACCTGGTCCCTGAAAGAGCAAATTATTCCCTTGGGTTTCACTCTCTGCTTTGAAAAGAGTCTTAAGGGATCTTTTATTTCCCTACATGCAAATGAAGTCATTTGAATACATATGGGGCTAAAGACCCACATTTCTCCCTCAGGGCCTGGGAGATGCCCAGTGAGCAGCAATACTGCTTGTTCCCTCGTGAGCCAACAGACTAGCTTTTTCTAGCTCTTCTCATTGTGACAGCCCAATCCAGAAACAAGCACATAGTTTGAAGGGCTCTCTTCAACTCCAGGGTCCTTAAGGCCATGACCCAGCATATGGGTATGTAAGGGCTGAATGGGGTAGGCAGCAAGCAAATCAAAGCAATTCACCTGGAAAGTGTTCCTCCAACAACAGTCCCCACCTCTGGTACTGTGTAGATTTCATCTACCTGAAGCCAAAGAAAATGCTATCAACGGCCAGCCAAGCCCAAAATCTCAAAACAGGCTCAGGGCTCAGTCAGAAATAGTCCCTCCCAGGGGCGCCTGGGTGGCTCAGTCAGTTGAGCGTCTGACCTCCGCTTGGGTCATGATTTCACTGTTCATGAGTTCAAGCCCCACATCAGGGTCTCTGCTGTCAGCACAGAGCCTGCTTTAGATCCTCTGTCCTCCCCCACTCCCTCTGCCCCTCCCCTCCTCACATGCATGCTTTCTCAAAAATAAAAAAAGAAACATTAAAAAAAAAAAAAAAAAAAGAAAGAAACAGTCCCCCCCGCCCCTTTCCTCAGCTCACTGCCCATTCAGGTGGCCAATTACCTGAAACTCTGTCAGCTGCTGCATGAGTTCCTCCTGCTCCTTGCTGTTCGTAAGTGGTGGCAAGATATTCAGAAAGACTTTGAGCAGGTCCAGACTCTCTCCAGACACGCTGGACAGTGTGAAGATAGGAGTGACACTGTAAAGGAAGGCAGCGAATGGACAGATAAGGAAACTTCTAACAGGAAGCAGAGGCTAGGGCTCCATGCGTGCAAAAGTGAGCTTCTGGGGCAGGGGTGGGGGGCAGGGGTACCTCTCTCCTATCTGCTCACCTTTTCAGGAGCTGAGTCCTGTCTTTGTGAGCCAGCCAAGGAGTGTGGCTCATGAGGCTTATCTCAGGGACCAAGGGAGACAGCGAATGCCTGGCATAGCATTTTGTCTCCTGGGTTCCAGGCACTAGCAAAGCTCCAGGCTGGCTACCACAGACTCCCTCCCACAATGCCAACCAGAAAAACCACAGAACTGAGCCAGAACTGGTCTGGACCTGGGGTGGGACACCACACTCTGGGGCCCCACGGCAGCCTTCCCTGTGGATCAGGGCTCCGGGGTGAGAAAGGCTTACTTGGGTGACTGGGCAAACTGTTGGGCAGCCGTGACCGCATCATCCTCGGAGGTGACCAGCATGGGGACCTTGTGGCAGCCAGGCTGCTTGAGGACCCGCTCTAGCTGTCGTACCGTCCTCTCCACTGTGGTCTTGGCACACAGGTCCACCTTGCTGACCACGATGAAGAAGGGCACTTTCAGGGCCAGGGCTAGCCCCAGATGTTCCCTTGTGGTGCCAGCTGCCTCAGAGAAGGAAGGCAGGCAGTAGGAGAAAAGGGTGAGAACATGGGAGGGAGCAGAGGGAACAGGAGAGTTTGTCTGGCTCCCAGATTTGAGGAGGCCCAGGGTAGGAGAGTCAGCACCCCCCTCCAGCCCCGTCCCTGCCCCGATGCCTCGTACCAATCCCAGTGTTAGCACTGACGAGGAGCAGGGCGCAGTCAGGGCAGTATGAGGTGAGGCCAAAGATGGTGGTGTGTAGGTACTTGTGGTGGCCTGCCAGGTCGATGAAGGTGATCATCTTGGAGCTGCTTTCACAGATCTCTTCTGCCGTCCGTGAGTCACTGTAATTCACCACCTGGCCCAGAGCCCAGGGCTCTCAGTGCCCCCTGCCAGCCTCCCCAGCCCTTTAAGAGTTGCCAGGACCTAAACCGGTCACTGGGTGACCCTGCCTCGTAACCCTGAGCCCCATATCTGATTTGATTCAGCTGATTCCCCATTTGTTTTCTAAGGAGACAGAGCTTGTTCAGTGCCCTCAGGGTCGTCTTCTACACTACTCCGACAAGTCTCCACACTCTGCCCTCGGACTCTGTCCTTCACCACTACCATCCCATCCTCAGAGTCTGGCCCCACTGGGTCCCGCTGATTTCATGCACCTCTCCCTTGCTGTTAAAGCCCAGGATCTCGAAGCTGATGCTGGAGGTTCGGCCAGACTGAATCTCATGCAGGTGGCGGAAAAGGTTGAGTCGAGCCCGGCCCCGCCCATTGTCCAGCTCTCCCTGGGTCAGGACTCCAAGCAGAGTCGACTTCCCTGAGTCCACATTGCCCAGGACGGCCACACGGAGGTCTAGGAACTGTGGATGAATTGCCAGAGGTAAGGGCTCCAATCCCTTACATCGCTCCATGGATGGTTAAGGGCAGTGACACTCCCTGGGGACCAAATAATGACCTGGACACCCCCAGGTTCCCGGGCCAGTGAACAACCTGCCACCAGAGGCCCTCCTGGGAGCGTGGGCGTGAGAGATAGGGAAGGGTGTGTGCTCACCTGTTGGTTGTCAGGGACCTTTCGTACCAGCACCTCGGTAATCTTCCGGGGCATGTCGCTGTCATAATCCACTTCTCGCTCCCGGAGAACAGTGATGTCTGCCCCGACCCTGTCATCACAAAGCCATACTGCCACACCTCAACTTTATTCTCCTGCCCCCCACCTTCCGCCCTCTGGACCAAATGGCCTTCTCACACCTCCCAAACACCCTACTTCACTTCTTATCACCCTTCAATCTATCCTACATCCTTTGAAAGAAACAAATCTTAAATCAAGGAGCAAAAAAGCCTAGGTCCAACACGGAGGAGCCCGGAACACTAGCCTTCCCTACTTTAGCCTTTTGTCAAGAGTAGGCAGCAGAGGGAAAGTCCCTCCTTGGCCCCTCGGGCCCAAGATAACTGGGTATTCACAGGTCTTCTCCAGAGGCAGGTGAGGAGAACCGAGGGAGAATGGGAAGCATACTTCTCTGCCATCCGGTGTAGGGTCTTGAGGGATGCCCGCATCTCCTCCTCGGCCAGCCCCACCAGCAGCCCATTGTCCTCTACCCCAATCTGGTAGACAGCCTCACCGCGGCCCTCCTGGAGCCGCCACTTCATCTGTGTCACCAGGTGCTCAAAGCGGTACTGGGATGGATTCACCAGCTTCAGCTTAGGACAGGTGAGGTATTGTAAGAAAATAAGGTCAGAGATACTCCTCCTAAACCCACATGCTTCCCACCTGTCCTGCTCCAAGGACCAAGACCTTCCCTTCCTCCTTAACTGCCCCCCGCCCCCCATCCCTGGCCTCCTCTAACAGTCAGTCCCCCTCCATCAGAATGAGGTGCAGAGCCCTTATCCTGAATCATATTCCTAAACTGCTATAGATAATGAAATTGAAAGGATCTCAGAAAAATCACGCCCCCCCCCCTGCCAAACACCTGAGCCTAAGACTCACTTTATATTCGATGTTTCCATCTTCAGCCTGAAAAGAAACAGAGAACAGTTACCACACGTTGTCCTGACCCAACTTCTGCTTCCCTTTGATTCTTGCTGGGGCCCAGGCAGCTAACTTGAGAGAGCAGGAAGCTCAGTGGCACCTCTGGAGCCTCTCAGGAAGGTCATTGGCAGACAAACCCTCTACTCAGCCCCAGTGGACCTCTCTGAAGGAAAGGCCTCTAGGAATACTGTGAGTCACCCATCTAAGCCAGAAACCGAACCCTTAGCCCCTCCTTTCTTTGGTCACTGGTAGTACATTCTTCCTAGACACAAGTTCACCCCCTCCTTTCCCCTGGGGCCTCAAACTTTTGTCCCCAGAAGTCTAGATCTCCTCCGTGTTCAGGCTGCTGAGGCCCTTCTTTGCTACTGGTCTGGAAGACACCATTTCCTTCCTGCCCACCCCTCCCTGCTGATGTCCTCAAGAGTAAGAGGCTGCAAGAGGTTCTGGATCAGGGCCAAAGGGTGAGCTCAGTACTGGTCACTATAAGCCTGATGAGAGAGGAGCCCAGGTAAAATGAGGGGCAGGGCTCCAAAGCTGGGGCTGAGATGAAGAGAAGAAACTCAGAAAATGCAATAAAGGGGACAGACTCCACCAACCAGACTCACATGCCTGATGATGAAATCCGAATCCACCCACATAATTTCCTCTACCTCTTCCCTCTATCAGGTGACCCACCAGAGAAGCAACCTGTTGCCTGAGCCTTCCCCTCTAGGGAGCAACGGGGTAAGAGATTTGCTTGTTCTGCCTGTCCTGCATTTTGGCACTGCTCCTCCCTGGCCATTTCTTTTTCTTTTTTCCTTCCTGTCATCATTCCATCTCTCCAATGCCTTCTGACTCCCAGGCTCTCACAGGTCTTCACCCATAATCTCTACTTCATGGAATATAAGGGAGATCTTTTCCCATTAGCAAAGACCTTCCTTTTTATCATCTTGCTAAAAATGAAAAATTAGGATGGGTGGCTGCAGAATAGAGGTAGAAGGATGACGGTCTAGGCCAATAGTTCTCAAAGTGTGGTCCCAGGACCAGGTAGCATTAGCACTGCCTGGGAACTTGTAAGAAATGCAGAGTATCAGGCCCACCTCTGACCTACTGAATCAGAAACTCCAGGGGTGAGGCAGCAATCCAGGGGATTCTGATACATGCTAAAGTTTGATAACCACTGGCTCAGCTCTTCCCCTCAGTCCTCCTTTCCTAAGAGGGACGAAATAGCAGTTACTCTCTGCCTTAGGGATAGATGGAGCAAGAATGTGGAAGCTGTCCCTATTTCCTCATAGGACAAAGGGCGGGAAGACCTAAGCCTGACTGTTGTGTTTTTATACTGTGTACTCAACGATACAGACGGAACATATTGCTCTTTTCCCCAGTACTCCCCTGTGGAACAAGTTTAGAAAACTCTCTCCTCATCCCAGGATTGAATCTCCCTCCCGTCACAAGGATGAAGCGCGGGTATTCTACTCTGCTCTTTCCAAGGGGATGAAAGTGGGATCATCTTTCCCCACTACTCTTCCTGAGGTTACTGGACCAGAATGGGAGGGATCCTCCCTCCCCACTCTTCCTCGCTGGGGTCTGTCTGACCAGAGGGAAGGTACTCCCTGGGGTCTTAGGACCGGAAGGAAGGGTTCTCCTCTCCCCTCCGAGTTCTGACACCGGAAGGGGGTATCAATTCCCTCTGTCCCGCCTCCCTGGAGTACCGGGACCGGAAAGAGTGGTTTCCTCTCACCCGCCACTTCTTATGGAGCTCACCTCGGGGGGCAGGTACGGAGGGTTGTTGGCTTTGCCTCCTCTGTTCCTTCCGTTCTTCTTTTTCCCCTTCGGGCCCCCGCAGCCGCTGCTGCCGCCGGCCCCCCTAGCCTTGAGGGTTCCGCCCACGGCCGGGCCTCCTCCGGGCCGGCAGCAGCCGCCGAACAGCTCCGATACCCGCGAGTCCATCCGCCGCTGCCGCCAGCCCCCCGCCCGGCCCCGGCCCCTCCCCCCCCCGCCACCACCACCGCCACCGCCGCCGCCGCCGCTGCTGCCGCCGCCGCCCCTACTGCCACTGCCGCGTCCGGCCAGCCAGAGGAGAGCGGGGTGGGGCCCTGCGCAGGCCACGCCCCCACCCTTTTCTGGCTCCGGGTTGCGTCAGAAACAGCCGCGGGGCACCACGGGAGATAGAGTCCTCAAGTCTGGGATCTCCATTAAATGAGCTGCCTGCTGCCCTACAGCTCCCAGGAGGCATTGCGGCTCAAGGGGCCGTGGGGCGGCATTGGGGCGTAGGCAAGGAGCGAGCCTTTGCGCGCAAAGGCCTAGGGGAGCTGTAGTCTGGTTCTCAATCTCGGTGCTGTGAGTGGGTCTTTTCTTAGGGCCTCTTTAAGGGGAAGTTTAGGAGCCCGGAGGCCTGGAGGTGGGACAGTCACCCGAAACCGAGGGCTTACATCAGAATCGAGCTTTGTGGGCGCTCCAGGGTTTGGGCCCTTAGCGAGATCCCAGACAACAGGTTTTGGACCTGAAGAGCTGCAAAATTCACGGAGACTGATCCCTCCAGCCGGCTGGCTCCACCCCGCCTCAATTTCTTCCCCGACTGCTGGCGTGCCGTCGGGGTGAGTCAGGGCGAATGCCAGGGCGGAGGCAGATGGTGGTTAGCCTAATTACGGCTGTTATTGTTGCGATGATTATGCCACCTTTACACAGTAGTCACTGCTTTATTACCAGGCTGGCACCCTCCAGGGGCTGGTTTTAGCAACCCGAGACACCGCGGTGCCATCGACACGAGGCCCAAACCCGTAAACCAGCCTTGCAGCCTGAAGGCTACAAGGATGCCCACAGCGAGAATTACCCCTCCCCTTTGTTTTGAAGTAGAACCAATCCCGGCACAGCGAGTTTAGTTTTAAAATAACCAGGGCTGTGGGAGGGGCCTGGCCCCCACTTGGGGCGGGGCTGGGGCTCCGGTTACGTCAGCCACTGCTAAGGTTGTGGCTGGGGGGAAGTAGCAGGTAATAGAAACTTGGCCAAGGGCCCAGGGGATTATTGACTTTTGACTTTCCTGCCAAGCTATCTCTCTTGCTTTTTAGGGCTCTTGCAGTCGGCAAAGAGGAAACACAGCGACAGAAACCAGTGTACAAGACACGAGAAAGGCAAAGTGGAGAAGCATGTTGCTGCGCTGGGAGTCAGGACGCCAAGGTTCAATTCCTAGCCCCATGGCTGTCTCATGATTCACCATTCACCCTGTGCCCACTTCCCCTCTTTCACAAACATCGAGATGCTCTCACACAGCCAAGAAGTAAAAAGGTCCTTCCCTCCAGATCTCAGTTTTCCCTGGAAAACTAGAAGCAGCAGCAGCAGCAGTGGCTCACCTCTGGTGATGCTTTCAGGAGTTCAGACCTGGTGGAGTCCTTGGCTTCCCCTCCACCACAAGGAGGGAGGCAGGGTGGTTGCTGTCCACGTGGCATAACTCCCCAAAGCAGTGGGAGTAGAAGGACCAAAATCTGTAAAAGGGCCTAGCAGATCCAGCCAATTTTGTGGTCTTCAGTGGTTGAAAGCACACATGACTTCTCTCTTCTCGACTCTGTTCCACTGAAGGAAGGTTATACTGCAGAGGTCAACTCCAGGCAGTGGCACAACCCCTCCAGGGAAACTGCTAATAGAGGCTGAGACTGAGGAACTCAGGAAGAGATCTCAAGAAGGATGGGGGTTGGGAGAGCCAAGTCCATTCCCCCAACATTCTCACCACCACCAGCTCTGGGCTCTCTTGATAACCAGGGCCTGCTGCACTCACCTGATAACACTTGTCCTCTCATCTTCCTGGGTCTTTCAGCCACCCAACACACAATTTCACTTCCTCCATCCCAATTTTTTAATTAAGCTATTTATTTATTTATTTATTTATTTATTTATTTATTTATTTAGAGAGCACACGAGCAGGGGAGGGGCAGAGAGAGAGGGAGAGACAGAGAGAATCCCAAGCAGGCTCTGGGTCTTTCAGCCACCCAACACACAATTTCACTTCCTCCATCCCAATTTTTTAATTAAGCTATTTATTTATTTATTTATTTATTTATTTAGAGAGCACACGAGCAGGGGAGGGGCAGAGAGAGAGGGAGAGACAGAGAGAATCCCAAGCAGGCTCTGCACCACCAGCACAGAGCTGATGTGAGGCTCAAACTCAGAAACTGTGAGATCATGACCTGGGCCTAAATCAAGAGTCAGATGCTTAACTGACTGAGCCCCCCAGGAGCCCCGAGGTTAATTTTTATGTTTAGATCTTTAATCCATGTGGAATTTATCCTTATGTATGAACTAATTTGATTTTTTTCCCTTCTAAACGGATAGGGAGCTGTCTCAAGTTACTTGTTTTAAAAAGTCACCCTCATCATACACTAAGATCTACATACGCATGGATCTGATTCTGGACTCTCTCCTGTTTTATTGTTCGTTTATTCCTGATCCAACACCACAGCATTTTAATCATTGTACTTTTATAGTATGTTTTGATTTCCGCTCCTTACTTCCTGAGACACACCCCTCCTGGCCTCCATGACACACTTGTTTTATTCTTCATTATACCTCTCTGGCTACTCCTTACTCCCCTCCACAGTCTCTTCTCTCTCTGCTCATCCCCTAAATATTAGTGTCTTCAGGATCCTAGCTCATCCTTATTCTACTTGCCTTCCCTGGGTGGTCTTATACACACCTATACTGATGACTCTCAAACACATCTCTATTATCAATGGTGTTCCTAAATGTCTCTTTACTGTCCAATGGAACAGGAAACTCACTATATAAAAAATGGAACTCATCTTTTCTCCATACCTACACACCAGTAAACCTGGTCTTCCTTTAGTGTTCTCCCTTCATTGAATGGCACAACTGGCCATCTTAAAAAACCTGCTTGTCTTAGTAGTCTCTATCCCTTCTCTTCCTGGGGACAACCACCAAGTCATGGTCATTGGACATCCTAAATATCTCTAGGGTTCACCCAATTCTCTCCACCCTACCGTGACTGCCATAGTTCAGGCCTCTTTTATCAATGCACTTGGGTAACCGCAGTCACTAGCTTTAATTGGTATTCCTGCTTCCTCTCTCATCCTCCCTGTAATATAATCTATCCATTGCAGCCAGTGTAGAGATTAAATTTATAAATTTAATCATGTCACTCCCTTACTTAAAGCTTTCAAAGCTTCCTCATCCCCCTACAGGATCAAGTTTAAACTTTTTAACATGGCTTATAAAGCTTTGCCATAATCTGGATCCTGTTTGTCTACCACAGCCTTAACTCTTTATAATGTGAACCCGTTTCATTCCTTGGATGAAGGATGCTCTTGTCTCTCAAGGTCTCCAGGATAGGTAGGTCCTCCTCTTTACCTTTACTCATCCTATAGGTCACAGTTTCTTGGGCACATTTCCTCTGGGACCACCCCTCTCTTCCACATCAGCTAGGTTAGGCACTCGGTTCTTCGCATCCACAGCCCGTGCACACCTCACTGTATATAATTCATCACGTGGGATCGTATTTATAGGTGGCAAACCCCTTGAGGACAGCGACTGCCTCCTGTTTGTTTGCCACAGTCTCCAGCACCTAGGACAGGGCCTGGCATGAAGTAGGTGCCCAGCGAATAGTGAACGCAGGAGAGAATGCGTGAGGGCGAGGGTCCTCTGGAAGGCAGAACTTAGTGTCTGAGACAGCGTGGGTTCTCTGTACAGTTAGGGCTCGGTGTACCTGTGAGGGAGTGTTGCTAGGGAGCACAGGGATCAAAACCTAGCTCGGCCCAGCCTCCATTACTGCGGCGGTGCAGTGCCCCCGCCCCTCCACCGCCGAAGCGGAAGTGGAGGCGTGGGCTTCCCATGATACCTCGCGGGGCGCCCGTTCAAACCGCACGGAGAAGAGGGAGGAGGTAGTGATGGCGGCTCCGGAGCCGGAAGTGCTGTGTCCGACCACAGTACCTGGTAAGGACTGGGGTCCGGAGCTCGGGGAGCCTTGGGGACCTGTTTCTTCTCTACACCGCTCTCCAGTCTTTTAGCCCATGACCCTTTCTCTGGCCCTTCTTCCTTGTCCCCATTTCCTGGCTCCCGCCCGGCGCCACGGACTCCATCGCCCCCTCGGTCCTGGATCCCACTGGTTCGTCCCCACTGTTGTCTTCCTCTGGGCGGCACTCTGGACCCCGCTTGATTACAGTTACAGTAAACTAATTTCCCCAGATCAGGGATTCCACTTTCTGAGCGGAGGCCTGGTCACGGTGTCTGAAATTCTCCTTTCCCCCAGCTTCCATCCGGCGTCACTTAAATCCCCGTAAGCGTCTGGGGTCGGGAGTCTCCTAGCCGCCACCCACACAGGAGTTTGCGGAGGGAATGTGTCGGGCTGTTCCCTCCGCAGTACAAGGGAATGAGAAGACTGACTTTGGCTTTTAAGTTTTTCAAGTGTCTGCCTTGTTCCTCTGCGCACCTACTAGAATTGGAATGGTATGAGAAGTCAGAGGAAACCCACGCCCCCCAGATAGAACTACTTGAGACTGCCTCCGCTCAAGAACCTTCCAACCTTTCGGAGCCCTTTCGCCCCAGAGACTGCATGGTGCCAGTGGTGTTTCCCGGGCCTGTGAGCCAGGAAGGCTGCTGTCGGTTTACTTGTGAACTTCTAAAGCATATCATGTACCAACGCCAACAACTGCCTCTGCCCTATGAACAGCTTAAGCACTTCTACCGAAAACCTTCTCCCCAGGTAGGCACAGGCTTTGGGAGAAAGCTGGTGGGGAGACTGTGATGATTAGACCGTAGACAGCTGTAAAGGGGTTCTGAAGAGTCTTCAGGTCCTGTCAGCCTAAGCAGCTGTAAGGAATGTGTTTCAGCCCCAGGACTTTAGTCAGTTTCTCCTCACCCCAGTCTTTGATAGCCTAACCCCTCTCGCATTTTCTCATTTTCTTTTTTGGAAAACTGCTATTGTGTTGCATTTTGGCTTCATGAACTGACCCTGTAATTTTAGTGTTTTTTCTCACCCAGTTTTGTTTTTTTTTTTTACTATATTTTTGAGTTTATTTATTTATTTTGAGAGAGAGAGCGTGCAAGCAGGGGAGAGGCAGAGAGAGAGAAAGAGGGAAGCAGGCTTGGCAGGGTCAGTACAGAGCCTGACTTGGGGCTGGAACTCCCAAACTGTGAGATCATGACCCGAGCGGAAATCAAGTCAGACACTTAACTGACTGAGCCGCCCAGGCACCCATCTCCCCAAATTTTCATCTCTTTGTTTTTATGTTTTACTTTATAGGGGACTTCCTTGACTTGATATTCTAACACTTCTATAATTTTTTTCTTTTTTGGCAATCATAGTCTTAAGAGCTCTTTTTCATGTTTCTTCTTCTTTTTTTTTTTAAGCTTATTTATTTATTTTGAGAGAGAGAGAGAGCGTGCGCGCACAAGAGGGGTAGGGGCAGAGATAGAGGGGGAGAGAATCCTAAGCAGGCTCCATGCTGCCAGCACAGAGACTGACACGGGGCTCAAACACACAAACTGTGAGGTCATGACCTGAGTGGAAATCAAGAGTTGGATGCTTAACCAACTGAGGCACCCAGATGCCTCTCATGTTTCTTAAAAAAAAAAAAAATTTTTTTTTAACATTTATTTATTTTTGAGAAGAGAGAGACAGAGCATGAGCGGGGGAGGAGAGAGAAAGAGGGAGACACAGAATCTGAAACAGGCTCCAGGCTCTGAGCTGTCAGCACAGAGCCTGACGCGGGGCTTGAACTCACAGACTGTGAGATCATGACCTGATCTGAAGTTGGAGGCTTAACCGACTGAGCCACCCAGGTGCCCCATCATGTTTCTTTTTTAAATAGCATCCTGTTGTTTCACATCTCTATGATTTTCTTTTACTTGAGAATATTAATTGCTGTATTTTTGAAGTTTTCCTCTGTTCCTTTCAGTTTCTTTTAGATTCATTTTCCTGTTTGTTTTGGTCTCTGTCATGTTAGAGGCTTTTATTCTGTCTCTGGTGAGGGATACCTGGATGGCTCAGTCAGTTGAATGTCCGACTGGCTCAAGTCATGATCTCATGTTCATGGGTTCCAGCCCTACATTGGGCTCTGTGCCGACAGCTCAGAGCCTGGAGCCTGCTTCAGATTCTGTGTCTCCCTCTCCCTCTCTGCCCCTTTCTCTCTCTTTCTCTCTCTCTCTCTCTCTCTCTCTCTCAAAAATAAACAAACATTTTTTATTTAAAACAATTTTTTTAAATGTTTTTTTAAATTTATTTTTGAGACAGAGACAGAGCATGAGCAGGGGAGGGGCAGAGAGAGAGAGGGAAACACAGAATCTGAAGCAGGCTCCAGGCTCCAAGCTGTTAGCACAGAGCCCAACGCGGAGCTCAAACTCACGGGCTGTGAGATCATGACCTAAGTTGAAGTCGGACACTTAACCGACTGAGCCACCCAGGTGCCCCTAAATAAATTTTTTTAAAAAACCCATAATTCGGTGAAAGCTCTGTATGCCTGGCTGGGCCTTGTGAGCTGATAGACTTCACTTCAAGGATACTGGGTAGGAATCTCGTGGTCTCTTTGGAGGACTCTAAAACATCAGTATTGGAAAGTCTTCTCTCTGGAGAAGACTGGGTGGAGGAAATTGGCAGGTGATCTAAGGGTCCTCACAGAGGTTTTCATGCAGTCCCCCTCTTTTCATTCTTCTGTGATGCCTGAATTGCCAGTTCCTAAGCCTTTCTGGGGTTCTGCAGTATGAATCATTTTGCTTTCATGGGCCTTCCCTCTGTTAGCGCTTGGTAATAAGCTCCCTTGAACTCTTCCGTGTGCCTTCTGTTTTCCAAAAATTTGTTGTTGCTTTTGTCTGTTTCCCAGTTCTCTTTGCCCTTGGGAATTCTTTCTTTCCCCTCTCCCTCCCTTCCTTTTTCCCCTTCCTTTTCCCCTCATTTAGTAGTATTTCAGATGGGACCACAAATAAGCATGTGTTCAATTTTTCATGTTTAACTGGAAGACCAACTGCAGAATCACCTTTCTCAAGCCAGATTATCCCCATTTCCTGTTGTCACTCATGGCACAGCAAAATTTGCTACTTGCCATGCCACCAGATCTCCTTGACTATTTTAGTTGCTTATTTCTGGATGCTCTCCTGCTTCAGAGTACTGTCTTTCTGTTCTTTTTATTTATTTTTATTTATTTTTTTAATTTACATCCAAGTTAGCATATAGTGCAACAATGATTTCAGGAGTAGATTCCTTAATGCCCCCTTACCCGTGTAGCCCACAACCCCTACAGGAACCCTCTGTTTGTTCTCCATATTTGAGTCTCTTATGTTTTTGTTTCCCTCCCTGGTTTTTTTTTGTTGTTGTTGTTGTTTTGTTTTTTTTTTAATGTTTACCCTGAGACAGAGACAGAGCGTGAATGGGGAAGGGTCAGAGAGAGAGGGAGACACAGAATCAGAAGCAGGCTCCAGGCTCTGAGCTGTCAGCACAGAGCCCAACGCAGGGCTCGAACTCAAGGACCACGAGATCATGACCTGAGCTGAAGTCGGATGCTTAACCAACTGAGCCACCCAGGCGCCCCTCTCCCTCCCTGTTTTTATATTATTTTTGCTTCCCTTCCCTTATGCTCATCTGTTTTGTGTCTTAAAAGTCCTCATATGAGTGAAGTCATATGATATTTGTCTTTCTCTGACTAATTTTGCTTAGCATAATACCCTCTAGTTCTATCCACGTAGTTGCGAATGGCAAGATTTCATTCTTTTTGATTGCTGAGTAATACTCCATTGTATTTATATACCACATCTTCTGTATTCATCTGTCGATGGACATTTGGGCTCTTTCCATACTTTGGCTATTGTTGATAGTGGTGCTGTAAACATTGGGGTGCATGTGTCACTTCAAAACAGCACACCTGTATCGTTTGGATAAATACCTAGTAGTGCAATTGGTGAGTCATAGGGTAGTTCTATTTTTAATTTTTTGAGGAACCTCCATATTGTTTTCCAGGGTGGCTGCACCAGTTTGTATTCCCACCTGTCTTTCTGTTCTAAACGTGGGAAAAAATATGGTTTTGTACAAAGAATACATTTTCCTTTTTGATATATTGCCCTCTGATAAAATCCAGCGTCTTCGCCGTGGAAGCCCAGTCCCAGAAGTCTACTGCATCCCAACAGGTATCTTCAGAGGGCAATGGCTTCCCCCATCTTGTCCTTCCCTTTCACCATTCTTTGTCCTCACAGGCAGAAGAGGTGATGAAGAAGAAACCTCGGGCCACTGTTGAGGTGAGCAGCAGGAAATGCCAACAATCCCTGGCAGAACTGGAGAGTGTCCTCAGCCACCTAGAGGGTCTCTTTGCCCGGACACTAGTACCCCGAGTGCTAATCCTCCTTGGCGGCAGTGCCCTAAATCCCAAGGAGTTCTACGAGCTTGACTTGTCCCGGTTGGCCCCCAACAGCATGGACCAGAGCCTGAGCACAGCAGCTTGTTTGCGCCGTCTCTTCCGAGCCATTTTCATGGCTGATGCCTTCAGTGAGCTACAGGCTCCTCCACTCATGGGCACCATTGTCATGGCACAGGGGCACCGTGACTGTGGAGAAGATTGGTTTCAACCCAAGCTCAACTACCGAGTGCCTACCCGGGGTCACAAACTGACTGTGACCCTGTCCTGTGGCAGGCCCTCTATCCCAACCACAGCCTGGGAGGATTACGTTTGGTTCCAGGCACCAGTGACACTTAAAGGCTTCCATGAGTGAATGGGGGTGCTTCTTAATCATGAACACAATGGCTTCAGTTATCTTTCCCCCTCTGGCACCAGGTCACCCATCTTTTGTTTAGAGCTAGAGTTGCTTCCTGGTGAGAGGAATGTTCTGTTCTTCCGGCTGCCTGCCTCCCTTCCTCAGACTTCCTGGTGGGCTGATTGGCTGTGGCTGTCATAATTATCATTGAACAACATCTCTTTGAATCAAAGGTTGATTTTCCCAGAAGGTGCTGGGTGAGGCATTTCTGTTCAGGGATGGAAAACAAGTATGAGTCCATAGACAGACACTCTTATGGAAGTGGCTTTTTGCTGTGGCCTTTCAGAATTTTTACCAGGGACATAATGAACTTAAATGTAAAAATGAATGGATCCATATTAAATTATCTGAGACTCTTGTTTTAAAGATTTCCAGGGTTCAGATGGAATATTTTATCTTTCTCCTTGGTCTCTTATGCTCCAGGGCTTCTAGGATTTTTTCGACTGCAGTTCTTTCTCTTTATCAGCCCCAGGCCGATCTGAGAAGTTAAGTGACTTGGCCAAAGTTCTATAACACTTTGATGTCAGAGTTGGGACTAGAGTCCTCATCAGCTGACTCCTAGCCTGGCATTTTTTCCTTGTCACATACTGGTATTTGTGATCATTAAAGTATGTGTGCCCCAGGTCACACAGGGGAAGGGGGCTGAGAGACTGGGCTAAGAAAGAGGGTCTTTGTAAAGCCTGTGGGATCTGCTCCTGAGGCCAAATGGCCTTTTGGGGATTCTGCCTAGCCTGTCTCCATTGCAGCTGTGGTCACCGCTGGCAGTTACTATTGGCAGTATTGTCCTTAGGCAAACCCCGCTCTCCTGCCTGTGGCAGTTCCTCCTCAGCTGCACCTCTGAATTGGCCCTCCTGATCCTTGCTGTTCCCTCTGGCTTTATGGTGTCCTGACTGCTAAGCATTGATGCTCTTAGCTCCTGAGAACACCTGCTTATTTCTTGGAAGTGAACTGAAGACAGAATCCTTACCTTGCTGGTGTTGGAGATAGGTAGGTAGGTGTGTGTGTGTGTGTGTGTGTGTGTAAATGGGGACAATATAAATATTTACTATTTTTTATTTTTAAGAAGAATGTTTTTGTCTTTTAAGAAAAAAATAGTTTATATTGTATATTACGTTTTAAGCACTTTACATACATTATCTCATGTAACAATCTTCCATAGTACGTATTGTTCCCAGTTTATAGATGAGGCTTGGGGAAATTGAACAACTTGCCTACATGGTGAAACCTGGATTCTAACCCAGTCCACTTGGCTCCAGAGGCTTAGTACTGTGTGGTCTTACTCTGAAATAGTTAACCTGATTCAGTCTGCCAAAAGTGGTAGCATTGGAAGGCCTCAGGACTTCCTTTTCTGGCTTCACAATGGTTCCTGACAAGGCACCTGCCATTAATAAGTGGTAAGTAAATCTGGAATCAATGAGAACAAAAGGTCTGAGTTACTCTCAGGGCTATGACCAATTGAAGCCTATTTCACCAGTTAGAATTTCTGCTAGTTTTCTATCTGAGGATGTTGCCTTACAAAAGGAACAGGGCCTTACCTCCCACTTGGGAATGGATAGACCAAAGGGTCTGAGCAGAGGGAGAGTTTTCAACAGGGGAGTTACAAATTGTTTTTTGAGATGGAAGACACATTAGACCGTCAGCTCCCTCAAATTTTAAAAGTCTTTATAAACAATGCCCAGATAATCAAAACAAAGTAATTATCTGGGTAATTTAGACACGTATTTCTCTCTTGGCTTGGCACTGGGGCTCAGGTCATTCTAATTCCATGAGTCCTCTCCAAAGGAATCCAGGAATGAGATCAGTTAATATTAACAAGTCCAATCTCCTTCCCTGACAACAAGCTTGCTGTAGGCATCTGTTCATCTGTTTGACCTTGGCTGGGGACTCTAGAGGTGGGTGTGAAGTAGTCTCTCTAGCCCAGGGAGTGAAGAGCCCCAGCTGCAGTGGGGTTCTGGCCTTTCATGTGTTGCTACCATTTGGGCCTAAAGGCAACTGTTGTGGTGCCCGAGATAGCTAAATGTAGGTGGCAAGTGATGTCATCCTTTTTGTAAATGTCATCCTTTTTGTATTTCTCTTCACATCCTGTTTTCCCAAGGTGTAGCTCCGTACCTTGCCCCAGTGCCTAGGTTTCCATTTGTCACTTGGGTGGAATAGTCCTAAGGAAGGAGTAAATAGACATCTCATGAAGACTGAAGAGAATGGAATGATGGACCCCATTCTGTAGGACTTGGGGGTGGGGGCAGGGGGATTAATTATCTTAGATCCCTAGACTTTTTTATTATTTCAATGTTTGTTTATTTTTGAGGGAGAGAGCATGCACAGGGGAGGGGCAGAAAGCGGGAGACAGAGGATCCGAAATAGGCTCTGCGCTGTGAGCACTGAGTGGAATGGGGGGCTTGAACTCACAAACTGTGAGATCATGACCTGAGTGGAAATCAAGAGTTGGGTGCTTAACCCACTGAGCCATGTAGGTGCTCCAGATTCTTAGACTTTTAGAGCCAGGAGGATCACAAATTCTTTACACAATTCTGAGGCTAAGAAGGGACACAACTGGAGTGAAATAATACAGCTAATGTCACTGTTCTGTTTTCTTCCCAAGCCCCCATTCCATATAGAATGAGGACTCAATAAATGTCAACTATTTGAAGGGCTCAGGGAAAGGCAAAAATATCTATGGAACTGGGGACCTTCAATCCCACACTGTAGCCTACCTATGTTAGGGGAAACTACGCCATTACTGTCACAGCTGAACACATGAGGTCCCCAACGCAAGAAGGAAAGTATGGGAGCTAGTGTGCGACCCAGCTTTTCTGAAGGGCTGGGTGGGGAGCAGGGCTGGCCTGAGGCTCTAAGAGGGCGGGGCCCACAGGCGTTGAGTGGAATCCTTACTGCCCTACGGAGGGCAGGGCTTTGGTCTCCATGGAGACAGCTTCTCCTAGCAACCTGGCAGGCGTTGAGCCGAGCCTTGGGCACGATGGACGCAGAGAGCCTCCTGCTGTCGCTGGAGCTGGCGTCCGGCAGTGGGCAGGGCCTCAGCCCGGACCGTCGGGCCTCTCTACTTACCTCTCTTCTGCTGGTGAAACGCGACTACCGCTATGATCGGGTCCTCTTCTGGGGCCGCATCCTCGGCCTTGTCGCCGATTATTACATCGCGCAGGGCCTGAGTGAGGACCAGCTCGCACCACGCAAGACCCTCTACAGGTGGAGGCAGAGGCCCCGGGCTACTGAAGGGGGCGCCACTAGGAGGCTGGGATGGGGTGGGTGTGGATGGAATCGAAAGGAGGGAGGCCTATAGGGCAAGGTGGGGTGGGGGTGGGGGTGGGGGACATGAGAACAGCGCAGAGCAGGGGCGGGACAGGGGGAGGAGAACAATTTGGAGGCTGGTGGGTTTATAACAGAGGCCAGGCTAAGAACGTAGGCAGAGCAAGGTGAAAGTTCCTGGACAATGGAGACCTGGAGTGGACGCTAGGTACGTCCTGGTATTGAGGGCAGTTTGGAAAGGGTTAGAAGCCCTGGAGGATAATAAGGTGCTGTTTAGAAGGGGATGCAGGAGCATCTTTGGTGGAGTAGGAGTTGGCTCACAAAAGGAGGCAGTCTAGGAAGTAGAGAACCAATGCAGAATAGAAGAGGGATATCAAACTGGGGAAAATTCACTGGACGCTACCATACAGGGCCATCCTGCCAGTCTTGACTACCCGCAGCGATGCTGGGAAGCTCACCACCTTACAAAACAACCCTTTCAGGCCGCAGGGAGTTGGAGACTTCATGTATCTGTCGTGCATCAATGCAACATTGATTGGATGTGTTCTGTGTAGACAGGGTTACAAAGATGGCCAAGTCTCACCAGTCTCCAAGTTACTCACATCCTAGGAAGGAAGACCGACACATAACCCTGCGATTACAGCAAAGTGTGTTAACACCTGAACAGAAATGTGTACAAAGGGGGACCAAGGCCTTCTAGAGAGCAATTAAATAAGACTGCTAAGGGAGTAAGAGATCTGTTGAGATCTGAAAGCTGATGAGTTCCTCAGGAAGGTGTGAGGGAAAGGCATGCCAGTTAGAGGGAATGGTTCTGCAATCTTGGCTGCAATGGACTTGGAGCGTTTGGGAGAACAGCAGGTAGGTAAACATGATAGTGGCAGGCAAGGGTGTTTATGCAGACTGGATGGAGAGGCTCGGGGAGGGGGTGGTTGAACTTTGTTTGTAGGCTATGGGGAGCCATTGAGGGGCCTTAAGCAACAAGAGCCTGTTTATAGCTGAGTGGGCATGCCAGCCTGGAAGTGGGTGAGCATTCAGGAGTGTGTTGCAGTGTCAAGATGAAGGAGACTGAAAGGAAGAGGTAGCTGAGGGAATAGGGGAGGAGATGGGTGGGAAAGATGTAGACGGTAGCACTGTCAGGACTTGGGCCTGAATGGGGCAGGTGAAGAAGAGGTCAAGGTTGACCCTCCTTCCAGCTAAGGCAGTTGGGTAAGTGCTGGTGCCACCCACAGGGACAGAAATCCGGAAGTAGGACTAGGGAAGCCCCAGTGAACTTGATATGAGGTGACTGGGGAGCAGGGTCATAGGAGGCACATTAAAGTACAAATCTGAAGTCCAGATAAAAAAATCTGGACTGAAGATAGAGATTGGGGACTCATTTTGTTCCATAAGATTTTTATCTCTTAAGCACCTACTATGTGCCAGGCATTGATCTAGGCACCAGGAATTCAGTAGTAAATGAGACAAAGTCCTTGCCTTTATAGAGTTTACATT
Organism: Panthera onca; assembly: GCF_046562875.1. Classification (NCBI taxonomy): domain Eukaryota; kingdom Metazoa; phylum Chordata; class Mammalia; order Carnivora; family Felidae; genus Panthera; species Panthera onca. Next base: position 41,427,444 of record NC_138343.1, read on the forward strand.
ATAACGTGTGTGTGTGTGTGAAACAATATATAAACACACATACATTGCATGTCTGCTGGTGCGCAGTGCCGAGAGGGATAGAGAATACAGCATGGGGTACTGTTTTAAATAGGGCGGTCAGAGACAGTCTCTCTGATAAGGTAACATTTGTGAAGAGGCCTGAAGCAACTGAGAAAGTGAGCTATGTGTTTATCTGAAGGAAGAGAATTCCAGGCAAGTGAAAAGGGCTCAAGGCAGATGTGTGTTTAGTGTTGGTGGAACCCCATAGAAGCTAGTGCGGCTGGAGAGGAGTAAGTGAGCAGGAGCATTGTAAGACATGAGGTCAGAGAGGTAAGGGACCAAGGACAATCTTGCAGGGCTTTGTGGGCATTGCAAGGAGTGGGCTTCATGGGAAGTGTGGGAAGCTTGTGCACAGAGACATGATCTAGCAGTTGGGTGGGAATGAGACTGAAAGGGGAGCAGGTATGGAATTGGGGAGACCAGTTAGGAGGCTACTGTAATATCTAGGTAAGAGTAGATAGGGACTTGGATCAGTGGGGAACAGTGGAGTGGTAAGAGGTGGTTGGATTCTGGATACCAACTAGACAGTACCTAAGTCTCTTAAGAGTCAGGTGGGCCAGCCTGCAGAGAGAAAAAGAGGGGCAAGAATAGATCCCTGGGAATATTTAGGGCAGTGAAGGAGGAAGAAGGGAGATGTCAAAGGAAACAGAAATGGAATGCATTTGTTGGTTTTTAGGTCCCATGAATGACCTCCTAAGCCATTTTTTGGGGATGGTGGGGGCAGAAATGACCATGTAGTGGGCAGAGTGAAGGGGAGGGGAAGAAAGGCTTTCACAGAGCAAGTTGTTTTGGGATATTTATTTAGAGAGCGAGCATGGGGGAGAGGGGCAGAGGGAGAGAGAAAGAATCCCAAGTAGACTTAATCCCACAACCCCAGGATCATGACCTAAGCCAAAAATAGGAGTCAGATGCTCAACCGGCTGAGCCACCAACGCGCCCCTGAGGTGTTTTTTGTTTGTTTGTTTGTTTGTTTGTTTGTTTGTTTTTAAGTAGGCCTCCCATCCAACGTGGGGCTTGAACTCATGACTCTGACATCAAGTGGCATATACTCTACGGACTGAGCCAGCCAGGCACCCCTGTTCTGAGATTATTATTCAGAGCTGGAGAGAGAGGAGAGGGGGACAGGAAGAGGATATTTTTTAGCAGGCCATGGACTTGGGGGGTGTTGATTTGGGAAGCTGAGAAGTTTTGATGTTGAGAAAGGAGCCAGCAGAGAGGGAAGGGCAGAAAGATGAGCAGCCTGCGACATAGGCCAAGTGGGTTAGAGTGGAGGGGAGGATGCCCTCTCCTGGTGGGAGGGGAAAGAAGCATCTGGCCGGTCAGCGCTGGAGACCTCAGAGGATGGGCCCTGCGGCCTGAGCTGGCTTCCCTGAGAAATGCGGGAAGAGGGCCATGCTGTTGGTTCAGTAGGCAGGCTGAGCATGAATTTGGGGTTCAGCAAAGCGGAGTTGCCTGTAATTGAGGTTCTAGAAACTCATCAGGAATCTCACAGTGCAGATATCTAGGAAGAAGTTCTTGGAATTTTGGCATACATGAAGCTTTTGTGAACTTTTACAAAATAAAATGGAATTTGCATCACATGTGGGGGTGGGGTACACCTTCCAAGGGGAGAGCTGTGACTGACTCTTTTCTTGAGCTTCATCCCTCAAGAGAAGGAGCAGTGGCAGGAAGCCTGAGTGAGAGGGGTAGTTGGGAACCAGGCCCGTGGGGATGTTGTTGGCAGCCTGAACTGCATGGAGTGGAGCCTCTTGCCCCCTGCCACGGAGGAGATGATGGCACAGATGTCTGTGGTGAAGGGCCGCTTCATGGGGGACCCCTCACATGAGTATGAACACACTGAGCTGCAGAAGATAAAGGAGGGCGGAAAGGTCTTTGAAGAGGAAGTGGTGGTAAGTGAAGACAAGAGGAGGAGGACAAAGAAAGCCTGGGCTATCCAAAACCCAGCCCAATAGAAATTGTGAGGGCATCAACATAACCCCACTCAGCTCCTGAGCGACACGGGGGAGAGTGGATGAGCCACTCTGTCAGCAACCTGGCTCTGGGCAGGGGCGGGGAGAGGGGGGTCTGTGTTGCGCTCCGGGGCACTGGGATGTGCACAGCCTCTTGTATCTTTTTATATGTTTTTATTTTTCTAGATAATATATCCATATAGTTCGAAATTCAAAGACACAAAAAGGAATTTAGCGAAAATGTCCCTCTCATCCCTGTCTGCCGGTCACCCAGGCCCACTTTCTGGGAGAGAGAGGGCATCAATGTAACCATTTTATGTGTATGTGCATGCGTGTCCAAATCTTGCTACACAAATTGCAGTCTGGATCAGAAGCATCACCATGCCCTGCGAGTTAGGAATGTACAATCTTGGGCTGGGATCAGGATCTGAATTTTAACACATTCCAAGGGGATTCGAATACACATTAAAGTTTCAGAAGCTCAACTTCCGAGGCACTTTATGCAAATGCAAGCCTCGGCAAATACCTTACCTCTACATATTCTCTGTTTATCTTAAGACAAAACAAGTGGCAGCATGTTATGCACACAGCTCTGCACCTTGCTTTTTTTTTAACCTAATATATTTTGGGGGTCTTTCTATGTCAGTGCTCTAAAGAGCCTCCCCATTCTTTTTACCATTGCATGAATGTACCAAATTTCACGAGTCTTAATTCATGAAATGCAGGTCTCCAAATTTTAGCTCTGACAAGCAGGGGCACAGTGAATGACCTTGTATATAATGTCATTTCCATTTTATGTGCACGCTGTCTGAAGGTTCAATTCCTACAAATGGAATTGCTAGGTCAAAACATAAGGAGCTCAACATATTGAAACTTGACAAACGTGGAATTCAAAACACAGTCTTTGCCCTTGAACCTGGATGATACCAAAAGTCTAGGTCTAGGCCTGTGATGCCTCACCTGGCATCCCCACTCCTCTTCCCCTCTCCCCCTGACAAACTTAACCCCCCTGAGTCTTATTCCTATAAAATTGGGATAATTATAACTACTTTGTAGGCTTGTGCATATTACATGAGGTGACACAATTGAAGCCCCTGGCCTGGCCACATACTGAGTCTTAGTTTCTATCTAATTTATAAAATTTCTTGTTGGCCACTCATGGGAAATAGGTGGCTGAGTGACTCTCAGGGTCCCTGGTGACACATTTTCCCTGTCAAGTGCTGCTTTTCCCACAGACACCTCTATGAAGTCCTTTTATTCAGGGTGGCCCTTGATATTGATTGTAACCAAATTTCATCTGCATAAAAATGTTATAATATGAGGTGATGCTTGAGAAATAATGTTAAAGAGCAGGATCTGAAACAATATGAACTGTGACTCTAATTTTGTTTTAAATATAAATATATATATATATATATATATATATATATATATATATATCTGCTATCTATCTATATATATCATGCTATCTGCCATATCTCCTCTGAGATATATATATATTTATATATGGAAGGAAATATACCAATATGTTATTAGTGATTCTCTTTAGGAGGTGGGATTTTAAGTGGTTTTAATTCAAGTATTTTATTTATTTTTTAAAGTTTATTATTTTGAGAGAGAGAAGAGAGAGAGTTGGGAGGGACACAGAGAGAGGGAGAGAGAGAATCCCAAGCAGGCTCTGCACCATCAGCCCAGAGTCTGATGTGGGGCTTGAACTCATGAACCACAAGATCGTGAACTGAGCCAAAAGAAACCAAGAGTTGGCTGGTTAATGACTGAGCCAGTCAGGCACCCCTCCTTTAAGTATTTGATAAATGATTTCCATATTACCTAATATTCTACAACAAGCATGATTGCTTTTGTATATTAAAAAGGCAAAATAAGAACATTTAAATATGATATGTTTCTGGAAGAGAATATAAGAAGTTGTTAATGGTGGTTGTCTCCAGTGAAGGCAGTTGGGGGGCTAGGGATGGGGCAAGAGAGACTACTTTTTTATAGTAGTTTTAAATATTGCACGATCAGTCTGTATTAACAATTTAAAAAAGAGGGAGGGAGGGAAGGAAGGAAGAACGGAAGAAAATCTTGAGCGGAGGGAAGGCGAGGGCTTGCCCAGCATGATTTTCCATGGAGCTGGCATTACACTGTGGTGACCCAGGTCAGATGGTCATACAGAGGGCTTTTGCACCAGTGGTGAGTGGGCACAGTACTCTGGCAGGATGGCTCATCCCGTCTCCTTAGGTCCAGATCAAGGAAGAGACCCGCTTGGTGTCTATCATTGACCAGATTGACAAGGCTGTGGCTATCATCCCCCGAGGAGCCCTTTTTAAGACCCCTTTTGGACCTGTCCATGTCAATCGGACTTTTGAAGGTGAGTTCTCCAGGGCCCCTCTCAAGGGCAGGAAAGCGTCTCTTTCCAAGCATAGTCGGATACATTCTGAGAATTCTGGGGAAACTGTTCACTTCCTCAGAGAAAGAACAGCTGTGGCCATATCACTTGGAAAGATGTGCCCAATGGCCTGGCATCGGTGGTTGGCATGGGCTGCCCAGTCACTGGACCCCACTCTTTTCTGCCTGAGGGTTCTCCTACCTGGGTCCCAGGCTTTGCGTGGGTCTGGGCTCCCTGCCTTTCCCACCTTCTTCCTCCTTGATCTCTCCTCATTGCAGGGCCTGGGCCAAGCTTTGGCTGACAGAACACTACTCCTTTTTCTCCCTTTAGTTCTCAGTCAGTCTCTGACTGAGTCATTTGCAGGCCCCTCCATGTGGTCCCTGTGCGTGGAGAAAGGGGGTGCTGTGTGGTTTGGGGCTGACCATACCACCTTCTTTTAGGACTCTCTTTGTCTGAAGCCAAGAAGCTCAGTTCCTACTTCCACTTCAGGGAGCCTGTTCAGCTGAAGAACAAGACCTTGCTTGAGAAGGCTGACCTGGATCCCTCCCTGGACTTCATGGACTCCTTAGAGCATGACATCCCCAAAGGTAATAGCCCATTACCTTGAGGACATTGGGTCTGCCCCCAGGTCAGAGCAGTGGGCCATGCTATCTGCCATTCTCCTCTGAGATTGGAACCAAGGGCCCGAGTGGGAACGGGTGGCTCACTGGAGGTCCTTGAGGGTGGGGGCTTCCCCAAGGCCCAATACAGGCCCACCTCATAATAAACAGACGGTACGTGTCTGCAGACAAAAGGAAGTACTGTCTTCCACAGAAAGGAAGTCCCTCGGTGCCTCTTCTGATTTCCATTATTGGTCTTGAAGGAGGCAGGTTGAGAATCCTCCCCCAACCATCTCTGAAAAGATCCCTGAAAATACCAGCCACACATCCATCTCCGTTGTAAGTTCTGTGGTTAGATCCGGTGCTTGTCACATAGCTGGTGCTCCGTGAGTGGCTGCTGACCGACCGAAGGGCCAACCACCTGCTAAGGAAATGAGTTCTGTACATTTGCTTCCTGCTATGTGTGTGGTACTTTTTAATCTTAAGACGTGCAGCCTCCGCGGTCTTCCCGTTCTTCAGGGCCCACCTGGCCCAGGCACACACCCAGAGTTTGGGGGATGGGGTCACAGAGACCCCATTTCCTTCCTCTGAGCTTCGCAAGCCCTGGGAAGACGCTCTTGCTCGGATGCCCTAGCCCAAGACAGTTGCCAGGCTCTGGGCAACCGGGGGCCAGACTCAAGGTGCTGATGCAGCACCCCTGCCTCTTTTCCTCCCCGTGTTTGGTGTTTCTCCAACCGGAGGGACCTGCTGTTGATGATGGCAACGCTAGGGACAGCGATAAGGATAGTAATGACGACGCATAAAAGCAATGGCACTACTTGTGTGCTCAGCTCTCTCCATCCCTTATCGTCACAGCCAACCTGGGAGGTAGAGACCGTTGTTATCCCCATTTTACAGGTGAAGAAACAGGGCTAAAGTCCACGACACAGCAAATGCTAGGGCCTTAGACTCCAGGCCTCTGGCATGAACTGTGGCGTCAAGTAGATTAGTGTTTCCTTCTAAGCGGGTAGTGGGAACAGCAGGACAGCACCCACGCCCACCACACAGGGGAAACACTTCTGAGGAGCCACGGCCACTCCCAGTCAGGGTGAGAGCGGGATGGCAGAGGCAAGGGCTCTGGGCTGGGATTCCGAATCTGCCACTTACTCGCTGTGTAACCTCGGGCAACCTCCTCACTCTCCCCGTGCCTCCATTTCCTCATTCCCCCAAGGGAATACTGACCTTTTCTACCTCATTGGGTTGTCGTGAGAACTGAGTGCGCACACAAAATGCTTATAGCAGTGCCTCACACATAGTAGGGACTCAAATGAAAATCAGTAATTCTATTAGTGCTATTTTGAGCAGCAAAAAGGCCTTAGAGGGGAGTTGGGGCAGGCCAGGGAGGATGGAGAAGGCCAAGGGGTAGGAGGCCTAGGGCAAGGCGGCAGGAGCTGCCAGCGGCTCGTGAACAGGTCTGTGACAATAAGGCACTGGTGCATGGAGGGATGAAATAGGGCCACACAAGGATCTGGAGGCCATTTCATGGCTACTGAAGCACCCCAGGGGCCAGTGATGGTCCCAAGTGGGTAAGGGCTGCCAGCAAGGAATGGCCACTCTGGCCACTGCCACATGGGGGTACCCGAGTCAAACCTCCCGGAGCTTAGAAAGGGGCCCATGGTGTGGGGGGTGCAAGTGTGGGTGGGCAGGGGAAAAGCAGACACTCTGATTTTGCTCCCGGACTCCCTTACCTGCCAGGGAAGGAGGAGAGGGTGCTGGTTGGCTGTCTGCAAAGCAGATAGTGGCCACAGGGGCCTGGCTGCTAAGTGGGGCCCAGGAGTTCTTCCCTGGGACGTCAGCACTGGCTGGAGGAATGGATTTGGGCAGTCGCTTTCTGCCCAGGTAGGATCAGTTTCCTTTCTGGGACTGAAATGACTGTTTAGGGGACTCTGTCACCCATTAGCAGGTATGGTTTAGGTTGGGCCTGTCCCCAGGACTCCTGCTCTCTGTGCCTGTGGAGGTAGGGCCAGCTCAGCAGCTTGTTCCTGGGCAAGCCCTGGCTGAAGAGAGGATGGGGAGGGACATTGCCTGGTGCCACCACTACCCTCCCCGGCTGTCCTGCTGTGCCCTGGGGTCTGCAGAGTTTTGTGGGAGTGGATAGCTTTGGGGGCAGCCTTCCTCCTTGTGCATGAAGGGCAGCAGCCGAGAGTTCTCGGAACTTGGGCTGCAGTCAGGTGGGACAGATGGAGCACCAGGTCAGGCCAGACTTCTCGGCAGCACTCTGCCGTTCAGTGCTCCTTAACCTTTCACTGAGCAGATAGCCACTGAGCAGGTGCCGTGTGCCAGGCTGCAGGATGCCGTCGTGCCCAAGACGGACACCGTCTTTGCCTCGCAGAGTTTTGAAAGATCCAATGAAACTGGATGGGTAGTGAAAATGTAAAATAGAAGGTGCCTCACACAAAAGGTCACCGGTCCCCTGGGGAGCAGGGCTCCTCTCCTTACCCCACTTGAAGGCTGGAGCCCACAGATCTCAGGAAACTGCCAGGTGCCGGACCGCTCGGGCTCCAGCACTTGTGAGCCAGGCAGCAACGCCCAGTTCAGGCAGCAGAGGGCAGCAAGATGCCTGCCTGCCAGGAGAACTACCTTTCAAATGTGGCCTTGGTTGGGGAGGAGGCAGGGGACAGGAGTTAGGAATGCTGCAGACAGGTGAGGAACACAGTGCCCAGATCAGCTTTCTCTTGGGGGTGTGTGTGCAGGTGGCTCCTTCCACCCAGTCCCTTGGAAGCCTGGCTGACGGGTGCTTCTGGACCAGGGGGCTTGCCCATAACTTGTGGCCCTGGTGTGGGGGGAGTGGCTGCTCTGAGAAAAGGGACCATGGCTATTTCTGTGTGTGTGAGAAGTGTGGGGCTGATTTGAGGAGAAAGTTTAAAACCATCTGCTGTGGCTGGAGAGCCCTGTTCCCTAGTCTGGCCCACTCGCCCCCTCAAATGTAATCTCAGAGCTTTGCTACCCTTTTTTCCAGGAGGGCAGGAGAATGTAATTATGACACATACCCTAGACTGAGGCTTCCACTAGCAAAGTGAGACCCCTGACCCTGGGGCAACCCAGGAGGACTTCCTGCCAAGAGGCTCCATTCCGGATTTACTAACTTGCCCCCCAACACATCCTCAAAAAACAGCTTGTAGAGGACTGGCTGGCTGCCAGGGAGAAGGACGGGCGTTTTGGGGACTTGGGAGAGACCAGGACCATAGGAGGCTGCTTCCTCTGGAGTCTGAGAGGACATGGTGGCAGTGGCTGGGGGTCCAGCCTTTCCAGCCTTTGCAGTAAAAGTGGGTGAAGGTGACAGCAAGTGCCTGGCTCTCCAGGTAGACGCTACGTGACTCCTGGCACGTTGGGAGTCTGTGTTTCCTGGGCGACCAGCTGAGCCAGGGACAAGGAGGACAGGAGTGTGACAGGAATGCAAGGGAGGGAGGGAGGCAGTGCTGTTGGCTGGCCGGGCCCTCACACGCCACTTCCGTTCTCCATCAGCACCCTGCAGCCTGCTTGGCACTGCCCCCTACCCCAGTGGGGGCACTGCATTTCTCTAGCATCCCTGCCATCTTTCCCCTTGCTCTTGGCGGGGGTGGGGCCCCTTCATCTACTGGGGAGCAGGAGGAAGGGGCCAAACTGTAGGTGGGCAGCCTTGTGCAAGGGAAGGTCAGGAGCCGGCCCCTGCCAGGGTGTGTTAAAGGGCTGGCAACTGTGAACTGAGAGCAGTCTAGGCTGGGGGACTCCAGGATTTCATTTCTCCAGGGCATTTGGCTCAGGCAGGCTGTAAGCTGCCCTCCTGGGTGGGCAGAGACAAGTGAGGCAGAGCCTGACCCTTTTCAGTTCAAGAAAGCTGTGGGACTGCGGGCTCCAAGGGCAGGGACTGTCCCCAGATGATGCTCTGGGTACTGTGTGTGACTGGATTGGGTGGGTGGGGGGGGGGGGGGAGTGGTGGTTAGGGAACGTACCTTCCTGGGGTCTGTGCTTCTGGCCAAAAGCTGAATACGGTGCACTGGGACACTTTGTTCTGTCACACCCTTGCTCTCATTACCCTCAGGCAACCTGTTTTCTGTAATGAGTGACTGGGAAAGCAGCAGGCTAGGGCCTCTCGAACTCTGAGGGCAGGTCTGGGAGGCAGAGAACCTCAGGTGCCCAGACAGGAAAGTTGTAGGAGCTAGGGGAACTTCTACCCCCTTTTCTGGCCAGCCAGTGCCCCAGTCGGGGCTGGTAACCCAGGGGCCCTCTTCCTTCTCGACGCCGCTGGCCAGCACCGTGTGGGCTTGGGGGAGTGGAGTGAAGCCCACACTGTGGCTCCTACTTCACCTTCTCCTGAAGGGGCGGTGGCACCTAGCGCAGGCTGCTGCAGTGCTCAGCTGGGCTCTGAGCCGGCGGCCTCTCCTGAGCAGGCCTGGGCCAGCTGACCTACATGCACCCGGGGAAAGCTCTGGCTTTGACCCGGGGAAGGTGATGGCCCCCTGAGCAGGGTTGAGCCGCCGTTGGGCCCAGGGGCTCCCGGTGGCCAGGTCTCTCAGACGCAGGGTGGCCCCTGGTGGGTGCGGACTGAGCCGTGAGGCTGTTGGGTGTGGAGTGACCAGGGTGGGCCGTGGCTGGAGGAGGCCTGTGGGAAGCTGGGGTGGTGGGAGCCAAGCAGCCGGGCCGAGCTGGCAGCCGATGAAGGCCTCAGCGCAGCTCTCAGTGCATCACTGGCTGGTCCAACACCAAAACCTTCAAAGCATTTGCCTTTCTGGCAGGGCCCGGAGCAGAGCTGTGGCTGGGCCGGGGAGAGGCCTCAGTGCGCAGGGGAATAGAAGCTCCAGATCTGCATCCAGAGGCGATTTTCCCAGGCTCCTTCCTCCCACACAGGGGCTCCCTCCCTTGGTTCTGGAGCTGGATCAGGCCCTTCCCGCCAAGTCCTCATGGCTGCACAACTCAGCCCCGGGCTGGGCCGCTTCTGTCTGGGGAGCAAAAATCCAGGGCAGAACCCAGCACACACAAAGGCTCATCAGCTGCAGCCCAAGTCCCCTCCTGCCAAGCATGGCTCTCAGGCTCCCAGCTGCCAGGAAGGGCTATTGAGCTGGGAGGCCCGAAACAGCCCAACTTCTGTGCGTCCCCGGTCAGGTCTAATCCGTCCCGGAGCAGAGGCTTCTGGGGCTGTGGAAGAGAAAGCAAAGTGGCTAAGAGGACAGACTGCACCAGGACTGCAGGCCACTGGTGACTACCTCTCAAATAGGGCGAGGAAGCCTGGGAAAGCCTCCCCGAGCTGGGCCCCATCTCCCCGGCCTGCAGACTCCACTTCCTCCCCCACTCAACCTTTAACTAGACTTGCTGACAGGAACAAAATGGACTAGGGTGTGCTTCACCTCTTTTCATTTCCTTTGCCCTCCCTCTGGAAGTGGTTTTAATGAGCAGCAAAATGGCTAAAAGGCAATCAGGAGGAGGAAAGCGCCAGATAATTAAATTGTCTTCCCTTTTCCCAGCGGAGCCTTAGCACCCAGGCCAGGCTGCCTAGGAACTGAGGGCCTTTGCACACAGGGTAGGGCTCTGGCTCCATGGCATCCAAGGTCTCCCCTCCTGCCCGCTTCTTCCCAGGGTCCTGGAGCATCCAGATGGAGAGGGGCAACGCACTGGTGGTGCTGCGCAGCCTGCTCTGGCCAGGCCTCACCTTCTTCCATGCTCCCCGCACCAAGAACTGTGGCTACATCTACGTGGGTACCGGTGAGAAGAACATAGACCTCCCCTTCATGCTCTAGGGGGGGGGCAGGGGTGTCAGCCTGGAGGGTTTATGTAGAGTCTGAACATTATTTTCATAAATTGCAGTGGATTTGCTCTGTCTGTTCTGTTTTGCTGCTTCTCCACACCTCCACCTTCATCTGGTGGCCAGGCTCTGAGGCCACTGCGCTGGGAGACCCAGCTCTGGAGCAAATGGCAGAGGGCTGGAATGTGCTAACGAGGGAGGGGGAGGGGGAGAGAGAAAGAGAGGAGAGGAGAGAGAGATGGAGAGATGATGGTGGGTGGAAACTGCTGGGAGTCGGGGAGGGGACAGCCAGGAGCCTTCCGAGGAAGGCAGCTCAACTTACTTCCTCTAAGCCCTGCAGGGTGAAGAGCTGAAGGCGGTCAACACAGGGCTAGGGAACCATCTTGGCCTATCACAAGGGATTAGTGACTCGACGTTCAGTAACTGGCTAGAAATGGGCTCAAGGCCCTTGCACTTCCCAGGCAGTGAGCACACATAACCAGTGGTGGAGTCCATGAGCCTGGTTTATGATATTCTTTTTTGGGAGAACTGCCAGGTATAGGACCACAACTGCTGCTCAGGGACCCCGCCACCCTCCCAGTGCTGTCATCAGGCAGGGTGAGGGCACTGAAGTTGGTCCATTGCCTCCTGTGCCTGCCGTCCCCATTGGAGGAGCTGGGCCAGAGTACAGGAGCTCTGATCACGTTCTCAGGAAGCTCTGCCCCGTCAGTGATACAGCACCAAAGGCTTTCTTGAGTAGGAGATGTTGTCTTTCAGGAGGGGTGACCCCACAGCCATGCGCACTTTGTTCCAGCGGCGGCCTTTATTATAGATGGGCTTGACGGAGCGGGGGGACCAGCGGGTCAGGTACCTGTGGAGGGAGGGTAGGGAGGTGGCTGTGAGGGCAGTGGCCCATGCTAGAGCTGGGAGAGTGGGTACTGTCTCCTCAGGCCAGAGCCTTTCACCAGTTTCTCTTCTTGAGGAGCAGGGGCTTTTCCTGGGAGCAATGACTGAGTGTGCTGTAAACAGATGGGCTGGGCTCTTGCTGCCTCAAGTGTGTGTGGCCAGGGTCAGGCAGCCCAGGGCCACGCGCTCCCTTGATCTTTATGAGTTGTCAGTGTTTGTGTGTATACTTGCTGGGGGAGGAGGCGGGGGAAGAGGTTGCCCAGAGAGCAGATCATTCCTCTCTGGCCTCAGTCATGGGGAGAGGAGAGGCTGATGTAAGGCCTGGAGGAATCCTTCCCTCTTCCCCACTTGGCTCCCTCTGCCAACCCAGCCTTCCGGGAGCATCCCCTGGGCAGCCATACTGGTGTAGGACCCTTGCCCCTCACCCAACCCATGATGGGAGCCAAGGGTGAGGGCCTGTGGCACAGACCTAGCCCAGGAAGGTTCCTGTAAGCAGGAGGGGGGTGGGGGAAGATGGCTGCCGCCCACAGTCCTTTGGCCTCCTTTGGGGATGGCCAGGGCCCTGACAGTTCCCGGAAAAGTGGCTCATGCCGGCTGGGACTGGGGTTTACTCCATCCAGAATGAAACCTGGATCTTGTCCAGAGAGGCCCACCCTTCGTCCTGAAAGCTCAGCTATGGCAAAGCCAGGCTCCTCCCCTGCCTCCACTCGAGGCTGGGGCTCAACCCAGCCACCTCTAGAGACCCTCATATGAGAAACTTTTTCATTAAAAAAAATTAATCACCTTGGTTGAAAATTTTTGGATAAAACTGGAAAAAAAAAAAAGAAAAGATTGCTGATTTATACATTTCAGCTGAACTCCCCCGGACCTTGGTTTCCTGCTCTTAGCCTCGTGCAAAGGGATCAGCTCTGAGAGGAAGTAAAAAGCTGTGGGAAGTGCTGGCCTACACTCCAAGTATGGGCAGGGAGGGAAGGGCTCTCCAGTATACTGTCAATGTCAGTGCCCCCATCAGGGAGACTTTTGTGTAGTAGGTGGGGCCCAGGGATGGCCTGTCTATGGCTGGTGGTGCTGGGACAGCAGAAGAGTAAAGGTAAAGGGAGGGGAACACCCGGCAGGTCCCCAAGCTGCCATCTCCCAGTTTTCAGAAGGGGTGAAGAGATGTAGTATGGGAACAGGCTCCCCAAAAGGAATGCTCATTGGGATCAAGGACCCCAGAAAATCTTGAGGCTGACCAGGTTCTTCAGAGCTGCTACCCTAAGGCCGTTTTCCCCCTGCCCTGGAGAGTCCAGCGGGAAGCCGGGCTTTGGCTAGCCCTGGGCCTGATGCCTGTGCCACATGGAACAGCCAGCTGGCAGGGGGGAGTGCCTAGGTGGCCTCTGGTTAGCTCTCTGGGGAACACTCCAGCTCTAGGAAGAACTGAGGCTCCTTTCTATCTCTCCTGAAGGGGCCAGGGAAGAGGGAAGTGTAGCTCCCCAGGGCCCAGCAGAGCCTGGGCCAGTATATGACAGCTCAAGGACCTCTGGATGGAATCATAAAATCCCTTGCAAGAGAATCAAACTTCCTCGTAGTCAGGACTTCCCCTCCCCCCCCACCCCCCCCCCCTTCCCCAGAGTGGCCTTTTGCAACTCAAGAGCCCCCACACATCATCAATCCCGTGTCACGTTAAAGGACACCGGATATATGGGAGGGAGCCTGGCCTTGCTTCAAAGGCCTGAGGGCAGGATGGATTGTGTCCTCAGGCCGGCTGCTGTCTCTTTACAAGTCAGAAGGGAGGGTAGGCTCAACCCCCAAATGGTCCAGGAAAGGCAGGAAGAGGTTAATATGATCTGCTCCCCCAGGGCTGCGGGCAAATGACACAGCTAGCAACGTGGGAGGTACAGGTGGAGATGGGCATGGGGCCAGGGTGCTGGTGAGGTGTCAGTGAAGACCCAGCTCTGGCCCTGCACCCCCGGTCCGCTGCCTGGCCTCCCACCCTCTGTGTCTGCCATTTTGTTGGGGCTCAGCCTTAGAGGTTCGCTGTGGGTGCGGTGTCTTGCTCTGCTTCAACCATCTTTGGTCCCCTACAGACAGCAGTTATAGTAGCAGCTGGACAGACTGCGGAGGGCAGGGGCCCAGATCTACTCTCAACAAGGGGGTATCACAGATCTAGGAAGACCATGAGTATGGTAAAGGAGCTGTCTGGGAGTGTGAGACAGGAATGTGTTTCTATACCAGAGGGGGCCACCCTGCTTAGGCTGAAAGCCAGACTGATTGATTCCAGGATCTAGGGGCCTTCCTCTCCTCTACATAAGCTCAGGACCTCCCAGGCTGCCATGAACAGCCTTGCAGGTTAACTGCAGGACTCTAGGGAGCGCCATTTGCAATCTGGTCTATGTGGACGCTAAAGCTCTGTAGTGTAGGACGTGCACAGTGGCCCTACCCCAAAGAGCCCTCCCATTTCTAAGGCCTCATTTTGCCCTTTAGTAACCCTAGTGCTGGGATACCGAAGTTTGTAGAAGTGCTCTGACATTCCCATAGCAACTCAGTATGATGTCATAAACAGGGGATTAGCACATTCTAATGCCCAACCAGCAGACCTTCTTACCCTCTTTGCCCCTATGCTAAGTGCCCAGCTGGGGAGGGAAGAGGAGAGAGGCTGAGGCCAGCAGGGGAGGCTCACAGAAGTGTGCACGGCACACCCACCGCAGCGGCGGTGGGTGCTCATGCTGGGAGGGATGGAACGGACAGCCAAGGAGCCCTTTAGCTTTCAGAGCTGTGGGACGAGCTCCAGTAAATGGCTTCCCCAGTGGAATACAGTGAGAGCCGAGGGCCTGCCAAATGATCCTGGTGCTGACACCCAGGTTTGCTTACCGATTGAGCTGGGGTTTGCTCTTCGGAACAAATCCTTCAGGAAGCCGAGGCCTGTGATTTGGGAACAGACCTGAGTGGAAGCAAGAGCACATGTGGGATGGTCTTGTAGCTCCCTTTGCAGCTCTTGGGTGCTAGAGGGAAAGCCCAGGGGGGCAGGAAGTTGGCACCAGGTGGCGGGTATAATGAAGACTCTGGATGTCCATTTCTCTTCCAGGAGGGGCCGGAACATGGGGTGGCCAGCGAGGGGTGGGATCGGGGGGATGGCACCTATAGCCCTCTGCCCCTCTTAGCCCCGAGAGGGCATTCTACCTGCCCGGTGTGCCATCTTCACACACTCCTCAATCTTGCGGTGCTCTTCCTGGCACAAGCCTGTGATCCTTCGAGGCAGCATGCCCCCGCAAGGCCGGATGAACTGACTGAGCAGCAGAACATCCTAGTGGAAAGGGAAAACTGCAGACACTCAGCTGGTAGGTGTTTGATGTAGGGAACCAGGCCTTGTGGCCTACAGGGGAGGCCGTCCCACCCCAGCACTCCAGGGGGTTGATGTCTCCCTCAGGAACCAACCTGATACCACACCTTCTATATAGAGCTTTGCACACTGTTCCACCTTTACCCTAACAAAAGTTAAATCCCAACTTGATAAGATTTTCCAACCCATAACCAACTCCAAAGGCTCTCAGCTCCTCCATAAGAATCTTTGATAAGATTAGAAAACAAACTCTTCAAGAAGGGTTAATCTTGGGGCACCTGGGTGGCTCAATTTGTTGGGCATTGGACTCTGGATTCAGCTCAGGTCATGATCTTACGGTTCGTGAGACTGAGCCCCATGTTGGGTTCTGTGCTGAGCGTGGAGCCTGCTTAAGATTTTCTCTCTCCCTCTGCCCTCCCCTGCTTGCTCTTAAAAAAAAAAAAAAAAAAAAAAAAAGTGCATTAATTTTTCAAGCGCCAGCAGCATCTTTTCTGGTAATGAAACGTCTGTTATTCTCCTTGGGTGAGATAGGGGGCACGTCACAGATTTCCACACAAGAGGGAAAGTGGGAAAACGGGTACCATTTCTACCCCAAAGCCTACATGCCATGGGGCCAGAATACACAGACCACCCCTCCAACCTATGCTCTTCCCTTGGAAGTGCGAGGCAGCATATGAGCCGAGTGGGAGGGGACCAGGGTTGTGAAGTTGAATGCCACATCTTCTTAAGCCCCCCGTGAGCAGATGTGAATGGATCCTCAGGCTTCCTTTGGACCGTGAGACCGCTTTGGACAAGTGAAGGAAACAAGGACAAACAGAGCCAAAATCAAGACCAGAGTTGAGTTCCCCTTCCAACTTTCACAGGGTGGCTGAGGGGGTTAAATAAAAGCTCTTACTTCCCGATGGAGATGGCAGCCCCGCCCACCTGAGGGGCCTGGCATGCCAGTCTCAGCAGTCATGTTCCACAAACTGACTTGCTGCCCTGGCAGGCGCCTCGCTGTATAACCGCAGATTTGTTTTAATCACTGGACAGCTCCTCAGGGACCCGAGCCCCCAATTCCCACCCCTGTAATCTTTAGAATCTGGTGAAAAGAACTTGGATTAGATTATCCAGGACTAATAAACTGGGCCCACAGCCCCAGCCCCCCACTGCAGGCTGCCAAGCAAGCCGACAGCTTTGTGCAGCTCAGGCTAACATTGTCCTGAGTGGAAAGGGGTAAAAGGAAAACAACTTTAGCCTTTACCTCGGAGGGGATTGGATTTCTTCTGCTGGATAAACACAGCCAAATCCATTTCCTGGAAACGGCTGGTAGAAAGAGTGCCCCATGGTGGTTAGGCAGGTGTGGGCTTCACTTCCCCATTTTCAGCTGGGATTCTAAGTATGGACACAACCCCACTAACTTCATGTCACAAGAAGCTGTCAACACTGCTCCGTGACCTGCAGGCTTCCGATTACTTCAGGCAGTTATGAGCAGAAGGGCCCAGGGCAGAGTGAAAGGAGCCCCCCTCCTTGCTGGGTGGCCCAGAGCCAAGGCTCCCGGCCCAGGAGATTAGTCGGGTCACTCTGTTCAGATCCCATGGGCATGTGGCCTCTCCTGCTCTTACCACCTGACCGGGATCTCTGCCCTTAGTCATCCCATTCCACAGAGGGGCACAGGGACAACTTGCAGGTCAAATTGGCCCAGAGCCTGAATCACCTGAAACCTAAAAATAGGGTGCTTAATGTCACCAATAGAACTCTGAAGGACAAGTATGGATTTTTCTAGGGCTGCGTCCCTTCCCCCAAGGCCTCCCTGTTTCTAGAGAGGATGGCGAACAGCAGTCAGGATAGTAGGCTCTGCCTGGGTTTTGTATCCCTAGAGTTTATATCCTGGCTCTGATACTAGCTGGGTGAACTGAGGCAAATTCATCAGCTTTTCCATGCCTCGAATTTCCTCATCTAGAAAACAAGGGTGAAAAAAATACCTATTTCACAGGGATATTGTGAAAGCTAAGCGAATTAAGACATGTAAATGCTTACAACAGCGCCTGACATGGAGCCTGCACTCAGTGCGGGTTACGTCTTGTTGTTATTCACCATTATCACCTTTCCGTGGAGACAACAGCTCTAGAAGAGCTGGAGCGAACAGGAGCCTTTATAACTTCGTATGGAAAGAGACAGTAATGTGTCCCCAGAGCATAGTGAGGACTCTCCAAATATACCCTCCTAAGAAAAGGCAAAAAGCCAAATCTAGATCCTGATTTCATCCCCTTGGGAACACGCCCTGCAAGACTGGGTTACAGGGCCCTGGTGGTCTGAACTGCATGCAACCAGACCATGATCTAAGTTAGTGACTCTCAACCCTGACTACACATTAGGATCACCCTGGGAGCTTTAAAAAATCATGATGGCCAGGCTCCACCCCAGACCAATGGAATCAGTGTCTGGGGCGGGGCTGGTT
This sequence comes from Panthera onca, assembly GCF_046562875.1. Lineage (NCBI taxonomy): Eukaryota > Metazoa > Chordata > Mammalia > Carnivora > Felidae > Panthera > Panthera onca. The sequence goes on from NC_138343.1 coordinate 41,444,843, forward strand.
TTTTTTTTTTTAAGCTCCCTGGCACAGCCAGGGTTGAGAGCCATTGAACAAAATGCTCCTGTCTTTGGTGGCTCCATGAGATGCAGTGGCTGGCGGGTGGGGTTGGGGTTGGGGAGTGGGGATGCTGCTTAAGTGAACCAGGGACCATGACCTCCATGACATGCAGAACCGAGTGTCTGAGTAGACTCACCTCATAGCCATACTTGTGTTTCAGGTTCCACCGGCAGATGGGGCACTGGCCAGTGGGGTTAGGGGGGTTTGGACTTTCCTTGGGAGTCTCTGTCATCCGGCCTTCAATCTAGGAGGCAGAGAAAGAGAGCCAGTGAGGGAGAAGGCCACGTGGGGCTTCAGATCCTTGAGCAACCCCCAAAATGGTGAGATGCTGGGGAAAGTTCATCTCTGGGGACCTGTGGGAGTGGCTGATAGGTCTCTCCACCCGAACTGTGCTGGTGGTTCTGCAGCTTTTGTATACTGGGCCTTAGGGGTGGCCAGAGACACACGGTGGCATGTAAGAGTAGTGGCAATTAGACTTAATGTTGATGGCAAGAGGGAGGGGTTTGTTTTATCAGCTGAACACTATCTTCCCTTCCTCAAACAAAACAAAACAAAACAAAGCAAAAGAAAACACCAGAACATCATGTTTCGTGCTTTGGGAAAAAGTAATAAATGCATATGCTAAGAAGTTTCAAACTGTGCAGGGATACACAGTTAAAAGGAAGTCTCCCTCCCGTCCCACATATCCTTCTCAGAGGAAAGTGCCATTTCCAGCTTCATCTTACAGAGGTAAGTCTATGCCAGTGGTTCTCCACCAGGCAGGATTTTGCCCCCCAGGGGATGTGGGACAATGTCTGAGACATTTTAGATTGCCACAGCTGGGGGATGGGGTGCTACTGGCATCTAGCTGGGAAGCTGCTAATGCTTCAAGGCACAGAACAGCCCCCACAACAGATTTAGCCAGCCCCAAATGCCAACAGCACTGAGGCTGAGAAAGCCTGATCTATGCCTCTACAAGCAGGTATCGTGTACCCTCCTGCTTTTTCTCTCTTTTTAAAACACACGTGGGAAGATACACTCCCCCGCCTTCCTCCTTGCTTTCATCATTTTGGATGCCACCTTTCAAATCCTGCTGAGGTCACGTGTGCAATGACCTCCGCCATTGCTGCTGTATCCTGTGACACAGCCTTGGAATTAATAAGCCAATGATCTGGGAGGCAGCTCTGATTACAAGAGGGGGAGTTTAGAAAGCCTTGCTGATTGAGGCCATGGATCATGAGAGCGAGGCTGGGCTCTGGGAGGAAAGCAATACTGTCTCCTGGGGGAGAAGTGGCAAAAGGGAAAGGGGGTTGGATGCAATGCAAGGCTGTGCGGGCACTGCTACCTAACTTTCTACCAAGGCTACCACAGCCATGCCAGAAACGGAGAAGTGCATTGGGGAAAACGTGGAGACGCATGGTAGGTCTTGGGAGGAAGTTAAGGCGGACCTGACGGGGGAGAGAGCTAACATTTATTGACTCCCCATTGTATGCCTGGCTCTGTGCTAATAATGGTTCACATGTATCACCCCATTTCACCCCTATGACCTAGTGAGGGAAGCATCATAATCTTATTTTATAGATGAAGACAGTGAGATCCAGAAAGTGAGCAGTACCCAAAGTCAGCCAGGGGTCTCACAGTGCCACAATGTCTCCACGTTTATTTTGCAAATAGCAAATTCACGCTCCATATGGAAAAACACTCCATATTCAAAGGTCAGATATATTTTTCTCCACCAGCATGGAGTTTCTAGGGTGAATGCTTGTTTTGGCTTTGAATAAGGGAGCCAAAAGAGGTGCCCAGAGGGATGGGAGCCCCCTAAAAAGAACTGTTTTGAGGTTAACCAGTGAAAAGCAGGAGGAAGTATTCTGGGGGAAGACCCAAAGAGGGAACCCAAAGAGGGCTTGTCCTGGGGATAAGACTGCCTTGAGGAGGATCAAGCGTGGCTGGCTGCCAGAAGGGTTAAATCCCTGGTTGACATGGAAGTTAGAGGCTTCTGGGAGCTCTGTGGAGTAGTTGAGGCTTTCTTGGAAGCATGGCAGGCCATGTGAAAACAACGTTGTCTTTTAGGGATTATAGGATAATCTAGGCCCCATGACTCCCCGAGGAAGGGAGGTGAGATGGGCCCACTGAGGGAAAGGGGGGAGTAGGTGGATGAAGAATCATTCTAACTACTTAACCAACAGACAAGCCAGCGCACTAGCTAGAGAGCCCAGGGCCCAGACAGTGTCACCGTTTAACTGTGTCACTTAAGAAGTAGCTTGGTCATTCTAGGCAGGAAAGAAAGGGACTGAGATCCAGGCTCCCCACCATGGGTCAGCTTACTTGGGCTTTCCAGTCTCACCACTGCCTTAGTTTCCCCTTTAGAAAACTGATTAATCACCCACCAAAGAATGTATCAACAAAGACCTCTGAGACCTTGTCATACAAAATGCCACTTTAATCAAATAACAGAGGCCTCAGTCCAGGCACAGTGACCGTCTCTGATTCAACCACTACAGTGCACAGCTTGAAAAATGGTAGACTGTGGGATTTATGATGACAGAGGGAGCTGCTCCTGAAGCCAGGAGTCCAGTTTGGGCCTCCGTCCATCTGTCCCTCCCAGGCAGCTACAAGCATTAAAGAGGCTGTAGTGGCCAGCTCAATGATACTTACTATAGTTGTCTTCCCTTCTTGGATCTCCACCACTACAGAGATAAAGGGGAAAAATTAGGTCAGCCATTTAATAAGGAACAGTGAGTTTCAAATAATAGCTCAAATTCTACACATGCAGAAAAACGGAGCTTTCAGTCTGCACTCTCCCACTATCCCCACCTGGAAGAGAAAAGGGTACAGGGTTCACCTCCAAGTGCCAAGGCTCTATGCCCTTGAGGCTAGGTGGGGGCAAGCCTAGATCCCCAAGTAATATCATCTCTCTGGGATTAAGGGTCTCCACATTGTTTTTGTTGTTCTGAGCCAAAATTCATCTTGGTTCTAAACCAGGGGAATTGGCAAGATCCTACCCTCCCATGCCTAGCGATGTGACCTCAGAGGTGAGGTGGGGGTGGGGACAGAAGCATCTAAAAGGTCTTCAAAAGTACCTACTGCATGTGTCCTTTCATGACAAGAATCAGACAAACATGGCTTCTGACCCTGACGTTTCAGACACAGGACTGAACTAATGCTGTGCCAGCGGCCCCACAGCAGACAAGCGGATGGCACTCCCAGAACTCAGCCTGGGAAGCCAGGTTACAGCTGTATGAGGCAGCGGTGTGACTTAACTCCTCTGTCCTTCTCCACTCCTCTCCTGCAGGGTTGCACCTTTGCTGTATGTACACTGGAGAGGGTGGTGGGGGAGAGGGCCCTGCAGACGCTGGTCCAGGCTGAGTTTTCAGGAGAGCACTGCAATTCCAGACAGAGCTCTCCACCTGTTAAGGTCTGAGGCAGTCAGAAGAAAACTCGAGGGCAAGACGGTAAGTCACACACACATCCATCAGGCTGTATGTATTTACTCCTGGTGTATTCAACCAGGATGCAGAATGACAACTTCAACAATATTCAAAGAAGAACCAAGACCATGGTGCAGGTTCGGCAAACATCAAACAAAGTTCTTGGAGGGGCGCCTGGGTGGCTCAGTCGGTTAAGCCTCCGACTTCTTCGGCTCAGGTCATGATCTCGTGGTTCAGGAGTTCAAGCCCCGCATCGGGCTCTGTGCTGACAGGTCGGAGCCTGGAGCCTGCTTTGGATTCTGTGTCTCCCTCTCTCTGCCCCTTCCCTGCTCACACTGTCTCTCTCTCAAAAATAAACAAACATTAAAAAAAAAAAAAAGTTCTTGGAGATTCTTCCTTGTTCTCCCAGTTTCTTCAGAAAGAGAGAAACCATTGCCATTAGCATAGGAACTGGTACACAGCACATGCTCAATAAATGCTAGCTAGCATCAAGACCACGAAGTACTTGTCATGGTTCCCTTCTGGCTGCTAATTACTGTCACTGAAAACTTCGGTCCACTTAGCTAGACTGCAAACTGTCTCCCTAAATACTAAAACTGGACTTTAACCGCAGCTTGGCTACCATAATGAGTTTTACTCAGCTTCAGCCAAGGCAAGGAGTAGTGCGGATTAGAGAGAGCCTAAGGTTGTTCTTCATGTTAAGAATCTAGTGAAGGGTCGCTTGGGTGGCTCAGTCGGTTAAGTGTCCGACTTCGGCTCAGGTCATGATCTTGCGGTTGGCGGGTTCGAGCCCGACACCAGGCTCTATGCTGACAGCTCAGATCCTGGAGCCTGCTTCAGGTTCTGTGTCTCCCTCTCTCTCTCCCCCTCCCCCACTCCTACTCTGTCTCTCTCAAAAATAAATAAACATTAAAAAAAATCTAGTGAAAATTACGGATCTTTTCCTGGAAACACGCTGATGAGCATACAATCAGACGTAGACTTCAGGAGGCTCAGACCCCTGAAGCTGTGTACCCAAATGGTAATGCTGTTTTCATTCAGTGGTGGCAGTACGTGAATTTATTCTCTTTATGCCTGTCCATATTTTCTAAAGTTTCTAAAATAAACATGTACTGCTTTTGCAATAAATAATAAACAAGAAAAAGAGAGAAAGAGAATGTCTAAGAAAAAAATGAGGCAATTCTAACTCAACTGGAGGCCCAGGGCAGCATCTGTGATCACTGAGTTCTGTGACCAACACCTAATTGGACACAGACTGTCTGGAATTGTCCCCCATTTGTTTTTTGGGCAAGACCATTCAGAAAGACTCATTACTCCAAAACAACCAACCTGAGAGCCCCTCAATGTTCCCACTCCAGATACACAAAGGAGTAATGATGGCCAGAAGGGCCCTGAGGCTTCCTCCAGAACACTGTAGTTACTAATCCATTCAAAGACAAACTAGTTTTCTCCCTGTAAAAGAAAATGCGTCACCCCACACACGGATCTACTTGTTCAGAACAGAGACCAGCCTGAGTGGGATGTGGGTGAGACTCAGACTGATGCTCAGTCAGGAGGCCAGCACAGCTGCAGGGAGACGGTCACTGGAACGTGTCAATGTACAAACGCGGGGGGAGCAGAAAAAGGACTCAGCCCCAGCTCAGCAGGGCTTCCAGGCACCCCAGAAACTTTGCAAAAACCAACTTGGGAGAGGGGCAGAGAGCAACCAAATCTAAGCAGCAACAGGTGAGGGGCAAGTTTTTAATAATCCCGGTAGGAAACAAAAGGAGAGACACATTCTGGTACACTCAAGCCAGCAGGAGAACGATGTCTTGAAACATGAAGCGGATAAACATGTGGTTCCCCTCTCTGTGGAGGCACTTGGGTCCTAACCATGAGGTAAACAAATCTAACAGAACACACATCACTCCCGGCAAAGAACCAAACCCTGAAGTCATCTCATTGGCCCCTGGAAGAGAGATCAAAAGCCTGTGGCCAGCTCGGCTGTTCACTAGCTCCCCACACAGCAACCCTGAGCCAGTGAATCATCTTACTACAATCCAGTGGGTAAAACAATAGGCAGATGCTTATCTTATGCAGACAACTTGTCAAACCAGAAGGAATGACCCGAGAACTCTCGCAGGATTGAGAGTGATCAGGGCTGTGTCTCAGTGCAGGGGCAGGAGGCCTGGCTGGAGCCTGAAGAGGCCCCTAGCAGATTTTGAGCCTCTGAAAACAGGAGATAGGAATCAAAATAGTATTGATTTTCAGTGTGCATACAAAAACAAGTCAAAACCAAACAAACCCTGAGATCCATTTTGTCCCTGACCTCCTCTCCGTTCAAGATGGGGATGGCCATGAAAAGCTGGACTAAGAGGTTTAGGTACTAACGGAAAACTTGTTTAGAAAAAGACGGAATCACCCTTGTGCTCTGAGGTGTGGCTATTATCAAGTAAACTAAGGAAAGACATGAAGCAGTTTTCTAAACTGGAATTAGGGGTCGAATCTTCTAAGATAGGCACTTCTCATACACATCAAATCATCCGTCCCATGTGAGACAACACAAGTTGCTGAGCACCTGTGGAGGGTACAGCCCTGCTCTACCTACTGTGGAGAATTAGAACAGAACAGGAAGACAGTCTTTGGCCTAGAGGAGAAAAAGGAATGAAACCAAGTATGGGAACTTCACTACAATAAAAGTCCATGCCTTGTAAAGAGGTCCTTTGAGTACTTCAATAAATACTCGCCTAGGATGGAATCCAAGACAACTGAATTATAAGAGTCGAGAGCAAACAGCGCTGTGGTGAGATTGCAGTGAACGCAGAAAGACCTTGATGGCCACATAAACACAGACACAGTGAACTGCGGCAGTATAAAGACTCAACTGTTTAGTAAAGTTGGAAGGAGGACCCATGAATGATGTGGAGGGCGCTGCCACAGCAAGTGCCCAGAGACCAAGTCCTTCTTGGACAGGATCCATGGAAACCAAGTCCCAAGCACAAGATTCCAGAACGGAGTCACTGATGGCCAACAGGCGGCACTTACAAGTCTTAGGGCAGGGCCAGGGAGTCGAGTGGGGGTTTGGGATGTGTGGCAGCACTTCTGGCTATTGACTACTTTTCTCAAACTCCTTCCCCACTCCCTTTTGTTCATCTTTAGTTCTGTTACCAAAGTTTTCTTTTTTTTTTTTCTTTTTTATTTATAGATTTTTTTTTAAACGTTTTATTTATTTTTGAGACAGAGAGAGAGCATGAACGGGGCAGGGGCAGAGAGAGAGGGAGACACAGAATCGGAAGCAGGCTCCAGGCTCTGAGCCATCAGCCCAGAGCCCGACACGGGGCTCGAACCCACAGACTGCGAGATCGTGACCTGAGCCGAAGTCGGATGCTTAACCCGACTGAGCCACCCAGGCGCCCGTTACCAAAGTTTTCTGATTCCCTAATCACCTAGCCCGTTCTTTTCCCTTGGACCTCCGATGGGAATGTCCCTCTGTATTACACTTTCCTATGCTTTTTCCACTAGCAGGCTACTCTGGACTATGTCCCTTCAAGTCTGGAAAGCCCCCAACTCACACACTCGTCTCTTAAAGCTTTTAGCTATAGAGATGTCCACTTGACATGCACATCCTTGTCTGAATTGCTAAGTCCTCCAGAAAACCCCTTAGCTAACTGGAAAAGATGAAGAAAATTCCCTCAGGCTTTACTCATTTCAACATACTCTGCACTGGTTTCTGATAGATGATTATTATTCATTCAGATAGTCACGTCTGTTTATTTTTCTTGTTTTAAATACATTTCCTTCCCACGGGGCGCCTGGGTGGCTCAGTCAGTTGAGTGCCCAACTCTTGGTTTCAGCTCAGGTCATGATATCACGGTTTGTGGGGTTCGAGCCCTGCACTGGGCTCCATGCTGACAGTGCGGAGGCTGCTTGGGATTCTCTCTCACCCTCTCTCTCTGCCTCTCCCCCACTTGCTCTTTCTCTCAAAAATAAATAAACTTAAAATAAAAAAAAATTTAAATACATTTCCTTCCCAAGAGTGATAAGGCAGGAATGAGATCTAACACAATCTTTCCCATAAAAAGTACTAATGGTCCTCGGCGAGTTAAGTGATGAGAGTTTTCACTGGGGGAGAACCACAGGGAAGCCCTTCTGTCGAGTAGCCCAGTGATATTAATGGTGGAGAGGGAAGAATGCTGGCTCTACTTCGAGGCCATCACTTACTAGCTGTGTGATCTTGGGCAGCTACTGAACTCCTCTGGGCCAGATTTTCTCATTGTAAAAATGTCAGTAATATCCACTTGTAAGAACTGTTGAGAAGGGGGTGCCTGGGTGGCTCAGTCGGTTGAGTGTCCGACTTCGGCTCAGGTCATGATCTCATGACCGTCTCTGTGCTGACGGTCAGAGCCTGGAGCTTGCTTTGGATTCTGTGTCTCCGTCTCTCTCTGCTTCTTCCTTCTTGCACTCTGTCTCTGTCTCTCTCAAGAATAAACATTAAAAAAAAAAATTGAGAAGGCTGAATAAATGTATGTGGAAAACCTAGCACAGTGCTTGCAGCAGGGTGCATACTAAACCACAATTTCCATTCTTATCTTCCTTCACTTTTGCTTTTTCCAGGATCTTTTTTGCTTTTTTTGTGTCCCTCTTATCAACCTTAAACCAGCAGCACAACTGACATTTCAGCCCAGGCTGTCCTTTGCTGGGGATGCCATCCTGTGCACTGGATGTTTTGCAGCATCCTTGGCCTCTACCCACCAAATGCCAGGACTACCAGTTGTGACAACCAAAAGTGTTTCTAGACATTGCCAAATGTTCCCTGGGGGACAAAACTGCCCCCGGTTGAGAACCACTGCTTTAGCCTGAGAGTCATTACAAGCAAGTGTTGGGTGTTCATGAACTCTGCCTATAATTAGGGAGTACTGTCTGATACTCTAAAAAGTAGGATGAGTATTTTCAGCAAAACACCCAGCTTCCTCCCCACAACTTTAAATAGTGTATCAAGACAAAGTGGTTTCATTTAAAGGCTTTGAAGACAGGTGGTTCTCAAGCAGAATAAAGAATATGGTAATGCCTTTATGTAAGGTCACATTGATTCAATGATTTAGCTTTTAGGTCTGACGGCGAGTAACACCAAAGAGTTACCAACCCAGATATTTACAGAGAGAAAGAGTTGAAAGACCAATCTGATTATAGAGTCCATCATTTCACAAAATCTCCAGCTGAAAAAATTTGAATCTCAAATACTCTTTTGTAAACAAACAAACAAACAAACCCTGATTCCTCTCGTACATTCTCTGGAAACATGGCAAAAAACTGTTTTCAACTTTCAATTTCACAATGGATATGTAAACAGCAGGTGTTAGAGCCTGATGCTTGGTAGACACCCTCAAAAATCTTATGGGTATATGCTTATTGTGCAGCATGTGTAGAGATGAAACATCTTACTAAGTCCTTCTGTCATCAGCATGATCTCTTTGGTACCTTTCTTTATTAATGGATTAGTTTATCTAATGTTAACCAGGCAGTATCTGAATTATGTCGTTCTTTCTAGTAAATGTTCCATTTTCCCTTCACAGCTAAGTTCTTCTAACATACCTATTTCTGTTTCTTCATGAGATCTCTCTTTGATTTCCCCAAACTGGGACCCCCCTCACCTCCCCTGAATCTGCGAGCTGGAGGCCAAGCCCAGTTAGTTGGGGCCAGGCCTACCAGGAGCCCGGTCTGCCACTGCTGTCTGAAAGCTAAAAAGAGACCCTTTCTGAGACAAATCCAATGGATGCTTCATTTGGTTCTTCTTTTTGGACTTTTCTGTTCCCTCTGACAATAAGGATTACCCTTTCCCTCTGGATACCTTTCAGCTTTGAGGATACGTTGGCCAATACTATGCCAGAATCTTAAAAAACAAAAACAAAAACCAGTATCACTTTTGCACACCACTCATCCTTTCCTGCTTCCAGCAATGCACAAAGGAAGGCTATGTCCTAAAAGACCTTTTCGCTCTCTGCCAGTCCATCCTTTTTTTACAAAGCCTGTTCAAGACACATTCCCCTCAGTAAAACTTCCAATTGGGTTTCTGTTTCTAGTAACCAAATCTCCCTATATTTAGTCATGTAAAAACTTGCATTTGTTGGAGCATATACATATCATCTCATTAGAACCTAACTTCTCAGGAAAGGGGCTGTATCTTTTCTTTTTCCAGACAGAATTCCTTGACAATTTGAAGTCCAGTACTTGGCCTTCTGTAAGCTCTCAGTTCAATTCTGGAAGCAGGCTGCCTTTCCAGACTTAACGATTATAGAAAAGGAGAAGCACCATCTAGCATGTGCCTGCCTCAGCTGTTCGGTGGCTTTTCCACCTTAGCTTCCACTTCTCTGGGAGACTAGCGGCCAGGGCGGAAAAAGTCGCCATCAGAACACAGCATTTTCGGATGAGAAACTGGGGAGGGTAGCCACATGTCCTTCGCTCATGGTTCAGGGATTTTTTTTTTTTTTTTTTAAACGAGGGAGGTAGCAGCTGGGAAAATACGGAAATCAAAACTAACATGCAGACGTTTACCGAAAACTTTTCTGAACCCCGGGACAGGTTTCTTCCTGCCCTGCTAACCAAGCAGGCCTTTCTTTCCGTCCTCCCCCCCGTCCTCCCCTACTAGTGAGAACACTTGCGAGCAGTGGGAAGTCAAGATAATAGCTTCAGGGTCTGGAAAGTGCTTCCAAGCACCCCCAGAGCGCCTGCATCTCCCGCGTTTCAGAACCGCGCTAAGGAAAGGGAGGGAGGGGCGTATGGAGGCTGAGGGAAGCAACCTCCCCCGCTCTTTCCCTCACCGTTAGAAGGTAGCCGGGACCCAGGACTCACCTTCCCTGAACCCGCGAGCTGGAGGCCGAGCCCAGCAGGTCGCGACTGGAGCAGCCAGGAGCCCTCGGAGCAGCCGTCCACAAGGATACACCAGCACATTGAGAGCCGCCATCTTGAAAATTAACGGTGACCGCTAGTACACTTCCGCTTCCGGAACGGCGCGCGCGCAGCCGCAATGGTGAGCAGGAAGTGTGCAGCTGTGGGAGTCTCGCCCCGGTCGCCTTGAATTTCTAGCTTCCTCGCCTCTCCGGCTTGGGGCTAAGCCTGGAGCCCTGTGTGAAGTCTGAGTGATTCCGAGGGTCCTGGGCAGGTGTTCTAGTTCTCATATGCCAGTGCTCGAAGTCTCAAGGTCTCTTTCGTTCCCTGACAGGTTTTCTTTGTAAAATCACATACACTACACCTATTTCCTTAAAGCTTTTAAAATTCATATGCGGATTTTTTGCTTCTTGTGGGTGGGGGTAGGCCTGTACAATAGAGGTTGAAATGGTTAGGACTCCGGTTCTGGAACATCAGGTATCAGGTAGATCTGGCATAGAATTAATTCCTCCCTTCTCCATCAATCTCTCCTCCAACCCCAATACACACTTGCCTTTCATTCTCCTATATTTAACACTTCCCTTTGGCCTCAGAGCCTTCGTATAGCTATTTCTTCTGCCTGCTCTTTGGCCACCTGGTAAAACTCCTGCTTATTTCTCCTGCTCAAAATTCACTTCCACATTAGTCTTCCTTAACGGGGGTTACTGGCTCTCAGCGCTAGATAACTCCATTTTAGTACTTGGCACAGTCGCGGTTTTACATCTATTTGTATAATATTGTTTCTCCACCAAACTGTAAGCTCCACGAAGGCAGGGATATTGTTTTGTTGTTGTTGTTGTTGTTGTTGTTGTTGTTGTTTTGACTTCTATCTCCAGCAATTAGAGCAGTGCTGACACATAATAAATGCAATGTATAGTTGTTGAATAATGAATGAGTAGAATCTATTTTAGAGGGTTGCGAAGATTAGATAAGACCTAAGTGCTCAATAAACAGAAGCTAATTATAAGGCAGTTACTGAGATGGCCCACGTGCTAGGTACTTTACATAAGTTTGATGTACTTGCATAATGAGCAAGGTTGCAGTACTTAAACCACAACGGCCTGGTTTTCTCTCTTTTGGATTTGCAGGATAAATAATATGCTCCCCTAGAGCTACATAAGAAACACACACAGCTCAATTCTTCCACTTGATGGCTAGGATATTCCTCTTCCACTCTCCATAATTAACCTGAAAGGGGGATTTTATAGTTTTCCTACTCTGACTCATAAATGGGAGAACCAAGCTCATTAAATGGCAGAGCATGTTTCCTGACAAAGGGGAGGGAAGGAATCCATCTTTCAGTTGGGACTGTCACCCCTGGTGGACTAGGGAGATGCAGAACAACTGCTCCATGGGGAGCTTGAGTGATACCACCATGGACAAGAACAGTAGAAATGTGGCATTGGGTTACCATAAAACATTGCGTCCGGCAAAGGCAGATCCTGGAGAGAAAGGTACGTAAGAGTGAGTGAGACAGACACATGGATTAGGAGTGGAGGAGAAGGTTTTGGTGGGGTGTATGTCGAAATGTCCTGGCCAGGATCAGGAAAGCCTTGGCCTCTCCCTATAGCTTCCACATTTCTTCTGTATGTTGACCTTGAGCCCTTCCTGCTTGTACCGTTTCCCATTTCTTTTCTTTTTTTCTTTGAATCGTTATTTATTTTTGAGAGAGAGAGAGAGAGAGAGAGAGAGAGAGACAGAATACAAGTGGGGGAGGAACAGAGAGAGAGAGGGAGACACAGAATCTGAAGCAGGCTCCAGGCTCCGAGCTGTCAGCACAGAGCCCAACGCAGGGCTCGAACTCATGGACTGAGAGATCATGACCTGAGCTGATGTTGGACACTTAACCGACTGAGCCACCCAGGCACCCCCGTTTCCCATTTCTTTACAAGTCTCCAGCTTCTGGGGATCCAGTCACAACCAGGGCAGTAAGACAGCCCTGTCTTTGGGGCACAGTGAGCTAAAGTATTTGAGTACCAACCCTCTCCTCATTATCTTATCCTGACTTCTTATAATCAAATTTTATTTTAAAAAACAACTTGTGGGACACCTGGATGGCTCAGTTGGTTAAGCATCTGAATTTGACTTGGAACATGATCTCATGGTTCATGAGTTCAAGCCCTGCATCAGGCTCTGTGCTGACGGTGAAAGCCTGCTTAGGATTCTCTCCCTCCCCCCTCCCCCACTCACACTCTCTATCTCTATCAAAATAAATATTTAAAAAACAAATTGTATTTTATATAATGCTGAGTAATGTGATTATTATAGAAAAAATAAAACAGTAAGGTAAAAAGGAAATACATATCACTCATAATCCAGAGATAAACATTATGTACATTTAGCAAAATGAAATAATACTTTTTTTTTGTAATATATATACTTTTCTGAATCCATTTGTTATTAGTTGCTACATGAAAAAAATTCTTTGAGACCCTATTCTGCTCAGGAGACTAGCTTAAAAAATTTTTTTAATTAAACAATAACCTATATGAGAAAGTACACAAATTATCAGTGTGCAGCTTGATGAATTTTCACAAAGGGAATACACTACCCACACCAACAAGTAGAACATTAACAGCAGTTCATGGAGCACCTGGGGGGCTCAGTCGGTTCAGCGTCTGACTCTTGGTTTATGCTCAGGTCATGATCTCACAGTTTCATGAGTTTGAGCCCCACGCTGGGCTCTGCACTGATGGCACAGAGCCTGCTTGGGATTCTCTCTCTCTCCCTCTCTCTCTGCCCCTCCTCGGCTCACACGTGCTCTCTCTCTCAAAATAAATAAACTAAAAAAAAAAAAAAAAAAAAAAAAAAAAAAAAGAACATTAATAGCAGTTCAGAAGACCCCCTGGTGTCCCCTTCCAGACACTATCCCCTCTTCAAGGGTAATCATTACCCTAACTTTTGGCATCATAAACTACTTTTTCCTGCATTTGAACTTTGTATGAACAGAAGCTTACGTAACATGTACGCTTTTGTGTCTGCTTTCATCTACTCACCAACAGCATATTTGTGAGATTCATCCAGAGTGTTATGTATACTTGTCATCTGTTCATTCTCATTGCTATATAATGTTCTACTGTGAAACACTGTACTTTATTTATCCTTTCTTTTGTTAATAGAATTTGGATATTTTCCAGTTGGGACTACTGCAAAATGTGCTGTGATGAACATTCTTCTGTATGATTGTTGCGGAACACAAGAACAAACTTCTCTCAGGAATATATCTAGCAGTGGAACTGTTGGGTCATAGGGTGTGTATATACTTAGATACTAGATAGTGGATACTACCAAACACTTTATTCTGGTACCACTTGTGTATAAGAGTTCTAATTGTTCCACTTCCTTATCAACATTTGATATTTTTTTGTACTTTTCACCTTGGCCATTCTGGTGAGTATGTCATAGGATTTCACTGGGCATTTAATTTACATTTCCCTTATGCCTAATGAAGACGAGTCACTTTTCATATGTTTGTAAGCCATTTAGATATTTTCTTTTGTAAAATGTCTGTTCAAGTCTTTGGCCCATTTTGCATTAGGTTGCCTGTCTTTTCCTTCTTGGTTTGTAGAAGTTCTTTATATATTCTGGATGCTTGTTTTTTGTTGGATATAAGCACTGCAAATGTCATCTTCCTTTCTGAGTTGCCTTCTATAGTATATTTTTCTGATAAGCAATATTAAAATTTTTTTAATACAGGGGTGCCTGGGTGGCTCAGTCAGTTGAGCGTCCGGCTTCGGCTCAGGTCATGATCTTGCGGTCCGTGAGTTCGAGCCCCGCGTCAGGCTCTGTGCTGACAGCTTGGAGCCTGCTTCAGATTCTGTGTCTCCCTCTCTCTCTGTCCCTCCCCTGCTCATGCTCTGTCTCTCTCTCTCTCTGTCAAAAATAAATAAACATTAAAAAATTTTTTAATACAGTGTAATTTATCAGTTTTTTTCTTTTGTAGTTGGCATTTTTGGTATTTTAAGTAGGTTCCATGCCCAACGTGGGGGTTTGAACTCATGACTCTGAGATCAAGAGTTGCACACTCTACCAACTGAGCCAGCGAGGCCCCCTACCCCTTCTTCTTTTTTAAAAAAAAATTTGTTAACGTTTATTTATTTTTGAGAGAGATAGAGACAGAGTGCGAACAGTGGAGGGGCAGAGAGAGAGGGAGACACAGAATCTGAAGCAGGCTCCAGGCTCTGAGCTGTCAGCACAGAGCCCAATGCAGGGCTTGAACTCACAAACTATGGGATCATGACCTGAGCCAAAGTCGGATGCTTAACCGGCGGAGCCACCCAGGTGTCCTCCCCCTTTTTTTTCCTACCCCTCCTTATTTAAAAATTTGTCCTCTTCAAAATCATGAAGATGTTCTTTTATGTTTTCTTCTAAAAACTTTATTGTTTTACCTTTTACATTGGATCAAAACTCACCTGGAATTATTTTATTATATGATCTGAGATTGGGATTAAGATTCATTTTTTTTTCCTCATAGCAATATTTAACTGACTGGGCATCATTTATTAAAAGCATCATATATTCCTCCATTGCATTTTATCTGGTGTAGATCTGTTCCTGGAATTTCTCTTTGATCTCTTTTTCTATCCCTTAGCATTATATTAATTAGTTAATTAATTAATTAAAATGTTATTTTTTTAGTTTTTAATGTATTCATTTTGAGAGAGAGAAGGAGAACATACATGCACACATGCAGGGGAGGGGCAGAGAGAGAGAGAGAGAGAGAGAGAAAGAATCCCAAGCAGGCTCCGTGCTGTCAGCAGAGAGCCCCACACAGGGCTGTCAGTGGGGAACCCCAATGGAAAGCTCAATCTCAAGAACCTTGAGATCATGACTGAGCTGAAATCAAGAGTCAGACACTTAACCGACTGAGCCACCCAGGCGCCCCTTAAGATTTTATTTTTAAGTAATCTCTGCACTCAGTGTGGGGCTCTAACTTACAACCCTGAGATCAAGAGTCACAAGCTCCACCAACTGAGCCACCCAGGTGCCCCATCTTTAACATTATTTTAAATAGCTGTATACTATTTCATTGTCTGGAAGTGTCATAACTTACTCAACCAATCCCCAATTGCTAGACATTTAGGTCGCTTTTAATTTAAACGTATTTTCTAAGACTGATCTCCCTACTTCAAAAATAGCATCTTCTATTTCATCGGTGAGTCTTACATATCCCTCAGTATGTTGTGGATTTTTTTTTTTAAAGTAAATTGTGCTGTGGAATAAGAGGGAGTGAGGGCCCTTCTCTGGGACTGTAGAATGGTAGCTACTATGCAAAGGAAGGGTCTTTCCAAGAGCCAGAGTTTCTGGGCTGTTGGCAGAGTCATTCTCCTGCATGGGGTGAACTGTTTCCAGCTGCGGTTGCAGTCCTGGAACTCGAAGAGCAGCAGTGACCTCGTATGCACATACATGAGAGAAGGAAGACTGACGAACCTCTCCTCATCCTGACAAAATTTCCTATCCACCCCCTCTTTTTTTTAAATGTTTATTTAGTTTTGAGAAGGGGGAGGGGCAGAGAGAGAAGGAGGCACAGAACCTGAAGCAGGCTCCAGGCTCTGAACTGTCTGCACAGAGCCCGACGCGGGCTCCAATGCACAGACCGTGAGATCATGATCTGAGCCAAAGTCAGACGCTTAAGGGACGGAGCCAGCCAGGCGCCCCTCCACTCCTTCTTCTGAGGAGCCCAGCCCCCTCAATTCTACCCCATTTGCCAGGGATATCTTCCTTCTTTTGTCCATTACTTGTTCTGGACCCTATATCTAAAATCTGGAGATAACTCAAGTCCCGAGAAAACTGTCCTAATGAAGATGTTTGGGGAAACATTCACGAGGGATGAGCCCAGAAAAGCTCATTTTGCCAAGAGAAACTTAAACTCACGGCAGAAATGATCTGGTTTAAAGACTTGCTGCCAGGCACCAGGCCAACCAGCTGAGGCCAGAGCAAAGGCAAAAGCTGGGAAGCCACGGGTGGGTCAGCCTGTCTATGGCTTCGGGGCTGAGGAAGTTCTGGTCCCAGCTGTGGATGAAGATGCTCTTTCAGCCTTCCTCCCACCTCGCCCAGGAAGAGTGGATCAGAGCCAAGAGCCACACAGATGTTCCCTGTGAATGACAATGACAGAGGCAGGGAAAAGGCATGGGAAGGTGGAGAGAGCTGAGCTGATAGAGACCAAGGTGGGAGGGGGCTGCAAGAGAAGTCAGAAGAGAGGCCTGACAGAGTGAATGACTGTCCTGTTTGCTTTCTCTTAATTAACATGGTTTCCTTACAAACCCCTGCTGATTCCCAGCTGGTTGACTCAACCATAACAACACATGGCCTGGCCTGCGCAGGCCAGGAGCTGAGGCTGTGAGCCTCCCAGGAAAGGTTTGGTTTCATTTGTAGTCACTGCCCCTCCTCCCCAACTGGCTTTGTGCAGATCAGGGAAAGGGACGGCACCTCAATGGAGAGCATGAGAGGTTGGGGGGACAGCCAGGGGCTGCTTGCTTTGGGCTCCCTTGGCTGCTCACCCGTTTCCCATGACCTTTAAAAAAGGGCAGTTTCTTGCTTGTCTGGGCTGCTGCCTCCACAGGTAGAAAAAGGGTGGGCGAGTAGACCTTGGACAGAAAACCCCTTGGCTTGGTGGGAGCCTCTCCACAGGTGTCCCCTGTTTGACTCAATGGGCCCAGGAACTACTAGGCTATGTGTAGAGTCCTGGGTAATTCAGTGTTGCCTATCCGTTTTTCAGAGTTGTTTCTCTTCCTCACTGGGACTCTCAGTCTGTCCAAGTTAGTCACCGGATCCCCTCGTTTATTTCATTGATTCATCTGGCCGGCAAGTATCAATTGAGGAGCTACTATGTGCCTTTTGTAAACAAATGATTACATGCACCAGGGGATACTCTCCTGAGGTGAAAGCTCTTGTCTGACAAAGAACTATTTTGTTTCTAGATGATTGCCCTGGGATCTGTTTGCTTTTTCTCCCCCTCCCCCACTTTTTAAAAACCATTTTTTTTTCTTGAAAATAAAATATGTTCAGAAAAAGCACATAAGAGGTACCTGGCTGGCTCAGTTGGAAGAGCACGCGACTCTTGATCTGGGGTCGTGAGTTCGAGTCCCACGTTGGGGGTAGAGATTATTTAAATAAATAAATAAACTTAAAAGAAAAAAAGCTTGGGCGCCTGGGTAGCTCAGTCGCTTAAGCTTCCAACTTTGGCTCAGGTCATGATCTTGTGGTTTGAGAGTTCAAGCCCCACTTCGGGCTCTCTGCTGTCGGCACAGAGCCTGTTTGGCATCCTTTGTCTCCCTCTCCTTCTGCGCCACTACCCCCCCCCCCCCCCCCCCCGCATTCTCTCAAAAAGAAATAAACATTTTTAAAAAGCTTAAAAAACAGCAAAAGCAAAAGCACATAAAACGTTCATCGTAAGGCAAAATCAATTCATTTCTAGGCTGGACCACAAGCAATCCTGGCTGTGTGGCTGGACATTTCTGCAGAGGGCCGGATGCCCCTTTTGAAAGGGTCTTCGTGTCCCTGTCACACTGAGGAACTCATCAGATTTCTTTTTCTTGGTGCCTGAATTCAATTCTTACGTAAGGAGATTTTTACCTTTCAGAGCACTTTGGAATTGTTGGCACATTGTTTCTACTAGGTACAAAATGGCACCCTAGGCAGATGCTGTCCCCTGCTCACACATGGGGACACATACGGAAGGGGAAGAGCTGCAGACTGAAAGTGAACCTCTGCTCTCCCCATTGGCCACCTTAAGTCACTTATGTGTTTGGGCCTCAGTTTCCCCCTCAGGAGTCCTGCCTGGTTCTAGGATTCTGATTCCATAAAGACACAGAGCAGGGAGTCCAGTCCTCAGCTTTCCCCTCCCCACTCTGCTCCCCTTCAGAGACCTCACTTTCACCCTAGTGTCCCCCTCCATGCTGGTCAGCCCCAAATCCACAGCCATGCTCTTCTGAGCCCCAGCCTCCATCTCCAACTGTCTATAGAAATTTCTATTTGGTTCTTCTGGAAGAGCTTAAGCGTGCGCTGTGCCTAAGTAGGGCCACCGCCGTCTTCCTGATAAATGCCAGCAATGCTCGAAGTCTCCCTGTCACTCGCACAGTCACCATCTACTGCTCCCACCCAGTTTCCAATGTTTTCATTCGTTTCGCAAATCTCACAGTTACACTCTGATTTCCCCTCCTTCACCATCTCCATATGTCATTTTCCAAAACCCCTGTTTGCCTATTGCCCTCAGTTTCCCCCTTTCCAGTCTGCTCGACTGTCCCCGTCTAATTTTCCCAAACATGCTTGGCCACTTCTCTGCTTGATGGCATCTTATTGTCCACAGCTGGCCTCTGAATCTGTGTGCTTTTTTTTTTTTAATTTTAAATGTTTATTTATTTTTGAGAGAGAGAGAGAGAGTGAGACAGAGTGCGAGCGGGGGAAGGTCAGAGAGAGAAGGAGACACCAAATTCCAAGCAGGCTCCAGGCTGCGAGCTGTCAGCACAGAGCCTGACACGGGGCTCGAACTCACGAACCGCGAGATCTGACCTGAGCCAAAGTTGGACGCTTAACCGACTGAGCCACCCAGGTGCCCCCGAATCTGCCTTTTTAAAGAAGTCCTGGGATACTAAAGTCTGAGAACTATAAGGCTAACTCTGCAACTTGACATACGGGGCCTTCCTTCTGCAGTGTGGCCCTGCCACCTTCCCCACTTCCTCCCCCTTCTCCCGCATGGATCCTCAAAGCCCACCCTGTGCCCATTTTCCTCCCCCACCCCCACCCTGAACTCAACCATGTTCCTCTTCAGGGGTGCCTCCCCTGCTTTCAAGGCCCAGCCCACTTCTCCCCTCCTTTGTCAGGACTTCCTGCATTTGATCTTTCTGTCTGTGTGTTCTCCCTTGCCTACTGGCCACTCTAGTGCTGGCCTGCTCCTACCTCTGGCTACTCGATTACACGCTATTCCACATGAGCCAGGACTCTCTGGGTTGTACGTGACGGTCATCAAGCCTGCAGGAGGACACGTGCTACCTCTTATAACCGACCCAGGATGGACACGGTTCCGTGGGGCCTTGGGGCAACTGGAGCCAGAAACTCAGAAACACCAGGCCCATCGCCTCCTTCTCTGGTCTCTGTTTCTCTCTGCTTTGTGGCTTTATTCACTCATTCTTTCTCCATAAGGCTGCCAGAGGTTCCTAGCCTTGACATAGGGGTGGAGATATTAAGATTGGCAGGCCCCGGGGGAACTGTATGGAAAAACTGCAGGAAAGGCAAAAGAGGGGACATTTCCCCAAAGAAGGGGAAGTTCTGTTTCAAGAAAAAGGGGAAAAAGAGGGCCCCTGGGTGGCTCAGTCGGTTAAAGCGTCTGATTTGGGCTCAGGTTATGACCTTGCAGTTCGTGAGTTCAAGCCCCACATTGGGCTCGCTGCTGTCAGCACAGAGCCCGCCTCAGATCCTCTGTCCCCCCCCCCCCCAAAATAAAAAAAAAATGAGAAAAAAAGGAAAAATGCTGGACAGAAAAATTAACCAACGATCACCTACTTGTCACGCTAACTGTGCTAGTTAGGAGTCGGGTCAGCCATGCATGACAGGAGACCCCAAAGAACAGTGACTTAAATAAGATGCAAAGGAGGCTCTGGGGAGAGAGGCTCCCTCTAGCTTGTTGCTCTGCCATAGTTCTAGAAGACTGCCTGAACACCAGCCACTCTGCCCATACAGTCTAGGGAGAGGACGGGAGAAATACACGAAGGATGGCCTGACCCGCCATCCTTTAAGACGCCTTCTGGAAGTTGTACACACTGCAGCTTCTAGCCCTCATATTGCCAGAACTTAGACATATAACTATACCTGGCAGTAAGGGCTTCTGAGAAATGCCTTAATTCTGGGCAGCCATACGCATGGCTAAAAAACAGAGGTGCTGTCACGCGCTGAGGAAGAAGGATAGAATGGGCGTTGGACAATTAGCAGCCTGTGCCATGACCATAATCCATGATGTGCTTTGAGGGTGCATTTCCAGCTGACGGGGAACACACTGCTACGCAAGGCGACTTGCTCCATTTTTTGGACAGTTCAAATCTGCCCTGCTCTGACTTCTACCTGCTGGTCCTTGCTCTGCCCTCTAACTCTTTTCCACACTATGACCTTTAAATTTTTAGAAGACAGCACTGGCACCCAAGGAAGTTTTGCTCCAATTATCCTTATCTTCTGTTTTTCTCTTGTAAGTTCCAGACCTCAGTACCCTGGTGTGCAGCTGAAGCTGGTCAGTATTTTTTTCTTTCTTTCTTTCTTTCTTTCTTTCTTTCTTTCTTTCTTTCTTTCCTTCTTTCCTTCTTTCTTCTTTTTAAGTTTATTTATTTTGAGAGAGTGAGTGAGCGAGCGAGCAAGCAAGCGAGAGAGGGGCAGAGAGAGAGAGAGGGACAGAGATCCAAAGTGGGCTCTGTGCTGACAGCAGAGCCTGATGCAGGGCTTGAACTCATGAATTGGGAGATCATGACCTGAGCTGAACTTGGACGCTTAACCAACTGAGCCACCTAGGTGCCTCCCCTGGCCCTTTTTTTTTTTTCTTCTTTTTTTAAAAAAGTGGTCAGTATCTTCCTTAAAAATGTGAATCCTTAAGCTGGGCCCCATGTCCCAAATGTCGTGTGGCCTGTAGAGGATGTAATTGGGCTTTTGGTAAAGCCCCATCTCAACATGCTACATCCGTCAACGTGCCCAAGATTGACAGAGAAGGTGCTATCTCGTGTCTGATGGGCTTGTTGCTGGCTGGCTGTCCTCACACTTACCCTCTTGTGGTCATCATGGTGCCATGATGCTCACACTCTGTACCCTGCTCCTCCGGCAGGCTGACCCCACAGTTGGTCTTTACAAGTGTCTATGCCAGTTGCCGTCTTGCTCTTGTGGAGCCTTCCCTTAATGCCTTGATTGTCAGCTGGTAGATTTGCTTTTCCTTCTGACTTCTGCCAGGTCAGGAGCCATCTTCCTTGTCCCCCACCCGGAGCTGTTTATTTTTTGTCTTCCTTTGGGTAAGCTTATTTCACTAAGTAAGGCATGGGGCCTCTCGGAGCAGTGGAAAACACCCTGGCTTCAGAGTATGTTGCAGATTTGGGTCCTTAGAAGTGGCCTCTGAGACGGAGGTTAGCGTGCAATGTTTGTTTGTTTACCAAAGAAAATATTTTTATTTGTCTAACAAAGACTCTAAGAAATGATGACGTAATCAAATTAACAGAACTGGTGTCAAGACAGATAGGTTTGGAAAGCTATAGATGATCCATCACTTTGTTTTATCCAACCTTCTCTCAATTGGAGAGCATGGCATTTTTTTTTTTTTTTTTTTTTTTTTTTTTAAGGAGTGCTCTTAGGACCGATGTCTGCCCTAAAGGGAGGGAAGGAAGGAGGACTGGACATAGGGAGGGGTCAAGCTGCAGTGGGGTCTCAGTGAAATGTCCCAGTCTCCCACAGGGAGCCCTGAAGCCGAGATGATCCTTCAGGATTGTCTCAAGTAGGGACAAGATGGCCAGGTCTTCCTGTCCTGATGATGATCAGCCATCGGTGTGGGTCCCTCTTCAGCTAGATAGGAATTGGCAGCTCAGGGGTTTCTGCCTACAGCACTCTAAGCAGCTGGAAAAATAGGTCCTTTGTTCCTAACATGGGGTCCGAACAATGCATCACGGCATCTACCACAGAGTGGAAGACCTGGGGGCTCTGCTGGGTGAGCCTGGACCAGTCCTTTCACTTTACAGAGGCTCAGATTCTCTTGCCATAAAGAATGATGTCGGGGGGCGCCTGGGTGGCTCAGTCGGTTAAGCCTCCGACTTCGGCTCAGGTCACGATCTCGCGGTCTGTGAGTTCGAGCCCCGCGTCGGGCTCTGTGCTGACAGCTCGGAGCCTGGAGCCTGTTTCGGATTCTGTGTCTCCCTCTCTCTGTGACCCTCCCCCGTTCATGCTCTGTCTCTCTCTGTCTCAAAAATAAATAAAAGTTAAAAAAAAATTAAAAAAAAATAAAAAAAGAATGATGTCGGGGGAGTCACCAGGTGGGATGGGCTGAGCGTGGGCCATGATCCAGCTGTGGTAGGAGCTCTGCTAAACGACCTGCTCTGAGTCTGCAGGTGACTCCCACACCCTCCCATGATCTCCAGCTTTATCTGGTTTACTGTGGGAGTTATCAGAGGGCCCGGAGGTCACTAGGGTCCCAGGCCAGGGGTGGGCATCTAGGTGAGAGGGGGGCAGCCTGAGGGACCGGCCGGCAAGGGCCCCTGGGAGCTCTACTGTTTGGAATGGTTTTCCTCAGAGTCCTAGACAGGCCTGGTGGGGGACAAAAGTCACAGAGTGGTTGTCAAGGACTGAATATTTGTGCCCCCTCCCCCCCCCCAATTTCATATGTTGGAGCACTCACCCTCAGTGTGATGGTATTAGGAGGCGAGGCCTTTGGGAGCTGAGTAGGATTCCATGAGTCATGAAGGTGGATCCCCAATGGTGAGATTAGCACCCTCATCAGAAGAAGAGGCACCAGGGCTTTCTCTCTTTGCCTTGTGGGGACCTGGCGAGAATGGGGCCATCCACAAGCCAAGAAGCATACCCTCACCAAGAGCCGAATCTGTTGGCACCTTGATCTTGGGCTTCCCAGCCTTCAGAACTGTGAGAAATGAATGTCTGTGTGTGAAGCTGTAAGGCAGCAGGCGGGGCTGACGAGGGCAGTGGTGGTAGGAGGCGAGGAAGGGCGCAGCTGAAGAATACCTGGGAGGCACTGTTGAGGAGTAGAGTCAGGAGACCTGGGTCTGGGTGACGGGCCTGCCCCTGACTGGCCATGTGACCAGGGGTGTGTCCCTGGACTGCTCTGGACTCCTGTGACCTCCCCCGAAGAGTGAGGTCGGGTAGGAAGTCTCTGAGCTCATCTCTCACTTTGTGGCTCGATCACTCTAGAGCTAAAGTCCTTCCTTTGCTCTTCTGCTGCTGGGGTTAGGATGGGCTGAAGGGAGAGGCTGGGAGCAGGGGAGTAAGCTTCCTTCTCTTTTCCTTCATGCTGGCCCTGCTGTTCCTGCAGAGGCCTTTTCGGGCACCCCAGGAGACAGGCTTTGGAAGGGGGTGGGTGGGGGTGGGGTTGGGGGTGGAGGGAAATGGGGGAGGTGAGGAGACTCCCTCAACATCGTCCTTCCTGGCTCGTGGCAACTTCTGGGTGACCTTTGGATCTGATAGTTTCAGGGTGAATTTATTTTATTTATTTATTAAATTTTTTTAAATGTTTATTTGCTTTTGAGAGAGAGAGAGAGAGAGAGAGAGAGTCAGAGCATGAGTGGGGGAGGCAGAGAGAGAGAGGGAGACACAGAATCCCAATGACCAGAAGGCAGTGAGCAGAGGGAGAGGGGAGTGCTTTCTCTCCTTTCCCCTTTCTAGGCCATCTGACCTCTCAGTGGGACATCTGTCCTGCTACCCCCTCTCTGAGAATCTGTCTGCAGGCCTGAGTGGAGGCAAGGAGATAGGCGGGGTGCTCCCTACAAGGGGCATCGAGCTCGTGGCTTCCAGGGGAGCTTGGTCCTGGCATCTCTGTGGGGGCCAGGGCACAGGCTATTCTATGACCCCAGCTGTCCCTGTCCCTGAAGGCCTGCGCATGTCATCTGCCTCAGTCTTCCAGGCTCCCAGGGTCTCCGGGTGAGGGAGTCACCCCCTGTCTTACATGGGTCCTGGAAGGCAAGAAGTGGCAGGCAGAGAGGGTGGTCCCCTTTCTGGAATGACCTCTCATCTCCAGAGAGGACAAATGACTTGCCTATGGTGACACAGCAAATTAGAGACAGAGTCCTGGTCAACCAACTGACCTGCCCATCTAGAAAGAGAGAGATTCGGTATTTGTTCTCCTTGGTTGGGAGGTGGGGGAGACTGGAAAAATTCTGTTTGGCTGGTCCTGTAGTCCTGGGGGACAGGATATTCCTGTGGTCCTACCCAGGGTCACTTGCTGAGACTAAGGAGTGTCTGCTCTGCCCACCCCCTCACCCTGAGTCAGCCCCAGAGCTGGGGGTGGGGGTGGGGTAGGGAGCAGAGCTCAGGAAGGAGGGAGGGAGAGGCCAGGATGGGGGAAGGCAGAAAGGGAGGGAAAGGGCTTGGGGACAGAGGGAGCCAGAGAATGAGCAAACAAACAATGTCCTAGAAAACAACTTGTCTCCCCTTTCCAGGCTTCCTGCCTGCCTGCCTTCCCACTGGAGACAGTAATTTAGAATAACGAGTCATAATTTGATTACATTCTCTTGCAGCCTCTCAGGGTAAACAAGGATCTCCACAGAAGGAAGGAACAGCATGGCCCAGGCTTCTGTCATACTCCCCTGGGTCTGGACAGGGGTTTCCCCCTCCTGTAGCTGTCCCTCTTTTCCCGGGTGCACTGGAAACGCGTTTGGGCAGCTTCAACCCCCACTTTTTCCCGAGGCCTTCCATTCTTCTATCTCCTGCCCCTTCCTCCCCCTCTTCTTCTCTGCCCTCCCCGAGAATGTCCTTGCCCAGAAGGCTGCGTGCCGTGTAAATATTTAAACCCACGTATTAGTTCCTGTTTATTCGTGGTGTAAATCCTGGGTTCGTTCGTTGCGCATCTGTCCTGCTCCATCTATCTCAGAAGGGGAGGCCTGAAGGCAGGGCTATGTGTCTGCTCTTCCCTGGGAACAGCCTCACTCGCACTCAGACCAGTGGTCAGCTGTATCGCCGATTCTGGCTTCGATTTTCTTTCTTCGCCACGTTTTGTTTCACGGTGGTAAAGCACGTATAATAGAAACTTCAACGTCGGACCCATTTTGAAGCGTGAAGCCCAGCTGTGCTCCATACACTCCTCGTGTTGTGCAAGCATTGCCAGCGTCCATCTCCAGAGATCTTCTCGTCTTGTAAAACTGAAACTCTGTCCCCATAAATACGAATTCCCCATTTGACTCTCGTCCCCACCCCTGGTAACCGCATTCTACTCTCTGCCTCTCTGATTTGACTACTCCAAGTAGCTTGTATAAGTGGAATCACACAGTAATATTTGTCTTTTTTTGTGACCGGCTTATTTCACTTAGCATAATGTCCTCAGTGCTCATCCGTGGTGCCGTGGAAGTTAGGATTTCCTTCCTTTTTAGGGCTGACTGATATTCTGGGGTATATATATACCACCTTTTGCTCATCCGCTCATCTGTCATGGACGTTTGGGTTGCTTCCATGTTTTAGCTAATGTGACGAAAGCTGCTGTGAACACCGGTGTGCACATCGGCTTTTATTTTTTTATAATCAAAGCCTACCTTTTATTGGTGCTTACTATATGCTCAGGAGTGTGTAGGCTTAATCACTTCATTATCACAAGTACCTGCCAGGTGGCAACTCTTCTGTTTTACGGATGAAGAAATTGAGGTCCTGAGAAGCCAGATTGCCCAAGGCAAGGCAAGGGGGAGCAAGGACCAGCACCTGCCCATGCTCTAGGCCCAACCTCTTACAATGGACTTGAAGAAGGAGTCTCAGGGTCTATTACCTGCCCTGCAGCCCCAGAGAGAGCAGACTGTTTCCTTGACCCTCTGCCCAGTGAGAGCATCCATCCTCCTGTCTGCATGGTTCCATCATGGTTCCATCATGGTTCCATCAGGCAGGGGTTCTTGCTCCTGGCTGCACATTAGAATCACCTGCAGAGCTTTAAATTTTTTTTAAGTTAATTCTGTGGTTTTTAGGGGTGCCTGGGTGGCTCAGTCGGTTAAGCGTCCGACTTCAGCTCAGGTCACGATCTCGCAGTCTATGAGTTCGAGCCCCGCGTCGGGCTCTGGGCTGATGGCTCAGAGCCTGGAGCCTGTTTCAGATTCTGTGTCTCCCTCTCTCTCTGCCCCTCCCCTGTTCATGCTCTGTCTCTCTCTGTCCCAAAAATAAATAAACGTTAAAAAAAATTCTGTGGTTTTTAAAGAGCACTGATTTCTTTTTTTAATGTTGTTTAATGTTTTATATATATTAGAGAGAGAGAGAGAGAGAGAGAGAGAGATGAGACGAGACAGAGAGACAAAGCATGAGTGAGGGAGGGTCAGAGAGAGAGACACAGAATCAGTAGACAGACTCCAGGCTCTGAGCTAGCTTTCAGCATAGAGTCTGAGGCGGGGCTCGAACTCACGAACTGTGAGATCATGACCTGAGCCGAAGTCGGACGCTTAACCAACTGAGCCACCCAGGTGCCCCCTCACGTGCAGAGCTTTAAAAGCAGAAGATGCCCCAGCTTCTCCCCAGAGTTGAGTTCAGCAGTTAAACTGAACTCCCTTGGGGCTGGAACCCAGACACCCGCATTTAAAAAATTTCCTCAGGTGCTTCTCTGTGTTGTCAGGGTTGAGAATCACAGGGTTAGCAGACAAGAGAGGAAGGGGTCAGAAGGTCTTTATTTTCCCCTGCAAATCCACCCCTCCCCGAGGGTCATGGATGCCCCAAGTCCAGTGGCCCAGAACCCCCGGAATGCCTCCTCCTCTGTTTCCAGGGGTTCTATTTCGTGGGTGTGTGCCCCGCAGCCTAGACACAGGGGGCTGTGGGGCCCTGGATGGACCTGCCAAGCCCAGCCAAACCTTGGAATGAAAACAGTTGTTGACAGCCTTTAGGCTGCCGGCATTTTGGTCACCTCCCCAAACGGGGGGTGAAGGTAGTGAGGTGGAGGGCAGGGGTCAGGATGTCATTAAGAGGGTGGGGAGTGGGGAGTAGTAGGGCCCCACAGGGTGGGGTCAGTGAAGTCATCATCCATTCCCACCCCCAGCTTTTGCCTGTGGTCATAGCCCATCTCTCTTTGGTGCCCCTGCCCCAAGTCCCACCCGTTTCCGCCCCTCCTCCCCATCCTCCAGTCTCCCTGATGGCCTGTTAAATCCAGGTTGGTGTCAAGGCTTGGAGAATTTCCAAGCTGGGCTCTGCCCTAAGGTAACCAGCCTCGGGACTGCTTGAAGGAGAGCACACTGGGGTGAGGGGGCTCTGTCAGCCTCTCCTGGATTCCTTCCTCTGAGCTAGACTTGAGCCAAACACTCCACGGTCAGGTCAGGTCCGTGTGGGAGTTGCTGTAGGTCGGCTCAGTTCCCAGGGCAACATGCAGGGTCGGGGGCGGGGGCATGGCAGAAGGAGGCCTGCCCTGGGCACTGGAAGACAGTTTAGTCACTGCCATGCTGTGTTACCTTGGGCAATTCTCCTCCCTGGGTCACAGCTGTCCATCTGCATTATAAAGGGGTTGGCTCAGATCGCTGGTTCTCAAACTCAGCCGCACATTGCAATCCTTTGGAGAGCTTTAAAAACTACTCTTGTTTTCATCCTCAGAGATGCCGATTTAATTGGTAGAGGCTGTGGCCTGAGCATCAGGGGCGGGGAGGGGGTGTGGGGGGTGCATTTAGAGGATCCTCAGGTGATTCGAATTTACAGTCAAGTTGGAGAAGCAGTGTTCTCGAGAACTGCTTCCTGACCGCAGTCACGTCATGGCACCCCTAGAACGAGACTGTATGTGGACAGCCCTGTCAACAGAGGTGACAACAGAGGGGGCCCCAGCTGCCCCTGAGAACCGTGGGGCTTAAGGGTCTCTGTACCAGCAAGACACCCTTATGTCCTTCCGGCTGTTTATTGCCTCACTGGTCCTCCAGCTGAGGCATACGTGATGGTCCTGCTGAAGTCCCAGGTGGTTTACAAAGTTACAGGTTGAACAGGGGACATCGTCTTAGAGCATCAATTTCTTGGAAGATTTTAGGAGAAAAATCATGATTCACATCTTAAGTAACCCAAGGTAGTTTTGAAAATCTGATAAGAGATATGGCTATATCCCGGAGTAGAATGCAAAGCTCACATATATTGGAAGGTAAAAAAAGATCAGATGTCACAGTGTGGCCATCGTGTCAGGAGGCATGGGCCCACGCATGGACAGTGGGTCATACTTCCTGACAGTTTGAGCAAAACACTGGAGAAGCCCTGAGTCAGGCTACGTATCAGCACATGGATCAGAGGCAAGGAGAAGCATTAACTCCTGTCAGTTCAGGAAGGCTTCTTGGAGGAGGCAGCATTTCAGGGAGGTTCTCGGGCACAGGGAGGGAAGAAAGGAACCGGTTGGGAGAAGGGCATGGGCGGGGGCTCTCTCGAGCCTGTGGCAGGAATACAAACTCGGACAATGTCTTTCTTGCCCTTGGCTTATGAAGTCAAGAAATTCAGATTGCTGAATAATTGAGGCTGACTTGGCCCACAGCCCACCTGCCTGGAGCAGCTGGCGCAAGATTGCAACACTGAAGCCCTGTCTCCCGTGTGCCTCCTTCAGCAGCCAGCCACTCATGACCGTTGCAGAGGTAGCTACCGACCACCCAGGCAGGAGAGCAGCCCAGTTGCCCCAGTGTCCTACCATTTCCCCCTGCCTACTTGCTCTGGTCCCCAACCTTGAGAGAGGCCCCCTGAATTATAGGGTCAGGAGCAGACTGGGGGAGCGAGAAACTGAGTCACCCCTGTTTCCTCTAGGAAGTCTAACAAACTGCTCTTTGCCTGTCTCACTCCCTGACTCTCCCTGGTGGCCTCCAAGAGCCTGGGTACGGCCCCAAGAGACGGTCGGAGGGGCACTCTTTCCAGTGGTGAGGGTGCCACAGGGCCCAAGCCCTGGGTCCTCTGTCTAGTAGCCTAGCTAGCAGACAGGGTCGTGAACCCCGGAGACCACCAGCCTCTCAGTAGAGCGGTTACTCTTTTTCATTGGTAACTGGGCCAATAATGCCCTGGGGTACTGAGCAGTCTCGTCGACCATGAGGACTGACCCTCGCTGCTGTTCATGACACCCCAGGGAGGTAGCACAGCAGAGTTGTTGATTGTGTGGCCCGTTCGGAAATTCACTATGTATCCACCATTGTGTTCTAAGGGCTTAGACAGTGCCTGGCACATAGTAGATGCTCAGTAAGTATTTACTGACTAAACCAAAGGAGCCAAACTCTGGGTTTGAATCCCCACGGGAGACAGTGCGGGCCCTTTCTGTGCTTTACTTGCTTTGTTCTGCAACATGGGGACGGTAATTGAACCTACTTCATAGGATTAGTATGTATAAAGTCTTGAGACAGTGCCTAATACATGCTGAGCACTCAGTAAGTGTTTGCTGCTGTCTTAAACCTCTAACCCTTTCCAGCCCCACCTCCCCCATGAAAGGCTCACTCTTGCTCTCCTCTGAGCCCCTGCTGGGGTTACAGCTGCTGGTGGAGACCAACTGGATCCAGCATTGCACACTTCTGGGGCCCAAGACCGTGCCCAGACCACCCATGTATGGGGCCATCTTCCTTTCCCTTAACACGCTTGTGGATGAAAACATGGCTCACACACATGTGGACAGAGTCCTGCTTGGTGTGAAGGGCAGGAGGGGCCTGTAGACCGTGAGGCTGACTCATAAGGCCCAGAGTTCTCCCCCTTCATATCCTTGTTTGCCCTGCCAGAATGGTCTTTCTAAGCCAGAAAGAAGACCATGTCACCCCCTTGCTTACCGCCCCTCCACAGTTCACTGTTTCTTGCAGCATAAGCCCAGGACCCTGTAGGGCCTGCGTGGCTCCCAGCCTTCTGTTTCCCTCCCCTCTCCATCTTGTGTGTGGCTGTTACTCTTGGGCTCCACGTGCCCATCGCCCCAGATGATCTACCTTCCCCAGCTGGCCCTCAGTCTCCCACAATATGAAGCATATTACGTCCAGACAGAGATGGGCTCCAGCTGCTGCTGGAAAGCTCATCCCCACCCCTGCTCCCCTGCCCTCATTCACTTTTCTTTTAAGGCTCAGCACAAACGTTGCTTCTTTTAAGAAGTCTTTGTGCGGGGGTGCCTGGGTGGCTCAGTCGGTTAAGCATCTGACTCTCGCTTTATGCTCAGGTCATGATCTCACTGTTTGTAAGTTCGAGCCCCGCGCCGGGCTCTGTGCTGACAGCCTGGAGCCTGCTTCGGATTCTGTGTCTGCTCCTCCTATACTCATGCTCTCTCTCTTTCTGTCTCTCAATAATAAATAAATGTTAAAAAAAAATTAAAAAAAAAAAAGCCTTTGTGGGCTCCTGCATCAACCGGGCTCACCTATTCCCTTTCTAGCCGTCCAGCCAATGGGGACCTTTAGTCTGCTTCCTTGTTCAGGTGCTGCTTTTCTCCACTAGACAGGTGACCTCTATGTGGGCCCGCATCCCTGGTGCCTTATGTGGGGCTTGTGCCCTCGCGAGCCCAGCGGAAACTTGTGAAATGAAGCATGGATGGAGGCATGGATTTCTTGGCCCATGTACTCACTGATACATGTCAAAGCTGAGGGGTGTTGCACCCTCAGGGGATGTGGGGCACATCTGCTTGGGCCGGGACCTCTGTGAGCACACACTTGGGAGTGTGGGCATTGGGGAAGGGGGTCGGGCCACTTAGGGGTTGGCAGTTTGGGAGCTGGAAGGCCAGCCTTTTTCTGCCCCCTGCCTGCTTCCTGGTAGCCTCACTGGGGTCTCTGACTGCTAAGCACGGGTTTGGGACCAGACCAACATTTGTCTTTTCTCAGGAGCTGTGTTGCTCCCTACCTTTACCCTCTGGCATTGGTGGCCGCTCCCTGTGGTACCCAGTGACGGACGCTGCACACAGGCATCTCTTAGG
This sequence comes from Panthera onca, assembly GCF_046562875.1. NCBI lineage: Eukaryota > Metazoa > Chordata > Mammalia > Carnivora > Felidae > Panthera > Panthera onca. Next base: position 41,475,722 of record NC_138343.1, read on the forward strand.
GCCTTCAGCGTAGGTGAGAATCAGAAGATGCTGAAAACCTTGGAAGGGGATCTTGTCCACCTTTCTGCCTCCAGGCAGGATGAGACTGAGAGGGGTCCGCCCTTCCCTTCAAAAGTCTCTGGAGAAGGAGACTCCATGAGACCTTTTTCCCACTTCTCAGTCTTAGGCTCTGTCTGGGACTCATCTGTGTGGTGGCCTGGCCAGGAGAGCCTCTCTGGGTAGCATGTGGCTCATACTGTGGTCACGTGAGATGAACTGAGGAATCGGGAGCATATATTCTGGGCCCAGACTGGGTTCAAATCCCAGCTCTGCCACTTATTAGCGGTGATGTTGGGTAAGTTCCTTAATCTTCTGTGTCTCAGTTTTCTTATCCATACAAGGGGGATGATAATAGGGCTGATGTTAGGGTTGTTCTGAAGACCGAAGGAGTTAATGTGCAAAAGGCATGTAGAGGAGTACCCAGTTCGGAGTAAAAAGCTCGATAAGTGTGAGCTGTTCTTATTCCACGGCAACTGTCTTCCCGGAGACCTGACGTGGTCTGCATGCAAGCACTTGTGATGCTGGCGATAGGGGGTGAACAGGACAGGTTTCTGCCCTCAAGAAACTCACAGTCCAGGGGCACCTGGGTGGCTCAGTCGGTTGAGCGTCCGACTTCGGCTCAGGTCATGATCTTGTGGTTCGTGGGTTCGAGCCCCCCATCGGGCTCTGTGCGGACAGCTCAGAGCCTGGAGCCTGCTTCGGATTCTGTGTCTCCCTCTTTCTCTCTGCCCCTCCCATGCTCATGCTCTGTCTCTCTCTGTCTCAAAAATAAACAAACATTAAAAAAAAAAAAGAAACTCACAGTCCAGACGGGAGGCTGGCATGGAAATGGATCCGGCAGAGAAACTAAAGGGCCATCTAACGCGGGAGTGACTGCCGTTCTTTCTGCTTTCTAGGAATGCAGTATGTTTCATCTTGGGGAAGTGGTTCTTTTGTGGGGAAAACACAGCGATGGGCCCTTTGGGTGAGAAAGGCATGGCCTCAATGGGTGAAGATGAAGGTTCAGGCAGAATGAAAGTTTTGCATAACCTGAAGCGGTCAGGAAACTGACAAGTCTGAGGCAGCTGGGCAGAGAGGGCTGTGGGTAGGGCCCTCGAAAGAGGGCCAGCGGGTGAGGACCAGTGAAGAAATCTCTAGGTAGAAGTAAGTTTCGTCTTGATTTTTTTAAAAAAATTATTTTTTGTTAGTAGATAATATATTTACATATTTCAAAAATTTCAGAGCACAGAGGTGTATGCCTATAATGAAAAGTCTCCTTCTCCCCCCGCCCCTGGCCACTAAGGTTCCCCCAGTTTCTTATGTGGCTTCCCAGAGATATTCTATGTATATAGGGCAAATGTACATAAACATATTTTCCTTCCCCCTTCTCCACCTTTCTTTCGCAAATACGTCTTTCACCGTATCCTGCATCTAGCTTTGTATTTACTCAGCATTTGTTTAGCTTAGTGTTTGCTTACTGATTAGTCCACGAGCAGCAGAGTTTTCTCACTTTTTGACAGCTGCATGGTGTTCTACTGTGTTTGCACAGCGAGGTTTATTCACCCAGATTCCTATGGTCTCCCCTTGACGTTCAAGTTGCTTCCTGCTCTGTGCTGTAACTTCCCACTGTACACTTGGACCTTGAGGAAAGTCTGCCCCACAGATGTGGGCCTGGTGAGGCTGAGGAGCAGATCACCACACAGCTGAGGCCTTCACGAGGAAAGGTTTCGGAGAACACCCCAATCCCAGCCCTCAGGGGTTCAGGGAAAGGCTCTGACTTCCCACAGCATGTGGATGGGGGCCCAAGGCATCCTAGGGGATGTTTATAGGAAAAGGTAAGTCAAGGAAGCCCAAGGTCAAGTAATCAGTCAGGTTCAAGATGCCCGGGTTACTCAAATAATGGCAACAGAATTAGAAATGTGGACAAATATGAACGTACAGGCAGAATCTCAAGGTCATAGAATGCCAGAGCTAGAAGGATCCTTGGAGAACACTGAGCACTCTTCCCTCACGGTCATAATAACACAAATACCTAACAGGTATTGAGACTTTTCTCTGCGCCAGGCAGCATTCCAAGTGCTTTATATTGATTAACCCATTTAATCCTCACACTAATCTTTGAGGTGGCTACTATCCCCATTTTAGATAAAGAAAATGAGATACAAAGAGGATACGTCACATTCTGAAGTTCACAAAGCTAGTAAGCGAAGAGCTGGAAATCCAAACCCGGGAGTCTGGTGCGGAACCCAGGCTCTGAACCTCTCCGCATTCTACCTCTTACACGGGTGAGGAGACGGTGCCCAGGGGGGACGCCGCACAGCAAGCTGAGGGCAGAGCCAGGGGGTCTAGAATCCAGGATCCCTTTTGGGAACCACCTCTCTCCAGCACACTGCCTCAGTTTGCCTGATGAACTGTAGGGAAAGGGCCAACAAGGGTGTGGGTCTGTGAGGATGAAGAGAAAGGCTGTGATTAGTTCCGGGTGGTGATCATGGGGACATCCTGGTGCTTGGGGTCATGCTGAACATTACAGGTTGGTCTGGGGTGTGTCCCAAAGACCCTTGCTGTTGGTTCAAGAGATATATCTGACTCTCAGTGCTCTCCCAACCGTAGTTTGTCCACTTGGTGGCTTCTCTGTGGCCCAAACGGGCTCCTTGCCCTGTTCCCAAACCCACCAGGTCCCTCTCTACCCACCTATCATCAGTGGAATCGCTTTACCACATAAGCAGACCCCATAGCGATTTTGGTGGGGGGCAGCCTTTATTCAAGGAAACGAAGAAAACACATGCAGGTTAGAACTGTATACATCATGAGCACTCCTAAATGTTCTCAGCCCCCCCCCCCCCTCCTCCTTAAAAGGGCTAATGGAAGTGACTTGGGAATTGGAGATGATGGCTTCAGGACTGTCTGACCTCTTCAGATTGGGGCACTTCCAACAACTCTCCCAGTTAGGCTATGGAGCTCCCCGCCTTACTGGTCCCTGCTCCCCAGTCACAGCCCAAGCATCCATCTGTCTGCTGCAGCTCTGAGCCCACCTGCAAGTCTATCTGTGATTGAGAGATCAAGCCCATTCCGATGGGTGAAGACTGTGACCTGGGGTAGGAAAGCCATCCTCGCTCTGCTCCCACCTGATCCTCCTGCTCCCAGCACACTCCAAGTGCCCTTTCACAGCTCTGCTTATGTCGGATTCGCCCAAGCACTGTGAGCAACTTGAGGGCATCTGAGTTCTCCCAGCCCCTGCCACGGTGCCTGGCACTTCGTAGGCACTCATTAAAGCCCACGGAAGTGACTAGTGAGTCCACCAGCCTGCCACTGCGTCTCCGAGGAATGCTGCATCCCCCCCTCTGTTCTCTAAGTCTGGCCCCTGCTGAGTCCCTCCCCCCCCCGCCCCCCCTTCCTGAGTCCCAAAGGAGCTTGTGGTTCTATCCAGCCCGCCTTTTCTTTAAAGGTCTATTGAGATGTAAATCACATGCCAGACAATTCACCCACCGAAAGTGACAATCCAGTGGTTTTTAGTCTAGTGGCAGAATTGTGCAACCGTCACCACAATCAGTTTTAGAGCATTTTCATCACCAGCCCGTCTTTTGGCAGCACCCACCCTCCTCAGCTTCCCAACACCCGCAGGTCTTCCTCAACTTAAAAAAAGAAAAGAAAAAAAAAAAGCTTCACTTGACCGTGCTCTGCACTCTGTGGCCATTGTGCAATATGTTTCCCTCTTTTCGTGACTAAACTTCTTGAATGAAGGTTCACACCCACTGCCTTAATTTTCTCAGATTCAAAAACATTAAAAAAAAAAAAAAGCATCTACAGGGGCGCCTGGGTGGCTCAGTTGGTTGAGCGTCTGACTTCAGCTCAGGTCATGATCTCACCGTTTGTGAGTTCGAGCCCCTCGTTGGGGTTGCTGCTGTCAGCGTGGAGCCCACTTTGGATCCTCTGTACCCCCCCGCCCCTCCCCTAATTGCATTCTCTCTCTCCAAAATTAAGTAAACATTAAAAAAAAAGCATCTACAAAGTGCCATGCCAGAGGTTTTCATATATATCATCTCATTTAATCTTCAAAAATACTGTGTGAGCAGGGAATTATCATCTCTATTTTAGAGGCAAGAAATCCAAGACAGAGAGAAAGCCACTTGACATGGTCAGGATTTGAACCCAGGTCTGCATACCATCCCTGCTGCAAACCCAGCTAACCTGCTGGCCTTCCCATTCATCATTTGGGCAAAGTGCTCCTTGAATCCCACCACCCCTCAGATGACTTTGCTGTGGCAACCAGACTATTGCCCTCCATGCTAGGCTTATTCTTTTCTCCAAACCTTTGTTCAAGCTCTGCCTTTCACCTGACATCCTTTTCCTTCCTCCTTTCAACACTGGAATATCTGAAAATCCTTTTTTAAAAGATCTGCCTCAGATGGATTTTCTCCACCAGAACTTCCTATATCTTTGATCAAGCCTACTTTCTCTTGAGGGCTACAGCTTCTCTTGTTCCTCATCTAACAGCTTAGTCTTGTTACTGAAATTGTTGTGGGCGAAGTTCTAAATCTCCTAGGCTCTGGAACCACATTGGTAGCCTACAACCCGCACCTTGCTGTGTTGTGGAAGGAGCAGGTGCTCGGGAAGTGTTCTGGAAGAAAGGAAAGAAAGAAGGAAGGAAGGAAGGAAGACAGGATGGAAGGAAGAATGTGGGGGGTGATACAGTGGTAGTGATAGTGAGGATCCCAAGAGATATGGATACGAAGGTGTTTTCAATTGTGAAATGTATTTTAAGGGCAAAGTAAAACTGATGTCTAAGCAAGAAGCCTTACGTATGCTGTGTGCTCAACGATTACTGTTTGCATGAAGTTGAATGGCCGCCCTTCCCCCTGCAACACCCCATTGTTAGAGATAATGGAAGTGGTACTTGTATCCTCTTCTGGATAAAGAGTCTCCAAAGCAGGGACTACATCTGTCCCTGATCACTTTCCTGGACTTAGCACAGGACCTGACACATGGCTGCCCTCCAAAAGTGTTGACCAAAAGAATGGATTTACCTGAATCCCCCAAGATGTGCTGTCCCAAAGGTGACTTGAGGATATATAGCAGCTCAGTGGCCTCATTCATTCAAGAAATATTAAGCACCTACTATGCACCAATCATAATTCTAGGTACTTGGGATGCAGCAGTGAACAAAACAGATTTGCCTGCCCACGTGGAGCTGAAATTCCAGTGGTCAAGAAACATCATAAAGAAGAAAACAAAAATAAGTAAATCATAGGGGCACCTGGGTGGCTCAGTCAGTTAAGCATCCAGCTCTTGATTTCAGCTCGGGTCATGATCTCAGCCCCATGTAGAGCTCTGCGCTGACAGCACAGAGCCTGCTTGGGATTCTCTCTCTCCCGCTCTCTGCCTCTCCTCTGCTTGTGTGTACGTGTGCTTTCTCTCTCTCTCTCTCTCTCTCTCTCTCTCTCTCTCTCTCTCTCTCTCAAAATAAACATTAGAAAAATTTTAAAAAGAAAAATAGGTAAATCATAGGTATATTTGAAACCCATAAGGGCTTTGGAAATCAAGTTGAACAGGATAAGGGAAGAAGATTGAGAGTATTGAGGGAGAGATAGTTACAGAAAAAAATGGCTTGGTCAGAGTAGACCTAATTGAGAGATGAGAGTTAGGATTGAAAACTGAGGGAGGTGAAAGAGTGAGTCACGTAGATATTTGGGAGAAGGGCATTCAAGGCAAGGAAAACAGCTGAAGAAAAGGTCCTGAGGCAGGAGTGTATCCTGGAGTGTTTGAGGCCAGCAAGGCTGGAACAGAGGGCAGAGTTGGGCGGGGAGAGGGCAGAGGTCAGATGGTCTGGGTCCTGGAGGCCATTGTGAGACCCTGGCTTTTACTCTGAGTGGGAAGTAACACTGGAAGGTGTTGAGCAGAGGGATGGGTTGGCTTAAAAGGTCAACTCTAACTCTGGTTACTGTGTAGACAGTAGGGCCCAATGGCAGAAGAAGTGAGAGCTATAAGAGGGCATTGAAGTCGTCCGGTGAGAGCAGGGGGCAGGTGGTGCAAGCAGTGATTGGGAGTAGTGGGTTCTGAACATATTTTGAAGGTAGAGCCAACAAGGCTTTCAGATGTTTGAAGGTGAGATCTTAGGGACGTGTGTCAAGGGAGGCTCCAAGATTTCTGGCCCTGGGAGTTGGAAGGATGGAGTTGCTATTAGCAGCAATGGGGAAGCTGTGAGTGAAGTACATCTAGAGGGAAAGATCAGGGGTTTGGTTTTGGACATGTTGAACTTGAGCAGTCTAGTGGGGACCTGGTGACACTGATGCATAGGCAGTTAATTATTCAGGCCTAGAATCCTTTGCTATGCGTGGACTTGAGTTTGCTCTTGAACACCTGTGCAGGGCTGCTGCTGGGCACAGAGGGTGCTGTTCCCATAGACTGAGACTGCACGGCATATGGGGTGGCCCTGTTTTCTTTTCTTTTCTCCTCTTTTCTTTTTCACATTTTTAAGAGTTTATTTGTTTGTTATGAGAGAGAGAGACAGAGAGAGAGACAGAGACAGAGAGAAAGAGAGGGAGAGAGAGAATCCCAAGCAGGCTCCACACTATCAGCACAGAGCCCAAACGGGGCTCAAAGTCACGAACCATGAGATCATGACCTGAGCTGAAATCGAGAGTCGGACACTCAACTGACTGAGCCATGCAGGTGCCCTGGGTGGCCCTATTTCTAAGGCTCAGTTTCATTTTTGGCAAGATTTGTTCAATAATACTCATTTTGGGGGTTGTTGTGGGGAATTGAATGACACAGTAGCCATGAAGCATTTAGCACAGTGCCTGGCACAAAAGAAGCACTTGAACGGTCGTGATGATATAACAAGGAACCAACGTGGATTGACTCCTGCAGGTCAATCTTCGGATGGGTGGAAGGGGTGTGGACCAGGAAGGGCTAGGAGAGAAAGGGCCAAGAATGAGGCTGGAGCAGGGTGGTGTGACTTCATCGTTCCAGGGGACTGGAGCTTGTGGGACAGCAGCAAGGGGAGCCGCTCTGGAACGGAGTATAGAGGGCACCTAACTGCAGCTGGCAGACCAGCTCCTTGGGTTGGGACCGAGTGACCATTCTCTGTCCCAGCCAGGATGATGAACGGCAGGCTGTCTGGTCACCTGGGGGCACTGCCCCTTTGGAGTAATACCCATAGGAGCTGTTAACCAGTCCTTGGCTTTTGAAAGCACATGTGGTCTAAGGGGAGAATCTAGGATTTCATTCAGGCCCGGCACATGGCCTGGTATATAGCAAGCCTTCAGTGAATGCTAGCATCCGTCCTTCCCTCCACATGTCCAAGAGGGCGGCTGAGAAATCCGTGTCCCAGAATGGCTGGGAAGATGGCATGCGAAAGCACATAGGGAGACATCTTTGCAGCAGTGATGACATTTAACCTCTGGGATAATCGGGTCTCAGAGAGGTGTTCAGTAGCTTCCCCAAGGCCACGAGGGAGATTCGGGGGCAGTCTCCCTCGGGAAGGCATCTTCCACAAGTTTGGGAAGTGAGGAGGGCAGAGCTGAGCCGAGGGGAGGGGGAGTGAGACTCCATCTGGGGAGGGTGCGGCTTTCAGAGCGGGTCCAGGTGTGGGCTGGAGGCACTAGAGAGTGGGGAAGGTGGCTGGTGCAACTTCCGGCAGTTCTTAGGAGGGACTGAGTAAACACTGAGTGTGGGCCGGGCCACGGAACCCGCCTGCCAGGGAGGTGCCGTCCGTCCATTGCGCCGAGGAGGCTGCTCAGGCCTGGAGAGCATAAGGGCTTTGCTCAAGATCACGTAGACCGACAGCGATGCGGCCAGGATCGTGACCCAGCTCTGTTCAACCACAAAGGCTGCCTTCTGTCCACTACGCGGTCGTCGTGACCCCCAGGCAGCAGGGGAATGGACACTATCAGATGACCCTTTGGCCATCTCTTCCGGCAGAAACATTCTCTCGGTCTCTGCTCCCTGGTCTCTCTCCACACGCACCCCTGCCTCCTCCCTGTCTTCCCCTCCTCGTTACTCAACCCCTAGTAACCCTACCAGCTGTCCGCAGGGCCAGGGGAGGAGGAGACCAACTCTTCTGAGTGACTCACATGAACCCTCTACAGCCTGCCCACCTCCCTCCCACCCACCAACACAGCGGTGAGGACCCCCCTCCCCCACCCCGTCCTCTGCAAGCGTCCACAACTGAGGGGTACTTCCCAGAATTAGCCACCAGGAACAGCTGGAGAAGGGAGGGGGAAGTGAGAGAAGGGATGGAAGCTAACAGCTTCCAGATGTGCCAGGGCATGAGAGCCAAGGGAGCCTCCAGCCCCATGGTCTCCTGCCGTGGCTGGGAGGCTGGGATGGGCTGGGCCCCGCGACCAGGACTTCAGAATTGCCAAGGCAGCTGGGCAGATCCCCTACTCGAAAACTGCATGCAAATCCATGTGTGCAGAGTGAAGGAGACCTTCGTGTTGCACCTGCAGGGGCCTGTGGGAAAACCCCTGTGGCCCAGCTGCTTTCCGTGGTCTGCTTTTGTTTTTTTGTTTTCTGCTTTTAACATTCAACTATTGTTTTATTTATATTGCTACACTTAAGCTGCCTGGAAGAGACAACCAAGCAGTTCTGCCCCATTTCAGGGAAAGTTGCCAATCAACACCAATTACGCGGGGACGAATAACTAGGATTGGTGACATCTTGGGTTCAGGACTGACAAGGAAGAATGCGCGCTGGGGCCACGGTTCATATCCGACGGGACTGTGGCACCGTGGGCCGGCACAAGCCATGGCAACACCGAACCTTTAGCCCCCCGTCAAAAATTCAGACCTCTTCTCCGAGGCTAGCAAACCAAGTGACGTAACCGGGTTAAAAAAAAGTTTTAATTGTTTTCAAACATTTATTGTTGAGAGGTGGGGGGAGGGGCAGAGAGAGGGAGACAGGACCCGAAGCAGGCCTTGGTGCTGATGGCACAGAGCCTGATGAGGGGCTCGAACTCACTGTGAGATCATGACCTGAGCCGAAGTCAAGAGTCAGCCGTGTAACCGACGGAGTCACCCAGGTGCCCCAGAAGTTTTAAAATGAAGCCAAAATAAGGGTAAAATCATGCTCTTCTCACAGATTCCTTCCAAAACGTACATAAAACACACGTTTTCCCCAACAATATTAATAGTAACACTGTCCACCTTGGCCATCCCGCCAGGGGTGGAGGCATAGAGTGCGGTGGCTTAGAGCTCAGGGCCCCCCACTCAGCCGCTCTCCAGCTCCGACACTCAAGGTAAAGTGCCCAGCTCCCTTAGCCATGAAACGGTTTCTACTTCTTGAAGTTATTCTTAGGGCTAAATGTGATAATCTACGCAAAGCACTTAAACGCAGTGCCTGGCATGTGGTAAGTTAGTACCGTTGAGAGGACACCTTCCTTGTTTCAGAAGCTTTGCCATTTTATCCTTGCAACCTGGAAGTTACCTACGAGTACCCCCATTTTTATGAGAGGAAATCAAGGCTCAGAGAGGTAAATTATCTGTCCGGGGTCACACAGGTGTTAAGTGGCAGGGCTTTGACATAAAGCCAGGCCAGTTAGACCTTAAAACCTGGGCTCAGGATCCTGTGTCCCTCCCTGTGTTTCTCTACTATTAAAAAGAGAAAGAGAGAGAGCACGTGAGCAGAGGAGGGGCAGAGAGAGAGGGAGGAAGTGAGAATCCCAAGCAGGCTCTGAGCTGTCAGTGCAGAGCCTGACGCGGGGCTCGAACGCACAAACACAAACCGTGAGATCATCACCTGAGCCGAAATCAAGAGTCGGGGGCTTAACCGACTGAGCCACCCAGGCGCCCCTCTTTACTATTTTCCCATCAGTGGTAAAAAGCTGTAGGACCTGCTGAGGACTGGGAGGCAATTCAGATAAGCGGAGGACATAATCTCCGCTTATCTGAAGAGAAGACTGATTCAGAAAAACTGGCAACAGTTTGGGGGTACAGAGGGGGCCCCGGAAGGAAAAGGCAGGTGCCCTAGAACAGGGTACTAAGAACAGGAGATTTCAGAACCGTGGAAGGGGCAGAGGACAGGGTATCCAGAGGCTGGAAGGAGTCCAGACTGTCCCGGGGTGGCCTCAAAGAGTACCCAGAGCCCCCCTGAGCAAAGCGCCAGGGTCCGCTGACTGATCTTCCTCTCAGTGTGTGTTTCTAGCATTGCCAGTGGCTGCTCCTTTTCTGCACGTCTTCCCCTTGGCTGGGGCGGGGTAGTGGAGGGTCTCCAGAATTCCCCTTTGTCATATGGGGAGCACAGGAGAGCAGGGAGGAGGAAAACCAAGAGTGAGGGGGGCTGGAGCTGGCCAGCACGGAGGCCTGCGATTGGCCCAGCTTCCAGGGCCTGGGCCTGAGGAGGGAGCTGCCTGCCCCCCACCATTCCCTCCCCCTGCCCCCCAGGGCTCCTTGGCTGCAGAGCCTGCCAGCTGGGCCCCCGCCAAGCCAAACAGCTGCCAGGGGGAGAGGAAGAAGCATTTCCGAGCAGAGAGGCCCCTGTGGACTCCGACTCAAGCCTAGAATCCCCCTTTATCATGGCCAAGTGAAAAAGAGAATCTGTACACATGCATACAGACATGCACGCATGGCACCAGGGAGCCCGGGGCACAGGGTCTGAGGACCTGGGATGCTATGGGGGTCGGGGTGGCATAGGGGTGTCCAGGATCAGGCTTGGGGAGGGATAGAGGGCCGGGGGCCGTGACTGTGCCATGTGGCTGGGGGGGGGGGGTGGTTGGGGAATTAGGTTCAGCTCACTCAGAGGTTGAGGAGGGGGTGTAGCGGGTTGAATAGTCCCCCCCCCCCCAAATTTATATCCACCTGAAACCCCTGAGTGTGATCTTAGTTGGAACTAGGGTCTTTGCAGGTGTAATTAAGGTAAGGATTGAGACGAGATCGTGCTGGATCAGGGTGGGCCCTAAATCTCGTGAAAGAATCCTTGTAAGAAACAGGAAAGAACATACAGAAACCCAGGGGAGAAGGCCATGTGAAGAAGATCCGCATGAAGACAGAAGCCGAGGCTGGAGCTCCAAGCCAGGGTACGCCTTGCTCGGAAGCTGGACAAGACGAGGGAGGATTCTCCCCTCGGGCGCCTGGAGGGAGCACGACCCTGCTGAAACCTTGGTTGCAGACTTCTGGCTTCCAGAACTACAAGAGAATACATTTCTGTTGCCACCGGGTTTGTGGCAGTTTGCTACAGCGCCTCCAGAAAACTGGTATAGGGAGGCATGTGGGAACAGGGCCTGGAAAATAGAATGAAAAAGATTTATTATTTATTGTGCTACTATTCTGTGCCAGGCACTTTTAGAGATACTTATCTCAGTTCTTACAATGATCCTGCCAGTAAGAATTATGATTCCCATTCTTTGGTGAAGTTCAGGCCCAAATTTGTTTTCTAATAGTTGGGATTCCAGTATTGCATCCTCTGTCTCCCAAGCTTGGCCTCTTCCCACTTTCTCTCCAAGGGGAGCTCTGGGGGCTTCTAGGTCCGATGATATGTGCTTCAGGTTGGGGTGGCGGGGAGGGTCTCTAGAGGTCCAGGAGGGGGAACATATTAGGCCTCACTGCAGAACGGGGCCAGGGGTCATTACTCCATTGTTCCGGGGGCCTTCTGTGACCGGATCGTCTTACTCACCCCTGTTCCTGTAGCCCTCAGGAACCCTTGTGATGGTCTGTTCACGTCCCTAAGCCTCAGGGAGGGGAGGGACACACCCCTACTTGCCGCATTCTCACCGCTCCAACCAGCCGCACTGCCTCCACTGCCGTCACCATCACCAGCCCCACTGTCACCAACAATCCTCCCCCACCGTAATCGCTGGTACCATGACCACCATCAGCGCCACCGAAACTGCTGGAGCCACTGTCAGAGCCGCACTGCCACGTCCCGGGAGCCACCCCCATCCCTTCTGCTCGACCCCTGCCACCGCTGCCTTGGCTTCGTGAGACAACGGAGAGGCCAGAGGTGGGCCAGGGGACTCAGGGGGGCTGTCCTGTGATGGGGCAGCTGAGCGGGATTTAGCAGGGGAGAAGTCAGAGTCAGGATGGGTCTGGCTGACAGACGCCATCAGGGGTAGAAGACTGCTCTGAGTTCAGCCTTGTTGAGAGAGGAGGTGAGCCTGCCTGGCCGGAGTAAACACTTAGTGGGACAGGCTGTCTTCACAGGCGTGGGTTCAGCGGGTGGAGGTTACTTGAGTGACATATTCAGGCCCTGCCTGGCTCGTGCTGGTCTCTGGGGATGTGGATTTTGGCGGGGCCCTGGCTCCTGGCCATCAGCCTGGCCTGGCCGTGGCAGTGAGGTCATGCGAGTGGTTGTACTGGGAGCACTGGGGAGTGGGGACAGGAGGAAGGGGCCCGCCCTGGCTGGGAGAGGAAGGAGGCCTCTCTCCCCAGGCTGACTCTACCCAAAATGATGAAGTAAGCACATTTTGATGCTCCATCCCCCCTGACTCCCCTCCCCTCTGCCTGCCTGGCTCCTCATAAGCTCTGCAGTGCTGTGGGCTCTGAGTTACTCTCTCCCAGAGATACCTGGCTATTCAGTTCAGCCACCTGAGGGAGTGCAGGGACCAGACAGCTCTGATATGGGGGCAGAGAGAGAATTGACTACGGGAGACAGGTGTCTCATTTCTCTACTCAGGTGCGCAACCCCTCCTTCTACCTTAAGCCAGGTGTGGGTACGCGCGGGCGCACGTGCCTGTGCGTGAATGCTCACGTGTGTGATGAGGGTGTGGCAGAATTTCCAGAAGCTCAAGCCACAGCTGCTTCCCTTGCCCCTTCCCTGTATGCCCAGCCACCTCCACCACCTTTAAGGATGGGACTGGATGGCTCTGGGAACAGCCTCTCTCAATCCTTCCAAACCCTTGAGCTGCCCAAATGCCAAGCTAATCCCACCCTCTAGGATTGTACTTGAGAACTTTGGGAAGTGGGGAACAATGCTATCGTGGGATGTGTTTATCTCTGCATCAGGCGTGAAAGCCCGGCAGACAGGCTGGCGACTGGAGTGGGGCTGAGGGGCCACTGAGTCCCAGAGACTGGAGGTCTCGGTCAGTAAGCACTGGGGAGGGGCCTCGGCTTGCCCCGGACCCTGAGAAATGGGTGTGGCCGAGCCACCTCACACTCGCCACTGCAAATCACTCCTCAGGGGAAGGCCTTTTGCTAAGTCAGGAAAGACTTTGGCAGGTCAGGAACCTTTTGATGACCACACAATAGCGACAGCAGGTGTTTATTGGGCACTTACTATATAGCAGTGCCATTCCAAGGGCATATCAACTCATTTAATCCCCACCCCCCCCCCTGCCCCGGTATCTCTGTAAGATTAATACCATTAGTGTTATCTGTATTTTACAGTTGAGGAAACTGAGGCACAGATATGTTCTGATGTTTGCTGAAGGTTATAGTGTTGATGAGAAGTGAGCCTAGGATTTGGCTCATTCCATCTGAACTCCAGAGCTCATGCTCTTCTCTGCTCCATGTTGGGGTGGGGGTAGATGTCCTCCTGTGAAGTCCTGAGTCCCTACTCTAAACCTGCAGACCCCTGCCTCTTCCCCAGTGTCCCACCTGGTGTGGCAAACAGCACAGAATTGGGAGCCAGGAGCCTTGGGGTCTTGTACCTCTAGCACGCTATGTGGCTGTGGGCCAGTCCTTGTTCTCTGGCCTCAGTTTCCTTATCTGCCCTGTGCGGGCCTTGCACTGAACCTGCTGCTTCCTGAAGGACCTTGCAGGTGCCACCTGGAATTGTGCCCCTCTAGCTTGGAACTCCTGTTTGTCGGGCCTCCCTGGGATCATCCTGGCCCCCTGGGAACAGCTGGGAGTTGAGGAGAAGACAATGGCCTGAAAGACCTATGTGTCTGGACAGCTCTTGTGTGTCCCTGTGGTGGCTGCCTCTTTAATTCTTTTCTATCAAGAGGAGCAGCAGCGTCACAGATCAGAGACATTGGCCAAATTTGCTCACTTACCCAGACCCCCATCTGGGTGTGCGGTGGGGGCAGGAAGAGGGTCTGCTGGCATCTGATTCCCACCAGCCTCCTCTGTGCTCACCTCCACAAAGGCAGTGGTAGGGATAGGGTCAGACCCTTGGCTCTCACTACCCTTCCATCCTTCTCCTCTCCAGTCCTCAGAACACCCAGTGGGCAGCATCTCAAATTATCCTCCTTGTGCACTAAGCCCTTTCTTCCCCTCCAAACCACACCCTGGAGAGCCTTTCTATTTATCCAGTAGATTTGCTAAGTGCCCACTATGTGCCAGGTGCCACGCCAGGCGCAAGAAGGTAAAGCTTGGGGATAAAGCTTGATTCCTGCCCTGAGGAGCCCAAACCAGTCCCTCATTCCTTACTCTCCATACATTATCACTTAGCCACACCCTCATGCCTTTGGAGGATCCCTAAAGGTAGGGGACAGAGGTGGAGAGAGGGATTCTCTGGGGTCTGGAGATCAGAGTAGATCTGGGGGCACCAGAGCAAGAAGCAAGAGTGGGATCTGGAGACAGTAGGCCCCACAACAGATGCACCTGGCCCTGGAACCCTTTTGACATCTGCCTGGGCCAGTGTTTGAGTGGGAGGAGGATGGTGGGTGCCATGTTCCTCCTTGCTGGAGACTTCTAGCAAGACAGCAGCCTGTTTGCTGAGCTGGAATCCTGAGACCTGTTAGGGCCAACTTGGCTGTGGTGAGTAGATGATCCCAGAACTTTAAGGGAAAGAGCCTCTCTGGGTCTGTGTGACTGGGGAAGACTTCTCTGAGGAAATGACATTGAAATGACATTTCAGCTGAGACTTATAGGATGAGAATAGTGTGTTAGGGTCAGGTTCAGCCGTGAGTGACAGAAAAATTCCACAAATAATGGTGGTGTAAACAAGATACAAGTTTAGTTTTCTCTGACATAAATGAAACTCAGAGCTAGGTCATTCAGGGCTGGTAGGGCATCCCCATAACCATCGAGGATCCAGCCTTCTATCTGATGATGTCATGTTACCATTGTCAAATACACAGCTTCCATCTCATGGTCCTAAATGGCTGCTGAACTCCAACAATTATGCCCACAGTCCAGTCAGTGGGAAGGAGAAAAGAAGAGGGAGAAGGGCATGCCCTTCCTTTAAGGACACATCTTTGTCGGTAGCACACATCATTTCTACTTATATACCACTGTGTAGAGGTTGCTGTATACTTAGCTACAAAGGAGCCTTGGGAATTTGTCTTTATTCTGGGCAGCATGGATCTAGCTACAGATCAGCAGTTTTATTTCTAAAGAAGAAGAGGAGGTGATGGATAGAAGTCTATGCCACAAGGAATTAGCTGGGTGAAAGCTGGGGTTGATAAAGACGAGAGTGTCAAGATAGAGGGATTGCCATGTTTGAAGCCCCTTAAGCAGGTAGGGCCTTGAGAATGACTCCTTGACTCCCTGTTTCTAGTGTGATCAGCTGAGTGATTGGTGACTGCATCTATTGAGCTAAGGGACCTTGCAGAAGGAGCAGGTTTGGTGATCGGGACAAGTTCAGTGTTGGACCCATTGAGTTGAAGGGCCTGTGAGCCATCCATGTAGGGAAGCTCATGGATACAGGGTCTGGGCTCAGGAGACAGGTCTATATTGGGAATTGTAGTGGCATTGTCAGTGGCAACTTCATCCATTATGGGAGGGAATGAGAAGGCCCAGGGAGCAGTGTAGAGAAAACACTTAGGGCACAGCCCCAAGAACCCAAGGAAGATGTTCACCCTCATTTTGTGGCCTCCTGGTCTCTGGTTCCCTTTGGAAGCATTTTCTTTCCACCATTTTGTGGTATGATATATCAGATGATTTGCTTTCCCATTCCATAGTTTGGAAGGATCCCTAGAGACATGTACCACCAGGCCCTCCCTCTCACCTTCATGGGATGGTCCAGAGTCTAGGCGGCCATGTGACCTAAGCTCAGCTGGACAGATTCTCTCTCGGGACTGGGCATCGTGAGCACCTGACGCTAGCATGGAAGAGGCCTTTGGAGTTCAGCCAAGTAATTTCTGTTCCATTTCCAAGCGAGGTATTCTAGCCTTCTAGTTCATTCCCTAACTAGTTCCTCAATATTTTTCCGATAAATTCTTTTTTTTCCCCCTAGTTTTTGGCTTATAAATGCCAGGGTTGGTTTCTGTTACTTGCAAATGAAGAGGAGCCAGCAAAAGGAAAATGAACCGAACAGGACTTCAGAGGGGCCCGAGAGAAACTAAGAGAGTGAGGTTTCACAAAAATAAGCAAAACAGTATATCTCAAAGGAAGGAGTAGCCAGCGGTGTCAATTTTTATTTAAAAAATGTCCAGTATGTCTAAATAAGCATAGCAGGAAAAGGCAAGAAGGAGACACAGTTGTTAATAATGATTAAGAATGGTGGGGAGGCTTTGCTAGATCTCCGTTTCAAAGGAAGGAACCCAACTCATACTTGCTTAAGACAAGAACAACACAAAAGTAATTTATTGGCTCATGATCACTGAAAAGTCCAGGGGTGGACCTGTCTTTGGCACAGTTCGAACAATGTCATCAGGTCTGCTCTCCTGTGTCGGCTCCCTCCTCAGGCATCACCTCCTTAGGCAGCACTCCTGGCAGATCCTGCCAGACACGCACCCACTAGTAATTCCAGAGCAGAAAACTGGTGACTCCAGTGAACTCCGGGGATTAGCCCTGTTGGCCTCGTTTGGGTCATCTGTCCTTCTTGAGCCAATCACTGAAGCCAAGATATTTTGGTGCTTGAGTGGCCAGGCCTGAATCACACGGCTCCCCCTGGAGATGGTCGGGTGGGGGGAGGCATCTTCATCGAAGCCCCTTTTACTGAGGTCCTCGGTGTTGCCCAAAAATAAATCTAGACACAATCATCGGAAGAGGGGATGGGTCCTGGGCTTGGCAACCAAATTGGCAGTCTAATTTACCAGGGGGAAGGTTACAGATGGCCAGGTTTGGGTCACAGAGTCATACCTGAGGGCATGGGGCAAGGCTACTGAGGCATACTTCCTCAAGGCAGTGAGTACTAGGCAGAGACTTGCATGAGCAGGTAGTTTCGGTGGGGGGCAAATGTAAGGACGGTAAAAGAGTGTAGTTGTTAAGCGGATGGACTCCAACGTCAGAAACTCCACTTGAGTCCACCTGGATTTGCCATTTACCCTTTTACTTCTGAGTCTCAGTTTCTGATCTGAAAATTGGGTTCATACAGGAATAGTGCCTACTTCTTAAAATTCTTATGAGAATTAAAGGGAATAATCTACCTCAAGGGTTTAGCCATGTTCTTAGAAGATAGTAAGTGTTCAGTGAATGTTTGCTATTAAAAAAAATTTCTTTTAAGTAATCTCTACACCCACTGTGAGTCTCAAACCCACAACCCCAAGATCGAGAGCCACCTCCTCCACTGACTGGGCCAGATGGGTGCCCCAGAATATTTGCTGTTATTACAGTGGCCCTGGGTTTTTTTTTCACGCCCTCGGTAGGGGAGCAGGCAGTCTTCAGAGCCCCCCATTCCTCACCCCATCTGAGTTCCCCAGTTCAGACCTCAGAACTCACTAGTGGGCTCTATCAAAGTCCAGCCATATTCCAAACCCAGGGATGGGGAAAAGAGTGGGGGCCTGGTGGGAGGGTGTGGTCAGGGTGGATCACAGTAGGGCTGGGTCGAGGCTAGTGAGAAGATGCTGGAAGGCCAGGGACTGGAGAGGAGGGTGAGAGAGGCCAGGAGGGTGAGGACTAAGGGGAGGGGTGATTTTGGGCAGAGCCAGCAGGGGTCACTGCAGATCTAAATAACTTCAGGGAGGCTGCAGGCCACCCAAGGGCCCTCTCACACTACTACCTGCCTCAGTAACTGTCATCGCCGGGATGTGGGGCTCAGGCCAATTTTGGGCAGTGGGTTTGGGGTTTGGCTCATGCAGTTGGAGGTGGTTGCCGAGGATGGCTGCCTTCAGTGCCCTCTAGGGCTTGAGCTGTCTCTCTTTGATGGAGGCCCTTATGTTGGGTGTGTGCCTGAATTTCCCCCTCGTTGGACCCTGAGTTCTGGCCGTACCTTGCAAGTGTCTCTTGAGATGCTTCCCTATAAAGAGCTCTGAGACCAAACGAGTTTCCTTGTCTCATTCCTCCCCTCAGAGGGCCGTTGCCCAGATTAGCGTGTTGGAGGCTCAGAGGAGTCCTGCAGGCAAAAAAACCCGTCAGGTTTTGTTTGGCCCCGGTTTCCTGGGCTTATGGGAACGCTTTCACAACATGCTTAGGGAAATACTGATTTAAGGGATCGTCCTGGGCAGAGGGCGCATGCCCTAGGAGGTGAGTGTGTCCAGCCCCTCCCCTCCTCCACCTTTTGTTGTAAAGTAATGTGTAACACATGCTTGTTGTGGAGAAAAGGAAAAAACCAAAAGTGCAAAGAGGAAAATTGCTTAGCCCAGCTGTTGCTCCTTAGAGCTACCTCAGAAAGCTCTGGCCACTGTCCTCCCTCTTTCTAGGGAGCAGGAGGTGACCGTGGGGTTTCCCCTCGAGGTACACCCACTGGTGGTGTACTTCTGGGCTTCTCCCCAGCAGAAGAGAGCCCTGTTTAGGGGTTGTCTTATCCAATCCTCTGTCTCCATGCTGTGCAATTCTTGCCTCCCTTTCTTGCGGACATCCCTAGGGGGACAGAGGATGTTGGTGGTGGTTTAGCGGGTGTTGAGTGGCATGGAGGAGAAGTGGGTACCCAGATCATCAGGGTAGAAGGAGATCTTCCTTTCTAGGTGGGGGAACAGGCCCTGAGAGGGGACGTGGCTTACTGGGGTTTCACAACGAGCCAGCAGTAGAGCCGGCAGAATCCTGGGTCCTGGCCAGGTGCCCTCCGCACCTCTCCTCCAGCTCTTGAAGCCAGCAGGCTGTAGAGAGGGGCCTGTGCCCTCCGAGCAAGGCTGCAGTTTCCTCTGTGGGACCGTCAGGCCACCCGGGCTGTGTGGGTGCTGGGTACGCGCACTACGGTTGTGTAACAAGCTCTGGGGTGTGTGCACGCGCTTAGAAACCTGATGCAACAGGGAAGTTGCGGTCCCGTGAGCTGGGGTGTGGGCGCTTGGCTGGGGCCCAAACCACAAGGAGTATTTGGCTTGTAGCTGTGGAGGCCAGGCACGGGGGTCGCAGAGTTGTCTACGTCAGGGCTTGTCCATTCCTGGGTGCCCACATCCTGGTCCCCGTGGGCACAGGGCTTGAAATGGGGCTGCCTGGCCGGCTGATGCTGGAGGAGGGTGTTGGTGCAGAGAGGGGGGCTCGTCCCATCCTCATCCTGTTTGCCTAGATGCCTATTGTGATGGGGGTGGGGGCAAGTGGCCTCCTCTCTGTGGTTCCGTCTGTTTCATCTTTTCCCGGTTGGAAAACTGACCCCTCCCCCCCCCCTTTCCTGGAGCCCTCACCTCAGTTCCAGTTCATTCTGGACAGCAATATCTGTCTTTCACTCCTTCTACCTTCCTGAACCCCCAAACCCCCGAACCGTGGTCTTTCCTGCATATTCCCCCGTTGAGGAGAAGCAGAATGGGGGAGGAGAAAAAGCAGCCGTATTGCAGCCAGGCTAGATTCCAACTGCCCACTGCTGTTTCCGAACAGAATGAGTGAGAAGGATCCTTGTTCTTCCTCAGCCTCCATGTGCTCGTCTGAGAGATGGGGCCATGAGGCTTCTGCCACAGAGCTGTTGGAAGGGACGCTAGGATATCTAGGAAGGGGTCTTACGAATGAGCGTTGCCCTTTCATTCAATCCCACATGGATTGAGCATCTGGGCACCCTCACTTACAGCATCTTCAGCATCAGATGGGGCAACGGGCACTTTAAAAGGGCCAGGGGGCCTAGAAGGGGATGAACAGGAAAAGCAGGCACTGTCCTGCCTGCCCTGTGCCTGGCGAGGATCTCAGCGGCCACCTGGGAGCCCTCCCTCCACTCTTGTCCTTGAGGGAGGTGAGGTATGTTTGTTTTTTCTGTCCCGTTCCACCCGCTCCAGTCTCTCAGAGAGGCAACATTCTTTAGGGTAGCCGGTGGGTTGCAGGGCCAGGGAAGGGGAAGAAGGGCATCTGTGTCCAGTGTCCTCACCTCCCTCCCTGGCCAGGCTGCACAGGCCCCCTGTGGGGCTCCTCCTCAGCGCCCCCAGAATGCCTTGTGTCTGTATCACTTTATCCTGCACCAACTCCCTCGTGGTTGATAATTTGTTTATGCATCTATTTAAAAGTAATGATAGGGGCGCCTGTCTGTGGCTCAGTCAGTTGAGCGTCTGATTTCGGCACAGGTCGTGATCTCGCGGTTTGTGAGTCCAAGCCCCACGTGGAGCTCGCTGCTGTCAGCGAGGAGCTTGCTTCGGATCCTCTGTCCCCCTCTCTCTGCTCCTCCCCTGCTTGCGCTGTCTCAAAAATAAATAAACATTTAAAATAAAAGTAATAATAGCATACAGTGTTTGCTGGGTGCTAGGCTCCGCATATATTAACTCATTTCCTCCTCCCAGCAGAGGTATGTACAAACACTATCTGTGAGGAAGCTGATGCTCTGAGAAGCGTGTCCTGCTCAGATTCAAATAACCTGTGCTGTCTAATTTCAATCACTATCGTATCACCCTGTTTTATTTTCTTCAGAACCTTGATCATAGATAGTTGTCTTGTGTTCATGTGTTTGCTTACTCGTTGTTCGTCTCTCTGTCTACACAGCAAGCTCCATGAGGCCAGGGACTTTGTCTTTCTTATTCACATTCCAGAGTCTGTCCTGGTGCCTGGTGGATGGTAGATACTCAGTAAATATTTGCGGGGAGAACGAGGTGCTGAGCCACTCAGTGGAGACTCCTTGAGGGTATGTTCCGTGGTTCACTCTGTTACTCCCGTGCTGCCCAGCACAGGCCCTGGTCTAGCATGGTGCCCGGGAAGCAGTTTGCTAAATGAGTCAAAGAATGTAAAAGGGTCCAGAGAATTCAGTTGTTGCTGGTGTCCCCTTCAGACTCTAGGAACTAGTGAGAGATGTTCAGCCACAGGAAATATGGGGGAAGAATTTATCCTTCTTGGGTCTCTGTTTTGGTTTCCCTGTGTGATTTTGTGTGTGGGCACAGAGTGGGTACAGGGGGGCAAAGTATGAGTAGGAGATTGGAAACATAACAACCGCTGGGAAAAGATCTAATTGCTTCGTGTCCAAAGGCAGGAGATATAAACAGAGCGTATGTGTGTGGCCCAGAGGAGGCTCGTCGTCGTAAGTGATGAACACACGAGTGAGTGAGTAAGGGAGTGAGTTGAGCTAACTACATAGTGAACTCCTCGAAGACAGGCTCATTTTCTTGGTGACCTTAGCCCCCAAGCATAGACCCACATCAGGGCTTGATGTGTTTGCTGAATGAATGAATGAATGAATGAATGAACAAGTTGGTACCAAGATGTATGGAAATGATTAGAAAAGATGGGTCTTGCAAAGAGCCTTAAAGCCCTAACGAACTAGACCAAGGATGCAAATTCTAGCCTCTGTGTCTTTTCCACAGGAGTTAGGGTCTGAGAAGTAAGGAAGGTGCAATACCAGGAGCATGGTTTCCCCTTATTCGTTCTTTCCAGGTGATCTATCTGGGGTAGTGTGTAGATACTAATACAAAAAAATGACTGAATGTTTGCTGAGCACTAACTATGTGCCAGGCTCTAAGCTCTTTACATGCGTTAAGTAGCTTAATCCTTTCAGCAACATATGAAGTAAGTTGCATTATTTTCTCCATTTTATAGAAGAGGAAACTGAGGCACAAGAGAGGTTATGTAAATTGCACAAGGTCATCTGACTAAAAAGTGTCACATGGTCATTGCTCAGGCTCTGCTGGGAAAAGCAGTGGCTGCCCATCCATGTGGCCAGTAAATGATGTTCTCTGCGTCTTGCTTTGGCTGTGTCACCTTTCCAGGCCTCAGTTTCTTCATCTGTAGAATGGGAACACACATCGTGATGTGTTTGGAGACCGAAGTCAGAGGACTTTGCAAACTGTAAAGGGCTACGGGGCTCTTCTAATGGGATTTTCCACTTCCTCCTCCTGAGTCACCATTATCTTGATCATGATCATGATCAGGATCATCTTTACAACTGGTCTCCTGCCATTCATATGCCAGCACTGGCAACCCTGGAGACAGATAAATCCACTTCCCATTCATAGATAATTACTGTCTGATTTGGCCTCCACTTCTCTCCTATTTCCATTTTTATTCTCTACTCTCTAAGCCTTGACTCAGTTCCCACCCCATCTTCTCTTTCCTCAATTATTGCAACAGTCTCCCCAACGGGCCTCTCAGCCTCTGGACTCTTTCTCACCTCTATTAACTAATTTGCTTAATATGTAAATCAAAACTTGTCACTCTCCTGCCCTCATGCCAAGAACTGACTAAACTTTTTTTTTTTTTTATGAAACATTAAGCCTTTGGTTATGTGGGCCCTGGAAACACTTCATTTCCAGGCCACCCGGTGCCCTCCAGCCATGCCATATGTTGGCCGTTCCCGTAATAAAGCAGGATTTTCATCCCTATTTGCCTTTGCTTATGCTGTTCCCTCTGCCTGGCAGGTCTTTTCTGACTTTATCTCTACAGTGAATGCCCACTCATTCATTTTACCCTTCAGAACAAAAAAAGCATCATTGCCTTTTCTGATTATAAAAGTGATGCATGTTTATTGGAAATAAACAATATGGAATACATTTGGGAAAAAAAAGGAAGTGTTTCCTCTTTCCACAGTTCCAACAATTGGAGATAATCACTATTCAAGTACTATGAGTATAATCATGAGTTTTTTCTGTAGATAGATATGTCTTTAAATACATGTATATACACACATACTTACAAAAATGAGATCATTTGTGCTATTTGGTAAGCTACCAAAATGAAATATTTTGGATATCTTTTCCTGTGAATAAGCATTTTTACATAGTAATTTTTTTTTTCATAACTCGATTTCAGTTCAGATGTTTACTGTCTTGGAAGGATCTCTTGGCTCTCTCCTTCTCCTCCAGCCCCCACCCACAGGGTCCCTCCTGCAAGGACTCATCGCACCTTGTATCTCTTTCTTTGAAACCTTTCCCACTTGTAGGTCATCATTTGATATAAAAGGAAAATGCGTGAAACAATATTTATAAATCTGTGTTAATGGGCACATGACATATAAAGATATCATCTGTGACAATAATATAAAGGGGGAGAGATGGAGGTGTAAAGGAGCAGAGTATTTGTATATTGAAACTAAACTGGCATTTTTAAAAATTTTTTAATGTTTATTTTTGAGAGAGAGAGAAAGAGAGAGACAAGTGAGTGAGTGGGGGAGGTGCAGACAGAGAGGGAGACACAGAATCTGAAGCAGACTCCAGGCTCTGAGCTGTCAGCATAGAGCCCAATGTGGGGTTCGAACCCATGAAGCATGAGATCATGACCTGAGCCGAAGTCGAATGCTTAATTGACTGAACCATCCAGTGCCCCCTAAGCTGATATTATTAAAACCAAGTTGTTATAAATTTAAGATGTGAATTGTAATTCTAATGTAACCACTATGTAAATAATAAAAAATACACAAAAAAGGGAAAAAGAAGGGTATCAAAATAGTATACTACAAAAAAATCAACCAAGTGGGAAAAAAAGGCAGTAATAAAGGACTTGGGGAAAAAACATACAGAAAACAGCTAAATGGCAAAATTAAATCACTCTTTATCAGTATTCACAGTAAATACAGATGAATTAAACTCTCCTTTTTAAAAAAATGTTTTATTTTTGAGAGAGAGGGAGAGCACAAGTGGGGGAGGGACAGACAGAGAGCTTGAATGTGGGAGGGGCAGAGAGAGAGGGAGACAGAGGATCCTGAGTGGGCTCTGCATTGCCAGCAATGAGCCCAATGCAGGGCTCAAACTCAGGAACCCATGAGTTCATGACCTGAGCTGAAGTCAAACGTTCAACCAATTGAACCATCAGGTGCCCCGAATTAAACTTTCTTATGAAAAGGTAGAGATTAGATTTGAAAAACCATACATTGTCTATAAGAAGTTCATTTTAGATACAAGGGCATGAAGAGATAGGAAGTAAAAGGATGGAAAAAGATATCCCATGCAAATAGTAGCCAAAAGAGAGTTGGAGTGGCTATAAATATTGTCATACAAAATAGACTGTCAGTCAAAAAACATTATAAGAGAGAGAGAAGGACATTATATATTAATAAAAGTTTCTTATCATCAAGGGGATATAACATTTCTAAACCTCTATACACCTAAAAACAGACCCCCAAAATATATGAAGCAAAAATTGACACGATTGAAGGGAGAAATAGACAATTCTACAACAATAGGTGAAGACTTCAATACCCCACCTTCAATAGCAAGTAGAACAATTGGACAGAAAGTCAATAAAGAAATAGTAGTGGTCTTGAACAACACTATGAACCAATTAGGCCCAACAGACATATATAGAACACTCCATCTGATAATAGCAGAATACACATTCGTCTCAAGTGCACATGGAACTATCTGTAGGATGGATCATATGTTAGCCACAAAACAAATCTTAACAAATTTTAAAAGATTGAAATCATGCAAAGTATCTCTTCTGATCACAATGAGATGAAACTAGAAACTAGTAACAGAAAGAAAATTGAAAAATCCACAAATATGTGGAAATCAAACAACACGCTTTTGAACAACCAATGGGTCAAAGAAGAAATGTCAACGAAAACTAGAAAATACATTGAGGGGCACCTGGGTGGCTCATCAGTTAAGCATCTGACTTGGGCTCAGGTCATGACTCATAGTGCATGAATTTGAGCTCTGTGTCAGGCTCTGTGCCTGTTTCAGATTCTGTGTCTCCCTTTCTCTTTGCCCCTCCCCTGTTTGTGTTCTCTCTCTCAAAAGTAAAGAAATAAAACAGTAAAAAAAAAGAAAAACATTGAAATGAACAAAAATGAAAAGACAACATATCCAAACTTATGGGATTCAGAGAAAGCAGTGCTCAGAGAGAAATTTATAGTTGTAAATGCCTACATTAAAAAAAAAGAAAGATCTCAAATCAATAATGTAAGTGTACACCTTAAGGAATTAGAAAAAGAAGAGCAAAGTAAACTTAAAGCTAATAGAGGAAGGAACTAATGAATATTAGAGTAGAGATAAGTGAAATAGAGAATAGAAAAGCGATATGGAAAATAAAACCAAAAACTAAACATCAACAAAATTGATACATGTTTAACTAGATTGACTAAGATAGAAGAGAGAACACTCAAATTACTAAAATCAGAAATGAAAGTGGGGACATTACCACTGACCTTACAGAAATATAAAGGATTATGAGAGAGTATGATGGGGGTGCCTGGCTGGCTCAGTTTGAGGAACATGAGGCTCTTGATCTTGGGGTCATGAGTTCAAGCTCCATGTTGGGTGTAGAGATTATTTAAATAAATAACTTTTTAAAAGTTAAAAAAAGAGAGAATACTATGAACAGTTTTATGCCACAAATTGGATAACCTAGATGAAATGAACAAATTCCTAGAAACAAGTAAACATCCAAAATTGACTTAAACAGAAATAGACAGTATAACAATTAAAAAGGGTGAATCGATAACCAAACAACCCAACAAAGAAAAGTCCAGGACCTGATGGCTTTACTGGTGAAATCTACTAACCATGTAAAGGATTAACACCAATCCTTCTCAAACTCTTCTAAAATATTAAAGAGGAGGGAACATTTCCAACTTGTTCTATGAGGTCAGCATTACCCTGATACCAAAACCAGACAAAAACAATACAAAAAAAGAAAATTACAGGCCAATATTACTTATGCATATAGATGTAAAAATCCTAAACAAAATACTAGCAAACCAAATTCAGCAGCATATTCAAAGAATTATACATCTCAATTAACTGGGACTTACCCCTAAAATGCAAGGATGGTTCAATAAAAAAAAAAAAAAATCGGTCAATGTAATATACCACATTAATAGAACAGAAGGAAAAAAGACACATGATCATCTCAATTAGTGCAGAAAAATGCATTTGACAAAGATACAAACAAATTCATGATTAAAAACACTCAATGGGCTATCTGGGTGGCTCAGTCAGTTAAGCGTCCAACATCCAACTCTTTATTTTGGCTCAGGTCATGATCTCACAGTAGTGAGATCAAGCCCCTCATCAGGCTCTGTACTGGGTGTGGAGCATGCTTAAGATTCTCCCTCTCTCTCTCTCTCTCTCTCTCTGCCCTTCTCCCCTGCTTGATCACTCTCTCTGAATATACATACATACATACATACCTAAAATAAATGTAAAAAACACTCAATAAACTAGGAATAGAAGGAAAATTTCTCAACACAACAGAGGCCATATATGAAAACCACCCACCTAATGTCGTTCAATGGTGAAAGACAGAAAGCTTTTCCCCTGCAATCCAAAACAAAATGAAGATGCCTGCTTTTTGTCGCTACTACACAGTAATGGAAATTCCAGCTAGAGTAATTAGGCAAGAAAGAGAAAGAAAAGACATTTAATTGGAATGGAAGAAGTAGAATTATCTGTTTGCAGATGACTCTACCTTACTATATATAAAAATTACCTCAAAGGGTTCCTGGCTGGCTCAGTTGGTTAAACCTCCGACTGCGGCTTAGGTCATAATCTCATGGCTCTTGAGTTCAAGTCCTACTTTGGGCTCTGTGCTGACTGCTCAGAGCCTGGAGCCTACTTTGGATTCTGTGTCCCTCTCTCTCCGCCCCTCCCCCACTCACACTCTGTCTGTGTCTCTCAAAAGTAAATAAACATTAAAAATTACCTCAAAATGGATTAGTCACCCAAATTTAAGAGCTAAAACTTTGAAACTCTTAGAAGAAAACCTAGGGAAAAAATTTAAGACCTTGGATTTGGCAATGATTTCTTTAGTATGATGCCCAAAACACAGGCAACAAAAGATAAAAGATTAATTGGACTCCATCAAAATTAAAAACCGCCACTGAATTATACGCTTAAAATGCTAAATTTTATGTTTTGTATATTTTACTATAAAAAAAGTTAAAAAAATAACTAAACTAGGGAAAACCCTTCAATTCCATTTCAAATGTTTACTGTCCTAGAAACCTCTCCTCTCCCTTTCCCCCCATCCCCATCCACAGTGCCTCTCCTCTGAGGACTCATTGTACCTTGTACATCTCTATTTAAAACCTTTCCTGGGGGTGCCTGGGTGGCTCAGTCAGTTAAGCATCTGACTTCAGCTCAGGTCATGATCTCTCCATGTGGGGTTCAAGCCCCACATCAGGTTCTCTGCTGTCGGCACGGAGCCCACTTTAGATCCTCTGTCCCTGCCTCTCTCTGCCCCTCCCTCTCTTGCTCTCTCTCAAAATAAACTTAAAAAAATTCTAAAAAAAGAAATCCCAATTATAAGGTCATTATTTGTTTATAAGCTGGTTACAAGTTGCCTCTGAAGGCAGTATAGTACAGTGGTTAGGGCCTCAGGCCCTGGAGACTGAGTGCACATCTTCACTCTGCCTCTGACTGCTGTGTGACCACTGGCAAATTCCTTAACCACTCTGGGCCTCTACATCTTCATTATAAAATGGGGGTGAGAAGAGCACTTACCTCATAAGGCTGTGTACCTAAAGGTCTTAGCAGGATACCAGGCATGCACGACCTGTTCAATATATACGTTAGCTATTGTTTAGCAAAACACAGATGGCTAGATTGTAAAACGAATGCTCGGTAACAAGCTTTGTTCTCCTCTCAGCCATCCCCAGAGGCTAGACGGATATGCATGTGAATGTTCAAACGTGTGTGGATGCACTGCAGGGTGGGGAGAGGAGGGAGCAAGCCCTTTGCCCCTCTTCCCTGGCCCTGTCCTCCCAGACCCTGGCCCAGCCCCAGCCTCCCTGCCCCTGCTGGGCTAGGGCAGGGAAGATGAGACACCCCCCCCCCCCCCCCCCCCCCCCCCGTCTTTGGAGGATGGTACCTAGTGGCAGCAGGAGCCCCATTCTTCTTTTCTCCCTGGCTTAAAGGGGGCCCCTGGGCATGCCCAGGTTGGGGAGGATGGGAAGGGCTCAGATTTGGGGGTTAGCGTCAGTCACTGCTGCCATATCAATCAGGGCCCTTTCATCAGCCGGAAACAGCTGCACCCGGCTGTCCCGGCAAGTCCAGACGGGGGTTCCCTGCCCCTCCCAGCCTGCCCCTCTTGCCCCCCTTCCCCAGCTGACAGTCACTCTTACCCTTCCCCGGATGCAGGGGACAGGCTGGGGCAAGCTAGGGACACACTCAGTTTCCCTTCCCTGCTGCCCCTCCCTGGGGTGACACCACATCCTCCCTCCCCCCACCCCACCTGCCCTAAGTCCCCAGGACCTGGGGTGGGGGTAGGAGCTGGAGGGGTGGTCAGGAGAGGAGTCCACAAGCGACTGACTGCAGCGGTCAGGCCTGAGCTCCTTACACGCTTTAACTAGAACCCTGGCACAGCAAGGTGGTGGGGAGATCCCAGAGCACGGGTGCAGAAGGCATTTGTTCAGGGTCACACAGTAGCTAAGCTAATGCTAGAACCCAGAACTTCAGATACTACTCTCCTTTCCTTACCCTGCAGCCTTCATTTCCCTGTGTATTGAAGGATTGCCAAGGAGTCTCCTGCTTCCCCTCTAGCTCTGATATTGGGGGCCTGCTCAGAATCTCTCCTCCCTCCCAGTTTATTTTCCCCTGCGGAGGTGCCTAGGCTTGCTGGTGGAGGTGGCTGGGGGTCGGGTGAAGGAAAAGGAACCTTCCACCAGGTTTAGCCTCTGTTTTCAACAAGAGCCCCCTGTGGACTAAGAGTCCAGAGGCAGTTTTGTGGGGAGTGCCCGGTTTGGGCAGTGGCCAGATTGGTTTTGCTGGGTTCACAGCTCAGTGGTCTGCCCATTGGATAATCCAGCCTGGAGTCTGACAGATGCCTGATATATTTGACTTCTGCCAGAATACGATTGTTTAAGGCAACCCCAAGGTGTGGGGAGGGTGTGTACAGCTATGGAGGCAATGACCCAGGAAGGACCCATGAGGGTCAGAAGTCAGGATTCCAGGTAGGGGAGGGCTGGCTGAGTCAAACTCAGAATCAGGTATCTGGGGGTCCAGACTGCGGTGTTGCCCTGGCCCAGCCCCCTCTGAGGATCAGGACCTAGGCTGGAGTGCAGAGGGGTCCCTAAGGCCTCAGGGAAATGCCTCTCTTCCCCCTCTGACTTCTGTTTCCTGCTTGAAGGAGTGCAAGAGCCTCACTACAGTAATAGCCAATGTCTTCCCTTCTGGCCAGCATCACCAAACACAGCTATCAGCGAGCTGGGGGAGGGAAGCTGTGGGAGTCTTGGGGTGTGCTCTGGGTTCCTGGGGCTCTTCTCTGGGCTCCATACCCCCCTTCTCCCCCACCCCAGGCTGTATGACTTTAGGTGAGTCACTGGGACTTGTTCTCTCCATCTGGACAATGGGTCTCTGCCCTGCCCTCTCTCGACCACAGGTGGGTGTGGAAATCTCTAGGAAGGAGAGGGTGGGTCTCTGGGACAAGATGGTCCTTCGGCACTTACCCACCCCTCACCCCAAAGCCTGAGGCAGTTGCCTCCAAAGAGACAATTGTCAACCAGTCCTGAGTCAGAACACCTCCATCTCCAGAGAACATCTGACACAGCAGCGGGCAGGCTGTGGCCCTGCCCTCGGAGAGTTTACTGTCATACCCAGCCAGCAGGTACAGGCTGGGGCAGACAGAGGCCCAATTTAGACCTGAGGAGGAGGGGAAAGAGGAGCCCCCATAGCTACAGTCTGGACACATGGCTGGCCAGATACACCTGCCTTGTAAAACCACAGAAGGCCTTCCCGGACCAGCCCCAAAGGCAGCCGTGTCCTTTGTCCTTCTCTCATCTCTCTCTGCCTCTCCCTCACGGGCAGGGGAACGTCCTCTGTCTCCCAGCAGGTTGTGAGCACCGGCCACTGCTGTCCTGGGGTCGAGCACAATGTCTGCCATGAGACATGCTCATTTGGTGTAGGCAGGGATGGCTGGTGGAACCTGACCCCTGCCTGCTTTCCTGTACCCTGGACACAGCCTCTGGCTGGGGCTCCAATATTTCAGTAAAGGGGAATATTACGAGGTCACGGGCAAGTGTGTTTTGGGAGCCATGTAGGATCCAGAGGAAGACAGGGTAAGAGAAACATTGTTTCATCCAGAGGAGGAGATGGGGTAGAAACTCAGAAGAAGGTTGAAGGTGGGGTGTTGGATCCCCTAAGAGATCCACTGGAGCTGTGGACCCTTCTCCTCCTTCCCGCAATTCTTCTAGCTGGAAGCTGAATCCTGTGAGGGTGGCGACTCCTCAGATGTAGACGGTTACTCCCAGGAAACTACGACCCACATCCTTGCTGGCTCCCTGTCTGGCATGGGGGTTGTGGTCCCAGGACTCTGTCTTTGGGAGAAAGAGCCTGGTGCCTGGGGACTTACTTCTAAGTAAGACCTCTAAGAGAGATCTTGAGGTCAAAGAAGCATAGTTAGGTCTGGCAGGGGTGCATGTGAGGGGGCGGGGGTCTGGAGATCTTGGACATGGGTGGGCCTGAGTGATGGGGGGTGACTTGGGTATTCCCTATTCTCACTCCTGCCCCTCACAAAAAGTTGCCAGACAAAATTCAGGGTTCCCAGTTAAATCTGAATTTCAGAGTCCTTGGCTCTGGGACCCCTTTCTGCATAAAGGAGGAGAGAATAAATAAATAATTAAAAAACTTTTTTGAAATGTTTATTTATTTTTGAGAGAGAGAGAGAGAGAGAGAGAGAGAGAGCAGGGGAAGAGCAGAGAGAGGGAGACACAGAATCTGAAGCAGGTTCCAGGCTCCGAGCTATCAGCACAGAGCCTGAAGCGGGGCTCGAACCCACACACCGCAAGATCATGACCCGAGCCGGAAGTCAGACGCTCAACTGACTGAGCCACCCAGGCGCCCCAATAACAAATAAGTTTTAGCACATCTCAAATATTGCATGGGACAATAGGTGTCCTGTGTTTTTTATTTGCTAAACCTGGCAATCCTATCCCCACACCCACCATGGCCTTTGTCAGGGACACCTGTCTCCCCAAGGCTGCCTGCAAATGGGGAAGGCCCAGCTTCCAGTGGGCTGGCCGTCCTGCTCCCAGCCAGCCTGAGAAGGCCCTGTGCTGGCTCTGTGGCTGTTACTGCAGGTACAGACAGTGACTGTGTGAGTGGCAAGGCAGGGTGTGTGTGGAATGGGGGAGGGGAACTGGGCAGTGGCCGAGCCAGAGAGACAAGGGAAAATTTTTCTGTGGGTTCTGTCTTGTCCCCTCCCCAGCCTCACCACCACTGGGGCCCTGAGTCACTGGGGCAAGGGGATGGGACAGACCAAACTTTTCCACTCAGCCCCCAGCCCTGTAACATGGCTCACCTGATTGCCCCGCCCATAGAGGGAAATTCCAGTCCTAAATCCTGTCCGGAATTCTCACCCTGGCCAGCCAGCTCTGCACTGGGGGTTGGGGAACTACTGGGGCCAGGGCACACCTATGGGACTCCCTTCTGCATCAAGAAAAGAGTGGCTCGCTTAAGGAGGGCTGGTGTGGGCACAGCTGGGGAGTGGTGGGGCTCGGTATGGGGGCAGCAGAGACGTGAAATCTGAGGCTGAGGCCAACACAATGTGTATAAAGGCACATTGAGGCCACTCTGGTTCAGCTGACACCAATTTAGACTGTCCCCAAACCCCGTGTGTGTGTGCGTGCGTGCGTGCATGCCCTTCTCACCCAATTGCTGGTGGTGGAGGGGGTGTAATTACAGAGCTGTTGCCAACATAAAGCCCATATTCTCTAGCCTGATGTTCAAGGCCCTTTGTGTTCAGACCTCAAGGCACCTTCCCATGGTTATCCACTGCTGCTCCTTTCGGTGCCCTGGGCTCCTGTCCAGGTCCTCAAACTCAGATGCCTTCCAGGGGCCAGACAGGTAACTGGGGACAAGGGAAGTGGACTGGACTGAAGGGGGAGGTGTGCTACTCAGCTTCTCAATGGTTGTTGCATTTCTGGAATTTAAGATTCCAAAGCCCGTCCTCCCCCACCCCCAGCCTCATTGTTTACCTTCTGGCTCTGGAGATGGACTGAGCCTTTTTCAAGGACGCCCTGCAGGCCAGTGCGGGTGGGCCAGACAGAACACGTCCGAGGGCCCGGATGTGGTCCACGGGTGCCAGTTTGCAACCTCCCATCTGGCCAAATTGCACCTTTCCTGTTTCGTGTATATGCCCCTCCCACTCCTGCCTCTGTGCCTTTGCTTAAGCTGTTCCCTTGGCCTGGAATGCCCTCTGCCATCTCTGGGCATCCGAATCCCATCCATCCTTCAGAGTTCAGCTCACAGGCCACCTTCCCCATGAAGCCTCTATCACCCTTGCCTCGCACTTCCTGCCTTACGTTAAGGTTGTTTATATTCCTGTTGAATCACCTGTCGGGGTTGGTTCTGTGGTCAGGTAACCTCTGACTGCCTGGGCCAGGGCAGCGTTCAATAAAGAATTGTTGAATGAACGTCAACCGGGCAAATGTAACCGCGTCCCCCTCCCCCAATGCCCTGCAACCCCTTTAAGCCAGAATTGGGCTCAAGTCATGGCTCTGCCTATTTACTATAGCTGGGTGACTTAGGGCAAGTCACTTGGAGGCTTAATTTCCTCATTTGTAAGATGGGTATGTTAATAGTATGTACATCTGATGATCGTCTGAAGAATAAACGTGCTAATGCATGAGAAGCACTGAGAAGTGTACCAGACACATCTGGTCATCACTCTTGTTATTACAAAGCTCCCATGCTGCCCTCCTCCACGAAGCCTTCCCCAGTCCTGCAGTCGGAATTAATCCCTTCCTCCATCGGGTTCCTACTGTACTTTGCCTTGTGTTATAATTAACAGTCTGTATTACTAACTCTTCCATCAGACTGTCACCTCTTGGAGGGTGGGGCTATGCCTCACTGATCTTTGGTTTTCTCAGTCATTCATGCGGCAGTTACTGAGTGCCTTCAAAAGCCAGGCACCGTGCCAGGGGGCTGGAGATAAGCCGGTGAAAGATACGTCCCTCATAGCACTTGGCTCTGTGTCTAGGTTATTGTTTGCAGACACCTCCTTCTGCTACCTAGTGTCTCCTTGCATCACTGGAAGTGGGCTGGAATGGGGTGGGCTAGAATGGGCTGGAAGGTCAGGGCCCAGCAAAGCCTAGGCTCAGCTGACCGCCGAGGGGCTGCTCTACCCCAGTGTGGCCTTCTGTGCTAGGAGAGCAAGGTCGAGCTGGCAGTCAGGGAGCAGTGAACAGGTTGGACATGGGGTGCCTCAGATCCTCTGGGTGAGGACTGAGATGGTGCTGACAGGTCCAGTGACTGAGCTGGGTGGAAACCCCCCAACTTCTGGGTCAGCCCCCACTTCCTGCACTCCCGCATCCCCAGCTTTTACGTTAGGATTCACTACGTATACCCATGATACAAGCTGGACAGACAATTGTGAATCAGATGTGTACAAGCTCTAGAGCAGGCTCCTGAGTGTGACTTTAGCGAGATCCTTGGCCTCCCTGGGCCTCCATTTCATCACAGGAGGAATTATGCGAGTTAATACCTCTATAGTTCTTTGCATTATTATGGGTTAGCTGCACTAGGTTGGGAGTTAGGAGCCCCAGGTTGATCCCTGGCCCACTCCCAATGCCCGTTGGGACCTCAGACAAGCCCTTTTCACTGTGTGGGCCTGAGTCTCCCAGGCTGTAAGATCAGGAGTGGTATGTACTCCTCTCCAAGGCTCCTCCCGCCTCTGAGAGCCTCTGATCTTAAGATTCTCTCCCTGGGGTCCAGCCTCTGTAAGTGGGGTTTGCCCTCCCTATTCATAGGGACCAACTTCTCCCTGGCAAAGGGGGGTCGTTTCACTCATGTCTGAGGGGTCCCAGCCCCAATTCTCCAGTTCCAGCTTCAGTCTTGGGACTTGAGTTCCCAGTCCGTGGCCTGAACCCCGAACTCCTCTTTCTCTGCCTCCATTTGCACATGGGACAAAGCTCAATGTCACCCGGGGAAGCAGTTGGGTCCCTGTGCCTGCACACCTCACCCTCCTACCCCTTTGCCAGGCCCACAGCCAGGGGGCAAGGAGAGAAGGGAAGGTACTTCTGAACTCACCTGCAGGGGTATGAAGCATGAGATGGGCAGGAGGGACAGCTTTGTCTTTAAGGGCCACAGCTGTAAGTGGGGATCTGAGTGTGTGGCTCTGGGAGACCCTGCCTGAGTCCTGGTGGGCCATGGACAGGAGGGGCCGCCATTATGTATAGGTGGCCTCCCACTTGTACCTCAGCAGGCTTCCAAAGACAGGCGAGAGGGGTGGCTGTGCTGACAGTGGGCTCCCCTCCCCCACCCAGGCCAGATTGCAAGCTCTTTTTACTAACCCTCTAAGTCCCTGGTCCTCATTAAAGACCCTAATCCTCCGTCTGCCGGCTGCAGATTCAGAGGCCTCTACCCCCAGGTCTAGCGGGAAGGGGACAAACAACCATGGTTTCACTGGCCCTTCCCCCACCCCCACCCATAAGACTGGGCTTGGGCACCTGACTGACTCGTCAACGGGCATCTGAGGGCCCCCAGAACCCAGGGTAGAGCTTCTGGGAAGTAGAGGAGGGAGAAGACAGGCCTCTGAGGGGAGGAATCCTAAGCAAAGAGGGAAAGGAGGAGGAGGTGATGGCAATGTTCTGACCAAGTGGGAGAGTCCCTGGCAAGCGACACTTCTCCCTTTCCCTCGCCCCTTGCCACCCTGGAGATCCCCCACTGAGGGATGCCTATAGGGCAAGCGTGGGCACCCAGGGCACCCTCATTTTCCTTGGGTTTCTCCAATAGGGCTGATCACTTCCTCCCTTGCTCTTGCCTCCCCTCCTGGGGCCTCCAAAGGCCAAGGGGAACACACACTCTAGCAGGTAAGCATAGCAAGTGCTGGAGGAGGCTGGGGCCAGCATTCACAACTGGCTCCTGGGCCAGGCCGGCAACGTTCCCATTGGCCTAGAGCTTCCTTGTGGATGTGGAGTAATCCTGCTCCTTCCCTTTTACCTCCTTTCCCCCTGGATTGCCGACAGCAGCTTCCTAGGGCTCTTCTTTGAATAATGCCTAAAGTGGGCTTCTTCGGGAGGCCCAAGGTTCTCGGGGCCGACCCATCCCCCAGGTCTACTGGGTGCTGGCTGGGGGTGCTGGGCCAGGGATTGCTGGGGTCCCCGGGGAGAGAAGACAACCCATCCTTAGGCAGCTTCCAGACTGATGGGCTGAGACACAGGCCTGCAAACAGAAACGTGCCCCGTGTGTCATCCACTATTGACTCAAAGGGGCAGGTGGTTAGTCATTAGACCATGGACATAATCAACTGTATCTCATCAGCAGCAAGACACATGGTTAAGTAACATACCGCCAAAAAGGAAGAACACTGCTAATTAAACTATGACCCAGTGCCTTCTTGTTATTGATTGCAAGGCGCATCCTGATTTCAGTGATGTTAAAATGTCAAAAATGTGTGTCAGAGAACAAAAATAAAAGCTAAAAACATTTCTCTTGGACACACATTTTCCCCCACTTCTCCCAGCATTTACTTAGAAGGGTTGTTCTGAGGTTTATGAGATTAAGCATGTAAATCAGCACGGTGCCTGGCACATAGTCAACGGTCACGAAACGCTCTCCATCATTGCTACGGCTATTACATGGACATGGAAGTCCTTTTTGCTAATTTTGTACTGTTCAGAGGCCAAGGTCTCTGAGAACACAAGTGGCTAAAGGCAGAGGCGTCAGGAGAGCCAAGGAGGCAGCTTGGAGGGGGCACTATTCCATGGGTGAAATATACAGTGTACCTAGGGGGTTACGGTGTAATCCCCAAGGAGGCATCGGAAGGGGGCTGAGCCCAAAGACCCCTTTTGCCAGCCTCTCAGAGAAGCGCCATCCCGACTCATTACCCCTATCAATCAATCAGTCATTGGGTCAACTCATTCATTAAGACATTTATTGAGCACCTGTGCCTTCACAGGCACTGCTAAATCCCCTCCTCCAGCACCTCCCATGTGGCCCCAGCCTGGCCTCTGCCTGTTAGGACAATCCAGGCCTCAGCTATTTGAACTGGCACATCAAAGGCAGAATGGCCCTGACTCCTCATTAGGGGCTTTTTTTTCCATGGATCAGCCAAGAAGGGCAGCTCCTCCCCTCTCGCCATCCCTAATCTCACCCACAACAGGGGAGGGCATCTTCATTTCCCAGACACTCCTAGGCCTTTGCAGATGCTGTCCTCCTCTCTGCCAGGACACCCTCAGCCCCGTTCTGTGTAAAGCCTCAGTCCCCTTTGTTACAAAGAGGGCTTTAAGCCTTTTCTCCAGGAAGCTTCTCTGAGAATGCCTGGCCCCCAGTCAGCTATTTCTTAGTGCTCTCGGGACCTAGTCTGTACCCTGCAAACTGAACCCTCCTGTGGTCTGGGCTTTTTTGCCTCTGTGTCCCAGTTCAGATGGCCGGGTGGTTCAGATGAACCATCAGATGGTTCAGATGGCCACACAGGATAGGTGACCTGGCATTGGGATACTGCCCTCCTGACTTTATTCTGAGTTTTTATCTCCCAAACCCCTCGGGTGGGCTCCTGGGAACCAGACACTGTGACAGGCAGGGGTGGCCCTGCCCTCAGAGCCTTCTCAGCCTACGGGGCTGTGATAGTCTCCTCTGTCACAACACACTCCTCGGATCCCCACCTCCTCCAGTGGGGACCCATCCTATGTCCCCCATCAGATTGGGGTATTCCTGTTGAGGGAGAGAGGCTGTATATGCTAAGCTCTTCAAGAGACCCTTGACTCCCCCCAGCCAGCCACAGAGCGCTTCCTAAACTCTGTCCCCTCTCTCCTACCCAAGC
Source organism: Panthera onca (assembly GCF_046562875.1). Classification (NCBI taxonomy): domain Eukaryota; kingdom Metazoa; phylum Chordata; class Mammalia; order Carnivora; family Felidae; genus Panthera; species Panthera onca. The sequence continues at coordinate 41,512,471 of NC_138343.1, forward strand.
AGGCCCTCTGTTGTTTGTTGTTCAAGTGCAGACCCTAGGGGCCAAAGCCTTTCTCACACCCAGGACTGAGCTGTCCTGTCCTTAGCTTTCCAAGAACAGGCTCCATTGAGTGCATATAGTTGTGAAATGATCCTGCTGGGCTCTCCAAGAGATGAGGCCATTTGTGGGCTGAGTGGGCCATTACAGGCTGCCAAGGGTCAGGCTGGGGTCCTGTGGGAGCCAGGGCTCAGGCCTCAGCCTTAGGGAGGGCCCATCTCCTCCCTGCATCAGCCTCTAGGAGCAGGGAGCTTTGGGGAGTGGGGAGCCAAGTCCCTCAGGCCTCCCTCCTACTTTCCTCCCCACTAGGGCTTCTCCAGAGGAGAAGACAGGAAGAAAAATAGACCTTCCTAGCTGTGGGGTGAAACTGGCCCCAGTGGGCCCGGTGCAAAATGAAAATGCAGGTCTCTCGTTCAACAGCAGAACATTACGCTGAGCATGGGGGCCGATCACACACGTCCTGCTGGAGACACCCTAGGACTCCTGTGGCCAAGCCCCACATTGTCCCAAGGAGGGGTCTGTGGCCTGAGAGAGGCAGGGTCTTGGCCACTGGCACCCCGGAATGGAGCCTGGGACTCCTGCTCCCTGTCCAGTGCTCGTCCCTGGGCCCCACTGCCCTCGGAAGACCTTCTTCCTCCTGCCCTCCTTGCTTGCTTCTGAGCCTCCTGAAATGCTCTCTGTCCCTCACAATCTCCTTCTTCAAGGAGCCTTTCTTTCCTGTTTAGAGCAGTTTTACCTGCTGATTATTCCCATGCTTCTTACCTCTTCCAGGCTCATACACACAGCTCTACGCTTGGACTTCTCTCTTTATATGTTAGTCTATGTTAATGAGAGAGAACAGCCTCCTTCCTCCCGTGCCCACCAGCCTCTCCAGGTCTCCCTCCTCAGACTAGGAGCTCTCTGAGGACAAGGCAGGCCCTTCGTTTGGACTGGGGGCTCCCTGGGGTTGGCAGTTCTGGGCCTCCCTCTAGGCTCTCCTCTGCTTGCCAAGCCGAGATCCTTCTGATGTTGCACTAAGGGGGTGACTGTGCCCTTATGTTGATACCCAGGTGGCCGTGTGTGTTGGGGGGTGCTGCTCCTGGCTGTCTGCCACCTTCTCTGTCCTTTCCTGATCAGGGGCAGCAGATCCTGTGAATGAGGTTGGTTGGGGGAAATGGAGTCAGGGGTGAGGGAAGGAAACAGGGGCAGCAGGAGGCAGTGTGGCTGCATATTCCTCCTGCCAACAGGGCCCCAAAGGAGAGTGGGCCTCCCCCTCAGGGGTGTGAGGGAGGACGGCTGCTCTTGGGCTGGGGTCAGGGGGAGGGAGAGCAGCCACTCAGCTGAGGCCCGTCACTCAGAGGCAGGGTTTGTGGCATTTGGGCCAGCAGGGGAGAAGGGAGGGAATGTGAGGAATATCCTGACTCAGCAGTCGCCCCCCCCCCCCCCCCCCCCAGGGATGGGCGTTGGGGAGGACTGATTGCTGAGAACATGCAGACGGTGGAGGCCTGTCTGTCCCTCCCTCCCCCAATCCCTGATCTGAATCTGCCCGGCTGCGTTTGGGGAGGAGGCTGGGGACAGAGGTCAGAAACACTGGTGTGCCCCCAAAGATACTGGAGAGGCAAAGAAGGAAGTTGAGGGAGGGGGCTCTGGGTGTGTGTGTGTGTGTGTGTGTGTGTGTGTCTTTTGACCTTGTCATAGATGTTGTCATAGCTGTGACTATCAGCCAAGGAATGAATAGCCCTCTTCCCAAATGGAGAGGATTACTCCTCTGTGGGGACAAGGCAGGGGACAGTATGAGGGAAGGGTTTGGCTAAGGAGTGGTGTGGGAGAGGGGGAGGGGCATTAAACATGAAAGATGGTGGCCTGGACCCTGGGCCCAGCTGAGAGGGAGGTAAATGGAAGCTTGCTTTAGCAAATCAGGCGCTCCCTTCCCCAACGTGAACATAAGCTTGGTTAAGGCCGGGGCTGTCTCATAACTTCTCTTAATTATCTGACACCCCTCCACAGGGCTGGGTGCATAGTGGGCGTTCTGCCCAAGGCAGGTTTTGAGTACGCTTACATTATTTTTAAAGCGGTCTTGCAATAGCAGGTACCCCAAATTAAACTCACGCCCATAATCCCAGCTATTTACATTTCTTCTGGTACCTTCCAATGTCTTCGTAGGTTATACGCTTATGCAAGGCTGACTTATGTAAACTCAGCCTGAGTCAAGCTTTTCCAGCAGCCTTGGTGACCGAGAGCACTGGCTGACAGGGTGTAGACTCGCGTGTCACGCTCCTTGCTCCTTCACTCCCAAGTAACCCTTGTTCACGGGCACCCTCACTAGACGGGTTTCTGTCCCCCACCCCACCATGTTTACATTGCTGCCAAGCAGATACCTGCTTCATTTATCTCCTGATTTGAAAGGATTCTGACTGATATAAAAACAGACTTACATAAGATCTGCCAGAATGGAACACTGACCTGATTTGGGCACTGCACGGGTACAGCATGGGTCGGTTTTCATGTCCAGATCCCTGCTGTATCTGTAGCTGGAAAACCCTATGTTAACACTAAAAAGCTTTATGGAGCGCCTGGGTGGCTCAGTCGGTTAAGCGTCCGACTTCAGCTCAAGTCATGATCTCACGGTTCATGAGTTCGAGCCCTGCTTCCGGCTCTGCGCTGACAGCTCGGAGCCTGGAGCCTGCTTCGGATTCTGTGTCTCTGGCTCTCTCTGCCCTTCTGTCTCTTGTGCTCTGTCTCTCTCTCTCTCAAAAATAAACATTTAAAAAAAATTTTTTTTAACGTTTATTTATTTTTGAGACAGAGAGAGACACAGCATGAATGGGGGAGGGGCAGAGAGAGAGGGAGACACAGAATCGGAAGCAAGCTCCAGGCTCTGAGCCATCAGCCCAGAGCCCGACGCGGGGCTCGAACCCGCGGACCGCGAGATCGTGACCTGAGCTGAAGTCGGACGCTTAACCGACTGAGCCACCCAGGCGCCCCTCAAAAATAAACATTAAAGGGGCGCCTGGGTGGCGCAGTCGGTTAAGCATCCGACTTCAGCCAGGTCACGATCTCGCGGTCCGTGAGTTCGAGCCCCGCGTCAGGCTCTGGGCTGATGGCTCGGAGCCTGGAGCCTGTTTCCGATTCTGTGTCTCCCTCTCTCTCTCTGCCCCTCCCCCGTTCATGCTCTGTCTCTCTCTGTCCCAAAAAAAAAAAAAAAAAACAAAAAACATTAAAAAATTAAAATAAATAAATGAATAAAAAGCGTCAAAATGTCACCGAACTCCAAAATATCGCCGAACTCAGATGACAGGTGTCCATCATCTGAGAAAGTCTGTGAAGGCAGCAAGCTATGGTGGGGTCAGAGGAATAATCTGAGTGAATTGGCATGCCATTGGTCTCCATAGAATCGACACAAGTTTGAACAACAATAGCAAAGGCATTGAGGGATAGTATTCATTCCACTTTGTGAACAAAGATGTTCCTGTTGTTATTTAAAGTGGAAGGACTAGGATCCATTGGGGGAAATCGTCCATAAGCTGGGTCCGTGATGTCGCATTTAGCTGTCCTGTGCAGAACCATGGGGGGCAGGTGAGAAGTGGGAAGGCAAGACACTAGAACACAGCATTTTGCTCATGAAAATTCAGTGGTCCTTGGGGGAGGAGGGGGAGGGTGGGTGGCGGAGCTGTGCTGAGGTCTCGAGTGTGTAGGTGTTGGGAAGTCCAAGTGTGTTAGTGTCTGGTCTCAAGACCCGGGGCGGGGGGGGGGGGGTAGGTGTGGAGAGAGAGAGGCAGGCAGGGGCTAGATCCTGCAGACTCCTGTGCTGATGCTGAGCCCAGGCTCCTTATCCTTAGAGAGGAGAGTGCCTTCCTGGGTGCCCATGTGAGAGACAGCTGGGAAATTCTTCCCTGTGCTGAGATCCCTTTTGCTGTAGTTTCTGACCATCCCGTTTTCGTTTCTCTCCATTATATATAATTGCTCACCGTGCCCAGGGCAGCTGAGTGTAGATCTTCAATCTGCAGTTCCAAACCCCAGATCTGGGCCTGAGGTCTGACAAGTCCCACAAGAGCTGCGGGGATTCTGAAGCGGGATATATAAGATAGTCAGGGCCATCCAGAAAACCAGAGCCCAAAGTAGAACACAGTAGAGAAGCTGGGACCCCCTCCCACCTCCCTTCCCTGCTGTGGCCTCCTGCCTCCCTTAGGACCTAGTCTGTACCCTGCAAACAGAACCCTCCTATGGTCTGGGCTTCTTTTTTGCCTCTGTGTGTCCCAGCTCAGATGGCCAGATGCCGGCTGCACAGGATCAGGGGGCTGGAGGTGGTCACCCTAGGCGTCCCACATTTCTACAGCATCCTCCACTGGGTGCTTCTCTGAGAGCAACCCTCTGAGAGCAACGTGCTGAGAGAGCACTTGTGGGGTGTGGGGGCGGGGGTGGAGGCAGGGGTCAGGGTGCATTTTAATTTCTCGTTAGCGATGACAGCTGTAGAACTCAAGCAATTAAGGAGGAAGACTCCCCCAGGATGCCAGAAGGCCAGCCCCCCAGCTGCGCACATCTTCCTCCCTTCCTCCTTTTCCATTACCCCCGCCCTTCCCCACTTGCCCACACACGTGCGTGCGCGCGCGCGCACACGCACGCACGCACGCACACAGGCTTCCCTTCTCTGGGCTGGGGAAACTGTGGGCTACAATTGTGGGGAGGAAAGCATTGCGAAGGGGGCCCCTCCTCTGGGCTTCAGTAGTAGGAATCGGGCAAAGTAGGGAGAGGCTGCTAGATCTGGAAAATACCCTCTCCATCATTCAGTAGGGGGTGGGCTGGACTTGCGGAAAGGGGCCCACTCTCTTTGGGGCTGGTATTGAGGTTGCGGGCCTAAAAAACGACCAAGCCATAGTAGCCTTCCCTGTGCTTCCAGACTGAGTGACACCCTCCCACCCCAAACCAGCCTGACACGTAGGGGTGCAGGAGAAGGGGCCTCAGGTGGGGAAGACAGTGAGAGAAGCTTTTCTTTTATTCTGTCAAGTTGTCCAGGGCATGGGGCGTCCCACAAATTTCCTGTCATCTCACTGGGGATTCCTTCTGGCCCCCCACTCTGGATCCTGTCCGTTTTGTGGATTCTTGCTCTGTTCCTAGCTGTAGGGGGAGGTACACGTGTCCGATGCCATTCTTTTATTAACATCAGTCCTACCACATGGGCGGGGGTGTGTTTTTGGATGCAGGAACAAAGCTCTATATTCCCTATCAAAACATCTCCCTCCACCCACCAGCTGATACTTGAAACTCCACCAATTAACATTTGCTTCCTTTAAGACTGTCTCCTTGTTAAATTGCAAATTCTCTTGGGAAAGGAACCCCTTTAAAAGGTCTGATAGCTGATATTGATAAATGGGTAACTGGGATGGGGGGCCCCGGTTCTTCAGGATTCTCTGGTGACGAGGGGTTGGGACAGTAGGTTTAAAGAAAAGGATAGATGTGCTTCACAGCTTCCCCTTGCTTCTGAGTAAGTCTTTAGAGTGGCGGAGAATGACAACTCCTCTCTGACCTGAAAAAAAAAGGAAGCCTCCACATTCTCATGGTCATGACCCTTATCACTGATAGCCCTCTACAGGCACGGAACACCAGTGATGCTACAAAGATGCCTGACACGTGACCCTTGCTCTCAAGATGCTCACAGCCTGGTGTGGCACACTCAGCTCACCTGAGTGACCAGTGAGGAGCCTGTGGAGGTTTCAGAGAAAGGGCTTACATGTGCCGAGGATTCTCTTAGGGAGATTAGACAGGTAACAAGGAGGATTTGAGGCAGGGAAGAGGAGATGGTTCAAGGGAGAGCTGAAGAGGCCTAGTTAGGCTGATAGTGGTGGGACCAATGGCTTGGGCGTAAAATGCCATTGGGAGAGGCATTTTGGAAAGTGAATCTCTGGGACTCCAGCTATGGGGAAGATGGGAGAGGAAGGAATTGGGTGTGAGTCCAGGGTCCAGAGCTTGAGCACCTGGGTGATGGTGGTGTTACTGGCAGTGAAAGGGAAAGTCTGTTGGAGCTGTGTTTGGGTAGAAGGTGTGTTCTATTTCAGCCTAGTGCATTTGAAGATGTCATTCCCTCCCCCACCCCCCCGCCCCAGAAGAGGGCAAGACTGAAGGCAAACCATGCATATACAGAGTATAATTTTTTTCTTCACTAGCTCCTACAAATACCAGGGGTTCTTCAAAGTGGCCAGTACAAGGGTCTAGACAATTTTCCCAAATAGCACGCCTTTGGTCAAAATGTTTTACCCATTTGTGGCCTAGTTCCCTGGGGTCCACTAGGCACTTGGCCCAGTCTTATGTTAAGGACATGTAGACTGTTGGGTTTATGCCTTCAGGGAGTTTACCATCTAATCGGGGTGACATGAAAGTAAAACTCATGAAAGGGCCTGCATATACCTGTGGCTTCCCATCATACTGAGTATATTAGTTGTCTGCTGTATAAGAAATGGCCACAAACTTAGCTCTCCTCAAAACAACACCCATTTATTAGCCCACAGTTCTGAAGGTCCCAAGTCTGGCATGGCGTAGCTGGGTTCTCTGCTTCTTACGGTATCAGAAGGCTGAAACCAAGCTGCTGGCTCGACGGAGTTTTTATCTGGAGGTTCCGGAGGGAAAATCCACTTCTAAGCTCCTTCTTATTGTTGGCAGATTCCTGTTTGTTGTGACTGAGAATTGAGACTTTATTTCCTTGCTGGCTCTCAGCCAGGGCTGCTTGAAGCTCCTGAAGTCTGCCTGAATTCCTTGCCACACGGCCCCCTCCGTCTTACAGCAGTCATGGCACGTCAACCACTTCTCATGCTGTAGGTCTCTGACTTCCTCTTTGACCAAAGAAAACTCTTTGCTTTTTTGTCTTTTTAAAGTTTTTTTTTAATTGCGGTAAAATATACATAACATAAAATTTACCGTCTTAACCATTTTACGTGTACAGCTCAACCGTATTAAATACATTCAGAACATTGTGCAACCATCATCGCCATCCATCCCCAGAACTCTTTTCATTCTTTAAAGCTGAAACCCTGTCCCCATTAAACACTAATGCTCCATTCTCCCCTTCCCTGACCCCTGGTAACCACCATAGTACTTCCTGTCTCTATGATTTTGACTACTCTAAATACTTTGTATAAGTGGAATCAGACAGTATTTATCTTTTTGTGCCTGGCTTATGTTTAAAAAAATTTTTTTTAATGTTTATTTATTTTATTAAAAAAAATTTTTTTTCAACGTTTTTTATTTATTTTTGGGACAGAGAGAGACAGAGCATGAATGGGGGAGGGGCAGAGAGAGAGGGAGATACAGAATCGGAAACAGGCTCCAGGCTCTGAGCCATCAGCCCAGAGCCCGACGCGGGGCTCGAACTCACGGACCGCGAGATCGTGACCTGGCTGAAGTCGGACGCTTAACCGACTGCGCCACCCAGGCGCCCCAATGTTTATTTATTTTTGACGGAGAGAGAGAGAGAGAGACAGAGCATGAGCAGGGGGAGGGGCAGAGAGAGAGGGAGACACAGAATCCGAAGCAGGCTCCAGGCTCTGAGCTGTCAGCACAGAGCCCGACAGGGGCTCAAACTCATGAACTGTGAGATCGTGACCCGAGCTGAAGTCAGACGCTTAACCGACTGAGCCACCCAGGCGCCCCTTGGCTTATTTTGTTTAGTATGATGTCTTCAAGTTTCATCCATATTGTAGCATATTACAGAATTTCACCTCTTTGAAAACTTAAAAAAGTCTTTTTTATGTTTTTTTAATTTATTTAAAAAAATTTTTAATGTTTATTTATTTTTGAGAGAGAGACAGAGACAGAGACAGAGAACAAGCAGGGAAGGGGCAGAGAGAAAGACACAGAATCTGAAGCAGGCTCCAGGCTCCAAGTTGTCAGCATAGAGCCTGTTCAAGCCTGGGGCTTGAACTCAAGTGCCGTGAGATCATGACCTGAGCCAAAGTCAGGCGCTTAATCGACTGAGCCACCCAGGTGCCCCCGAATTTCCCCTCTTTTTAAGGCTGAATAGTATTCCATTGTGTAGAGACATTTGCTTGTCCATTCATCTATTTTTTTATTTAAAATTTTTTTAATTTAATTTTTTATTTTTTAAAATTTACATCCAAATTAGTTAGCATATAGTGCAACAATGATTTCAGGAGTAGATTCCTTAGTGTCCCTTACCCATTTAGCCCATCGCCCCTCCCACAACACCTCCAGTAACCCTCTGTTTGTTCTCCATACTTAAGAGTCTCTTATGTTTTGTCCCCCTCCCTGTTTTTATATTCTTTTTGTTTCCCTTCCCTTATGTTCATCTGTTTTGTCTCTTGAAGTCCTCATATGAGTGAAGTCATATGATATTTGTCTTTCTCTGACTAATTTCACTTAGCATAATACCCTCCAGTTCCATCCGCGTAGTTGCAAATGGCAAAATTTCATTCTTTTTGATTGCCGAGTAATACTCCATTGTATGTATATACCACATCTTCTTAATCCATTCATCCATCGGTGGACATTTGGGCTCTTTCCATACTTTGGCTATTGTTGATAGTGTTGCTAGAAACATGGGGTGCGTGTGTCCCTTTGAAACAGCATACCTGTATCCCTTGGATAAATGCCTAGTAATGCAATTGCTGGGTTGTAGGGTAGTTCTATTTTTAGTTTTTGGAGGAACCTCCATACTGTTTTCCAGAGTGGCTGCACCAGCTTGCATTCCCACCAGCAATGCAAAAGAGATCCTCTTTCTCTGCATCCTCGCCAACATCTGTTGTTTCCTGAATTGTTAACGTTTGCCATTCTGACAGGTGTGAGGTGGTATCTCATTGTGGTTTGATTTGTATTTCCCTGATGATGAGTGATGTGGAGCATTTTTTCATGTGTCGGTTGGCCTTCTAGACGTCTTCTTTGGAGAAGTGTCTATTCATGTCTTTTGCCCATTTCTTCACTGGATTATTTGTTTTTTGGGTGTTGAGTTTGATAAGTTCTTTACAGATTTTGTATACTAACCCTTTATCTGATATGTCATTTGCAAATATCTTCTCCCATTCTGTCGGTTGCCTTTTAGTTTTGCTGATTGTTTCCTTTGCTGTGCAGAAGCTTTTTATTTTGATGAGGTCCCAGTAGTTCATTTTTGTTATTTAAATTTTTCAAATGTTTATTTATTTTTGAGAGAGAGAGAAAGAGAGGGAGAGCATGGGGGAGGGGCAGAGAGAGAGAGGGAGACACAGAATCTGAAGCAGGCTCCAGGCTCTGAGCTGTCAGCACAGAGCCTGACACAGGGCTCGAACTCACAAACTGTGAGATCATGACTTACGCTGAAGTCAGACGCAGAACCAACTGAGCCACCCTGGTGCCCCCATTCATCTATTGACTGATACTTGGGTTGTTTCCTTGTTTTAGCTATTATGAATAATGCTGCCATGAACACGAGTGTACAAATATCTTCTTGAGACGCTGCTTTCAATTCTTTCAGGTATATACCAAGAAGTGGGATTGCTGGATCATACGATTAATTGTGTTTAACGTTTTGAGGAACCTCCATACTGTTTTCCACAGTGGCAGCACCAGTTTGCATTCCCTCCAGCAGTGCACAAGGGCTCCAATTTCTCTACATCCTTGCCAACATTTATTTTCTGTTGCAAAAAAATTTCTTTTTGGTAATAGCCACCCTAATGGAAGTGAAGTGGTATCTCATCGTTGCTTTAATTTGCACGGCCCCAATGATTAGTGTTGTAAAGCATCTTTTCATGTGCTTATTGGCCGTGTGTATGTTTTCTTTGGAGAGCTGTCTCTTCAAGTCTTTGGTCCATTTTTGAATTGGGTTATTTGTTTTTTGTTGTTGAGAAAACTCTCTAGGGCTCTTGTGATTAGGTCAGGCCCATTGGGATAAACTCCCATTTCTGGAGTCAACTGTGCCATATAACAGAAGCTAATCACAGGAGTGCAAGAGATCAGATTCATCATCCAGGGATTATAGTGTTCACCAGGGTTGGGGACTGCTGGGAGGCCATCTTAGAATCCTTCCTTCCACACTCAGAATTAAATATGAAGTTTCTACAGCAGCTAACAAGACTTCACATGTTGTGACCCCTAGCTACCTCTCTCCCTGGTCATTTAGATGTTCTTACTTTCCCTCAAAAGACAAGCATGTTCTAACTCTAGGGACTTTGCACTTATTCTCTCAGTCTAGGGTGCTGTTCCTCAGACATTTCCATGGCCTTCTGCCTTATTTCCTTCAGGTTTCTGTACAGAGACAACCTTTTGCTGATGCCATCTCAATCTCTGTTCTTTCACCTTGCTTTATTTTTCTGCACAGCACTTATCACCACCTGATGTATTATATATGTATCTGTCCACTTATTTATTGCCTGTGTTCTCCAACTGGAAGTAAGCTCAGTGAGGGCATTAATTTTGTTTTCTTCACTACTCTATACCTAATGCCTGGAATAGTGCCTAACACATAGTAGGTTCTCAATAAATATCTGATGAATGAATAATTGGATGTGTTTTTATACCTACTGGGAGCTTTTGAAATGCAAAGGTTCTTCCACAGCACAAAATAGATGAAAAATTTTTCTTGCACTACTTTTGTTTCATCGTTTAAAATTTTTAATAAATTTTAAAAACTTTAACTACAGCAAATTAAGCACAAAGTAAGCAGAAGAAAGATAAAGAAAAATTAAGTAGGAAGCAGAAAAACATTAGAAATATTCTGAAACTAAAAGCTGTTTTTTTCAAGATAATCAATAAAATTGATAAACCTTTAACCAGATTGATCAGAAAAAAAAAGAGAACACACAAATTACAAATATCAAGAATGAAAATGGTGTTTTCACTATAGATTATACAGGTACCAAAAAGATAAGAATATTGTGAGCTGTTTTACTCCAATTATTTCCATAACTTACATAAAATAAACAAATTCCTTAAAAATACTCAAGAAGAAATAGATAACCAGAATAGACCTATATCTATTTCCTAAAAACTGGATTTGTAGTTAAAGCTTTCCCACCAAGAAAACTCCAGGCCCAGATGGCTTAACTGATGAGCATTGCCAAATGTCTAATGAGGAAATAATACCAATTCTACACAAACTTTTTTAGAAAATTATAGAGGAGGGAATACTTCCAATTCATCCTATGAGGCCAACATTACTCTGATACCCAAACTAGACAAAGATACTACAAGAAAAGAAAGCCATAGATCAATATCTCTCATGAGGATTGATGCAAAAACTCTCAACAAAATATTTGGAAACTGAATCTCACTCTTTCCCGCCTTCTATGATAATACATCATGACTAACTGGGATTTATCTTAGGAATGCAAGGTTAGTACCATTAAAAAAATCAAGCAGTGTAATTCATTATATTTAAAAAGAAAACAAATGATCATCTTAATAGATGGAGGAAAAACATTTGACAAAATTCAATATGCATTCCCTCATAAAAGAATTTCAGCAAGTCAGGAATAGAAAGGATCTTCCACACCTGATAATGAACCTCTGCAAAAGAAAACCTATAATGGCGAGAGACTGAATGTTTCCCCTCTAAGATCAGTAATAAGACAGGGTTGTCCACTCTTACTGTGTCTTTTCAACAGTGTACCAGAAATTCTAACCAGTACAGTAAGGCAAGAAAAAGAAATACAAGGTATTCATATAGGAAAGGAAGAAGTAATACTGTCATTATTTGCTGATGACATGACCAACTGTGTAGAAAATCTGATGGAATATACAATGAAGCTACTAAAACTAAGAAATGGATTTAGTAAGGTTACAAGATACAAGATAGATATACAAAAATCAATTGTGTTCATATTAGTAGTGAACAATTAGACACTAAAATTAAAAAATACTTTATTATTATTATTATTTTATTTTTTTGAGAGAAAGAGAGAGAGGTGCAAAGGGAGAGAGAGAGAATCTTAAGCAGGCTCCATGCCCAGTGCAGAGCCTGATGCAGGACTCAATCCCACCACAATCCAGTCATGACCTGAGCCAAAATCAAGAGTTGGATGCTCAACTGACTGAGTCATCCAGGTGTCCCTAAAAATAATACTTTTAAAAGTGATTACCCATTGCCCTTGGATCTCAGTTCTTCAGTTCTGGGAAATTTTCTTATATTATGTCATTAATGATATCTTTCCCTTAGTTTTTCTGTTTCTTCTACTATTTGGATATTATTGCCTGAACTGGTCCTCTCATTTTATTGTATATTCATTCATATTTTTATTTTTTATTTTTATTTTTTTTTTTTGACTTCTTTAAATTTAATTTTAAAAAAATTTGCATCCAAATTAGTTAGCATATAGTACACCAATATGCTGTATTGAGGTCTGAAAAGCTGGTTGGGAGCTCTAAGTGTGTGTGTGTGTGTGTGTGTGTGTGTGTGTGTGTGTGTTTAGTTTTTCATCTGTGAGCCTCACACTAGGGTGATCTGACTGCATATTTCATTTTGAAGCCTCTTATGTTAGTATCTTGGGTCTTTTCTTCCTTTCAGGTTAGTCAGATTCCACAGAAATGCACCCTCCAGTTTCCTGCCTGGAAGACAAAGGCCAGTTTTCTGGTATTCCAGGGGGCCTGGGTCTCAGCATCCACCATGTGAACATTTTCAGTAAGATATATCTGCTCTCAGTGTCCTGGGGTTCCTTGTCCAAAGACCTTCCATTTTCCCCTCACCAGGGAATAAACCTATAGCCCTTTGTCTGGCTGTGTGAGGTAGGGAAAGAATCTGAAGATCTGACTGCTTTTTAAAACCACTTTTGAACAGTCCTCTTTATTTACTCAATTCAACTCCCACTTCCAGAGGTAACTGCCATCACTATTTCCTGAGCCTTCTAGAAATTCTAGGGTGTAGACTAGGTGGTTATGGTATTCCCCACCACCTGCTTTCTAGCTTCCAAAATTTTGTTGCTGTTATCTTCTCTCCCATTCTTCCCGTCCCTGTGGGTGTATGCCTTAAAAAGCAAAATCAAGTGAAAAGAAAAATGTAGAGAGCCTTTAACTTTGCTTTAGTGGCATTTCAGGAGAGAGCGAAGTGGACACAAGTGTTCAGGAGGCTATCTTTTCCTGGAAGTCCCTTAATCCATTATTAGAGGCTTTAATTATTGCCAATTCCATGTAATCATACTAAAAGAACAGACCAGGTGTGCTCTGCTCAGGTGCTAACCTATACTTTCCAAGAGGGCAGGAACCGTGTGAGTTTGCTTTACTGTGGCGTTTCGTTCCCTTGAGCAGGGCCTGGTATGTAAGAAGATATCAATAAATATTTACCAAATTTATGAATCAACAAATAAACAAATGAGCTGCCTTCAGAACCTTTATTGCACTGAAAAATTTCCTCAATGATGTCAAGACTTCATCTTGGGGAACGGAATAGTATGTGGAAATAACCAAAAGTTGTTTAGTGCCAAGATGCGTGAACTAGGGGAGTGAGCAAAGTAAGCAGGTAATAGCAACACCTTTTTTTGGGTCCAAAACAGGGTGTGGCACCAAGTTACGAGATTGATTTCCTTGTTTGGTGTACAATGAAATCTGAGGTCAATTCACTAAAGGAAGTAAATGTTACATGATTTTAGGGCAAGCCATTTGAGCTGCCAAAGATTCTGCCTTCCCTTTCAGAAGAAATAAAGTTGAACCAGATGAGCTATTACTACCTTCTTGGCCATGGGGTTTGATGATTCTACGTCTCTGGGGGCTGAGGTGTGATTGGAGGGGCAAGAGAGGGCTGAATTCTGATTCTCTGGGACGTGCATCCTGGTAGGCAAGAGGGAAGGGTTGTTGGGAGATGCTGCTTCTCTGAAGCCAAAGTGGGGTTCAGAATCTGGCCACCTCTACCCAGCTTGAAATGACAACACTAACAGCTCCAAATGTGTATCATTCACTCACTCCATGCCAGCCATTGAGCCCTACACATGTTGCCTCATTAGGTCCTTGGCATAGTCCTACGGGGTTGGTGGTCTTATTAAATCCCCATTATCAGGGCTCCTGGGTGGCACAGTCGGTTAAGCGTCCGACTTCGGCTCAGGTGATGATCTTGCTGTCCATAAGTTTGAGCCCCGCTTCGGGCTCTGTGCTGACAGCTCAGAGCCTGGAGCCTGTTTCAGATTCTGTGTTTCCCTCTCTCTCTCGGACCCTCCTCCATTCATACTCTGTCTCTCTCTGTCTCAAAAATAAATAAATGTTTAAAAAATTTTTAAAAATAAATCCCCATTTTCCAGGTAAGGAAGTTAAGTCACAGGGAGAAGAATATGGTGTAGACATTCCAAGTCAACTGAGGCCCAGAATGACTAGAGGGAGATGGCAAAGGAGGATGAATACCTGAAGGGAATATATTCCCCATGGCCAGATTTTATTATAACAACTGGGGAATGGGGCACCTGGGTGGCTCAGTCGGTTAAGCGTCGGACTTCAGCTCAGGTCATGAACTCATGGTTCGTGAATTTGAGCCCAACATCAGGCTCTGTGCTGACAGCTCAGAGCCTGGAGTCTGCTTTGGATTCTGTCTCTCTCTCTCTCTGCCCCTCCCCTGCTCTCACTCTGTCTTTCTCTAAAATAAATACACATTAAAATAAAAAAAAATCACAAAAAACTGGGGATTGATGAAGCATATGTGAAAATCAGCCGGTGGGTGGTCTTCCGGTGGTTACTCCATGTTATCTTTGCCGACTGACCAGCAAATATTGATAATTAAATGTTGTCCATTTAATTATCAAAAATATGCTTAATTGTTGACCAACAAAGAGAAAAAAAATAAAAGTTTCTCCTATAGACAGTTGAAATAGAGCTAGGATCAACCGGAACATTCTGGTGATTGATCAATCAATCAAGGTAAGTGATTTTTCTGACTCACTCCGGGATGAATATTGTTTTAACCCTATTGGTACCTCTTTCTTTGATGACTGAGGCTCTCTGGCCTCACTCTGAACAATGTGTGATGGGACCTGACGCCAGGGGACTCTGATTTGAAATCCTGAAAGCATTCGACTGAAGTTCTAGTACCGCCTTGTTTTATTGTTATTTCCATCTTTGATCACAAAAAGGAAATTCTGGCTTTTGGTTCATTCTTCTCTTTAAACCACAGTGGTTAAGAGTGTAGGCTCTGGAATCAGATAGACTTGAGTTTAAATCCCAGCTTTCTTGTTTATTTGCTGGATGATTTTAGGCGAGTTACTTAAATTCTAAGCTGTAATTTTACAAGGTTAACGTGGGGATTCACAAGAAAAAATATAAGGTGGAAATGTTCCAGAAAGTCTTATTTTAAGAGGTGAGATTTCATGGCTGGCGAGACCGGGATGAAGAAATAAGCAACGTGCGTTTGGGGCTGTCAGAAGACCTGTCTGACTAGAGTGGGATGTGTGTGTGTGTGTGTGTGTGTGTGTGTGTGTGTGTGTAGGCAATGGGGAGAAGGTTGTAAAGTAAACTGGGCTACACACTATTATATTACTAATAACACTGGGAATAGCTAGCAACAGTTATTTAGTGCAGACCAGATGCTTATGCTACACCCTTTGCATATATGCCCTCATTTGATGCTCACTCCGACCTCGTTAGGTATTATGATAGGTGTAGGTACTATTATCACAAGTTTTCAAGAAAACTGAGGCTCAGAGAGGTTGGCTAACTTGCCCAAAGACACATAGCTGGAAATTGGCAGACCCACATGGGATCTGAATGCACAAATACACACAGACACTGACACAGACAGACCCACACAGGGGCCCAGGCTCAGGCAACAGACAGTTGTCTCTCTTTTCATTCTTTGCTCCCCTCCCCTCTAGCTGAGTTAAGGGCTAGTTCTTCCCTTTGAGGGGTCCTGTGTGACAAAGTAACCCCTCTGCTCAACTATGCTACCCCTGCCTCAAATATTCCTGTGGTTTTAGTCCCCAGGACAGGCCGCTCAGAGGGCAGGGCTGGGACTGAGATGAGGGAGCGAGGTGACAGGGTGAAGTATTTAAGAAGGTGCCCGCTGTCAGGGCCAACATTGAACTTTGTGTCCTAGTTGCCTCACTAGCCTTACCCTAGTTTTGACACTGCAAGGGGGTGGGGGGCTTTGCAGCTTTGCTGTGTGGGCCAAGAAGCCCCTCCTTATTCCAAGGGCAGGTGGGAATTCCCAGGGCCCAGGCCACTGCTCTCCTTTCTGTCCCCAAATGAGCAGCAGGATAATCTCAGATTGGTCTCAGATAATCTTTCCACTGTTCAAACCCATCCTTGTTCAGCGTGCCCCAGGCCCAGCTGGTTTCTGCATCCTCTAAGCATCAGTCCTCTCAGGCCTGGCCCATACTCTCTAGTGCCAGGTTGCAGTCTCCAGCGGGGCACCGCCTTCCCCTGGGGCAGTGGGTGAGGGGGCAGATGGTTGGTCCCAGGGGTCTGTTCAGAGAACCACCATGGGTATGCCCCAGGGGCCGGGAGTCCAGCACTGCTCTCCCGCGCCCTCTAGAGGCTTGGGGTGGCACTGGGTGAGGTACCTAGGAGGGGTCCTGGTTGAGGAGGGGGCCCTGGTTGAGGAGGGGGCCCTGGGCCTCTAAGAATGTCTGGAAGGTGTCCACAATCAGACGCAGCTTCATTTGAAGCCCACTGCTGGAAGACTCCCAGCAAGTCTGTGCTCTCAGCTCAGGAGAAAGAGGTTCAAGGCCTCCCACCTCTGTCTGTGTGTGGAGGGTCCTTCCTCCTATACGCCAGAGAAGGAGCTCCCTAGCCTGTACCCAGCCAGCCCAGCAGGATGACCCCTCTCCATTTTCACCTTCCCCTTGTGCAGCCTTAAAGAGGCGGGAGGCTTCCCCCTGCCATCCCTGGGGAGGCGTGGAGACAACTCCTCAGATAGCCAGGGGTCCCCTGAGGAGCATTAGGCCAGGAGGGGCAGAGGGGTGAGGAGTGTGTCCAAGGTGGCTTGGTGAGGACAGAGTGTGGGAAGATGGGGGGAGAAGTCTTCAACTCCTGGTCTGGTAGGACGGACAGAGAAGGAGGAGAGTGGTGATGTGGGGAGAGCCAGGGAGGATGGGGGCCTTTCCAGCCTGGAAGACTGGGTGGTGGGGACCCGGGCCTCCAGAGGGGACTGGGCAGGGCCAACCCAGCTTCCTTGTAATACACAGGCATAAATCATCGGCAGCACAGCACATCTCCTCACATCAAGGTACCCCGGCCTCACCTCAAATTGTCCATTATTTGGTTGAGTTATCCGGGGGGGCTTGGCCCTACCCTCTTGCTCATCCTTCCCCTTCCCCGGTCCTCAATGCAGTAAAGAGGAAGGGCCTTCCTTCCTGGGTGGTTTTTCCGCATCCGTTCCCTGAGATTCCTGGGTGCAGGACAGAGGAGGAGGCATGAGTCACAGAATTGTCCGATCTGCCCAAGTAAAGAGCAAGGGAAGACACTTTCATGGTCTACCAGCTGCCCCCAGGTGAGAGGTGGGATGACACCCAGAGAAAAAGCAGGTCTGGCCTGAGCACCCCAGCACTCTTGGGGGAAGGAAGGGCCCTTGTCCTCACAGTCTGTCCTGTGGACATGCCCCCAGCCTTATCTCCCTAATGCCTGGTCCAGGCTCAGTGGGTGTCATCTCTACTTCTCAAACTGTGGCTCTTTGCTCCTCTACCTAAGCTGATGTCACAGTGGCAGTGCAGGACCTGCCCCAATGAGGTTGTGTTGTGCCCGGAGCGGGGCTGGGGGTGCCCACGGCACGGAGTCCTGGGCTGAGGCTCCCTCTCATCCCCTCCCACCAGGAAGGGTCTTTCCCTCCATTTCCCACAAACACTTGCTTTGCCACTCGACAGCCTTCTCATTCCATTCCCTTGCTGCCCTGCTCTCGGCCCCACCACACCCCTGACAAATTCCTTCCCCCACTTCAGCTCTCAGATTGGAGGCATGGGTACCCCACCCATCTCGCAAAGGGGGGTGCCTGGGAGCTGACACCCTGTCTCGCCCTCTCCTGCTTCCTCTCCCACTCCCTGACACTTCATCCAGGCCAGGAATGGGTCTAGAAGTCTCTAGATAAACATACCACGGCTATCATGCCATACATCCCCCAGAGAAGATGAGTTTGGTGGGCCTCTGCTTATGTAACTGAAATCCTTCTTGTTGCAATCCCAGCTGTTGTGGTTGATGGCGATAGGCAAACCTGGGCTGTTGGTCAGACAACGGACCGAAGAGTTTGTTCTCTGTCTCCCTGTTCACCTCTGTTCCAGTAATCTTTATAAACATCTCTAAAAGGTGGTCCCAGACGGTGCTCTCTGGTCCTCCCTAGTCCTCTCTCCATACCTTTCAGTCCCAGAGGCCACAGGCCGAGTCCACAGCTCTCACTCAGCCTTACTGCTTCCTCCCCATCCCCTATGGCCATGGGCTGGGAGCCCGACAAGGGCTTCAGAAATCAGTCACCCCTTCACTCTAAAGAGAGGACTCTGAGACCAGAGATGGGCAGTGCCGTACTTCAGGTCACACCGCACGGCAGTGACACTTCCTGGTTTTGAACTCAGGTGCTGCGACCCCTGGCCACAGCCCCGAGCATGGATACATATCCAAGGAGCCGCTCAAGGAGCAGCGGTGTTTAATGGCAGGGCTTCAGAGACGTGATTTGTTATGAGGGGCTCTCAAGGTGACTCTTGTGGTGGTTTTGGGAGAGAGTTTTCAGGGGGGACCCAGCCTCTGTAGCTCTGGGTGGGGAGGGCGCCATGACCCAGGTCAGCTTGCCTGGAACAGCTGGGTTTCTGGGAACTCTCCTCTCTTCTCTGTGGGGCCCTGTCTCAGGTGGTAGTAGCAGTGGTGGGGGCGGAGTTGGGGGTGGGGGTGGTGTGTGTGTGTGTGTGTGTGTGCGCGCGCGCGTGTGTGCGCGCGCATATGTGTGTGGCTTATTAGTTCTTGTGGCCTTCAGCTTGGAGAACTGAGGAGCTACAGAAAGGAAGAGGTTTTGGTGGGTAAGTGGTGGGGACGAGGGTCACACAATGGGGGAGGAGCAGCTTCCCCCTCCCCCCAACGTAAGATTCACTGTACTTACCTCTGTCCTCTTTCAAGCCGCAGGTCATGCCGGGGGTGGGGGGGGGGGGCTTAGGGGAAGGGGTTTGGCGCCCCTCACTGTACTTGTGGCTCTCTCAAGTTGCTGCACCAGCTCCGCTGGCACCCGTGCCACCCAGATGGGTGTCCCATCTCCTCAGAAATCTCCCTTTTGCAGGCTCTCCCTTAGTCCCTGGAGGCCCAGTGGGAATTGGGGAGATGTGAAGACTGCCTATCTTCCTACCTTGTCCCCCATTGCCCAACCTACCCCCCCTCCCCCAGCAGTGGATGGGGGCTAGGGAGCAGTAACCTCGCAGGGGCCTCTGAGAAGCTGAGGCTTTAGACAGGCATACAGGAACACTCAGCCAACAGGACGGTCCGGGATGTTCCGTGGGACAGTGGGGACAGGCAGAAAGGACGGAGGGAGGACAGGAGAGGAATGGAGATATCCAAAGAAAGAGAGAGAGAGGAAGAAAAGGAAAATGTTCTGAGTAATTATAGCTGTCGGTGATCTGGGCACTTGGGGTTGGGATTCCAGCCGACGGCTAGGGCTGGCTGTGTCTGCCATTTTTTCTTTTTCTTTCTTTTTTTTTTTTTTAAATTTTTTTTTGATGTTTATTTATTTTTGAGACAGAGAGAGACAGAGCATGAAGGGGGGAGGGGCAGAGAGAGAAGGAGACACAGAATCGGAAGCAGGCTCCAGGCTCTGAGCTGTCAGCCCAGAGCCCGACGCGGGGCTCGAACTCACGGACCGCGAGATCGTGACCTGAGCTGAAGTCGGACGCTCAACCGACTGCGCCACCCAGGCGCCCCTGCCATTTTTTCAACAGTGGCTGGAACCCACGAGCGGTGACATCCCTGCTATGTTGGGTGTGGACTATATTTATGTACAGAAAGGTGGGGAGCCCTGGCCTGGTCTTCCCAGGAGTGGAGGAGACATGGAGGCAGGTAGACCAGGGCCCCAGACAGGCCTCGTACTCGGCTGGGAATGGTACATTCCAGCCTGGAGCGGAGAGTGGACTGGGGCAGGACATTCGGCTGGTGTGCCCCAGTAAGGCTGTCTGGTCTCAATAGCTGATGTTCCAGCAGCTGGTCCCCCCTACTCCCCACCCTTCTGGGTGCCTCTCTGGTTACCCCAGTCCCTTCCTGGGTCCCCTGGACCTCCCCACAGTCTAGAACACTGGGGTGTTACATGTGGCCCGGCCTCTGCCCCCAGCTCTATGTGAACTAGTGCCTGAGCCATTAACGGTGGTTAAATATTTTGGCCACCACTCTCAGCTAGGGTGTGGGGACTGGTCCTCGTGGAGTTGAGCAGGGCCAGGTCCTGGGACTTGGGGAAGCTAGCAGCAGACAGCAGCCTGGAGCGTGCCCTACCTCACCTCTCCTGACACTTCCAGCTGTGTTTCAGAAGGATATGGGTCTGAGTGGGTTGACATCCAGGGCGATGTAGGCAGGACCATCTCTCCAGGGGCCCCCAGGGGAGCATGGTTCACACCAGCTGTGCCCTCTGCAGGGCGCTGCCTGGAATGAGGGAGCCCCTTCATGTGGGAAAGAGAAGCAAACAACCAAACCCTGGGCCGAGCAGCTGCCCTGCTCCACATGCATAGGACCCCTCTCTGGCACTGCCTGGCTCCCCATTTAGCCGGTCAGCTCTTGGGGGCTAAAGCCCCACTTCCCCTAGAGGTGCCTGGCTCAGGGCTTTGCCCTGATGAAGTGAGTAAGTAGTCCTTGGAGAAATAAAAAGGGCACCAAGCTGTGAGTCAAGAAATCCGAGCTCAGGTCTTGCCTCTCTGTAGTTGTATGGCTTTGGACCACTCTGGACCTCACTTTGTTCATCTGGTTGGCGAAGGGATTTTCAAACTTCTTCAGTAGTGGAGCCTTTTCTTCCAATGAAATCTCAAGTGAAACTCCAATAAATAAGGCATATAAAACTGGGTGTGCTGTGTCTGCCCATTCCCGCAGCCTTCCCGCCCCCCCCCCCCCCCACCGCCCCGTCTCTTAGGACCTCCCGAGGCTCCCAGGAACCTGGTCTGATGTTCTCCTGACATGGATACCTCTTGACCAATTGTCTGCTTCACCGGTTATCTTGAGGATATTAGGCCAGGCTGCTACTGGAAGCTGAGAGGAGGTCTCCCCCACTCTCTGTGGCCTGCCCTGCACTTCTGGGTCTGGGAAGGCAGGCAGGATGGTGGGAGTGCCTTCTGTCATGGGGCCAATCATTAACTGACTTTATCTTTGTGAACCATCCTGGGGGTGGCCTGGGTCATGGGCCAAGCTTCTGGCCCAGGCCGAAGGGGTCACTGGGAGAGGAGGGAAGGGACCCTTCCTGTTAAGAGGCGGGATACCTGCCTCTTTCCCCACCCCCCCTAGGATTTTCCTGAGGAACCCACAGTGTAGCCAATTCAGTGACAACCTGGTGACACAGTTGCTCTGAAGAGGTTGTGACACAGTTGCTCTGAAGAAAGGCTAAAGAAGGAACGAAGCCGACATATCCCTCACCCCTAGTCATCTCTGGGATCTTCCTTCCTTCCTTCCTTCCTTCCTTCCTTCCTTTCTCTTTGTTCTTTTCCTTCTTTCTTTCTTTTCCTTCCTTCCTTTCCTTCCTTCCTTCCTTCCTTCCTTCCTTCCTTCCTTCCTTCCTTCTCTCTCTGCCTCCTTCTTCTCCTTCTCCTCCTCCTTCTTTTTTTTTTTAAGTTTATTTATTTATTTTTTTGAGACAGAGAAAGAGAGCACAAGAGGAGTGGTAGAAAGAATCCCAAGCAGGCTCCACACTGTCAGCACAGAGCCCGATGCAGGACTTGAACCCATGAACTGTGAGATCATGATCGGAGCTGAAATCAAGAGTCAGATGCTTAACTGACTGAGCCACCCAGGTGCCCTTTCTTCTTCTTTACAGGGAGATGGGATAAACCCATTTCCCTAATTTTTTCTGTTTGACTTTAGTCAGATGATAGTGAGTTTGTGTTCTCTGAGTTTGCTCACTCATGGGGGTAGGGACAGAGAAAGGGAAGGGAAGTAACATGTATGTGATACTTACTTTAGACCAGGAGCTTTGCTTATATTCACAGTCTCCATTTATGTTCTTACTACCCTGGGAGGTACAGCACCACAACTCCCATTTCACAGATGAGGAAACCAAGGCTCAGGCAGATGATGTGACTTGTTCAAAGTCTCCAGGCTTGGATGGGTGAACCAAGATTGAGTCCAGCCTGTGTGGCTTTTTCCATTACATGCCATGGGGGTGTAGGGGTGGGGCAGGGTAGCTGGTGGGGGCTTTTCACAGTGAGGATTCACCAAGCCAGTGTCTTTTCAAAAAGGACAGAGGTTCTAGCGTCCCAGGTAGGAGAGGAAGCAGTTCCCTACCTGCTGGGATTGGAGACGTTCCCTGGAACCACATCTCCTCTCCACCACTTGGTACTGTGCCCCAGATTTCACCCATCTTTGAATTAAGCATTGTCCTCTCCAAGGGGAGCCTTTCAAAATACACAGCCCCCTGGAAGATGTGACATTTTATATAAGTGATCTCAGTTGGAGTGTTTGATGGAGCTGTAACAGAGCCTTAAAGCTTAGGGAATATAACCTCATGCTTTTACCTAGGAGGATCTTGAGGTCCAAAAAGGGACTGACTTGGCCAAGGTCACATGGCATGCAGCAGACTTGACTTCTCCTGGTGCTGTTTCCAGGTCTCTGCATGTCTGTGACAGGCAGACAGGAGACCTCTGGGCACCTGTTGGGGGGTAGGGAGGGGACAAAGCTGGAGAAAACCTCTTTCTGCTTTGTGCCCTGCCCCAGCTGAGTGGCCCTGTGCTTGTCATGGGCTGGTGTCCTCTGCCCTCTTCCTCTCACTCCTGGGCAAACAACAGCAGTGCTAAATGTGCAAGCTGGACCTACCTCTAGTGTCTCCTTGTTTGTTTAAATTCTCTGGCAGAGACATCCTGTCCCAGAGGGCGGGGAAATCAGTGTGGGGCTCACCCCCTGAGGGAGCTGCATTGTCCCTGTGGGCTTTGGCTGGGAATGTTTCTGAAGAAGCCCTAATCCCCTGCCCTACCTAGCCTCAAAGTCTCTATCACCCCCAGAGGAGTACTGGGAGAGCCTTGTGAGCCATCAGAATCCTCCAGACCTCACTTCCCCTGCCTGCTCTTTATCCCTGTCCACTCAGCGGGCCAAACTCTGCTCTTCTATCTACACTCAAGTGTCCCCTCCTCCAGGAAGCCTTCTCCTACTCCCAGCAGTTACAGTGGCCCCCTCAGAGAGTTTTTATTTTCAGTTTACCCTGTGGTTCTTCCAGACAGAAAGCCCCTTCCACATTGTTGTAGCCCCAGGGCCCAGCCAACTCTGCCTTCATAGCACCTTGTGCCTCTCTCTTAGGGCCTCTTTCCTAATCCACTTGCCAGTATAGCTGTGTGGATACCTGTCTGCATACAGCGACTCTCCAAGGCAGGCATTTGCACTCCTGTCTTACAGACGAGGGGAACCGTGGGTCAGAGAGGCTGAGTAACTTGCCTAAGGTCACTCAGCTAAAGAATGGCAGCCAGGAGTGCCACTTGTGTCCATTTGGATCCAAAGGACCTGCACTTTCCACTGCCTACTCCGGTGTCCCTGTATCTCCTATAGTCAGCACGATGTCTGATGCCTGGTCGGCCTTGGGAAAGAGCCACGGTGGGACAAGGCTCCGCTCCCAGGCAGGGCCCAGGTCTCAAGGGAGAGTACAGCTTTATGACCTTAGTGCCCAACTCTTGCCACCACTCTTCCCAGCAGAGGGACCCCCTCCAAGACTGAGTGGGGGTGTATGAACAGGAGCTGCAATGGGCAGGATGGGGGCCAGATTTTGAGGGGTAGCAAAGACTGGGTGTCAGGAAGTGAACATGTCTGGGCTGGCAGGGAGAAGCAATCCAGGGGCTGTGAAACTGAGGCCTATAAAGGACAGGCATAGCCTTGGCTGATAGGGACGAGGACTGGCGTGGGCCGGCGTGCTCCCCCCGGCCGGTGACCCTGCCCCGCGACTCTGCCCCTTCTCCTGCTTGCTCGCCATCCCTCTTCCCTCCCCCTTTTCAGACTGACTTCTCTTGGGGGAGTTACCCTCTTGGGCTTTCTCTGCTCCAATCTCGTTACCAGTCAGCATCCTTGCCTATCATGACCCCACGTCAAACCTCCAGCTCCAGATTGGGGCGCGAAGTTGGGAGAGAAAGGGGCCCTTCTTCCTTGCTTTTGCTTTGTCTTTCCATTGCTTTGTTGCAAAGACATAGTGGTAGAGAAAGACCTAGTGATAGAGAGAGGAGAGGGGTGGGGGGAGAAAGAGACAGAGACAGAGAGATTGACTTACCGAAGGAGAGAGGGAATTGAAGGGAACCACTCCAATTCTCTCTCCTTCAATCCAACACGTTGGTATTCCTGCCCTTCCAGTGGATCCGATCAGTGTCCGGTTAGGTGTCTGGGAGTCAGGGGATGGTGTGAGGGAGGAGACCTTTCTTCCATCCCAGCGGAACCACCTGGAGAAATGTTTAGGCAACAGCAAGAATCAGCAACTCTCTCCTCTCCTTCTTCCCTCACTTCGGAGGGGCTCTGTCCCTTCATCCGAGGGTTTGGAGGTTAATCGCCCACACCCACACAGGCAAGAGCTTCCCTGAACATCAGAGTAACAGGACGTTAGGACAAAGTACAACTATTGTGCCTTGGGCCTCATCACTACTTCTTTTGTCTGGGGCCACTGTTGGCTCCTGGCCACCTTTTACGCTCTTCTCTACCCCCACCCCCACCCCTCTCCTCGCTTCCCCCTCACCTGGAACACCTTCCCCTTCCTCTTTGGCTCCTTTTGAACTGTTTCAGAGCCATAAGCTGAGACTGCCCTGGTCCTGAGGTGGGGCCCTCTGAGTGGGGCAGAGGATGCCCTTGGAGGGGACCCAGCACGACCTCTGTCTGGGCTGCTCTCTGCTCCGTGCCTCACCCCCCCCCGTGTTGTTAGGTGACCTTGGGTCCTTCTGTGTGCTTGGGATTCTCTGGGGGTTCAGTGTGTCCTGGGACTCCAGCCCTTCAGCGACCTGTGGAGGGAGCATGTTGGGGGGATTAAGTCTGTCAGAGGAGATGGTGCTGGAGAGACACGATGTGGTCTACCGATTGTTGATTTGCATTCCTGATTCTGTGTGCTTCGTCCCCTTTTTTGACGACCCAGGTGTGTCGGGCTCTCAATTCGATGCTCACGTGGGCACTGGCCGGGTATCGTACATCATTACAGTGTATTGTCGGGAAAGCTGGTGACACCGCCCTGGGGGATAGCATCCAGAGTTGACCCTCCTCTGAGTCACCACCAGGCTGTGTCTCTGAAATGAAGGGCGGGGCTGGGAGACCCCTCCCCACCCCAATGAAGCCTGCTCAAAAGCTCCTCAGGTCAGGGTGCAGTTCGGCCCCCTCATTCCCTTGGTTCCCTGGGCCAAGCCCACAGAGGGAATCTCACATAGGTAGCTGAAACACACCTTGCTGAATACCACCAAGGGGGATGTTTGGGTCAGTTTGGGGAGAGCCCTGGGATTATTATGACAATGACACCCACCTCCACCTTGGAACCCCTCCATTCTCCTCTCAAATTCAGGGTCTTTTAGTATGACCCCTTCTTCTGGCCCCTTAGGGGCCAGGGAAGGCTGAGGTGAGAAGGATGCCGTGGAGGGGACCAGGGTGAGCCCCTGCTCGTGCTGCTGGGAGACTCCGTCCTGGGCTCTGCCTGCTCCTTTGCTCTGCAGGGGTGAGGGAGGGGATCTCTGCCAAAGCCCCCACACATCTTGTGCTCTGGCTGCACTAGAGGTGGACCAGGTTGGAAGGAGGATGTTTAAGGGCTTCGCTTCTATCTTCCATACAGCAGCTTGGAGCATGGAGCCTAGGTAAGGAGGGGGGCCCTGAGCCAGCAAATAAACATTTCCTAACTGGAAGGAGACCTCGTCCCTGTGCTGGGGAGCCTGCCAGGTGGTTCAGGCAGGACTGGAGGCATGAATGATGGAAAGGGTAGGATGGGATGGGGGTGGGCAGCCCTTCTGCTCATAGGGGCATCAGGACACCACTCGTGTGGAATTGGGCTACTAAAAAGGTAACCTAGCACCATGTGCTGAGGCAGGGGGTTGGCTGAGTAACCTCCCTGGATCGTTTGGTCAATTTGGGGGATGCCGTCACAGTCCAGTTCTCAGCCTTGGCACTCACAGAGGCTACATCAGCCCTGGACCTGGCACTGATCTGGATTCATAATGAGACTGGTTGGTCCCTCTCTTCCCTCAGGTATCAGAACCCCCTCTTTGTTCCCTGGGGGGAACCTGGGAGCTATTGGGTCAAAGCCCAACCAGGAATTTTTCCAGGCTGGTTCCTATATGCAAGGGTGGGGTGGGGGGCCTCGGGAGCACTCAGGGAAGACCAGGGGAGTTGGGGGAGAAGGGAGCTTTGAAGGAAGGGGGGGACTGGGGGAAAGAGGAGAGAGGCTGCCAGCTGGGAGAAGTAGGCAAGGGACCCTGGGGGTCTAAGGGTACCAAGGAGAAACCCCAATTCTGTTCAGAAGATGAGCTAAGAGCCTGGGCTGGGGCAGATAGAAGGCTTGGCCCCCAGCCTGGTGGGAGCTCCGGGCAGCTGGCCTACAGACGTTCCTTAGCATTGGTGAGTAGGTTTGAATCATCACTTAGGCCCTGGCCTCCATCCGCCCCCACCAGCCCCCTGGCCTCAGTTCCCTGGCAACATCTGGGGTTGGGGGGGAGAGCAGGAACAAGGGCTTCTGTCTGCCCGGCTGCCTCTCCCTTTGGGCTCTGCCAGACTCCACAGTGCATACGTGGGCTCCAACAGGTCCTCTTTCCTCTGGGCCACTGACTAACCCCAGAACCACACGGCTTCCCATTTTCAGCCCCACAAACTTAGTGCCAAATAATTTTCCCCAGGAAAGTCTCCCTGGACACTTCCCAAAGGACCCCAGTCACCCCAGTCTGTTGGCTGTAGCTCACTCTGATGTCAGCAGGCCAGATGAGGTCTCCAGATGGGCACATTGTCCACATGGGTACATCACGTCTCCTGTGCCCAGCATTGGGCTCGCTGCACACGGGTCCATTCGAGTCCCAAACATGCCTCTGTTAGGGAGGTCAGAAACAAGGGGGTCAGGGGTAGTATCCCTCCACCCTCTTTCTGAAGCCCATTCCCTCTTAAGCCAGAGCTGGGGTGTGCAGGCAGTAGTCACTAGGGGGCGCTCGGCCACCACAGGGAAGCTGGTGAACTTGGGAGAGCAGCGTCTGCGTGTGAGTGAGGACGCGTGTGTCAGTGTGAGTGTGTGTGTGTGTGGGGGGGGGGGGGCGGGCTGAGAGTGCTGGAGTGGGAAGAAGGCCAGGGGTCACCCCAGGATTCCAATAGATCTGTATGTCCTTCTCCCCACCCGTCCCTATCCGACTCCCTGCCCGCCCCGACGCCCCTCCCTCCAATATTCCCAGCAAAGAAGGAATAGCTCTCGAGCCCTGTCCGCACATAACCTCACTTTCCTGTTCCCTTCCCCCCAATACCACGCGGGCGTGTGTGTGTCTGGGCAAAGGGGGGCGGATGGGTGATTTTCGGGCTGTGATCCTAGGTGGGGGTCGAGCTTCCCCTTTACGGGTAGGGGGGGCAGGCTTTGCTACACGTCCCAGCGGAAGGCCCGAGGGGCACGCGGGGCAGCGGGAGAGGCGCCGAGACTGGGCCTGTCCCCGCCCCCAGGGCGTTCCAAGGGCGGGGTCCAGGCGGGGACAAGCCGGGTCTGATTTTTAAGCGGCCGCTAGTGGTGAGGAGCGCAGAGGCTTGGGGCAGCCGGGCTGCGAGGAGGCCGCGGCGCGGGGGGCGAGTGGAGCCGGAGGCAGCGGCGCTGGGTCAGGAGGCGCAGCGGCGAGGCGGACGAACCGGCGGGGTCACTAGCCAGAGGTCTCCGCACTGGAATTTGATATTCATTTATCCAGGGTTTACCCTCCTCTTTTTTTTCTTAAGCAATTTTAAATATCCACATTTTTTCCCGTTTTAATTTATTTTTGCTTCCCATTCCCCGCTTAAATCGGGCCGACCGTTTGGGGAGATTGCTCCTTTACTTCTCCAAATCACTTCGGATTTTGGAAACCAGCAGAGAGAAGAAAGAGGTAGCAAGAGCTCCAGAGAGAAGTCGAGGAAGAGAGAGAGACGGGGTCAGAGAGCGCGCGCAGGCGAGCGAGCAACGACAGGGACAGGGGCAAAGTGAGTGACCTGCTTTTGGGGGTGACCGCCAGAGCGCGGCGTGAGCCCTCCCCCTTGGGATCCTGCATCGGACCAGCAGCGCTGACGGACAGACAGACAGACACCGCCCCCCGCCCCAGCGCCCACCTCCTCCCCGGCCGGCGGCCGAGGGTGGACGCGGCGGCGAGCCGCGGGCAAGAGCCGGAGCCCGCGCCTGGAGGCGGGGTGGAGGGGGTCGGGGCTCGCGGCATTGCAGTGAAACTTTTCGTCCAACTTCTGGGTTGTTCTCGCTCCGGAGGAGCCGTGGTCCGCGCCGGGGCAGCCGAGCCGAGCGGAACCGGGAGAAGTGCTAGCCCGGGCCGGGAGGAGCCGCAGTCGGAGGAGGGGGAGGAGGAAGAAGAGAAGGAAGAGGAGAGGGGGCCGCGGTGGCGACTCGGAGCTCGGAAGCCGGGCTCATGGACGGGTGAGGCGGCTGTGTGCGCAGACAGTGCCCCAGCCGCGCGCGCGACCCAGGCCCTGGCCCGGGCCTCGGCTCCGGGAGGAAGAGGAGCCCGCCTAGGCGCCGAGGAGAGCGGGCCGCCCCGCAGCCCGAGCCGGAGAGGGAGCGCTAGCCGCGCCGGCCCCGGCCGGGCCTCCGAAACCATGAACTTTCTGCTCTCTTGGGTGCATTGGAGCCTTGCCTTGCTGCTCTACCTCCACCATGCCAAGGTAAGCGGCCGTGCCCACCAGGCGTCGCGGGCCGCTTCGAGCGCCTCTCCCCGCTGGGGACGTGCGTGCGAGCGCGCGCGTGGGGGCTCCGTACCCCACGAGGGTCCTTGGGCACCGGGCGCGCGGCTACCCCCTCAATCCTCGTACGTGTAGGGGGAGGGGGCGCGCGCTAGGTGGGAGGGCACCAGGATAGAATCTCACCGCCCACGCGGGCCCTGCCCACCCACCAGAGTCACCGCACGTACGATCTGGGCCGACCAGCGGAGGGCGGGAGCCGGAGGAGGAGGCCGAGGGGGCTGGGCTTGCGCTGCCGCCGGCGGCTGAAGTTTGCTCCTGGCCGCTGGTCCCCGACGAACTGGAAGTCCGGGCAGCGGGGGCGGGAGCCGGAGCCCAACGGGCAGGGGGGTGCCCAGACCTTGGACCGAGGGAGGGCTGAGAGCGTGGAGGGGGCAGGGTGCGGGCGAGAGAGGGGGCTTGCTGTCACTGCAGCTCGATCTCTTCGGCCCTCGCCACGAGTTTGAGAAAAGTTTCGGGGTGGATTGCCGAGGGGACCCCCGGTCTCCGCCGGGCCACCTGCGCCAAGGCACCCCCGCCCGTCCCCGCTCGCGTCCCGCTCGGTGCCCGCCCTCCCCCGCCCGGCCGGGCGCGCGCGGCGCGGAGCCGATTACATCAGCCCGGGCCTGGCCGGCCGCGTGTTCCCGGAGCCTCGGCGGCCCGAGCGGGGAGCCCCGGGCGGCGAGCGGCGCCCCTCCCCCGCCGGCCCTCCACGGGAAGGTGACCTCTCGAGGTATCCCTAGCCAGAGGATCTGGAGAACCACCCCCCCCCCCCCAACCGTCCCCAGCCCCTAGCCTTCTCCTGTGCTAGGAGGAAATTTCTTGACACCCCTTACCCATTTCTTCCCTAAAGTGGAGAGAAGCCCCTGCCACCTTTCTACTTTTCACTACCCTCTGATGAGAAGACCCGTGTAACCCGCCTCTGACCCCAGAGGCCAGGGAAAAGACGATCACTGTCAGAGGTCGGGGTGCAAGGGCCCACCCTGGTGCTTTGTCAGACTACCTAAAGTCCGGACTCGGTGACAGTCTGCTTTGCTCCCCTCCCCCACACTTCCGAGCTGCGCCTTTAGCTTTTATGGGGATGGGCTAAGAGAGGAATTAAATAGTGTCATTATTCCAGTTTACTTTACACTTTTTGGAAAAATGGCTTAAATTTTGCTGTGATATGGATAGTGTGGGACCAGCTTTCCCCGCACCTTTGGAAGGAGCTCCTGCCAGCCTTGCAAACACACTTTGTCCTAGTGAAATGGGGGGGTGTTGGAGCAGGAGCAGGTGGTTTTTTGGAACTCCAAACTTGCCCACCCAACTTGCTTCTCAGAGTCACCTAAGGGGTCCTTTTATGCTCTTCTCTTGTACCTTCTCTCAGCCAGAGTCCCCTTGGAGAGAGGCAGAAGGAAGGAAATGGGCTGGGGTCCTTGCTGCCACTCTGAGTTCCTCAGACCCTGGCACAAAGGCCTTGGCTCCAGGCCTCCAAGGGGGGGGGGGGGGGAGGGGGAGGAATGGCAGCCCGGCCACACTGTGACCTTCAGAGGCCCCCAGAGAAGGGCACCTGGCCTCTCCCTGCCTAGAGCCACCCCTCCCAGTGCCCCCTGGCCTTGGAAGGGGTTAAGAAGTTTCTGTCCCCTTTCCTCATTGGGGCCCAAGAGGAGCGGAGGACATAGAACATTGGCAGAAGGAAACCAGAGGGTATCGTTGGGATGGGTGAGAAGCAAAGTGGAGACTCCAGGGGGTCCCTGAGGGAGAGCTGCAATGGAAGTCTATCCAGCTGGGATCCTGGAAACTGTTACCTGACCTTGGCCCTAGGGACAAGGCTGGGGGATCTGGGGTGCCCTGGGGATGTGTGGGAAGGAGACAGACAGACAGACAGACAGTGAGACTCTGTCAGGGGGGTCTGCAGTTCCGTGGGCTGGAGTACAGTTCTGCTGCTGGGGATCTGCCCCCAAAGAAGGGCAAGTGAGGTGGCCAGCTGGTGAGAACCAAAGGCCTCCTTGAAGGGCTGGGAGAAGCCTTTGCCTGCTCCTAGCTGTCAGGTCCACATGGTTGGGCTTGTTGACCTTCACAGCTTGTGGGGAGGGGAGGAATGATCTTGTGGGGGTGGGGAGGGATGGGGAGGATAGGGGAAGCCTCAGGCCTAGGAGGTGTAGGGGGCCCCCTAGGGGCTGGGCAGTGCTAAGGCATAGAAGGCTTTCCTGGTTGCCTTTGAGGAGAGTGCACAGCCAGGTGAGAGGGGCTTGGGACCCCCTCAGTCTGGGAGGGAGAAGAAACCAGAGAGTGAGGTGGGAGTGTGAGGCTTGGGGCTCTGGAGATACATTCAGGCTCTGGGGAGATTTGTGTGCTGGGAGAAATGGGCTCTCCCCTCCTCCAGGGTTTCCTCCCTGGTTTTACCATCTAGACAACCTGTGGGTTTGCTGAATATACCTGAGGATATCTGCTGAATGTTCCTGAGGAAGGAGGAGTTTGGATGGGGGAGGGTGGTTGGCGCCCTTCGTTCCTCTGCACCCCCCCTCCCTCCCCAGCACCAGCTCACCCTGGTATTTGTCATGTCAGCAAGAGAAGGTCACCATGTTGTTTTTCTCGCCCCCAGTCTTTCCTTCCTGCCTCAGTCCAAATTTGTCCTCCTATTTGACCTTAATACTTACCATGGCTTTGGACCAGGGAGTCAGGGGTCTGAGAAAATTAACTTAACTCAGCAATGGACCGTTGTGGCCAGGGGTGCGTGTGGGCGGGGGATGGGGAGTGGGGGGGAGTTGGGAGGGAGGTAATGTGGGGAAGGGGCGGGGACCTGGACAGCACAGCATTCTGGTGTTTTTCTCCTGTATTTTTAGTTTCCTACCCCCCAATATCTGCTTAGTTTCTTTCTTCCTTCAGAATTAGAGCAGTGCAGGGGTGGAGGGCATGCTCTGTGCTGTGGGGAGCCCTGCAGGTGCCTTGTTCCACTCAGCAGCCTTGGAGAAGCCAGAGGCTGCTGCCTGGGCAGGTGGCTGGGCCTTTGCATCCTGCTCATGCCCATGTCTTGCTCTTTGTTTTGTCCTCAGTGGTCCCAGGCTGCACCCATGGCAGATGGAGAGCACAAACCCCACGAAGGTGAGTCCCCCTGGCTCTTGGGTGGGGTACCTGTCTCCCCAGGGGATGGGTGGGGAGGACCAATTCCTTTCTTTCAGGGCTATGGGGGCAGGAAGGGGTGCAGGGATGGGGATCAAGAAAGGAAGAGGGGAGTACCATGAGAGTAACCCTTTGTTCTGGAGGACTCTCTTTCCTAGTCAGGCCTCTGCTACAAATAGGATGTGTTGCCTTTTCCTTCTGCTCTTTCCAGTAAAATTTTACTTGGAGAGGCAGCTGTGAACACAGACCAGGAAGGCAGTGTTCAAAGATCCCCGGTGTCAAGGGAGGTGTCCCTTGTCCTACCTGCCCTCAGGGGAGGATGGGTATTCTCTGTCACATCCAACCCAGCTGCATCACACCTGTGGGGCCTCTGTGGAGGGGGCTGTGACCCTTGCTGTCCAGTGAACTAGCTGTGCGTGAGCTGGAGGTGCAGGGGGGCCCCACCTCGTGGGACCTCTCCCCACAGTCTGCATTCCTTAGCGGGTGGAGAGAAGGCCCTACAATCTCCTCTGCCCTCTGGGTGGGATAGGTTTAGGTGCTGTGAACTTCCCTCCTGGGCCAGCAGAGGGCTGGCTGTAGCTCCCAGGTGCCCCGCCCCCTGCCCAACTAGAGTCCGCCTGCCTTTTGTTCCTCTGTGGTTTGGAGCAGGGACCCTCCCATTTCTCCAGGGAAGCCCTGGCTCTCCCCCAACACTGAATGCGGCCTCTGCTTCAGCCTGGGGGAGGAATGCCTGATGCCACTCCCCCAGCTCCCCACCCCTGAGGAGAGAAGGCCCTGGGGTCTTCCTTGGGGCTCGTTTTCTGACCCAAATCCAGCGTGGCCCAGGGTAGTGGCCAGGGGCGGTGTTTGCACTCCCTGGGCCGGTGGTGATGCCCAGCCGGTTCTGCCTCCTTCCCTCAGGAGCTCTTTCCTTGGCCCGGGGCCTGGCTTCCCAGCCACTCCACAGCTTGTGCCACTCACAGCTCCTGGCTCCCAGTGTGTGCCCACCCGCCATCGGTCTCTCGGTGGTCTCTGTGGTCTGGGAGAGGCAAGCAAATGGTCTTTGTTTGCTTGGGGAAAAGATTGTCTTCAAGAAATAAGGAAAAGCAAGACAGCTTGATGTTGGAGTAGACGTATGTCTATGGCCTGTGCAGAAGTGGGACGGTTTTCCTTAGAGGCAGTGGCTGGGGTGTGAAGGGTTTGGGTGAGGTTCTCCCCTCTACCTTCCTCCGCCGCACGGCCCTTAGGGATTCCAGGGAGCTTTTCCAAGGAATTCCTCGCCTGTGTCTTTTTAGCTTCAGCAACCCACGGCCACGGCCCAGGCCAGACCTTTCTGCTTTCCTGTCTTGGGTGGGGCCCCAAACCTGGCCTGTGTCCCCAGCCATAACACAGTGTCAGGTCAAGAATTCTTCAGTCATCTTCGATATAGACTTGGATTAGAAAAGGGCTTCTTCAGATCCCTGGGCTTCATTCTTTTTGAAGGTGCTTTGCCTTAACCCCTCTGAGGGTGGAGGAGAGAATTCTATGCCTGTTGTCTGCATAGGGGAAGTAGATCTCAGGCAAGGCCAGGGACTATCCTGCTGTTGTCACAACTGTGGCCTTCCCCTCAGCTCCCAAATTTCAACCCACCTATTGTGTATATGCCCCCCAACCCTGCTCCCCGGGGCTCATCTTCCTTTACCCTCTGGAGGGAGGAGGAGGCTCAGCTTGTTTCTGGGAGAGGCAGGCTAGGGGGTGGCCCTTCACATGCCTTGGTGAGGTTCCAGACTGTTACCTGGGCTGAGAAAGAATGCTTATTCACAGGGCTGGAAAGGGAAAACAAAACCCCACATTTCAGCCTCGCTCTCAGTGTCTTTAAACATGCCCCCTCCCAACCCATTTACACAGATGTGCAGTCTGAGGCCCAGAGAGGGAGGAAGGAACTGGCCCAAGGTTACACCAAGTCATGGCCTGAGCTTGGACTACTTCATGGCCTGGGTGCTGCTCCTTCTTCCTGTGCAGGGGAAATACATTTCAGGGACAGGATTACTGTGTGGGGGTTGTGTGTGTGTGTGTGTGTGTGTGTGTGTGTGTGTGTCAGAGAGAAAGGGAGAGAGGGAGAGTGGCAGTCTGGGCCACAATTTGGAGTCCTCAGTCCAGGTCCTGATTGCATCTATTCTCAAGGACCCCGCCCCTGTGGCCTAGAATTACCCCTTCATGCTCCAGTGCACCCCAGGCTCCACGGCCGGCCTGGGAAGCTGTCTTTACCCTGCTCTCCCTCCAGATCAGCTTCTAGAAACGCTCCGTGGCTGCAATGGCAGCACCGTTTTTTCCATGATGCAAGCAGTTTGCCCTCTTGGGCGGGGTTATCGGTGGCTGGCAGGGCCTGCATAGTGTGCCCACCCACTGCCACCTGCTGATTCCCGGCCGGCCCAGGCCCTGTGCTGATGCTTACCGCTTTCCCACCCTGCGTCTGGGGAGGGGTCTGGCAGGTGGCACAGCGCCCCCTGCGGTGCTTCCCGTCTGTTTTCACACGATGTCGCTTGCCTTGGGAAGGCTTCCATGGCAGAACTGATTTGAACTCTAACACTTAGTGAAGTGTGGCCTTGGGGCGAGTTACTCAGCCTCTCTGAACCTCCAGTTCCCTCTTGGTAAAATGGGCCTCCTACTGGAACCTGATGGTGTCGTGCGGGGAGAATTGTTGGCCATGAAAACTATGGGCTACTGCACACCTTGCTCAGCATATAATAAGTGCTCATTAATTGGCTGTTGGGGTGGAGGGTGGTGTGGCAGAGGTTGTAGGAAAACGGGGAGTAGGTTTGCCAAGCTGGCTGTTGCTCCTTTCACGGGCAACTTAGATCACCCCTCAGCAAGTAAACTCGTGCTCGAACTATGTCCTGGCATCGAGGCTGACCCAAGAATGCGCTCGGCTGTCATGGCGAGGCAGCGGGATCACATGTGGCAGGTTATCTCTGGCAGAACCTGACAGCCTGGTGTGATCTTTGGAATAAAACCAGGCCTTCATCAGTGCTGATGGTGGAAAGCTTAGGGAAGGATGCCAACCACAGCCGGAGGGACTTAGGTTAGAGTTTTGGAAGGACCGGCCCGAAAGTGGGTACCTCTCACAGGAACTCTGAGGGGCGGCCTTCCCAAGCTGGGCGGAGTTAGGAGCCGGCCATCTCTCGTGTGACCTGCTGGGCTCACGTGTCACCCCATCCCACGCAGTGGTGAAGTTCATGGATGTCTACCAGCGCAGCTACTGCCGTCCCATTGAGACCCTGGTGGACATCTTCCAGGAGTACCCTGATGAGATCGAGTATATCTTCAAGCCATCCTGCGTGCCCCTGATGCGATGCGGGGGCTGTTGCAATGACGAGGGCTTGGAGTGTGTGCCCACGGAGGAGTTCAACATCACCATGCAGGTGGGCATCGGCAGGGAGTGGGGGTGGGAGGGGGGGGGTTAGACTTGGGGAACAGGTGGTCCCAGGCCCTTTGCTGGGCAGCTCTTGAGAGGAGGAGCCAGACTTGACTTGCTCCGCTCCTGCCCCTGAGTCCGTCGCAGGGACGTGTGGGGGAGTCTTGCTTTCTTTGGAGAAAAAGATGCCTACATTCCCCAGTCCCACAGGGGCTGACGCCTGTGACAGGAGGCCTTCTCTTCCTCTCTTGGAGGAAGAGGGCCCTTCCTCTTTGGGGGCTCTATCTGGGAAGCTGGATGAGCCTGGTCCATGGAGAGTTTTAAAAGCCAGCTGTGTGGTGCTTCGCAGCGACAGGGCACATCTCAGCTTGAACAGGGTGGGAGGGAGCTCTGAGACCCCAGGGAGGGTGGCTCTTGGGTAGCTACCAGGGATGAGGGTAAAGCCTAGAGGAAATAAAAGGAGGGGAGGGATTGGGACCGGTGAGAACCCAGGACCTGAATTCCCAGCCTGGCCAACCCGTGCAGCCATGTCTGCCCTCAAGAAGAACAGGGGCTCCTTGAGATCAGCAGGGTTGGGGACGTTGGGGTGAGCCCGGGGCTCTTTCTGGCGGAGCCCCTGGTCCCTCCTACCTCTGTCCCCCACCCCTGCTCTGTAGAACCCCTGGGTGCTGAGTGGCAAGAGCCATGGGGTGTCCCATCTGGGTATGGCTGGCTGGGTCACTAACCTCTGTGATCTGCTTCCTTTCCCTCTAGATTATGCGGATCAAACCTCATCAAGGCCAGCACATAGGGGAGATGAGCTTCCTACAGCATAGCAAATGTGAATGCAGGTGAGGATGGGGTCACGGGCTCATTCGTTCAGCATGTGGCGGCAGGGTTGAGCACATGCCACGTGTTGGCCCATGTCCACCTTCCCACTGTGGCATCTTGGGCGACTTTAATTTTACCTCACTGTGCCTCAGTGTCTACATCTGGAAACGGGCATAATAACGCTAGGTACCCCATAGCATCGTTAGAAGGATTAAATGCGTTAGTTTGCGTCAAGAGATTAAAACTGTGTTGATGTGTCACAGTAGTATGTGACTCTTCTTGTTGGTCTCATCACCATCTCAACCCTTCTCTGTTTTGTTCTTCTCTTTTTCTCTGCCCGCTGCAGACCAAAGAAAGATAGAGCGAAAGAAAAGTAAGTAGCCATGACTTTAGCTCCTCTCCCTCTCCTTGGCCCGTTATCTTGGTTTGGGGTTCTTGGCTTCCTCTGTCGGGCGGGGGGCGGTGGGGGGGGGGGTTCTGATGGCTTCACTGGGTCAGGGAGTTGGTCTCATGAGGACTTGTGGTGGTAGTAGTGGGATTGAGCAGACTCGAAGATTATGTCTCTAGAATTAGGGACAAAACCCAGCCTGGAGCCTGGAGCTTCCTTTGGAAGAGACAATGCATTCCAGGTCTCTGGGTCATTCCTGGCCGGGACTTGAAGTTTTGGTGTGTCAGGGGGCAGTGTGGACACTGGCTCCCTGGCTTGCTCTAGTCTCCCATCACCCACCGCAGGGAGAGGGAGTAGGTGACAGAGAGACCTTTTGTGTGCCAGGGGAAACGGCCTCTTACGGCGGCTGCTGTGGTGGCGCAGTTGGACTTGGGTCTGGCTGAGATGTTTCCTTG
Organism: Panthera onca; assembly: GCF_046562875.1. NCBI lineage: Eukaryota > Metazoa > Chordata > Mammalia > Carnivora > Felidae > Panthera > Panthera onca. Next base: position 41,549,522 of record NC_138343.1, read on the forward strand.
GTGATGCCCTCCTGTAGCAGTGAGGCAGGCCAGAGACACTCAGCCCTCCTGGCCAGGGAGAAGTGAGTTGAATGTTGGTCATTTTCTGAGGCTTCCAGTTGCTCAGTGTGGAGGGTTGGGTCAGGATGGAGCAGGGGGGCATAGTCTGGGGGCAGTGAGGCTTCAAAACTGGGTGAGCAACTGGCAAGGGGGCAGGCCTGCAGGGAAAGAGAATGAGAGAGAGCACCTGTGCCCTTCCCTCCCCCACCTCACCATCCCGTCTGCCCCCAAAGCTCTAGGGACATAGAAACTCCTAGGCCCCAGCCCCTTACCTCTTCCCTAAGTCCCCAACTTCCAGAATTGCTGTGGCTACCAGAGCAGTGGTTTGGGAGAGCAGGCTCAGAGAGAGATAGCGAGAGAGAGTGAGTTTGTGTGTGTGTGTAGACCTTCCCCTTTCCCAGTGCTTTCTCCTAGAGGGAATAGTCTGGCCCTTCTTCTCAGTGCCTTCCCCTCATTTCTTCCCCATGTGGCAGACATTCTGGGCATCCTCTGGCCTGGCAGGTGTGGAGAGTGCTGGTTCCCTTGAGGGGGACAGGCTTCAGCTTGCCCCCCTTGCCGGTTTCCCAAATGCCTGCTTTGCCCACAGGGAGAGTGGGGGGCTCGCCTGGGCTCGGAAGAGAGTCTGGTGAGATGGTGTAGCAGGCTTTGACAGGCTGGGGAGAGAACTCCCTGCCAAGTAACGCCCAGGCTCCTCCTCCCATGCCTCCCTAACTCCCACCCCACCCTACCGCCTGCCTGGGGCTCTGAGGGCACCCGTCCCTGCCTCTCGGCCCAGGGTATGGCTGGGCAGGCTGGCGCCTTTCATGTGCCGCCCTTGGTCTTGTGCCAGCTCCCAATGTAGCTCCCCCCCCACCCCCCGCCCCACGCTGGGATTTGCAGAGGCGGGGCCCCTGGAGGGACCCCTTTACTGTTGCACTGGGAAATGAAGGCAGGTGCCTGAAGCACAGCCTGCCACCCCCCACCCCTGCTCCCATCACATCAAGTCTCTGCCCTCCCCAAATTCTGGCCTACCTTTTACAGTCCCCGACCTTCAGGGTCACACTTGCACAGGGTTCTGGACAAAGATCCTGCCCAGGGGGCTTTGCCCCCTGCCAGGAGCTGCCAGGAGCATGCAGGCCTTTGGGTCCTGTGCCCTCCACCCAGCCTCTGCTTCCCATCCAAGCATTGCTGGAGGCTGGGTTGGCCACCCTAGGGTGGCCAAAATGAGAAGAAGGAGCCATTGAGTGTCTGCTACCCCAGCCTGTGCATGTGTGTTCGTGTGCAAGCTCTTTCCTGGAGTCCCCTAGCCTCCTGATGCCTCGTTCCGGGAAGTGTGCCCTCCTCACTGCTTCTTTTCCTCTCCCCTTCCCCCTCGCTCTCTCTTTGTCTGTCTCTGTTTTTTTATTTTCCAGAAAATCAGTTCGAGGAAAGGGAAAGGGGCAAAAAAGAAAGCGCAAGAAATCCCGGTATAAATCCTGGAGCGTGTACGTGGTGCCTCCGCTGTCTCATTGCCTGGAGCCTCCCTGGCCCCCAATCAAAGTCCCGCCTGCAGGACCCCCTAACCCTGCCCCTGCCTTCCTCTCCCGGCTTTCCTCCTCCTCTCCCCCCAGTGTCTCTCTCTCACTCTCGCTCCACTAATTGGCACCAGTGGCTAGACCTGGTGGTGGTGTTGCTGGTCCGGGGTCGGGGTGGGCAGGTGGGCAGAGCGGGCCTGGAGGATTCAAGGAGGGGACACCGGCTTGGCTGGGCACCACCTTTCTCTCACCCACTGGGCACTGGTGGCGGGCCCACGTTGGCATGGGTGCCAGGCACTGGTGCCTGCTCACCCAACTGGTTTCCACTGCTCCAGGCTTCTGCACTTGTCTGGAAGCTGAGGGTGGTGGGGAGGGCAGACGTGGCATGAGGAAGGGGCGCGAATGACGTGAGGCAGTGTATTGTCATCTGAGGGTGGGGTCAGGCACCATATGGCAGCCCCTTCTCGTGGATTTGGGGCCTCTGGAGGGGAGCCCCCTATTCTGGTCGAACCCACGGCACCCACAGAAACCTCCCCGTCGGTTTGGAGGCTCTTCCTCTGGGTCGGAGGCTGTGGTGGGCCCTTTGGTCACCAGTGGCCTGGCCGTGGACACTGCCTCCGGGCTTGGCCTGCTGACATATCCCACTTTGGCCCACCTTTGGTGGAGGGGCCTGGGTGTGAATCCTTGCACGGGGAGAAGGCGGCTCAGATTGCTGTCGCCAGCAGGTGGAGAGTCAATGTGTGCTCCTTCTGGGGTGGTGGCTGTTGGGGGCCCTGTGGCTCAAGACTTGTACTTGTCCCCAGGGGACAGCAGTCCCCTTATGGTGGCCCTCTCCTTGCACTCTCTGCCCATCTATGTCTGCCTCTTCCTGCAGGCAGGCTTCCTAGCCAGTGCTGCCTCTTTCCGCCGCTCTCTCTGTCTTCTGCTGCAGCACTTGGATCCTTCCAGGGCATGGAAGGGTATGGGGGCCAACAAGCTGGGTGGGGGCGTAGCTGCAGACTGTTAGGGGGTGTTGCATGGTTTTTTTTTTTTTTTCTCTCTCTCTCTCTGCTGATGCTCTAGCTTAGATGTCTTTCCTTTTGCCTTTTTGCAGTCCCTGTGGGCCTTGCTCAGAGCGGAGAAAGCATTTGTTTGTACAAGATCCGCAGACGTGTAAATGTTCCTGCAAAAACACAGACTCGCGTTGCAAGGCGAGGCAGCTTGAGTTAAACGAACGTACTTGCAGGTTGGTTCCCAGAGGGGGAGCGAGTCAGAGAGGGGCTTCACACAGAGACCGGGAGAGAGAGGAAGAGAGAGAGAGTGCGCACGGGCGCATCTGAGAGGGGCCAGCTGCTTGCTCGGCTTCTAGCTGCCTGCCTGGTGACTGACCTCTGCCTTCTCTGCTTGCAAGGCCCCTGTGGTGGGCAGCAGGTGCTGGCCTGGCCTGGGAGGGCCTGTTCAGAGGTGGCCCTGGTTGCCTGAGGGGGCAGGCTGCTGTGGCTTAATGTGATGGTGTGGACGCAGGCTGAGTGTTGTGTCCTGTGGTCCTGAGGTGTCCTGTGGTGGCTGTTGGTCCTGATGTCGTTAGTACTACCTTTGCCGCTAGTATCGAGGGCCCTTCCTGGTGTGGGGGACGCTGCCGTCTACCAAGCGCAAACACTCTCGGGGGCCTTGCCACCACCCTCTGGAGTCCGCACCGCTGGGCATCTCATCCCCTCGGTGTCTCTCATAGGGGCAGGTCTGAGTCCCTCCTAGACTGGGGTCCCAGAGGGCACAGGCTCTGGCTGTTGGTTTAGGGTGGTTAAGATATTTAACATTTGGGGACACTAGATACCTTTAATACTCCAGTAGTCATGGTGACAGCCTCAAACAACCCACATATTTCCAGATGCCCCCAGGATGGGGTGGGGGTGGGACGTGCCCACTTTCCTTTTTTTTTTTTTTTTTATGTTTTTTTATTTATTTCTGAGAAAGAGAGAGTGCAAGCGGGGGAGGGGCAGAGAGAGAGAGGGAGACGCAGAAACGGAAGCAGGCTCCAGGCTCCGAGCTGTCAGCACAGAGCCCGAGGCAGGGCTCGAACTCGTGAGCCATGAGATCATGACCTGAGCCAAAGTTGGACGCTTTAACCGACTGAGCCACCCAGGCGCCCTGGCGTGCCCACTTTCCTGACATTAGATTGTGAACTCCTCACGGCAGGGCCTGGCTTTTATTCACCTGTGTAACCCTCCAGGCCTCTGTACCACTGTCCTTTGACCACAGTGAGGACCTAGAAAGTGGCAAGTGTGCAAGTGAATGTATGACTGAGTTCAGGCGGGAAGGTCAGGAGCACAGAGCCCTGACAGTTTGGCTGGCAATCTTGATGCCTTGAATGGAGCTTATACCAGTCCGGCCTGGGCACAAAGGCTGGGAGCCCTCTGGGCCAGTGTAAACTTCACCTAGTGGGGGGCTTATGGGGACTCCTGGGCAGGGTCAGGGTACCCCCAGCTAGTCTAGATGTTCCATTATCAAAGTTCTTAGAATGTGCTGGCCTCCCCCACCCCCATGTTCGTGTGGCTTGTGGATGTTCTGGGGGCGCTGGGGATGAGGCCCTGGGGTGTTTGTGCAGACTTCTGTCTGTCTTGGTAGCATGTGAAGACAGGAAGTGTATATGAGTGCTGGGCTTGGGCTCTGCCCACCTCCAGGGTCTGATGAGGGGTCTTCACATGCCCCAGGGGCCTCAGGGTAGATAAGGGACTTGTCATTTTAGGATTTCTGTGGTGATGATTCTGCAGAGAGATGTCTGGGATGGGGTGTCTGAAGTGACCTGGGGGCTGACAGAAGTCACCCCAACCTCTAGAGCCCTCCCCTGTAAGGGGGAGTTTCAGTACCCCAAATTGGAGGCTTAGGATCCTCATTCCCAGGCTCTCAGAAGGGCAGGGCCAGTTGTGATCTCTCATAGTAGAGAAGGTAAAAGATAATCAGCCCAGGAGCCAGGGGCATGACGAGAAAGTTCTTGGCGTCCCCTCTGCTTAGACAGGAGCTTTCACAGTTGATGATCGTCTCTCCCCCACCATCAATTACACAGCATATGGGAAAGGAGGGGCACCCCGGTACCTGAGGCCTGCTGCTGCCAACATGCTCAAGAGAGATGGGGCCTGTAGCCGGAGCCTGGAGGGGAGGGCGTGGTGATGGGAGATGTGTCCCTCCCCGCCTCTCTGGCTCCCGCTCCCGTGGGAGCCTCACTTTCCTGGGGGCAGCCCCACCCCTTGCTTGGGGTCCTCTCCCCACTCTGTTGTCCAAACCAGCCCCATAGAGGCAGAGCTGAAACCCCTCTTTCTGGGGGGACTCTTTGTTGACTAACTCGGTCCAACTTTGGTCACCACTAGCTCTGAAATGTCAAGTAGGGACTGTTCTTTAGTTCGTGCTCATTTGTTGCCTGTGATGAAATGTCCCCTCGTCCTTGTCTTGTCTCGACTAGACTGTAAGCTCTGGAGGGCAGATGGGAGTCTGGACGTAGCTACTGCTCCAGCGGGGCCTCCGTGGGCAGGGGCTGGCTCTCCCCTCACGCTGGGCTCCTCCGGGCAGAACGATGCTTTCACCTTCCTCTCTGCTGCAGGGACTCGGGCTCCCAGGAAGGGGAGGTTGCCTGCCTCACCGCCGCATCCCCTCGCCTGGCCCTAACCCCCGGCCTCTGTTTCCCATCTCCCGCAGATGTGACAAGCCCAGGCGGTGAGCCGGGCTGGAAGAAGGAGCCTCCCTCAGGGTTTCGGGAACCAGACCTCTCACCAGGAAAGACTGATACAGAACGACTGACACAGACCACGCCGCCGCCACGACCACCACCACACCGCCATCATCGTCAACAGAACAATCCTTAATCCAGAAACCTGAAATGAAGGAAGAGGAGACTCTGCGCAGAGCACTTTGGGTCCGGAGGGCAAGACTCCGGCAGAAGCATTCCCGGGCAGGTGACCAAGCACGGTCCCTCTTGGAATTGGATCGCCATTTTATTTTTCTTGCTGCTAAATCACCAAGCCCGGAAGATTAGAGAGTTTTATTTCTGGGATTCCTGTAGACACACCCACCCACATACATACATTTATATATATATATATTATATATATAAAAATAAATATATATATTTTATATATATATAAAATATATATATTCTTTTTTTAAATTAACATTGCTAATGTTATTGGTGTCTTCACTGGATGTATTTGACTGCTGTGGACTTGAGTTGGGAGGAGAATGTCCCCACCCAGATCCCAACAGGGAAGAGGATGGGAGGAGAGACTCTGGCATGATCTTTTGGTCCCTTTCGGGAAGGCCAGGGTCCCCTCCCCTGCCCAGAAGCGTGCATGGCCAGGGCATGGGGGCAAATTTGGCCTGCTTTTGGGAACGCCGACAAACCCAGCCCTGGCCCTAAGCCTCTACCCCGAGTCACATGGACAGACGACAGGTACAGGGACGAGGACGCTGGCTCTGACCAGGAGTTTGGGGAGCCTCAGGACACTGCTGTACTTTGGGGGTCCTCTCCACATGCTGCACGGGCATCTTGCCCCCAGGGGCACTGCCTGCAAGATTCAGGAGACTGGGCAGCCTTCATCTCGTCTTCACTTGCTCCTGAGATGCCCAGGAGGCTGCTGACAGATGTCTTGGCGAAGAGAAGAGAGACATTGATGGAGGAAGGGCCGCCTGGTGACAGCTTGTCCTCCAAGGGAAGGGCCTCCTGCCTTGGCCTTCTCCCAGCTCCCCTTCCCGGGTGCAGCCCAGGAGGGCCTGATGTCCTCAGACCATTGAAACCACTAGTTCTGTCCCCCCCCAGGAGACCTGGCTGTGTGTGTGTGAGTGGTTAACCTTCCTCTGTCCCCAGACCCGACCCTTCCCGCGGCACAGAGAGACAGGGCAGGATCCACGTGCCCACCGTGGAGGCAGAGAAAAGAGAAAGTGTTTTATATATGATACTTATTTAATACCCCTTTTTAATTAGAAATTAAAACAGTTAATTTAATTAAAGAGTAGGGTTTTTTTCAGTATTCTTGGTTAATATTTAATTTCAACTATTTATGAGATGTATCTCTTCTTGCTCTCTCTTGCACTCTTATTTGTACTGGTCTTTGTGTATAAAATTCATGTTTCCAATCTCTCGTTCCCTGATCGGTGACAGTCACTAGCTTGTCCTGAACAGATATTTAATTTTGCTAACACTCAGCTCTGCCCTCCCCTTTTCCCTGGTTCCCCACCACACATTCCTTTGAAATAAGGTTTCAATATACATCTACATACTATATATATATTTGGCAACTTGCGTTTTTGTGTATATATATATATATATATATATATATATATGTTTATGTATATATGTGATTCTGATAAAATAGACATGGCTATTCTGTTTTTTATATGTAAAAACAAAACAAGAAAAAATAGAGAATTCTACATACTAAATCTCTCTCCTTTTTTAATTTTAATATTTGTTATCATTTATTTATTGGTGCTACTGTTTATCCGTAATAATTGTGGGAAAAAGATATTAACATCACATCTTTGTCTCTAGTACAGTTTTTCGAGATATTCCGTAGTACATATTTATTTTTAAACAACAACAAAGAAATACAGATATATCTTAAAAAAAGCATTTTGTATTAAAGAATTTAATTCTGATCTCAAAGCTCCTCCTGGTTTCTCCTTCTCCATTGGGTCCTTGTTCTGGACTCCCTCCTGCCCCCTTTCCCTCCTCCCTTGGGGAAAGTGCCATTTTGTCTTAGGTCTGGGAAAAGGGTCCCAGGTAGTTAGGCGATGGCGTGGCCCATCTTGTTGTGCTGGGGGCCAGGGTGCTTCCATTCTGGCTGAGCTGGTCCTGGGGGACCCCGTTCACCCTCTGCCATGATGTGGGGGATGGGCTCTGAAATGGGGGGACGGAGAGACAGCACCTTAGACAGGAGCAAGGGCCTACCGGGAGCAGTGCTGCCTTCAGGAATCACATGATCCAGGCCCGGTCCTTTGATTGAGGAAGGAACCAGCCATGTGTCTGAGCTTACTGCCCCAGGGGACAGGAGAGGGCTGAGTTTGGCTATGTGGCCTTGGCTGCAGTAGGCTAGGGAGTGGTAAGGGGGTGCTCACGGGGGCCTGTGACCCCACGGTGTTGTTAAGTTTTACATAGAGGGTCTGGGAGTTCCTTGAGCCCTTGGAAAATGGACTCACAGCCCTGGTTGTTCCTGAGAGGACTCCCCACCCCGTCTTGCTGCATAGGCCCTTCTCTCCTGCGGTCCTGGCCAGGGCAGAAGCTGTCTGGGTCTTTGGCGTTTATGAGCAATGCTACCAAATCCATTTCCTCCTGCCTCTCTTTTATTCCTTCAAATCGTATTTACTGGGCCAGCTACCACGCTAGGGGCACGGATGCTGTTATAAATAAGATGATTCCGCTCCTCAACGATCTGGTGAGGGTGGGTGGGCGAGGAGTCACAGAAACAGTCTATAAATCTGTCAGTGGAAAGATACATAAAACGTGAGGGGGCATCTGATCCAGCTTGGCTGAATCTGGGGTCTTCTCTTGACCTGACCTCTTGGTAGCCCCATAAAGAATGGGCAGAAGACAGAACAGGGAGGGGGGGGAGGTTGAAGTAGATGGTCCAGGCGGAAGGGATGGTATGAGCAAAGGTGTTAGGGGGGACTCAGGTGCATAGGGGTGAGGGATATTGACAGGAGAGGGGCAGGGTTAGCTCGCAGGGAGTCTGCAATCCCAAGAGGCTCTGGCCTGTCGGGGATGAGCAGCATTTGAGGGGTTTTAAAAGGAGCACCCCAGCAGTGGGTCAGGCAGGAGGCAGGGAGGCCCAAAGGAGGCTGTTGCACCCCTCCAGCGGGAGGTGCTGAGGGGGTGGTGGTGACTTCTGCCTCTCCTGGCTACATTGTGAGGAAGACAGAAGGCAAGGCCCCTGACCCACAGAGCTTTTGGTCTAGCAGCCACGCATCACACCTGCCGGCTTTTCCATTGGTTAACACAGAATCCACACCATAGCCCCGTGAGATAGGGGCTCTTGTCATCCCAAGTGAATATTTGCTGGAGCCTTCTAAACTGGCCTCCCAATTCTCCTCTCGCCACCGCCCCCCCCCCCCCCCCCCTTAAGTTGATTCTCACACAACAGCCAAAGTGAGTCTGTTAAACTGTGAGCCAAATCATGTCACCATTTGGCTCAAAACTCTGCAGAGACTCTATTTTACTCAGAGGAAAAAACAAAAGTTTACACAACAGCCTGAAAAGGCCCTGTACTCTCCGGGCAGCCTCTACCTCCCTGCCTCTATGACTTCTGATCTGCCTTGGTCACTCAGCTCAACTACACTGGCCTCTCTGTTCCTCAGACTGCAGGCACTCTCCCACCTCAGGGCCTTTGCACAGGCTGTCCCCTTTTCTTGGAGCACTCTTCTCCTAGATGGGGCAACGTGTGGCTCTCTTACCTTCAGTCTTGTTACCTTTTTAGTGAGGCTACCTTGACCACTGCATTTACAATCAACACTCCTTCCTCACTCCACACTTGGATGCTCCTTTTCACCATCCCTTCTATTTTCTTACAGCGTGTGCCATCTTCTCGCTTACTCTAGAATTGAGAGGTCTAGTAGAACTGTAATGTGAGCCACATGTGTAATTTGAAATTTTCTAGGAGCCAGATTTAAAAAGTTAAAAAGAAACAGGTGAAATTAATTAAAAAAACCCCCTTTTTTTTAGGGCATTTATTTTTTGAGAGAGAGAGAGAGAGCAGGGGAGGGGCAGAGAGAATCCTAAGCAGGCTCTGCACTGTCAGCTCAGAGCTCGATGTGGGGCTCGAACCCATGAGGTCATGTCCTGAGCTGAAATCAAGAGTCAGACACTCAACTGACTGAGCCACAGGCACCCCCAGGAGAAATTAATTTTAATAATATATTTTACTTAACCCCAACATATCTAAAAACATCATTCAAACATTTAATCAATATAAAAATTATTAAGGAGAGATTTCACTTTTGTGTGGTACAAAATCTCTGAATCTGCTGTGTATTTTGTTCTTATCACACACCTCAGATGGGAACAGCCACATTTCAAGGGCTCAATATACACATGTGGCTAGTGGCTACCATTTTGGACCACATGGCTCTAAAATTTACTTTCTCTTTTGTCTGCCTCCCCCCTGACCCCCTGCCCCCCGCCACTCCCACTGGAATGCAGGCCACTCGAGGGCAGAGACTTTTGTCTGTTTTGTTCATCATTGTACCTCCAGCACCTAGAACAGTGCCTGGAACATAATTCATCCTCAGTTAACGTTTTTCAAGTGACTGCAAAACTGAGGCCTGGTGACTGAAGGTTTCATACCAAGGCTGTGGAGGTGAGTGAGGCCAGCAATGGTGGGGGTGGTTGGTGGAGGGGCTGACAGGTAGAGACGTGAACAGGGCTGGGCAAGGAGGGGACTCAGAGTAGGTGGTAGGGATTAGGGTCAGAGGCCTGTTGGTCAATGCCAGGCACTGTTTCCTCCTTTTAGCCACCCTGGAGATGGGGCTCATTATTTCTGCTTGGCAGATGGGAAGCAGGAGGCTCAGAGAAGGTAAATAACATGCCCGAATTTATGCACAGCCAGTAAATGGTCAAGCCAGAATTTAAACCAGCTTTCCTGACTCCAATTCTAGTGCTCTTTCCACCACACCATGGTTGCCCCAGGCTAAGGCAGAGCATCAACAAATAAAAATGAATCGTCTAGACTGAATACAAACAGCCAGAAGAAAAGTGGGACAGGGGGAGGATGTGGTGGTGGCCAAACCCAGGCTGAAATCCAGAGTTCCCCAAGTGTGGTAAGGCAAGGCAAGGCAAGAGATGTCTCTAGGGGCTGGGGCTTGTCATTGGAAGATCCGAAACCTAAGCACGAAAGAAATTGCAACATGCAGCCTTGGAGGAGAGAAGCAGTCTTTAAATAGACTATGGGGAAAAGAAGGATAAAATGAAAATACTGCATCCCCCAGTTGTATAAGACCTGCTCATCCCCCACCCCAGAGGAAGACCCAGTGCCAAGCTACCCCTGCTCATCTCCCCCTCGGGATTCACACCCTCCCCTCTGGCCTGACCACTTTTTTCCCTGGACATATACACTGCTCCTTCTCAACTCTGATCTGCTCAGCCTGAGTCCCTTTTCCTTTTTCCTAAGCAGCGACAGACCCTGGCCATAGCCCCAAAGGCCTTTGGAGTACTTGCTTCTCCTAGGAACCGCCAGCCTACCCACTTCCCTCCTGCAAGGAAGCTGGGTAGATTTATACAGACCTTGGTGATTCTGCATCAGTTTCATGTTAAGACCATTATGGTGGCCTGTGTGCAAACATGGCTGCCAACTGTTCTTCCCATCCCTGTGCACACGTGTCGCCCCTCCCATCAAGAAGTAGAGTCTATTTTCCTCCTTTGAATCTGGGCTGGCCGTATGACTTGCTTTGACTAGGAGGATGTGCCAAAAGAGCTGTTCTTGGACTTTTAGCCCTAGACTTTCAGGGACATTACAGTTTCCATTTTGTCCTCTTGGAAGGCAGCCGCCATGTTGTAAGGAAGCCCAACTACCATGTTGGAGAGAAAGGCCATGCAGAGAGACAGAGAGAGGCTGAGGCAGGAATGCTTCCCAGCTATTCCAACCACCCCAGGCTGAGGCACCAGACATATGAGCGAGGTCATTTTGGATTCTCTAGGCTTAAGGGAGCTGCTCTTGCCAACAACCATCTGTTGCCCAAATGTACACAGTTGTGAACAAATACATGGACTGTTGCTGTTTCAAGCTGTGAAGTTTTGGGATGGGTGTTACCTAGCGATTATAAATCATCCAACTAAACCATCACATCCTAGTGCTTGGACCTTTGTCCGTTCCTATCCATAGGGTTTTATTGGTATGTGTGATGGTCTCAGTGGGTAGAGCGAGGTTCAAGAAAGGAGGGATGTAGATATAACAGAATCAGAGACCAGGGGTCTGCCCTGGTAGGAAGTCTGGTGGAAAGAGTCAGGACAAGTGCTGCCCCAGGCAGGACAAAGTATTGTCCAATTTTGGGGGTGAGGAGAGCAAGTCAGTTCTAATGAGATCTCACTGGGAGAAAGTGGGCCTCATCTACAGCATGAGGGGAGAGGCTAGAGGATAAGAAGAACAGGCTGAGAGAGAAGCATGAGGAATTTGAAGGAAAAACCTGTGGCATCTTTTCCTTCCCTTCCCTCCTTTCTCCCTCCCATCCTCAAGCATTTATGGAATACCAGGCATATGTGCTGTGCCTGGTATAGAATGACCTCTCTTTCACTAGGGGTGGCTTTAGCATAACACCGGCCTAGAGATGGGGGGTGGAGGAGGTGATCCTTGAGAGGCCCTGCAGAGCTGGACTCAGAATTGTTGGGAGAGAGACAACTCAGCCACATCCACGGGACACCATCCATCAGGACTCGGGGAATAGGGGAGGGGAGGGAAAGAATCAGTAAATATTTATAATATTTATAATCTTCCTGGAAAGGGAAAATGCAAGGCAAAGATAGGACCTGGCTGAGCATCTGCAGAGGAAGGGATGGAAGCCAATCGGAAGGGGGAAGAGCTCCAACGGCGGGAAGCAGTCGTTCAATGGCAAAGGAACCATCAGGCCTAGGAGCCTATGGAAGGAGGGTGGGGCCTGGGTCTCCTCAGGACAAGAGGGCTGAGATCTGAAACAGATTTTAAAAGGTCATTTTTGCCTTTTTTTTTTTTTTTAAGTTTATTTATTTATTTTGAGACAGAGAGAGAGGAAGGGAGGGAGGGAGAGCACAAATGGGGGAGGTGCAGGGAGAGAGAGAGAGAGAGAGAGAGAATCCCAAGCAGGCTCCATGCTGTCAGTGCAGAACCCGACCCCGGCTCAAACTCACGAGACTGTGAGATCATGACCTGAGGTAAAATCAAGAGTTGGACACTCAACCGACTGAGCCATCCCGGTGCCCCGGTTGTACTTGCCTTTGATGGTGGCGGGGTGGAAGGGGGGTAGCTTATTAATGAAAGAAGTAAAGTACTGCCCTCAGGTAGCTCCCAGTCTGAGGGGGTGACATGGCCCTTGCCCTCGGGTTGCGCCCTGTCCTCACAGACCTTCTGGTCTCAGGGAGGAGACAGAAGCCCTTCCAGCAGACGTTTCGTTGTCGATTAAGATGGAAACCACTCTCAAGAAGGCACTCCCTTGCCTTCATCTGGCCTGGTAGATGTTTGGAATCACCGGGTATCCGTGTCTGAGGAGCTCTTTTCAGGGCCCGCACCCTTCTCCTTCTCTCTTCTCCCAACACACATTTACAGTCCCGCAAGTCTTCTCTTCCCATTTGTTAAGAGGCGAGCATAGCTCACCAGCCTGGGCCCTGACACACATTCCCTGTCAGCCTCTGGGTCTGGCTCCAAGTGGGACAGAAGCCAGCATGTGTCCTCCTCCTGGGGTCCTGCTTGTCTCCTCTGCTGGGGAGGTCTGAGAACCCCATTCACCACCTCCTCAGGCTGCAGGGAGACAGTGTCCCTGTTCCCCACCCTGTTTACAGCTATGCCATCATCGTAGGACTGGAAGTCTCTTGAGGCAACGGAGTGATGGTCTGTGAGGCCCTGCCTGGTGCCTCTGCAGAGCCATCTGGGTTGCCCTGAGCCCCACCAAGACTTTGGACAGATCTAGGTTAGAATCCTGTGTCTGCCTGGCTAAATTTCTTCTCTGGGCCTTAACTTTCTCTTCTCTAAGATGGGGACAATCACACCAGCATTGTGAGGTGGTGTTGATGTGTGAAAACTAATATAGTGCCTGGTACGTAGGTTGCGCTCAAAGCCGGTCTTTCTAATTATGCTGTTATGTCTAGTCCCCACGTCAATGCCCTTTTCTTCTCTGAGTTCCTACTTTGGTATAATTTGGTTGTTTTTCTCCCTCCTCACTTTTAAAATTTTAAACTGAAATCCCATAGCTGGGGTTTATACCGATCTTTGTTAAGTTTAGGGCCTTCCTCTCTCACTGAGGAGTGAGGCAAGCCAGGGCAGATTCAGCCCAGAGCCCAGGAGTGGGGAAGCTGGGTTGTCCTGAGGGGAGGGAGGGTGTGGAGAGAGACATCCTGGCCAGGGATGATGCCCTGTGGCTCCGAACCCAGGGCCAGGCACAAGGTGGGCGTGCCATCAGTATTTGAGAAATTAATGAGCCAATGAACAGGACCAGAGCACAAGGCTATTCTCGCCCTGTCCCCCCAAACACACCAAGAGCCTCCAGTCTGAAAGAGGACGCCTTGTGTCCACCCTTCTCTACACAGCTGGGCTTTGGGCAGAAAACCTGGAGGCCTGAGGCAGGGCTGCCTGGGCCGGCCGCTCTCAAACCGTTCCCAGCTTACATCTGAGGGGTCCACAGTGGAGGAGGCTCTCGGGGGTCCATCTCAGAAGCACCCCAAGATTACAGTCCTGTTGTTCCAGGATCTTTGGGGGACAAGGTTTGTGGTACAGGTATGAGGGAAGATCTCTGGGATTGGGGCAGGGAGAGGAAGGCTTTCCCTGGGACTCTCAGAGCTGGAAGCTTCCATTTCCCAAGGAGGCCGCAGGAGGATGTCTTCTGGGGAAATATTCAGGGAGAGGGTTCGAGGCTCTTTTTGCCTCTGACAAAGGAACCTGCATCCCTACTCTAGTTCCCTCTGCTCCCTTCCCTTAGGCTTCCCTCCCAGCGAATCCACCCTTACTCCCCTTTATCCGGCTTGAGAAAGGGAGAGGGTGGCTGGGCCTGCATTTAGGGCGTGCTGAAGCTAGGATCGGTGGGGGAAGGCCTTCCGCTGGCAGGACACCCTCGAGGCATCCTCTCACCCAGGGCTAGACAGGTCTTCCTCCACACAAGCACATCCACAGGCTCGCACACATGCAAGTGTGACAGGGGTCACCCCTCCCAGTCACGGGGCGGCCGCCTGGTTGGGTAAGGGCTCCCAGGGCAGGGGCTGTGAGGCCCAGCTGAGGGATCTGGCTTCTCAGGATGAGCCCCTGTGGGGCTGGGGGGTGGAGGGGGGGGTGCTGACCTGGCTCTAATTCTGTGACCCAGAGCTGTCCTGTGGGAGCGACTGACTATTCTGCAATAGTCACCTCATGGATATTAATAACCCTCTATCTGGCAGCCACAGAATTGATAACGCCTGGTCACTTCTGGTCCTGCCTGGCTTGACTGCCTGGGTTCAAAACCCAGCTGCTAATTCTGGGTCCCCGCTGTCCAAAACCCAAACCTAAAACATAGCTCCAACCCTGACAGCCTCTAAATCGTGTCACAGGGCAAAATTACCTTTTCGAGCCTTAGTCGTTGTCTGTTAAACAGGTACCATGACTTGGGGCGCCTGGGTGGCTCAGTCGGTTGGGCTTCCGACTTCGGCTCAGGTCATGATCTCACGGTTCGTGAGTTCGAGCCCCATGTCGGGCTCTGTGCTGACAGCTCAGAGCCTGGAGCCTGCTTTGGATTCTGTGTCTCCTTTCTCTCTGACCCTCCCCCATTCATGCTCTGTCTCAAAAAGAAATAAACATTAAATAAAAATTAAAAAACAAAAACCGGTACCATTACACCTAAGGATCAGAGAACTGTGATCCCTGGGGGAAGGGTGAGTGACTGGCATGTTGTGAGTGCCCAGAAAAGGTCGTCAGTTGTCACTATCGTGACTGGGCACAGGGTGGTGGGAAGAGAGCATTGGGATCCAACAGAGCCTGGCTCCGCTTTTCCCATCAGTAGCATTTTCTGGCTATCTGACCCCGGGCAAGTCACTGACCTCTCTGGGCCTCATTGTCTCTACCTGTGAAATGGGCACGATACTACCTTTCTCCCAGGTGTTAATGTGGATTAAGTTAGATAAGGGAATATAAAGTGATTACCACTTAAGGGGGGGCTCAATAAATATAGTACTTGTTGAATGAAAGAATGAACATGAATCACATCGCTCTGTCAGGGTCCCGAAGGGGTGGGACAGATTCTCCGTCATCAGCCCGGGTGCTCCCTGAGGAAGGGGGTGCAACTTCTGGGCTTGCTTCCTTGAGGCTCATCTACAGAACCCAACGAGGCTCAGCATTTCAGATGATTTATTCCCTTGGTCCGTATGGAATGCGGAAACAGCCCGTGTAGAAACCCACAAGGGAAGACAGAAACAGCTTTTCCTTTCCTCTTAGTAACGGGGGACAAGCAGGTCCTGGGACCCAGCCCTTAGCTCTGCTCCCGGGCCTGGGAGAGGGGATGTTTGTGCCCGCAGAGGTTATGAGAGCATCAGGGCATGCCTTCCTGGTGAGGCCAGTGGGCTCACCCCCTTTCCTTCTGGCTGTGGCCGCTTCAGCCACACCCTTGGCACTGCCCAACTCTAGCGGCCATACTAAAAGCCCAAACTGTGGGGGAGGGAGGCGTGTTGGGGGCTGCAGGGAGGAAGGAGGGCAGAAGAGACATGAGCGGGGGCGGGGGGGGGGGGCGGGGGGAAGAGCTCGGCTTGATGCTGGTAAAACCCTCCCCCAGGCCCCATGACTTCAGAGAAACTGCCCACAGATGCCGGTGGTGTGCCTGGCCCAGCCGTTGGTTTGTGCCTAAAAGGAAGTTTCCCCGAAGACTCTCTTATCTCAACCGGCCTGGTGCAGCTGCCGAGAAGGAACGAAGGAAATAATTTGCTCCCTGGCCCATCACCACATGCCCACTCCAAAGGCTCTTCCTGGCTTTCTGCGTCCCCGCCACACTTCTGAGGGAAGGAGGGGAGGCGGCTACTCAAGCTGGGGGTGTTTACGGGTCTGAGGGCTGCCTGCTGGCGGCTGAGAAGGTTCTAAGGGAGTCTCGTTTCTGCCCCACCCCCCACTCCCGCCGAACAGTACCGGGTACCTGGAGACCTCAGCTTCTCCTGCTGTCCGTTAGTCCTACATGGGCCTCCTGGTCAGCCTGGCCCTTTCATGCCACGTCAGTCCTGGACGTGGGGTTGCCCGACACAGCAAATAAAAACACAGGACGCTCAGTTAAATATTCATTGTCTGAAATTCAAATCTAACCGAGCATCAGTCTGGCAACCCTACCTGAAAGGAGTGGCTGGAAACTTCCCCCTAGGTGATTCCTTCAGGTGCTTTGATGTTTCTCTCCTTCCTCCTCATCCTTCTTGTGGCTTTGCCAGTGAGGTTCCCGGTGTAGACACTGCATTTGGGTCCCTGTTCTGGAGATGTCCATAATTTCTGCCTGCAGAAAGCCATGTGAAACAAATCAGGAGCTGTCTGAGGGCAGAGGCAGGGTCTCCCTCCTCAGACTAGGGGCTCCCTGAGAGGGAGGGGCTTTGTGTCACCACTCCCCGCACCCCGCCCCCCAGCCCCATCATACTGGGAGCCTCTGTTTCTCCTCCCCATCATGATTGGGACCATTCTCTGGAGGAACTGAAACTGACCCCCAGGCCTGACCCTTTCCGTAGGCTCAATAGAGTCTTGAGTGCTGGGGCCTGGGGGAGTCCTAGCAGAGCCCGTTACTCAGCAAACCTCCATCTCCTCTCTTCTGATGGTCCGCCAGTGGTAATCCTCTCCCCCGGCCTTGTTTTTGCAGGCAGTGGTCTCAAGAAATCCCCAGGATCTGTAAGCTTACAGTGGAAATTCTGCTGTGGGAGCCTACTGAGCTCTGGCTGGGGCCAGGTCACAGACCAGCCCTGCAACCTTGGGCAGGCTCTGGTTCCTCTTAGGGTCTCAATGTCTCTACAGGTACAATGGCAAGGTATCTAGCCTGCTGACCTTGGAGTAGTGTTTTCCAAACTGCAAACTGTGATCTGTCGGTGGGACATGAGGTCATTTTAGTGGTTTGGAACCAGTATTATGCTTTTTCTTAAATCTGAAAGAGAATAGAGGCTGTGTGGCTCAGTAGGTTAAGCATCTGGCTCTTGATTTCGGCTCAGGTCATGATTTCGAGTTTCATGAGACTGAGCCCCACATTGGGCTCTGTGTTGACAGCACAGAATCTGCTTGGGATTCTCTCTCTCTCTTCTCTCTCTCTCTCTCTCTACCTCCCCTCCCCCGTGCTCCCCCCGCCCCCATCTTTCAAAATAAATAAATTTAAGAAAAAAGAATTAAAAAAATGCAGACAGGCTTGCACACAGTAAGGATAGATATTGTTTGTTGAAACTCTTGAAATATGTGTGTTCGTATGTGTTCAGGGGTCGCAGTGTAGGATGTATTTTTTCACGTGGGTTATGGTAAAACAAAATGTCAGGAAGACGGTACCTTAGAAGGTATTGTGACAGAAGGTGGCAAGGGCAGTTGGAGACCCTGAAGTGGGTGTCTGCTACTTTTCTACCTCCTGGGTGCCAGATTGGTTGGCCACCCCCTCTCTGGGCTCTCTTTCACTCTCCTGGGCGGCCATCGTCCTGCTGGCGTCTGTGGGCCCAGACCCATGCTCCCCAGAGACCAGGTCATCTCCCGGCTGAGAGCCCTCAGGGGCCTGATCTGGTCCCCTGGCCAATGCCACAGAAGAAGGTACTGGGATCCTTAGTCTGCCCAGCTGCCTGTCTCTGCCCAACAGTAATACTGTATTGGGAAACCGAAGCTCTGGCCAAATGGAGAAACACTGCTCCCTCCCTAGCTTTCCCAACTTCCCTCCACCCTACCAGGCCTAACACTCATTAACCCCTTCCTGGGGACTGGGGGAGGGGCCTTCTTCAGGGGTGGTGGGGTCTGTGTGGGTGGACAGGACAGAGAGAGTGAGGGCCTGGGGACCCTCTGCTGTGCTGACAAATCTCTGGCTTTCTGAAACTCACGGCTGTCTTTCCTCTGGGGAATAATATCCAGGTGTGACCCATATTCTGGGGGAGAATTTGAGGATGAAACAGGAGGAAGTTGGGAAAGACCTGGCAGATTGCTAGGATGTTATATCCCTGCTTGCCTCTATCTCTGCGGGCGCTGTCATCCTGGGGTCCAACTCACCTAGGGTAAAACAGGCAGAACGGGAATAGACCCTGGAGTTGGGTCAGGCTCAGTCAAGGAGGGGAAGATTTGGTTTGGGGAAAAAAAAAAAGGTAAAACCAAAAGCTCTTAACCTGTGGGCTTTCAGTTTGAGGGAAAGAACAATCTTGTCTCAGGTCACCAGTCTGAGGGAAGGGATACAGTCCTTCCCTCAGGGAACCCCAGTCTTAGGGGGAGACACAGCCCTGCCTTCAAGGAGCCCCAGTCTGAGGGAGGAGACACAGCCCTGCCTTCAAGGAGCCCCAGTCTGAGGGGGAGACACAGCCCTGCCCTCAAGGAGCCCCAGTTTGACGGGGAGACCTAGCCCTGCCCTCAGGGAAGCCCATTTTGAGGGGGAGGCCTGTGGAAGTCTATCTCCTTGATCCTTCTCCTTAGGATGGTGGCTACAGCAGGGCCCTGGAGGCTCTGAGCTGGCTGGTTTGACAAAGAGTATGGCAGGGCATTACTATCCTTTTCCCTGCAGTGTTTGCCTGTAGCCTTAGGAGGGGTGTGGTCTGGAGAATGCCAGGGAAGATTCCTTTCCCTCGGCCATACCCACCATCACCCTGCTAGCTCTCCCCATCACTGGCGGACTACAGGTCTGAAACAACTTCGTTAAATCCCTCCTTAGATTTAGGGCTAGAAGGGATGTTGGAGGTCGGTGAGTCCCAGATCAGAGGAGGAAACTGAGGCCTAAAAAAGGGAATGAATGCTTCCTGAGGTCATACAAGGAAGTAACTGCAGACCCTAACTCCCCGGCATGTGCTCTGGGCTAGATGGAGACTCTGGGGGATGTGGGTCCACTCAGCACATGCGTGAGTGGGAAGACACTGTGACCGTGTGTGTGTGTGTGTGTGTGTGTGTGTGTGTGTGCGTGTGAAGGAGGAAGGGGTCCAGTACAAGCTGCTCCGGGTCCTCTGTGAGCAGATGGGGGTCCTCCGTGAGGGGTCTGGCTATCTCTGTCTCGGGGCAGGGAGGGCAGGGACAGGCCTGTACCAGGGACACTGGACAGGTCTTATACATACCATCCCCATGCCAAGGCCACCCGGCCCAACCCTCTTGGGACCGAGGGCAGAGGCCAATGAGTCACAGATGACTCAGGTGCTGGAGGCCACAGCCACGCGTGGCACATGATAGCCGAGAAGAGCTGGGCCTGTTCCTGGAGAGATTGGTGACCTGGGAGGCTGACACTGTGAGTCTCCTTTCCTAGAGGACACCCAGTCAGAGCTTTGAGGCTGGAGGCTGGGCCCCTGTGGTGGGGCTCTCCTTTCCCCCTGCATCTTTGATCCACTGGCCGCCCAAGCGGTCCTCTAGGGGGACAGAGGCGGAACTGTACCGAGCTCTCCCTGCTCCCCCCGAGGTATAGGGTTAGGGGTGCTCTTAATGGGAGAGAGTTTTCCCCGCCCCTGTGGAACCGGCACTCAGCGGCGCCCTGCCCTGCCCTGCCCCTGCCCTTAGACGGTGTCAGAAACTCCACAGCCTTGACCCGCCGCTTGATCCTAAGGCCTGGGCCACAGGATGAGACAGTGTGGGGCATAGACAGCATCCCGGGTTTGGGGAGGAGCAGACTGGGGATGGGAAGTCTCGGCCTGGCAGGGCATGCCCCAGGGTCTCTGTCCACCTGAGACACCCTCCTGATTACAGGGTGAGCAGCCACGACCAGACACTGTAATCTGCCATCCTCCCTCCCGCCAAGGGCCTGTGGCAGCCTTTCCGAGTGCTTTTTTCCAACTGTTTCTTAAGAACTCTGGGAAGGGGGAAGCCCTCATCCCCATGGGGTGAGGCCAAAGATAAAAAGAGGTGAGGAGAAGGAGGAGGGAGATGAGGAGAGAGGGAGGGTCAGCGAGGGGGTGGGGGAGGAAAGAGGGAGGGAGGGAGAGAGGGCGAGGAGCAGAAAGGAGGGGTGAAGGGAGAAGAGAGAGGTGCAGTTCGACAGCAGAAGGCTTTCTCGGGTTGACAGATTGAGGCGGGAGGGGGGTGGGGTGGGGAAGGGAGGATGTCCATTCTCTGTCCCTCAGACCCCGGCATAGATGCTCTTCCTTGGAGAGACCCACTCACCTCATGGCCTCAAGCAGCAGCCTCCTCCGCCATCACTTTCTACAATTACACCCTTTAGCGAGGAAAGGGTGGCTCAGATCTTGTCACTTTGGAGCTCAAATCCCTGCGGCAGCTCCTCATTTCCCTCAGAGTAAAGCCCTCACGTGGCCCTCAAGCACCTCCATGATCCCTTCCGGGACTGGCTGCCTCTCTGATTTCCATTTCCAGCTCCTCCCCTTCCATTGCTTTAACCCCACTGGCCTCCTTACTGTCCTTCAATCAGATCCAACCTGCTCCTGCACCAGGACCGCTGCACGACCTTTCTCCTCTGCCTGGAATGTTTTTCTCCAGATATCTCCAGGACTTACTCCCTCACCGTCTTTCAGGGTTTTGCTCAAACAGCACCTTCAAAATGAATCCTCTCCTGAGCCACCTGTTTAAAATGGCAACATTACCCACCCCACCCCCCATCTCTTACCTTACCCTTTTGCCTAAACGTTGATCCCTTCCTAATGCTCTCACATTATAAAACGCACTTATTTGTTATGTGCACTGTGTGTTATTGGTCTCCCCGCAGCCAACTAGAATTTAAGTTCCATGAGGGCAAGTATCTCCGTCTGTTTCATTCACTGATGTATCTCTTAAGTCCCTGGAACAGCACCCAACACATAGTAGGTGCTCATTTTATGGAGGGAGTGACTAGCACTTACCCTGTTGGAGGGACCTGTTCTGTCTGCCTCTATCACTTATCCCCACTCACCCATTAATGTCTCTGTTTATAATCTGTCCCCCCACCTGGAATAACAGTTCCACGAGAGCTGGGGCCTTGTCTACCTTCTTCCCTGGTGTGATCCTGGCACCTCTTGGGCACAGAGTAGGCACTCAGTAAATATTTGATGGAAAGGACCTGAGGTGGAGACCAGGGAGAGTAGGAAGGCAGGACAGTGACCAGGAACAGGCCCCTATGGGGGGTGGGGGTGGGGGGGTATTCCTGTAGAAGAGGATAGAGGGGTATCCATCGGTCACTCGGAGGCCCCTTAAGAATCCCCCATTCTGAGTGGGGGACATACTCATCCAGGCCTGTACATACAGACACACACACACACACACACACACACACACACACTCCAGGATGATCACACATCTGTGCACACAGCAGAGAGGGGGGAAAAAAGGCCAGAAACTGTATGGCCAGGTTGATGATGGCATCAGCCTTAACACCTGGGGGCTTTCTGGAGGAGGTGGCCTAGTGCTAGAGTGGCA
The DNA here is from genome assembly GCF_046562875.1 of Panthera onca. Classification (NCBI taxonomy): domain Eukaryota; kingdom Metazoa; phylum Chordata; class Mammalia; order Carnivora; family Felidae; genus Panthera; species Panthera onca. The sequence goes on from NC_138343.1 coordinate 41,571,225, forward strand.
CATGAGGAAGACCATCTGACAACGCCAGTCAGAAGTAGACAAGGACCATGTGGAGGAACTGGGGTGGGGTAGAAAGAGGAAGGATGTGGCCGGGGTCAGTAGAGGCCTCAGGCAGAGCTGAGGCAGGGCTGAGACGGGCTGGTCCAGACCCCAAGGGCTTAGGTTTGGGGTTCAATGGGGCCTTACAAGATACAGAGGCGGAAGAAGAGGCTGGGTTTCCCAACCAGAATCCCTAGAGGAGGAATCTGTCGCCTTTCTCTAGGGGAGAAATGGTCAGCGTCGCCCTGCAACGCAGGAGGCTCCCAAGGGGAGCTCTGGTCGCAGGGTCTAAAGCCCGTGTCTCCCTCAGAAGGTGGCACCGAGAGTGTGGTTTCGTATTTGATCCCAGCAGGTAGTTTTTTCCAGTAAAAAGAAACTCTTGGCTTATAAAAAAGAACCGTGCCCAAATCCAAATAATTGCACTTGTGTAACACGAAAATGGGCTGAGAGGGCGAGCAAGAGTTAAAGAACCACAAACACCAGGCATGAGGTTGTCCTGCCAGCCCCACGGCCCCTCTCCTTTGGCCCGAGGGGGAGGCCTGGCCGCCTGCCGCACGGTGTGGAAAACCCAGAAGGAAAACAATTTTGAAATTCTACTTGTGATGGATACACTTCTGGCCATTTTGGCCATTTTTCAGAGCCAGGCCTCTTCTTCCCCATCCTCAGTCACAACCTCCTTTGAATTCTTTAAAAGGCTCTACCTTTTGTTGTCATGTGGGCTCACTGTTATATAGCACATTAAATGGAACAGGTTTGTGAGCAAAGGACATTGAGCTTTTTTCCTGAAATATGACTGGTAACCCTTGGCTTCCCTTGTAACCTGTGACTTTCCTATACCTGTGAATGGTCCTGCCGCCCCCATGTCGCTCAGGCCCAAAGCCTGGCTTTCGTATTTGATCTCTGCTTTTGCTTTATCCCCACATCCAAATCCATCAGCAATCCTGGGGCCTGTTTGACTTCAAAAATATTTCCGTCACTTGTCCACTCTTCCCACCATCTCTCCTGGGTTTTGTGGCTTCCTTGTTCCCCTCCGGTTTCTCCAATTCTTGCTGCTCCCGGCAGCCAGGATAAGCTTTGACACAACACATGGGATCATGCTGTCTCTCTGCCTAAACCCTCCACACTCGAGCCTGCCTTCCTCACCTGCCTCCTGACCACCCCTTCCTCCTCGAGGCCATTCTCGCCTCCTGTACACACTGATCCCTCTGTTCCTTGAACGTATCAGTTTCATGTCTGCCTTAGGGACTTTGCACTTGCTGTTTTCTCCTTCCGGAACATTCTGGCTCCACCCCTTTGCATGGATGCCTCCTCCTCACCTTTAGGACTTGGCTCAAATATCACCTCCTCCAAGAGGCTTCCCCTGAGCACCTCCTCTTGACAATATCACTTACATCCACAATTATGTCACTTTTTAGTTTCTCTGGCTAAGTTAATTTTATTTGTTTACTTGTTTCTTGTCTTTCTCCCTCTCTAGGATTCCAGGACAGCAGAACCTCGTCTGGGTGATTTACCACTACATGCTCATGCCTAGCGTTTGGGGTTCAATACGTATTTGTTAAATGAACGAATGAATGAACGAATGTTCCGACTCTGCCTTTGCTAAACTTGTAGGGATTTTGCAACTTCTCTTACATAGTCAGGAGCTTGGTAATCTGTGTGCGCTCTCATTCCAAGGATTTTAGGCTTGCCTGGCCAATCAAGTCACAGCTCATCAACTCTTGGTGGTCCCACCCCTGCCAGCAGGGTAGAGAGTACACGGTAGGTTCTCGGGGCACACTTGTGGGACTGAGCTGGTTACCTCAGCCTGGCTCCTGTATTGATTATCCGTGTGACTTCCAGCAAGTCAGTATATCTTTTGTTGTTTATATTCCGCGTCTGGAAAGATAAAGAGGTTTGTACAGATAGTCTCTAAGATTCTGTTTGACTTTCAAGGACCAGGATGAATTAACTAGCTTAGGGAGGTTTTGTGCATTGGGAATGGGTGAGGGTAGGGAGAGGATGTGAGCAGTTTGGAGGAGGGCTCAGACAGGACTTCCTTCCCAGGGCCTTGAGGCCTGGCTTTGGGGGACCCTTTGGCTGAGATTTGCTCCCCCAAGTTTAGGATTTGCCCTTTGTAGTTTCCTGCTTCCTTGGGGCCGTGACCATGGAAGCATGGCTTCAAGACTGTGACAGTTTCTTTTTCTAGTCTGTCACAGAGCAAACATCTCCAACCTGAGGCAAATGAACGTCTGAAATTACTCACACGGGCTTGGGGATGTGCCAATGAATGTATCTGGGGGAGGGAAAGTTATTTGCTTTTGCCTTCTCTGAGGGATCTGTGCCCCCTAAAGTTTAGGAGCCCATATTTGGAAGGCGAGTTTGACTAAGATGCGTAATAGAAGGAGGAGGAGGAAGAAGAGAGAGTACCCTATTTCCTAACCTTTTCATGTCTCTTTTGGACCCGTTTCCTCCTCAGTAAGTTAGACATTTGGGTGATACTAGAGTAGCATCCAGCTTTTAGAATCATGATGCCTACTTTTATTTCGTGTACGTTATCTCATTTATTCTTTCCAAAAGCCCTGTGAAAGTGTTCCCTGTCAGCATCCCTGTTTTCCAGATGACAAGGTTTGGTGAGGTTCGGTGACTGGCCTGAGGTCACAGAGCTTGTGGGTGGCAGAGTGGGTGTGGAACCCAGCTTCTGGCTCTGGGGGGTCTCCTACTGGCAGTCTGGGCCAAGGAGAGTAAGGAGAAGGGGGAAGACGAGGAGGTGGAGTAGGGAGAGGTCACTCCCAGGTGGAAATCCTTGGTTCCTTCCGTTGAATCCAGTAGGCCTCCCGGAGAAAGGGGTGTTTGGGGAGCACAGGAGCTGGGCTGTGGAGTTGGGGAGGGGAGCAACTCCCAGGCGGCTGGAAGCATCCTTTCTGGTGGGTTCTCAGGTATTTATGGCTCTTCAGATGGCTGGAATGCAGGTGTGGGTTCGCTATCGGACTTTGGGCTCCTGCTGCCGGCCTCAGGCTGGGGAGACTTTTCGGAATGTGCCCCTTGCCTTCCAAAGCCACCTTTGGCCTCACCTGCTGTTTACCCTCCTCTTCCTCCCCCTCTACCCCCACCCCCTTGGCAGCCTGAGCCGGTGCCAGGAAATTGTTGGTCAAAGGTGAGGTCACCAAGAACCCGGAGAAACAACAGGTCCTCAATAACTTTGTTTATCTGCCTTATAAGGTTCCTGCTGTCCTGTGTCTCTTGCTCCCTTAGAAGCTCAGATTCTACTAGCAGAGTTTGGTGGGTATTTCTTCCAGACTGAGCCTTCTGAGACGTTCCCCACTCTTCCGGTTTGTGGCATGTAGTCTATATATCTGTCAGGTCAGATCTCAGGCTATGTGGTCACCTGAGTTTAGAGGCCAGCTTCCTAGTGAGGCTGTAAGCTACTGGTGGGAAGGGCAGTGTTTTGTTTGTTTGTTTGTTTGTTTTACCATTGTATCTTCAAAGCCCGTCTTGTGCCAATGTCTGTTTGAACCAATATGGGTGAATGGAGGAATGAGACTAGTGTCTTGGGTCTACAATTCAGAGCTCACCTCCTCTAGGGAACCTCCTGGGATTACTTCCACCCTGTTCTTATCATCTCTCCTTCCTACCTTTGGTCTGCCTGTCTATCCTGTCCTGACTTCTACTCACTGTTGCTATTATTTCAGATGTATGTTCAACCACGAGCGAGCTCTGTGAAGGCAGAGACCGTGTCTTCTAATTCTCTCATGTGGCCCCCTGACCACCCCCACAACCCCAGTGCTGCTCACACAGCAGACCACTAACGGATGCTTACTAACTAACTGGCCTGTGGGATCTGTGCCAAAAGGGGGGCCAGGAAGGTCAGATTATTTCTCAAGGTCACCCAGCTTTTGAATGAAAGAGCTTGGGCCTGTCTTGGCCCAACCTGCATATCATGACTCAGATCTGGGGCTCCTTTTGTGTGTGGCGCTGATATTTAAAAACCATTGATATTTATTCGTTTTTCACTCAAAAGATGTTTGGCCAGAGCCTTCGATAGTAGGCTCCGGTTCTCAGAGCTGGAGGCGATACAGTTCCTAACCTCAAGGAGGGGAGATATTTATCAGAGCAGTCCTCGGCGCTGGAACCAAATGTTGGGGCGGTCCGAGAAAGCTTCCCCGAGGAGGCGGCACGTAGGCCCTTAAAAGATTCTTACCTAACCCTTCATTTGGTGTAAGCTGTTTAAGAGAGTTCTTGCCCATCTCCGTTAGCCCGTGACCCGACTGGGGGCCTGGTTCATGGAGAGGAGGAGAATGGAGGTCATATCCTGTATAAGCAACCCCTGCTCCGTCTGGAGCCACACACACAAGCTAGCAATGAGAGGACCCGTCCCCTGCAGGCGGACATGCTGGCTCAGAGATGGGCAGAGATACTCCTGAGGCCCGGCAGTGACTCAGGGTAGAACCGGGTCCAGAATCCAAGTGTTCCGACTCCCACCCGTGCTCTCTCCCAGAGATCGCCCAGCTCCCTTTGTCTTCACTAGGCCAGTGCCTTCGCTGGGCTGCACTCAGGCTCTGGGCTGGGTGCTGGGCCCAGATAAGGTGATCCTTACCAGGGTTCCCTCCTCGCACAGTGGTCAATGGTCATCGAAAGGACGGCTCAGGCTGAGATACCTGTTGGAAGGAGGTGGGGGTACGAACGAAGCCTAGTGATTGGGGCAGAGAGGATGCCCATCCGAGAGAAGATGCCTCTCGGAGACCTGCGTGCACAGCAGAGTCCCCATGTCTCAAGAGCAGAGGGCAAACCTGTCAGAGGAAGGGAGAGGGGAAGGGACTTCCTGGCTGTGGGCCTGCCTGAGCAGGCTGCGTGCAGCTCCCAGGCCGTGTTTTCCCCAGCAGCCTCAGGGCACAAAGTCCAGCGGGGTGATTTTGCCATTTCTTCCCAGGGCAGCCTTAAAGGGCCAGGACCTTCTCTTGGGGTTAATGGTTACCTGTCCAGTCACCAATAGCCCCAGATGTCAGTGTTTATGAGGATGGGTGGGAGGTGGTGACAAAGGGGTGGCCTGGGGTGACACCCGAAGAAGAGGATGGTGGTGCTTTTGAACACATGCTCTCAGGGGCTTCCTCCTCTCCTGGCTGGCCTTGGGCCATGTGTGCCTTTAAGGGCAGATGGCCCGGGGAACTTGTGAGCCCAAAAGGGAGGGTAAAGTCCAGGGTGCTGTTCCCCCCAGCTCTGGCAGAAGAGCAGTTTGGGAGAGGAAAAACCTGCTGGGCTTAGGACTCCCACTGTAGGGGTGGGGGGTCTTGTAGCCAAATGAGAAGGAAGAACACATCTTGGAACCTTAGGAGGTCAGGCCTTGGCTAGGCGGTTCCCGGCCCCTCACTCCCAACCACCAGACGTACTCGTGTCCCACACACTTGGAAGGTACCCCAACATCACCCCATCCTGACCTGGCAACACCCCAGTCCTTCCATTCTTCATCTCTGTCCCACCCCCCAGCCTTGAGAAGCAGAATCATGAGTAATAATATTGATTATAAGGGCCACCCTTTGTTGGGCCCTGGGGATATATGTAGATTCGTTTTTCATCCTTCCAACAGCCCTGGGAGAAGGGGACAAATCTTACCCCCCACGCTTACCGGAGTGGATAAGGGAGAGCTTATGTAACGGCTTGGGATCACACAAAGAGCCAGGGGCAGAGCAGGACTCGACCCCTGGTCTGTGTTGCATCAAAGTGTTGTACTTTTTGCCACTGTGGGTGATGGGCTGCGGCCCTGCTGTTTCTCCAGCAGGCTGGCTCAGCCAAGCCTCCAGAAGATTTTCATGATTTGCCCCATCCAGCCTGGAAATGGATGGACGAATAAGCAAAATGCGGTCTATACTTGCAATGGAGTATTATTCAGCCCTCCAAAGGAAGGAAGTTCTAACATACCCTACGACGTGAATAAAACTTGAGGATATTTTGCTAAGTGCACTAAGCCAGTCACAAAAAGACAAAGCCACAGGAAGAGAAGGATTGGGTCACAATAACCCCAGTTGTTAGTGCTTGCAAGGATGGGTGGGAAGTGACGGGAATCCAGTGGCCCTGAGCTCAGCTATGTTGGGTTGTCTGTCACTGCCTTGGGCTCCGTGGTTGCATGTGGCTGTGTCCTCCCTGCAGCCTGGGGGCTCCCCAGGGGCAGAGGCAGGGGTTCTGAGGGGCTGTCCCGTAGCACAAACCTGGAGGAGGCAGGGGGATGGACAAGAAGATGACCCTCACAGGAAAGCCTGGGGCAGACAGGGCTGTCTCTACTTCTGAGAAGCCTTCACCTCAAGCTCGCTCTTTCCTACTCATGGTTCCCAGAGCTCTTCATGACCCCTTTCGTCTTTTCTCAGGCATTGAAATCTAATGACTTCCACCAGATTCCTGCCTGTGGCTTTTAACCGTTAGCGTCTGGCTCAGAGACCGCAGGCCGGCAGGCAGCCTGTCCTTTCTCAAGCCCTTTGCACCCGCAGTATGGGCACGGCAGAGCAAGTTCCATTAACCCCACTAGACAGATGAGGACACTGAGCCCTGGAGCGAGGAAGTGACGCAGCCGGAGCCTCGCCGGGGCCTGGTGGAAGAGACCAGGCCTTGCCTCACTCAGCTTCCCCCCTGTGCGGCCTCTCGCTGCCTCTGCACCGGCCCTGCCTCAGGGAACTTTCTCATCTTAGCCTCCTCGCCAGCTTTGGAGTTACACTTGGCCTCGGATTCTTTTCCTTAATTTTTGTTTATTGTGGGAAAGTACACTTAACATAAACTTGACTGTCTTGACCACTTTAAAGCGTACGATTCGGTGGCACGAAGTACATTCGTATCGTTGCGCCACCATCACCACCGTCCTTCTCGGGAGCTCTTTCGTCTTTTCCAACTGCAGTTGTGCGCCCATGAAACACCAGCGCCCCTTGTCCCCTGCCCCCGCTGCCCCCAGCCCCTGGCAACCGCCATTCTACTTCCTGTCTCTATGAATTGGACTACTGTAGGTACCTCAGGGAAGTGGAATCATACGGTATTTGTCATTAAAATTTTTTGATTTGAGAGAGAGAGAGAGAGAGAGCAGGGGGGAGGGGGAGAGATAGAGGAAGAGAGAATTAAAAAAATTTTTTTTTAATGTTTATTCGTTGTTTTGGAGAGAGGGAGTGAGAGTGAGTGGGGGAGGGGAAGAGAGAGGGGGAGAATCTCTTCTTTAAATTTTTTTTTTAACGTTTATTCATTTTTTTTGAGAGAGAGACAGAGCATGAGTAGGGGAGGGGCAGAGAGAGAGGGAGACACAGAATCTGAAGCAGGCTCCAGGCTCTGAGCTGTCAGTACAGAACCCGACTTGGGGCTTAAACTCATGGACCGTGAAATCATGACCTGAGCCGAAGAAGTCTGATGCTTAACCGACTGAGCCACCCAGGCACCCCTCATTTTTTTTTTTTTATTGATAGCTGTTATCCTGATGGGTGTGAGGAGGTACCTCACTGTAGTTTTGATGAGCATTTCCCTGAGGATGACTGATGTTGAGCATCTTTTCATGTGCTTATTGGCCATCTGGATGTCTTCTTTGGGCAAATGTCTTTTCAAGTCCTTTACTCATTTTTGAATTGGGTTATTTTGTTGTTGTTGTTGTTGTTGAGTTTGGGGAGTTCTCTATATATTCCAGATATCAGTCCCTTATCAGATATCAGATATGCGATTTACAAATATTTTCTCCCATTCTGTCGGTGGCCATTTTACTCTGTTGACAGTGTCTTTTGAGGCACCAAAGATTTTTTTTTTAAGTTTATTTATTTAACCAATCTCTACACCCAAAGTGGGGCTTGAACTCACAACCCCAAGGTCAAGAACCACATGCTCTAACGACTGAGCCACCAGGCACCCTGATGCACAAAAGATTGTAAGTTTCACAAGTGACCCTTGTTCTTGAGGCTGTCATGCTTGGTGCTGGCTCCTTCGCTTGGAGTTCCAGAGTGTTCCATACCTATTTCTCCCTGTGTTGACGGCCAGACTACCTGGCTGACCTCACCCACCAACCAGAGAGCTCCCTAGGGGTCAGGCCCCGGCCTGGCTGAGGTCGGCCTGGCCAGCACCAGCAGAGGGCCTACCCACAGCAAGTGCTCTGTGTGTGTGTCTGGTGAAAGGGTGAGGATAATCTGTCATGACACATGATTTGGGATGGAGGTGGCATGGTGGGAGATGAGGGGCTCCCGGGGCCATGGAGAATGGCTGTGAGGTGGCCATCCGGGAGGGGGGGAGCAAGATGGCAGTGAGCACAGACTCTGGACCTCGTTCAAATCCTCCTCTTGGCCGTGCAGCCTTGGGCAGGTTACTTAACCCTTCTAGGCCTCGATTTCTTCGCCGTCTTTGAAATGGGAGTCATAACAGTATCTAGCTTAGAAGGTTGGTTATGAGAATCAGATGACTCATAAAACACTTAGAATAGGGCTTAACGTATCATAAACATGATACGGGTACTGGGTCTTATTATTACTTTATTATAGTCTCAGGTCTTTGAGGTCAGAGAACACATTCCCTACATCCCTGTGGCTCTAGCACCTAGCACTGTATCCAGTGCAGAACTGGTACTCGGTCGCTATTTGTTAATTGAATGAATTTAAGTGTCTTTTGTCGACCAGGCAGTCCTTCCTTGCTCTACCCTCATTTTCTCTTGCTGCGGTTCCCCAGCACGTGTAGTCCTGTTCTCCATCGTTCTGCTTCACAGTTGGGTCTTAGTCTCCTCCCACCCTGCCACAAGAGGTAAAAGAGCTGGTTCCCAACCCTTAATAAAGGGATCCTGAGGCTGGGCTAGGACAGGGCCTGGGCGGGCTGGGGTGGCCGGTCAAGAGGGGCTGTGGCTAGAGGAAGGTTCCCACTCTCCGTTTTCTTCCACCTCCATATCCCCTTGCCCCAAGTCACAGAATCATGGATTCTCAATTCTGTTTTTCTCCCACAGAAGGGCCTGGACCATTCTGCACCTGCTCTTATGGTCCTGTTGGCTGCCTGGTTCTCTGGAACCAGGGGATCAGGGAGAAGACTCTTAGGCATTCTGAACAGGTGTTGGCTGTGTCTCCTTCCAGACATTCTCTGATACGACTCTTTTGATGATCTCCTAGGCATTGTTTTTTTTTTTTTTTTTTTTTTAAGTTTTGAGAGAGAGAGAGAGAGAGAATGAGGGAAGGGCAGAGAGAGGGGGAGAGAGAGAATCCCAAGCAGGCTCCACACTGGGTGGAGCCAATATCAAGGGTTGGACACTCAACTGGCTGAGCCAGCAGGTGCCTCTCCTCGGCATCGATGTTACTCCCAGAGGCCCCCTGAAGCCAAGCCTTGGAGGGAGGGTGGAGAACCATCCCTGATACCTGGGACCCATCCCTCAGTCCAGTGGCCATGAGGCGGCCTCCTCTGTGGCCTGTCTCACTGCCCTCCATTCATAGGCACCGATGCCATGGTCAGCTGTGCCCGAGGGGTGCCAGGCTCCCATGGACCCGGGCAGTCAGCTGTGCGCTCGGCCCAGGGTTCAATCCTCCCTGGGTTCCTGATGTCTCAAGTCCCCTGACGTCACTTCAGATCCTGTGACTTGCCCCGCCTCGCTCAAGAGGGACCTTGTCCCTGAAGACTTTGGCCTTTCTTTGGATGTCGATGGGCAGTGTGGCAGGTAGGTCAGGTGCCAGTGGACAACAGTGGGGAGACCTGGAGGCTGGCTTGGGGCCGGGGCGCCCTGCACAGCTGGCTCTGGTTGTAAGAGCAGTGAGTCACATCTTTCAGGCAGTGGTGAGGAGAGAAAGCACTCAGAGAGTGGTGAGGAGGGTGGGAAGCCCGGGTTATTCCCGTCTCTCACGATGCCTGGTAGCTGCACTGCATCTCTACGTGTGTGAGATGGGCTTGTGTAAGAGAGTGTGGTTCGTGAGTGTGAGTGCAGGGAGGGGAGGAGGGGGATTACACGAGGCGTGTGTTCAGCATTTAGCGTGTGTACGCGCGAGTGTGGTGGGTGAGGCAGGCTGTGTTGGTGATGGGGTGGGTACGGAGCGAGCTGCTGGGCTTGGGGGCTGCGTGGAGGCCAGAGCGGAGAGTGACCACAAAATTACAATGTACCTTGATCTCTCTTTATTTTAATTTAACCTCAGCCTCTGCCAGGGGTCAGGTTGCTGGGTAACTGTCGGGAGTGGGGGGAGAACTTAGGACCTCCTGTTGCCACCCCAGCTGCTGCTTATCATCTGAATGATGATGTCTTAGAAGAAGAGAGGTTTGCCCCCCTTGGCGACCATACCTTGGGCAGGGAGGGCCAGCCTTTTTTGGGGAAGGCTCACACCCTGGCCCCTGGCCTCTGTGTGTTTGTGGCTGCGTGTATGTGAGGTTTTAAGTCTGGCGTACCTTTCTGTGGCCTGTGGTCTATGATGGGCTCTGCATTTCGGTTTTGAGGGATGAGCGTTCACGTGTGTATACCCATGACCAGTGCCATTTTATTTGATTTTACTTAAAAAAAGTTTTTTTAATGTTGATTTAGTTTTGAGAGACAGAGAGCATGAGCAGGGGAGGGGCAAAGAGAGAGAGGGAGACACAGAATCTGAAGTAGGTTCCAGGCTCTGAGCTGTCAGCACAGAGCCTGATGCGGGGCTCGAACCCACGGACCGTGAGATCATGACCTGAGCTGAAGACGCTTAACCGACTGAGCCACCCAGGCGCGCCTGATTTTACTTTTTGACTGGGGGAACACAGCAGGCACATTTTCACAATTACACAAACAGAAACAACATTCTAAAACTAAATTTTGACAGTCATTGTGACATTACTACATGCACATGTATGTGTGCATATTTTTATACCATGTATTTGACAGATATCAAAATAAATGCCTTTGATATATTGTTGAAACTTAATTTTCTTAAACAAATAAAAACATCAATCATCTTTTCTTTTTCTTTTTTTTTAATGTTTATTATTTATTTTTGAGAGAGAGAGAGAGAGATAGGGCTCAAGCAGGGGAGGGTCAGAGAGAGAGGGAGGCACAGAATCTGAAGCAGGCTCCAGGCTCCGAGCTGTCAGCACAGAGCCCGACGCGGGGCTCGAACCCACGAACCATGAGATCATGACCTGAGCCAAAGTCGGGTGTTTAACTGACTGAGCCACCCACGTGCCCCAAATATAAATCATTTTTTCTAATCATTTATTCTTCTGATGATAAAATGAATCCTATTTTGAACAGATGCTTTTATTACCACTGTCTGAAAAATATTATTTATTTAATTGTTTATTATCTTTCTTTCTTACTAGAAAATAATCTTTATGAGGGCGGGGATTTTGTCTGTCTTGCATATGTCATATTTCCAATGGCTAGAATAGTGCCCGGCATGTAGAAGGTGCTGAATAAACATTTTTTTTTTTTTTGTATGACTGAAAGAGAAACTATTCCTGAGAAAATGGCATTTAAGTAGAGGCCCGGAGGATGAGGAGGCATTTACCAGGTCAAGAGGGGTAAGGACTGTTCTAGGTGGCAGGCAGTATGTACAAAGGTCCTGAGGCAGGAGGGGGCAGAGTGCATTTCTGGGGCGCCGACAGGTGACTGGTGCAGCTGGAGTGCTCTGTGTGTGCTTGAGTGCGTGTGTACATGCAGGCATCCATATAGGGCTTTCTCAGCTATTTTAAGGAGTTTGGAAAATTGCTAGAGAGGTTTTTTTTTTATTTTTAATTTTTTAAATGTTTTATTTATTTTTGAGACAGAGAGAGACAGAGCATGAGTGGGGGAGGGGCAGAGAGAGAGGGTGACATAGAATCTGAAGTAGGTTCCAGGCTCTGAGCTGTCAGCACAGAGCCCGACACAGGCCTCGAACCCACAGACCGCGAGATCATGACCTGAGCCGAAGTTGGACGTTTAACCAATTGAGCCACCCAGGTGCCCCTGGAGAGTTTTACATAAAGGAGTGACATGACCAGATTTGTGGGTTTTTTTTTTTTTTTTTAATTCTGTTTTGAAAGAGAGAGAGAAAGAGAGAGAATCTTACGCGGGCTCCATCTCAAGCACTCAGCGTGGAGCCTGATGCGGGGCTCGAACTCACAACCGTGAAATCATGACCTGAGTCGAAATCAAGAGTCATACGCTTAACCACCTGAGCCACCCAGGCATCCCAGATTTGTGTTTTAAAAACATCCTTCTTGTTGCTGGAGGAGGCTGGACTCTGAGATGGGGAGAATGAAAGCAGCAGGACTAGGTGGGGACCTGGTGTTGTCTACCAGGAGAAAGACGGTGAGGGCGTGGCGTAGGTAGCTGTTGTGGGGATGGAGCCCCTAGGACAGAGTCAGGGGGTTTTCAGGAGCAGACGGGGCGGGCTCTCTGGGGCTCAGCTGGGTGGCATTGGGAGGTGTCGGAGAGGGAGCTGCCTGGAGTGGTTCCGGGATTTCTCGCTTGCTTCATTGGTTGGCATTGAGTGCTTACTATGTGCTGGGTGCTTGGCTAACCACATCACTCTCCTAGTTAATCTTCACAGCCGTCTGAGGCAGGTCGGATGTCATCCATGAGGAAATAGAGGCTCAGAGTGCTAAGTCCTGTGCTGTAGGATTTACACTTGGCACAGTGAAGCCCTCTTAACACCTAATACCATCAAGGCTTGTAGTTGGCTTGTGAGAACGGGGATCATAGTGGGGTGCCTGGGTGGCTCAGTCGGTCGGGCGTCTGACTTTGGCTCCGGTCGTGTTCTCGCAGTCAGTCCGTGAGTTCGAGCCCCACGTTGGGCTCTGTGCTGACAGCTTGGAGCCTGGATCCTACTTCGGATCCTGTGTCTCCCTCTCTCTCTACCTCTCCTCTGCTCCTGCTCTGTCTCTCTCTCTCAAAAATAAATAAAAATAAAATTTAAAAAAGAACAGGGATCATAGACATGTACAGGGTAAATATTTCATTTTAACTGGAGACTTACAGATGTGCTAACATTTGCTAGCCTTTGGATGTGTGGCTGAGGCCTCCCCTGGGCACAGGCCTTCCTGAGCCTTGAATGTTCTTTCTGTATAAACCACCTGGTGACACTGTGTCTTCTTTGGGTTCCAGTTTTGATCTAAAATAGTGCAAGAACTTCACACCTCTTAAGAACCGATCAAGGGAAGGATTCTTCCAGATTTTCAGCACCCCCAACCGCGTGGCCTGCCAGCCCCACTCTTTATGGCCTGACTTTCTCACGTCTGACTCGATGGTAATGTTTTCAGTGGTTCGTGTTAGCAGACTTTTCCAAAGCGTTCAACTTGGATTTCTGAGAAAACAAGAAAGTTCTTTCTTTTCGCAGTCATATTTCATTGTTTTGTGTTGTATTTAACCAAATTATGTAATTACAGTAACGAGCAACTGGCAAACAGGTTTGGGGACAAACACAGTGGCTCTTGGGACACACATGGCTTGGCTGTGGGAACATTAAGTGGACAGGCACGCTGGCGATCCCCTGGGTGGGAAAGGTAGAGAGCTGTCCTGGGGTGACATTCTCTGTTATGTTTTACCAGAAGACGAAGTCCGTGTTTAGTATTTAGTACATGTATTTGGAGCCCTCGGAAATCAATGTGAAATGCTATCAGTGGTTTAAATGCTCGGCGTCAATTAGTTTAATTTTTTTTTTTTTACATTTATTTATTTTTGAGAGACAGAGAGAGAGCACAAGTGGGGAAGGGGCAGAGAGAGAGGGAGACACAGAATCCGAAGCAGGCTCCAGGCTCTGAGCTGTCAGCACAGAGCCCGATGCGGGGCTCAAATCCACAAACCACAAGATCGTGACCTGAGCTGAAGTTGGATGCTTCACCGACTGAGCCACTCAGGCATCCCCAATTAGTTTTAAAAACTATGCTTGGGGCACCTGCATGGCTCCGTTGGTTAAGTACCTGGCTTTGGTTCATGATCTTAAGGTTCGTGGGTTCAAGCCCCAAATCGGGCTCTGTGCTGACAGCTCAGAGGCTGGAGCTTGCTTTGGATTCTGTGTTTCCCTCTCTCTCTCTCTGCCCCTCCCCCGCTTGCACTCTCTCTCTCTGTCTCTGTCTCTCTCTGTCTCTCAAAAATAAAAATAAAACGTTTAAAAAAACCAATCTATGCTTTGTGGGGCACCTGGGTAGCTCAGTCAGTTGAGCATCCAACTCTTGATTTTGGTTCAGATCATGATCTCATGATCATGAGATCGAGCCCCACGGAGGGCTCCACACTGGGTGTGGAGCCTGCTTGGGATTCTCTCTCTCCCCCTCTGCCCCTCCCCCCAGCTTGCATACACATACACACATGCACACGCACACGCACACCCACTCTCTCTCTCTCTTTAAAATTAAAAAAAATTAAAAACTATGCTTTATACCTTAAATATTTGATTCCATTGATAACGAGCCGGACTGAGACACGGGGCTGGCAGTTCATTCTGGAACTTCACATTTTCCTGAGCCAAACACAGTGAGAGGCAGAGTAGTAGGTAGTGTAGTTGGGGGTGGCTGAGGCAGTGCCCTCTTTGTTACTTAGGGGTCTACAACTGGGTAGGCTGGGGTCCATCCTGAAAGCCAGGTTTCTGCCTTCAGAGAACTTCTGTTCCTCAAGAGAGTGAAGATGAGCTTCCCTGAAGCCGTCTGGATCGGGTCCAGACTCCAGAAAGGAATGACCTTCTGGTCAGGGCTGACAGGGTGCCCTGTCCCCTACCTGTAGGGACAGCAGAAGGACAGGGACAGCAGAAGGACAGTGCCCACCTGGCCCAGGGCAGGACACGGTAGGTGGGCACCTTATCTGTGAAGCCTTGCCAGGCATCTGACTAGGTTTTAACTGGTGCTGGGGACGACTTCATCTCTCAGAGGATTGAGGGAAGTGAGTGAAGGAAAAAGGATTGCATTGGCAGAGTGGCAGTGATTGAGGAAACATGGGATAAAAGTGAACCTGCCCCTTATTCAGAATAGTCAAGGAACAGAATTTGGTCCAGTTCAGTTGGACCAGCATTTTTTTTTTTTAACGTTTATTTATTTTTGAGACAGAGAGAGAGCATGAACAGGGGAGGGGCAGAGAGAGAGGGAGACACAGAATCTGAAACAGGTTCCAGGCTCTGAGCGGTCAGCACAGAGCCCGATGCGGGGCTCGAACTCACGGACCGTGAGATGATGACCTGAGCCGAAGTCGGACGCTTAACCGACGGAGCCACCCAGGCGCCCCTGGACCATCATTTTTTGAGTCATTGTGTTAGTTTCTGGGAACACCAAGAGGAATAAGACGCCGTTCTTGACCTCCAGAACCTATCCTACAGCCATGGAGACAGACTCCGACTAGAGCATCCCCCATAACATGCTGTGGCTCCAGGTTTGGTGAAAGGACTCAGTGATGTTATCAAAAGCTCAGGCTTTTTCTAGCTTTCTGCTCTGCTCTCCTCAACACATTTATTGTCCACGCGCTTGTTGCCTCACAGTCGCAAGATGGCGGTTACGGAACCTCCTACAGTTATATTCAAGGGAGAAAAGGAAAAGGCCAAGGAGAAAGGGCTGTATTTTTATCCGGGAAGAAAAGTGCTTCCCAGAACCCCCCTCAGAAAATGACCTCTTGTGTCTCATTGGCCAGGACTAAAAGGAAACGCTGCAAAGGGGATGGGGAAGGTGAGGGTCAGGTGGGGGTGGGGGAACAGGGTGCTCGCGATAGCTTAGATGAGCCTTGATTCACCCCTGGGGCCTGGATACATTGCCACCTGAAAGGTGGGGTTTCTGGAGGAAGGGGTGGAGTGGAATGACAGTTAGCTAACATGAACTGTATTTACCACATGCAGTAAGAGCTAAGATCGGGCCTGGGATGCAACAAGACACAGGAGGAGCAGAGTTAGCCCTACCTGAGGGGTCAGAGAAGTTTCCTGGAAAAGGTGATCCCTGAATGAGGTCTTGAACACCCCGATCAAGACCCGTTGGAAGGTCAACCTCGGTAGAAGGAACAGCAGGAACAGAAGCACAGAGATGTGACTAGTATAGTGTGTCCAGGGAAGTGTGCACAGGTAGATATTTAGTTAAAGGATGAAGTTAGGGAGGTAGAGGTGGGTGCAGGTGGAGACGTGGTAAGAGACCAGACCATGGTGGGCTTTGCAAGTCCGGCCGCAGACTTGGATTCTACCCTGTAGAGTCTTGAGTGGCTCTTGGCCGTGGAGGAGCACGGTTAGCTGTGATTTTAGAAAGGTTCTGGTGTGGAAAATGGATGGGAGAGGCTGAGAGATGCTCAGACTGAAGCCGGGAGGTTTTTGCACCATCCAGACGGGCCCGTAGTAAGACTTTCCAAACCGGTCTGCCAATATTTCAGCGACAAGATAGGAAGGATTCCATGGCATGAATCTCTGGAGGGACAGATGTCTCAAGAGGGCTGGGAAGCTCCCCAAAATGTACATCAGATTGTGCAATCACACACAGGGTTGTCTGTGTCCCAGGGATGAAGAAAGAGGGGAGGTGGCTAAGGAGATCAGTGGGCGGCATGGCGGCTCTTTGCTGGGCTGCTGTTTTAAGAAGGTCCGAACAGAGAGAAGGGAAGGCCAAATACGAGACAGGGCTGTGAGCCTATAAACATGGTGTCTGGGAGACAAAGATAGGCAGAACTTTGTGAAAGATACTAGGGGCAACCCAAGCTTGTTTGGCCAAGATCAGAGCCCGTGGAGACCAGGGCAGGAAGGGGCTGTGACTGGGCCTACATAATGGTGCTCCCCGGGCTGTATTGTTAGTCTGCCAGAGACCAGAGATGGGGCCACACTGGGAGAGGAAAGAGAAGCCCAGGGGCCCCTGGAGGTGGGAGGAGCCCCTCCCCACCAGCTGCTCCTGGGGTGTGCAGGGAGCCTCTCCCCATAAAACCACATGTCAGGTACAAGAGAAGCTTCTGGACAAGACCGCTGGGTCTTCTGAGGATTCTCAGAGCACAGGGCTGGGTGCAGGGAAATGTGCCTCTGAGTTTCACAAAGAGGAGGAGTTTGGAATCTGTAACCACACAGCTGAGGGCAGTCCTGGGCCAGGATCCTTGCAGACTGGGAAAGGAATGGTTCATGAGCTTAGAAAAGGAGGGGGTGCCCAGGGGTCAGCACGGGCTCACCAGAACTAGTATGTCAGGCCAATTAAAGACAAGAGTGTTGTGAAATAGATGAGAAATATCCGTAGAATAAAATTCAAAAAGTACCAAAGAGTATACAGTGAAAAGTCCCCCTCTCACCCCCGCCTTCTAGTCCCCTAGATGCCCTCCTCAAAGGCAACCAGTGTAGGGGTGCCTGGGTGGCTCAGTCAGTTAAGCATCCGACTCTTGGCTTCGGCTCAGGTCATGATTTCATGGTTTCGTGAGTTCGAGCCCTGCATCCGGCTTCGCGCTGACAGTGGAGAGCCTGCTTGGGGTTCTCTTTCTCCCTCTCTCTCCTCCTCCCCCACTCATGCAGTCTCTGTCTCTCTCAAAATAAATAAATAATCCTGAAAAAAAAAAAAGGCAACCAGCGTTGCCATTGCTTACATATATTATCCACCTGTCTACCTACCCTTTAAAAAAGGCAAATTGTGGCATATTTCACTTGCCAGGTTTTATCTAACTTTCTTTTCCTCTAACGGTAGATTGTGGAGATTTTTACACAACAGTGCATGTGCGTCGTTCTCTCAACACTGTGGGAGTACTGTGGTATGACCCAATGTCATTGGTTCAACCAGCCCCCCCATACGTTTTGTCGATTTTTGTCCCCATCCTAGTACACGAGAGGGTCTGCTTCCCCATATTTTTCGGCTAACCGTGCTTATTCAAACTTTCAGGTCTTACTGCTGCTTGGTGGTCAGAGAGAAGGAAGCTCTAGTTTTAATGGGTGTTTCTCTTAAGATTTCTGACTAATGGATTTTCTGACTCTCAAGAAGATTGGAGACTGGCAGATGCAGAAATTGTGGGCAGTGTGGGAACTCCACAAAGGCCTTGATAAAGTCTCTCCGGTACTTTGACGGGCAAGATGGAGAAATATAGCTGTGATCCTGAAGTAGTTTTATGGATCAGTAGCTGGAAAAATGGTCATCCATTCATTTAACAAACATTCACGGAGCTTACGTTCTACAGAAGGAGACAGATGATGAATGAAAACCGGAATAAATAAGTAAATTGTGTGGTGTATTAGAAGGCCATACGCCAAGGGTGTTGCTTAATAAATCCACATTGGTCTAGAAAAGGACAATAGATGCCGTGGGGGCCAGGGCTCTGTCATTAGTCCCGTCTTGTAGTGATTCAATATCTACTATGTGCCAGGTGCTACTTTAGGAACTAGGGATACAGCTGTGAACAAATCAGACAGAAATCCCTGCCCTCCTGGAGCTCATACTCCAGGGGTAGGAGACGGACAATAAGAAAATACGTAAGCAAAGTATATGGGGTGTTAGAAAGGGAAGAAAAAGTGCTATGGAGAAAAAGGAAGTGGGAAAGGATGATAGAGAGTGCCAGAGAGTGGGTTGCAGTTTCAAACGACAGGTCAGGAAAGGCCTCACTCAGAAGGTGGCGTTTGAGAAGAGACCTGAAGGAGAAGGGGAGCCGGGAGGTTTTCTGGAGAGAGAAGGCAGCTGTAAAGCCCTGGAGACTGAAGCAATGCTTGGGGTATTGGAGGAGCAGAGAGCAAGAGGGAGCATGGAGGAGATGGGACGGAGAGGGAAAGTGGGGAGCTGGATCTTGTGGGGCATGGGGGCCTCTGGCAGCTTCTACTGTGTGTGAGGTGGGACCCATCGGAGAGGCTGCGCAGAGGAGGGTTAGCGTCTGAATTGGCTTTTACTAGGATGGTTCTGGCTGCTGTGCTGAGACCAGACTGAGGGCAGAACAGGGAAACTGTGGTGATCCAAAGGGCAAGGGCAAAAGTCAAGAGGCTCTTGCAAAAATCCAAGCGAGAAATGACAGTGGCTTGAATCTGACTGGAAGTGATGGAGAAAATGGTTGGATTTTGATACGTTTTGAAGATAGAGCCAACAGGAATTGCTGACACATTACCTATGACAAAGACGAGTGAGGTATTTGGTTTGAGCAGAGGTGTTTGGTTTGAGCGGCCAGAAGGATGGAGTGGAGTGGACCTGACCGGAGATCCCGAGACGGTGGGGCCTGTAGGTGAACGGGGTGCCTGGGATGGGGCAGGCTGGGAGGCTAGGTTTGGAAGGCCGAGTAGGAGATGCAGGAGACACCCGGGTGGCAATGAGAGGGGAGCGCGGGACACACCAGTCTGGGAATCAGAGGAGAGCGTTGGGCTGGAGGTTGAAGTCTGGGAGCCAGCAATTTATAAATCATATTGAAAGCCTCTCATCTGGATGAGATCGCCCAGAGAGTGAGTGAAGACAAGGACGAGAAGAGGTCCAAGCACCAGCCCTGGGGCCTCCCAGTGTCACAGAGTTGGGGAACCAAGAAGTACCAGCACTGGAGGCTGAGAAGGAGTGGCCGGGAGGTGGGAGGGAGACCAGGAGAGTGTGACAGAGCGTGACTTGAAAATCAAGGGAAAAAACGGTTCCCGTGAGAGGCGTGACCAACCTTTCCAAATGGGGAGAACCGGGATGAGGACTGGGGATAGACCCTGGGAGGGACCGGAACACCGTGTGTGCGAGTGGCCGGGGTGAAATCTGGCCAGCCACTAGCTGGGACTTGGAGGAGGGCCTGTGTCTTACGCCGATCCCATTGGGAGGGAAAGCGAACCATCAGGGAGGGAATTGGGACCCAGAAGGGCCGTGATAGGTGGCCGTGAGGGATGCAGTGATACAAGATGGCATTTGCCAGGCTCTGCCCTGAGGTCTCCAACGCCAACTGTCTCAGTACAAAAGACCTGGAGTCTTGCTGACAGCTCGTGGAGTGTCAGCAGTGACGTGTAGTGATCCGAAGAACAAGGCAATTACAAGCTGGGTTAATGGACATATCATATCCAGAACGAGGGAGGTGACTGAACTGCTGGGCTCAGCAGGGGAACTGGGTTCCTCTGGGGGAGGGGAGGGGGGGAGTAGGCACAGCAAGTCTGTGCAGGGAGCGCACAGAGGGCTAAGTGCCTGGAAAAGAGTGGACTTTGTCAGGGTTGGGGGGGGCGGGTCTACTATTCCAAGAAAAGCTCTCCTATGAAGGTCTGTGTGTCTCAAAGTGGTGGCACAAGGCTGAGTGCATGGAAGTTGGCAGGTGACAGGCTTTGTGCTGTGACGTTTCCCATATTGATCGTGGATCTTCTGTGAAAAATTTTGTAACCTGTGAGCATTTCAAACCATTTCTGACCCAGGCGTGACCCACCACTTGATGAATGCCTGAATCTCAAGTCTTGGGAAAACAATGTCTCCTCTTAAGAGCTGCGGAATGAAATGAGCAACTTCTAATCTGATCATCAGTCAGAGCAGAGGAGGTTTATGATGGTAGGCCACAGGGCGGGGGGCTTGGCCTTCTCTGGAACATGCCCTCACTGACTTGGCAGAGGGCGTGGACAGCCAGCTTCCACACCGCCGCCCCTGTCCCTTCCCAGATGTCTGGGGACTGCGGTGAAATTAGGAGACAGCAGAGAACTGGCTCCCATCCTCAGAGGAGTCTGATAGGGGGAGGTACAACAGGCTCCAGGGCCTGGAGGAAATGGTGTGACCATACCCCAGGTCTGGCAGGAGGGGGAGGTTACAGCCTCTGAGGTATAATTCCTATAACCTTCCTGGTCAGTGCTGTCCCACAGACCTATAATGTGAGCCACATCTGTATTTAAAGATTTTCTAGTTAAAAAAAAAAAAAAGATTTTTGGGGCACCTGGGTGGCTCAGTCAGATAAGCATCCAACTTCGGCTCAGGTCATGATTTCACGGTTCCTGGGGTTTGAGCCCCGTGTCGGGCTCGGTGCTGACAGCTCGGAGCCTGGAGCCTGCTTCGGATTCTGTGTCTCCCTCTCTTTCTCTCTCTGCCCCTCCCCTGCTCATGTTCTGTCTCTCTCTCTCTCAAAAATAAATAAACATTAAAAAAATTTTTTTTAAGAAGATTTTCTAGTAAGCCACATTCAAAGGGTAAAATGAACAGGTGAGATACATTTTCATACATTTTCTGTATTTAATACACATGTAACCAAAATATCCAAAAAATATGATCATTTCAACAGGTAATCGATATATGAAAACTTACGGAGGTATTTACATGATTTTTTCAGGCTAAGTTCTTCACAATCTGTGTGCATTCTATACTTACTTACAGCACCTCTCGATTGGGACCAGCCACGTGTGGCGGGCAGTGAGGGCTCGGTCATCTGTCTCATGCTCTCCCCTGTGCTTGATGGAGCCGGTGCTGCTAGTGGGTGGGCAGGGGCTTGGTGCCGGTGCCCGCCTGGCTGTGGAAGGGGCTCACAGGGCCCCTCGGACGCGACCTGCCGCGTGTGGTGTTTGCAGGCCCCCGCGTGCGTTACTGGGTGGTAGGTGGCCGGTGTGGTGTGTGTGTGTCTGCTGTTCTCCAGCTGCGGTAAATATTAACGAAGGGGTGGGAGGCAGGCCCGCTGGGAGGCCTGGGCTCCCCCTCCCTGCGGGAGGAATGGAGATAATGCTGTGTACCTTAGATAGGGCTTTAGCCCCGGTCTCCGAGGCTGCTGGACCCTGAGCTGCTGGGGAAACACGGGCATGACTTCTGTTTCCAGGACTAGGATGCCTTGCCGGGAGGGTGTCAGAACCCGCAGACCTCAGAAGTGCCACTTGCCTCTACGTGTGCCTTGGCCTCACCCCGCCCCTCAGTCTCTCTCACAAACCGCCTTTGCTTGAAGACCTCTTCTCTCCAGATCCACTTGCCAACAGGCCCAGCTAAGCCCGATTTAAGGGCATAGGGAACACATGGAGTTCAGATAATATTTTCTTAAAAAAAAAAAAAATCCCAAACCAACCAGCACTCATTTATTGAGCACTTGCTGTATGCTGGGCCATTACATAGGCCGCCTCTTTCCTCATAGCGCACAGGGCCGCAGGCAGGTTGTCACCTCTGACTCAGGAGAGGGGCCTGAAAGTCAAACAGGTCAGCGTCACATGGGATACAAACCTGGGCTTTTGATTGGACTAATTCTAGCTACCAGAAAGTTCTCTCTGGGGAAGGGAAAGCAGGAATATTTACTTGTATTTGCATAACCAAACATTGGAAGGAAACAAAAAAGCTAACGTGATTACAAATGGTGGACGGATGGGGGAGGAATGGAAATATCGGGCATGAGAAGTCCCAAGGTATATCCCTGTGTATTACCTTGATATTAGAACCACTTAGATATATTATCTAATTTTAGAAACAAATGAGAGGGGCGTCTGGGTGGGTTGGTCAGTTAAGCGTCCGACTTCGGCCTAGGTCATGATCTCGTGATTCGTGAGTTTGAGCCCCACATCGGGCTCGGTGCTGACAGCTCAGAGCCTGGAGCCTGCTTCGGATTCTGTGTCTCCCTCTCTCTCTGCCCCTCCCCTGCTCATGCTCTGTCTCTCAAAAATAAATAAATGTTAAAAAAATTTTTTTAAACAAATGGGATGAAATTTTAACTTCATTTTTCTCCTCCTGGTAGACGAAGATGTGTTTCTCAGAGTAAGATGAGCCTGATGGCTAGGCTGAAAAATTTTTGCTATCCAAAATGTGTGTGAGCCTTATTTTCCATAAAGATCAATTAATCAATTTAGATGACACAAAAGAAAACACTGGCTTCTTTCTGTTCATGGCTTGGAATTGGTCTTCTTGAACTTATATCCTTGGCTCCTATTTCCTATTCTATTTTTTTTTTAATGTTTATTTTTGAGAGAGAGAGAGCGAGAGAGCGCACATGCACGCGCGCGTGTGCGCGCGCGCGCACACACACACACACACACACACACACACACACACACACAGTGAGAGGGTGACAGACAGAGGATCTGAAGTGGGCCCTGTTCTGACAGCAGAGAGCCAGAAACGGAGCGTGCACTCACAAACTGTGAGATCATGACCCAAGCTGAGTTGGACGCTTAACCAACTGAACCACCCAGGCTCCCCCTATTTCCTGTTCCAGAAGCTTCCAGTCTGATGAGGAAAACAACCTATTTCTACCCCTCAAAAACAACCCAGTCTGAGGGGGAGACATAGCCCTGCCCTCAGGGAGCACCTGAGGGAGGAGACAGCCCTGTGTTCACAGAGTTCGCAAGCCCAGCTCCTCTGGACCATGTGAGAGAAATGGAGGGGTTCCTCTGTGTTCTGAAGCACCCACTTCTGCCCTGGGCCTGGCTCATCCTTCCCATGCCAGGAAACCTCCTTCATTCTTCACCTGCTCAGTGTGTCAACATTTGATTCATTTCCCTTGAATGCTTGTTCCTGGTTCCCAGAAGGTGTCTGTGTCTCTTTCCTTGCTTCCCGTCTCTCCTGGAACCAGGGAGTGCATGTCCTGAGGGCATGGGGGAGATGGGTGCCTCCTTGAGAATCCCCCCTGCAAGACACAGATTCCGCGATCAACACTCAGACTGAGCTGGGCTGAGCAAGGGTGGGCCAGAGTGCTGGTCTGTATGGGCACCTGGGGGTTGCCCTGCCCTTTTCCCAAGCAGCGCATTGGCAGTGAGAGCGCACGGGCAGGAGGCCTCTCCTCACTTGCAGATCTCAGCTCAGTGAGTCTGACCTGGAGACGGTCGAAGGACGGGAGGCCTTGAGTATTCTCAGAGTTCCAGAGGTCATTGACCTGGGCAAGGGTGAACCTGAGGTTGGGCAGGCCGGGGCTTATACGCACACAGGCTGTGTTTTCTTCTAGGCAGAAGGTGTGCCCTTGGCAGAACTGGAGGCGCCCATCCCCATTCCCAGCCAGGGGTCCTCAGCATCCTTGAGGCAGGCCAGGCTGTGAGGCCGGTGGGCTACAGCCAACCGCACCCTACCCTGCCCCAGGAAGGTGCTCACTCCACCCCACCCCTGCTTACATTCCCTTTTCTTTCCCCACTGGCAGTGGGGTCCTAGGGGTCTGGACCAAGCCTTTGAGGCTAGAACAGTACGTGGGGATGGAATGATGGAAATCTGGTTGGGAGAATTGGGGGTGGCAAGGGAGTGAATCCCTTGAATACCCTGTTTGTCTTCCTGTCTCCCATCTTGACCTCCTCCTCCCAACCTGGCTGTGAAATTGAGAGGGAGACCCCAGCTGCCTATGGGGTCCCAGAAACTCCAGGTGGGGGCAGCGGCCGCTCTGTCATGAGGGTCTGAGATTCCTAGCCGCCAGCACCTCAGAGGTACAGAGGAAGGGTCTTGGCATGATCCAGTCCAATGCCCTCATTGAACAGTAGGGTAACTGAGGCCTACAGAGGTTTTTTGAAAACATCCTGGAGAAGCCACAGAAGAGAGGGCCCTGGGACTAGGACAGAGGACCCTGGGACTAGGACCTAGAAAGCAATTTGCTGGGATGATGCGAGGTTAGGGTGAAAAAGGTGGGAAAGGAGAAAGATATCCAATGGGGAGAGGGACCAGTGGTGTTTGCCCAGAGTATCAGGCCTGCAGGAAAAAAAACAAAAAAACAAAAAAAACAAAGCATTTGGGATCTTGGAAGACAAGACCTCAAGTAACCCCACGGCTCAGCGGTCAGCCCCCTAGGAATGTCTGTCAGTCAGCAGCACCTTTGCCTCAGCACCTTTGCTCTGCGGCCCAGAGTGACTTTGTGCAAGCCACAAGGGCCTCAGTGTCCCCATCTGTAAAAGGAGATTGGTACCCAGCCTTCTTAAAGAACTTCCCATCTCTATATGTTTATATCCAGAGGCCCAACGACATGATATCTTTGAGAGGCTTTTCTCTCTCTGGCATTTCTCCCTCTCCCTGGGAGTCCATTTCTGCATCTGTAAACTGGGGATAAAACGTAATACGTCTCTCCCAAGCTTGTTGTGAGGATTCAATGGGTTAATATATGTAAAGCAACTAGAGCCTGGCACATAAAAAGCTCTTAATAAATGTTACTTATCATCATCATTATTAATAATTAGGAGAGTAGTTGTCCTTGGCCTGTAGTGGGTTTCTTTTTTAAAGAATGGCCTGAGGAAAGGGCCTCCGTGGGGGCACTTTAAAGACAGCCCGGCTCCAGGGAGGCCCACATCCAGGCTGGAGAGCCCAGAGGACAGTGAGACCCAGGCCTCGGAGCCCCTGGAACTTCAGGGCAGGACCACTGAGGTGGCACAGGGTTTCTGGGCCTTGCACCCCAGAGGGAGAGCCAGCCTCCCCCTCCCCCCACCTCAGCTGGAGGCACCCTGCTGGGAGGCTGGCTGGAGATAGGGGAACAGCGAGAGGCATCCCGTGGAGGGCTTTCAAGAGGCTGCCCTGCTCAGGGTCAATATTTGTTCAGCTCTTGGGCTGGCGTGGTCCATCACTGCCTCTGGTCACACATTCCAACCATCGCACCCCTATCTCAGGAACGCGCTCCCATTGACTTAGGGGACCACGCCCGACATCGGTAGCGGTCTGCCCTGGTCTGCTGCCGCCACCACCCCCATTCCCAGGCAGGTGCACGGAGGATGCAGGCCAGGTGTGGGCTCTGGGCCCCGCCCCATCTGCTTCCCCACGTTGCCAACTGCAATCAATGACAGGACCTTGCCTGCTTGCCGCTGAGATTCCTACTGAAATCAGATAATTACTTGAGCAAACATTTCCTAAGCACCTACTGTGTTCCCAAGAAGGTATCCCTTTCCACCTCCCTCACTAAAAAGAAGGAAAGGCTTCTTCTAGGCCCCTGCGAAGCTTGTAATCAAACAGATTTTTCTCAACCGTGAATAACGTCTAGGACCTCATTTCAAGGGGAAAATATTCTCATGGGGCCCCAGTAAGCTGAATTCAGGCTTGCTTAGATATATGCAGACATACAACTGGATATAAAATACCTTTCACTTTTAGCTTATGCACAACTCAAAAACGAAAATCAACTTGCGGTTTAAGTACAAAGAAAACAATACGAGCACAATCGATTTCAAACGAGGACATATACTCTAAACCATCGCTTGCAGTGCGAACAGCCCAGGGACTGCCAGAATACTGGGTTTTAGTTCCTTTGAAGGAGGGGACGGGAGTCCTTGGCGCTTACTGGACCGAATACCTTATTTACATATTAAGCCCCGCCCCTGATCTTTCCTCCTTGGCCCAGGACAACTGGTCCTAATAAGGTCAGGGGCAGAGAGCTGAGGCTAGCCTTTAAATGCCAAGGCCCTGAGGGGTAAGGAGGAGGTCTGAGGACAGGATTAATTGCAGCCAGGTTCTAGCCAGGCCTTCCCCTGGTCCCCGACCGTGTCCAGAGCTCTTGACTTTCACTTATTAGCTCATTTGCTTCTTATCCCAAGGTGGAGAAGTGGGCAAGGCAGGTTGGTTCCAAGTCTCATGAGTTGTTACCCTGTGTCAGTGAGGGAAGGCATGAATTTTTAAATTTCTATTCTTATTTTTTCCCTTTTCTCCACAAAAGGTAGCATACTTTACACATAGTTCTGGACCTTACCTCTTCAGTTCATTCCACCTTGGAGGGCTCTTGATAATGATATGTAAAGAATGTCTGGATTCCCACCCCCCCCCCCCAATTTTTTTTTTTTTTTTACAGCTGCATAATATTCCATTGTATGGCTGATCTGTCATTTATTCAACCGGTCCTTTGTTGAGTTAGGTCATTTCCTTCTTTAGTTTTTACAAACAATGCTGCAGTGAATAACCTTGTACATGCGTCATTTCCCACGTACTAGGTATATCTGCAGCATCAATTCTCAGACCTGGAATTGTTGGTCAATGGGTATATGCATTTGTAATCTTGATACATATTGCCAAATTGTTCTCCACAGAGATTTGAACAATTAAACTCCCGCCAGCAATGGATGAGTGTGATCATTTCCCCACAGCCTGGCCAATAAAGTGTGCTATCAAGAAAAAAAAATTTTTTTTTTTTGGATTTTTACCAATCTGATAGGTGAAAAATTATATCTTACTATAGTTCTAATTTGGACACGCTTTTATTTACAAGGTGTCCGGCTGGGAGTGAAGGATTTCCCAGGGCCAAGCTGTTGAGGCAGGGCCCAAGCTCCTGACCTTATTTGCTTTAATGTGTGGACACCTGGCCCAGGGAGAGACTCTTAACTGTGGCAGCACCCACCCAAGTCATCTCCAGATCCGAAGGCTCCTGGAAAAGTCACATCAGCTTATCCTCACCTATGGATGGGTTGGGTGGGGCCTTGAGTGTATTCTCCCAAAACATGACCAGGCCACTGGGACCTCACACTAGTGGGGAAGTTTCCCTGAGGTTTAACCTTCTCCTCCAAAGACTATGCCGTTTTTCCAGGCTGGTCCCCTATTGTATGGGAAAATCACAAGATGAAAGGCTCCAATGAATGATTAGATGCTCATAAGCCCCTTCTGGTCTTGCCAGAATCACAATATCCATGGTGTTCCTCAGGACCAGAGACCCTGTAGAAGGGAGAAGCAAGGTTAACTTCATGATTTGTTCTGTGTGAACCCACTCCTGCTCCCGGGGATTACCGCTCTTCCTTGAGATTCATTCCTCAAGGTGAGGTCAGAGACAACCTCACCCTAAATGTGTGAGCCTGGCATTGCTGAGGCATGGGAGGCTCAGAGAAGGGGCAGTGTAGGATATTATCCTCCCTGGAAACTGCTTGAATGTTCAGATGCTGGGCCTCCTTCCTTCTGAATGCCATAGTGTTTACAGCAACACCTTGGCCCTAGCCTGGGACCTCAGAGCAGCTTAGTGTGATTTGTGGGTCATCACCCCAGAATCTCTGGACTGAAGAATCTTGGACACAAAGCAGCTCACACTTAGAATACAAAACACCAGAGTTGAGGGGTGCCTGGGTGTCTCAGTCAATTAAGCATCTAACTCTTGATTTCAGCTCAGGTCATGATCTCACGGTTCGTGAGTTCAAGCCCCGCATCAGGCTCTGCTCTGACAGCACGGACTCTGCTTAGGATTCTCTGTCTCCTCTCTCTCTGCCCCTCTCCCGCTCCTTCTCCCTCTCTCTCCCTCTCTCTCTCTCCCCCTCCCCAAATAAATAACCTTTAATAAGTAAATAAAACACCAGAATTGAAGTGACCCTAGACAGTACCCAGTTCCTTTATGGTACAGCTGGGGAAACTGAGTCACATGTAGGGTAGAGACTCACCCAAGTTCCCCTAACTAGCAGATGGCAGAACCAGGCAGGACACAAGCATCCGGCCTCCGAGGCTAGGCCTCTCTGAGCTCAGTTCTAAAGGGTGGGGTCTGAGCCTCAGGACAAGCCCTTTCTGGCTGAGGGTGGGTGCCCAGGATGGTGGGTGCCACTGCCTGGATGGCTGCCAGCTAAGGCAGGACCCCCAGAAGCCAGGGTGGACAAGGGCATTTACAGAGCCCACTGTCAGCATGCCCAGATTTGCTTCCTGCCTGCTTTTAATTGCACCTAATGATCAGCAGAGGAACCGAGAGAAACCCTGGCCCCTTCCTTCTGCCTCCCTCCCTTCTCCAGACATGGGGAGAGGGGCAGGTGGAGGCCTTGGTCTTCCCAGAAATCAGCCTAATCCCCTTGCCTGTCTTGGGAAAGCTCTTAATGAGGCTTGTTCCAAAGGGCGGGGGGGGGGGGGGGGCGAGAAGGGAGGGGGCAGGGGGCTTGCTTCTCTGCCAGTGCATGGAATTTCTGAGAAGCCCCTCCCCGCCCCCAAGATGCCAAGCCCCAAGTTTAGCTGCCAAGGATCTGGATTCAAGGAAAGAGGAACCTGTGAACCAGGCATGGAAAAGGGAAAACCCCTTGTGGCAGGGATAAGATGTGTCACTCAGTGCTTCCTCAATGTTCTCTCGATTGGTCGCCCTATTTCCAGTGTCCCCACCTTTGCTTGTGTCCTTCCTTCTCCTGGGAATTCCGTCTCTATTGCTGGCTGCCTGTTCCACCCTGGCCCACCCAGAATGGCCCAGTTCAAGCCACCTCCTCAGGAATCTACTGCCACTGCTCCAGCCCGGTGAGCTTTCTGCTCTTTGAACCCCCCATGGCTGGGGCATAGAAGTTGCTCAATAGACCCTCATTAATTAGAATATGTTGAGCACCTAACATATGTCAGTATCTCGGGCTGGCTCCTCATCGAGATGAGGATTTGAGCACCAGTAGCTGATTTGGGAGGTGATCCCATGAAAGGGTCGGTGGTCAGGGAGTGAGGAAGTGAGGCAAGGAAAGGAAGGAAGCCAATAAAATATGTGTGATTGGGCAGGTGCCCGCTGTGGGCTGCAGCTGGGGACCCCCTGGAGGCTGGGTAGAAAAGTCACCTCAAAGTGACCACCCAAGGGGAGGTGAGCTCAGGTATTATCCCTCCCCCCCGTACCCCCCCCCCAATCCTGTGATCATTGGTCGAGGGGTCCTGGGGAAGGGGAAGGGTTTGGCATCACTCCCTGGCACTCCAGGCCTGCCCTGTATGTGAAGAGAGCTGGAGCGTGAGGGGATGGTTTGTTGTTGGGCAGAAAAAAGTGGCAGGGCGTTCCACGGAGCACGGCAAAGTTCCGAGGGTGGTCGGGGGCACGTTGAGCCCGTTGTCAGCTGACGTCACCAGCTCTGCCACCATCTCTGCCCTAGCATCAGGGTCGGCTCAAGTTCAAACGAATTTTGAGACGGCAACTAATCTCAACATTAACCTGGAAGGACTGGCTGATGTTGAATTTGCAAACACAGCGACGGTTGCTCATTTAAGGAGCTTAGTTAGCAATGTGTCACCCAGACTCTTTAAGTAGATCAGTGGTCTCCAAAACAGGGTGGGCAAGACTGGTCCATCAATATTTGGGAAGGCGCTGGAAGCTTACTTCTATTTATTTTTTCTTTCATCCTTTTAAAATGTCTATTTGGCGGTGTGTTTTTTAATAATGTACATAATGTATTAGGATGGCAGTACGTGTACATTGAAACAAAAAAAATATACACATGCAGGTACACATCACACACTTATTATTAATAGAGGCACGTGATCAAAAGAATCAGGAGCCTATTGAAGTGGATGGTGGCTGGGGCCTGCTTGGGATGCGCCACAGGAAGAAGTTTCTAAGAACCTGCTGTTTTCTACCCATCAGCAAGAGGTTCGGGTTGGGCTCTCCAGTGGCATCCCCAGTGCTTTGTCAATATCCCTGTGCCCACTGACCCATCAGGGGCTTGCACCCTCTTTGGTTGCAGGATCCTCTGTTTGGAGCTGTTTCCATGGTAACAAGGCTGAAGCCATCATTTGCTGTCTCTGCTCTCGGGCCCCCTTCCCTCGGCCCTGAGGTTCCCAGGCCTGGCCCAGGCCCCATGTGCTCATGCTTTCTGGCTGATTCACAGCCTCCCCAGCCCCACTCCAGCCCCTGCACCTTGTCCTGGCCTGGCCCCTCTGTTCCTGACTGATGGCTACAGTCACTAATTACCTTAGTCATCTTTCCATCCATGCTTGTTGAGCTAATGGGGAAGGCAAACAGAAATCTCAGCACATGTGGAAAATTCCTGCTGACATGGCTAGAGGCCGTGCCCAGATTTGGCGGGGGATAAGACCTTCCCCTTTGAGGCTGCAGGGATGGACCCCCAGTGCCGAACACTTCCCATTGTTTAATCGGGGGGTGGCAGGCAGCTTTCCTGGTCAGTGCCCTGTCCCCCAGCTGGAGGTTCATCTTATCAAACATGAAGCAAGGTTGGCTCCGAGTGGGGGGACAGGGGGGCGTTACTCAGGCCTGGGGCCGTCTCCAGGTGGGACTCAGCTCTGGGCCCCCTAGGATGCCCAGCTGGCCCAGTCAGCTGAATTGGGAGGGTGGGGCCTTGGACTCGGGCTCCCTCACACCTGAGGCCTGTTAATAATTACCCCTGGGGAGGGCAGGTCCCCAGAAGACATCACTAATGAGCCAGCTAAGTGACAGCTGGACCCTTTCCTCCTCACCTGCTCTGGAAAACAAGATCTGGCCAAGGAATTATTTAACCCTCTTTGGGCTGGGAGCTCCCTGAGGACAAGGGCCGTATCCCTTCCTCAGATGGGGCTCCCTGAGTCCTTGGAGACTTCTTCGTTGTTAGTACCAGACTTCTGTTCTTGTTGTAGATGCCGGAATTTCTGCCTGGTGTGGGTCCATCCTCACCCATAGAAGGTTGCCCTGCCTGGTACTTGGTACTCGGTACTCAGTACTTGGTACTCGGTATAAGTAGAGCTGTCCAAGAGAATAGATGGTGGCAGTGTTCTGGGTCTGCACTTTGAATACAGTAGCCACCAGCCACCCGGGCACTTAAACTGTGCAGGCGAATGACTGCATTTGTAAAACCTAATTTTCATTACTTTAAAATTAAATGGCCACATGTGGCTAGTGGCTACCATACTTCACAGCACAGGTCTATAAAGTTTCACCGGGGGGGACTTGAACGGGTGACAAGCAAATTTATGCCACACGACACTCCGAGCTGCCTTGCCATTGGTGAGTGAGAACCCCTCTGGTTGCCCTGGAAGGCCTGAAGGGGTCCAAGGTCATTTTCTTTGGAGAAGCCTCCGAGGAGGCTGGGGGGTTTCCTCCCCCAACCTCAAGGACCCCCCCCCCCCAGCAGTTGAGGGGCCTGGAGGAGCAGGGAGCTGGCCAGAAAGCACCTGTTCTTAATGAGGGTCCCCAAGAGCCAGGCCGCCCTCCCTCCACAGGGCACGGGGCTGTCGCCGCCTGAATGAGGGAGATTTATGGAAAATCCTCTCACACAACAGGCGGATTTTCCAAGCCTCATTGGCTGCTCTGGTTTGAGCCTTCATTAAGGAGAACGGGGGACAATGGAGGAGGTGGGGGTGAGGCCCTGGGTGCATTCAGCTCTCTATCATTCGGCACTGGAAACTCCATCATCGCCCGCTCCCCCCTTCCTTGCTGGAAGAGAGGTCACACTCTCTCTCTTTTTAATAGTAATAATAAAAGGGCCACATCCAGCAAAGTCAGACTCCGCCTTCCAGGAGCATCTTTCTTGCATTTTAAAGATTTCCAGAGGAGACATCCTGTGGTTTTGCTTTACAATCCCCTAAGCCTTGTAATGCACAGCCTGGAAGTTCTTCCTTACAGCTAACCTGATTGTATCCTGCTTTAGGTTCGACTTAGTAGGATTTCTCTCCCCGCCTTAAAGTTATAGCGACATTTCAAGGTGGCGAGGGCAAATGTGTGATTTCCCGATGAAAAACGAGGAGTCACCATCGACTGGAGCTGAGAGACCCTGAAGATTTGCAGGGCCACCCCCCTCCCTGTGCATTTAGAGAGGACCATGATCCCCGCCGCCAAGTGGGTAGTGACAGAGTTTGAGCCAGAACACGTGGTCCAAGCTGGTGCCTGTCTATGCACTGACGGCTTCTGATGGGACACATCTACAATAAATATCCAGGGATCCCTCCTGAAGAGAGAGCAATTCTTTTTTTTTTTTTTAATTTTTTTTTAAGTTTATTTATTTTTGAGACAGAGAGAGACAGAGCATGAATGGGGGAGGGTCAGAGAAAGAGGGAGACACAGAATCGGAAGCAGGCTCCAGGCTCTGAGCCATCAGCCCAGAGCCCGACGCGGGGCTCGAACTCACGGACCGCGAGATCGTGACCTGAGCTGAAGTCGGACACTTAATTGACTAAGCCACCCAGGCACCCCAAGAGAGAACAATTCTTAAGCCAAAGGAATGGATTTCCAAGAGTGAAGTATTAAGGTTTATTCCACAGATGCTTCTTTTTGTCCTAAAGCCCCTTCTGGAAAGTACTTACTATGTGTAATAGAGATCAGTGGAAGTGTCTTAGAGGAAGTAAGGCTTACCACGAGCCTTTCAGGGTGGTAAGGCTGGGTGGAAGAAGAGAGGGGTGAGGCGTTCCCAAGGGCAGGAATAGCTGGGCAAAGACCCAGGAGGACCACGAGCAGGATCCTGGGAGGAAGCCTTTCCCCTGGGTTGGGGACAGGAGACTAGGTAGAAAGTGGATGGGTACAGCCTGTTCCCTGAGATGGTGAGGTGTCCCAATCCTGTGGGGTAACTCGCCTTGGAAGAACTGGCTGGAGCAGGAGGCGTTTATGGTTTTCCCTCTCCTGGGGGCAGCCAGAGCAAGCCAAGTTTACAGTTGCTCAGAACTCTATAAACACACTTGGTGAATGTGTGCATATGTGAGTGCATGTGTAGACAAGTGCCCTCGCCATTTGACCTTCACTTCCAAGGCTGTGTGGGCCCTGACCACCCTCACCTGGTGAAGATGCTCCATCCAGCTGGGTGCCGTTTGCTCTCTTGGGCCTGGTGCCACTTCCTGATGGGGTCAGGAAGAATGGACATCATGGGATCTTGGGGGCCTTGAAGATTTCCTGGGGCTGCAAGGCCTTGGGAGGATCTTGGAGAATGGGTGTGGGGAGGAGGAAAGGCAGGCACTCCAGCCTGGGGACAGCAGGAGCATATGTGAGTATGACAGTGTGTGTGTGTGTGTGTGTGTGTGTGTGTGTGTTCATTTGGTGGGACAGTGGGGAAGCGTGAGCCTTGGGTACCAGGAAGAAAGCGAGTGGGAG
Organism: Panthera onca; assembly: GCF_046562875.1. Classification (NCBI taxonomy): domain Eukaryota; kingdom Metazoa; phylum Chordata; class Mammalia; order Carnivora; family Felidae; genus Panthera; species Panthera onca. The sequence goes on from NC_138343.1 coordinate 41,604,595, forward strand.
GTGGGAGGATTGACTGGAGGTTTTCTAGCTTTGGGGAAGCCTTTTCTTTATAACTGACCTGATGGTGAAGAGAGTGGTATTCCAGATCCTTTTAAGAAATCACGAATACAAAAAGCCCAACCTCCTGTCTGGAACATAGGCCTCCATGTGTTTATCTTATTATTGTTAGTAATTATAATACGACACAGAGCTATTTACTGCTGTTGTGACTGGGTCACCAGAGCACTGGACGTTCTGACCAGCGCTGAACATGAGTAGAACAGTGGCTGGTGTTAGGACAGCCTGTGGTCTCAATTAGGGGTCAGTGGTGGTCAGGGTTAGGGGTCAAGCTGTGTCCAGGGTGGAGTGAGCCTGTGGCTGAGATAAAGGCTCAGTCGTGGTTATGGCTGGCTGTCGGTCAGTGGCCAGGGTGAGGGGTCAGATGCTGATGAGGGACTGTTTTCTTTGTGTTAAGCTAACGGCTCTGGAAGAAGCTGACCTTGTCTCAGAGGCATTATCCTCAGAGACCAGAGCCTCTGTTTAAGAGAACTCCAGAGGAGCCCAGAATTTGTAGGAGAAGCTCTATAGACCTGGGTTTTGGTGTTAGTTCTGCTAACTTAGGAGCCAAGTCCCAGGCAGGTGGCCTCACTTCTCTGAGCTTCTGTCCTGCCTCTGTAGGAAAGTAACACTATCTGCCTACCTAGAGGGTCAGTTCTTTGTTACTGAGCATCCTCTTACATAAGCTCAGAGGCGCCCTGGTGGTTCAGTCGGTTGAACGTCTGACTTCGGCTCAGGTCATGATCTCATGATCCGTGAGTTCGAGCCCTACATCGGGCTCTGTGCTGACAGTTCAGAGCCTGGAGCCTGCTCCGGATTCTGTGTCTGGCTCTCTCTCTGCTCTCCCCCTGCCCCCCACCCCCAGCTCACACACACACACACACACACTCTCTCTCTCTCAAAAGTAAACAAACATTAAAAAAATTTTTTTAAATCATCTGATCGCTGCTCTCACTCCAGCCCTCCTATATTTTGAATTAACTGGTGTGGGGGTGACCTGGGCAGCAGGAGTTTTGGAAGCTCCCTAGGTGATTCTAATGCGCAACCAAGTTTGGAAACCACTGGGTAAAAGCCCATACTAATTAATGAGCTAAAGAGAATGAGTCTTTAAGCATCCACCTGAGGTGTGGGTAAAACCCACCAGCTGGCCCCAGGCCCTGTCCTGGCAGATGTCTGACTGAGGGAGGTAAGGTGAGAGCAGCAAGAGACTCCAGGAAGAGCTTTCTAACTTAGCCTTCTCCACGCCTCTGTTTCTCAATCTGTGCGATGGGCTTAAAATTATATTAACCTTATGACAGTTGTTGGGGGACTGAAGTGGAATAAAGCACATTGTAAGTTGTAATAATTGGTACCAGCCAGCTAAGAGATGTTGACTGAATATTGGGGATGTGCGTGGAGAAAGGCAGGGTCCCTGGAACCCCCCTTCAGATCTCTCCTTACCAGAGATTCATGGCCGATTTATTGATAGTCTGAAGCCAGAGGGATGGGCAACATGGCCCTGGTGAACCCAGAATCTCCTGACCCTGAGTAAGATCTTTGGGGGGGTATGTATCCCGTTTCACATATTGTCCCCCTAAATATGCTCACATTACTTTGACCGTGTTTTTTTTTTTTTTTTTTTTTTTAATTTCAGGGAATACCACCCCTATAATAACCTGTAGGGCGAGTGGGGGTTGAGGAGACGGCGTTCTGCCTCTTCTCACTCTCTGCAGGGCTGGGGTAGGATGTTATGGAGCTCCCGGCAGCTTCAGTTCAGGTGTAGAGGCAGCTCCTGGCCAGGTTTCCAGAATCTTGGTCCTCAGGGAAAGTGGAGTTTTCTCCTGTGGCCTGTGTGCCTTTAAGACTTGGAGAAGGATGGGGGCACCTGACTGGGGAAAATTCCAACCAGTGGGTTCCTTTGAAATGGAAGTGACATCTAGTGGTTTGAAAAAGAACTGCCAAGCTGGCCCCCCAGGCCCAGGCTGGCCCTTGGGGGGCGTCCCTTTGCTGGCCACCAAGTCCCTCTTCCCCTGGGCCACACCCTGCTGGAGGGGTTTACAGCCCCAACAATGGGCTCTCCATGGCAATGAGGTTGTCCTGCCCAGAAACAAGACTGAAACCCCTACCCAGGCCCAGGTCCTTGCACTCAGGCCCAGGGCAGCCGGGAGGGGCCCAGGAAGTATGTCCCTTTCCCAGTGTGTCAGGGCTACAGTGTAGAGTCCCAGGTGAGCCAGACCCCTTGGGCTTCCTGTCCCTTGATTCCGAGGAACTGTGTCCTGGGTCCAGCCCCACAGAGGTCCTGTGCAGGCCATAGTGCTGAATCATCGGAAATCTGCGGCCAGGCGGCTGTTATGCAACGGCCCCACCACTGGCCTGCTGGGGTCAGCTACAGGCCTTTCAGGCAGGCGAAAGGCCTCAGGGGTTGCATGCACCGAGACTTGGAGGTGTGTGAAATAGGGGCCTGAGCAGAGCCTTGGCTTTGGAGCCAAAAAGGACGGATGTGGGAGGGGGACAGTCTCCAGTCTACGGCTCCCCAAGGTCTCGGACTTGAGGAACCCTAGTCCGAGGGGGGAGACACAGCCCTCTTCTCAAGTATTGTCAGTCAGCGTCGGAGCGGGGGGTGGGACACAGCCATGGCCTCAAAAATCCCAATCTGAGGGTCAGACGTAGACATGTCCTTAGGTAGCCCATCTGAACTGGAGACAGTCCTGGCTTCACAAAAATCCTAGGTGAGGGTGGGGGCAGGAAAGAATGACGCACGCATGAGGAACAGGCTGATGACCCTTGAAAAACTCTGGGTAAGTCAGGGCAGATGATTATAGGGTAGCTGAGCCCCAGCGACTGGGCTGCAAGGGAGCAAGTAACAGCCTCTGGGGTTAAGTAGCAAGTACTCAGGGGAGGCAATGCCTTTAAAAGTGGCAGGAAACCCCTGCCCTCCCTGTGTCTCTACCTGGTATTTTCCCCCAGGCATCTGGCTCACGGGAGGAGGCACCTCAGTCCATCTCAGGCCCTGAACTCAGTGGCGCCAGGGCCTGAGTAGATGATAAAAGGGACTAAACGGGATTGGGAGGGTTTGCTGGTATTGCTGGGGCACCTGGTATACCTTCATTTCGTCCCCATCTGCTGCGGTCCCGCCCTGCCCCCTGCCCTGTCCTACCCAAAGGCGCAGCTGCTTCTGGCCTCAGCTCTACAGTTGTGGAAGCTTCCTTAGGCTCCTCCTCTACAGTCCTAGGCTCAGGCACATTCTTCTGGCTGAGGAAGCATCTGTTCCAGAGGATGAGTGTTTCAAGGTTGACTTCCTGAAAAAGCTCTGCAGTTGGCTTCCTTCTAAGAGACTGAACACCTAGCATCTTGTATTCTTTAGAATTTCTGAGGTAGAAAATGCTTGTTTAACTTGATCTTGTTGGGATGCCTGGGTGGCTCAGTTGGTTAAGCTGGCTTCTGTGTCTCCCTCTCTTTCTGCCCCTCCCTGACTCACACTCTGTCTCTCTCTGAAAAGTAAATAAACATCAAACAAATAAAAATTAAAAAAATAAAAAAAAACCCCAAAAGCCTTGGTCTTGTTCATTTTTATCTCACAGAGGTACGATACGGACACGGTGAGACAAAAAATTCAAGTACAGTCACAGTTGGTGAATCTAGGTGAAGGGTATAGGCAGTTCTTTGCAACTTTTCTACAAGCTTGAAATGACTTCAAAACAAAATAAAAAGCTAACACCAAATTCACACAGAAATGTAAGCCTCTCTCCCATCTTTTCCTCCGGCTACTACTTAGTTCCCTTTCTTGGAGGCCCCCAAGTTACCGGTTTCCTGTACAGCTTTCTAAAGATAGTCCAAGATACATTTATAACCTTTTTTCCCTCCGTACAAATGATGGCATTCCCCCCCTCCCACCCACTGCTCTGCATTTTGGCTCTTTCACTTAACAAGCTATCTGGGAACTACATGATGTTCGTACACATAGAGCTGTTTTGTCTTTTTTTATGGCTCTAGTGTGTTCCCTTGACCTGCTGATTCAAATTTTCCTTGGGAAGATACGGTCTCATGAAGAGGGAAAGAGCGCAAACTTTGGAGTTTAGATCCCTGCTCGGCTACCAACCAGTTTGACTGTTGCTGAGCCAGTGAGTTAATCTCTTAGTGACTCAGTTTCCTCCCTTGTGGCCCAGGGTCACTAACGGCGTCTACCGCAGAGCATTTTGTGCACATTCAATGAAATGATACTTGCAAAGGGCTTAGGACTCGGCCTGGCGTGCAGTAAGCACTCAATAAACGTTCGCTACTACTCCCGAGGTAATTTTGCCAGACCCCCTTTGAGAGAGTGGGGCTGTTTCCAGGCTTTTATTACGATAAACAATGCCTCACACGAATATCCTTGCTGGCACACCACTTGGCAACTGCAGGGCTGAATCTGTAGGGAAGGTGTCAGGGAGTGGAGTTGCTGGGTCGAAGGCCGCGTGCATTTTTTAATTTGGAAAGACACTGCCAGGTTGTCCTCCATAGGGGGTCCCAGCCCCACTACCACCGGCTGCGTTTGAGCCTCTTTTCCCAAGAGCCTTGCCAACACAACTGTGTTTCACTTGAACACAGCCCGTCTCAAATCTATTGGGGCACAGAAGCCTGTTACAGAGCTTCGTGGGGGATCGCTTGGCCTTCGAGCCCTCTCCCCTCACCAGCCACTCGAGTCTGTGAGGGTACTTGCTGGGAGAAGCCAACCCACGATGAAGGCCGGCATGGTCTACAGCTTGCAAAAGTCTCTTCAGGCTGGCTTTGCCAAGACTCACGCACAGGCACCCGTTCTACACATCTTTATTAAACGTTATAGGGCTCACCACACGTTTATACGTTGGTGATGGCTGTTTTTTTCTGGGCCCGTGAGCACATCACAACGGTTGGTTCAATCGAATAATACTTTAGATTGTGCTTGTTGTCGCCATTTCGTTTCTGAGCCGGGACTTGCAACTTCTAATCACATTTTTAACATTTTATCACGCATACGAAGGCACACAGACAATGCCAGTACACAATTAGCTGTGATCATGGGGGAGGCCTGATCATTCTACCTGGAGTTAGACTTCCTGTTGTGGATAACCTATAAACCAACCTCTCTGCCTTCTCTTCATGGAAAATTGGAGTCAATTACAAAAAAAAAAAAAAGAAGAAGAAGAAAAAGAAAAGCAGACCTTGCATTGAGAAACCTGTCATCCGAACACTGAAACGTCACCAATACAAAATATATCTAAAGGGTGAGTATTTCTTTACAAAACAGTTTCTACTGAGTTAATTTTAGTAGATTTTTACTGAAGTCCTTTTAGAGGATTAAGACAGGTAGAGGATCATTTGAGGGTGGCAGCTTGGGGCAGGAGAGCAGGCCTGTTGTATCTCTCAGTGACCTGAAACATTCTCCTTGCCCACGGCTTGCATGTACCCTGATCTCCACAGGCCCAGGCTGGAGTGCTCCTTTATGATTCACTCTGATTTAGGCTGGTGTGCCAAACTTCCTAGGACTTTTTGTGGGCTCCCTGGCCCAGTCTGGCATCAAAGCCTCTGGTGCCTCTTTTCCCTCCAGTGACCTTGCAGATCTGACAAATGCCAAGGACTTCGCCTACGCTAGATCTGGTATAGAGTCTGTCCCAGGCTGCTCAAAGTGGTGGAAGCAAGTTGGCTGCTTCTCCAGAAGCCCCTCGGGGGGTCAGGTTTAAGGTGAGGGTGCCCTTGAGTGAAGGTCAGCTGTTTAATAAACTTTGTCTTTACCTCATGACAATACACATGCAGAAAAGTGCACAGATCATAAGTACAGAGCTCGGTGATTTTTTTTTTAACTTGCATCTCATGAGTTTTATATGCAATTGTTCATTCAGATCAAGAAAGTGAGTGCTACCAGCTTCCCACAACTCTTGCTCAATGTCCCCCCCCCCACCCCCCACCCCCGCCAGCTGTCTCCCCATCAGAGGCAGGCACTCTTCCGTCTTCCGTTCCTGACAGTTAGCATCGCCTGGCTTTGGAACATCATATGCATGGAAGCACATCGCGTGTACTCGATTGCGTCTGATTCCTTTTGCTCAACATTGTGAAATTCACATGTCGTGAATTCAGCGGGGTGTGCGTGCGGTTCATTTATTCTCATAGCTCTGTAGTATCCTATCAAGTGAATATACGATGTTTAATCTGTTCCACTGATAGCCATTGGGCTGCTTCCAGTTCAGGGCTATGGTGAATAATGCGGCTGTAAACACTCTTATCTACGCCTTGTGGTATACAAGTGTGCGTACTTCTTAGGTACCTAGGGGAGGAATTACTGTGCCACAGGGCAGATAGGGCCATTTTCGCAAGTGCTTTTCCCCGCGTGTCTGTCGTTCCGTCCAGCTCCTCCACGTCCTTGCCCACACCACTGTCAGTGGTTTCCATTTTACCATTCCCGTGGTCAAAATGACCTTTCTGAACCACAGATCTTCTGATCACCTTCCTGCTTTTAAAAATGCCCCCAACATCTTACTGTGAAAGCTTTCCGACGTACAGAAAAGTTAAACAGTTGTACAGTGAGGATCCATATCAACACAATCACAGCATCTAATCACACAATCAGCATTTGGTAAGGATCATTTTTTTCCACGTGTCCAACCGTCTATCTATCCATCTGTGAACTATCTTCTTTTTTTAATTGTCATGCTTCTTTAGGAAGGTGAAATTCACATACCATCACATTTACGCACTTCAAGAATACACTCAGTGCTTCAAGTAAATTTGGGCAGTTGTGCAACCATCAGCAGATTCAGTTTTAGAATATTTCTGTCACTTGACAGAGAGTTCCCTGTGCTTAGTTCCTACCCTGGTGCCCAACCTCAGGCAACTGCTAATCTATTATCTGCTTTTTCTCTATGTAGTTTTACTTTTTCCAGAAATTTCATATAAATGAGTCATGTATTATGTGGTCTTTTCTGTCTGGCTTCTTTCATTAAGCATAATGCTTTTTCTAAGATGTGTTTATATTCTTTTTTTAAAGTTCATTTATTTATTTTGAGAGAGGCAGAGTGCAAGTGGGGAAAGGGCAGAGAGAGAGAGGTGAGAGAGAGAATCCCAAGCAGGCTCCATGCTGCCGGGGCTGAGCCCGATGTGGGGCTCGAACCCACAAAGCCGTGAGATCATGACCTGAGCCAAAACCAAGGATCAGGTGCTTCACCGAATGAGCCACCTAGGTGCCCCAGGCATAATGCTTTTTTTGATATTCATCCATGTTGTCGCCAGGATACTCCAGGATACGAGTTCTTTCTTATTGCTGAGTAGTATTCAGACGTGTGGATATAACACGATTTGTTCATCCATTCTCCCGTTAATTGCCCCAGTAGGGTTTTAATGACAGGATTGCAGTCTATCATAAGGAGACCTTACCCGTTTATGGGAAGAAGAAAACGGCAGAGAGAGTCAGAGACAGAGACAAAGAGAGTTAGAGACAGAGAAGGCCATATTCTTGTTGCTTCCACATCTCCTGTCCAGATCAGCACTGGGCCTCCTCCCTGTTGGGAAAATTCCCGATCATCCTGTGCTCAACTATCTCTCTCTGAACTCTGCATACCTGGCCAGCTGCCCTCCTCGGGTATTCACAGTTCATTGCCCTGGGTTGGTATCTGTTTCATGGCTGACTGTCTCATTAAGTCTTGCAAAGTTCAGAGAGCTCAGCGCCCCGGCACATGGTTTAGGACTTGGGAAACAGTGGCCTTCAGTGCTGGGTAGGCTCTTTGAGGGCGGGAATCGTGGCTTTCGTGACTCTTCGCTGTATCTCCAAGCCCAGTAGAGCGTCAGGCACACAGGGAGGGAGAACAGTGGACAGGGCATTCGGGGTGGGGATGGGGACTTATACCATCAAGGCCTGAGCACCCCAAACTCAGGCCCTCTGGTGAGATCCCCATTAGGTAATGGCCCTGGGCCAGGTCTGGGGGCCACCAGAGTTTGGTGCCAAACCACAGCCGGGAGTGTCAGCATCACAAATGAGTTCCTAGTGAGCCTGGGGAGCAAGGAGGCTCCTGCCAACAGAGGTGAAGGCCGCTGGGAGAGGTTGCTGGGACCCCCAGCGGGTGAGAGGCCCGAGCGACAGCCAGGCATGCTGCTCCCTTCCCACCTCCCTTTCAGTCTGTAATTTCCATGATCCCTAATGTTACTCCAGACCCCAGGCCACCCTCTCTGCATGCTTCCGGGAGTGCTGAGGGTGCAGACTCCCAGGCCTGAGCCAGTGACGTCCCTGCCCCCCTTCTTGTCCCCGCTAAAATGACATCCTCAGACCTGAATGTGCCTTAACAGCTCCACTGTTCACGCATGTTGTGCCTGAGGTTCTAGAACGTGATGGTTCTCATACTTGAGTAACCCATGTTCCAATGCAGGAGTGGGTTCTCAGTTCAGCATATGACAACTTTGCGCATCTAGCAAGCTCCCAGGTGATGCTCTTACTGCTGGGCCAGAGGCCAGTCTTTGAAGATTCCTGCTCTAAAGCTTTGGGCTCTCCAAGGGCTCAACTTGGATCCTCCTCCTGCCTGGTGGCAGCTGGGGGAGGGCAGGCAGGGGAGAGGCTTCTGTTTTCCTTTCTGCGCAAGTCCCAAGAAACATTTGGATTTTAGTGACTGTGATGGTGACAGTAAGGAAGTTCACACTGGACTTGCCTTTGGCCAAAGGGCATGGCAAGACTTCTACAGAGAAGGGCAGATACAAACTCTTGTGGCCAGCATATCGTAAAGTCAAAAACAGATCAAAGCGGGAGTGTCTGAGTATTAAAGTTAGTAAGCAGTTTCATAAAAGAGATCATCAGCACTCACCATCTAATTTTAACTGCAATGTCAGTAATAAACTTCGTTTTGACTTTGGAAGTGACCCCGATAAAAAGAACTCAAAATGACATGGGTCAGGCAAGATAGTAAGTGCAATTTTTCTGACCGCATTCTAGAATGACTGTTCAGCTCAACCTTGCAGCCAAGCTGGGCCTAAAAAAAAAAAAGGTCCTTAAGCATACTCACCCCTCAAACCCGGTCCCCTGGGGCAGATATTCTCCTTCCCATTTTACAGATAAAGAAACTGAGGCATAATAATCAAATGGCAGATTCAGGATTCCGACACAAGTCTTTTTTTTTTTTTTTTTTTTTTACGCTACGTCAGACTTTAAACCCCAAAGTGAGGCGGTGTTGCCTTTTTTTTTTTTTTTTTTTAAATACCGCATGTTAAATGAGATTCTCCTGAATAATTTCTAGCCAAATCGTGGACGCGTCAGGCTGAATGGAGAGTAAGGCAAGCTCTTCTATAACTCGTGTGTGTGAACCCCATCGACCCCAGCGGGCTTTAAGAGGAGAAATCCAGCATACCCGCTGTCAGAAACGACAGATTTGGAAACAGATTCTCCTATGGGTTTATCTGGGCTTAAGACAGGTAAGATCGATCAGGGGCGCTGATCCACCGTGATCACTTTTAATTGTTCTTCGGCACCTGGGTTATGTGTGTTTAAACAACCAAGGGCAGTGCTTAGTGCTTGCTCAGGGGGATTAGAGATGGCTCTGTGTCAGCTGGGCCCCCTCAGCTCTCCCCGGGACAGATGGTTATTAAGTAAGGGAAGTGTCCACATCCTCTGAGTATTTGCACACGGTCGTATGCATAGGCCCTGCTGGGGGGCATGCCAGGCGAGTAGCATACAGGATGCCGTTGCCTCCTGGGGCTGTGGCAGGGGTCCCAGGTTTGTGTTATGAATATCATTCCCGTCAATTATCACTCTGGAACGATTTCAGACAGGGGGGAAGACCAGTTACGGATTGGATGGTGAGCTCTTGGGTTGGGGTGGATGAGCGCTAGTGGCAGGGGTGAGGACGAAAATGGGGGAGGAATGGGATAGTGGGGTTTTGACGGTTGGAGGTGACACAAGAGGGTGACGATGGTCGTGGGGGGGGGGGTTTGGTGGTACAGGAGATGGGGTGTTTGAGGAAGGATGGTTATTGGGAGGGTAGGCTGAATAGCTCAGGGAACTGGCCGGAAGGTCCAAAGCCAGGGATGGGAATTGGATCATGGTTTGGGGTGGCTGGGGAGAGCGGAGGGTTCCCTGGAGGAAGCATTGCTTTCGGACTACCCACTCCCCCTCCAGAGGTGCCTGCCCGGGGTATTTACCAAACCTGCTCTAACAGCACAGCTGGGAGGTCCTTCCTGGCGGAGATTTAGCAAACCTGTTTCCCTAGGAGGCCTCTTTTCCCACCACAAACAGATGGGTGCTGATGTCAGCAGCAGGCAAAGCTGTAAGTCAGCACTAATGGGGGTTGTGCTCGGGGGCCCAATGGAAGAAAGGGCCCTGCCCGGCATGGCCTCCTCTGACCCCCACCCCTAAGGGGGAGGGCAAGCCAAGAGGCCATCTCGGGAGGCGTTGGCCAGGCCCATGGAGTAGGTGTGCAACCTTGGGTGGCCTGAGGCTCCAGCTTGGAGTCAGAGAAACCTGGACATGGAAATCAGAAGGACCCTTGAGGGGCCATCTGGATCACTTCCATGCAGAGAAAAGGGAGGTGTTATGATTCCCATTTCCTAGATGAGGACACTGAGGCCTCGGGAGGTGAAGAGTTGTGCCCAGGGTCCCCTGGACAGGCAGTGGTAGAACCAGACTCAGCACGTCAGTGTCCAGACCCGTGGCTCTGAACCGTTTGCACCGGCCCCTCCTTTTGTGCACAGGTGTGGAGTGTGGAGCTGTGGGCCCACGGAGCGGGAGTCAGACAGAACCAGGTGGACTCCTGGGTCTGCCATTCACTTGAGGGTGGGTGTCCGTGGGGGCCTCAGTTTCTTCTTCTGTGAAGTAGGAGTGCTCAAATATTGCTCCTAGGGTCGGGGGAGGATCCAATGAGACAGGCATAAGTAAAGCTCCTTCTGAACGTTCGTTTTCTCCCCTCCATGAATTCTTAACTTCTGGGTGGGAGTTTTCTGTGTCCCTCAGTGTGTGTTTGTGTGTGTGTGCTGCTGTGCGTGTGAGAGCACGTACAAGACTCTGGATGAGTGTGTGTGTGTGTGTGTGTGTGTGAGAGAGAGAGAGAGAGAGAGAGAGAGAGAGAGACCTGAGATTCACAAATCCTGGCCAGGCAACCCCAGCAAGGGGAAGCCACAATGTTTACTGATCTTGGGAGGCATTAGAGGTTGGAGTCTCTAGGATTGGTCTGGCATGGTGGATGGTGGCAGGGGTGGTGCCTGGAGAGGGAGGAGCTCCAGGACCCCCCAGGCTGCTACAAACCCCAAAGGCTGCTGCCCTAGGAGCTGGCAGGGCAGGGCAGGGCAGGGCAGGGCAGGTCTTGAAGTTGGGCAGCCCTTCCTAGGGGCTTAGGTGAGTTTGTCCCCCAGCCTCCTTTGGGAAGACGGGTCCCACTGCTAGAACTGTCAGGACTGGGGAGTCAGTCCCAAAGGGGTCCCTGTGGGCATTTGTAGAACAGCCCAGTGGGGGTGTCTGACTAGGGGTTGGAGAATGGGCTTGAAGGCACCAGAAGAGAAGAAAGGAGGTAAGCCTAACCCCCAGGCCTCCAGGAAGTTCCACTTTCCTTATAGCCAGATATGACCCTGCCTCCCTCCGCTTGCTCTGGGAAGAAGCCTGAATAGGAATCTAGTTATTTGTGCTGGTTACTGACATTTGCATAACACGCCATCCAGGAACTTTGGGGACCTAGGATGCAAATCTACTCTCCAACGTGCAGATTTTGTGACATCAACAGAAACACTGGAGCCTGGGGAATTGCTGGGGCCCAGAAAGGTCTCCCTCAGAACAGCTTCTAAATTGCCTATAATTTCCCCCATTGCATTCACAGAAGCGTGATGTGTTGCAGTCCTTGAAGGTCAAAGTTGAAGTCAGACCTCGATGGCTTTCCAGTGCAATCATCTTACTTTATAGATAAGGAAACTGAGATCCAGAGAGGAGACATGACTTGCTCAAGATTATACAGTTAGTGATAGTGTGGGGTCAGAACCTGGTCCAGCATCTTCCATATTCATTCTTTGACTTAATATGCACAGAAGCATTTATTTGGTGAGCATCCTTCATGCACACCCAGCCCACCCTCCCTAAGCACCTCTGGCTTTATTTTGCTTCATAACAGCACCTGACATTATGTATTTTGTTGTTTATCTTCTGCCCCCTCCCCCCACTATAATGAAGCTCCACGAGGGCAAGAATTTGCCATATTGCCACATTATTATTTTTTTAATCTTTAAAAAAATATTTTAATGTTTATTTTTGACAGAGAGAGAGAGAGACAGAGCATGAGTGGGGGAGGGGCAGAGAGAGAGAGAGGGAGACACAGAATCCGAAGCAGACTCCAGGCTCTGAGCTGTCAGGACAGAGCCCGAAGCAGGGGTCGAACTCATGGACTGCGAGATCATGACCTGAGCCGAAGTCGGATGCTCAACTGACTGAGCCACCCAGGCGCCCTGCCATATTGCCACATGATAAACACTGAGAACACATAGTTGCTCAATAAGGAATTGTGGGATTCATTCATTCATTCATTCATTGGCCACCTCTCTCCATTCTGGAACCTGATGACATGGAGAGGAGTCTGAGCTGGCGTCTGTCCCACAGAGGTCCCTTCTCCCAAGACCCCAGCTACCTGAAGGTGGAAAGGATCAGCTTGCTTAGCTACCATGGCCAGGACACTGGAAGGTCAGTCACCCTTGGGGAGGGAGGGGCAGGGGGCCAGGTGTTCGGAGTCTTTCCTGAGAATTGAGAACTGGATCACATCCCAGAGTAGGGGCAGAGAAGCCTACCAGGTACAGAGAAGACCGGCGGTATAGACTCAGCTTGTGACCAGAGGGAGGGGAAAAGGAAGGTGGAAACCTGTGAAGGGTAGGAGCGGGAGCACGGAGGGTGACCCTGGGGGAGAGGGTGAATGTGGTGCTGTGGAAGGTCTGGGCACTGGGTGTCAGCTAGGCTGCAGAGGGACAGGGATGGAGGAGGAAGGGCACCGACATTCACTGGCGTTTGGGTGGGCTGGAGAGTGGGGACTAGGGCAGAGAGAAAGAAGTCCAGATTCCAGCCCCTGCAATGCATATGGTCAGATGGGAAGACGTTACTCAAACCTAAAGAAGAGCTTTGGTCGATTGGAGGCTCAGTTTTCTCTTCTGTAGAATGGTGATGATGACCCAACTCTGGGTGTGAGGGGAGATGAGCCTTGTATGAGAGGTTCTGTCTGAATGCCCTTTCCCACTGCTGGACCCCCAGACACGCCTGGCCTTGTAACCACTTCTCCCTATTCCCTGGGCACAGTCTCTGGTGAGTGGGGCTCTGGGGGCTCTGCCCCATGGAGTGGGTCACGCCCCACTCTCTCTGCTCCGCAACCCCTCTATGGTTGGTGGCCCAAGAGGTCGCCCAGTCTTCTCTGTCCAGTTGACCAGAACCCTCTGGGCTCTGGGGGTGCTGCGGGTTTCCTGGCCAGGGCCCAGGCCCCAGCCTCACTGGGGGCTGTGAGCAAGAGAGCAACAGACCAGATTTTGCAAGCCTGAAATAGTTTATGGCCAGGCTGAGGCAGGGAGGAAGGAGGGCATGGCCCCAGGAATGCAGGAGGAATGCCTGGGAGGCTTGTTCCTGCCCCCCACCCCTCCTCAACTCCCCACGGGAAAGTGCGCACAGGCTTCCCGCCACTGGGCAGCAGAGAGGGAAATGGTTTGGGCCCTAACGTTCCTGGGGCCAGGGCTCTCAGGGCCAGTGAGTGGGTATATATATGAGGGGTGGGCTAGTCTTCCTCCCTGGGGATCATCTCCAAGGAGGCCACCAGGATAGACTGATCTGTCCCACTAACCCAGGTCAGTCTTCCCTCTGACTTGGCCGGCGGCTCTGTGAACACGTATCTTCATTACAGGGAGTGGGGAGGGCTGTTTTTTGGCTTGAAGCAGGGCCTCTGTGTCTCTCTTTAGACTGGGAGCCCCCTGAGGCCAGGGTTTCTGTGTTCCCTTCAGGCTTGGAATTTCTTAAGGACTGAGGCTCTGATGCCCCCCTCGAGTGGAAGCCACCTGGAGGGAGGGCTGTACCACCCTCCACCCAAATGCCTCCCATGGCCAGGATGGGGCGGCTGCTGAAGCCGGCACTACAAGATGCAGTCTCCATCCTCTAGGTCCAAGGCTGAATTGCCCTCAAACCTACCTGGAGAGTGGGGAGACTTTAGGGGCCAGTTGAACCTCATGGACCAGCCTACGAACAGTCTTTGCCCCGAATCCTGTTCACAGGACACTTGAGGCTCTTACCTTTGTGAGGCAAGGAAAAACCATGCCTCCATTACTCATCTGGATAATCCACTTGGCCTGGCTGGCACCGTACTTGGGGCTTGCTTCTTCTGCTTGTAGCCTGGGGTCCACCCTGGAGAGGGGTTGGGAGCAAACAGGCCATGGCGTGCAGCTCTCTGTCCACTAATGATACCTGCACATTCCTGGGACCCGTATCGGGGCCAGTCATCTTCCCTTTCATGTTTGGCTCTGTCCCAAACATGACAGCCCGTGGATGGGGTGGGGGCTGGGCCGGGGCCCCAGGGCAGGGGGAGGTGGAGTGGAGAGGTGGAGAACAGATGCCTGGCTTATTCTCAAGGTTCTAGCGCCCTCAGTTTCTACCAAGGTGCTGGCTCTGGTAGGGAAGACACAAGATGTCAAAACTGGCCAGACCCCACCCCTTTTTTAAAGATATGGTTCTCTTGCCTCTACTGGAAGGACATTCCTTTCCAATTCCCTTATACTCCTAGTTCAGCCCAAGGAGGCCAGTCTGTGGTCAGGGTTATGGATAGTCTGTGCAGAGATGGGCCACTGTGTGGATAGAATTAGGGTGACTGAGATCAGAGTTTAGGATCAGTGTAGGTAGGATCAAGGGTCAGACTGTACCCAGGATTAAGGATCAGTTTATACCTGGGATTAGGGGTCAGTCTACACCCAGGACCAGGGTTAAGTATATATCCAGAGGTAAGAAGTCAATCTATATTTAGGATTAGGACTCAGTCTGTACCCAGGACCCAGGCTATATTTAGGACTTAAGGATCAATTCATGTTTAGGATTAGGAGTCAGTTCAGGGGTTACCTGGCTGGCTCAATCAGTAGAGCGTGTGGTCTTGATCTCAGGATCGTGAGTTCAAGCCCCACACTGGGCATAGAGCTCACTTAAGTAAATTAATTAATTTAAAAAAAAAAGGATTAGGAGTCAGCACACAGGTCAAGGATCAGCCTATACCTAGGAACAGAGTTGTCGATACACAGAATTAGGGGTTAACGGGCACCCAGGGGTGAGTGCATGTTTTACACTGGAACTGAACCTATGACTTGGCCACAGAAGGTGATCCTGGCCTCTCTGGTCATAGAAGGCAGAGAATACAGTTTGCAGTTTGGTGGAGAGAGTGTTTGCTGATTCCTTAGCCATCCATTCTGGGTACCCACCTATGGGAGTTCCTAGGGACAGAGCGGGGAGCCTCATCACTCACAGAGAAAGCTTCAACTTGGAAAGTCACTAGCAACACCAGCCTAAGCCCAGTGGGATGGAGAACAGTACTCGGGTGAGGTCCAGTGAGTGACTCAGAGGCAACGTTGCCCAATGGCACGGCCGGCTGGCCGGGAAGAGAACCCAGCAACTCCACAGATGGCATTTCTATTTACACTGTACTTCTTGAAACTCATTTACCAACAGCTCATTCTGCAAACATTTCCTGAATACCTACCGTGCTTTAGGCCAGGGGTTCTCAGACTTGAGTGCACAGAAGGATCACCCAGGAAACTTGGAAAAGGCTGATTTCCCAGGTCCCACCCCAGGGGCTTCAGAGCAAAAAAGTGCTGGGGGCTTCCCAGGAATCTGCATTTTGAATCAACCACTGCGGTGGTTTTAATTAAAACCATACTTTTGGTACCTGTCCTCCAAAGTCTCATCACCCATAATGCTGTCTGGTGAGTTCGGTGGGTTGATGCTACTAAGGATTTCCCAGGTAAAAGGGTGTACATGACTGCTTTCAGAGAAGACCCAAGAGAGCCCTGCAAGGATGTAACAGTGAATTTCTCCCTGCTTTCTGACCACCGCTAAGTTAAAACTGTACTTGTCTTATTGCAAGAATTGTATAAAACTTAACTGTTTATCCCAAAGCATTTTCATGTGCTTGGCAAGATAGGAGAATTAGACAGACTTACATCTGATTAGTGTTGAGCATAGGAGTGTAAAGCAGAGCATAATTAATGCATTAAATGAGGCAAAGTAAAACAATGCATATGAAAGTGCTGTCCAAGTACAGTGCTGAGGGAGGAAGCAATGCGTGACAGCTGTTATTATTAATAACTTACCAATTGTTTATAAACAGCCGTCCTGAAAAACACTGTTCAAGCAGTGAAGACCAACCTTGTTTAAACCGTGGCCCTGTGCTTTGTCCCGCTCTCCCCTGCAAAGTGCCACCAGCCGAGAGCTCTGCCTGCAGTTGGTATATGGAAACCACAGGGTGTATGTTTTCCTTTTCCAAATATTAAATTAAAATATTGATTATGCTTCTGCAGACAGCACATTTCTCTCTCCCCAAACTGCCCCTTGAGCAAGAACCCTGGTGCTGAAGTGTTCAGTCATCTTGAGGACGTTGCTGAAGGCAGGGAGGCTGGACAGTATGACACCCCCACCCCCGCTCCTGTCTGCGGCTCACAGCCATGTGGCATGCTTCTGCAAGGTTACATAAACTTTCTTTATTTAAGGTTTCCACTCTTCCCTCTGAGAGTGAATGGACTTCCGGGCCTGCCTGTGGGGCAGGAACTTAAGGTATTGTGCTGCTCAGAGGGGGAGAGAGGGCTGGACGGAGTCCCAGGAGCTCCTGGAGGCTACACCCTCCCAGTCTGGTCCTGGGAATCCAGACCTTCTTGTGGGGAGGGCAGGAGGTGACCTTCCATTCCCCTAGGCTGGGCTGCAGGCCACCTGGTCACAGCCTTCTTGGACACTACCGGGGAGATTTTTCATTTATCCTAGTTAAACTTCACCTTGTTGGTTTCAGGCCAGGGTTTCCAGAGTGGTATGGGATTCCTCCGGTTCTTCCAGTGGGCCAGTGACTTTCCCAGACCTCTGGACACTCCCAACCTTCTGAGTCACACCTCCCCAGGGCATCGCTCCATTTCATTCATTCATTCATTCATTCATTCATTCATTCAAACAAGCTTTCATTGAACAGCCGTGAGACTCCCTGTACAGTGCTAGGCACTGAGATCCAGAGGTAGAGGCACGGTCACAGTGTAGACAGAAGCAGATCATTTCTCTCTAGTGTGGTATAAGTATGTCAAGGGATTATGGGGACATGGAGGGCGTGTGGAAGACAAGGAAGTCTTCATGAGGGAAATAACGCTTTATCTGACTCTCAAATTATGAGAAGGGAGGAGTGGACTGGGGTTGTCCAGGCAGAGAGAACAGCCTCAACATAAACCCGGAATCTGGAAACAGCACCGCCAGGGATGCTTTCAAAGCCACCATCTAGGGGCACCGGGGCGGCTCAGTCGGTTAAGCGTCTGACTTCAGCTCAGGTCATGATCTCATGGTTCGTGGGTTCGAGCCCCATGTCGGGGGGGAGGGGCTCTGACAGCGCAGAGCCTGGAGCCTGCTTCGGCTTCTGTGTCTCCCTCTCTCTCTCTGCCCCTTCTCCACTCACGCTCTCTCTCTCTCAAAAATGAATAAACATTAAAAAAAAAATTCCAAGTCACCTTCTAGGGGTTGCATTTTGAGGTTCAAAGCAGAGAGAGTATGGGGCTAAGGCTGGAAAAGCCTCCAGGGGCAAGATCACAGCAGAGTGTGGGGGGCCAGGGCCTCACCCTGGAGGGTAGGGTAGTGGAAAGCATGGAAGGTTTCAACTGCAAGAGAATGAGCTGGTGAGGTCTGTCCATTTGGCAATGTCCATTAACGGCACCCGATGTATCTTTTCTGTGGCTGTGGGTTCTTAACGGCTCTGGGAAGCTGGGCTGCCGTAAGAACTGGGCAGGGTCAGGAGCCACTCAGCTGCAAAATCTAGGGGAGGGAGAAGTCTTTCAAGCCAGAGAAACCTGGATTTGGATCCCTCACTATTTGAGCTCTGCCAAGGTACTGAACCTACCTCAGCCTCAGCCGCCTCATCTGTAGAATGGGAACAATCCAATACTGATAGCCAAGGGGCAGTGAGAGAGTGAGAGAGCCTCTACTGGAAACTGTCAGGGAATGGAACCCAGGGGAGCGGGGGCTGGAGCTCATTCCAAGACTGTAACTGAGGGGGCCAGAGCCTGGTCTCCCGGCCCTTTGGCCATTGCTGCCTGAGCAGCTATCTGTACCGTCCCTCCTTGCGTGAGGTCTGATAACAGAGCCTGGGGCGTTATCCCCACCATAAACAGTCAGGCCCTGGGTTTTTCCTCCTGATCTGGTACCTCGGCCCTGTGTGCCCTGTGGCCCACCAGCTCTCTGGCCCCAGAGCAAGGGTGGAGAAGAGAAGGGTCTGCCCAGCATCCGGCAGGCTTCACAGTTATGCAAGGCTGTCCGATTCCAAACAAACTATAAACCTACCACCTCCCTGGCAATTCCAAGCATTCTGGCCAGCAGGCGGCCAGGCTGCCACTCCTTGGGACAGCCAGGGCTCCAGGTCACAGGTCAGGTCCGTCTGACCTAGGGTGAACCTACTCTCACAGTGTCTGGGTCTGGCAAAGCTGGGTCCCCGGTGGAATTGAAAGAGTTCTGGGCAGGGAGTTAGGGGTTCTAATTTCTAATCCTAACTCTCCCACCAACTCAGTGTGTGACCTCGGTAAGTTCCTTCTCCTCTCTGGGCCTTAGTCACTGTGGCTGAGCTTCAGGAGTTTGGTGGTGATGATCCAGGGCACCTTCCATCCTGGTGTGCTGGAGTTTGCTGTGACCTAAGCCCTTGGAAAGACTCCCCAGACTCTGGGCAAGGGCACGCCACCCCTCCTCATTTATTCCTTATCAGCTCCAACTCCAAACAGCAAACCACAGGCAAGAGAAGAACTCTGGTCACACGTGACCTGTATAAGAGGGAGGAGGAACTTCTTGGATGTTTCTGGAAGCTTCCAGATGCTGCCTCATTCATTATTCAATGCATTCTTTCATTCAATGAAATTGAAGAATGCATTCATTCATTCTTCTTCATTCATTTGGTTAACAATATTAAGGGGCACCTATTCTGTGCCAGACCCTGTGCTGGGACCTGGGATCTACTGGTGAACTAGATGGACAGGGTCCTAGTCCTTACTGGAGCTTGTGGACTGGCCTGGCCTATTTTTCCTGAGAAGCTTGAATACAGCAGGCCCGTGTGTAATACCTGGAGAGTAAGCCCTGAGAACCCTGAGACCCGT
Source organism: Panthera onca (assembly GCF_046562875.1). Classification (NCBI taxonomy): domain Eukaryota; kingdom Metazoa; phylum Chordata; class Mammalia; order Carnivora; family Felidae; genus Panthera; species Panthera onca. The sequence goes on from NC_138343.1 coordinate 41,623,903, forward strand.
TGGGACCTTGTCCTTATCATGGACCTCTATCCTAATTGTGTAGGACCTCTGTCCTAATCGTGTAGAGCCCTATCCTAACCACTGAGAGGGAATTGGAGGAGAGAGCAAATCTGTCTCTGCTCCAGGAAGCCCCCATGCTGTGCTGATACCCAGCCTTTACTTCTGGAGGCTCCAGTCACCCCCACAGGGACCCACTGGAGCCACGTGTCAGCAGGTGCAAAACCAGGCCCTGCCCTGGAGGATTCTGGGCGAGGGCAGCCTGCAGCTCCCAAGGAGCAAGGAGCATTTCTCTGGGCTGCTCCTCCTGCTTATGGATAATACAGTGTTTGGTACGAAGGGGTTGGGGAATAGAGGCTGGAAAAGAGCACATGCCCGCATAGCCCTTTGGGTCTGGCGGTCCTGTCTGTGGAAGTGGTCACGCTCTGGGGAAGACTCTGGGTCCTTCTAGAACTTGGGAAGGTGGAGAGGGGCTGCCTTGAGCCACATGAACAGCTGACCCCCTGATGTTCTCACAAGCACAGGCCTGCCCTTGCACCTAGCAAAAGCGAGGATGTATCAGAGAATAGGCCCACTCATGAGGGGCGTGGCCCACAGAAGACTGACCTTCCACAGGGGTGATGGGCACCTGGGCCCTGCCTGCCCTCCCTCTACACCATGGCCAACTTGACCATCTCCTCTCCCTCCTGGCCTTCCAGACTCCCAGGGAGGTAGAGGAGAGGTGCCTTGCTTTGCTTCCCCCAAACTTCCTGCCTCGGGCTCTGGCCAGAGTTCAAAAGGACAAACACTGACAGCCTCCTTCTTTCTTGTCTATTCCCTGCCACTTACCTTTCAACAGTCTCCATTTTGCTTAGACCCCTGTTAAGCTTGGCTTTCTGGGTAATTCCAGACAGTACGTTTAGTAGTCAAGCTAATGAAACGGGTTTAGTATTCCAAGCCAACGTCAGCTGACCTGATTTTCTCGTGGGGAAACTGAGTCCCAGAGGGAAGACAAGGACTTGCCTAGGCTCAGCCAGCCAGCCAGGGCTGAGCTAGGACCAGAACCCAGGTTCCTGCAGCTTCCCAGGCTGGCTGCCTCTTGGGCTGGCTCCAAAATTCCAGGCGGGACCAGCTGCATCGTTTGTGAGGTCTACCGCAGAATGAAAACGCCATGCCACTTTATAATGTTGAAACGTTATTAAGAATTGCAAGATGGTGACAGCAGATCACTAACCGAGTGTGCGGCCCTTCTAAACATGGGCCCTGGTACAAAGGCACAACTCCCATGTCCACAGAGCTTGTCTGAACCCTAGGAACGTGGAAGGAGGAGAGGGGGAGCCCCGCCAGATGGCTCCTGGGAGATCAGAGGATGCGCGCCTCACCGCCGGATATGTCTCTGAGCCAGCAAGATTTCCAAGATCAGTAAAAGCCACCACTTGGGGATCGCTCCTGCACCGTGGGGTGCAATGCCAGGCTTTCCACAGGTGGCGTGGCTGGGGGGAGGGCGGCGGAGACAGATCCAGAGGTGTATCTTTATTAGCAACTAGCTGTCTTAAACATCCCCCATGGAAAGTTCTTAGGGACCTCCAGTGGGGACTGGAGGTGCAGCCACAGGCACCAGCCGAGGCTCCAGGCTGAGTGATGAAGGAGGTGGCGAGGGGGAGGAGGCCGCCACCGTTCTACCACCTTATGCAAGAGGGAGAACAAAGGGACTTTGCTGGGAGGTATTATAAGATTAAGTGGCTGGGTCCAGGACAAACTCAGCAAGCCCCTTGGGACCTGAATTAGCAGCAGCAACTGAAAGGGGGGAATTAAAGCTCCTGGCCCTCTCACAGAGGCCCCCACCCCCTTAGTCCCTGCCTGGGCCTCGTCACAGAGCTAATCTGCTGCCTTGCCCAAGTTCCTGCCTGGGGCCTGCGAGAGGGGCTGGTCCCCTCCACTTAGAGGGGACCAGAGCCTTCCTGGGGAAGGCGCTGCCTGACCCCTGACCCCTGACCCCTGACCCTTGGGGCACAGGCTCTGAGCAGGCTGGGTGGCCCAATTTGGGCTGAACTCAGACACTTGGCTGAGCTTTGGGTTTGAAGGGAAATCACTGCTCCTCTCTGGGCCTCTCCTTCCTGCTGATAAAGTGGGAATTTGAGGCTGTGGACCCAGTGGCCGTGCTGGGGGTCCGTGAGATGGTTCCAACAGGCGTCGGGGTAGACACCTCTCAGCCACATGGTGCCTGATAGGCCGGAACACCCGCAGTACAGAGGGGCTTTGGAATCTCGGGCTGATGGGTGTCTGATTAATTTAAAAAATGAGAAAGTGTTCGGGGTTCCACGATCCGGTCCCCCTTGGCCTTCCCGGCTTCACTTCTCCCTACCTCCCATGTGACAACGTATGTGGCAGCAACAGCAAGCTGCACACACCGTGCTCTCTGCTCCTGCTGCTCCCACCCTCTGCTATTCCCTTTCCTGGCTTGCTTTTCATTTCTTGAGGCCCAGCTCCGTCTACCTCCTGGAAGCCCCCTGCCTTCCTCTCCTAACGTCTCTCGGTGCACTTACTAAGCTAACAGTCTTCTCTCGGCCTGTGTCTCTTTCTCCCAAGAGACTGTCAGCTTCTAGAGGCTGGGGCACGGCACCTGGGCCACACAGGACCTGGGCTCGGGTGTGGCACCTGGGTGCACTGCCACGAGGACCCCTGGTCAGCTCCCAGTGCTCAGGGGGGACAAGGACGACATAGCTGCACAACAACTGAATCACCTGTGTGTTGAAGGCAGTGGGGAGACTTAACAGGGTGATGATGGGAAAGGGTAAAACCAGCGGAATCTGTAAGTTCGAGACCTGAAGGGGGTAGTAGAAGGCGGGAAGGACAGGAGGAGAAGAGCCTGCCAGGCAGAGGGAACAGAGGGCGTGGGGGCCCTGAGAGGACCAGGCAGGCTATGCACGGAAGCTGGGGGCGGCGGGAGAGGGTGGGAGTTGTGGCCAGGGTGGGCAGGCGGGCCTCAAAGGCTGCGGAGGGGATTGTAGACCTTATCCGGAGAGCAATGCAAAGCTATTAAGGGGTTTTAAGCAGCTGAGTGAGCGAGGTGATGAGATTTGCATTTCTAAAAGATCACTTTCGCTGCTGTGTGGAGAGTGGATTAGGAGGACAAGAGGCTATTGCTGTCGTGAGAGGGGACAGAGAGGGGAATATGGACAAATTGAGAGATGTAGGGTGGGAGTTGACAGAATTTGGAGGTTGGTGGGATTTGTAAGGAAAGGGAGGAGGAGAGGGGGCTCCGGGTTCCCAGCCCACGCCTTGGGGTGGCCAATGGTGCCGGTGGACGGCATGTACCCGTGCATCGCGTACCCCCGACAGCAGGACATGGGGGTGTGGGTACTGGAGGCAGCATCCCTCCTCAAAGCAGCCCCATGAGGCGGGAGTGTGGGACCAGCTCGCGGCTGCCCAGCTGTTCTCCATGGTCAGTGTGCCGGTGAACGGGTATGCGTGGACGGAAGGGACACAACCCCACCCAGACTCGTACGGTACTTATGTGTACCCATACCCTTAGACCCACAGAGAGATTCACAGCACCCGCTTGGATATGGACGTTCGCACACCCACATGCTTACCCTGAGTAGGCCCCCTGGCGTGCACAAGGTTACATGTGTAAATACATCTTAATTATTAATGCTAAAAATAACCAACACTTACTGAGTGTTAAATACTTCATATTCCACAGAGTTGCACAAAAACACCGCCACAGCACCCGCAGTATATGTATGCACGTCCCACGCGTGTACTCACACGTGTGTAGGACATGTACATGTAGGCACGTAAATATTACGCACCGCAGACTTTGGTATAAGCGTACGCATGTATATTACAAAGGCACAAATTGTCGCAGAGCTATTTTCGGACGCACACATAGGCACACCCACATATGTACAGTATAGGCGTTCAGTTCCCATGCGTACATTTCCTCTTGTGCAATACCTCCCCAGGAGGTACACCCTTGCACGTACATCACACGCTTGTGTCACACGCTCACGTACGCAGCACACACAGATACAAACTCTTTGACCCTTTCTTCCACAGGGCAATTTATGACCATCCGGGCTCATGTCCGGATTTGCCATTAACATTAATGAGGTGATGTCGCCCGGGTGTTCGGAAACCCTCGTCCGGGTGGGGGTGGCGGGGTGGCAACGGGGAGAGGACAGAGAGGCCATGGTCACAGAGGAACAGCTAATTATCCGGCTGACCAAGGTTTGATTGTTTTTCCCACGGCTTCCCCCACTGTCCCCAACACAAGGCCAGGTTCTGGCTACTCCAGAGGGTGTTGGGGGCAGGGAGCACGACCAGGGAAGGGGAGGGGGAGGAGGGAGTGGGAGAGAGCGATGGGGGGTGGTATGGTGACTGACCCCAATTTCAGTGTTGCCCCTCACCCTTCATCAGACACACTCTTTGCCTAGAGCTATCTGAATTGTTTCCCCGAAATGGTTAAAAATTCTTAAAGACTTGAGTCTTTGTGGCCCTTTCTGCCCCACGGTGAACCTTATATCAGAATCAAATTCAACATCTTCATTTCAGGAACTTTAATTTGCTGACCCAGGGGGCATAAAAGGAGTCCCACTCACGTGTTACTGCCTTGATATCTAGCACAGGACGCAGCAATCCCCGTGCACAGTGCTCATTGCTTCCTCCCTTCATGCTCTGAACCACTATTTTATGAGCCGTGAAACACTGTTTTAAGCAATTCAACTTCCTGCAGTCACCTGAATCCACGAAAAACTTTTTCGAAGCTTGAGGGAATAGGGGCTTCCCATGAACTCATCAGTCAGAGAAATGCCTCCCAAGCCTTTTGGGCATTACGATAACAAAGGGAAATGACAATAATTAAAATGCAAATGCAAATAACCTTTGCACACCTTTTCCCTGCTAGCAAAGGTGTCTTTCACATCCTTTAGTCATCTGAGGCTCACAAAAGCCCTGTAAGGCTAGCAGGACAGGTACAGTTTTCCCCATTTCACTGATGTGGAAACTGAGGCTGAGAGAGAAGAGGTTTGCCCTTGGTCATGTGACTAGGGAGGAGTGGGGCTGAGACTTGGATCTTTCAGGCCCCTTCTCTGTGAATCACTACATGGTCTCTGTCATTTATTTGTGGGCCTTCCTCCCAAAACATAACATAGAGTAGATACCATGTGTTTCCACAGAACTTTTCCTTCAATCTCCTGAGATACCTGGAGAAGTCCTGGGGTGGAAGGTGGACGATGTGGTCCCCAGCCACAGATTTGGGTCATGGACTCCAACTCTGGGAGGAATCTGGGTGGCCTTCTTGTCTTCCCATAGACAGAGATGGGGACGGGGCACCTGGGTGGCTCAGTCGCTTAAGCATCTGACTTCAGCTCAGGTCATGATCTAGTGGTTCGTGAGTTTGAGCCCTCTGTCGGGCTCTGTGCTAACAGCTTGGAGCCTGGAGCCTACTTTGGATTCTGTCTCCCTCTCTTTCTGCCCTTACCCGACTCGTGCTCCATCTCTCTCTCTCAAACATAAATAAACATTAAAAAAAATTTTTTAATAAAAAAATAAAAAATAAATCTTAAAAAAAAAAAGATATGGATGGACACATCAAGGGTTTCTCGAGCTTTGCTGGCTCCAAGGTGACTCCTGGGACCTCCAAGGAGGCCCAGATCAAAGACTGGCGGGGTGGGGGGCGACTGGAGGAGGCCTCCAAAGCCCTGGTCTAAACACCACCTCCAGACATGTCTACCTAAGGAATTATTAGCTTGGTTTTGCAAATGGGGAAACTGGAACCCCGACGAGTCATTAGGGCAACAGTATTTATTGAACACTTATTATTATATTATTAAGCCCTGAGCTCAGTACTCAATATGATGAAGGACTGAGTGGGCAAAGCTCTCAAGCAGCTTCCAGTCTGGTGGGGAAGAGAGTTTGGGACTTGGGATCACAGAGTCTGGGTCTGAGTTCCAGCGTAGAGGGCCATTTGTTTTTGTACAACGCTGATCGAAAGTCACGTAACCTCTCTGAGCCCCAGTATTGTCATCTCTAGAATGGGAATGTTCCTACCTTCCTTCAAGCCTGCCATTACAATCAGATATACAAAATGCCTGTCGCAGCGCCCCTCACAGACATGATGCTCACTTGATGTGTTCCTCCCCTCTCAATTTCCTGCCAGGCTCTTTTCTGCTCACTTCTTCTCCCTCCTTCCCTTCTGGCCACTCCCTCGTGATTGACCACCTCTTTTGGAAATATCTGAACTCTTGGCCCAACTCTGTCAACTCCCCCACCACTCCCAGCCCTGTCCTAGCTTGAGTAGGAGGGGTACTGAGCAACACAGGGTTGGGGGGAGGACTGGGGGTCGACAGCTCTCCCTAACAGCCTCTCATGTCATCCCTGTCCCACCCAGAGGAGACAAGGATACCCAGAGACACTTCCTCCCCCTTTCTCTGGCTTCCTTTTCCCAGGAAGACTCACTTCATCCAGCCAGTGGCTCTTGAAAGCTGGTAGGCACCCTGAAGCCCTTTCTCAATGCCCTTGAGAAGCTGATTCCAGAAAGACAAATGCACAGATCAACAAGCCCCAGGATGTCCTAGGGGAGGTGGCTCAAAAACTTCCCTAGGGAAATTTGCTCCCCTCTCAACTCTGCAGCTTGGTCCTATTGGATGGCAGGGACTGGGGGGCAGGGGGTGGGGGTGTGCCGCTGTGACAGGAATCTCTAGAAGAATAGAAAGTGGTTCTGTAAGGTCAGTGGGGTCAAGGTCTGTCTGCCAGGGCTCTGCAGAATGGGGGCAGTCTTCCCTTCTCTGTCCAGCCTGGATGTGGGTGATCACCCCAGATGGGGATGGGGACTTCTGGGTCCCTGCCCCAGCTGTGCCTCTGCTCCAACCTTGGCCTCAGATCTGCTCTCTGAGCTTCGGTCTCCTTTCCTGTAAAATGGTTGAATAACCAGCTCCCCCACCCCCACCATGTCTACCCAACATGGTAGGTTATGGGCATCTCATAAGACTATGAATAAGAAACAGTTTCAAATGCGCGCAGTGCCATTCGGAGGGAACTGGGGTTCCCCGTGGGAACTTGGACAGGGCTGTGGGGTTCAGGCTAGACCACGGCACATTCTAGGTAGGAAGAAGGGTTGCCAATGCCGAGGGCCATGCTTCACTGGCCCTGTCCTTGCCCTAGCCTTAAGCTGTAAAAACACCAGTTAAACGGAGCCAGGGATGCCTCAGAATTCTTTTCAAGGGCAGCCTGAGGCAGCAGGTCCTGCCAATACCAACACGGAGAGCCTGCCGGCTGCCTGGGCACCCTGGTCAAGGCCCCTGCGCTCAGCAGGTTCACAGCAGCCTGCTCCCTTGGGCAGCTGGCTTGGCAGGAATCTCATAGCATCCAGCTGAGGTTCAGGGCCTGTCCTGTCCAGGGGCACCTGGGGTGGTGGGGGTGTGTGTGTATGAATGGGGGCTGCCTGGAAACAGTGGGTTGGGAGGGACCTGGCCAGGAATGTGAGCAGGGAGAACAGGGTGTGAGAGCAAACAGTGGAACCAGCAGGAACGTGGATGCGGATGTGGGGGCAGGTGGGGGGCACTGGCTCAGAGCACTGGCTGGCAGTCACTGGAGGTGAGGGCAGGGGCTGAGGGATGGGTTCTCGGGATAGACTTTCACACTGTCCCCCAGCACCCAGGCTGTGATTCACCAGCATTTCACCAGAATGAAGAATGGGGGGGGGGGGGGTGGTGGTGCTGGGGTTCTTCCCCTGACCCCACCAGCCAGGCCTCTGTGCTTTCTCAAAAGTCATACCTTAGTAGCCTGAGATCTTAATAGGGAGAACTGGGCTTTGGGCCTGCTGTGGATCCTGGGCCCTTCCTATCTAAGGCTAAGGAGCTCTTCCCAGAAAAGGGCCCGGAGAACTTACATGTGCTTGTAGAATTAGGGGCTCAATGTCACCAGGTTAAGAAGGCTGTTCGTTCCATTGCTGCCTCCTGGCAGTACAACCGAAGGCAAATTGCCTCCTCTAAGACCTCAGGTCTCTTTATCTGTAAAATGGGGGTAGAACAACTTCTGTGCACCACTGCGAGGGGACTGGGGTCAGGCAGACTGATGTGGGCCTCTGGAAGAAGCTGCCAGGGCCCCAGAGGTGGTCTTTGTGGACGAGAGGGTGGGTACTTTGGTGGGACCTGGGGAGGAGGGAGAGGGACGGGCAGCTCATGAGCACCTCCTGGCCCAGCTCACTTAACAATAAGCACATGATTTAATGCAGCCAGTAAATCCTTTTCCGCCTCGGCCTCTCAGCTACCGCGCGACAGGCTCATAATTCAGTTTTAAACAAGTCTAGGATTAGGGCTGCAGCTGTGGGATGCAGGGGGTGTCTGTGTGTGGGGGTGCATCTGGCCTGGGGGCTGGCCACACTGCTTCCCATGCAGGGGCAGGGAGTAGGGGGTCTGCTGGACTAGGAAGGGGGATGGCCTGGCAACTATCTCAAGAGGAGGTCTCACAGCCCTGGGGAGGGTTAGAGCCTTGCAGAGGGGTCCCTGGAACCACAGAATCTCAGGGCTGGGAGGGACCCCAGTCTTCATCATGCTGCCAGGCCCGGGCTATAACGGGCAACTTTAGAAAGTTGGGGGGAAGAGAGAGGGGAAGTCACCATTGGTCACTACTGGTCTCACTTTTCACATACGAAATGTATTTTTTTTAATCATTATTTATTTTGAGAAAGAGAGAGAAAGGGAGAGAGAGAGAGAGAGAGCGAGCATGTGTGTTAGGGAGGGGCAAAGAGAGAGGGGGAGAGACAGAATCCCGAGCAGGCTCTGCGCCACAAGCCCAGAGCCTGACGCGGGGCGCGAACTCACCAACTGTGAGATCATGGTCTGAGCTGAAACCAGGAGTCAGACACTTAGCCCGCAGAACCAGCCAGGCGCTCCCTCATACATGAAATGTATCTGAAGTGGAGCCTGCTTCTCCGTTTCCGTGAGGTTTTGTCTTGCGTTCGGTCTTTCAGAACCTGAGGCTTGGGGACCATGGCTGGAGAGGGACCCCAAAACCCCGGCTCAAGATGAGGATGAAGACAAGAGGGTCTGTGGGAGCAGCCTTCAAACCCGGGAGAGACTCCCTGTGGAGGCCAGACTGGGTTTCTGCAGGGTCACCCCAACTGGCAGGATGAAGACCAGCGGGGGAGAGCCATCAAGATAAGACACCCCAGGGCCCCAGCTCGGTAGCTGGAAGAGGTCTTCCCTGGAACGAAGCAAGGTCCCCACATGGAGAGAGAGCAGCTGAGGCGTGTGTCACCACGAGGCCGGTTACTCCAGAGCAGAGGTGGTATTTAAGAGCCCGCACAGCCACGCCGCCATGCTGCCGGGCATGGGCCCCGGCCTCACATCACCGGCTGTGTGGGCAAGTTATGTCTCTCCAGGGCAGTGGCCGTCAGGGTTCAATAAGACGGTAATTCAAGAAATGTTTGTCTCATTCTCCCAAAGGGGTCTTGGAAATTCCGTAGTGCATAGAAATGGAACCTGTCCCAATGAGCTGGCTTGCTCCGAAGCACAGTGAGATGTCTGTCCCAGGGCATGGTGGGATGTTTGCCCCAGGGCATGGTGGATGTTTGACCCAGGGTATATGGTACTTTTGCCCCAGGGCGTGGTGGGATGTCTGCCCTACAGACCACTGACTCCTTTCTACACTAGCTGGATGTCCTTCCCTCTGCTCCCGGGACACCCTGTGCTTTCTGACTTCCTTGACTTTTTCCTCTGCCTAGTCCAGAGAGACAGGGCACAGGATCTCATCTACCTCTTTGGTCCCTGCACCACCTTGACCTGCAGCTGTCTCCAGCTCTCACCTCTCCTCTCCTTCCCCCAGCCAAACCTGCTCCTCCTCTGACTTCCTTGCTCGCCCCTGAAGTTGGCTCGGCCACGATGCCTGAGCCCCATCCCCAGACAGCGGTCATAGACAAGGCTCCGTCAGCTCTGCCTTCCAAACCTCCCTGGTCCTCCCAGGCTTTCTTCTTCCTCACCAGAGCTGCTGCCTCCTCTATCTGGCTCCTCATGGGTTCTCTGGCATCCCATCCAGTCCCCCCAAGCCTCCCCCGAATCTGTTCTCAACAGGTCACAGATGAGTTGCTTAAAATGCACATTGTGTCATACTCTAAAAAGCTCTGACAGGCCCACTATGGCCTGTACTCCTCACATTTTCCTACCTCTGTGCCATGGTAGGAGGTTTTTCCTCTGCTTAGAATATCATCCTCTGCTCCTCCCACCCACAAAGTGCAGAATCAGTGGGACCTCCATCACTTCCTCAGGATCTTTCTTTGTCCTAAAACCCTACAGTGGTCCTCCAAGACCTCCAGAACCAAGTCCTGATGGGTCAAGGTCCCAGCGGGCCTCCAAGACCATCTGAAAGGGGTAACGGAAGGGAGTTGGATACAGGGCTATTTACAGGCATGTGAACAGAGCTGAGGGAACCAACATGGGATGGAGACACCCCTCAGCCTGAAGGGACCAGGGAGGCAGTTGTTGCTTCAGGAGAGGGGTCACCTGCCAGGATCTGTGGCCATAGACAGAGGATACAACCCCCTGCCGAACTGTGGTCTAGCAAGACTCCTAGGGGAGCCTCTGTCTCTTCCCATCCTGAGAATACCAGCTGGTGCCTGCCATTGGCTCAATTCAACCAGAAGCCAGAGGACGGGGGAGATGGGGTGAGGCAGCCCGTGGGGGCTGACCTCCCCAAACAGAGAAGGTTGGAGAATGGACCTGGGGAGAACTGCTCCTGTGGGCCCCAGCTCCAGGTGGGGTTGTCTTGACACTCTGGCCCCAGCCACCTCCCAGTACCATGCCTCTCGCACCCTCTGGGGCTCCAGTGGACCCCTGAGCCCGCAGCGCCCCAACTTGCCAAGCCTGTATTTTTTTTTTAATTTTTTTTTAACCTTTATTTATTTTTGAGACAGAGAGAGACAGAGCATGAATGGGGGAGGGGCAGAGAGAGAGGGAGACACAGAATCGGAAGCAGGCTCCAGGCTCTGAGCCACCAGCCCAGAGCCCGATGCGGGGCTCGAGCTCACGGACCGTGAGATCCTGACCTGAGCCAAAGTTGGACGCTTAACCGACTGAGCCACCCAGGCGCCCCGCCAAGCCTGTATTTTTGCAGTGCTGTTCCCTGAGCCCCTTCCTACCTCCTATGTTGGTGAGACCTGCTCATCCTTGGGCCTTCAGCTATGGTAGTGCCTCTGACCCCAGGTCCGAAGTTGGTGGTCCCAAGGTCTTCTGGGCTCACCCTCATCAGGCACTTGGCTCTCATTGTCCCTGTCTCTTCCTTCACCCTGAGGGTCAGGACTGTGTTTCCAAAGTGCTCATTTCCTGCCCTGTTTGTGGTAGGTGCTCGTTTCAATGCTTGTTGAGTTGAATTCTAGCACCTGTGCCTCTGTAGACCGCTTATTGGCTCAGGCGGCTCAGGCCCCAAGATCACCACCTCCTTGAGAGCAGGCACCAAGTCTAACTCTGCTCAGTATCCTCCTAGCACCCGATGCAGTGGCTGTTTCCATAATGTGTGCTGTTTGCCTGCGTGAATGAATGAATGTGTGGGAGGCAAAGACAGAAAGAGTGGGACGTGTAGACCATGTGCTCTGAGAGTTCAGAGGAAGACATTGCTTTCAGGCAAGGAGACTCAGGGAAGACTTTCAGAGGACTAACTTGGAGCTGGCCTTGAAGGGTGAAGTCATGAGGAGGGGCTGGGAAAAACACTTCCCTCGAGGAAGGGCGGGAGCAAAAGCCCTGAGGGACAGGGGAGGGTCAGGAGACAAGGGGAAGGGGGTGGAGGTGCTCTAAATGCCTCTGTTTTCCTCTGTACACAGTCTTTCCCTCTCTTTTCCTCCAGCTTCTCTTCCCATTTCTGCCCCCAGAGTCCCGTGACTGACCTGCCCTGTCCGTGTTGCTGGGCGCCCTGGCTCGGCACCCACCAACCGTAGTGTCCTGCCCCCTCGGCCCAGGACGGAGCCACACCTGGGAGCCCTGCTCAGCCTCCAGCGGCCTGTGTTCTCCCCCTGCCCCTCCCCTTTGGGCCCTGGCTCGGAGCCTCTGAAGCCCTGAGCTGTGAGTTCGAGTTTGGGCAGGAGCCCGCTCATCCCCCAGTGACGTGTTGGGGCCGTCTGGGCCACAGGGAGCCAGACGCGAAAACCGCTAGTCAGTGGAACAGGGTGGCCGGCCACAGTGCGCCAGCCTGGGTGCCCGCCCTGCCCCTCCTGCCCCTCCCTTCTCTGAGGGATGTCCCCAGTGGACTGGCCAGTGGCCCGAGGCTCCAGGGGAACATGCTTTTTGCAGGCTGTGGCTGAACCGGCTGTCCTGCCAGCTCTGTGTGGGGAAGAGGGAGGTGCCCTTTGCCAGCCGGCACCCCACGGGACGCCGGCCACAGGCAGAGTGACCAAGGCTCTGGCCTCTACTCCCTATCCCACTGGTCATTTTCCCCTTGGGGCCTTTGAAAGCCAGAGCTTCCAGTACTGGGCGGGGGGGGGGGGGGGGGAGTGACTCCCAGGAGAGTGGCTTATAGGCATGGGCTCAGGACCTGGGAAAAGCCCGTGCTGATGGGGACCATTGACTTCTAGGGCACAGAGAAGCTGGCAGACCGTAGTGTGACATAGAGAGGGAGCCCCTCCTGTGGCCCGGGGGCTTGGGGCCCCTCGGGGCCACTGGGGCTGAAAGTTGCGCTGAGCCCCTCCCATTCTCAGCCATCTACTGAGTACCTACCCTTTGCCAGGCTCCCACTGGCTCTCAGAGGGCAAGGGGAAGAAGAAACCAGAAAGGCCCCAACAGATCCCCCCAGGCCTCCTCCCCAGCCCTTTCCCCAGCCCTCCCAGGCTTGAGCGCAGGCACCCCAGGGAAAGGGGCCCTCACCCCCGCTCCAGTGATGCAGAGAGAGGCCTCCTCTGAGAGGGGCCAGGCGTGGAGGAGTGGGCCCCAGGGGGTGAGGCTTTATTAGGGGACGGGGAGGAGTCTGAACAGGGCTTGCTCCCCACTAGCGTGGCATGGTGGAAGGCAAACAAAAACAGAGCTCACGCTTACCCTCCGCAGGCAGCCCCCCTGCAGCGAGGGGTCCACCTCCTTGGCTGTTGGTTTTCCTCCAGAGTAAGAATCAAGACAAGGATCCCATTTGCTTCAGATTCACTTACTGATTCAATCCGTTTCTCCCTCAGCGTTTGCCTTGTGTGTTCCTTCCTTTGTTCCTTAGTTCATTCATTTGTTCATTCAATAAATAAATGCACCTGAGTACCTGACAAGTACTTGGCCTCTTGCTGGGTCGGCCCTGGGGGGTCTGAAGAAGTGGGAAAGGAGAGTTGGTAACCTTTCTGGGAGCAAAGATCTTCCTGACGAGTGATGAACAGAACCCATCACCTCACTCAGCAAACGGCTTACGTCGCCAGCCTGGGTTAACAATTCCTGAAAGCTATCAGCCCTGCAGGGGAGGCAGACATGAAACTGAGAACTACACACAGTGTGATAAACACTGAGTGGGTTTGATTTCTGGCTTCCTGAGTCTCTTACCTCTTTGACCCCCAGTTTCTTCACCTTATAAAGGGGTAAGTCTATCACCACTCTGTGTCACTGTGGACAAAAAATGAAACAAACTCTAGAAAGCATCTAGCAGTGAGTGCCTGGTATATATCTTAGGTGTTCATGTATAAGAATTCTCTTTCCCAGGGCACCTGGGTGGCTCAGTCGGTTGAGCGACTGATTTCGGCTCAGGTCATGATCTTGTGGTTTGTGAGTTCGAGCCCCATGCCGGGCCCTGTGCGGACAGCTCAGAGCCTGGAGCCTGCTTCGGATTCTGTGTCTCCCCCATCTCTCTGTTCCTCCCCTGCTCGTTCTCTGTCTCTCTCTGTCTCCCAAAAATAAATAAACGTAAAAAAAATTAAAAAAAATTTTTTAAAAGAATTCTCTTTCCCTCATATCCCTAGGCGATCGGTACTATCATCACTCCATGTTACAGAACAGAAAACTGAGACACAGAAAGGTAAAACAGTGTCACACAGCTGACAGGTAGCAGAGCTGGGATCTAAGCCTACCTGGTCTGGCTCCAGGGTCTGTGCTCTGAACCACAGCTCTATATCGCTTTTCTAGAGTGGCTCCGTTTTCTCACCGTGGTATGAACTTCCAACTCCCACTCATCTTCTTGTAGGTCACTTCTGTTGGAACAAAGGATCCAGGAGACAAAATGGAAGTCCTAGAGAAAGTTTACTGCCTTTCCTAAAAGTACAAGTTCAAGGTTTAGCATAGAGGCAAGGGGGAAGGAAGACTCCAAAGGACCAGCTTTAAGGGGTGGTAGGAACATTAGTCTGGAGCCAGTAAAGCTAGGTTTGGGATTTGGCTCTGTTATAAAAACACCTGTCCGGGCCTCCATTTCCTCCTCTGTAGAATGAGCACGACAATTCCAATGTCTTGGCATGGGAGCGAGATCTATAAAAGCCCTTTGAGGCCCTGTGTGCCTTCCATGTGGCCTTACCAAGCCCTATACCAAGGCCTCACATCTGCCTCTTCCAGACTGTGAGCCCCACCAGGGCAGGACTGGGTCTGCATTTTACTACTAGCTCGTGGCACCACCCCTGGCATAGATGGTGTTCCATAAAGTCTCACTAGATGAAGAAACCAAGAAGCACCACCCAAATGTCAGACGTTACGCCAGGAGACCTCTTTTCCTTTTCCTAGTCTGGAGGCCTGATATTCCCCTGTCCTGGGATTTCCAGGAGAGCAGCCGGGGTTGACAGAGGAACATCTTTGCCAGGGTCCAGAAGTACCCACCTAAGCCACCCTGGCCTCAGCCTAGCACTCTCTATCCCTTGTATCCCGGTCCTCAGGAAGCGTGGCAATGCCCAGAGCATGCTGGGCCCAGACTGAGCCCCGCAGCCCCCAAGGCACAGACAGGTGGCCTGAGAGGGACCAGGTCATTTCAGTTTCACACAAAGAAACTGCCAACGTTTTTCTATTAATACACTGGCCTTCTCCCCACAGTCTCCCGGGGACCTACCCAGGAGAGCAGGAGTGGGTGTGGCTGAGCCCTCTATCAGAATTTTATTTTGTAAATTATCCTATATTCTAAGCCACGGGGCCATTGGTTATTGAAAGAGATTTGTGGTGAATCCCTTTATAAATTGGGGCGAGAATTCCTGGAGGGAAACTTTGTACAAATCTAGATTTGCATAAAGGGAAGCAAAAACTTGCCTTGGGCCCCCCTTTTTACAGACCAGGAAACCGATGTCTTGAGGGGCCAAGCGCCTTGCTGGTTCGGGTAGAGTCTGAGCAGAGAGGAGGCCTGTGCCCCTGGGTAGGAGCTGGAGACGAGATGGACCCTATGCCCTGGCAGGCAAGAGCAGGGAGTAGTAGAAAAGTAGGGGACTGTGCTGTCGTGTGAGAGCGGGGTAGATAAAGGCAGCCTGCCCAGCAGGGGGTTGGCCAGACATCTGGTTATCTGACAGTCCAGTTTGGGTCAGTGCACCCTCATCCACATGGATAAGGGGGTACAGCTTTTTTGAGCACCGTTTCTCACCGGAGTCTGAGCCAGTGTCCAAAGCAGTTGCCTGATGGAGTGGGGTGCAGCCAGCCATTGCTGGATAATCACCCAGAATGTCTAGAATGGATTCCCCTGCTCGGCAGATGGTTATTAGTGAGGGAATAAGCTGGATATGCAACGTCTTATGGTTCTATGGGCTTTTCTTGATCATCCCTCTATAGGCTTAGGGCAATACTTGGTGCGGCAAGGGGAGGGGGGCTCTGTGTGGGTGGGGTAAGTAGTGGAATAATCAGGAAGTCTAGTTCGCCCTCAGCCTTAGGAGCTCCTAGTCTGCAGGAGGGGGATGACATAACCTGCACTCACAGAAGAATTTGAGATTAGAAAACACAGTGGTAAAAACAGCAGAGTGCATAAGAACTCCAGCTCGAGAATTGCTCGTTCTTTAATGCATTTGTTCAACAGCTACTTATTAAGCACCGACTGTATGTCAAGCACCAGTCTAGACTCTGGGGATACAGCAATGAACAAAGCGGATTAAACCCCCTTCCTTCACAGAGTACACATTCTGGTAGGTGGAAATAGTAAAAAACCAGATAAACACACGCATACACAAGTCAGTAGCCAGAATTGCCCCGAAGAAGCATAAAGCAGGGCAAGGCAGGGTGGGGAATAGAGAGGAGATGGTACACTATTTTATGCAGGAGGGGCAGGTAATGTTGTCTGAAAAAAAGTGACATTTGAACAGAAACCTGCTGGAATGAGTCATATGGATATACGGGGAAGAGCACTTTAGGCAGGAGGAACAGTAAGTGCAAAGGCCCTGGGTCAGGTGTTTGTTGTGTTGAAGAAACAAGGCCGAGGCCAGGGAGGCTGGAGTAGGATAAGGGGGCAAGTGAGGGGTCTGAGTTCAGGGAAGTAACAGGGGAGCAGGCCATCTGGGCCTTGTCAGTTGTAATACAGCCATGATTGAGGTGGGCAGAGGGAGGACATGATCTCACCTATACTTCTACAGGCCTACTGTGACTGACGGGTGGAAAATTCACTATACGAGACAAGGTGTGAGGGGAAGCAGGGGACCACTGAGGAGGTCCCGCAGCAGTCCAGGCAAGACCTGATGGTGCTTTAGATAGGGTATAGCAGTGGCCATGTAGTGGACAGAAAGCAGCCGGATCCCAGCTCTACAACTTTCTAGCTGTGTGCCCCTGGGCGGATTACTTAACCTCTCTGAGCCTCTATTTTTTCATGTAGAAAACAAAGCTATTAAAGATATTCAAAGACACACCTGGTGGGATTTTTGTGATGGCTGCATGAGACACAAGCACAGTGACAGGCACACATGTGGTGCTCACTCAGGGACAACTCTTAGCCATTAGTAACCCCTGGGAACCCTTTGCACTGGGAACCGCATATTCATGGTGGAATATTAACTGAGCCCAGAAAACGGGAGATCTGAGGGGTCGGTTGGCTCAGTGGGGGGAGAGAGCTTTAAATGCCGAAATCCCAGGGTCTTAGGCTCAGCTGGCTACTGTCTTCCCGTGCTGCCTGCCTCCCACGCCCCTGGGCAGAGGTGCCCTTGGCCTCTTGTTTATTTGTTTGCCTTTTACCTTCGTGGAAGTTTCAGCTGAGAAACTGGCCCCACCAGTTGCTGGGCCCAGCAACCCCTCCCCCCAATGGGCTTCCAGCTGTTCCTGCAAAGTCAACAGTGCCCAGGAACAATGAAGGGGGAGGGGACAGCTGGGAGTCTGACAGCCCGCTCCCCAGTAAGCACGTGACGAGGGGGGATGGGGGGGGGGGTGGGGGGGGGTGGGGGGAATGGCCGTTGGAGGGAATGGAGGAGAACAGAACCAGGGAAGGGGGAGGACCAGGGAGGAAACTCGGGTCTCTGGGCAGGTGCTGGTGGCTCTGGGGCCTTGCAGGACTGCTGTCCAGGTGGTGGACCGGCCTTGGCTATGCTAGACAAGGAAAGGCTCTGGGGACAGCTGAGGACATTTGCCTCTCTTGGAGGGCATCGGCCTAGAAGCCTGAAGTGACAGGCCCAGAAGGGATTGGTCTAGCCCTGCTGCACCCTTGCATTGACTCCCTCTTTCATCTATTTATTCAAAATACTGAAGCCTGTGTGGGCCTGGGCCTGGGCTTAAAAATGCTCTTCCCACAAAAAACAGGGAGGAGAGAGAGGAAGTGACTTTTCCAAGGTCACATAGTAAGTTCCCGCAAAGCCCTCAGAGGACTTCTGACTCCCATGCAGGGCTCAGACCAGTAAGCACCCCTCTGTTTTGGCAACCTCTTGGGTGGCAGAGGCTAGCAGTGTGCCCGTCCCTGAGAGCTCCCTCCTCAGTGCATCTATGTCTGCCTGGTTATCTGGGAGAGGACAGGGGTCTGTGCCCAGTCTGGGGCCACAGGAACCAGAGTAATGAATGGCTCCAGGCTGGGGGGCTGCGGAGGGCAGGGACGGTGGGGGGTGGGGGTGGTCCTGGACCAGCCCGGGAGCGGCAGGGCCTCTGGCATGCCATGTGGCTTCAGCCTACTCAGGGTCATCTCCCCGGATCAGTTTTTAAGCGGGGAATGGGTTTCCCTGCCAATCTGTCAAGGTCACCGTGAAGAACGTGAACATGCTTTTCTAAAGTCCCCCTTCCCCGCCTCCGCTTCCCCCCAAACCGAAGCGGTGTGGATCAAAGCAAGTGAGTTCCTGGTTCCTGTGCTGGGTGTCTGGCTTGTCAGCTAATAAGCCTGTCACTTCTGGGAAGTCTGTGGCTGTGGGTACTGGGGGTTGTGGGGAGACCCACCCTGCCCTTGGGGAGTCTGGTTGGGGAGACACAACTTCTGCCGACAGGGTGTCCCCAGGCTCATAAACCCAAGGGCTTAAATTATGAAGAGTTCATCCAATTGTTCTATAGGCCCCCCTGGTCCCATGGTACTCCAGGTGCTAGGTACCTGTGGGAGCTAGGTGCCTGCCCTAATCTCCAGCTCGAAAGGGTAGAGGCCTCTGCTTCTGGCCATGGAGGCTGACCCACGTGGGGTCTCTCAGCCCCTTCCCACCAGATGGCCAGCCCCATTCTGCCCTGGAGCCTCCCACAGTGTGAGCCACCTCTGCTGTGTCTTCATACCTCTGGTCCCCATGCGGCTACAGGTAGGTGCATGGTTCTATCTAGCCTCAGTCCTTCATTACCGCTTCTGTAATCAGGGTGGGGGGCTTAGGTGGGAACCAGCAGTGACCTCCATGAGACTACTGCCCTAGGGGAGGGCCGCCTAGGCAGTAGTGTGCATGGCCACCCTCACACACACACACCGGCCTCTCGCAAGTCCCTGCCTGCTCAGAACTGCGTATCCAGCCACCTGCCACCACCTGCATGTGCCGGGTGTCCAGCCTGGGTGGCCTGACCCTCAGTGTGTCGCCTCCGTGTGGCTTCAGGCCTCAGGTAGTACCCCGGAAGTCTCTTCTCCCTGCCAGAGCCTCTGGCACAGCCAACCTAGCCCAGAGATATGCCCGGCGCCTGCTTCGTATCCAGCCCAGCCTCCCAGTGCTGGGGAGAGTGGTGGGAATAGTGCTGAAGGTCAGGGCTGGGGCCGGGAGGGCCTGGGAAACTGCAAAGTCCACGGTGGGTCAGGAGGGCCCAGCCTCTGTTTGTTGACCCTGAGCTGTGGACATAGGAGAAAGCACCCCATCCCTTGTTGCATCTCCTCCCAGGCTGAGTTCTGTCCTCCTCCCTTCCCTGGTCCTCTGCGGTCCCCGGCCCTGCCCCCAGCCAACCACCCAGGCTTCTCCCCTTCTGGTCCACTTCCCCACTCACCGGCCACCCCGCTCCAGGCCCACTCCAAGTGGGGCTTACATGTAAAAATATCCCAGCTTTTTTTAAGCTTGTTATCTACTATTTTTATCAGATGGTCCAGGCGAAGCATGGCCGAAAAAAGGGAAAATCATACAGCTCCGTTTGCCAAGCTCAATAGAAATAGCAACGGGTGGGCTATTTTTAACAAGATGAATACCCCTGTCCTCTGAGGTCTCCCCTGGCCCCACACCAGCATCCTTTGTCTCTCTGCCGGGACAGCAGATTTTAAAATACGCCCACAGTCGCCAAACCACTAAATGCACCCAAGACAGTGACCGAGGCACTTGGAGGCAAGGAAGACCGTGGGGGGTATTTTTTTCCTTTTCCTTCCCTCCCTTGAAGGAAATCACACTCTTTTGTTTGAAAAACCTTCCAGGTTGGTTTTCGAGGCCTTTTCTTGGTTGTCCCGCTCCCACGGGAACAGCAGAGCTCACTCTGACACATGCAGTGGTTTGGGCAGAGTGATCCCAGAGGCCCGGCACGGCCCGTGGCCTCTCCTGTGCCAGGCTGCGGCAGAGCGCTCGCACAGAGCAAGCCCACAGAAGGCAGCCAGGGCCCGCGGAGCAGGGTCGGGGGAGACGCGTGCGGGAGGACTGTGAGCTGGGAGGCACTGAGGGGCCTTCCCTCGGCCTCTCTTCTTGGCCGTGACAAAGCTGACGGCCCAGGGGTCTTTGGAGCCTCCGTTTGCATGGAAAAGAGTCACAGCCTGTCACCGTGGGAAAGCCACCTCTCCCTGCGGAGCGGCACGGAAGACTTAGGGAGAGAGCAAATCACAGCCTCTCTCCAGGCCTCGGTGTCCCCCTGTGTGCCAGGAAGGGCCTGGACTAGCCTGGGGTTTGGGGGAGGTGTGGGTTGGGAAGGGAAAAGAACATGGCAACAAAAGGTAGCATTAACTGAGCACTTAGGGAGGCACTAAATGAAACACTTTATATCACATGTATTGCAAACCTCACTTAATTTTCAACGCAAACAGTTATAGCTCTTTGCTGAGCCTCACAGAGCATCTATCCCTGTTCCCTGGTGGCTGTAGGTAAAATGCAGGCAAAGGCCCCGAATCATGTGCCCATCCTGGGACCGATCATTCCGGCCAAGGAGATGGCCATCTCCGATCCCAGGCCTTCCCTGTGGCCAGGAGCATGGGGACAGCAATTGGCCGTTCTGCCAGAACCACAAGCGGCCGGGGGCGGGGGGGGGGGTGCTGACGCCCCTAGAGAAGGGGTGGAGCGGCTGGGCAGAGAGACTGGGAACACCCCCTACAGGTGCAGAGCCAGGCACTGACTCCAAACACCCCAATCCAGAGCCCTCCTGCCGACTCCATCCCAAAAGCTATTCTGCTACAGGCCTTGGGGAAAAGGAGGGAGAAGTGGGTCCTGGGCAGGCAGAGGTGACGAGGCCCCAGGTGTAACTGCGCTTCAGCCACTCTGGATCCCTGAGCACCCTCCCCACCAGGCCATGCTCCGTCTTATTTCTAGGCCTTTGTCTTTCTAGCAGCAATACCTCCCCCCACCTCACCTTCTCCATTTCAACCCTACCCCCCCCCCCATTTTTTTAAGACTCATCACAATGGCCCTTCTTCTGGGAAGCCTTCTCCCTTTCCCAGTCATGAAAGTTCTCTGGAACCCGCGGCACCTAAACTGTAGCATATGGTGACTGCCTGCCACTTGCTTGCCTGGGTGTGGAGGGTGGGGTGGGGGGGTGGGACAGCGACCATGGCCTTTTCCTTCTGTTCCCACAGGGCCCAGCACTGTGTATGAGTGCAGACAGTGTCTGTTGAGTGGATAGCAGGGAGAAGAGACAGAAGGAATGCGGAATCAGAAAGAAAAACGAGAAGAGGATGGGATGCGGTGGCTGGGGGCCGGTGGGGGGGGGGGGTGGTGTGGAACGGAAGTGCAGTCATAGGCCAGGGCCCAGGATGTGGGGAGAGGACTCAGGAGGGCACATCAAGAGGGGAGGGAGGGTCGCTTCCGGCCTCTGGCTGGGGCCCCTGAGCACAGATGGGTTTTCCTATCCTGGAGCCTCTGGTCCGAGTCGCTCTCCCGGGGGGCCAGTGTCTGTGGGTAGAGGCCACCCACTCAGATACTCGGTAGTATCTGTTGAAGAACCATTGTGCGCCCGGCATCGTGCTGGGCACAGGCCCCTCTTCTCTGCCGGCTGCCCTAGGAAGGGGAATCAGAGTGATGGGTAGCAGGCCCTCATAGACTTCTGCAGCCCCACGGAAATGGATCCTGCCTGTTCTCTGGGCAGTGAGTATCTGCCCCTGCCTCGCTCCCTGGGAACCCCAGGCCCCAGGCCACTCCCACTGCGAGGAAGCATGGAGATGGGGAGAGGAGGGAGTCGGCCGGCCAGCTGCTGCCCAGCCTGGTAATGAATCGTCCCAAAGTTTGCCGCCCTGTCTGAATAGCTTGCTTTTGAAAGGGGCTGTGACAAAGGGTACATTGAATGAAGGAGGGCCGCCTGCACGCATACCCAGGGGAAGCCCCTTTGGGAGACCTCGGGAGGTGGCACTAGGGATCCAGATAGAGAGCAATATTCTTTCACTAGTGGGCCTGGCTGGGTTCTCCTCCTTTCTGATTCCGGGACTGAAAGGGCCCTCGCCTTGGTTGTGTCTGTGGCCCCGTGACCAGTCAAGCTGGGGCGGGGGCCCGGGAGGGGGTGGAGTGGAGCTGGCTTACAGAGGGCATTTGGTTGTTTAGTTGAGAATGTAAAATGCAACTGCCCTTTGCTGAACACTCCCTCCTCCTGGGATCCCGATGGTCAGGACGTTCCCCGGGCCTCCTCAAGACCCCAGCCCAGGCAGACTGCGTCGCTAGAGGGTCTCTCTGTCCTGCCTGTCTGGGGGCCCCCGTGCCTTCTGGCAAAGCAAGTAGCCGAGGGTGGGGGCCCTAGTGCTCATGGTTCTGGATTTGATTACGATTGTGTTTGTTCAGACATTATTGGGAACAGCATTTTTGGTTGATTCAATTTAATGTGCATTTGTATGTGAATATTTGGTTTCCTCCACCAAAAATCTGGCTTTGTGGAGCCTCGGTTTGTGGCCCCACCTTTAGTCCTGAAGTAATTCATGGATTTATTCAGCAGGCTTTTTATGAGCATGGGATGTGTTAAGCAATGGTGGAACATCTGGAGACCCAAGGGGGCTGTCCTCACGCGATCGGCTGCCCTGGGCCCAGTCCCCATGACTGTGAAAAAAGGATTGGACAAGATATCCCCAAGATTGCCCTTGATGAACCCATAAGGACAGATAACTCATGACCTGGTGGGGTGATCTGTCCTGGGTCTGTAGCCATGCCGTGTCTCAGGACATTCTCCAAATGCCCATCCAGTGGCATGCACCGTGTCTGCTGTGATTTGGTCCCTTAGCCCTGAATGCCCCGTCACCAAAGTGTGTGTGTCTGTGTGGACCCCTGCCTTACTAGAAGGGGTACCGCCTAAGAATCCTGACTCTGCCACTTACCTGTACGAGGATAACCATAGCATCTCTGTGGCAACTGACTTCTTCTCCCCGTACCTTGCTTTCCTCATCTGCGAAATGGGGATAATGGGAGTGACAGCTTCCCTGGGTTGTTGTGAGGTTAACACTGGAAAACACTTAAGACGATATTTTGCACAGAGTAGGCACTCAACACATTTTAGCTGTTACTACTCCTCCTACTATCACCTTAGGATCTTAGGTCAAGATCCCCAGAAGCAGATCCTGAGAGGATATCCCCGGCTCAGTGATTTGCTAAGGCAGTGCTCCTGGGGGACTGGGGAGGAGACTGGAGAGGGACCTGGGGAAGCAGGAACAGGATGGGAGAGGAAGAGGCCAGTATGAGTGCAGCGGATGGCTTTAGCCTGGGGGACTAATCGGAGGGGATTAGTCCGGAGGGGACTCCGGAGTATAGGTTACATTTCAGAGTCCTCCCCGTCAGAGATAAGGGAGTTGGGACCTCGCTCTCCTGCACCCTAGTCATTGGCTAAGGGGGTGTAAACTTCCAGTTACTTCCTGTTCTGTAGGCAAACAGCTCCTGTAACCTGGGGCAGTCACCTGAGGAAGAGTGAACAGAAGAGAAAGCCACAGAAGGCAGGCTAGGTGGCCAGGCCTGATATAGAGATCCGGGGGAGACTGGAGGCTCTGAGGGTAGCACCCATAGTCTCCTCCACTGAGAGCTACTACGAAGGACAAATACGTGGCAGGCCTGTGTGTGGCCCGGAGTCGCGTCTGCCTCACCAACCATAGGCTGCTTTCGGTCAAAGGCCAGGGTTACCCTAGGGTTTGAGAGGGTCCAGCCAGGCCCAGACCTCATCTGTTTGTATAGGACAGGGACTTCATCTCTGATCAAGAAGCCAGTGAGAAGAGCCTTTCTACTCTGGGTGCCTGAGCGAGGTGGTGGATGGTCAGCATTGCCAGCCGGGGCAGGCTTCCCTGGATCTGCCCCGGGATGCTGGTGCTGGGAAGGAGGGAGAAGCTGTGACAGTTGTGACAACCGCCTATGCCACCCTGGACACCCTGCACCTGCCACCTCTGTCCTGGCCTCTGCCCGGTTCCTGCCGTCCATCACACTCACGTGGGCAGTCCCGCCCTCGGTGTCCCTGGGCCCCACAACCCAGGTCAGCTCTGGCCAGGGCCTGGCCCTGCAGGACTTGCCGGGGAGATGCCTGCCTGCGTATCAGAGGGAATATTGGAGAACATTGCAGGCCCAGCACAACGGGCTTTGTGAAAAGCCCAGCCCCTCCTGGAAAGTTCCCAGGGCCAGGGAGGCAGAGGCAGGAAGGCTGCCTGCTGGGGGTGACTCTAGAAGGAACTCCACACTGGGGATCACGAGAATAACCTGTTATCACCTACCACGTGCTGAGTCATCCCTAGGTTTCAAACGGATCCCTTTGTAGGTACCATTTTATTTAAAACTTGCCACAGCCCTGTGAGGTCACTGCTCCCAGGTGTTCCTTTTACAAAAGAGGACTAGAGCTCAGGGAGGCAAAGTTTCAGACTGGCAGACTCAGTCAGCCCGTGGCCTCTCGCTCTCTGGACTCCGTGGTGGCTTCCACTCACGTGGAGTAAGAGCTCACGGCCCCTCATGGGCCTCCACCTTTGCCTGACCTGGCTACCCAGTGCCCCCAACCTTCCCTCCTACCATCCATCCCCTCATTGGCCCCACTCCAGCCCACCAGCTGCCTCTTGGCTGGTCAACTGTACCACACTAGCTCCTGCCTCAGGGCCCTTGCACTGGCTGCCCCCTCTGCCTGACAGGCACTTCCTCTGGCTGCTATGACTCCCTGTCACTTGCTTTGGGTCTCTGCTCCAGTGTTACCTCCTGACCCCCTACCTGCACTCTCTATTTCCTTTACTCTGCTTTATTATTATTAGTTTTTAGCAGCCCTTATATACTGATTTGTGTATTGCCCATCTCCCTTCACTAAAATGCAAGCCCCGTGATGGCAGCGATTTGCCTTTTGCTCACTGCTAGATCAGGTCCTCCATCAGTTCGACGTGGAGTCAGTGCTCAAAAAACATGTGCAGAATGATTGAAGGGCGCCAAGACTTGAACTCAAAACTCCAAGCATCCGGCATCTCGGGGTTGGTGGAGAGTGGCTGACGAGGCCCTGCCGAGCCCTGGGGTCTGTGGTTCTGTCCAGGCTTCCTTTATCTTACAGCCAAAGGGAACAGAGGACAGTGATCTTCAGGCGAGTGTGACCCAGGCACCCCGCCTCCTGTGCCCTGTTCAGTTCAGTGTGACCACGAGTGGCCAGCTTCAGGCTCTGTGCAGCCTCTTTTTCTGGGCGGCTCCGTCCTTGGCCGGCTCTCCCTCACTTCCTTCCTCTTGACTCTGAGGCCTGGGGGAAACACTGCCCTTTCTCTTTCAGCCTTGGATCCTCCCCGAGTTTTTAAGTCCAGAGGAGCCTGGCAGCCTCTAAACTCCATGTCTAGAATTTCCTCCGAAAGGCCTCCTGGATCATCTGAAAACTTGTTCACTCAGAATAATACTTACCGAGCATCTTCTGTGTGCCAGGAACACAGACAATGGGGAGAAAGACCCAGTTTCCAGTTCTCTGGGTCACTGTCAGCCCAACCTGGCCCAGGAGGCCGTATAACGGGCAGCTGAAGCAGAAGGGGCTTGGGGTGCTAAGGCGGGGTCTAGAGCTCTCCTCTCTTTACCCCACTTTCCTGCCAAGAATGTGGGAGCAGGAGAGGGATCCCCAGAAGCAGCCCCACCCCACCCCACTCCCTTATGAGAGAGAGACAGCTTATTGGGTCAGCTGGGTAGAGAGCCAGCCTTTCGGAGGAGGGAGAGCAAGCTGGGCATTTGATTTGAGGGAGTCCTGCCAGCCTGCGTCCTCTTCCTTGAACCTAATTCTGAGAAAGCCTTCCCTCTCTTGCCTCCCCCTGCCCCCAGAGGTTGACCTCCTTTCCCCCCAAAATGCCTAGTGCCTGCCCAGGGCACCTCCTCTGAGAAGGCCCAGGAGCCACGGCAGGGGTGTGATTTCCCCCCACTCACCCGTGTCTCCCCAGGAGGGGGCTGGGCAACTTTACCTGTGCTCTTGGAACCCAGGCCACAGGCTGTCACCCACTCCACCCCACGTGTGCGCAGGCTTCCTCATTCCAAGAACTCAGAGACACTAGACTTCTGTCCAGTTTTTTCCACATCTTTGCTGGCTTCTGGCAACAAATCCTGGAAGAAGAAAAATGAAGGCCTTTACCAGGCCAGCAAATCAGCGTCACGAGTGTCCCGAGGAGGGACCCTGAGGGAGAGGTAGCTACTCCAAATAGGCAAACACACACACAGAGTCCCGGGTCTGGTGGGGTCCGTACGGCAGGAGCGGTATCTGGACCTGATAAAATCTCAGAAAGGCATCAGCTGTTGACCATGAGCTTCTTCTCCGGGCCTCGGAATCCTAGAAGGGCCCCTGAGGGGGTGGCAGGAGGGCAGAACTTGGGGTTCTGGTACTCCTCTCAGTGGCCTGGGGGTTTCCTCCCCCACCCCTTCTTCCAGGAGCAGGGACCTCACCTTTGAGGCTGAGCTGTCATTCAGCAGTATAGCCCTGCCGGGGACTCCCCGGGGGCCCTGCCTCCTCAGCCTCTGTTCTGTCGAAGGATGTGTTTTAAGTTCCATGTGGCAGTCTAGCCCAAGAATTTCGGAGGCCCCAGCCCTGTCTGGTGGGCCTTCAGTGCATGCCATTACTGTCTTCTCTTTGGATGTTGGGACCCCCTGACCAAGATGACCTTAAGGGTAGGACCCAGTGTGACTGGTGTGTGTCCCCAGGCCCAGGCACAGGAGATACAATCAGCAGCCAGTGGCCAGAGTTTACATCTTATATGTACTGCTTTCTTTTCTTTTCTTTTCTTTTCTTTTCTTTTCTTTTCTTTTCCTTTTCTTTCCTTTCCTTTCCTTTTCTTTTCTTTTCTTTTCTTTTCTTTTCTTTTCTTTTCTTTTTTCTTTTAAGTTTATTTACTTATTTTGAGAGACAGAGACAGCACAGGCGGAGGAGGCACGGAGCGAAGGGGAGAGAGAGAGAGAATCCCAAGCAGGCTCTGCGCTATCAGCTCAGAGCCCAACACAGGGCTTGAACTCACGAAACTGTGACATCATGGCCTGAGCTGAAACCAAGAGGCAGACGCTTAACTGACTGAGCCCCCCAGGCACCCCCGTCCACCACTCTCTAACTGTGTGACCTGAATCACATGCTTCACCCTTCTGTGCCTCAATTTCCTCTTCCATAACATGGACAAAATAATAGGTCTGTGTCATAAGATTTGTGGTGAAGTTAACTGGGATAAATCCACATAAAGCACTTAGAACAGGCCAGGCACCAAGTAGGTGCTCAGTAAATATCACCTGTTGGTTCCCTGTCACCTTTTGACATTCCTTCCTGAGCTATGAAGGATTCTGGGCTTGGGGCCAGGTAAGCTTTCTCCTCAAGATGACCCGATCCTTTAGGAGACTCCTGCGGAGAAGGGGCCCCTCGCAGCTGCCTCCAGGCCCCTGGGGGTTGTGGCTACTCTGGAAAGCCCCGACTCACCACACTGTTTGGATTGGGTTTCTATTCCCAACGCCGGTGAGAGGCCTGCTATTTATGGGCCCCCCATGCCACCCCCCAGTCAGCCAGACAGTGCGTGGGCTGGGGACCACATGGCTAGCTGCCCGCCACCCCCACCCCACCCAGGCCCTCTGACCGGGGCACGTTTCACACGCTGGTCAGCTTGCTGGCTCGGCAGTGACTTTCCCAGCTCTGTCTGGCCCCCCAAGGGGAGAAGCAGAGATGGAGGGCATGTGAGGGGTCTTTCGCCTCTTCCTCCTGGCCTCTGGCTTCTAGAAGGTCTCCTTGAGGAGAGGTGGGTTCTTGGGGTCCCAGGGATGATTCACACACATACCCCCTTTCTATTTCTACCCTCACAATGACGCCTACCTCCTGTAGTGTCTAGTGGGTCAAAACACAGGCTCGGGAGCCAGACTGCCTGGGTTCTAGTCCTCCTTCGAGCCCTCATCAGCCACCTTGTACTAGCGCCTGAACCCCTTTGTACCTCAGTTTCCTCAGTTGTAAGATGGAACTGGGCTCATACTTCTCCATAGGGCATCATGAGGGTCAGAAAAGTTGGTACAGGTAAAGTGCTCAGCACTGGATCAGAGTCGGTGTTGTTATTGTGGCAGCGTCTGGTGCAGCACGGCAACCTTGGCCATCTGCACACGACCCCTGGTCTCTGATGAGGCGGGATTGCTGTCCCCTCTGTGCAGATGGAGAAGCCGAGTCCTGAACGGGGGAGGGGACCTTTCCAAGGCTACACAGCTGGAGCTGGCAGAACCCCGGGCCTCGTGGAGCACGTCCTCGCTTACCCGCTGCGTCTTGATCCTATCCCTGCCCCTCACCAAACAGATAAGGGGCTCCCGCTGGCGGGGACCTTGACAGGTGTGTGTCCAGTGCGAGCCGGGCTGAGCTCGCCCCCTGGGCCTGCCTGCCCCCTTGGCGGGTGCCTCCGGCCAGCCCACTCAGGACAGGGGCTATTTTTAGCATGTGGTGTTTGCTGGGCCCTGGGGGATATTTACAAAGGGTCAGTCTGCTGGTGTCCTTTGGTTTCTAACACTGGAAACAGCTCTCGGATGTGCAACTGATTGGCTGAGAGCATGAGGCTTTGGCGAGCCTTTTCCCTTCTTTACAACATGTGGCCGTCTCTCCTTCCCGTCCGCCCTCTTGCCAAGCCCACAACTTCTGTTCCTGGCTCCCCGCCGCCAAGATGGTGACAGCTTTCCCAGGTCTGGTGGGATGAGCAAATTGGGCAAAGTGTGGTTTCCTGGCCCTGGCCCGGCATCTGCCCTCCACTAATAAACCTGTGGCTAACCTTCCATGGCCTCGTGCTCCGTGGGTTAGAGCACCGCGCCAATGAGGCCAAGGTCACGCTTTACCCCAACCAGGCCGGTATCGCAGGGAGGTGTGCTCTGTCCCGTGCCTTCAGCCTGCCACCCTCACCTATGCAGCAGGGACGGGGGTCAGGCCTGAGGAAGGCGGTGGGTCTGTGAGAGTGTGGACACCTCTGTGCCCCCAGCCCTGGGAGGGCTGACTGAGCTGGTCTACCTGCCCGTCAACGGGCAAGGCAGGGAGCCGGGCACTTCTCTACGTGACGGATGGCACGTATGTTGGTGGGAGAACCCTGGAGACCAAGAAAGTACCAGGCGGGCAGGCACAAGGCCACTGAGTCAGTCTTCTGAATTGGCTGGGGTGGCCTCCGGAGAGGCGGTGGAGTGGCAGAGTGTGAGGGTTAAGAGAACAGACTGGGAGGTTCAAATCTCTGACGGGACGCTTAGTAGCAGTGGAGTTAGGTAACGACTCTGTGCCTCAGTGTCCCCAGCTATAAAATGGAAATAGTCCTAGACTTCTGCATTGAGGATGAACTAAGCTAAGGCTTGGAAGCACTTAGCACAGTAAGTACTATGTAAATGTTAGCTCTGGTCATCATTGTAGTATCTCAGTCCCCAACACCTGCTCTGTGGCCGCTGTACCCCTCAGTTCTGGCCTCCCTCATAACAAGTCAAACCATCACTGGCCCCAAGGCTCTCGTACTGTTGAAGCCCAGGTCACAGACATGCCCCCCCCCACCCCCCCGGGAGGCCAGGTGTAGGGGGCGGACAGGTCTCAGGTCTTGCACTCACCCCTGCCAGAAAGAAGCCCAGTGTCCTGGGAACAATCTGGCATGGGACAGGTGCCCTGCTCTGTTCCTGTGGCTCCTGCCTAGGAGGGCGCGGTCACTGAGCTCAGGTCTATAAATAAGGTATCTGGGAGGAACGGCTTTAATTTGCACTTTACCTATTGATGTTTACTTTGCTATTTCCAATATGGTAATTTAATTCTACAGGGCGCCTGGCTGGGGGGGGGGGGGGGGCACCTGGGGCGTGCGGTTACCTGACCGCACCACGAGTGACTCCAGCGTCCCTGTGCAGCTCTGGACACAGATGCCCCCGGGCTAGCCATGGTGTGTGGAGGCCCCAGGTGTGGACACAGTTGTGGAGGGGCTTGGCTGGACATCGAGACCCTTCTGCACCCAGACCCACAATTCTCCCTGCTCCGTTCGGCTCGTTCCCTTGACAACAATATGCCAGCATCTCCCTTCCCCACTGCCTCCGCATCTCTCCTTGCCTCTAGGCCAGGGCCTCTGTCTCTGAGGGGATGGCTACTGTCCTCCAGCCATCTGGAAGCTCTCTCCAGGCTTCTCTGATGGCCATAAGGCTCATTACGATACAGCCTTTCTTTAAGAGTTTTTCCTCCCAGTTGCTTGTTGTGTTTTAAATGTTTGTATTTTGTCTTTTCTGTAAGACTGTGAGCTCCCCAAAGGCAGGGCTGTGTCTCCCCTCAGACTGGAGCTCCCTGAGGTTAAGGCTGTGTCTCCCCTCAGACTGGGGCTCCCTGAGGGCAGAGAATGGGCTTTTCCCTCAGATCAAGGGTCTTCGAAGGTATAGGGCTATTTCTGTCCCTCAGCCTGGCCTCTCCAAGGGCAGAGGCTGAAGGGCTCTTATTTCATGTGTCTGCACCCTTTTCTTCCTTTCCCACAGTTCAGGGGCCTCCATCCCCAAGAGGGCTTTGGCACAAATGTACTCCCTCTGGTCAGGACTATCCACTAGGGCCAGCAAGCATGCCCTCATCCTACTCCTCACTGAGAGGCCACACTGGCCAGTGGCACGCATTATGACTTTTCTGGGCCACAGGCACTTGTGTCTCTGTGAGCTCCTTCCTCCACAAAACCCAAAAACTATTTCTGATAACTGTATTGGAATAAAGACAAATGCATTCCGGTTATATATGAAGACACTTTTTGATTTAAAAGATCCTCTTCTCCTTTCATTTTATTTTATTTATTTTTTTATTTAATTTTTTTTAATGTTTATTTATTTTTGAGACGACAGAGAGAGACAGAGCATGAACGGAGGCGTGGCAGAGAGAGAGGGAGACACAGAATCGGAAGCAGGCTCCAGGCTCCGAGCCATCAGCCCAGAGCCCGACGCGGGGCTCGAACTCATGGACCGCGAGATCGTGACCTGAGCTGAAGTCGGACGCTTAACCGACTGAGCCGCCCAGGCGCCTCTCTCCTTTCATTTTAAAATAAATTAAAACATTTTCACGGGCCCCTAAATGTCTGACGGGCTAGCTCTGTGCTCCGCGCGAGGGGAGGAGGCATCACGGACCAGGAGCTCAGCCATCCTTGGCTGGGACGCCTTGCCCATCCCTTCGCTCTCCCAAGCCTCACAAAGTCTCCAAGACTCAGGCAGGGCTAGCTCTGTGCTCCGCGCGAGGGGAGGAGGCATCACGGACCAGGAGCTCAGCCATCCTTGGCTGGGACGCCTTGCCCATCCCTTTGCTCTCCCGAGCCTCACAAAGTCTCCAAGACTCAGGCAGGGCTAGCTCTGTGCTCCGCGTGAGGGGAGGAGGCATCACGGACCAGGAGCTCAGCCATCCTTGGCTGGGACGCCTTGCCCATCCCTTCGCTCTCCCGAGCCTCACAAAATCTCCACGAGTCAGGCAGGGCTAGAATTCCTACCCCACACCAATGGCATGGCCACAGCGGCGGCTGCTGGCCACAGCCACGGCAGGGACCCCGTCATCAGTGTGCTGCTCCGTGCCAGGCGCTGTGCTAAGCACGCGGTCACCTTAATCTTATCTAATCCTCACAGCCATCCTAGGAAGCAGGCACTGTGATTTTTTTTCCCCCATTTCACAGATAAGGAAAATGAGGCTCAGGGGGAAGAAGTGACAGGTTCAACGTCGCCCAGCCAGTCACTGACAGGGTGGGAATGAAGGATCCAGAGGTCCCGGCTTCAGAAAGTCTAGGCTCTTCCTCCCCAGCAGGGGGGAAGGGCCAGGCAAGGTGTAGGTCAGGGTCAGCCACAGAGATCGGTTCCGATGTCTGCAGGCGGGTCAGAAGGAAGGCTGGCAGGTACCCGCCCTAGAACTACCTGATTTCCTGTCGCGGCTCCTCTCTGGCTTCCAGCCCCGGGGCGCTTTCAGCACCGGGCTGGGGTCGTAGACTTGATTCCATGGTGGGGAGGGGGTACAGGGATGCCTGACAAGGTGCACCCCACCGGTCCCCCTGGGGGTTTGCTAGCTTTCAGGCCCTCGTCCCTCCCCTGCAAGCCATCTTGTCCCAGAAGCTGCCTGGAAGCTTCATCTGGGCTGGGAGCCGTGGGGCCAGGGGGTAGGGGCTAACCTTGTGTGTCGGGGTGAGCTCAGCGTGGGGATCGAGGCTGACAGAACCCTGGTCCGGGTTGGAGTGGGAATGCTCAGGGCCCTGCTTGCAGCCTCCGCCTCAAGCTGGGACGCCCTGTCTTGCCCTGCTGGCCCATCTCCACATGGCGAGGGCTGTCTGCTTCTTTTCTCCTCTTTGCTCTTCCCTCTTCATTTTTGGCCTGACTTAAAAAAAAAAAAAAAATCCATCTCTCTCTCTCTCTTTCTTTTTTTTTTTTTTTTGGCCAATCTCTCCTCCCCATTCTTGTCTTTGCTCTGTTCCCCTCTCCCTGTTTCTCTGCTCCCCTGCCATCTCTGTATCTCCTCTGTCTGTCCAGAGAGGCTTCTGCTGTCTGTCCTTCCTCTCTCGCTCTGTCCTCCTGTTTGTCTCCTGCTTCCTATCTCCCAGGGCTTCTTCTTCTCCTGCACCAGCTGTCTCTCAGTCCTTCCCGGGCACTCTTTGTCTTTCTCCCCCTCCCAACAGGACAGTGCCTGGCCCAGCAGGGACAACACATCCCACAAGGCGCATTACCCAGCGAAGGTGATGAGACTGTGCTCGGAGGGGAAGCTTGTTAGGTGCCTGGCCCTTTGGCTCTGCTGTGCGAGTTGTGGAGGGAGGGGAGACCCTGGAGCTGGCCCGGGTGTGGGTGCCCACCGTGGCCCTCCGGGAGGGGCTCTTCTCCCGAGCTGGCTGGCGAAAGGAAGCGGGAAAGGCCTTTTGTGCAGACTGGCTCCACTTGGCTTTCAAGCAGCCTGTCTTTCTTCCAAAGCCAACCCTTTGATCCCTAGAGACATAAAAGGATCCATCTGCATTTGTGTTTCTTACAGGTAGTGGAGTGGGGGAGGGCCAGGGAGAGAAAGGGGGGAGGGCAACAGACATCTGGGGGATGCTCAGAAGGGCCATTTCAGGCCTCTTGAGCCCTGCGTTAGAGACCCACCTCTGTGCCTTCTTGGTGGGGGACTTCTCTTTCAACGGGCATCTATAATAACCAAACGGGCAGTTTTCAAGATCAAATAAGATGATGTGTTGTAACAAAAAAAAAAAACCCAGTAAAGGGACTTTGAGGGGTTTGGTGTGGCCAGGAGCAGAGCCATGCCCTCCTTAAGTGACCGCCATGGCTTTTTATTTCTTTTTTAATTTTTAAACATTTTTTTTTTAGTGTTTATTTATTTTTGAGAGAGAGAGAGCGAGCGAGCAGGGGAGGGGCAGAGAGATTGGGAGACAAAGAATCCGAAGCAGGCTCCAGGCTCTGAGCTGTCAACACAGAGCCGGAGGCGGGGCTCAAACCCATGAACCACTAGAGAGCTCATGAATCACGAGATCATGACCTGGGCCAAAGTTGGACGCTTAACTGACGGAGCCACCCAGGCACGCCTGCCGTGGCTTACTTTTAAAGCCTTCATGTCCTCAAGGTGACTCCCTTCCTCCAGGAGTCTCCTAGGGTAGCCCCGATCCCCAGGGTTTCTCAGCCACCGAACCCCTTCAGTGCTAGATGCCTCGCTCACCCTCCATATCAGAGTTGATGCTGGTCGTTTCCATCTCTAGCACACACACCAGAGGGTGAGAAAGGGCAGGGCCACACCTTCACTCTCCCTTATGGCGTCAGAGCCTGACCCAAGTGGGATGCCTGGGTCATAACAATGCTCCCCTTGTGGTGACGAGGAGCCTCTGATTTTCAGAGCACTTTGGCAGACTATAGCACTGGATCCTTGACCTGCCCAGTGAAGAAGGCAAGGCATGGATCAGCGCCCTCATTTTAAAAGCAAAGAAACAGGTTCAAAGGGGTCAAGTAACTTGCCCAAGATCAGTTAGCAAGTGGGATTGGTAAGAAACCCAGAGCCTGTCTGTAATTCACGTTTTATAAATGGGGAAACTGAGGCAGAGTCCAGATGAAAACCTGTGCTTCCAGGCTTAGGGAACCATAATGTCTGGACCACCCTCCTGACTTCCACGTGGCAGACACATATCAGGAGACACCAGACTTTCAGAGAGGGTTCGGAAGTCCCATCAGGGCTGTGCCAGGGGGGCCGGCCAGGTGACTCACTGGGTTAGAGCTCAATGATATGGGGATCCCAGATGTGCCCATGTGACCCTGCCCGGAGGATAGGCCACTGGTCCTGTTCACTGTGGACATGGGGTTGGGAGATGGGCCGGAGGAGGACACCCCTGTCCGTTTTTCTCCCTCCTCTGCATGCCACGCTGAGTACAAGTCTCTGCCTCTGGCTGCCAGGAGGGGAGAGCTTCCCACAGACCACCCCAGCCCGACCCCACCTTCCCTTCAGACAACGAACAGCGTCTCACCTGTGGTCTGAGGACTCACTGCAATGTGCAGACCTCTCTGCAGCCACCTTGGTTCTCCGTACCTGCAAATCCTAACACCGAATCCTCCAGAGTCCTTGATCTAGAACTCCCTCTCTCCCTCCCCACCTCCCTCTCTCAGCCCCGGGACTTCAGGATTAGTGCCCCTGCCGAGGTTCCATGTTGTTTCTACGATATATGCCACTGTATCATGCCTTGATCCATTTCCCCGTTTTATTAATGAGGGATGCCGGTTCCTGAAATGATCAGGGTTTCCAGTGTTGCTGCGCTAATAAAATGCTAGCTAAGGGCCGAAATCTTTGAGTTAGAAGCTGCTGGTGACTGAATCAAGGAACTGGTAGGATTTCCAGGTCAATGCTTGCAGTACGAGAAAGAGCTTAGGGGTGGTCCTTCCTATCATCACAGTCTCTGTCTCCCTAGGTTTTGGGCCCCCATGCTGGGGACACTTAGAGAGATCCTGGAGCTCCAGACACACACACACACACACACACACACACACACACACACACATACGCTGTCACACAGGCACACACACATGCACATACACTCATGTGAGCGCACACGCCCCAGAAGAACCAGCAGATTGGGCCTGGGATGACTGGGCTTGTCACCCTGGTCCCTCAGGCTCAGTTCGTCCCTGGCTCCAGGTGTTGCGATTTCTCACTTGGGGCTGTTCACGTTCAATCCGTCCCATAAACTGTGAGCTGGGCCATGTGCAGGGACCAACCATCTAGTGAGGAGACAAGACCTGTGGACTGAAATCCCAGCCCAAGCTGCCACGCAGGACGCGTGCTGCGGGTAGGGCAAGGTCTAGGAGGGGAGCGGAGGTAGGGGCTGTGTGGAAGGCACATCACATTGGGATAGTCTCTGGTGTGGTCGGTATGTTCAGGTACTTTGTTGCCATGATAACTCTAAGCTCTGAGGGACTGGCAAGGAGTTCCAGGCTTCCAGCAGCTGACTGTTTTCAAGTCTCATGCGTGTTGCTTAAATTACACTTGTAGGATTTGTTTTTGCTGGCAGATTTACCTCCCTGATTAGATTTGGCTCCAGCTAGTGTTAGAATTAGTGTTCGTTCCTTAGGAAGCTACTCCAACAGGTGGAAGGACCTCAGATGTGTGCCTGGAGCTAGGAGAAGCTGACCTGAGAGGCAGTGACAGTCACAGGTGATCCTTGAGCTGGACCATCCATCTGAGTAACAGAATTCACAGCCCCTCGCAGGTCCCGGGAAGATGTTAGATAATGCGGGCAGGTCTGATCTCCAGCCTGGGATGGGGAATACAGCTTATTGATTCAAAAGCTGGTCTTGTCTAATTCTTTTATTTCACAGGCATAGACGTTGACATCTGGGGTAGAAAGTGACCTTCCCCAATCCCACCGCTAACAGAAGAGCCGGGAGTCCAATGCACAAATCCTGTGGCTGCCACGTGGATCTTCTTCCTTCAAGTAAGTGTGAGCAGCAAGGAGGGGTGGCGGAAACAAGAAAGAAGGGGTGTGGGTGAGGATGAGACTACTTTGGCCACCCCCTTCCTGGATTGTCTTGGCTCCTCCCTGGGCCTCAGTTGCCTTATCCATAAAATGGAACACATAGCCTCCATGAGCTCCAAGGTTCCATGATGGACCAGACCAGAACATTCCTCCCTGGCCGCTGAGGCCTCAAGAGATGGGATGAAGCCAGAGGAAAGCAACAGAAAGCCATAACTCCAAGTCCAAGAGGCGCCTGGTCCAGGGGAGGGGGGCAGCCAGAACGCAGCAAAGTTAGTGCTGTGCCCTCCACCCCAGCTATTTTTACCCTAGAACACTGGACTGCAAAAAGCCTGGCTAAAAATACCAGCAGCCCAAGCTCTGAGCATCTTCTCCCTAGAGAGGTGACGTGGGGGCTGGCAAGGAGCAGGCTGTGGGGACCGGCAGTTCCAAAGACATCCATCCTTCTCCTTCCCAGGGCTGGGGTGCTGGGGGTGACTGGGAAGGAGACCCTTCCTATCAGAGGACCTTTCCTTCTAGATAGCCCAAGAATAAGTTTGGTTTTTGTCAATTTCGACAACTCCAGCTAGCCCTGTCTACACACATATTTATTTTGCCCCCAACGTAATCAGAATCCGCTACAATTTTGTGTTCTGTTCTTTTTCACTTATTCTTTCATAACCGTTTTATGTTGCTCTGTGCTCTTAATAGCTCTCATTCTTAATGGCTGCATAATATTCCGTCTGGGGGACCTTTCTATTCCCTGATCATCGGGCAATTTGGCGGCTTCCGGTTTTCCATTATTATAAATAAAGTTGCTTTGGACATCTTTGTGCATGCGGCTTTTTTCTTCTCATTAATTATTTCTATAAGAGAAGCGCCCAGGTCAGCGGGCAAGACCGCCTTTTGTGCTGTTTGATGTGGCTTGCCAAACTGCTTCCCAAAAGTAAATGAAGGAGGTCTAATGTAAGGATGCAATTCCACGTTGGAAGCCAAGTACAGTCAGGCTTCAGCGAAACTGGAGCTGAGAGCCAACAGGAGTCCCAGCTGCTGCCTACAGCTCCCGGGGCTTGCCTGTCCCCACCTCTCTGCTTTCCTTGTTCCAGATCTTTCCTTCTCCAGCCAACTTTTTTTTTTTTTTTTTTTTAACCTGGTGGAGCTATCCACTCTGAGCACATATCATTTTGTAAGTAACTGTACACATGTTCTGAGGGCTTACTTTGTCCCAGGCACTGAACCAATCATCTGTATTGATTATCTTAATTTTCACAACCACCCTTTGGTGTAGGGATTATAATAATCCCCATTTTACAGATGAAGAAACTGAAGCATGGAAAAACTAAGTAACTTACTCAAAGATGCATTCAGTAACTGGTGTGACCAGGCCCCGCCTTACTGGCCTATATCACTTCAAAAAGGTACTCAGGGGGCACCTGGATGGCTCAGTTGGCTAAGCATCTGACTTTGGCTCAGGTCACGATGTCATGGTTCCTGAGTTCGAGCCCTGGATCGGGCTCTGTGCTGACAGCTCAGAGCCTGGAGCCTGCTTGGGATTCTGTGTCTCCCTCTCTCTCTGCCCCACCCCTGTTTGTGTTCTCTCTCTCTCTCTCTTAAACATGAATAAACGTTAAAAAAGATTTTTTTTTTTAATGTACTAAAGACAGTGATACCAGTCTCCCTGGGAACATAGAGGCCACAAATCCACCACCAACAGCCTAGTATTTCTGTGTCTCTGAGTTATAATTCTGAAAAAGAAGAATCTGATTGGCTTAGCCCAACCTATGGATTGGAACCCTGTAAGTCAAGGTCCAATCCCCTGTGATGGCGGCGGGGTCAGGCAGGAGATGCTGAAGAGTAAACTGGGCCATGAGAGCAGGTGGACAGACGATTCTGACGTCCCAGCATTAGACTTTGTTAAAAACCATTAAAAAATGGGGCGCCTGGGTGGCTCAGTCGGTTAAGCGTCCGACTTCAGCTCAGGTCATGATCTCATACTCTGTGAGTTCGAGCCCCGCGTCGGGCTCTGTGCTGACAGCTTAGAGCCTGGAACCTGCTTCGGATTCTCTGTCTCCCTCTCTCTCTGCCCCTCCCCTGCTAGTGCTCTGTCTCTCTCTGTCTCAAAAAAAAAAAAAAAAAAAAAAAAAAAAAAAAAAAAAAAAATTAAAAAAAAGGAATGTAATTGGTGTAAATGCTAACTTGTTTGCATTTGCCTTTCACTGGTTATTTATAAGGCTGAACATGTTTCCATATGTTCCTTTCCTTCCATGTGTGCTGTCCACACCGTTCTATCCTGGTCATGCTTCATTCTTACAGATACGAATGCCACACAGAGCAACCATGTGCCCAGAGGGTTGCAGGAGGAGTAAGGATGCTTTCTTACTAGATGACTCTTCCTTTGTCCAGAAGGACACTGTCCTAATCAGTGTTCCTGAGAAACCACCTTCTCCCTCCCCACCTGGCATGTTACTTGAACTAGACGATCTTTTTTTTTTTTTTTTTTTTTTAGTGTTTATTTATTTTGAGACAGAGAGAGAGAGAGCAAGTGGGGCAGGGGCAGAGAGAGAAGGAGACACAGAATCTGCAGCAGGCTCCAGGTTCCGAGGTGTCAGCACAGAGCCCGATGAGGGGCTTGAACTCACACAGCCGTGAGATCACGACCTGAGCTGAGGTTGGACGCCCAACCGACTGAGCCACCCAGGCGCCCCTGAACTAGATGATCTTTAACAGGCACCTGTCCGGCCAGGAGGCTCTCTGCATTCGCCCTCTGCTTTCTGGCACCTTCTCCTGAACAAATTGACTTCCGGAAGTTTTCAGGGGCTCAACCAATTTGCTGCTCGTACTGCGGGACTTGTCCTGGCGTTGCATCTTACATCAGCTTTTACTGGGCTTTTGCCTTGCCCCGATTCTGGGCTATGTGCACACTTTTGCTTCCAAGCCCCAGGGAAAGAGTTTCTGTATCTGCACCACTGTACTCGTCAAATGTGCCATCGTACTTACAAGATGCTAAGGGTCCTCTCCTGCTCTCTGTCCTCAGACCCTGTGGGTGACAAAGTGCCCAGGGCTGTGGCTCTGAAGCAAAGGGGGGCTAGGCCTGGGAGGTGGCATGCTAAGAAACAAAAACTATGCAGCTGACAGAGCCAGTGAGGGCTCCAGGCCTAGCGAGAGTCAAACAGCTAGGTTGCTGTGGTTTTGAGGCAGGAGAAGCCCCTGGGGGCGGGGAGAGTGGGTAATTCTCAGATCAGCCTTAATCAGCAGCTAGACGAACTGCTCTTGCTAGCTGTTTACAACTGTGGGCTAGCTGGGGCGGTGGCGTCACGAGAGTTCCTCTCTGACGCCAGGGATTCAGGTTTACTTGTGGGATCCCACCTGTGACCGTGGCCCCTGCAGCCCAGAGCTCCATCCCGGCCCTTTGGAGCCAGCTCTGGGCTCAGGGCTGTGGTGGGCAATCCGTGGAGTCCTCTTTGGAACTGTGAGTGGTCTCTCAGTGGACCCTCCTCTGCCATGCCTTGGAGATGTCCAAAAGCCGCCCATGGGCAGTGAAGTTGACAGAACCAACAGGAACCGGGGCTCCCAAGAGGTCAGATGGCTCCCGATTGTGCAAAGCCCAGGCCGCTGATCACCCACGGGCCACCCTTCTCCTTCTATCATGAGCCATAGTTCAGGATCATTAAAAAAAAAAATTTTTTTAAAAAACGTTTACTTATTTTTGAGAGAGAGGAGGGGGAGGGGCAGAGAGAAAGGGAGACCCAGAATCCAAAGCAGGCTCCAGGCTCTGAGCTGTCAGCACAGAGCACCATGCGGGGCTGGAACTCATGAACTGCGAGATTATGACCTGAGCTGAAGTCAGAGGCTTAACCGACTGAGACACCCAGGCACTCCTGGGTCATTTTTAAAATCTCTGCTTCTGATGTCAGGAATATGGTCCCTTCTAATTCACAAGACTAGTAGATAGAACGTCCTGGGGCTGGTCATTTGTTTCCTATGGTTGACGTCGTCAATTATTCCTTTATTTGTACCCTTTTTTAGTTGGGTACAAAGCTCTCCACCAAAGGCTACATGTTCCTGCTACCCTTGCAGTTTAGATATGACTTACAACTAGGTCCGGGCCAATAAGATGGCAAGGAAGGAGCACTCTCTTTCATCTTTCCATTTAACCCTGGTTGGAATGCAAATGTGATGGCAGGAACCGGAGCACTCATTTTGGACCACATGAAGAAAGCTGCGTATTGGGGAAGGCAGAACAACAAGATGGAAGGAAGCTGTGCACCTGAGACGATTAAGCCACCAAGCACCCATGGACTACCTAGTTGGATGTTTATGTGCAGGACAGATCAACTTTTATTCTTTTTTTTTTTTAGTGTTTATTTATTTTTGAGAGAGAGGGTGAGACAGAACATGAGTGGGGGAGGGCCAGAGAGAGAGGGAGACACAGAATCGAAAGCAGGCTCCAGGCTCTGAGCTGTCAGCACAGAGCCCGACACAGGGCTCGAACTCATGAACCTCGAGAACATGACCTGAGCTGACGTCGGACGCTGAACCGACTGAGCCACCCAGGTGCCCCAGATCAACTTTTATTCTATTTAAGCCTCTGTACCTGGGGGTTTCTTTGTCCCAGCAGCTGAATGTATATACTCACTATTGTCATCCCTTAGTGGAATGGCCGCATCTGGATGTGTCTGGTCACTGGTGAGGCTGGGGACCCCACATTTTAGTAGACTATTATTTCGGTGGTCCCCAAGAGAGCATCCTTCCCGGTATTCACACCCTTATGTGATCTCTGCTCACAATGACTCTAGACTTGGCCATGTGACTTGCTTTGGCCAATGGGACCTTAGCAAGTGTGATATAAGCAAAGACTTGGGAAGCACTTGCATAGCGGGGCTTGTCTTCTTGGAATACCAACTCTTGGGAGGTTCCTTCTCCAAGCCCAGCTGCCCATCTTGAGAAGCCCAACATAGCCATAAGGAAAGGCCGCATGGAGGAGACCTGAGGTGCCACCCTCAGCCCCTGCTGATCCTGCACCAATTTGTCAGCCTGTGAGTGAGGCCACTCTGGAACAGTCTGAGGCATGGAGCAGAAATGAGATGTCTCTGGGGCGCCTGGGTGGCTCAGTTGGTTAAGTGTCTGACTCTTGATTTCGGCTCAGGTAACGATCTCACAGTTTGTGGGACTGAGCCCCACGTTGGGCTCTGCACTGACCGCGTGGAGCTGCTTGGGATCCTCTCTCTCTCTCTCTCTCTCTCTCTGCCCCTCCTCCACTCGTGTGCACACTCTCTCTCTCTCAAAATAAATAAGTAACATAGAAAGAAAGAAAGAAAGAAAGAAAGAAAGAAAGAAAGACAGACATGAGCTGTCCCTGCCATACCCTGTCCAAACTGCACAA
The DNA here is from genome assembly GCF_046562875.1 of Panthera onca. Classification (NCBI taxonomy): domain Eukaryota; kingdom Metazoa; phylum Chordata; class Mammalia; order Carnivora; family Felidae; genus Panthera; species Panthera onca. The sequence goes on from NC_138343.1 coordinate 41,665,019, forward strand.
TTGGGATCAAATAAATAATTGCTGTCTTAGGCCATTAACTTCTGGGGTAGCTTGTTACACAGCACTAGGTGACTGAAACACGTATGGATGGCCCAGGGCCCTCTGTACTGTCTGAAAAACTAAACCACCATGCTTCCCTCTATACCCAAATGCCAAATGTGTCTTCCTTACACCTTGAAAGTAAAAACACGACATGGGGAATTGCTGCTGCTCTGGAAATACGTAAGTGTGGCTCCTCTTCCCTCCAGAAGGCCACGCTTTGCCCTCACCCCCGGCCAGATGTGTAGCCTCTGCCTTCTTGATTGGATTTGTAGCTTCTTCAATGGGGATGGGTTCCATGGACCATCCCTGCTTCCTCACACAGCTGCTGACGTGCCACATCTCTTATAGAAGAACTGGGCCGTATTTGGCAGCTAAAGGCTGCTTATATCAGCCACGGCCTTGCTAGTGCCCACCTGAGGAAGTGCTGGAGGAACAAATGAACGAACGAAGAAATGAATGAATTGTTACAAAAGGTAATTTATCTGGATTACACAAAGAGGTCAAGGTGAGAGGTATAGAAGGGTCTCCAGGAAGGGCAGGGTCACCAGAGAGTCTAGGTCTAATGAAAGATTGCTTTGGAAACATGTTAAGCCTCTTAACATATAATTATAGTAGCTCACATTACTGAGTTCTTCCCATGTGCCAGGCACTGTGCAAAATGCCTTCTGTAAGTTATTGCATTAATCATCTCAACAACCCTGGAAGGTAAGCATTGAACCTTTCATCTCGTTTTATAGATGAGGAAATCAAGGCCCAGAGAGGTTAGGTAACCTGCCCAAGTGGCGATGGGAGGACTTGAACTCAGACAGTCTGGCACCAGCACCCAAGGGCATAGCCCCCGCACTCTGCCGAACAATAGGACTCCCATCTTCCACCCTTGGAGAAAAGGCCAGGGCCTTCTGGAATGCTTTAGGCCACAAGCACCAGCCCTGCGTCTACGAAGTGCTCCTGGGGACCTCGGAAAGCCCAGGTCGGAAGGGAAGAGGAAGGAAAAGGGAGGTGGGTCTGGGGTCCGTGTGCCATGCAGCAGGGACACTGGCCCTGGGCCCGGAGATGGTGCTACCCGCCCTGCCCCAGCACCTTACGGGCTGCTCCCACTCACTCCTCAGAAATGAGTCTGGCCCATTCACACGTGTCCCTAATGCCAGGTTCCAAGAAAGCCACCTAAATACCTGGTATTTGAGATGTAAAGAGACCGGCTCCCTGTACTTAGCGCTTCGCTAACTTTTCCAATTATAGCGCCCTATTTTCCAAAGTCTAAAATGGACATATGTTATAACTGTCTTGGGCCCCAAGGTTTCAGAAACACCCTTAAGGCTCCTGAAATACAATCGTATATTTTAGACTAATTCCTAAAGGGCCAAGTGGGGTTATCTTTAACATCTGCCAGCAGTCACACAGACCTGGTCTTTGTTTGCAAATGAACCTGGGGCCTGGGCACATGGCAGCCGCAGGTGGAACTAGCTTTATGCTGGGCTGCATGGGAAGACGTGAAGAAAGTTGATCCCAGGCTAGATTGCAGTTGGGGGTTGAGGGGGAGACATAGCTCTGCCCTCAGAAACCCTAGTCTGAGCAGGAGGCACAGCCCTGTCCTCAGGAAACCCCAGTCTGAAGTGGGGAGGCATAGCTCTGCCTCAGGGAGCCCAGTCTGAGGGAGGAGACACAGCCCTGTCCTCAGGGAGCCCCAGTTTGAGGGGAAGCCCCCAGGCTGAAGGAGGAGGCAGGATTGTACAAAAACCCAGCAGAGGACATTGGAGTGGCTGTTGTCATGGGTGGGCAGGTGGCAGAGGAGGCAGGCAGGAAGGCTGTCTGGTGCCCCCAAGAGCCTGGAGGCAAGCAGATTAGGTACAAGGGGGCAGTGGAGCTGAACTTTAATAGCTCCCTGGAGCCCGGGTGGCTTCATACTTGCCAACCGGGGCATTTTCTGGTCAATCCCGATTGCCGTTATTAAACATTGATTATGCAAGGGAGATGGGCTTTTCTGGTCCCAGCGTTTGGCCAGTGGACTTGGTGAGTAAATGGACTAGAACTAATCCTGTAGCTAAATACTGAGGGCCTCAGAAAAGTAAATGCCTCACTTGCCTAATAGCTTCCCAGGGAGGAGAGAGATCTAAAGTACCAGCCCTGGGCACCTGGGTGGCTCAGTCGGCTGAGCGCCCGACTTCGGCTCAGGTCATGGTCTCGTGGTTCGTGGGTTCAAGCCCCGCATGGGGCTCTGTGCTGACAGCTCAGAGCCTGAAGCCTGCTTCGGATTCTGTGTCTCCTCCTCTCTCTGCCCCTCCCATGCTCATGCTCTGTCTCTCTCTGTGACTCAGTAATAAATAAACATTAAAAAAAAAAAGTACCAGCCCTCAGACTGCCCCTTTTCCCAGGGTGGGAAAGCAGTTAGCTGGGCAGCCAGGTCTCATGACGACTTTGTGAACAGACAGGGCAGAGGTGACCCTGGAGCTTGTTAGCCTTTAATTTGTAAGATATCACCTCAGGAGTTGGGAGGGCCATCCCTTCTCCCCAGAGGTGGCCTGGAAGAGGAGGAAAAGGACAAAGTCTCCACTCTGACTGGAGACACAGCCCTGCCTCAGGGAGCCCCAGTCTGAGGAGAGAGATACAGCTCTGACCTCAGGGAGCCCCAGTCTGAGGAGAGAGATACAGCCCTGTCCTTGGGGAGCTCTAATCTGAAGGAGGAGGAGACACCGCCCAGAGACTCAAAACAGAGAAACACCAAATAGGCTGGGCCTATGGGAAACAGGGTCTATCCTTCCCCATCCACTTCATTACTTGTCCAGAGAAGCCCAAGGGCTCCTCAGCTGGCCATCTGGAGGGAGCCATTCTGAGTGTGGACAGAGACCAGCATGGGGTGGGTGCTCTACCATTGCCTGGAGCCTCTTGCTACGCAGTGAAAGCCCCTTACCTCATGTGAGTCTTACAGGCCATGCCCAGAGTGGGCGCCTACAGGGTCAGCAAAGTGTCCTTACAGTACTAGCCAGGCCGTTCCCCCTCCCCCACCAACCCCGGGTAAAGGAGCTTTACTGACCCTCTTAGTGGGAGAAAGACCAGGAAAGGGGCTTATTTGGGTCTGGAAAGGTCTCCTTGACAGACTGGGAGCTTTAGTCCTAGGAGAGAATGTAAACTCTACAAGGGCAAGGATTTGGATTTGTGTTGTACACTGTTTCACTCCCCTCCTGCCCCCAGGCCTGGCACATGGTAGGTGCTCGATAAATAACGGCTGAATTAATTAGAATCCATTTTCCCTTTCAACACGAACTTAGAACTCATCTCCTATCAAGAAAATCTCCATGATAAAACTTTTCCCAGTTGAGTGACAACTGCTTTATTGCAGGGAATACCAAATTCACTTGCAAACATAGTTCATTGAATTCCAACACTGTTTTGAAAGGGGAAAACGATGAATTTAGACTATTGTTACTGCTGCGTTGCAAGCCCTATGCTTGTTGCTCTACAGACAGTATATCACTTAATCCTCTGAAGGAAGGCCCTGGTTTACAAACAAGAATGGGGCTTGGGAAATTTACATAGCGCAGCTGAATTTACACCTCCAGGAAATTGTAGAGCCGAGACTTGAAGCCACTCTTGACTCAACTCATCCCCTGAACTTTTTTGTCTGAATCCCATGGAATTATTTATTTCCAATTAGTTTTGTGATCCCAGAGGTCATTCCACGAGGATTTGGTTAGCTCCTGTGTGTGCCCAGCACTGGAGAGCATGCCCGAGAAGTCCCAGTCCCCGGAGCCACCAGGCCAAGGGACAGCGGAGCACTGACCTTGTGACAATTGACCCAGTCTCCCCATGGCTGTGGTTTCCAGCAAATGCTGGGTCTGCCAGCCCTGACTTAGTGACACCTGTCATGCAGACCAACAAAGGATCATCCTCCAAAGCCGAGCGCATGCTGGCCTTGGGGGTTCTTCCCGGAAAGTTACCCCCAACCCCTCCCGCACTGCTGGTGAACTTGGGGGTGGGGAGTTCACTCTCCCACCTTGCTCTTTTTGGGAGACGTGTGTGGCAGAGCTGAAGGGACTCATCCTGTAGGCTGCCTGTCTCTGAACCCTTTGTATATGCTGAAACATTGTGATCGGTCTCACGTTACTGCATGTGTTTGTAAACGTCTCATCTCCCCATTATTATTCACTCCTAGTATGCACCAGGCACCCGCCATAAATTATTTCTACTCCCCATGAAAACTCTACCATTACTACCCCCCTTCTATGCATGGGAGAGCTAAGGCTTGGAGCTTGGAGAGGTCATACATCCTGCCCAAGGTCACTTAAACTTGTAAATGTCAGAATCAAGATTGGAATCCAGAGCTGTCAGCTCCAGAAAAGTTCCCAAACTAGCCTTTTCCGAAGCTAGCTGTTTATCAAAATTTGCTGAGAAGCTTTTTACAAGTACGTCTTCTTTACAACAAAGTCATAAAGAAGTATGAGGCAGTTCTCTACGTATCAATATGGTGTTATGTGTGCCTAGGACATCTCCAGAGAGAAGGCAGATAGCTAGCCATTGCTGGCACTGGGGGACAGTCCCCTGGAAGGAACACAGGAGGGAGACTTGCTTGTCACTGTATTCTCTTCAGTACTGGTTGATTCTTCCTCCCTCTCCTTCCTTCCCCTCCTCCCTCCCCATTTCCCTTCCTTCCTTTCTTCTTCCCTCCTTCCCTTTCCTTCCTTCCTCCTTCCTTCCTTCCTTCCACCCTCCCTCCTTCCTTCCATCCTTCCATTCTCCCTTCTTCCCTCCCTCCTTTCCTTCCTTCCTTCCTTCCTTCTTCCTTCCTTCCTTCCTTCCTTCCTTCCTTCCTTCCTTCCTCTCCTTCCTTCCTCCCTCCCTCCCTTTCCTTCCTCCTTCCTTCCTTCCTCCCTCCCTCTCCTTCCTTCCTCTCTCCCTCTCCTTCCTTCCTTCCTTCCTTCCTTCCACCCTCCCTCCTTCCTTCCATCCTTCCATTCTCCCTTCTTCCCTCCCTCCCTCCTTTCCTTCCTTCCTTCCTTCCTTCCTTCCTTCCTTCCTTCCTCCCTCCCTCCCTCCCTTTCCTTCTTCCTTCCTTCCTTCCTTCCTTCCTTCCTTCCTTCCTTCCTCTCCTTCCTTCCTTCCTCCCTTCCCTCCCTTCCTTCCTTCCTTCCTTCCTTCCTTCCTTCCTCCCTCCCTTTCCTTCCTCCTTCCTTCCTTCCTTCCTTCCTTCCTTCCTCTCCTTCCTTCCTTCCTTCCTCCCTTCCCTCCCTCCTTTCCTTCCTTCCTTCCTTCCTTCTTCCTTCCTTCCTTCCTTCCTTTCCTTCCTTCCTCCCTTCCTTCCTTCCTCTCCTTCCTTCCTTCCTCCCTTCCCTCCCTCCTTTCCTTCCTTCCTTCCTTCCTTCTTCCTTCCTTCCTTCCCTCCTTTCCTTCCTTCCTCCCTTCCTTCCTTCCTCTCCTTCCTTCCTTCCTTCCTCCCTTCCCTCCCTCCTTTCCTTCCTTCCTTCCTTCCTTCCTTCCTTCCTTCCTTCCTTCTTCCTTCCTTCCCTCCTTTCCTTCCTTCTTTCCTTCCTTCCTTCCTTCCTTCCTTCCTTCCTTCCTTCCTTCCTCTCCTTGTTTCCTTCCTCCCTCCCTCCTTTTCCTCCCTCCCTCCCTTCCTTCCTTCCTCTCCTTCCTTCCTTCCTTCCTCCCTTCCCTCCCTCCTTTCCTTCCTTCCTTCCTTCCTTCTTCCTTCCTTCCTTCCTTCCTTCCTTCCTTCCTTCCTTCCTTCCCTCCTTTCCTTCCTTCCTTCCTTCCTTCCTTCCTTCCTTCCTTCCTCTCCTTCTTTCCTTCCTCCCTCCCTCCCTCCCTCTACTTCCTTCCTTCATCCCTCCCTCCCTCTCCTTCCTTCCTTCCTTCCTTCCTTCCTTCCTCCCTCTCCTTCCTTCCTTCCTTCCTTCCTCCCTTCCCTCCCTTCCTTCCTTCCTTCCTTCCTTCCTTCCTTCCTCCCTCCCTTTCCTTCCTCCTTCCTTCCTTCCTTCCTTCCTTCCTTCCTTCCTCTCCTTCCTTCCTTCCTTCCTCCTTCCTTCCTTCCTTCCTTCCTTCCTTCCTTCCTTCCTCTCCTTCCTTCCTTCCTTCCTCCCTTCCCTCCCTCCTTTCCTTCCTTCCTTCCTTCTTCCTTCCTTCCTTCCTTCCTTCCTTCCTTCCTTCCTTCCTTCCCTCCTTTCCTTCCTTCCTCCCTTCCTTCCTTCCTCTCCTTCCTTCCTTCCTCCCTTCCCTCCCTCCTTTCCTTCCTTCCTTCCTTCCTTCCTCCTTCCTTCCTTCCTTCCTTCCTTCCTTCCTTCCTTCCTTCCCTCCTTTCCTTCCTTCCTTCCTTCCTTCCTTCCTTCCTTCCTCTCCTTCTTTCCTTCCTCCCTCCCTCCTTTTCCTCCCTCCCTCCCTCCCTCTACTTCCTTCCTTCATCCCTCCCTCCCTCTCCTTCCTTCCTTCCTTCCTTCCTCCCTCTCCTTCCTTCCTTCCTTCCTCTATTCTTTTCACTTTTTCAAAAATACATGAAAATAATTTTTAAATCAAACAAAACTATAGATTCCAAGGCCCCATTGCTGGACTTCCTATAAATCAGTATCTCCAAGGGTTGGGTCTTGGGAAGCTGTATTTTCAAAAGCACCCTAGTGGTGCCTGGGTGGTTCAGTCTGTTAAGCATCTGACTTCCGCTCAGGTCATGATCTCACAGTTTGTGAGTTCAAGCCCTGCGTCAGGCTCTCTGCTATCAGCCCAGATGTCTGTGCTATCAGCACATCGATGTCTCCCTAAGGACATTTTCCAGCCAGATATCATGAGCCCCAGACCTGCCAATCAGCTAACACCACCCGAGGATGCAGCCCTGTGTCCTGTGACCCTGCTAAAGGTCAGAGGTCACACCTGAATTCACACCTTGCCACCACACACACCTGAGCCTGCCCTCTGCCTCCATGGTCAGCCAAGTCTATACAAACAGTGGCTTCTTCACCACACTCTTCTGCTCCTTGGCTTTTTCCCTTTCAGTCTATCTGGGAGATCTGTTAGCATTCCTCAGCAGTGCGTGGAGAATGGCACAGCATTTCCCTGGGAGTGGTGTGAACATGAGCTATTCTGGAGCCAGATATCCTGGGTTCAAAGCCCAGCTCTTCCGCATTTAGCTGTGTGACCTGGGGCAAGCTCTTAATCTCTATGATGTGAGGATGGGAGGAGTTGAGACCTGTAGGGCTGTCAGGTATTGCCCCGGCACAGAGCAGGGACAGAGCGAGTGATCGCGATCGCTCCTACCGTTCAAGTCTCAGAGGGAAGGCTAAGGGGGGGCTCGTAAGCAGTGCCCAGGCTCGGCAGTTAGACAGCTTGGCATCCAGTCCCCACTCTGCATCTTTCTAGCTCTCTTATTAGCCTCTCAGAGCCTCCTTTTCTTTACCTGTAAAACAGGGGTGACTCCTGGCTCACAAGAAAGTCCGCGAGGTTGTCTGGGGCCAAGCCAACACGCAACAGACATTTACAGATTGAACAACGGAATGAAAGTGGGGCCTAAGGGAGGCCGGCGGGTAGAGCTGCGCGGCTTCCGCCTCCGCCTCGGCCGCTGGTGAGGGTCTACTGGCACATCCGGCAGGGGGCACAGGGGTTCTGGCTGGTCCTGGCCCTCCTCCTCCAGGCTGCCCAGGGTAATCACAGCGTGAGGAAGACCCTAGACTATCCAGGTATTCATTAGGGCTGGGAAGTGGGCCTGCCGCCCAGGCCAGGCATGCGCTGGTCCCCGCCATCAGCACACCCCTCCCACGGAGAAGCAGGCCCTCAGGAGGCTGAACACAGCCTGAAGCCACGTCCTTCACATCCAGGAGAAAACACGGCCGCCAGGGCTGGGGAGTCTCCTTGGCCAGGTGGTGGGCGAGGGCTCTGGGATTCAAGAACCCCTGAATTTGGCCTAGGGGGGAACAGAACAAGCGAAGTATAGGCTGTGTGCTTCTGGCCATGGCCCTGCTCCCAGGCCTCGGAACAGCTGCCACCATGCCTCCGGGGCACCTCCTTGTGAGGCCTGGCCAGCTCCTTGGGGCCCTCCAATCCCTCTAGGGACTCCATCAGCCCGTCTGCTTTGCTCTCCTGAAAAGCTCTCTTGAAGCCAGAGGAGCAAGTGCTGGGCCTCCCTGAGCCCGCTGCCCATGGGCTAGTTCTGCAGGCCCAGAGATAGTTAGGTGCCCAACTTCAGGCACAATTACCTCGTTTGTGCCTGTTTTTCTGTCCAAGTTCCCCTGAATAGACCGAAAATCCTGTGAGGGCAGATGGGCGAGCTCTGACTCATTACCATTCCTAGGGATTAAGCAGGTGAAGCTCCAACGCAACTGCCGTTATTATCAATATCCCCCAAGGTCAAGGACAAAACAGTAGCTAAATTAATTAAGCACATACAATAGGTGAGGCACCGTGCTAAGCACTTCACAGCCATTAACTCATTTAATCCTCAAGACAATGCTGAGAAACCATCATGTACAGAGGGGAAACTGAGGCACGGAGCCGTAGATTGACTTGTCTCAATCTGCTGTCACGCAACTGGGAGGTTGACAGGATTCAAACTCCAGTGCCCTGGATACGGAATCCACTTTCTATAGCACAGCGTAAGTACTCAGTGGGCGTTTGCGGAGTAACTGAGGGACAGGCGTGCAGGCACACGGTGGGGAGGGGCCGAGGGGGCCAGGCCTGGCTTTCTGGACTGATCTGGGGCTGACATCAGCAGCTTGGTATCTGAAGGCCTCTTGGCCCTGGCTCCTCCTTGCCCCAGCACTCACCCGGGCCCTGCACAGGTGACACAAACAGGACTCAGTCGCTAGGGTGCTGGTAGGGATGCTCTGCCTGGTAACCCTTGCCCCCATGGGAACCTGGCCTCTCCTTGCCATGTCTATCAGAGTCACACAGTGTGGCCCGGCTGCCAGCTGCTCCCAAGGCCTGGGGCCAAGTATATGGTCTCTTTCCCCACCCTGCCTCTCCAGGCCTTCTAGAATATTTAGTGGTTGAGAGCACGAACTCCGGAGATCCCGGCTGTTTATGTGGCCTTGGGCATGCTACTGCGCCTTGCTTCTTCATCGTTAAAATGGAAATCAAAACAGATTATCGTCAGGGTGGGTGTGAGGGATTAAATGAGTTACGACACGTAGAGGGCTTAGGACAGTGGTACATCTCACACAGCATGGAAGTTCTTGTGAGTATTCCTGCCTCTCTTCTTACCCGTGTATTTGGATTGATAGCTAGATAGGCAGTGAAAGGGAAGGGAGAGGTCAGCAGAGCGGCCAAAGTAATACTGGCCCGCGGTCAGCATCACTGAAAAACCAGACAGGAGCTGCCAGGACACCCCTTTGCTCTTCCTGAAAGGCAACCTCAGTCGGGGGCGGGGGTTGGGAGAGACCCCACCGCCCGCAACCCTGGCCCTGGAGACTCCATGCTGGCGTTGTCTTACCCTCTGCTGAGACTGATCACCAGCACCACCCCGTTCAATACTAGAGCTCAGTTACCCCTGACCGCAGGCCCAGGCTTCTACTTGGTGTATTGCAAAGGATTTTGAAAAGTCTTTATCCAAGTTGTTTATGAGTCACGTAAGAGTCACTCAGCTCTCTAAGGTTCCATAAGGTACAGACAACTGTCTCACTCAGCCGAGGTGGCCCTGACAGGTTCTTCTGGTGCCTCTAGCCACACCGCGTATGCGCAGCCTTCCCTTTCTCCCCTCCCCCCCACCCATAAGCCCCATGTCATTCTGGTTAGAGGAGAATGGACCGTGACCTTGTAAAAGCATTGACATCCAGGGTTGAGCCGTTTAACAACCTGTGATTTTTTTTTTTTTTTTTGTAATCTTTGCATAACATTTTATTCTCCCTGGAATTGACGATGGTCCTTTCTGTTGTTCGCTTAATTTCCTATGTACGTAGAAGGAATTCAGCGGCTTCTCGCTTTATAGCAACAACTAACAACCGTTGAGCACTTCCTATGTGGCAGGCACGCTAAGTACTTTCCATGTACGACCAGTCCTTACTATAGCCCTCAGAGGTGTGCCCCATTAGGATCTCGTTTTACAGAGGAAGAAATTGAGGTGCAGAGAGGTGAAGGGATTTGCCCGCAATCCCAGAGCAAGTAAGTGGCAGATTTGAACCCTGGCTTTTACCACTGCAGAGTCTGTGCCCACCTGGCCCCTCCTGGCACTGGGGAGCATATCTGCATGCCAGTCTCCTCCAGGCCCTTGTCCTCTTGCTGTTTTCTGTCCCTACAGCCAGACTGTCAGCTAGGTGAAGGCAGGCCCCGTGTCCTGCTCTTCTGCAATCCTAGAAGCAGGGCTCACCCAGCAGATCTTCCTCTGCTTGACAGGACAAGCCTGCCCTCCGGCTGCCTACTTGTTCACCTGTTCTGCCCCAGGCCTTACAGGTGGGAGGCAGGACAGGAGCGAGGCTGGTGTGGTCACAGCTGGGCCTACAGAGGCTCAGAAAGGCCAAAAAAGTGTCTCAAGGCCTCACCGCCAGGTTCCTCGGGTCTGGACCCCCTCTGGCTGCCAGTCCAGGGCTGTTCCTAATGTGCTAGGCTGCCTCCTCCAGACACAGGCACGTACGTATCATACATGTTACACATACAAATATGCAAACATATGTGGGCACCAGGGGGGCTCAGTTGGTTAAACGTCTGACTTCGGCTCAGGCCATGATCTCACAGCTCCTGAGTTCAAGCTCGTGTCGGGCTCTGTGCTGACAGTGCAGAGCCTGGAGCCTGCTTCGGATTCTGTGTCTCCCTCTCTCTCTGCCCCTCCCCCGCCCCTGCTCACACTCTGCCTCTCTCTCTCTCTCTGAAACATAAAATAAACGTTAAAAAAATAAATAAATAAACGTCCGACCCTTGGTTTCGGCTCAGGTCGTGATCTCATGGTTTCGTGAGTTCAAGCCCCAGGCTGGGCTCTGCATTGACAGAGTGGAGCCTGCTTGGGATTCTCTCTCTTCCTCTCCCTCTGCCCCTCCCCCACTCATGTTGTCTCTGTCTGTCTCAAAATAAATAGATAAACTTTGAGAAATATGCAAACATAAGGATACTTTATTCACATATGCTAATTACACACACATTTTACTTCCACACGAGCATATAATATACACATACAGACAGACATGCTTGCATTTCTAGACACATGGGCCTTCTCCCATCGGCCCATGGTAGACCAGGCCAGGAGGGTACACACAAGTGTGTGCGTGCATATGCGTGTGTGTGTGTGTGTATATTTGTGCATGTCTTTACACCTGTGGATGCACACATGTGCATCTCTCTCTCTCTCTCTCTCTCTCGGCCTTTGTTCAATTTAACAGGTAATTGCTCTGTGAGCCAAAGCAAATGTCAGCATGATAATGAGGGCGATATGATGCAGTTCTGGCCCCGGCAAGAAGGGGTGGGGGGAAGAGTGGGGTATGTGACTGTGTGCAGGGAGCAGGTTTGCACATGTATCTTTTGTGTGTGTGTGTGTGTGTGTGTGTGTGTTTTATTTTTTAATTTTGAGAGAGAGAGAGAGGCAGCATGAGTGGGGGAGGGACAGAAGGAGAGGGAGGCACAAAATCTGAAGCAGGCTCCAGGCTCTGAGCTGTTAGCACAGAACCCAACACAGGGCTCAAACTCACGGACCGCGAGACCATGACCTGAGCCGAAGTCCGATGTTTAACCCACTGAGCCACCCAGGTGCCCCTTTGTGTATGTTTATTTGTATGTGTTTTGTGTATTGTGTGCAAATGCCTGTATGTTTTAATGTGTGGGGAATATGTGCGTATGTTTGCGTGACTATGTGTTAGTGTGTTATGCAAATGTGGGCTGTATGTTTATGTGTGCATACACATAGTTACATGTTTATGTGTTTTTTATGTACAATATGTGTATATGTGAGTCTGTATATGTGTGAACATACAATACACTGGTTTGTATCTGTAAATAACGTATGTATTGGTATAAGGCGTTTCCGTGTTAACATATGTTTGTGGATATAATGTATCTGTGGACAATTGACATGTCTGTGTATCATGTATGGACCTGTGTGTGCCCTCCTGGCCTGGTCTACCATGGGCCGATGGGAGAAGGCCCATGCGTCTAGGTCCTGTAGCTGTCAGCTGACTTGGGGTAAGTGTGTTTCCTGACCCCGCCCCCCTCAGGGTTGCATCATAGGGTACCGTCCTTGGGCAGGGCTGGGGCAGTGCCAGCCTTGTTCCATCAGTGGGGGCTGGGGGCTAAGGGGAGGATGCAGTCCCTAGCCCATGGAGGGTTGAGGGTCCCCCAGACCTCCTGCCTTGCTCTGGAGACCCCTTTAGGGTTAGCACTGGCCATACTACCAGGGGAGGCTCTTTTACTCTTTTACAGATGAGAGAATGGAGGCTTGCCCAGGAGGGCTAAACTTTGTGACAGCCAGTTTAAGAAGAGAGCGGATTTGAACTTGAGTCTGTCAGAACCCAAAGCCACCACACTATGCTGATCCACACCTGAGAGTCTAGGTTTTCTATGCCTGCGGCTACGCACACAGTAGGTGCTGTATCGGTGTGCATGAAGTGGACAAGGTCAGGGATTGGAAGGGTAGCAGCACTCTAGGGCCTGGGTCTGGCAAGTGGCTGGGATGCTGCAGGGAATCAGTCCCAGAATTCAGAGACCATGTAGACCCTCTGTGTGTTTGGAGACCCTGCCTGCATCACCCCCAGCCCAGAGGTCCAGCCTCAGTGCCTGCCGGAGTCCACCGCCGCAGGGAGCACCCCATCCCCACCCTGAGGCCCCTAGGCTCGGTCCCTTGCTCTCTCCCTTGGCTTCCTTCCCCAACCTAGTCTCCCCGCCACCACCAGCACTCCCAGACACATTCCTCTCCCGCAGACAATCATTTCAAGGGCTCGGCAATTTCTTTGCAGGATTTGATTTGCCGCTCAGGCATTTCCTCGAGTGGCCCCTCGGTGTTTGCCCTCATCCAGATGGCATCCAGATGCAAACATCCCTCCTTCCCCCCAGCCCTGGCTCCTCAGGCGCGGGAAATTAATCCTGACCCCACCTCACACTCACCTCCCTACATCACTAGCTTTGTTTCTTGGTCTCGAGGTCAGGGCTTGGGCTAACACCTCTGCCTCCTTCTCTCTCCAAAGCCTGGGCTTCTGGCAGACCTGTTATCTGTCTCTCTCTCTCTCTCTCTCTCTCTCTCTCTCTCGGCCTTTGTTCAATTTAACAGGTAATTGCTCTGTGAGCCAAAGCAAATGTCAGCTTGATAATGAGGGCGATATGATGCAGTTCTGGCCCCGGCAAGAAGGGGTGGGGGGGGAAGAGTAGGGTGTGTGACTGTGTGCAGGGAGCAGGTGGTGAGGGCCCTGGACCTCTGGTGGGGGTCCTTAGAGCTGACCAAATCCAGTGAGGAGACTGAGGTGCAGAGAGGGGAGCAGATGACAGTTGTGCTGATAATACACCAATGTCCTTAGGCAACAATGTAAAGACCAGCGCACTTAGTCCTGTGAGTGGGGCATGGTTATTTTCATTTCACAGATAAGGAAACTGAGGCCCAGGCTGGAGAGAGAATCTAACCAGAACAAAACTGCCTATGGTATCATTTCATTTGTCAGGGCACTAACAAAGTGAGAGGCTAACTTCATCTTTGGAAAATTTTGAGAGCCGGACATAATTGTCCCCATGGCAGAGATGAGGTAACTGAGGCTCAGAGAGGCTTAGTAGCTCACGCAAGACCACGTGACAATTTAAGTGGCAGAACCGGACTCTAAACCAGGCTTCCAAAGCCCATGGGGTCTCCTGTGTGGCCCAGCTGGGTCACTCGAGCACTATCCCCGGAGCCCTGCACTGGCACAGTGACAGCCACCCTGGTGGGAAAAATCTCCTGGAGCCTGGGGGACAGTTCTGGGCTGGAATTCCTGTGCCCGGGCGAGCCTGACTGTTCCTCAGAGGCCAGACATCAGGCCTCCCGATTCTCTGTCCAGTGCTGGACTCTGGATCCGGGGGCAGGGCCCGCAGAGGCCAGTCCCCAGAGGGGCAGCTCTCCACCTGCCCCAAGAGGAGAGGGCAAGGCCCCACTGATCTCCACTCAGAACTTCGGCTTCCCCTTAAAAGTTAATGTTTACACACTCTCTGCCATGCCACTCCGATGCCGCCGTGGACATCAAAGTGGCCAGAGGGCTTCCCTGGTCTCGGGCCCCCTAAATCCCTTTCGGGCTCCAAGTGGACCCACCGGACTCCAGACAGCCAGAAAGATGGGGCAGCTGCGCTGTGCCCAGATGGACTTTACTCTCTCTAAATTGTACACAGTCAAGCTTCCTTGACCGAAAATGGGGCATTTGGTTCAGGCTCAAGGCTGCGGCACAGGCATTTCTTAGAACCACTGGGCATCAGACCCAGAGGTGTGAGGAGCAGGGGGCAGAGGGCAGGCTGTCGGCCTGCTGAGCCTCAGGCAGCTGTGGGGATGCTGGCCAGTAGCACCTGCCTGGTAATAACAGGTGGTCCTGAGGTGTGTTGACGGTCACTTGGGCCCACGGCGGGCACAGCCGTCCCTCTGGTCTCCCCAGCCCCTGAAAACACCAGAGCTGGACACACAGGGTAAGTTAGGGACAGGGCTGGAACTTCTCACCTGCCTGCCTCTCCCGACACCTCCTTCGGGTGGCGTCCCAGCGTCCTGCGCTGTGAGTGCCCTCATTGGCTAGACTCTTTCCTCTCCCCACTCCCTCCCCTTCACCAGTCATTATTCCTTCCGGATTTGGAGTGAACTTGGCTTTGCAACAGATGGGAAACTTGAGGAACTAAGATCTCTGAGCTGGGCTCCTCCCACAGAGGGTCAGAATCGCTGTTTGCACCTGGGAGCTGGGCTGGCCCAGAACGGGCGAGCGAGCGAGCGAGCGAGCAGAGGGAGGATCACCCCCCTGCAGTTACCAGTCTGGGCAGGCTGGCCAGATCCGTGCCCTTGGGGTCCTCAGGTGGGGGCTTCCTGCTGGAAGTGTGTGGGTAAAGGTCTGAGAATCACAATGATGGCCAGAGGGAAAGAACACTGTCAACAGCTGCATGTTGGTGGCCAGGTAGCCTCGGAAGGGACACCGTGGCTGGAATGCCAGGCCTTTCAGGTTAATGTTTGACCTGGAGCCACGTGTTTTTCCACTGGGTATTTTTATCCTCCGTACCTGGCAGTGGGCAGCTGGGGGCCCTCCCCTGTGGGCAAAGGAGGGGGGGTGCCCAGCTGGGGCAGCCCTGGGCAAGGCAGGGCTGCAGAGAGGCCAGAGGGGCTGGCTTGGGAGCAAGTGAGGGGGAGAAAGAGAACAGGAGGGGCCTGGAGCAGGGCCGAAGGCTATACCTCAGTCGCATACCTGGTCCCACCGTGGGCCCCAGCCCCTGGCTCTCCTCTTCCTGGAAGGACAGGCAGAGGTAAGGGGAAGAAAGAGATCTAGGGAAGACCAGGAAAGCTTCCAGAAGTCCATGGCTTTTCAGGAAAGAGTTAGTCTCAATGGTAATGAATCACTCTCAGATCCTGGACACTATAAGTTAGAGATTTCTCCCTTCTGGAGACACCATGTTCTTATTCAGATGGTGGGAGTAATTCAAAGCTGATTGGCCCCGCCTGCCAACACCGGCTGATGGAGAACACAGCCCCGATCCCAGGGAACCCCCGGTCTAAGGAGTGGAGGCCATCTTCACTTCTGACAAGCGTTTTGTTCCATTATATCCAAGAACCTAAACCTGAATTAAAGACACCCACTGGGTCGCACGGCTCTGGGCTTTCCAAGACCTCACCATCTCTTGGTTTCCCTCCTTGGCAGTGGGGAATCTGGCTTTATGAGGCTGTTTACAGGCCAGTGGCCAGAGTCCTTCTCACTCTGTCATGGGGGAGGGGGGAGCACAGGGGAGGGAGACCCTCAAAGGTGCTCAGGCTAGAGCCTGTTGATGCAAGTGTACCAGCCGAGCAAAGCCAGCTTCCTTCCTGTCCCTGCTGAGAGATCCAGATGGGCTTTCAATTTATGCTTGAGTCTGGTGGGACGTGGGTCCCCTGCAAACCTGCCCACCAGCCGCTCTCCACGTCACCAAAGGCCTCCCTGCCCTGCTGCTCAACAGCACTGGTCTGAAGCAGGCCAGGCAGGCTGGCTCCCAGCCCAGGCTCTTTCTCAGGACTCCCTGAGGGTCTCACGGGAAGGAGTAAAATTGCAGGAAACTACTTATCTCTCTGGGTGGCCCCACGAAGGGCTTCCTGAGTGAGCAAATGAAGGTTCCCAGATCGAGGTGGGATAAGGGGCCTGCTGGAAGAACAGAGATCTCCGGAGGGGAGGGGGTCCCAGGTCTCTCACTGTCCCCCTACGATTGCTTGGAAATGGGGTGTTGGAAAAGGGCTGGGCAACAGAGATTCTCAACCTAGCACAAGGAGGAGGGCCCATCCCTTGGTCTGCAAGGACCTCAAGGCTGTGTCTGGCTGCGGTGACTGGTCTTTCCACCCCCAGCTTACCTTCTTGTGGGCCCTCCCCTACCACTGCACCCTAGACTCCCAGCCTGAGCACACTTGGCCACCTCTCTGTAACCCAGTATATGCCAGGTCCTGGGCTGGGGGCCATTCACCTAGAGGCCTCCCTCACTCCTCAGTACAATCTGGGTGGTGAATCTCTTTATCTCCATTTTACAGATGAGGAAGCTGAATAAAAGCATCATTAAACAATTAGCCCAAGGTCACATAGCCTGTTGGTGACACAGCTAGGATTTAAACCTCAGTCTATCTGACTCCAACTCCAGCTGAGAGATCCTATCAGCCAAGTCACCTGTGTATTTTAAATCCCAGATTTCTCATCAGCCCACTCTGCCAGAGCCCTCCCCCATAGAGGGTTGAATATATCTGGCTCCTACAACCCACCGTCTCTTATTTCCCACACCAGGAAGTCCTTCGTGGAGTCTAACCTAGGTGCTTTCTGCTGTCTCTTATCTTGAAATCAGGGAAAGTGGAACAAAGATGGTCCCTGCCCCATGCCCTGTCTTTAGAGACCGTGTCCCATAGGACTGTGGCATCCTTCTGTGGCTCTGAAGTGTGGATTGCTTCTGGCCGCGGGAGCAGGAGTCCCAGACGCTGGGGAACGAGGAGGAGGTCTTCTCTGGGGCCACCTCACACAGGAGGCTTGGCTGTGCCTCCAGACCCTTCCATTTCCTGCTGAGCATGGGACAGGTGAGGAACAAACCAGGGTGAAGGTGGGTCTGTGAGACCCTCAGAGGGTCCTTGGCTTCTGACGCTGATTAATTCTTTGGGGAACAGGAGGCTATACCTCCGGGAACACCAAGAAATCCCAAGATCTGGAATTCCCCATGTGACTTTTGTACCCCTGTGGAGGAAGAAATTGAGGGGAAGGGACACAGGCTTGCACCCATTCCCTGAAATGGAGGAAATTAGTCCCTCATCTGGGTGACAAGGAAGGAGGGATTCCAAAGACCCTGCTCCCGGACTCTGGCACTGGACCCAGATCTTCTGTTTCTTAGACGCTTTCCAGGGGAGCCCTCCTGACTTCTGGCCTCCTCTGACTGAGTTTGGCAGGGGGGCCAGCTCATGTCCATGTTTGGAGATGGCGTGGCGGGGACACAGTTCAGCTTCTAGGGCTGCTCAGCCTGGGGGATTGGGATAGAGAAAGCCCCTCTCCCCTGAGCCCACGGAAATGCCTTTATCAGACTCCCTTGCCCTCAGAGCCCCAGGACTAGAAGATGAGCCCGCTCCCTACAGGCATCCCCACCTGCAGAAGGTGACAAGCCTACTACCACTGTAGGGGGAGGAATGTCTGCCCATCCTCCTCTTCCTCTAGGTATTCCAGAGTCCCCTTCCCTCCCTGGTCAGCGGATCCAGATTTTCTCTGCCCTGGGCTGAGGCCTGTGAGAAATTCAGAGCAGGAGCAGACAGAGGCCCTCAGGATGGGAGACACAGTCATGTCTGTGGGCTACAGGCCAGGCATCAGTGCCCAAGACAGCAACAATAATAAGAGCTAATGTTCCTTAAGCACCTCCAAAATAGGCTGCTTTATTTTATTATTTTCTTTAATGTCTATTTATTTTTGAAAGAGAAAGAGAGAGAGAGAGAGACAGAGCATGAGCGGGGCAGGGGCAGAGAGAGAGAGGGAGGGAGACACAGAATCCGAAGCGGGCTCCAGGCTCTGAGCCATCAGCACAGACCCCGACGCAGGGCTCGAACTCATGAACCACGAGATCACAACCTGAGCCGAAGTTGGACGCTTAACTGACTGAGCCACCCAGGTACAAAATAGCGCACTTTATATAGATCAGCCCATTTAATCCTCACAACCACCCTAGGAAATCAGTACAGTGGGCCCCCCTTATCCATGGGGGATACCTTCCAAGGTCCCCAGTGGATGCCTGAAACCACAGGTAGCACTGAAGCCTATATACACTATGTTTCTTCCTACGCATACATCCCAATGGCAAAGTTTAAATTATAAATTAGGCACAGTATGAGATTAACAACAATAACAATAAAATAGAACAACCATAACAGCATACTATTATCAAAGTTACGTGAAAAAACAAAGTTACGTGAATGAGGTCCCTTTCCCTCTTTCTCGAAATATCTTACAGTAGCACATTCGCTCTTCTTTGTGTTGAGGTGAGATGATAACATGCCCAGGGGATGAGCTGAGCTGAGGGGAGTGACACAGGCAGTGTGATGTAGCCTGAGGCTACTACCAACCTGGTCCCGTGTCAGAGGGAGGGTCAGCTGCTTCTGGACCGTGGTTGACCACGGATAACTGAAACTGCAGAAAGCAAACTGTGGATGAGGAGGAAATTGCTCTATCATGATATCCACATTTTCCCATGAGGAAACTGAGAGCTGAGTAACTGGTTCAAAGTCTGACAGGAAGGAAGTGGGATGGGAATCCGGTTGGTTTACCCCAGAGCCTGTGCTCTTACCCTCTACACCTGAAGTGCCTTATACAGTAGCCACTAAACTCATGGGACTAGAGGGGCACCTGGGTGCCTCAGTCAGTTGAGCGTCTGACTCTTGATTTCACCTCAGGTTATGATCTCACGTTTCATGAGTTCAAGCCCCGTGTTGGGCTCTGCACTGACAGCGCAGAGCCTGGGTGGGATTCTCTCTTTCTCTCTCTCTCAAAATAAAATAAATAAACTTAAAAAAATATTTAAATTCACGGGACTAGAGATCTTCCTAGGCTTATGGGGGTTATAACCCGATAAATCCTTTGTGATTTATTTATGGGTTATAACCCATAAATCCTTTGTGAATTGAAAATATTGTGAGTAGGAAATGCATTTAATACACCTAAGTATCGTAATACGTCCTGAATAGCATCCCTTCACCTAACCCACCTTCACTGTGCTCAGAACACTTACATTAGCCTACCGTTGGGCGAAATCATCTAATAACATGAAGCCTGTTTTATAATAAAGTGTTGAACGTCTCACGTAATTTACTGAAGAGTGTACCGAAAGTGAAACACAGACTGGTTGGGGACAGACTCATTGTAAGCCTATGGGCTGTTTACTCTCGTGATAGCATGGCTGGCTCCTGGGAGCTGGGGCTGCCACTGCCCAACATCATAAGAGATTATTGTACCGCATATCGCTAGCCTGGGAAAAGATCCAAGTTCAGAATTCGAAGTCTGGTTTCTACTGAATGCAATCACTTTTGCACCTGTGTAAGGTCAAAAAATCATAAGTTGAACCATCATAAATCAGGGACTTCTGCATTTCACTTTGCAATAAAATTCAGTCCAGTTAAAAACTCAGTTCCTCAGTTGCGTGAGCCACCTGTCAGGTGCTCAGTAGCCGCAAGTGCCTGGCGGCTGCCATATTGGACAGTGCAGATATGAACCATTTCCATGGTGGCAGAAAGTTCTTTTGGACAATACTGGTCTACAAATTACTGCCTCTGAAGAATCAAGAGGGAGCAATGGAAAATCATTCTTCAGTTGATAGAATAAAACAATAATTAACAGTATGATAATAATGGCTATAATTTACTGAGAGCTTCCTACGTGCCAGGCACAGTGCCAAGCCTATAATCTTTACCCAATCCCAGGCTCAGGAAGGTTACCCAGGGTCACAGCAGTCAGGAAGTGAATTGAATCCAGGTCTGGGGGACCCCAGTCTGGTCCTTTCCCCCTCCTGCTCTACCCCCTGCTGTGCCCCACCCCCAGGAGTTTATAGCCCCTGGGGAAAGGAGGGGAAGGCAAATGCATGCATTTCACAAGAACAGGGATTAAATAAATCAGCACCTAATTAACATCATCACATTTCTGCAAGCTTGCTGACCAGAACATTGCACTAATGAGGTCAAGGTCTTGATTTTGAGTCCTGTGAGCATCACTTCACTTCACACGGAGAAAGGCTCGGTCCCCGCCCTGTGGGCTGCATCCTGCCTCCAGATAGTGTGATTAGAAGACTAGGATAGTGTGGATGTTTCAGCAGAGCCCTGTGGCCTGCTATCAGAGGCCCAGTCCAGGGCAAATTGCTTCAGGCAGGGCAGGGTTGGGGAAGAGGGTTGTGAAATGCTGGTGGGTGCTGGTCCTCTGGACCAGGGGATGAGAATGTCTTTCCTCTCTAGAAAGGATGGGATTAGCAGAAAGCCAGTTCTGAATTTGAAAAAAAAAAAAAAAAAAAAAAAGATGTAGCAGAAGGTAGACCAGAACTTCAGAGACTTGCTTCTTATTAGATAAAACTTTTGGGGGATACGCAGTTTCTGGGACTTTTGAGGGCTTGAAGGTGGGAAGATCTGCCTTTGTATCCCATAAGGATTGTTGTATTGTTGAGAAATTTAGCTCCAATGATATGTCAACCCCTGTGTGTCATCTGGGAGATAAGGCCGAGTGAATGGCAAGAGTAGACAGTTTAGCAAAGAGGTGGACCTTTTCCCTGGACAGACCTGAGATAATGAAGGTTCAGGGCCCACACGGGGCCAGGCACGTGGTAGGTCTCAGTAGATGTTAGTTCTCTTAAATAATCGCTCTTCTTTAAGCAGCTTTTCCCCCGGGGCCAGCACACCACCAGGTTTGGGGGACTCTGATTGTATAAGCATTATGCCAAAAGCATGACCCAATAACTGGCTGTGTGAGTCAGGATAGGCCATGCGGTGCTGCAGTAACAAATTAACTCTGAAATCTTGGATTCACACCACAAAGGTTTCTTTCTTGCTCACACGACTGAACCACGGCAGATTGGCAGGGGCTCTGCTCTACAGGGTTGATTAGGGACCCAAATTTCAACACATGGCTTCCCTGATTGTGCCAGGAGGGGCAGAAAAGAGCAGGATAGCTATATACTGGCTCTTCAGTGCTTTGGCCCAGAAGTATCTCCATTCACAGCCTAAGGACTACTCCTAGTCCCACGTAGTGGTGAGGGGCCTGGGGAGTGGCGGGGAAAATGTGGGTATGTGGTGAGCAGTAAATGCCTCTGCCACTCCACCACGTCCCCTCTCAAAACCCCATTTTCCTCTCCTATAAAAGAACTCTGAGGTGTCTTTTAGCTCCGGGCTTCCAGGTCTCCATGGAATGTCATTCCACAAACATTTCTTAGGTAGCTCACCTAAATGCTGACAGTGCTCAGTTAAGTTGGACCCTCCTCTCTCAGAGGTGGATTTGATTTTTTTTTTAGACAATCAGAAAGTTATTTGACAACCCAATTTAAAAATGAGCGAAAGGTCTGGACAGCTCATCAAAGGAGATATATAGGCAGGAAACAACCATATGAAAAGATGCTCAATGTCATTTATCATTAGAGAAATGCAAATTAAAACAATAACAAGAAACCACAAAACACTTAATCAAATGGCTAAAATCCACAAAAATGATTGACGATATCAGCTGCTGGGGAGGATGCGGAGCAACAGGAACTCTCATTCATCACTGATGGAAATGCAAAATGGTACAGCCTTTGGAAAAGAGTTTGGCAGTTTCTTGTAAAACAAAAAATACTCTTGCCATATGATCAAACGATTGCACTTCTAGGTATTTACTCGTCTGATTTTAAAATTTATGTCCACACAAAAACCAGCACGTAAACATTTATAGAAGCAATTTGTTCAGAATTGACAAAAATATCATTGTCAAAGTAACCAAGATGTCATTTAATAGGTGAATAGATAAGCTGTGGTGTATTGACTCAATTTAACAATATTTAACAATAAAAAAGAAATGAGCTATCAAGCCACACAAAGAGACATGGGTAATTCTTAAATGAGTATTGCTGAGTGAAAGAAGCCAGTCTGAAAAAACTACGTACTGTATAATTCCATTATATGACATTCTGGAAAAGGGGATATCATAGAGATGGTAAATACATCAGTAGTGGGAGAAGAGTTGAATTGATGAAGCACAAGAAATATTTTAGAACGGCAGGACTATCTGTGTGATACCAAAATGGTGAATACAAGATACAGTGATTGTCAAAACCCACAGAACTTTATAGCACAAAGACTGACCTTTAATGTATGTCAATTTAAAAAAATCACTTAGGAGGTTAGGGCATCTCAGGACAGAATGCAGAATGTGACAAAAGAATCTATTACGAAAGTTTAAAACCACCTCACTGAAGGGGTTGGGAGAAAAGATGCTAAGTCACTCTGGAAATGAGTGGAGTCGGTAAGATCAAAGACAAAGGAACAGCACATAAGCACTGTATTCTAGTTGATCAAGTTGTTTCCTGTAGAAATATAGGTTAACAATCCGAAATGACATACACGTGTACTGGAGCTGAGCAATTAAGTAAATGGATAGCAGATGCTGGGAGCCAGGTCTTCCACTGTTGGAATGAAACATTACAGACAAGCTAAGGGAAGCAGGGTAGAACCATCCGTGTGGTAATAGAGTTGGGAGCATCAGTACGAACTCGTGTTTAACTTAATATAGATGCAGATGGTTACATAAGAAATACAGAAATGTGTATAAACATGGGTTAGTATACACACATATGTTTCCTTTCTCTGTCAGCTGGGAAGGTCTATGAGCAACTATACCCCATTAACGCTAAGCACACCTAGTGCTCAGATTTTGGTTTCTACAATCCAGGACTTCTGGGAGTAGGGGCTTGTTCTGGGACTGGGGCAGGAAACATACAAGATGAGACCAGAGAATCTCGTGGTGTCAGGAAGTAAAAGAAGTATGGAAACCAATTTGACAATAAATTTCATATATTGGAAAAAAAAAAAAAAAGAAAGTGAAAGAAGGCCCCCCCCCCCAACCCCCAAAGGAGCCAACTAAAAAGACTCCCAGTGGTCAAAGACGGAACAATTTGAGAAATGAAATAAAGCAGTTTGGAGTATAACCCAAAGTATAAAATAAATGTCCACGAGTCCGTATTGATATAAATAAATGATTGAATAAATAAATGGGAAAGAAAAGACAAATCTGTGCAGAACTGAATTCCAAATAATGATGTAGATGTCTCACTCTCAAGGAGGGAGAACACGGCTCCTCTCTCTTTCAGTGGTAACTGTAGTGGCTTCCTTCCAAAGAGAACGTTATAGAAAGGGCAGGGGGAGCAAACTGACAAACACCACCTCAGCCAGATGATCAAGGTCAATATCCACAGTGATAAGTTATGTTGGTAGTTTGTATCCTTGATACGATGTGACGAAAATGGCACTTTATCTCTGTATTCTTCCTTCATAAACTCGTAACTCAAGCCTAACCATGAGAAAAACAGCAGACAACCCCTAACTGAGGACATTCTACAGAAATACCTGACCAGTACTCCTCAAAACTGTCAAGGTCATCAAAAACAAGGAAATGCGGAACTGTCACAGCCAAGAGGAGCCTAAAGAAACACAACAACTCTATGTAAAGCAGTATCCTGGATGGGATCGTGCAAAAGAAAAAAAGATATTAGTAAATATGAAAAAAAGTATGGACTTGAGTTAATAATAATGTATCGGGGTGCCTGGGTGGCTCAATCAGTTAAGTGTCTGACTTCAGCTCAGGTTATGATCTCACGGTTCGTGGGTTCGAGCCCTGTGTCAGGCTCTGTGCTGACAGCATGAGGCCTGCTTGGGATTCTCTCTCTCTGCCCCTCCCCTGCTCACACTGTCTCTGTCTCCCTCAAAATAAATAAATAAAAATTTTAAAACGTCTATTATAGAGGAACGTGGGTGTGGAGTGTATGGGAATTCCATATTGCCTGCAATTTTTCTATACATCTAAAACTATTCTAAAGCAAAGAGTTTATCTTAAAAACGTTATTTGAAATCAAGTTGAAAGAATAATTGGATTAAATTGGGTAAAAAAGAAGTTTGATTCTGATATGATGAGTTTAATTGACTCTAAAAGTGCACGTGAGTGACTAAAACCACCCGAAGCCGGGCAAGAATGCTCTAGAGGCAGGGAATGCTTCTGCACGGATTCACCACAGCTGATGCCACTGGAAGGAAGGGCACTGAGGCAGGGGAGAGACAAACACTGGCTTTCTGGCCTTTTCCACTTTGTACCTGTTAATAAAATAAAACATAGGGGTGCCTGGGTGGCTCAGCTGGGCATCCGACTTCGGCTCAGGTCATGATCTCATGGTTGGCGAGTTCGAGCCCCCCATCGGGCTCTGTGCTGACAGCTCGGAGTCTTGAGCCTGCTTCAGAGTCTGTGTCTCCCTGTCCGTCTGCTCCTCCCCTGCTCATACTCTGTCTGTCTCTCTCTCTCAAAAATAAATAAGCATTAAAAAAAAATTTTTTTTTAGAGAAATAAGTAAAATGTAGATCCAAGACAAGAACAAAATGTACTGAACAAGCAGCATGATCGGAGTCAATCCTCTCTTCTGAGGTAAACTTTTTGAATGATAACTCCACTCACTTACTAAAACAAAATCCCCCCGGAACCCTTTCTGACCCCACCTAAGAGAGAACGGGTTGCTCCGTGTTCCGTGGGGCGTGGGGTCGAGCAGGCGAGGTGGTGCAGTGGACATGTCGAGCACGGCCGTCAGACCCCCGTCCCACCCGCCAGCTGTGTGACCTGGGAGAATACAGCATCTCTCCGCCTCAGATGCCTCATCGCTGTAACGGGGCCAGAAATTCCCACCTACCCGGTGGTGGTGGGAAACTGGAGAGAATGTATGTACGTGAGCCAACGAGGCCAGCGTCAGGCGTGGCAAAGGCCTTCAATTAATGATGGTGACTACTAGTGGAATTGCCGGAGGACAAGCAGATTAATCTGGATGGACTGGATTGGGCTGTGTAGACGATGGGAGACAGAAGGCCATGGTGAGTGGGCGGGAAGGTTGGGGGGTGCACTCCACGTGCAGAAGCTACAGGAACAAACACAGAAAGCGGATGGAGGGGCAGCCCCAGGAGCAGGGGAAGGCCTGGAGGGGCCAGGGAGGAGGCTCGGAGGTGGGCTGGGCCTCCACACCCTGGTAGTAAATCCCTCTAGCGTTTGTCAGCTTCAGTGACCTCTTTCGTGACCCTGGAAGCTTTTAAACAACAACAAAAAAAGGGAGGCGATGGCTCATTTGGAGAAAGAAAATGGACCAAGGCCAGAACCCGCACCAGAGGCAGAAGAGGGCCCCTGCTCAGAATGAATCTAAGGAACAACGCAGGGATGTTTCCGCTGGGAAGGCCTGAGTGGCCACAGCCACTGTGCCCCGCAGGAGAGCCTGTTCCCTGAGTCTATCTGAGGCCTTGAGCCTCAGGTGGTCCAGTCCACCCTTCACATGGGGAGGGGCTCCCCATTCTGAGAAACAAACAGAACTGTGCCTCCACTCTTAGACTAGGCAAGAGCAGGGAGGGGGCTGAGGACAGGAGCTGGGGCTCCACCTTCAGACTGGAGGCTGCTGCGGGCAGCGGCTGCTTCTTTCCCGCATGCTGGGGGGGCCCTCGGGAGCAGGTCTCAATCCTCTTTCTCAGGATCTTGCATGGAGATCTGCCCCCAGTGCATTCTTGGGTTTGGGGGCAAAAGCTTCTGCTTACTTGAAAAAGTGACCTCCACAAAGTGGGTCAAAGGATGAGCACTAAAATACAACAAAGAGGAGATTTTGTTGTTCTTTTACTTTCCATAATTTCAAAACACGTTTTTTCTGGCCTGTGAGCAGATGCCTCCCTCGGGCCATGCCAGGCCGTTGGTTGGGTGGCAGCAGGAAAGCGCTGAGGATCTGGATCTTGCCAAAATAAATCCTGCTCCCAACCATCGTGGCCTGCAGAGCTGAGGCGGGCCCACCCACCCCCGCATGGCAGGGTCTTCCTGGGGCCGCCAGGCCCAGGCCATGGTAAATAGTTTAACTGTGTTTATGTAGCAGTAATATGCGTGTTACCTTTCACAGCGACCGCATTCCAGAGGGCAATCGCGGGTGATTTACCTCGTCCCTAGCTGGCCACCAGTCCCTGCAGTGGGTGGGTGGCCCCTGGGGCCCAGTTCCACTGTCCCAGGAGGGCTGTTTTTAAAAAGCTGCCCCTACCTTGCCGTGCCCTGCCGTGTGTGTGTGTGTGTGTGTGTGTGTGTGTGTGTGTTCCCAATCTGGGGATTCCTTAGCAGCCTCCCCAGGTCTTCTGTGGAGTCTGAAGGGAACTGTCAGGGGCCATCCCCTCCCCTCCTCTCCTCAGGCCAGGGCAGCCGGTGTTTAGAACTTGCCCATCACATTCATGGAGATGGATGGATACAGGCCCCAACCCTGTTCTCAGTTCTCAGTCCTAGTCCTGGTGCCTGATGTAGCAGCAGCCCCCCGCCAGGGTACTAATTATCACTGACCTCTGTTGAGTCCTTACTAGGTGCCAGGCACCAATCTTCCTGCCTTGTAGCTTATGAAGGAAGTGCTGTCATGAGCCCCTTTTACAGATAATAAAACTGAGGCAAGGAGAGTTTATGCAACTTGCCCAAAGACACACAGTGAGTGAGGGGGCCGAGTCCAGACTTAACCGGGCAGCCTGAACTTCCAGCCACCCCACTTCTCCACCGTCCCCAGGCCGTGAGCAAGTCTGGCTCCTGGATGGGGGCTGGGGGGTGAGCAGCTTAGAGACGAAGTCCAACCCGCAGAGGAGCGCCTTTGTGCATACAGGTGCTCGCCAAGTGGGCACGGGAGGTTCCCACCCGAAAACACGCATACGTGCATGCATCTCGTGCACCGTGCCCCCCCCACATGTGTACATCTCACGTGTGTGTGTGCAAGCACACACCTATGTGCATACATAGCTGTATCTTCACCCTGTATATGTGATGAGTTCGCCTTATGCACGTATGTTCCTCACACAGGACTTCCCGCGAGGACTCGCGTACATGCAGATGTGCACATGGCCCATGTGTGCATGGAGGAGGTCCTGCCGCTTTACCAACCAAGCACATACTTCCTTTCTTTGACCTTCCAGCTAAGTGTCAGCCTTGAGACCAATGAGACAGGCGTGGATGTCCTCTTATTTCGTACGTCCACTCAACCATATTTCCTGAGCACTCATTATATGCTGGGCCTTCTGCTGGGGACTGTGGTGGTGGACACAAACTGGGGCTCAGCCTAGGCCCATAGGGACACCGAATGCAGGGTAGAGGTGGGCAGTGAGCCATAAGACACAGTCATTCCTGTTGCCCAAGCCTGGGGGAGGCAGGCTCCAAGCAGGCTCCAAGCTCCTCTCTGGCGACGGCATACTGACCACTGGAGGCCAAGCTACCCGCCCAGTTCTGGACACCCACAGGACGTTGGGCTTTCCTGCAAGCTTCAGGTCTGTAGGCAGCCCGGCCAGGGACTCTGGATACCTCTGGCAGGGCCCAGAACCTCTCCCCTCATCTTCATAGTGGAAGCAGGAGCACAGGATCTCAGAGCAGCCAGGTGGGTATGAGTCACCAAGCAGGTCCGACACTGCCTGCCTGCCTGCCTGCTGTCCCAGCAGTGGGCTGGCCTGGCCTTGTCCACACGGCTTCTGAAAAAGTCTACAGCACGAGTCTTCCTGATGCCTGGACCTTCTGTCACCCTGCCACGCCCTGTACTTTGGGTTACATGGGCCCTGCTAGACAATGAGGGGCCGGACCTTTGACATGGTATCTACCACCCAAGTGCCATGCAAGACAGACCAGGAGCTGAGAGCCTGGCAAACCCCCTGTCGGCCAGGACTTACCAGGGCCCCAAGGTCAGTTTAAAGTGCTGATGTTGCCATCTTGAAATTCTTACTAGTTTTGAACAAGGGACCAGAAAATTATGTAGCCAACCCTGCCACTGGCTGAGGCTTTCTGTGGGTGCGCCTGGCATAGCCCTGCCCACTCCCTGCCTTCCTGGCGCTCTGCATGCCCCTCAGCCTCCCTGTCGCTGCCAGCTCGGCCTCCTGCCCTGGGCTGGCCCCGGCTGCTGAGCTGTGGGCGGCTGTGGTTTCCCGGCGCCCACAGCGCGGCCGCAGTGTTTGAAGATGCACTTCAGCGGTGTCCTCAGACTGTGTTCCTTCTGTCGCCCAGCCTGCGGTCGCCCCTGCCAGCTCCCACCCCATGGTTGCTTGCCTGCTGCCGCCCAGGCCATAAGAAGCCGGGAAGGGAGGCCCTCAGTCCGTCCTCAGCTTCTGGTCCAGAGCCCACGTGTGGACGGCTCAAAGCTCAACACCAGCCCCACCCCGACGGACACCAGCCCCAAGCTCTCTCAACTTCACTTGCCTCAGCTGGAAAGTGAGGATGGAGACGTTTCCCCAGTAGTGTTGGGAAGATCCCTGGTGACACACAGGGAGCACGGGGAGGAAGCCTGGCACAGAGTGGGTGCGAGGAGAGCATTTCATTTCAGCCGCTTATTAGCTCAGCACGTAGTGAGTGCCTATTAAGAGCCAAGCCGGCCGAGGACAGCCCCTACCGCGGGAGCTCCCTAAGTGCCGTGGGGCTGGGTGGCTGGAGGCAGGAGTATCAACAGCTGAACAGAATCCTAGGGTGGGAGCTGGAATGGAGGGGAAACCTGGGCCCAGGGAGAGGACGTGACTTGCCCGGACCCGGACCGAGAGGTCTTGTCTCTCTGCCCACCGGACACTCCTCGCTGACAGGCTCCGCTGTGTCTCTGGTTGTGCAGAAGAGACACCGGTCCCGCTGCCTGGCAGCTGCGAGCCAGGTGAACGGGCTGTGTTCCGGGCGTGAGTTGCGCTCTTCTTGATGGGTTGTGGACATCATCTGTGCCCCTCCCCCTCCCTGCCCAACATTATTTACTGAGAATCTCCTGTGTATCCAGCACCCGCAGACGCTCAGTGGCCGTTCT
Organism: Panthera onca; assembly: GCF_046562875.1. Taxonomy (NCBI): domain Eukaryota; kingdom Metazoa; phylum Chordata; class Mammalia; order Carnivora; family Felidae; genus Panthera; species Panthera onca. Next base: position 41,694,146 of record NC_138343.1, read on the forward strand.
TGGGACACACCACAGCAGCCCCCAGGGGACGACCCCAGCCTGCCTTTTGCCTCCTTGGGGCAGTGACAAAGAGGGCAACGTCACTCCGTTTCCAAGCCCCGTGGTCCTGGGCACCACCGGGTGAGTCTGAGACTCCTCCACGGGAAAATGACGGCTGGCTACCGGTCCTCTGTGCCCACCACCCCTTCCAATACTCAGATTTTCCTCCTGCCCATCTTTTGAGGCCACTTGTCTTCCAGGGGCCCAGCCCACCCTGAACAGGATTTGGGGAGGACAGGCACGCCATGGGAATGGCTAAATGAAAGCAGAGAGTTGAAATGAGGGTCCAGTGATAAAGGGAGAGTCTGGAAGCCACTAAAGGGAGTTTGGGCAGGGCAGTGACACGGCTGGCCTCATCTTTAGAAGCTTCCTCTGCTGGGGTGCGGAGAGGGGCTGTGGGGGCAACGGCAGACACGGGAAGGGCTGACAAGAAGGAACCACAATAGTCCGAACACCTGCCTAGGGGAGCCTGACCTCTCTGGATGGGCGGGGAGCCCTCCGAAGGGGTTTGGAGACACAGCCTTTGCCCTCTCATCAGCTGCACCCCCATGGCCCGGGAGCATCCCTCCTTCCCTCAGCAGACTCCTCATCCAGCCTGTGGTCCCCAGGGCTCGGAATTGTTCAGCCTGGGAATCAGGCAGTGAGTCCCATGTCTGCCCCAGGCTGCAAAATAGATGATTTTTTATTAGCTGTCCCTTGTTAACTCATAATTGCAATCATGTAACATTTAATAGAGACACAACACAAAGTGATCCCCATCGCCGCCCCACAATCATTCATTAGCTAACAAGATAGAGTGGCTCATAAAAAAGGGCCGTTAAAAAAATTCCGGGAGAAATGGAAAGCAGGAGGTGATGCAAGCTCTGGTTAACAAAGGCTGAGGGCCGGGAGGCGTGAGCGGGTGTGAGCAGAATAACCCAGCCCTGATAAGCCACAGAGCGGAGCCGGCTGCTCCCCTCCTCCCTCTGCCGCCTGAGTCACGGAAGCCGGGATGTGTTCAAAATCGAGCAATGTAATTAGCGGGTTGCATCATGCCCCTCGATTATAAATTACAACGGGCACAAAGAGGGAGGATGGAGGGGCAGGGATTATATGGGTAACCCAATCCCGGTGCCCGGGAGGGGGGTGGGGGCCGGGGGCCACCCCCCAGCCACTCAGAGACCCCAGGAGCCTCTGCCTGCCATGTCAAGGGGCAGCGACAAGGCTTGCTCAATGCCTGCTTTGTGCAGCCCGGGATAATGATTTACAAACTCGAGGAATCAGGAGGTGCGAAAAGAAGATGACCCTCTTAACCCAGCCATTGTCTACCCCCTGCTGGAATGCCCAGCATGCCGCCCACCCGTGCACCTGTGCACACGGATGCTATTTGAGGATGGTCCAGGTGGGGAGCCCTCAGAGGGGCTGGGTCGATAAGATCTAAAGGGACTGAGCAGGGGGTTTAGAGACACCGTCAGGGATGACTGAGACTCAGCAAACAGAGAGGGGCTGCAGTGATCCTCTGAAGCTTCTCTCTGCGGATGGGTGGGGGCGTGGGGGGCGGGGATGGAACCCAGGGTTGATGACAGAGCCAGCTCCGTTCTGGGGGTCAGGGACCTGGATCGACCCCAGGCTTTCCACCAGCCGTCCGTGGGAGCCTGGACAAGGCATTTCTCCTCTCTGAGCCTATTTCCCCCCACTACAATCCATCAGCTGGCCACAGGACCAGGGCGAGTCATTTCCTATCTCCGTGCCTTAGTTTCCCTACCCGGCCTTGCCAGAATGGCCACACGACCTGTAACAAGCTCACCTCAGTGTAAATGAGGACCTCAGTTTCCCCCGTTACCAAGCAGCGGTGACCCAAACAATCTTCCCGTTCCGGCTTGGGCCTTCTCCTGGTCTCAGGTGAACATTTTTCCTAAAATCTAACCAATTAGCCAGTTAATCGGCAGGCTGGAGACCCGGAAGATAGGACTGGCGGCTCTGCCATCTGGCCATCTGTGTGAATCCGAGCCCAGTGAGGCAGAGGGAAGTCAGGACACAGGCACGCAGCAGGCTTGGGCAAGGCGAGGCCGCCGTGGCACGGTTCCTCCAGAGCCTGTGGACACGCACCCTTTACTTCCTCCTGGTGGCAAAGATTTGTCCTTTCGGTCCGGCCTTTGCAAACATCCTTCCCTCCACAATATTTTCTTAGCAGCCCTATTCTCAGGCATAGGAAATAATCCCATTAACTTTATTATCTCTGCAGAGGAAGGACGAGAGTATAGATTTGCCCTGAAGTTCAATGAACTCGTTCTCTCCTGAAAGGAAAACCACAGAGTGCAGGCAATTGCTCTATGGGAAACTTTCTTTGAACCAGGCCTGGGCCTGGCAGAGTCATAGTCTCAGTGTGGAAGGGATATTGCAGCGGCCCGCCCCCTGGACTGTGGCCCTCAGCCACTCCAGGCTTCCATGTCTTCTCTCAGGGCCTCAGTTTCCTCAACTCTGAACTGATGCAGAGGAATAGGTCCTCTCGACAAGCAGGTGGAGACTGGGCTGGAATCCCAGCGTGCACTGCTTTTACTCAGACCTGAGTACCGCCCCCTCCGGCTGTTGCACAGGCCGCCGCCCTTGGCCCCCAGATCCCTCTGCCACTGTGCAGGACCTTGCTAAAACTTGTCACTCTGAACACACTCTGCCCCTGCTTAACGCCCCCCGCCAAAGTCACCCCTCCCCAGAGTCCCAGGTCCGGGCCCTCCCTTCCTCTCCAGCTGCTTCCTTCTGTGTGTAACCCAAGTTACTCTGAGTCTTGGGTCCCTTCCCAGCACACCCTGGGCTAATTCCCACCTCCACGCCTTTGCACAAGCTGTTCCCACTTTCCAGATTACCCTTCCCTTTGTTCAGTCGAGCAGTTTCGATTCAGCCTTTGGGAACTCTCATGCCACCCCTTCCCCCAAGTGCCCCTTCCGTGCTTCCCCACCTGAGAAAAGCTCTACCTTCTTTGCAAATGCTGGTCCGAGTGAAAAGCAGTCTCTGTGCTGGGTCCTCACTAGATGGTGAGCTCCCACGGGGAGGAAGTGGGTGTCCCACACCCAGGGCCCTACCTGCATACAGTCAGCGCTCAGAAGTGTCTTCTTTGTTGGGGCACCTGGGGCTCCGTCAGTTAAGCATCCAACTTTGGCTCAGGTCATGATCTCACGGTTTGTGGGTTCGAGCCCCGCATCAGGCTCTGGGATGACAGCTCGGAGCCTGGAGCCTGCTTCCGATTCTGTGTCTCCCTCTCTCTCTCCACTCCTCCCCGCTCTCCCTCTCCTCTTCCCCCCTCCCCTCCTCCCCCCTCCCCAGTTCATGTTCTGTCTCTGTCTCTCAAAACAAAACAAAACAAAACAAAAAACATACGGTAGAAGTATCTTCTTTGTTGAACTGCTACATTTTCCCACAATGGGGAAGAAGCAGATGTAGCCTGAGGCCCCGGCCTGGGGAGTAAAGTCTGAAAAACTTGCTCATTCATTCATTCATTCATTCACTTGCGTGATCGGAATACATGTTGTGAGCCAGCAGTGGGAGAAGTACCAGACCTATCCGTTTTGAACACATCCCTGAAGTCACTTTCAGGCTCCACACAAGCCCCCGACCTCAGGGAGAAAACTGTTCTTAAAGCTGTCCCCCAGTGTGGGCAGACCCAGGGTGGGGAGCCCCCCGGGGGGACAGTGGCGACGGTGAGACTGTCCTGTGGGCTTAGCCCACCCAGCAGGGCCTGTACCGTATCGGCAGCCATCTCCCCGTCTCCCTCAGTCCAAAGAAGCTGGGTGCGAGGAGGTGGTGACAGGGAGGGGGCCGTCTGGAGGTCTCTTCCCACCTGTCAGGAGCTCCCAGCACGTCCCTCTGTTGGTGAGGCAACCGTCCTTGTATCTGCATCACCTAGGCAGGTGACAAGTCTGCTCCCATGTCAGGGTGACATGAGATCCCTAAGTCATGACCTCACTCAGGCATCTGTCCTTGGGTCCTGTGTGCTTCTTAGCTGAGAGCCAAAATATCAGCAGAGACATAGCACCTGGATACCCTTCCCAGAAATGCCAAACGCAGAACAGGTATGGCATCCACATTTGATCAGAGAGGAAACTGGGATTCAGAGACATGGACACCCCTACCTGAGGTTACACAGCTCACCTGGGCCTAGTTAAGCCTGGAAAATGCATTCTTTCCTTCTTTCCCCACCCCTGGGGGCTTGAGCCATGTGTCATATTTGGCCTTTATCATGTCCAATGTTGGTAGAGATGTGAACGAGCATAGTAACTGCATCTATTAGGCACCTGCTATGTACCCAGCACAGTTTCAAGGATTTTGTTTTCATCCATTCAACCAATAACATTTACTGATAGGGAGGTTCCTCAAAAAATCAAAAATAGAGCTACCCTATGACCCAGCCATTGTACTAGGTATTTATCCAAAAGGACCCAAAAATGCTGATTCGAAGGGGTATATGCACCCCAATGTTTATAGCAGCACAATCAACAATAGCCAAATTATGGAAAGAGCCCACATGTCCATCAACTGATGAATGGATAAAGAAGATGTGGGGGCACCTGAGTGGCTCAGTCGGTTAAGCGTCTGACTTCGGCTCAGGTCATGATCTCGTGGTTCATGGGTTCGAGCCCTGTGTCGGGCTCTGTGCTGACAGCTCAGAGTCTGGAGCCTGCTTCTGATTCTGTGTGTGTGTGTGTGTGTGTGTCTGCCCTTCTCCTGTTTGGCTCTCTCTCAAAATGAATAAATGAAAAAAACATTAAAAAAAAAAAGGAGATGTGGTGTAGGTATATACACACACACATATGTATGTATATAATTTATAATTATATATATAATGGAATATTACTCAGCAACCAAAAAGAATGAAATCTTGCCATTTGCAACAACATGGATGGAACTAGAATGTATTATGCTAAGCAAAATAAGTCAATCAGAGAAAAATATCATATGATTTCTCTGATATGTGGAGTTTAAGAGACACAATAGATGAACATAGGGAAAGGTAAGGAAAAAATAAAATAAAACCAAAGAGAGAGGCAAACCATAAGAGACTCTTAAATACAGAGAACAAACTGAGGGCTGCTGGAGGAGAGGTGGGTGGGAGGATGGGCTAGATGGATGATGGACATTAAGGAGGGCACTTGTTGGGATGACCCCTGGATGTTATCTGTAAGTGATCAATCACTAAATTCTCCTCCTGAAATCAATATTACACCATGGTAGCTAAATTGGATTTAAATAAAATTTTTTAAATAAATAAATAAATAAATAAATAAATAAATAGGAAAAAAATTCACTGGGTGCCAGTCACTGTTCTAGACCTTGGAGATATGGCATTAAGCAAGGCTCCCTTGCCCTGAGGGAGCTCACATTCTAGTGGGAAAAACAGAATGAGCCGAGTGAGTAAACCGAAAATAATCTAGGGTGGTGAAGAGTAGATCAGGAGAAGGGCTGACCAGCAAAGGCTTTTGATTTGGTGACATGTGAGCAAACTCCTGAAGACGCTGAGAGAGGGAGCGTGGGACTCTCTGGGCTGAAGGAATAGTAAGTACAAAGTCCCTGGGGCAGGAACAGGAATGGTGTGTTCAAGGAAGAGCTAGGAGGCTGCTATAGTTGGAGCAGAGTGAGGGAAGTGCAGGGTGAAAAGGATGAGATGTGGTGTGAGTTAACTCATTTAACATTACAACCAGGCTGGGCACCAGGTATCATTGTTATTCCCTTTAGCTGATGAGGAACCTGAGGTACAGAGAAGGAAGGTAATCTGCCTAAAGTCACACAGCAGACATGTACCTCCGTACTGATGATTTACAAGCGTCTTTCATGGCCCAAAGTCCTGGGTATGAATGAGAATCACCCGGGGAGCTTGTAAAGAATCCAGATCACCAGGTTCCTAATTTTAACAAGCTGCCCGGGCGATTCTGACAGAATCCTCATGACCCCAGCTTTGGTGAGCTGTTGGGCAATGGCTGTGGGCAGGCTGGAGCAGAGGAGTGAGCGCTGGGCCAGGAGCCTAACCTCAGCTTGTCTCTAATCTCTGCGTGGCTGCAGTCTCTCTGAACCTCAGTCTCTTCGTCTGTGAAATGAGAGGGGTGAACTCCATCGGTGAATTCCCTGCTAGCTTTTGAGCAGTAGAATTCTCCATTCAGTCAGGTCTTAGGTGGAGCCCAAGATACAAACCAGGTCAAAGAAGGTTTATTGGGGGGTGAGGTTCAGGCCATTATCCCCTTGGCAACCTCGAAAGCACCATTGACTGATTCCCTGAGCTCCAGTCTCTGGAAAGCATAGGCACATGGCCAGATGCTTTGCGTTCTGGATCTCCATGCTGGGTCCTCTTCCCAAACCAGTGTCCCCTGGAAGGGGCCAAATTCCCTGGCATGGGCTGTGTACATCCTGTTTCATGAGCACTCCAAGGAGCCCGCTCCAAACGCTGGTACTGAGTGCTGGGGAGGCCTGGGTGCAGATAACGGGGCAGGGGGTGGGTGGAGATGGACATGGGGCCGGACACACAGCCCCTTTTAAACTGCTAGTTTCCTCTGCCTACTTGCTGTCCTTGCTGGCAGGGGGAAGTGGCATGTCCCAAATGCTCGGCGTGATCCTCAGACCAAGTTGTTGGGAACGGTTTAGGAGGTGGCAGCCGTCCAGGTGGTGGGGACAGCAATTTGCTTCTACATGAGCTGGGCCTCTCGCATCTGGGATTGCCCTCCTTCTTTGCCTCGGGATAGTAAGAATGCCTCCACCTGAGCGGGCCCCTGGACTTGGCCAGGTCCTTCCTCAACAGTCCTTCCCGAGACCACATCCTGTGACATCCATTTCACAGAGGAGGAAAATGAGGCTTAGAGAGATGAAAACATCTGCCTGGAATCACGTGGCTCACCAAGGTGGTGGGACCAGCCCTCGGACCTCAGATCTAGAGCTTCGCCTGCGAGAGTGGGAGTCCTCCTGGACAGGGTGAGACGTGCCCTGCAGAAGACAGACAGACAGATCCCTGACGTGACACAGCTAGCACCGTAGAGGAGGACAACCTCCGATCGAGGTCCTTCTATTCGTTCCTTCACTCTCCAGCACAGTCCCCTGCACACAGCAAGTGAGAAATAAGAATTTGTCATACGCTCGCTCGCGCGCTCGCTCTGGAGTTAGAAGAGAAATGGGTTTCCTGCCTGAGATGCCTTGGGCTCTATTTGGAGATTTAGCCTCCTCATCCATAGAATGGGATGATACTGTTACCTCCCTGGCCTGGTTGAGAATAGGAAGAGGGCATTGTGAATGGAGGGAATTGACACAGGTCCCTACTATGTGCTCCATTTTGGCTCCAATCCTTATGATAATACCGGATAATAGATACGACCCTCCCCTTTTTACTGAGAAGGAGCTTGAAGGTTGGAGCACCAAATCTAGCCAGATCGCTCACCAAAGCTCGTGTTCTTTCCACCGCGTCTGGCTGCCCGCCTATTGTTGTCCCTGCATCCAGCATGTGGTTTTGCTTTGTTTTGATTTGATTTCAAGTCCCCAGGTGACACAGGGCAAGACCGAAATGAAGCCTGCAGAGCCCCTCCCTTCCAGTTGCAAATACCCCGGGGCCCCTGGGAGGAAAGGCCTGAGTTTGTAACTGAGAGCAGAGGTCCCCCTCTCTGGCCAGCACGTGGAAGTGACATGGATTCCCCAGCATTTCTTCTATGTGCGTGGGGTGGGGAGAGGGGATGGTCCATGGAGTCCCCTTCCTCCGCCCCCAGACTAGAATCCGGCTGCTTTTGGACGCCTCATAGGGGTCCACTTTCTCTGAGGGCCTGGCTGTCAGCTCCAGAGTCTGAAAGCCTCCGCCCTTCCCGACACAGCCATGTGGGTGCTCTGGCCACCCACACAGGGCTGTGGCCTTGGACAGACAGAAGTCCAGGAGTCAAGAGGCTGGGCTTGACGGAAGGACAGCTGGCTCCCATGGGGAGCCCTTCCTCAGCCCCCATGATGAGTCCGCTCAGTCTTGGCAGGGAAAGTGGCCCAAGGGTAGGCCCAAGCCTTGGGTCCCCGACGTCTGCAGCTGCTCCTAGGACCACCCCAGGAGACAGAGGCTACTGAGCCCCTGAGAGCCCTGTGGGGCCAAGAGGGGTAGTATTTTCTCAGCAGGATTTATGTTATGTGCGTGTGTGTGCGTGTGTGTGTGAGTGAGTGTTTAACAAGGAGTGGGGCCTGCTTGACTTCTGAGCCTGGAATTTATACAGCCCCTCGATGGCGGCTGCGGTTTATCTTGACCGAAAGAATAATAAACTCGGTTGACAGGATGATGTATTCAAAGCATCTTCCCGTCACAGCACAGAGCCCCCACCCCCCGGCCCGCTGTTAGGATGTCTGGCGTGGTGGGGACCGTGTTATCGAGTGTTTAGCCCCCGTGGATTGTCAACAACGCATTGTTTGCAGGTTTGGGGCAAGGCGGAGATGGGCCGGGCTGGGGTGGGAATGGGGGTGGCTGGCCACACAGGCGGGTGAAAGGCGGGCCGCCCAGATGGGGTCAAAGAGGCGTCTGCCTTTGATGGAAACTCAGAGGCCCAACCCCTCCTCCCTGCCCTGATGTTCCCTTTTTTACCTCAGGGACAGTCTTCCTCACTGACCTCCACACAGGTCCCAGCCCAGCTCCAGATGTAAAGGGACAGACTCAGGCCCCACTGCGCTCCAGCCATTGGGAAAACCTCCTCCACCCTCCACTTCCTATTATTTTCCTTCAACAAAAGAAACCAGCATTAAACCTCAGCTTCAAAGAACATGCCAGACTCACCAAACCCCGGAAAGGGTGAGAGAAAGCCAACACACTGGGCTCACTCGTGAGGGAGATCTCAGCCCAGTTCCCTGACCCTCTGCTGGCCAACCTTGGGCCAGTTTCGTGACCTCTCAGAACCTTCTTCCCTCCCTGTGTGACAGGGGAATCACGATGCTTGTCCCAACTGTTTTATAAACTATAGGACCCCCCCTTCCCCAGCCACAGGGGTTATGTTCCAAGACCCCTCATGGATGCCTGAAACCATGAATAGTACCAAACCCTAATATAAATATAAACACAAATTTATTTATATACATATTGTGATATATATATCATGTTTCTTCCTACACATGCATCCCTATGATAAAGTTTAATTTATAACTTAGACACAGTAAGAGGATAACAGCAATAACTAGTAATAAAGTAGAACACTTATAACAGCAGACTAGAATAAAAGGTATGTGAATGTGGCCTCTCTCTGTCTCTCAAAATAACTTATTCTACTGTCTTCACCGCCTCTTCTTGTGTTGAGATGATAAATGCCCACGTGAGGAGGTGAGGGGAATGACACAGGCATTGTGACATGGCAGCAGGCTACTTCTGACCTTCTGAGGATGTCAGAAGGAGGCTCCTCTGCTTCCAGACCGAGGCTGACCACGGGTAACTGAAACCGTGGAAAGCGAAACCGCGAATAAGGGGGTGGGGGTGGGGGGGATGGCTGTATACTGTTGGCATGTATTAAGGGCTTATTATGGGTATGGAATAAGATAAGGATTAGGCCAACACTCTGATAACTTGGAAGCAGAAGATAAATTCAAATGTTTTTTTTTTTTTTTTCTCGAAAGCCCCCTAAACTTCAGGCAGGAGAGCTTTGGCTTCTGTCTCTGACAGTGTGCTTCTTCCTCAACCCTCCTTATGGGAAGTCCTTTCTTGTACCTAACCTCAAACTCTCTCTTGGTCCAGTTTTAGCTGTTTCTTTGGAATGCTTCGTACATGGGTTCCAGTTCTATTTCTCTCTAGGGCACCTCCTCTTTTCTGGTTTAATGGGCCCAATTCCTTCTCGGCTCCTCGTGGGGGCTCCACCTGAGCCAGCTCCAGAACCCCACTTCCTATAGAGGTGAGTCCTTTACTCCTGCTCCTAGAAAGCAGGAGGGTTCTCCTGGGCAGACAGTGGCCTCACAAGGGGCTATAGGGACACTGGCAGGTGCAGGGAAGGAAAGAAAGACCTGAGTACCAAATACTTGAGCAAGCAGTTGACTCCATTCTAGGAGTCAATTTGTAGCCTCATTTAAGCCTCTTAACAGCCAGTATTATCTCCATTTTACAGAGGTCAAAACTGAGGCTAGAGAAGATTCAGTCTCTTGCACTTTGGCAGATAGCAGAAGGCAGACAGACTCAAGCCCAGAAAGTCTAGCTGGCTTCAGAGCTGAACTTGACCTAGCAAACTCAAAGAAGGAAGGAAAAAGCCACCCAGAGGCTGTGGGGCTCTGGGTCAAACAGCTGGATGGGGTGATGGGGGGGTGGTTCAAGGCCACAGGAAGAACCATGGGTATCAAGGCTGTGGGAGGGTCGGCATAAGAGCAAAGGCCTGCAGGCTGGAACAGGCCTCAGGGGAGAAATCAGGAGAGGCGCTCAGATCTGAGCACAGGACACATGTGTGTGCTAAGTCACCTGGGCTGGGGACAGTGACACTGTGCAGCAGGCAACAGTATCTTCAGATGCCCTGCAGGACTCAGCCATTTATTCATTCACTTGTTTATCCCTTCACTTCATCCTTTACTTGCCCAAGGGCCAAGACTCTGGAGATCTAATGGGAAAGAGACCTGTCAGCTGGTTAGGACTCCCAGAGGTCCCCATTCACCCATCTATCTGTCCCACATGAAGTGAGTGCCTATTATGTGCCAAGCCCCGAGTTCTACAGACAAGTGAGCCTGTTCTCATCCTCCAGGCACTCAAGACCCAGCAAGGGGGAGAAGGAAGCAGGCAGACACTTACAAACCACATGTCGGTGTGTTCATTGAGTCAGTCAACATTCGAGAGCCTCCAGGGAAGATGCAAGACCAGAACGATGACCAGGAGACATTCCTGCCCGTGGTGAGTTCAGGCTGGTTGAGGACGCTAAGGAAGAGCACAAATGTTCCAGCTCGGATACACATGCAGCTGGGAGAAATACTCAGAAGCAGAAGGGGAGCACGGTGGGCCCCAGAGGGAAGGGACCGTGCATTTGAATTTGTGTTTGTGCATTCATCTATTCCATCATTCATCTGTTATTGAGCATCTTTTGTGTGCTGGGCGTTCCTGGAAATAGCAGGAGGACCCATGGGGGACACAATCTTTCCTGGGAAGACCCCTCTCTTGGCCTCTTGTTGGGGGACAGGCCAAACATGGGGTGAAGACTGCAGTCCCAGGAGATGGGCAGCCACAGACCCTTTCCAGCCGTTCAGAGGGGTCAGTGGTTAGGAGCTGGAGGGCATTTAGCAGTGTGGCCTGGGTAAAGTAGAAGGAAGCTGCGCCCTATGGGAGGCTCCATGTGGCCCCTACCGTGCTCTGCCCCAGCCCCTGAGTGACCACATGATACAAGCAGAGGGAGGAAATGGAGCGACAGAGTTGGGACTCTAGTAGGGCAGAAAGACCCAAACTCTGTGCACAAATATATTTGGGGACCCCTGGTTTTTGGTCGCTAGAACAGAGACTCTCACTGTCAAGACTTTCTGGAGCCCAGATTTGCACATGTCCTCCTCACCTCCCCATCCTCTGGGGTAGATTTGCATGCCTATTTGCATATGTTTGCATAAAGCATGCTCCCATCCATATTCATTTCAGGCATTTTGATTTATGCCATTGCTCCCCTCCCCACAGCAGGCCGTCGCCATGCCTTTTGCTCCCCCTTCTGGAAGGGAAGACAGGGCAGGGAACCATGCCCAGCTGCACACAATCTTAGCATTTCTCTGTGGCATTACCTGGTAAAGGTTGAAGGCTATTTTCCTGAGAGCTAATCTGCCTGCCTGACCACACTGTGCTCTGGTTGAAACTGAAGTGAACGCAGAGGTCCTTGGGGACTCGTAAACTGAGTTTGTCCTAGTGCTCTTACTGGGTCTAGGGAGCGCCAGGCCAGAATGAGAACCGTCTGTGGACTGTCCACAGGAGAGCAGCTAATGGAGTGATGAGTGAGCGTCGCCGGGAAGTCTGGGGGCCATCCCATGTGGGTCGCCTTGGCTGTCCATGGTCGTGGGCCAGATCTGGGCTTGGGACCCCTTCCAGGGCCCCACTGCAGCCGCTGGGCCTACAGAACACAGCCCACAGCATCCACGCCTGTGCACGGAGCAGAGTGGAAGTCTGACTGTGGTTCTGGGGGCGGGCTGGGTGGCCCTAGGCAAGACCTTTCCCCTCCGTGAGCCTCAGCTTCCTGTTCTGAACCTAAAAGCTTTCCCAGTGTTGGCTTTTGCAGGCAACCCCAGCTTATCACCCAAGCCCCAGAGGGGACTCTTCTGTTCTGAAAAGGCCACGGCCAACCCTGAGGCTCACACTCTTCCTCCCCGGAATCCTCCCTCTGGCCTCTAGGTCATAGGAACTTCATTGGACGTGCCTGCTGCCGGTCTGCTCGCACTTGTTATGATGGGACCAAGGGAGGAGCCGAGAAGCTGCTGGGAATCCAGGAAGCGTCCCCCCCCCCCAACATTCCATCCCCACCGTCTCCATCTTAATGAGGTCCCGCTGGAGATACTCCCCTGTCAGGGAATGGGAATGTTTCCACCTGGGCAGAGACAGGAAGCAAGCGCAGGGGGCTGCCTTGGAAAGCCTCTTGCCCTGACCTCCAGCGGAGGGCTCCTGAATCGTGCCCACTCCCCCACCACACACATCCCGGGGCCGTGCAGGGCTCGGCTTGTCACCGACAGGCTCTCCACTAAATGAGGTGGCTTGATTGCCCCTTATCACCGGGGCTTATCTCCTGTGGTCACTCGCCTGCCAGACTCCAGAGAGCCACTCCGCGGGCCTCTCCCAACCTCTTGCTTCTCTAGCCCCGACTCTCCCCTGCCTCAAGGGAACCCTGGATTCCAGTGACCCTCCCTGTTGGTCAGTCAGGCTGGGGACAGAAAAGGGATCGAGGAACTAAGAGAGGATACGTTTTCCCATTGCCTCTTAACCTGTCACATCTTCGCACACGTGCTCACTCACCCCTTGTGTGATAAAGATTTGGGGGGCCCACCCCACATAACGTCTTGTCACCTTGCATCAAAAGTGAAAAACCAGTTAATATCTGTGGTGCAGTTCTCGACTGCCTTACACCAGGGGTTTCCTAGAGCATAAGCTGTGTCTCCCCCTCAGACTGAGTCTCCCCGAGGCAGGGCTGTATCTCTTCTCAGACTGGGGCTCCCAGAGAGAAGGGCTGTCTCCCTCTCAGACTCTGGGCTCCCTGAGGGCAAGATTGTGTCTCCCTTCACACCGGGGCTCCCTGAGGGTAAGACTGTGTCTCCCCCACCTCAGACCGGGGTTCCCTGAGGGCAGGACTATCTCCCCTCAGGCTGGGGCTCCCTGAGGGCAGGGCTGTGTCTCCCCCTCAGAGACATTTTCCCCACCATCCAGCCTGAGCTGCGCCCAACACAGCCTCACCTGCTCCACGGGTGGTAGTCCGTACTGGGTCTAGACTGGGCCTTCTGCTGCCCAAGAATTATTCCCTAGAGTTCTACTCGTGGGCTGGACAGAAGAAGGGGCCACAGGGCACCTCTGAGGCAAACGGGGCAACCTCTGTAGGGATCTATATGCAGTTGGCATATCTGGAGGCAGAAGAGTGAACAGGACGACCCTTTTATTGGCTCTGGGTCAATAAAACCTTTTATAGATCTTCAGTGTTTCGTACGGGATGACACCGTGATGGGGCGTTGCTTTAGTGTTGTGTTTTGTTGCCCTGTGGGATAGGTTGTTAATAAGGACAGAATAAAAAATGAAGGAAGGAAGGAAGATGCCAGGGAGGCGGGAGGGAGAGAAGGAAGGAAGGAAAGAAAAAGAGAAAGGGGAGAGAAAGCTCCCTTCAATAAGTCTGTATGGGAGTGCATTTGTTTAAACTCCTCTTATCTTCAACACTTGCTTCTCCACTGGTGGAGGGGTCTGTGGAGCGAGGCTGGTTTTTCTCCCAGTGACAAGAGAATTGCAGGCTCCATAAACGGCCCGCCGGTGCCGGTGCCTGGGCGGAGGAGGAAGACGGGGTTGAGCCGAAGGGCGCCGCTGCCTCTCCCTGTCTCTCCCTGCCTCTCCCTGTCCGTCCTCACCTCAGGGCAGCCTTCCCCCAGCCCCAGGCCTCTGTGACCCAGGGCAGGGGACGCGGCTGTCCAGCCTCTGCCGTGGGCTTTGGCCAGCTCGGTCTCCCTCCAGCCTCCCTCCTCCCCGCTGCCTCCCTCAGGCCTGGCTGGGCTCCTCTCCTTGAGAGCCTCCCCTGGCACCAGCCCGGCCAGAGACCTCCGGGCCTTCCCTTAGGCTACCGTCCCCACCTCTGTGGGACCCTTGCCACTGGCGCTGCCTCTTCCAGGAAGTATCTCTTGATGCCCCTCTCCCCGATTCGCTCATTCCCGTGTGCATCCTTTCAACACACGTTTTTGAGTCTCTGAGATGTGCCAGGCATAGGAGATAAAGGGCCTGGGGAGCTCGGAGCCCAGTGGAGGAAACCAAACGTCAACAGTCAATTAAAGCTCTTTAGGGTGGGTTTGGTTTTCCTCCAGGCTATGACAATAATATCAAATGTCAGTTGAGGGCTTACTAGGTGCCAAGTACTATTCTATTTCAGTGTTTTAAATCGAGAAACTCCCTCAATTCTGGAAACAGCTCTACCAGGTACGGCTATGTCACAGAGGTCCTGTTTGCTCATGAGGGTGAGACCTGAATGCAAATCCAGACAGTCTGGGCCAGAGGCTGAGCTCTCAAACCCACAGCTGCTTGCCTCACAGCCTAGGGATGTTTCTATAGACCCTCAGGTGCCTACCTTGCCCCTCATATGCCCCTCACAGTCCCACCTGTCCCAGCTCCTTGCCCAGGACTGAGTAAGCCATCTCTGACCAAAGGGACTTGCATTTGGTCCTTGCTCCTGAACCGTGACTGACTGCTTGTGGCCCATCTCTCGCAGGAGAGTGGGCATCTCCAAGCCAGACTGTCAGCCCCTGCCAGGCATGGCCTGTAACCCCCTCAGCGCCGAGCCCAGGGTGGGCCCAGTGCAGGACTCGTTAAGTTGGCTGAGGAGGGCAGCCCTCAGACCAGGAGGAGGGTAGGTGATGAGAGGTGGCATAAGTGCCAATGTTGAGAGTGGCCGGCACAGGGGCCCTGCCCATAATGACCATGAGGGAAGTGCCAATCTCTAAGTGGTCTTGTAGGCCGCCCCTGAGGAATCGTATCTCCAGAAGAAAAGATCCTGCTGGCTAGCCTCAAGCCTCAGTTTCCTCAAGGTGCAGAGAGGCTGGATTTGGCTCCTGATGGGAAGCTTCTGGAAGATCAAGTTATGCCCTCTCTGGGGGTCCTAAGCAAGCTCAGCAGTGTGGGGGGATGCTCCAGGTCTGAGACATAAGATGGGAAAGAAAGAAAGAGAGGAAGGAAGGAAGGAAGGAAGGAAGGAAGGAAGAGGGAGGGAGGGAGAAAAGGAAGAGAGAGAGAAGGAAGAAAGAAAAGGGAAGGGAAAGGAAGGGAAGGGAAAGAGAAGAGAAGGACGGAAGGAAGGAAGCGGAGAAGGAAGGAAGAAGAAAGAAACTGAGCACATAGTAAGAAAAAAATGGGGAGCAGAAGGGGGTGTTTCCCTACCTGGCGCGTCTGGAACACTGGCTGTGCACCTGGTCCCGCACTGGCCCTGGGTGTACAACGTGAGAATCGAAGCCCCAGCCTTGAAGGAGCTCGTAAAGTGGACTGTAGCTAGTGGTAGCCCAGGGCCCCCAAATCCAAATGGGGAAGGGGGGGCTGCGGTGAGATGACCCACCCCTGAGTCAGCCCGGCTCACCCCCCACAGAGGCAGGGCCAGATGACCAGGTCAGTGTCCAAGGCCCTTGGCTCCTGATGGCCCCACTTTCTAGCCCAGGACAGTGGGACCCCAGCCCCTGCCCTGTTGTGGGGTTAACCTTGGAGTTAACACAGAGGAGGCACCGGTCAGGGGTCGTTCAGGTCTGAGGTCAGGGTCTGACCGATGCCTGCCTGGCCCCCACCCAGCAAGACCCACACTGGCCACACAAGTGCTCCTCGGGCACCAGTCTTGTTCTTCACTGTGTGGGGACAGAGGGCAGAGGAGGCTTCACCATGGAGGCTCCTCGTACCCCATATGCTCCTGCATAAGGCTAGGACCCCTTCTAGGTCAGGTAGAGGAAAGGAAGAACCTGCCGGAGCTGATGGCCTCCCCTGTGCTGGAGCCCAGCAGCCTGAGGAGAAAGGGACGGAGCTGGGAGAAGCCAGGACTGGCCAGAGTGAGGCCTTCTTAGGTCAGGCCTTCCTGTCTCCCCGGCTGCCAAGGTCCGTACCGGGCCACCCCAGAGCCCAGGGCTCCCTTGGGCCTGCAGCCCTGAGCCCCGAGCACATGTGCAGGTGGGTGTTTGCACGCTGCACGTCTGTCTCCAACTCACACGCACGCGCGCGTGTGTGTGTGCACGTGCACATGTGTGCCTGGGCAGGCTTATGAGAGCGGAGGCCCTGAGAGCTCGAGGACTTGGCCTCCCCTTCCTTCTAAACCACAAGGCCACTCGCCAGCCTCAAGCCTTGATTTCAAGGCCCAGAGAGGCTGATGAGAAACAGGCTTGACTGACATGCCCGTGGGCGCCAGTGGCCAAACTGCAGGAACCCACCGGCCTGCGGGTTTGCCCTCTCCTGAGATCCACGGGGCTTCAGATCAGCAGAGGGTCCTCTCTGGGCCTTTGCCATCATGGATGCAGAGAAGCAATCCATGAGGCTAGGGCTTCCAGGCTTGCTGGAGATGAGGCTGGTGAACCCCTCTGCCAGAGGTGCACCTGCCTGCCCCTCCACCACTGCCATGCTTCTGGAAGGCCTCCAGAGGCACGATGGCTGCTCAGTGGACGAAGGAGGAAATGGCTGAGAGACGCTCTCCCCACCTCGGAGGAGTGGGACCCCGCTGCTCCACCCAGCTCAGAGGGTGAGGGGCTCCTAGGTCTGAGTTTCTCTGAGTCAGACCGCAGGACTCTTGCATCAGAGGCAGTTGTGATGTGCTGGTAGGGGGCTCGTTGCGACCACAGATGCCTGCGATTTTCCCTACCCCTAAGAAACCCTGACTGAGCAGGCCTTGGATGGATTAGGAAATCTGCTTTTGCAACTAAGTGCCCCTGATGACCCAGAGTGACACAAATACAGCAAAGCATAATATCTGAGATGTCAGGTTTGGGAGACCTGAGTTTGAATTTCCACTCAATTTCCTCCCATCCGCCCTGGAGTTAATAATACGACTTCACAGAGACAATGTCGTATCGTAGGTACTCGGCGCATGGTGGAAACATAGCAGCACTAATGATAACGGCAGGGCTGACTGTAAAGTGGCACTGGCTGTGCACCAAGTCCTCTCTGCCATCGCGGGACCCACACCCCAGAGGCCAGGCTGGGGTACTGAGTGCAGAGCCCCACCCCTGTTGTCGTTTTTCCTTGTAAATGGCAGCCAAGAAGGCCCCGCCCTCTGGATACCCTGT
This sequence comes from Panthera onca, assembly GCF_046562875.1. Lineage (NCBI taxonomy): Eukaryota > Metazoa > Chordata > Mammalia > Carnivora > Felidae > Panthera > Panthera onca. The sequence continues at coordinate 41,711,567 of NC_138343.1, forward strand.
GGGCTCCGGGCAAGGCCCCCAGCTGCCCCTCTTCCATAAACCAGCCCTCCCAGAAGCCCCTGCTCTCCGGGGAGAGGCAGCCCAGAGCCCCCAAGGAGCCAGACCTGGTTTCCTCCGGGCTAATTGGCTAATCGTCTGCTGCCTTGATAGCAGGAGGTCTGGACATGACTACTCCTGGGGCCAGGCCCTCATACTGCCCATCTCTCTGGCCAGCTTAAAGCAGGCAAGGATTAACATGCAGGCTGGATTTGCTCACCTAATTCCTTATCGAGGCCCTGTCCTCCAAAGAGGCAGGCCAGATGGTTTCTTTTTCAGGGAAAGGACCCTGGGAGGCTTCTGGGCAGGGGGAGGGTGGAAGGGAGAGCAGCCAGAGGAGGAAGGGAGGGCGGCTCTCCCTCCATCCTTGCCTGTCAGGCCCCATCAGCCCCTGCCTCCCCAGGGAGTGCAGCCACAGGCTGGAGTCATGGAACCACCCCTGCTGGCTCACCCTGAGCCCCTGTGGGAGTAGCCCTCAAAAAACCTTGCTTTTCAGACAGGAAAGCTCACTGAGGGCTGAGAGCTGATCCAGCCATTCAATAAAGTAGAACCCGTCTTGAACCTGGTCTCCAGGCACTCTACTCTGGGGCATTTACACCTCATCTCCTGCCAGTGGGGCAAAGGCAGAGAAAAAGATCCATGTGGGCCCCGGATTGGGGTCCCATAGGCAGAGCAATCAGGGAGCGCAGGCTGAGGACCTCGGGCCCCTCCCAGGAGAGGAAGTGAGGGGGGATGAGGTAGGAAGGCTCTGGTCACTCAAGACGTTAACTCCAATGGGTAGCGATGGTTTGGGTCACAGAGGATGTCAGACTCCAGCAAGGAGGCCTCTGAGGAAAAACAGAGAAGTGAAGGTGCCCGGGAAAGCGAAGCCCAGGGAAGGAGGAGGGGAAGGGGGAGGTACAGGTGAGGGGCCTCTAAATGAATCCCTTCGTTCACTCTCATTATACTAACAACCTCGTAGGGTCCCTACGAGGGACCTGTAAAATTCCCATTTTACAGATGAGAAACTGAATCTAGGAAGTCTCCAGAACTTGTCCAAGTTCACACAGCTGGCGGTGGACAGAGCAGTGAACAGCCTGCCCTGGGCCTCCAGCCCTGAAGGGGGTCCCAGGTCACTCCCCCAGGGCTTAGGAGAGGCTGGAGTACGTCTCCCTCCCCATGCTTCCACCCTACCTCCAATCTGCTGAGTGCAGGAGTCAGCTAAGAATCTAAGTCTCAGGGGTGCCTAGGTGGCTCAGGCAGTGAAGTGTTGACTCTTGATTTTGGCTCAGGTCATGATCTCATGGATTCGTGAGCTGGAGCCCTGAGTCGGGCTCTGCACTGACAGTGTGGAGCCTGCTTAGGATTCTCTCTCTCTCTCTCTCTCTCTCTCTCTCTCTCTCCCTCTCTCTCTCTGTCCCTCCCCCTCCTCATGCAAGTGCTCTCTCTCTCAAAATAAATAAACATTAAAACAGGGTGGGGAGCGGGGTGCCTAGGTGGCTCAGTCGGTTAAGCGTCTGACTTTAGCTCAGGTCAAGATCTCACGGTTCGTGAGTTTGAGCCCCGCGTTGGGCTCTGTGCGGACAGCTCAGAGCCTGCAGCCTGCTTCGGGTTCTGTGTGTCTCTCTCTGCCCCTCCCCTGCTCATGCTCTGTCTATCTCTCAAAACTAAATGAACATTAAAAAAAATTAAAAAAAAGAAAGAATCTAAGCCTCAGCTCCCAATCCCCACCAGCCTTCATTTCCCATGTTGTATGTCCCCATGCCAGGAGCTGCTCAAACCCACCCCCCCTCCAGGAAGCTTCCTGATCTTCTTACCCCTATTGCCTTGCCAGATCCCCTGTATTTGCCAAGATTCAGGGTGTTGGGTCCTGGTCCAGTCAGGTGGCAACGCAGGGCTTAGCATGGGCTCCAGACCACGCAGCTCTGGCTTTGAAACCAGGCTGTGCCTCATCAGGCCATCTGTGCCTCCGTTTCCACGTTTGTAAAAAGGGAGGAACAATGGCACCTACTACAGAGGACAGTAGAGACTTAAAGAGATGATGCAGGTAAGGATTCGCCCAGAGGGGGATAGAATGAGGTTTGGAAAGTGTGGGTGCCTTTCCCCACATTACAGAGCATGCTAGTGGCCATTAGAACTAGAACTTTAGACCTGGCAAATGAGGAATGAGGCCCACCATAGAGGCCGCCCCGGGTCTCTGGCTCCCGGTCCAGTGCTCCTGTCCCTCGGCCATGAAATCACAGGGTCCCCACGGCTGTGAGTGATCAGAGCCAGGCCCTGGGAAGGCTGCACAAGAACAGCTTCCCAGGCCAAGCCTTCTCTCGCCTGCCCTTCCAGCCCCCACACTCCCTCAGGGACTGTCTCCACCTGACCCCGGTGGTCTGTCTCGGGTGTGGGGCTGTTTGCAACAGGCGCCTATTGTCTTCTGGCCTGAGTGCACCTGTAATGCCTTGTCCCAGCCCGGTGAGTCAGCTCTTGGCAGGCCATGGAACAGCCACTCCACATCATCTTAAGCCTGAAAGAGAACCTTTCTCTTCGCTTTTCTCCTCCTTCCTCCCTCTGCTCTCCGTGAAGTGGTCATCTCCGCAGGGCAGCAGGGAATAGCATTCTCTGCCAAGATTTCTTCAGTCTCCTTGGCCAGGAGACAGGGTGGGGCCTCGGAAACAATGAGAAGGCAGCCTAGGGCTGGCCACAGCCCCTGAGTTGCTTTAGGGCACTGCTTATACCCCCAAACTCCCTGCTTCTAGTCGGGGCACCAAAGTCAGGGCAACTGCGGCAACACTTTACTTTTCCGGAGCCCCACACTCGATGACTTCTACCATTCAGATGGAGACCTGACCAGACTTCCAAACAAACTAAAGACAATTGTCTGACTAGAGTCTGACAATTAAACTTTGGAGCTTCACTCATCAATTTTTTTCCCCTACCTGAATCACAGCCTTTCTGCTCTTACCTTACCCACTATTCTAGTATGCACGGTTATCTAATTGATGTAAGTATTGCAAGAATAAAATCAGAGTGGGGAAAAGGCCATTAAAGCTATTCTCATTGATAGCAAAAGGTGTCAGGTGGCAAAGACATAAACAATAAAAAGACACCCAAGAACTAACAAAACTAAAACAATCTTGAGTTATTCAGAGTAGGAGCAAAGAAAATGACATATCTCAGTCCCTGGGGGCATCACCAGGCTTTAACTACAGTAGCAGATATTCGTAATGAGGATCCTGAGGCTTCCGTGGAAAATTGGATTATGGTGAATCTCTGTTTAAGAAGGTTTGGGACCATGCGATACATTTTTTTTTTTTTTACGAGGGCTTTCGAAAGACATGATTTCATATTTCTTTATGTTTTTGACATTTAAAGAAGTAAGTAAGTAAGATTTAATAATAGCAGACTAAGTGATTTAGACCAATGTCCCACTGAGGACAACTAGAACAGCTGGACAAAATATTTAAAAAATCTACTTGAAGCACTGAGGAGCTAACAAGATAGGAAGAATTTCTGGGCCATGACTGAGACCCAGAGAAGAAAGAGTGGCACTTAGGGCCATTTTTCCCCTGAGGGTATATGCCCATTCAGGAGGGGTCAGCTCAGATTCTAAGAAGCTGAACAACAATTCTAATGGCCTAGTGAGAATAAGAGAGCATGAAGTGGAGTCCTAGGCTTACCAAAGGGTGGGACTTAGTGAGCCTTCTCTCCTTAGGCAGGCACCCCAAAAGGGCTATATCCTGGGAGTTAAGGGTAGACCCAGAGTAGACAACTCAGTTTCTAATCACATAGCCCTTAAACTTAAAGTAGGTAATTTTGTATTATTAGTGTCCCAGGTACCTGGCAGACACAAAGGTAAATCCTTTCTGAAGAAAGATCAGATCATTCGAGGCCCCAGGTTATTTCTACAAGTAAGTCCGTAAATACAATGTCTAACACATAATTGAAAATACCCACACACAGAGTCAGACAACATAATTTTATTTATTTATTTTTTTTAAGTTTACTTATTTATTTTGAAAGAGAGAGTACAAGCAGGGGAGGGCCAGAAAGAGAGGGAGAGAGAGAGAGAATCCCAAGCAAGCTTCCCACTGACAGGACAGAACCCGATGAAGGGCTCCAACCCACACACCGAGAGATCATGACCTGAGCCCAAACCAAGAGTGGATGCTTAACCAACGGAGCCACCCAGGCACCCCAGAGACAACATAATTGTAAAACATCAGAACAGCAGACAATAGAAACAGACCCATAAGGGCTATATGTATTGGAGTTATCAGCAAAGATTTGAAGTAACGATGCCTGCTATGTTCCAGGAGGTCGTTGTGGTTATTATTGCTGCATTACAGAGTACCCCAAAACTTAGCAGTATAAGCAGCAACAATTTTGTTGTCTGATGGTTTTGTGTGTTGGGAATTCAGAAAGGGCTCCGCTGGGCAGTTCTCCCTTGGGGTCTCTCACACAGCTGCTGTCAGATGTCAGAGAGGGCTGGTCATCCAAGACAGCTCGCTCACATGGCTGGCGGTTGGTGCCGGACACTGGCTGGGGCCCTGGCTCGTGTTGTTGACCCAAGCACCTAGGCATGGCCTCTCCAGCATGGCAGTCTCAGGGTAGCTGGATGTCTTACAGGGAAGTTGGCTTCCTCTACAGCAAGAGTCCCAAAAGAGCTAGGCAGAAGATACAGCGTCTTCTCTGACCTACCCTCAGAAGTCATACAGCATCACTTCTGCAAAATTCTATTGGGCGCAAAGCAGTGACTAGGGCCAGCCCAGTTTCAAGGGGAGGAAACACAGACCTCCCTCCACCACCTCTCAGTAAGAGGAGTGTTCAACATTTGCCATCAAATTTTAAAACATCCACAGATAAAAGAGTTAGCTTCCGTTGTTGAGAAAATTCCAATAGATTGACGACCTCTTCTGAACAATGAGCTATTCTAGACTTACCCAAATGAACTGTGTATCATCTCCCAGGAGGATCTCAAAAGCTTGTCTGGGCCACATCACATGAACATCTTCACGATGCAACACGCTGCCGGAGACGGCACTGGGGGCGCCCCAGCTCTACATTTACATTCACAATGACTCACCTTATCCTCACCCCTCCTGTGGCTTCTGTTTTCCCCATAGAGGTGACAAGGAAACTCGTCAGAAAGCCCAAGAATCTTGGGGCGCCTGGGTGGCGCAGTCGGTTAAGCGTCCGACTTCAGCCAGGTCACAATCTCGCGGTCCGTGAGTTCGAGCCCCGCGTCAGGCTCTGGGCTGATGGCTCGGAGCCTGGAGCCTGTTTCCGAGTCTGTGTCTCCCTCTCTCTCTGCCCCTCCCCCGTTCATGCTCTGTCTCTCTCTGTCCCAAAAATAAGTAAAAAACGATGAAAAAAAAAATTAAAAAAAAAAAAAAAAAAAAAAGAAAGCCCAAGAATCTTAAAAGCCTGCAGTGGCCCAGGTAACAAAATGTCTCAAGCGGCATATATACCTACCCTGGGGCTTCCCGAACCTGGATGGTCCTCAAAACACCTGCTAAGATGGAAGAGTCTCGGACTGGGAGAAGATATTTGCAACTTCAGAACTTGCCTGGGATTAAAATCTAAAACAGTCGGGGAACTCCTGTTAATCGGGGAACTCCTGTTAATCAAGAAGAAGAAAGGTGGGGAATCCGATAGAAAAAAAATAAGAAAAAAAAAAAAATATATATATATATATATGAACAGGCACACCACAAAAAGTAAGTGCAACGGCCAAGTATATGAAGGGATGTGCAAGTTCACTAGCCATCGGAAAGATGCGGACTTCAAACAGCAGTGCACCTGTCCACACCCAACTGAGCGGCACAAATTAGAAAGGTGAATTATACCCAGTGTGGGGAGATGAGACCCTTGTGCCTTGCACGTAAGAGGATAAACTGATACATCCATTCTAAGAGCAGCCATCCGGCTGTATTTAGTGAAATGAAGTCTGAATCACCCTGTATCCCGGAATCCCACAAGTGAGTATAGAGCCTGGAACAATGACTACACAGGGAGGAGAAAGGACATGCACCGGCTGCTCATGACAGCAAAACTAGGGCTAGTGGGAAGCTGGAGGCAGCTGAAGTGTCCACCTCTGGGGGAGTAGATAAGTCAGAGGCCAAGCGACGGTCAGAAACAAGCCAAATGCAAGAATGCATAACGACAGCAGTGTTGAAAGAAAAAAGCAAGAAACAGAAGAGAATTACAGTGTAACACCATTTATTTTTTTTTAATGTTTACTTATTTTGAGAGAGAGAGAGAGAGAGAGAGAGATTTAGGGCACAGGCAGCAGAGGGGCAGAGAGAAAAGGAGGGAGAGAATCCCAAGCAGGCTCCATGCTGTCAGTACAGAGCCGGATGCGGGGCTCAAACTCACAAACTGTGAGATCATGACCTGAGCCTAAATCAAGACTCAGACGCTTAACCAAACTGAGCCACCCAGGCGTCCCTGGCGTAACACCATTTATATTAATTATAAAACATGCAGAAAACCATACAACTCAGTATACAAAGAAGATACATGTTTCAAGACCTATAGCAAGCACATAAAATGAGGGTCTGGAAGCAGGGGGTTGGGAATGGTGGAAAATGGAGGTGGAGACCAGGGGTGAAGGAGAAAAATAAAATGAAAAGTAGCAGAAGGGGCTTTGAACAGACCAATGTCGATAATACACGATGAACTGAGGAGTGTAATTAGTCCAGTTGTCTGCATCTGTGGTAAAAATAAACCAGTAAAAGCAGATTTTTAGATTTCATCTCCAGAGATTCAGCTTCACTAGGCCAGCGGTGAGCCCAAAAAATATGGGTTCAGTGATTTTGCTGATGCCTTCCGCAACATCCTAGAGAGATGCCATCAGGGGCTTCTTGATTACATCCAGTGATGCGGAGCTCATTCCGGTACTAATTATTAGAAAGTACTTTTATTACATTAGATTGTTAAATTATATAATGCATTACATATTCTTCTTATATTATATTTTTATTATATAATTCAATTCTAATGATGAGAAAGGTCTTCCAGAGGTCAAAATTTGTCTCCTTATGCCTTCCAAACCATTGATCCAAGTTCTGTTCTCTGGAACAAGTTTAAAAAAATCAGGCCTCTCCTAATTCCACATGCCAGCCCTTCAGTGATCCTCGATCTCTTTGACATCTCTGTGCCTGTCAAGCTTCCCTCCCTCCACTCCACCTCTACTCTAGCCAAGTTGTCCCTTCAGGTCTGATCTAGCTCTTAGGGTTTCTCTTCAAACATGGCTCCCTCAGAGAGGCCCCACATTCTGGGTGCAGCCTGATCACCACACAGTATAGCAAAATATACACCTCCTTCAGCCAGGCTGCTATGCTCCTATTAATATAACCTCAGATTATAAGTTTTTTTTTAAGCCATTTTTAGTGAGTTTATGGTCAGCCAAACTTCCAGATCTTTTTCAATAGAATTTCTCCATCCATTCCTCTTATACACACACACACACACACACACACACACACACACACACACCCCTATATGGCACAAACTAAAAGCACAAAAGACATGCAGTATAAAGTAAGACCCTAGCTGCCTAGTTGGTTTCTCATGTATCCTCTGGAGACGATCTGTGCGTACACAAATATATATACACATTTTTGATGACACAAAGAGAAGCATAGTCTACAGTGTCAGTGTGCACGTCATGTACCTTGCCTTTTTACTTAACCAGGCACCTTGCGTAACCTTTCTTATCAGTAACTTATAACTCCTTGCCTCATTCTTTGTATCAGACCTGTGGCTTCCATTGCCCAGACCTACCCAAAGCTTTTAACTGACCCCCCCCTCCCCCTCACGCCCACTGGCGGATATTTACATTGTTTCCAGTCCTTTGCAGCTTGAACGCCATACTGCCCCGGCTACCTTTGCACACAAGCCAGTCCACACGTGCACCAGCTTCTCTGTGGGCTCAGTACCCATGTGCCTTTTCACTTCGGTTTTGTTTCCATCCTAGAGCAGACCTTTGTCATTTCTGCCTGCTGCTGATCTCTGTCATTGGTCCTGCCTGTCGTTCCGGGCGCTGTCGGGGAGACTGAATCCTCCTTGTGCCTCTGGGCCTGTTTCTCTTAGCGGAGGGTCATCTGCAAGCAGGGGGAGGCAGCCACTCAGGCCTCCACTCAAGCCACTGATAAAAATGTTCGGTGCAATGGGGCCAAGAACGAGGGCCCTGGGACGAGCCCTGGGGAATTCCAGGTGTCCGTTTATCAGCTGTCGCCACAGGCGTGTCCCCGCTGTTGTCATGGGAGCCAGCCTCACTAGAGTATCCCGGCAGGATCTGCCACCCTGCTGGCGGATAGCCAGCACCCCCACTTCCAGCAGCCCTGCGTCTTCCGTCCTCGTGAGAACAAGCTGAGGCTGCTTCGAGCAGCCTCGTTTGCTCCGAGTAGAGCCGACTAGAAGGTCTGGAGGGGAAGCTCCTGACCTTTGTGGTCAGCAGAGCTGGGACCCTGACCTGCCTGTTTCTAGCAATGTGGCTTTGGGCAAATTACTTAACCTCCAGAAGCCTCAGTTTTTTCAGCTGCCAAGCAGTGGTAACAAAACTCACCTCCCCGTGTTGTGAGGATGTATGAACTTATCTGTCTGCAGTAGGGTTTCTGCTGCTATCTGTTCTGTCTGTCCCGCCAGGCTGTCTGTCTTCCTCATCTATGAATTCTCATGCCAAGGAATCAACTCCCAGCTTTTCAGTGGGGGTTGGCTTCAAACTCAGAAGTGTATCAGCTCCCAAAGAGACCCTTCCCTGCTTTTCAATATCAGCCCCGCTCTGGGGTTCCACCCTCCCCCCAGAGCTGAGACTCTGGGCTCACGAGCAGGTGCAGAAAACTTGAGCACCACAGATATGGCCAGTTCCATTCTAACATCCCTTCTCTTACTGGGACTGACCCAGACTCACTCTTCTGTGCTTTTGCCTGTTCCCCTTAGCAGGGGGCGTTGGACCAGTTTCTTGCTCCCACAGAGCGAGAAGGAGGAACGCATCCAAGGTCTTTATCCCTGGGATCTCAGCTCCTCCCGCCATGGTGGCCTCAGTCTCTGCAGGGTGAGCCATGCACTGCTATTTGGCCAAGAGCTCATCTTACCAGGGTTTGAACACGGATTTTCAAAATGGAGTTTGTTTGATCACGGTCTCCACTGTGATGCTGCCTGAGCTGCGCCCTCGGCCCTCCCCCACCCCCACCCCTGCGCCCAGTCATGATGATTTGGGAAGGGGTTCCCTTGCCAGTCTTGCATCCCTCCTGGCGATCGATGCCCTCCAAAGTGTAAAGCCATGGGTTCCTTCCTTTCCAGGATGCCCAGCCAGAGGTCCCCTTCCTTGGGCTCGCCGCTGAGCAAGTATTCACGATGATAAAGCCACTGGCATTTCCACTGATGCTCCCGTGAGCAAGGACCGCATTTACCTCAGTCAAACGGATTCGGCAATCAAGTGTAAGGAGCACGCTGTGGGCCGGACCCTGCTCTAGGCACTGGGAACGCAAAGGAACATGCCCAGCCCTTGCCCTGGAGGAACCACAGGAAAATCTGGTCGCCACTGGCCACCATGATGGGTTGGGGACCAGGCTGCTGCAGGTGGCCATGGGGCTGGCTGCTTCTGTAGGTTTTCTCTCTGCCAGTTTCACAGCCCTGACCAGGAATGTATCATCCCATCCCACCCCTGACGGGGCGACCTGAGCATGTGTTCCCAAAGACATCACTTCTGTTTTCAAACATTTTATTTATTTTTTGTTGTTGTTATTATTTTAGTGTTTATTTATTTTGAGAGGGAGCGCGCGCACACATACCCAAAGGGGCAGAGAGAGGGAGACAGAGGTTTCCTAGCGGGTTCCACACTGACAGCAGGGAACCCGATGTGGGGCTCGAACTCACGAATGTGAGATCGTGACCAGAGCTTATCCGACTGAGCCACCCAGGTACTCTCTTTTCAAACATTTTAAAGAGAGGTGGGATCTGTTAGGCAGAGTCAGGACGCAAACCCGGGTCTTCAGGCTCCCCCAGCCCAGGTTTCTGTTGTCCCATAAGTCACTCTCACCCCGCTTTACTCCCCACCCCTCACCCAGTTCCGTCCTGCTGTTCTCTGGAAGGGAGATGGGAAGGAGGAGCTAGCTCCATATCAAGCCCTGTGCTGAGCAGACTCAGACCCCGTTCCCGCTTCCCCTTGTCTGATCTCTGTGTTTGGGGGATTAGAAATGTGCATGAATGACTATCAGTCAAGGGGAAGGTGAGCTGTGTCCGGGTGAGAGGTAAGGCTCCTGGACATTCAAGTGCAGAGGAGAGTGGCCACCCGGCTATGAAAGCTGGTGCAATCGTGCGGAACCCCTGTTTGCAGAGCGCTTTGCTTCTTGGCAGCTTTCCTGCACCCGATCTGCTCACCTCCGAGGAGCAGGCTAGGCGGGGAGGCAGCGTCCTTGGATCGGCCTCCCCTTCCAGGGCAGGAGGCATGAGCTCTGACAGGCTCCTCTGTACATGTGGGTCCCCCAGGCCTGCTCTCTGCAGGCAGGAAACCCACTTTCAGCCCAGGTAGGGAGGCTGGGCCCAGCCCTGCTTACAGCCCGTCTCCCAGGGGACCCAGCTGGCCCAGAGGTGAAAGGTCAGCAGCAAATTCTGGTGGTGGCCTGAGCCCTGACAGCTACCTCCACTCCCCCAGCCCAGCCAGGGATGGGAGGGGCCCTTCAGGCCTGCCAGCCACAGCTCTCCCAGCTCATGTGGCCCTCAACCCCAGGACCCCAGCCTTCCCTCTGAAGGGCGGGGCTGGGGTTTGACATACTAAGCTCGGGTCTCACAGGAGATGGGGGTGCCTCGAGATGAACCCCTCTGCTTGGCTGCTTCAGGGCAGTGGCAGGAAGGGATAGCTCTGGGCCAGGGCCCTGCAGGCCTCCCACCCCCCATCGAGGAAGGGCACCTGGAAATGCCCCCAGACAAGTCTCTTGACCTCTTAGAGCCCCAGTCCCTTTGACTGACACATGGAGGCCTCTGAAGCTAAATGAGATAATGCAGGTGACATGTGTAGGACCGAGTCGGCCATGTGGTCAGTGCCTGATAAATGTGACTTGCCGCCATTGTCATCATTAGTATTATTACTTGGCTCCAGGCCACGCCCCGAGGTTGGGGCCATTTGGTTGAGGTCCACGAGGCCACTGCTCTGTGTGGGGGTGTCCCGCAGCTCCCCCTAAGGGGTGGCCCCTCTGATACGGCTCAGAGAGGAAAGAGGACCTCAGGCAACATGCTGGATTTCAGAAGGTGGGAAGCTCGACACACAGTTCAACCTCCAAAGGCGCTGAGTGTCTGAGAGGTGCGTGTACCGGGGCGGGGGCAGTTAAAGCAGCTCGGCCACAGAAACGCCACCCAGGAGCCAGCAGAGACACCCTGCAGGAGACCCCAAGTGCAAAAGGGTAGGTGAGGCCTTGGCCACATATCTCAGAGGCCTGGTTCTCTCTGGGTGTTATTGCCCTCAGCCTGTGAAACACTCCAGCTTGATCTCTGCTGCTGCCATGGGGAATTGAGGGACAGGGCCTGCATCCATCATTCATTCATTCACCCCTTCCTTCCTCCAGTCAACTAGGTTGTAAGTCCAGGCACCGAGGAAGTAGGATCAGCAAGATACCCCTGTCCCCAGGTTGCTCTTGATGCTTCCTGGAGCAGCCCGCATCCCTCTCCCCAAGACGAATGTGGGATGGCACCAGAAACTGGTGAGACCCACAGGGGGCAGAGCCTCACAGACCAAACTGCCCCTCTCAGTCGGGAGTGTATTTCCAGCACCAGTCTTAAAGTTCTGGGGCTCATCTTTATTTAAGCAGGTGGCATTTCCTTTCTGATCCATTGCCCACCAGGGAAAAGGGAGTGTCCTTGTTCCTTCTCTGCATCCATGTTTGCTCTGTGGCCAAAGTCCTAACAATGGTCTACCAGCCCCTATAGGATCTGATCCCTCCTACCTCTCTCACCTCACTTGCCCACTACTTCCCCTCACACTAATGTCGTGCTGGCCCCTCTGTTGTTTCTCACACAAGCCAACTCTGGAGCTGAATGGGTTGCCCCAGGGCCTTTGCACTAGTTATTCCCTCTCATGGAACGTTTTCCTCTAGTTGCAAAAATAGCTTCTCCTTTCAGATCTTTACACAGGTATCATCTTCTCCTCGTGGCCTTCCCTGATCTTTCTATTGAAATTGCATCAGCCCCTTACACCTACCCTCCCAGCCCTCAACCCTTCTTTATTTGTCTCTAGACACTCATCACCCTCTCATATACTCGTTTCGTTGCATGTTTTCACTCTCCACTAGAATGCCAACTCCATGGGGTCAGGGACCATGGTCAGTCTTGCTCACTGCTGTTCCCCTAGTGCCTAGAACAGGGTCTGGCACATAGTAAGTGCTCAGTAAATACGTTGAGCAGGAAAAGGAGGGAACACTCAAGAGAGCTACATACCTCCCCACTGATGGAGGTGGTAAGAGGCCAGTAAGTCCTACTGGCGACCGACCTGCAGCCAGGAGCACGTGAATGGACGGGTTGCTAAGCAAAGTGCGCAGGGAAGAGCCAGCGGGGTCATGCCACTTGCCCCACCCCCCGCCCCAGTGCCATCTCGTCCTGGCTGCAGTTTGACGTGTCTGTGTTAGAGGCTGAGAAGAAGCATCTCCACAAACCAATTCAAACCTCGTCTCCAAAAGAAGCCTGCCCTGGTCCGTACTACCCGGCCATGGCTGGCTTCCACCCGAGCACGCTTCGCCCACCCCCAGCCATTCGGCCAGGGCTCAAAGCGAAGCGATGAGGAATGGAGTGAAGAGGCAAGAAGTTGCCCTAACTGGGCACCTCCTGTGTGTTTCATGCGTTTCCCCTTGATAGCAGCCCATTTCACAGGTGAAGAAACCAAGGCCCAGAGAGATTACATAACTTGCCTAGAGTCACAGAACTAGTAGGTCAGGGAGCAGACTTCACATCCAAGGCTCCAATCCCTTGCATCGCTACCTATCCCAGGGACAGAGGGAAGGCCTCCAAAGATCCACTGGAAGAGTGTAGAATTTGTGATTCTGCACAGGAGTCTCTGTGGGGCAGCATTGGGTGTCGGGGTGGGCTGAAGAGGCCTGGGCCCCCAGCTATGTTGCCAACACTCCGGCTCCAGCCATGGGGTGAGTCCCCCACGCTGGGTGGGCAGCGGGAGCTCCTCAAGGCCATCTCAAGGGTCAGGGACGGCTTGTCTCAGCTCCTGCTGGCTGCCAGCTCCCTCTGCTGGACCCAGCCCTGAGGACGAGCTCAGACACAGGGACGCCGCTGTCTGTCCACACTTAAGCTCCAGCAGCCCCTCCCTACTACATGTGGGCTGTGACAAGCAGGGAGCCTGCTGGGTCCTCCCAGGGTCTAGGGGAGGCATTCTCCAAAGGATCTGTTCTGGGTCACCTGGGAGCCTTGTAAGTAGGAGAAAATGGCGGGGGAGTGGTTCCAACTACCACAACCACCACGGTCAGCTCAGACACAGTTGCTGTGTCTGCAGACAGGGGCTGTGTCCTCTCCCTCAGACTGGGAGCTGCCTGCGGGCAAGGGCTGTCTCCCCCTTCAGACTGGGAGCTCCTGAGTCGTGCTGCTGCTCACCTGTGATATGAGCTCAGCTTGGCCCCTCAGGTGCCCTGGGACACCTTCTCAGCAGCCTGGCTGCTCCCAGCCCCCCAGGCACCTGTCCCTGCCACTCTCCCCATTCCCTAGGTTCCCCCTCCCCACGGATGGAGCTGAGCTGACACTAGGCAGGGCTGGAAAGTGCCACCCTGACCTCAGCAGCCCCAGAGGTGGTGCAGTGAGCAGCCTAAGAGCTGTGCCAGGGATGGGACGTGACTGCCCCCCTGAACTCAGCTGCAGGCTTGACCATGAGGAAAGTGATACCTCGGGGAGGCGGGGTGACCAGTGACATCAGCGTACATGACTGTCAGCCCAGTTTTCCGCTCTGCCCGCCACCCCTCCTACCCGCAGTGCCTGCCGAGCACACTGACCTTCAGCTCACGGACACAGGCCTCTCTGCGTGTGCACCCCAAGGACAGGGCGGTACCCAGTAGGAATGGGGCTGCTCTCTGAGTCTTTGTCTTCTAAGTGAGTACAAGGGGCGGAGGAAACCACAGGCCCCAGGCCTTCTAGCCTGGGCTTCTTGGGGCAAGAACCAGCTGCTTCCTGGGTGACCACCCCCTGCTGGCAGCCCTACCCTGAGGGAATTGATCCTTCTCTTGGCTCTGTTAGACCTTCCTCCTGAGTGCCTGGCAGGCTTCCGGTGACTGGAAGCCAGGTTAGAGGGCACCTGGCTCCCCACCCCAAGCCTGCTGACAGAGCAGCCAGGCCTGCATCCCTGTGGGAACAAAGGCCCAGCCAGGATGGGCAGGGCCGGCTGTCCTGGGGAGGCAAGTTCAACCACCTTGGGTGACCATCCCTTGCCCCTAAGCTGCCTCCTGGAGAATCCTGTTGCTGCAACAGCTCTTCTCAAGTGCCCCCTAGACCCCAGCCCAAGGGATGCCAGGTCCAGAGCTCAGCATCCAGACATAGCTCCCAGCCAGGGCAGACCAGTCAGACGCCCAAAACTAGACCGGCAGATGCCAAGCATATTTCATTGTGCACACTTATCAGGAAATTTGATGTATGCCTGCACTCAGTATAGGTATATTTCTTTAAAACTATGCACCCTGAGGCCAGCATTGCAGCCTTAGCCTGAGGTGTAATACTAGACGGAGCAAGTAACAAATCGAGAGAACAGCAAAACATTTAAAGGGGATACCCAGGAACAAGAAAGCCGTAGTGAGCCTTGATAAGCTCCCACACATCCCTGGGGATGTGGAAGGTTGTGTGCACACTAAGAGGAGACTGGAGAGGGCCTTAGCTATCTACTGATTCCTGGCTCAGCACCCAGAGAGTAAGAGTTGGGGAAGATTTGTAAACTGTCTAAATCGTGAACGTGTTTCCAGCCCAACCCACACATAGATGCCCTGGCAGAGGGTACAAGCCTAAGTGGATCAAGGTAGTTAAACACACTTTCTGACCAGTCATCAGCAGAACATTAGGCTGTGCTAATCCAGGGCAATTCCTAGGACACCAGGCTTAAAAATAAAAAGAAGAATTTAAGAAACAAATGGAGCAGAGACATCAGACACTGTGGGAAAGACAGACTCTGTAGAATTAGTCTAGGCAAGTCACTAAACAAACAACAAACGCAGCAACAACCTGGTGTTGGTCATGGGGAGTCAGAATTTAGAGTTGCTACAATGTATTGTCTAAAATGCCCAGTTTTCAACCAAAAATTACAAGACATTCTAAGAAACAGGAAGGTATGATCCATTTGGGGGTGGGGGGTGGGGGGAAGCAGTCAGTAGAAACTGCCTCTGAGGTGGTCCATATGTTGCATTTGGCAGACAAAGACTTCAAAGAAGCTAATGTCTTCAAAGAAACTAAAGGAAACCGTGTATAAAGAATTAAGGAAAGACTCATCAAATGGCTCATCAAATAGAGAATATCAGTAGAGATAGAAACTATAAATACATTATATTTATATAGGTAAACTGTACACATAATATTTTTAAAGGACCAAATGGAAATTCTGGAGTTGAAAAGTATAATAACTGAAATGAATAATTCACCAGAGGGTTTCAAAAGCACCTTTGAGCTAGAAGAATAAAGAATCAGCAAACTTGAAGATAGATCCATTGAGATTATCCAATCTAAAGAACAGAAAGAAAAAAGAAAGAATGATGAAAAAATGAACAGAGATTCAAATACCTATGGAATATCACCAAACATATCCCTATACACTTAATGGGATTTCCAGAAAAATAAGAGAGAGAGAAAGAGCCAGAAAAATATATTTGAAGATATAATGGTCCAAAAGTTTCCAAATTTGATGAAAGACATTTACACATCCAAATAAAGTCCAAATAGTAGAAACACAAAAAGATCCATAGACATTATAGTAAAGCTATTGAAGCCACCTTGAAATCAACAGCTGATTTCACATCAGAAACAATGGAGGCCAGAAGGAGTGGGGCAGCATATTCAAAGTGTGGAAAGAAAACAGAAAGTCAAACAAGAAATCTGTATCCAATAAAAGTACCCTTCAAAAATTAAGGTGAACTGAAGACACTCCCAGACAAGTGAGAATTTGTTACTAACAGGCATGCCCCCTAAAAAAATACTAAAGGAAATCCTTCAGAGTGAAAGGAAACGACACTACACAGTAACTCAGATCCATATGAAGAAATAGAGCACCAAGAAAGGTAATCATATAGATAAGTATAAATGACACTACAAATATATTTTTCTCTTTTCTTCTTTTAACTGATTTAAAAGACAATTGCATAAAATAATAATTATGAAGCTATATTGTTGGGCTTATAACATACAAAAATCATTATATATAACAAATCCATGATAGCACAAAGAGCGGGAGAGAACAGAGTTACACTGGAACAAGGGAATGACACCAGCTGGTAACTTGAATCCACAGAAGAAAATTAAGAGCACCAGAAATGATAAATACGCAGGGTAATAGAAAAGATCCTATAAATATGTTTTTTCTCCTTTCTTCTCTTAAAAATTTCAAAAGAGGGGTGCCTGGGTGGCTCAGTCGGTTAAGCGTCTGACTTCAGCTCAGGTCGTAATCTCGTGGTTCGTGGGTTTGAGCCTCACATAGGGCTGTGTGCTAACAGTTCAGAGCCTGGAGCCTGCTTCGGATTCTGTGTCTCCCTGTCTCTCTGCTCCCTCCCCTACTCACTCTCTCTCTCTCAAATAAATAAACATTAAAACATTTTTTTATTTTAAAAAGACCTAAGATAGCATAACAAATAATTATAACACATTATTGGATTTATAAGACACATGGATATAATGTACATGACAATATTAGCACAAAGGGTGGGGGAGGAAATGGAGTTACATAGAGCAAAGTCTTGACAATTTATAGAACTGAGTTAGTATTAATCTAAAGTAGACTGTGATAAATTACATACTATAATCCTTAGAACAACAATTAAGATAATAACTCAAAAATATAATAAAGAAATGACAACAAAGGAATTAAAAGGTACATTAGAAAAATATGTATTTAACACAAAAGATGGTAGTAAAGGAAAAACAGAGGAACAAAAAAAAATGACATGAAATATAGAAAAAATAGCAAAATTGCAATGACAAATCCAACCATACCAATAATTACACTAAATAAAAGTAAATGACTTAAACATTCAGACTAAATGTGAATGATTTAAACAATATCAGACTGGATTAATAAAACAAGATCCAATTATATGCTGCCTACAAGAGACATTTTTGATCCAAAGACATAAATAGGTTGAAAGCAAAAGAATGGAAAAATATATGCCATGCAAACAACCATAAGAGAATAACCATATAGAGTAATAGAGAATAACCATAACAGAAATAGAATATACCAATATCAGAAAAAATAGACTCTAAGACAAAAATGATACGAGGGACAGAGACAATTTATAATGATAAAAAGGTCAATACATCAGAATGACATAGTAATGAACACATATGCACCTAACAACAGAGCTCCAAAATATACAAAACAAAAACTGACAGAATGGAAGGGAGAAATAGAAAATTCAACAAGAGTTGGAGATTTCAGCACACCAATTTCAATAATGTTTAGAACAACCCGAGAGGAAATCAGCAAGGATATATGAGACTTGAACAACACTATCAAACAATTTAATCTACCAGGTATAGAACACCCTACCGAACAATAGCAGGAATACACATTCTTTTCAAGTAAATTGAAAAGGATTAAAATTGTACAAATAATGTTCTCCCAAAACAAAAGAATTAAATTAGAAATCAACAACAGAAGAAAATAAGGGAAATCACCAAATATTTAAGAATTAAACAACATATTGCAAAAGAACTCATGGAAATCACAAGGCAAATTTAAAAGTATTTGAATTGGGGGCACTTGGATGGCTCAGCTGGTTAAGTGTCCGACTCTTGATTTCAGCTCAGGTCATGATTTCACGGTTCATCGGTTGGAGCCCCACATCGGGCTTTGTGCTGATAGTGGGGAGCCTACTTGGGATTCTCTCTTCCTCGATCTCTGCCCCTCCCCCACCCATGCACACGGGCACACACTCTCTCTCAAAATAAATAAACTTTAAAAATAAGAAATAAAATGGTGTACATGTACTGCTTGTAAAATATACATTGACAAAAAAATAGAAATTTTAAAGGATGAGATAAAATAAATATAACTTCATTTCTAGTAATTTCTTCCTGAACCCTTCCAACTTTGGAGACCACTAAACTCAATTACAAGGAAGAACAAGTTGTCCAATGGTTAGAGATGTGGGTCCTGGAGCAAGGCTGCCTGGGTTCAAATCTCAACTCTGCCACCTAGTAGCTGAATAAACTTGGGGAAGAAATGTAAGCTCTCTGGGGCTCCCTTCCTCTGTTTGTAAAATGGGGATGATAGGAATTATAATTAAGCAGAGGACCAGGGGCTCTGGGGAGAGGATCTTGGGGAGGGTCCATTCCCAACCCATGCCTGGGAGTGACACTGGACACAGGTCCAGTGCCCCTTAGGAGTATTCCTCATTCCCAACTCCTAGGCAAGGCAGCTCACCAAACCAATCCATAAAGCACCTACTGTGTGCTTAGCACCAAGCATGCAGGTTTGAAGGATGGTGTTCCCCCATCCCAGACACATACAATATGCAGACTACATCATAGGTCCACAGAGTCTCATGAGAGCTTACCTGTAATGCGTGGATAGGAAAACTAAGGTCTAGAGAGAAGACACTAACTCCAGAACACTGGCAGGACCCAAGGTTTCCACGGCTGCAAAGAACTTTGAAAAGGAAACATCACAGGTGTAATGGCATTCTGAGCAGCACAGGAAGAGAGAGGGAGTGAGCTGAGGGGAGTGGGTGGTGCACAGAGCAGGCTGTGAATGGTCCTAGGTGAGCCACCTGGGGCCCTAGAGTCACCTGCGTTGCATGCCTGGAGAGAGTTGCAGCCGCATGGACTCTGGCCTGGGGCCCCCACCCTGCACGCAACCGGGGAGTGGTGGGGGGCAGGAGTTCCAGGCACCTGACCTCTGTCCATTCCAACTTGCAGTGCCTTCTTCAGTGAGCATTTGCAGAGTAAGCTCATGATCACCCTCTAAAAATCGCTTCCACCCCAAGTTGACATCTAGTGGCTGCCCTCCTGAGAGTTAGGGTTCCAGCCAGAGAATTTCGGATGCCCTGCACCCCAGCCTCCCCAGATGACAGCTTCTTCCTACCTCCCAGCGAGCCCATCCTCTGTTCACTGTCCCCGTCTAACTCTCCCTCATCTCTTTTGACCAGCTCACTGGCAGAACAGGGCAGATTCAGGAGGACTGCAGGCACCACCCCAGGGCTGACCTGCTCTGAGTTCCCAGTTCTGCCCTTTAGTGCGGTATCTTTGACAAGTTGTTTGACTTCTCTGTGCCTCAGTTTCTTTATCTAGGAAGTGAGGATAATAGTGGTACCAATCTCTTACGGTCACTGGGCAGGCTGGGGGTGGGGAGTGGCATTACTATTACTTCCTTACCCACCCCGCTTCCCCCACATCCCCTCTCCATCCAGCCTTCATCCTCTCCCTCCCAACACATACACAGGAATTGCAGAGAGATGAGACCTGAGGCCAGTCGTCTATTGGGAGCCAACTTGCTCTGGCTTGGGCAATTACAAACATCTTTTCCCAGCTTTCTCATTCACTGGTAGACTGAAGTCAACCATGGGGGGAGTATTGATACCACCGACATTGACAAATGCTACAAATAAAGACTCCCCCCGCCCAACCCCGCCCAGCCCTCCCACCAGAAAGCCAGTTGTTAAATAACTACCAGCACACCACTGCCTGGGGGGCAGGATACCCTGAGCGTTGGACGCTATAAGGAGCCCCTGGGAAAGAGCCAGAGGAGTCATGGAAGGGGCTGTGGGTAGAGCTAGCCTGACCTGCGTCCGTCTTCCTCCCCTCCAGCCCTACTGCAGCCCTGTGCCTGGACCACTAAGGTTGCCTCCTGACTGGGGTCCCCACACCCCCTCAGCACCCTCCAGTCTCCTCTCCACCAACCTGGCATGCAACAAACCCTAGGCCCCCCCTGTTAGGATGAAGGCAAATCCATCAGGTTCCGCAGGCTCTGGCTGGTGCCTTTCCTCCTGCTCTTCCTCTGAGTCCTTCCCAGGCTTATTTGTACGGTTCGTTCCTGCCTTAGGGCACCTGTTTCCTCTGCCCAGGCCACTCTTCCCAGTCTCCACACCACTTCCCAGGGCAAACTCCTGATCTGCCTTCCGGTCTCAGTGTTCCAGAGGGGAGAACTTCCCTGACCTCTCACCCCACCCTGGGGAACAAAGCTTATCACCATTTTTATCTTTTTGTGTGTATGTGATTTGTTTCAAGCCTTTCTCGCCCACAGAGATGGTAATAAGCTTCAGGAAGGAGCTAGGGTCTGGCTTGCTCAGCTCTGACCTGCAACAGAGGGCCTAGAACATAGTTAGGTGGCTGGTAAATATGTGCCAAATGGATGAACGAATGAACGAGTGAGTGATCCAGTTGCAACACTGACTTTTGGGAGTAAGGGACTGCTTTTAAATCCAGTGGCAGGAGGGGCTATGCTTGGAGTCAAGGCCTGAGGGCAGAGTCAGAGTCTAAGTCCCTGTCCTACCTTTTGAGTCACTGGGTGACCTGGGAGCCTCTGTTTCCTCTTCTGTAAGATGGGATCATAATGACAGCCATGTGCTTGGCCTAAACCCAACGTTGCTGCGAGAGCAAATGTTCCAAGGGACGCGAGAGACTTCTCTGAACGGTCCAGCCAAGTCAGGAGGGGGCTTGGGTTTAGATCCCGGTGCGGCTGCTTCGTCGCTGGGTCAGGTGGCAGAAGGCACACCATCTCCTTCCGTCTCCTCAGCTGTGCGCTGCAATCCCTACCTCACGATGCAGTGGGAAGGCTGATCGCTCAGCCCCAAGTCTGGGATGGCGTGAGCCTGGGCTCAGTGGATGGTCATAGTGACTAGGATCTTCCACTCCCAACCCATTTTATACAGGAGCGGGGTGGGATTGCTTATTGAGACACCAAAGAATGAGTTTATGGTGCGTGTTTTTACGGTGCGCCTGGACCAGGAGGGTGGGCCAGAGTTTGGGGAGAGGCCTCCCTGAGCATCTTTTCTGCGCCAGGCACAGCGCATGCGGGGAGCAGCTGGCCATCTGGGTCTGCCTTAGGTGGTTCCTTCCACAGGAGCAGCTCAGGAAGAAGGTGAGGCTGACCACAGTGGCAGCATCTGGGCAGGAACCTGGTGGAATCGGGATGTTTATGCAATGTGGTTGAATAGGAATAGCACAGCGGGTGCTTAGAGCTCAGCTTCAAGACCACAGGAAACTAGGGCTTCCCACTTAAACAGGCCATGCTGAGCATTTGACCGGAGTGTGGGGGGAGGAAGATACCATATTCTGAGCACCTTCCACAGGCCAGGCTCCAGCCTAGGCACTTCGCACAGCATCAAAACGACCCTGCCAATAGGTGCGACTAGCCCACTTCACAAAGGAGGAAACTGAGGCTCAGAGCAGTGAGGTGACTTGGCCAAGGTCACATAGCTCAACATGTGCTCAACTAGAATTCTAATCCTGAACCAGCAACGTTCCACTGCCGGGTTCCGTGTCTCCGGGATAGGGGGCTAGACCCTGGGGGGAACGTGCCCTTGGCTGTCTTCTGGGAGGGGAGGGGAACAACAGGGCCCAGGGCCCCGGACACTCTCCCCCAAGTTTCTGCCACTTTAGAATAGAGGTGGGGACCTCTGTGTGCTTTGGGCAGAATAATATTATTAGGAATAATATTAGCTATAATTTAATGAGGGGCTATTACATGCCAGGGAGATTTCATTAACTCATTTAATCCGCAAAACAGCCCTGTGGCTGGGTCTCATGATTATCCCCATCTACAGAAGAGAAACTGAAGTCCTAAAAAGCTAGCTTCGATTCCCCTGGCACCTCTCCTTTCTTGGAAAGGAGAGCTATATTGTTGGGGCTCTTTGGAACATCGACCCAGAGTCACATAACGACTAAGGGAAGAATGATTTGGTTGGGAAGTCCTCCCTTGTGTCTACCCTACGTCCCCCAGGCTGCAGTGAGAGCTTGACATTCTATAGCTTCTCTGGGCCAGGCAGCGGCCACCCCCCCTACCATGCAGCCTTGGCCCCTCCCCTGTTGAGGGTCAGGAGAGGGGTGGTTCTCTTTTGTCCCTCAGGCCTCTGGGGAGCGTACTTACCCCAGAGAGGCTGGCTGAGGTCATGGGTCTGTGCCCCCTCCCCAGGCCAGCCTGGCCGTGCCTGCAGTCCCGTCAATCAGGTGCAGCTGGCTCAGCAGCTAGCCTTTTCTTTCCTAAATTAAAAGGGCTTGTGATTCCTGATTGAATTAAAGGCGGGCAGGTCAGCTCTGAGACCAGCAGGGAGATTTCAATCACAGGAAACTGGAGGCGGTCAGGGTGGGCAGGAGGGAGAAACACAGAACAGACAAGGCTGGAGGCAAGAGTAGGGGTGCCCCCAGGACACCACTGCTTCTCTCCCAGGCTAGACCTCAGCTAAGCACCCACTTCCCACAAGACTTTTGAGCATATTAGTTTGAGTTAGAGACATTTCATCCTCCCCCTTGCCCCTTGTACAGTAGGCAACCTGCACCACTGTGCTAGGCAGGCTTGCTTGCCCCTGTATGGGTTAAATACCGTCAGAAAAGTGAATTCCTCAGTGCCTCTCATTTCCCATTGGCAGTAAGTTCTTTCTGGCTTCTCTCCTAAACTCAATGTTGGACCTTCAGGAGACAAGAAGGATGCAACTTTTTGCTTTGGTGTCCTAAAGGTCAGTTACTCAGCCTGCTTTTCCTCCATCTCTGGAATGCTAGAAGCCCCTACTGCCTTCCTAGAGACCTGGAGAGACTGGAGAGAGGATTGCAGTGAACATCAAGAAACCTCAGTTCTGGCTGTGTGCCCTGTGGAAAGCCCTTTTTTGCCCTGGGACTCAGTTCCCCATCTGTGCAATGGGCAGCACAGCCCTTACGGAGTTTGCCAAAGGTCTTGCCTCCTTGGATAGCCACGGTTAGGATGTGCCTTTGTGCCTGGGCTGGCAGTGAGCCCACCTTATGTAACTATGAGAGTCCCCCTCCCCCACCAAGGGGCAAGTCAGGAACGGCAAGGGTAGATGTGGAAGCCCTGGATTAAATGCCCTGTGTCTTCCAAGGACGGCATGAAGAAACAGGCATTACCCACGGTAGGCGGGAATAGGGTTAGACATCAAGATGAACCGTCTTCCCGAGTGAGGGTGGTTTCTGGAAATAGATCATACAAAAGCCTTCTCCCTCTCTCGCTACCCCCACCCCCTCCGCTCCCGTGATGTCTCCATGGGGGGAGCCTTAGATATAGGGGGTCACACTGCAGCTGCTGGGACTGAGGTCAGACCCGAGAGAGGACCTAGGAGTGAAGGGCTAGATAAGGCAGGTGGCATACATCAACAAAGGAGGGGTGCCGTGGGGCATGTTTAAGGAACTGGGGTGGTGGTGGGGAGCTCTGAGCCTGGGACCAGAGAGCGGGGTTCTCCTCTCGTGCCTCGCTGGCCCTGAGCGGACCCTCTCCCTCTTCTGCAGAAGGGAGCTACTGATGCCGTCCTAGCAAACGAGGCCGGCTCGGGCTGCCAGTGGCATGGTGAAAGGTGGCTTTTCCCTATAGATTTAAATTTTGTAGACCCTTCAAAAATGTAAGCGATATTCAGGGTGCCTGGGTAGCTCAATCAGTTAAGCGTCTCACTTTGGTTCAGGTCATGATCTCACGGTTTGTGTGTTCAAGGCCCGCGTCGGGCTCTGTGCTGACAGCGTGGAGCCTGGAGCCTGATTCAGATTCTGTGTCTCCCTCTTTCTCTCTCCTCCCCCACTCATGCTCGCTCTCTCTCTCTCTCTCTCCTCTCTCAAAAATAAACACTTAAGGGGTGCCTGGGTGGTTCAGTCGGTTAAGCATCCGACTTCGGCTCAGGTCATGATCTCGCAGTCCGTGAGTTCGAGCCCCGCGTCGGGCTCTGGGCTGATGGCTCAGAGCCTGGAGCCTGCTTCCAATTCTGTGTCTTCCTCTCTCTCTGCCCGTTCCCCGTTCATGCTCTCTCTCTGTCCCAAAAATAAATACACGTTAAAAAAAAATTAAAAAAAAATAAATAAACACTTAAAACAACGTAAGCAATATCTTATGTTTAAATTTTTTTTTTTAACGTGTATTTATTTTTGAGACAGAGAGAGACAGAGCATGAACGGGGGAGGGTCAGAGAGAGAGGGAGACACAGAATCCAAAACAGGCTCCAGGCTCTGAGCTGTCAGCACAGAGCCCGGTGAGGGGCTTGAACTCACTGACCGCGAGATCATGACCTGAGCCGAAGTCGGCCGCTTAACCGACTGAGCCACCCAGGCGCCCCACAATATCTTATGTTTAATGCCGTGGTATGGGCTGTGCCTTTCTCTACCTGGGAAGAGACTCCCAGGCGCTCTGCGTGTACCAGGTGTTCCTGCGAATACTTTATACGCGCAGTCAACTCTAATTTTCGTGCCGATTGTTGTTATCCCCATTTAGAGAGGAATCGAGACACAGAGAGATCCAGTGACCCACCCAAGCTTAGTGGTAGTGTAGCAGCCAGGCTCCAGAGCAGCGCGGAGTCTTGAGCTAGAACTCTCTATGGTCACGGAAATGTTCTGTATCTGTGCTGTCCAACATGGTAGCCACCAGTCCTGTGTGGTTTTCAAGCACTTGTGGTATGACTCATGCAGCTGGGGAGCTGAGGTTTAATTTTGCTTCATTTGAATATAATTAGCCACACGGGGCTGGTGGCTACTGTATTGGACGGTGCAGGACTCTGCCGGGCCACTGGGCAGGACAAGGGTCATCCAGATGTGTCCCCTCACCCTCCGTCTCCTCCACTCCCAGCCCAGCCTTCCCAGGAAAGTTTCTCTGTTTCTCCCGCATCCCCCCGGTGAAGGCGTCCATGTTCCATTGCCTACCTCTGCCTCCATATTCCCTGGCCTGCCTGAAGTTGTCCTAGAAGTCAGGGACAGCCCGGTGCAGGGGCTGGGTCTGGTCCTTGGGGTCTCAATGAGGTCCCCGTGGGGCCTGGCCCTCTCAGTGCTGGCAATGTCAAATGACACCAGGGACAAGGCGCTGCTTCCTCTGCAGGAGGAAGCCCACTGGGGAGACGTGTGTGGACAGCCCTCCTGCACCAGGGTCTCAGGCTGGTGGATCGCTCCTGGGCCACACCCTCTCCTGGGGCCTGAAGTCCCTGAGAGTCTCTGCTGGGGTGTTCTGACGATCTCCTGCTCCCTCCTGCTCTGCCCCCCAGGACCTGGAACAGTGCTGTATGCTGGAAGCCCCAGAGAGTGGCAGGCACAGGCTTCAGGGACTCTTTTTTTTTTTTTTTTTTTAATGTTTATTTTTGAGAGAGAGAGAGAGACACACACACACACACACACACACACACACACAATGTGAATGGGGGAGGGGCAGAGAGGGAGACGGAGAACAGAATCCGAAACAGGCTCCAGGTTCTGAGCTGTCAGCAAAGAGCCCGACGCGGGGCTCGAACTTGCGAACCGAGAGATCATGACCTGAGCTGAAGTCGGATGCTTAACTGACTGAGCCACCCAGGCGCCCCTTGGGCTCAGGGACTCTTGATGGGTGGGTTGTTCTGGTCCCTCGAGGCAAGCCCCGGCGGGTGGGGGGCTGCCACACAGAACAGACGGCACTCCTAGTGGACCTTGAAGTAGGAGAAGTCATCGGCTAGGTGGGCAGGTGGGAGGAAGGCGTCTCCCATGGAAAGAAAAGCAAGGCGGGAGGTGTAGAGGCCATGCGGAAAAGAGGCAAGGGTTGAAACAGAGGATCTGGAGGGGGGCGGGGGTGGAGAACACTACTGCCTGAGTATTCAGGGTGCCCAGACCAGCGTACTTCCTCACCCCCCACACCGCCGTGGGCTTTGGTTCTTGAAGCTGCCCAGGGCGGAGATAAGCTGACAAGCAAGGAAATGGAGGCTCCAAAGGGGAGAGTCACTTGCCCGGGTCCCACAGCCGGCAGGACACGCACCCTGGGGCCTGGCATCGTGGACACGGCACACACCCGGCCTCCTTCCTAACACTCTTGGACTTCATCCTGCAAGCAGCGGATTTTAAGGAAGGTCGTTTGTGCAGGCTGTGGAGTGGGGCAGCGGAGGATGGGTGGGAATGGGAAGGGCGGGAGGCACGGAACAGGGGCAGGAAGAAGAGGGAGGAGGCTCCCGATGGGGGGTGGGGGGCGCTGAGGGTAGCAGAGGAAGAATGGGTAGGAAAGAGGAATGAGTAGAGTTTAGATCATGTTAAATTTGAAAGGCCGCGAGGACTTCAGGGGTCTGGAGCTCAGGGAGAGAGGCCTGAGTGAGAAGAAAGGGTCTGGAGGCCAGTGTTGACAGCTGAGGCCCTAGCGGGTTCAGGGACAAGGAAGGCCTCGGTCATGCCCTGAGGACTTCTGGCCTCTCCAGGACAGAAGCAGGAGCCCTTCAAGGAGGTGGAGGAGACACCCAGGGGAGCGGGTGGCCCCCAGAAGATTTGATGCCCAGGAGGTCCTCACAGGACGTGCAGAGGGCAGGGGCCAGGGCTGGGCTGTGGGGTGAGGAGGCCAGGAAGGCAGGCCATAGGTGGTGAGGCATCCTCCAGGGAGAGGAGAAAGCTGGTGCAGCAGTTACAGGGGAGTGGGGAGTGTGCCCCTGGGGGCCCAGGCGCACTTACCGCCACCATGGGAGTAGTCCCTGGAGCTTCAGGTCGGCCTGCCCAGGTTCCCTTCTGACAGGCGTGGCCTCTTGGACTTCCTCCCCACACCCTCCCCGGAGTGCTCAGAAAAGTGCTGAGTCCGCCGCAGACCCAGGGAAGGGTTTGCTGATTCACTGAGGCTCAGAGTCTAGTAGTCAGGAGGTGATGGAGCCGTAGGCCGGGCCAGAGGAGAGCGGGCATCACAGGGCCCAGGCGTGTGGGACAGCCTGGAGACAGCTACATGTTTGCCGTCCTCCACGTATGTTCTGTGGCAGGGCGGGTAGAGGTGGGGAAGGGCCGTCCTCCAGAACCAGGAAGAGAGAGACAGATCCATGGGTGGGTGTCCCCTGAAGCAGAGGAGCAAAGAGTGCCCAGGACGATAGTTCCCTAGGAAAGGGCACAATCCCTGCCAGCCAGGGAATCAAGGAGGGCTCCATGGAGGAGGCGGCCAGGAGATGGAAGGGAAAGGACATTCCCGGCAGCAGGTGCACAGGCAGGAAATTGAGAGGCCTCGTCAGCATCTGGCAAGGGGCCTGGGTTGGCTAGCTCCTTGGGCGGGCCAGCCATGAGGTGTGGAGAGACATGAGGCCAAAGGGAAGCTGGGTTCCAGGTAGAGAGAGAGCTTTGGATGTCCAATTAAAGAGTTTGAACTTTATCCTGTAGGCAGTGTGGAGCTCTTGCGGTTTTGCAGCAAGATGGACACCTGGGGCAGGGGTGGCCGTGGGAAGCCAAAATGGTCCTCACTGGGAGAAGGAAGGGAGGGAATGTCCATCAGGGTCTCCCAAGGGGCAGGAACCCCAGCCCCACAGTCCAACTCTCCCACAAACCAGGATGGTGAAAATAGCTGGGAATCCCTCTGGGATAAAAATAGCTGTGGGCAGGGGAGTTCACCTGCATGGACAGGTAGGAAAAGTAGGTCATGGCTGAGGGCCACCTGGGAGGTGAGTGAGAGGGAGCCGGATCTCCATTCAGAGCCGGCTGCTTCCTCCCTCATCCAAGAAGACCCAGCCCCTCTGGGCAGCGCTGAGCAAGGTCCATCAACGGAGACGGGTCTGGAGTCAGCCCTCCCAGGCCTGTAGGCCACCAGAAATCTCCCCCGGGGAGGTGGGGGCATTCCCATCTCCCACCTGTGTCAGGGCAGGTCTGGCTTCTGGGCGTCTTCTGGCACCTTGCCTTCACGTCAGGAATCCACCTCCCAGAAGAATCTAATGCTTGGTCTCTTGGTGCCATCACTTCCTCGACTCACTGAGTTCATAGTTAATTGATCTCCTTGTTGCTATTGTTTACGCATTGAGCATTTATTAAGTTCTATGCACCGTGCCAACTTCACACTACCCGGGCCTTTCTGGAATAGGAGGCTGTTGCCCAAGAGCCAAGCATTTCTTTCTTAGAGCCCATGTCCACACTAAGTTGTTTCTTAATTACTGTACAGTAAGCTTTCTTTTCCTTCTGGTGTGCAGTTCTATGAAATGTAACCTACGTGTAGATCCGTGTAATCACTACCACAATCAGGCCATAGACTGTTTCCTCATCACCCCAAATCCCTCATGCTATCCCTCTATAGTTACACCCTCACCACACCCATAACCTGGGCAACCACTAATCTGTTTTCCACCACTGTAATTTTGTCTTTTCGAGACTGTCAAATAAAGGGAGCCATTCCATATATAACTTTTGACTAGCTTCTCTCATTTAGTCGAAATGTCTGCGATTTGCCCAGGTTCTTGCACGTATCAATGCTGCTCCTTTTACTGCCGAGTAGTGTTTCAATGTCGGGACGTACCACACTTAATTAAACCACCCGCCCAGTGAAGGACATTTGGATTGTTTCCAGCTTTGGGCTATTACAAATAAAGCTGTGCGAACATCCGTGAACAGGTCTGCAGGTGAAGAATAGTCTTCATTTCTCTGGGGTAAACATGCAGGAGTGGGATTGCCGGCTTATATAGTCAGTGTATGTTTACAAGAAACTAACAAACCATGTTTTCAAAGTGTCTGTACCATTTCATGTGCCCGCCAGCAGCATACGAGAGACCTGTTTCCTCTTTGCTCTCCTCAGCACTTTGGTCAATATGTTCTAGTACAGTTATTCTAATAGACGTGTAGTGGTATCTCGACGTTTCTGTCTGCATTTCCCTCGCGCTGGTGACGTTGAGAGCTCTGTATCTTCTCATGTGTTCACATGCCATCCTTATGCCTTCTTTTGGGGGTTGTCTGTACAAATCCTTTACCTGTTAACTGGGTGACTTGTTTTTCTTATTGTTGAATGGTGAGAGTTCTTTATATATTTTAGGTAGGAGTCCTTTGTCAGAGGTTCTCCCCACTGCCTCCCCGTGTGCAGCTTGTCTCTTCATTCCCTTGACAGTGTCTTGGGCAAAGCAAAACTTTTTCATTTTGATCAAGTCCAATTTAGCAAGTTTCCCTTTCATGGGTCATGCTTTTGGTATCATTGATAAAGCCCTTCACCTAACCCCAGGTCACGGAGATTTTCACGTATGTTATCTTCGAAACGTTTCACAGTTTCATGCTTTCCATTTAGATCTATGATCCATTTTGAGTTATTGCTTATGATTAGGTCATTGCTCATGGGCAATTGCTCATGGGCGACCCATTGTTCCAACACCGTTTGTTGAAAAGACTGACCTCTCAGCATTACCATGTCTTGGGACCTTTGCACATATCGATCACATTCGTGTGGATCAATTTCTGCACATTCCATTCTGTTTCACTGATCTATGTTTCCATCTCTTTGCCAGTATGCCACAACCCTGATTAGTGTCATCTTATATGGTCTTAACATTGAGTGGATCCCTCCCATTTTCTTTTCAAAATCAGTTTAGTTATTCTAGCTCTTTACCCTTTCATACAATTTTAGAACCCACTTGTTAATATCTACCACACCCCCACAAAAAATCCTGCAGGGATCTTGGTTGGCATTGTGTCCAATGTGTAACTCACTTGGAGAAAATGGATATCTTGACTGTGTTGAGTTAGATACAGTATCTTTCCATTTGTGTGGGTCTTTGTTGATTTCTTGAGCTAGCATTCTGTAGTTTTCAGCATACAGATCCTACCTACCAATCACACTATGCTCTTTACTTGTCCGGATGCCATTGTCAGCCCCACAAGGCCATGTCCATGCTGCACACCCCTGTGTTCAGGGAGCTCCCAGCAGCCTGCCTGAACTAAATATCCCTGAATGGACGACAGCACTTCTGTACACGTCATGTCATTTAATCTTCCCACAATGCCTCCAGGGGAGAGATTGTACTCCTTACTTTGTGAAGGAGAAAACCAAGGCTTGGAAAGGAGCTGTAGTAGGTGTTATTCTAAGATGGCCCTCAAGATTCCCACTCCTGGGCATACACCCCCTGTAAAATCCTCTCCCTTGAGTGTGGGAAAGAAAGACCTGGGACATCACTCCTGTGATTAGATCACATTCTATGGCAAAGATGAAGTGAGTTTGCAGATGTAGTTAAGGTCCCCAATCACATGACTTTGGTTAATCCCCCAGGAGATTTTCTTGGGTGGGTCTGACCTGATCAGGTATACCTTTGAAATTAGAGTCTAGATAGAGTCTAGAGTCTACAGTCTAGATGGAAGACATCAGAGAGGTTCAAAGCAGCAGAGGTGCTCTTCTGTTGACCTTGAGGAAGCAAACTGCCGTGTTGTGGAGAGAGTCCCACAGCAGAAAACAGCAGTGACATCTGAATTGAGTCGCTCAGTCCCACAACAACAGGGAACTTGACAAAGGAGGGCCTCAGATAGGATCATAGCCCCAGCCAGCACCTTGATTTCAGCCTGGTCAGACCTTGAGCAGAGAACTAGTTATGCTGTGCCCAGACCAGACTACTGACCTACAAAAACTGTGAGATAAGAAGGAGGTGTGGGTTCAGGTTAAGTTTGAGGTAATTTGTTGCACAGCACTAGAAAACTAATACAGGACCCCTTCCAGGGTCCCAGAGCTCGAACCCATGAGTCCCCAGACTGCCAAGCTCCTGTTCTTCCCCACTCAAGCATATCCTTTATTTATTTTTTTAAGACAGAGAGAGAACATGAGCAGGGGAGAGGGGCAGAGAGAGAGAGAGAGAGAGAAAGAAAGAATCCTAAGCAGGCTCCAAGCCAGGATGCCAGGCTTGATCCCACGACCCTAGAATCACGACTTGAGCCGAAATCAAGTCAGATGCTCAACTGACTAAGCACCCAGGCGCCCCCACTCAAACATATCCTAATGCCCTCCTCTTTAGGGGGGCACGAAGGCCCTCTCAGGTCATGCCTTTTGCTTAGCCTAGCTTTGCTTTGCTTTGTTTTTCTGTTTCGATCTTAGGCTTTCAGTGTCCATGGTCCATGATGCTCCTTAATGGTCTGTTCACAGCCCACTTTGATTTATGTGGTTAGTTAGTTGGTTTTAATAATGCAATAAACATCCATAAATCCACCACCCAGAACAACAGCTAGTCCTTGACAATAACCACATCACACCATGGCCTCCCGTTCCCCCATCCCACGACCTATGGTCGCTGTCATCTGAATCTCCTCTTCATCATTCCCTTGCTTAATACTTTACAGAGTTTAATTATATCCATACGGATTCCATGAAATGAACTTTTAAAAACTGCAATGGTTTTTAACTTTTTAAAGAGCGTCATGTGGTACGTAATCTCTTGGGACTTTTTTCATCTCAATTTTATGTGGCCGAGATTCGTGCGTATGGTTGCATGTTAGAGCAGGTCACGCATTTTGACGTTTTGACGGCTGTGTAGTATTTCACAGGCGACCACACAGCCGCAGTCCCTTCTTCCACTCTGCGGCTCACAGGCATTTGGACAGTTTCCAGCTTCTTGCCATCGTGTGATTCCGCCCAGGCTCATACCAGTGCCCCGGTTCAATAAATCACTTCTGAGCCCAATTCTGCTTAAATAAACCAAAGCGTAAGGATTCTGTTTCTTTGACCTAGGAGAAACGGGAGCCTGACAAAACTGTTTGCTTGGGGCCCGCGCTTTGACTGACTGCCCCCACAGCACTCACCCCAGGTCCATCTGAATGCCATCAGCCCCAGATCTGGGGCCACGAGCCCCCCTGTCACCCACCGGGGGAACGTCAGAGCACGCAAGCAGCTCTGGCCTTACCCGAGTTTCAACATCGAGAACTGGCTCTGAGGAAGCTCGCTGACCACAGTGGTGGCTCACTCACGGCTGCGGGCAGGGCTTTGGCCCCAAAGACGTCTCTCCAAGCACTCAGAATGCCATGTCCCGGAAGGCACCCCCCACCCCACCCCCACCAGCCTAGAGCACCACAGAGCATGCGATGACAACAAGCGTGGCGACAAGTTGGCAAAACGGGAAGTGAAATGCAGCCCCAGGCAGGCCCCTGCCCTGGCAGGCCTCACCAGAGACCCCGGTTGAGTCACCGACCCCTCTTGGGCCAAAGTGTCCTCATACAGCCCAGAGGAGATGCACACCCAGTGAGATAAGAAGTTTGACATCTGGCCGGAGAGAGTATGAGAGGGTGGAGAGGCTGAGAGCAAGGTCATGTCTGGCTGCTAGTGGTCCTCCCTGCAGAAGGAACGCTGCCCGGAGCTGAAAAGAAGGGCCGCTCAGGCCCAGGGCCCCCACGACCCCTAAATGCACTGTTGCCATCAAATCAAAGGGGACGACAGCCCCTTTCCAGGCTGTGACCTTGTCTCGATGCCCCCACCTGCCCTCTCAGCAGGAGCTGACCATACCCACACGGATTTCTTGAAGAACGTGCATCTCCACTATGGGACAAGGGAGCCGGAGGTCAGGGCCACAGCCCTTTGCAGACAGATCTGAATGGAAATTTCAGCTCTGCCCCTTAGCAGCTACGTCACTGGGCAGCCTGCTTAGGGTCTTCGAGCCTCAGTTTCCTCATCCACAAAACGGGGAGGATAAAATGTGCCATATCGTGGCAGTTAAGAGCACACTTCTTGGGCTCCCATCTTGTCTCTGCCACAC
The DNA here is from genome assembly GCF_046562875.1 of Panthera onca. Classification (NCBI taxonomy): domain Eukaryota; kingdom Metazoa; phylum Chordata; class Mammalia; order Carnivora; family Felidae; genus Panthera; species Panthera onca. The sequence goes on from NC_138343.1 coordinate 41,744,344, forward strand.
CACTTACTGTGTGACCTTGAACAAGTTACTTCAGCTTCTCAGGCTTCCATTTCCTCAACTGTTAGTGGGGCTGCAGATGCTACCCACCTCACAAGGCTGTGAAGATTCAGTGAGTTGATGCTTGCAAAGAGGTCTGCACAGTGCCTGGCACATAGTAAGTGCTCATTGATAACAATCAGAGTGCTAGTCAGTATCATTCACACCTTCACTCATTCATCTAACTGGTTATAATGGCGGGTACGGGAGGATGGCCAGCTATGCCCCCGACACTGTATCCAAAGCTGTGGGGAAAACGCAACAGAGAAAGACGGCCGTCGAGATTCAGGATGTCACCACCCATACAGAGGAGCTAAAGCGAGTGCCGTATAACTATGACAGAAGACCCAGGCACCATGGACAGGCAGAGGGGCTGAGCTGCCTGTGTTCTAGGCACCCTGCTAGAGAGAAAGCAGGGAGCTCTGTGAGGGAGGTGGTCCCTGGGGGCCTGGGCTCCCTGGCAGGAGCAAGGTTTTATATGGAGGACGTGATAAGCTGTAAGAAGCTCATTATCCAGACTTGACCATGTCTCACGGTGCGGCTAGTCTGAGCCCTTCACTGTTAAGAGAAGAAATTGAGGTCCGCATAGGAGGAGTTGTGCAAAGGCCAGTTGGTGGCAGAGATGCTGAGACCCCAGGCCAGTGCTCTCCCCACCCTGCTCGCCCCACGTGAAGCTTCTCTCACCCTCCCTGGTCACCCCTGCTGTGGAACAGACCCCTCAAAACTGAGCCAAACTGAGCAGCTAAAACAAATCCTGTCACAGCCTCTCCGGAGCCTGTGGGTCAAGGGCTGGGGAAGGGCTCAGCAGGCGGTTCTGGCTCAGGCTCTGTCCTGTGGTGGCAGTGTCTCCACACGAACTAATTTGGGCTTCCTCACAGCATGGCAGCCTCTGGGTTCCAGCAAGAGAACCGCAGGTGGCACGATGGAGGTTTTGTTGTCTTTTCTGGCCTGGCCCTGAGAGTCGTGCAGTGTCTCTTCTGCCACCTTGTATTGAATACAAGCAAGTCACAGACCCACCCACATTCAAGGCCAAGAGGATTGGACTCCACCTCTTGCCAGGGGTGTGGCAAGGTTCTAGAAAAACATGCAGGATGGGAGATTTTGTCTTGGCCATTTAGGAAAATAATATCTGCCACTCATACCTCCCGCCCCCAGTCCTGCTGTCCCCTCCAGGAGGGAGTTGGGGGAAGCAGAGGCTAGACTAAGGCTGTCAGGGGTGAGGAGGCCCCAGGAGCTGTGGACACGGGCAGAAGGAGGAGGTGCTATGCCCATGAACCCCTGGGATGGAGAGAGGATGGACAGTAGAGCAGAGATGGCTGGGTGGGGAGGAGGGGGGGGGGGGATGGAGCAGTCAAATTCTGCCCTTCCCACTGCTTTGGAGCTGCTGGGCAGTTGGAGGCATTGGCTGGCAAGTAGAGAGGGGATTGCTCGGCCCCAAACAGCTCAAGGTCAGGCAGGTTCCAGAGCCCAAAGTAGCCCACCTGGGCTCCCCTACCCTCCCCCCCCAAAAGGAAGCACTCAAAACTTTGGTTAGCAGATGGATTGAAGAAGATAAATTGAGGCCCAACTCGGGTAGGCCACTCCCAAGGCCATGATGCAACAGAACCGCCATTTTTCCAACAGCAGTGACACACAGATCGTGCCTTCCCTGGTGCCAGGTCTGTGACAGGTAATGATGGGAACGGAGGGGAGCAAGAGACCTGGCTTTCACTCAAAGGACAAATACCAGAGCAAGGTCCACTCCCCCCCTGATCCTCCCCAAGCAGCCCAGGCCTGTCCAAGTGGAGATCTGAGGGCCGAAGTGACCCCTCTTCCTGCCTTACTCCGGTCAGCCCCATTAGAGGGGGGCTGCAGCAGCCCCAGCTTTCTGCCCATACCCCTCTCTAGGGTGAGGCACACCCAGTTGCCACACTGAGGGTGGGTGGGACCTGCATGGGAAGGGACAAGCAAGGTCACAGTCCCCCTGTATCCAGCGAGCAGCATACCCCAAAACAGAGCGTAGCCAGTGGAGGGGAGTGGGACAGGAAGCCGGGTACCCACCACCCGGGGTGAGAAGGTGTGACCTGTATTAAGGCTTTTTATGCTCATTACCTTAGTAACTCTTCGCATCAACCTTGGTGGAGGTCACATGTATCCCCATTCCACAGCTGAGGAAACTGAGGCTCAGAGGCCCACTTTACCAGAATGTGGTAAAACCAGATTCAGACCAGTATCCTACCAGCTTTGGGCCCAAACCCCACACTTCCCTTAGCTTAAGGATAGGAGCCCTTGGAGTCACCAAGGACACCGTCTTCAAACCCCTGGGGATCAGCCATTGGCTCGGGGCCAGACTCCTCTCTGTTATCCCCAGGAGCACGCCTGGGGCTTGGGAGGGCACGGGGGAACAGATCCAGGTCTTTCCAGCGACACAGCAGCAGAGGGGTCGGCCTGTTCAACTCCAAGGTCATCCCACTTGGGAGTCAGGTTCTACAGAAGGTGTTAGCCCAGATCTGCCCCTGCACCCAGGTGCCCCCCACAGGCAGGGGCTTCTCACTCCCCATCCTCTTTCCTGTGTGTCCCTTCACTCACCACACCTTGAGAAGTGCAGCGGATAAGGAGGGGGATTTGGGGCGTGCGGAGGTCAAGTTTGACAGAAGAGTAAGAGGAAGTCGGGGTGGCGGTTGCGAGGCTGAAGGCAAAACTTCCCCTCATCGTCCAGACAGAAGCTAGGCACGTGGGGAAAGAAGGCTTTTGGACAAGGAGGAGGTCTGGTGACTCAGGGCCAGCCAGAGTCTACACGGGGGAGGAAACCAATGCTTCCTCATGCCCCAAAGGTCGGAAGGAGACATGGGCTATCCCCGGAATAGGGTCAAGATCAAGGCCGCAGGCTCAATCCAGCTTCCCACCTGACACTCCCGTAGTCTTGGGTCCTAACTGCAGGTCAGCCCAGCCCAGCTCCCATGACGCCAACACTGCTGTCCCAGAGGCGTCGGAAGAGGGAAGCAGGCAAGTCTCAGAGCCCCCCTGCCCGTCTAGGATGGTGTCCACGGGCAGGCTCTTCATGGGCTTTTCACACCTGCTTGTGCCCTGAGCAGAGCAGTCTGAGCCTCTGCTGTATGCAGGAGGAACCAGATGGAGGGGGCCAGTCCTTGCCTCCAGGACTTATGAATCAGAAGCCAAGCTGACAGACTCACCACCAGCAAATTCCCAAAACAAGGCCCATGGGAGAGAGGGTGTGCTTGCACCTGCTACGTGGTGCAAAATACACTGAATTGTTGGAAGCTCCAGCCACCATGAGGTTCTTCCTCACGTTGTCAGGGTCTGGGGAAAAGCTTGTGCCCAGTGGAGTCTAAGGGGGCAGGGAGGCAAATACCAAGTCAACATGGCTGGGGGTTTCTGTGCAGGGCGGGAGCCAGCCTAGAGCCATGGTTTAAAATTCAACCTGAGGGGCGCCTGGGCGGCTCAGTCAGTTAAGCGTCCGACTTCAGCTCAGGTCGCGATCTCGCGGTCCGTGAGTTCGAGCCCCGCGTCGGGCTCTGGGCTGATGGCTCAGAGCCTGGAGCCTGCTTCGGATTCTGTGTCTCCCTCTCTCTCTGCCCCTCTCCCGTTCATGCTCTGTCTCTCTCTGTCTCAAAAATAAATAAACGTTAAAAAAAATTAAAAAAAATAAATAAAAATAAAATTCAACCTGAAAATAAAATAATAAAATAAAATATTAAACTTGGAGGAAAGCTAAAGGTGGCTTTCCTCCATGGGCCGTGCTCCCGCTTGCCACCCGCCCTGACCCCCAAGAGTTAGACTCTCTCAGATAGGATGCCTCTGTCCTGGCCTTGTTGCCCCTACAAGTGGTTTGAGTGGGCTTTGGACCGGGGTGCAGAGAGTTTATTTGGGAAGCGACCCCAGGGAGCGGGAGTAAGGGAGGAGGGCAGGGGACAGAGTGAGACAGGGAAGGGAGTTGGTGAATACTGGGATGTTTTATTGCATTAGCCGCCCCTGTGGGTGACGGGTGACCCCTCAGGGACCTATTTAACAGCTTTTTGAAATATGACTCAAAACTGTCCCCCCAGGAGAGCAAACGGGGGAAACATCTGTTGGCTTCCATCCCTCTGCTGGGCAAAGGTGTCCCCACGGGCCTGCGTGGAACTGGCCCCTGCAGCAGAGGCTGGAGGAAGCAGCCGGCACCGAGGAACTTGGACTCAAGTGTCCAATCCAGGTCTTCGCCTTCCCCGAACCATCAGCAGCATCAGGAGCCTCCTGCGGGGCTTTTCAGGGTGTGAACACTCTTTTCCTACAGCCCGAGAAGGCAGGAGCTTGGACGTCAGCAGGGGCGTGGGCAAGCTGTAAGTAAGCAGCAGGGTTTGAGGACTCGGCTAGGCTTTGTCCAGCTCAAGGACCAGCTCAGCTTCTCTCTTTAAGTGCTTGGCTCGCCAGGGGGCCTAGGTCCGGAAGGAAGCGAGTCCATTCTGCCTGGAACGGCCTGAGCCCTCCCCAAAGCGCCTGGCAGAGTCGAGCCCCGCCCGGCCTCTCCGCACGCATTTATTTCCTGCCCAGTCAGCCTCACTTCATTTCTCAAGAAGCTCATGCTGGCTCTTCCACTTTCTCTCTGCTCAGTGTCTCAGCTTTTTCCCTGGGCCTCACCCCCAGGGCCCTCTTGCCCAGCGTCCAGCCCTAGACATTGGCACCGGCTTCCCGGGCCCCCCGTGGCTTGGCCCTCTCCAAGCCTGTTTGGGGCCCAGCCCAAATCAGCAATTACAAGTGCCCACATTTCCTTCTTGCTTATACAAGGTAACCATTGTCCATGGCACGAGGGAGGACCATCTGAGTCCATGCTGCTACCGAGAGAGGATGTTTACTCAGGGTCGTAGGCCCCACCCGCACGCTGTCCGTGTCCAGCCCCCTATGTGTCATACGCAGGCCGAACACATACCTCACGAACAGGCCCACACAGCAGGTGCAGAAAGCAGGCACACGAGGCACGGAGCAAGCTTGCAGACTCAGAATGGGCCCAAAGGCTCAGAACAGGCTCAGCGAGGGCACACGGGTGGCCTACCACTTGCAGAAACAAGGCCTTCGCACGTCCGGTCCTTCCTCCGTTGTGGGTTCCCTCTCCAGGCCCTGGGACATATTAGGATTCCCATTTGATAGATGAGGACACTGAAGCTCAGAGAGGTTCATTAGCTTACATAAGGAGAGGGGAGAAGAGGGGAGGTGGGTGGGCAAGGAGGGTGGGGGTGGGGGAGGGGAAGGAGGGGGAGGGAAAGGAGGGGGAGGGGAAGGAGGGGGAGAGGTACTGGGGAGCATCACTTCTGCAGAGAACCCTAGGGTGGCGGAGATGGCACAGGCAGGCCTGAGAACATTTCTAGTCTTCCTCTTGGGAGAGGAAGCTGGGGCTTGGGGATTTGGACCCTGGGGTGGGGTGGGGCCGCCCAGAGGGGTGAAAGGGTAGGGGCAGAGCACGACTTTGAGAAACACCCACTGGAGGAGAGAAGGAAGGTTCTCAGCCTGGACTCACCCGGCGAGAGGCAAAAGGAGACACACGATGCACCAGAGACAGGGCACAGCTGCCTACCCCTGCCCGTGCGACAACCCGCTACCCTGGATGGGCTCCCAGGTGGGGGAAGGGATGGTGGCCGATCGCATGTGGAGGAGGCAGGAGCTGTTTGCCAACATGCACGGCAGGGCCCGGAGGCCCAGAAACCCCCAGGAGGGGCCACAAGCACTTTGTCTCCAGAGGCCAAAAGGTAACTCAGGCAGCCTAAATGGGCGTGCACGACCATCAGAGCTCAGGAGGCAGGCCAGGCACAACGCTTCTCAGAAACCCTGCATCTGAGTTCCTGGGGGGCCAAAGGGACCTCTGGGGTCACACCTGTCACTCTTGTCGAACATTCCCACTGCCCTGAGAACATGGGTCAGAAGCGGGGAGACCCTCCCATGGGCACCTCCCGGGACAGTTAGAATGGATGTTGGGTGGATGTTGGCAGTGTGTAGGGGTCCAGCCCAGGCCCTCACCGCCTGGTTTCTCCACCCCTTCCAAGAGCCCAGGCCACCAAACACAGAACCACAACAGGCACGGATATGGCCATCGTCCTCCGTGATGAGGGTCAGATCAGCACTGTCTTCTCCAGTGTCCGTGCCTCATAGCCTTCTCTGTCCCCAGCTGCCAGGCAGAGCCCTGGACCATTCTGGATCAGGACACAAGCATGCCCTATTCCCAGCATGCTCCCCACGGCCAGGCTTGGCTGTCCTCGGTATCATGGCATCCCCCGACACCTCTGGGCAACATCTGGAACAGGACATTTTACCAGTGGCCTCCCTAGCCAGCTAACTTTGGCAAAGAACACACAGAGAAAGGGGAAGACCGCCAGTCATTCTAGACCTTTTTTTTTCTGGCTCTGCCCCCTACCCTCAGCCCAGACCACAGAGGCCAGGGCTGGAGCTGAAGCTGAGCAGAGGCCAGTGAGTGTGGAAGGAACTTTCTGATGGGCGGTGATATGGCCGGAAGCTGAGAAGGGACGGCGCAAGGCCTCCTTGGATGCTCAGAATTCTACAATCAGTGACGTCCTTCCAGCTCAAGACCTTGTGTCTGCAGAGTCTGAGATACGTGTCTCTCCACAGTCACTAGGGAACCAGCTTCAAGCTAAGTTCTCAAAAATCCTACCATGTTGGAATCAAAAGGGCCTCTGAGATACAGCCCTCTAAGGGTTTTATGGCTGCAGACAAAGCACTCCCAAAGATAGTGGCCTAAAGCAACAATGGTTTGTTCATTTCTCACACTTGTGGGGGTCGTCCTGGTTGTTCTGGAAGTCTCATCTGGGGCCGGGTCGCCAAATCAGCTGCATGCAGCTGGCAGGTCCAAGTGGCCTCACCCACGAACTATAGGCCTCTCCACGGTCAGCTGGGCCTCCATTCTCCTGCAACAGAATCACCTGGAATGCCTTCCAGCATGGCGGAGGCTTGAGTGGGGGAAGGGAGGAGGGGTGGGGAGGCAGCCAGGCCCTTTAAGTGCTAAGCCTGAAACTGGCACTGTATCACTTCTGCTGCATTTTTTTCCCCTCAGAGCAAGTCACAAGGCCAAGCCAGATTCAAGGGGAGAGAAAGTGGACTCTACCTCTTGACGGTAGGGAGTGGCAAAGAATCTCTAGCTATCTCTAAGCCACCACGGACGGGCCAGCTTCACCAGTGTCAGGAGTCAGGGAGGAGCCCAGGTCTTGACGGAGACTTGAGGACTTAGAGGTGGATGACGTCCCACCTCTGCCCCTGGGATCCTCTCCCGTCGGCCTCTAGACCCTCCCCAGTCCTCCACACACAGTGGCCCTGGAGGCCCGGCTAGCAGCACAGGGCTGGGTCTGCACAGGGATTCGGGGAGGGCTTGGGGTCCTCTCTGTACCAACTGTTGGGGCATCTGAAGTTGGGGTGCAGGGTGGATCCCTTGGCTGTGGGATGTGGAGGGAGGGTACCTCCTGTCTGCAGAGGCCCATCCCACAGAGTCTCCAGCTGGGACCAAGCCTGGGGAGGCTGAATGTGGGGACAGGGCAGGCTCCACTCATCCCTCTGTGAGCGGAACTGAGGCCACCTGTCAAGGGAGGCTCATCCCAAGGGACCCCAGTTCTCACTCTCCTCTTCTTCCAGGTGGTCCTCTGCACAGGTGCGGGGCTCCCCCCACACTGAGCTGGACTCGGCGGGCCCGGGAACTGGGCAGCCAAGTGGATCCCCTGAAAGCCACCCCCCACCCCCCATCTCTGCACTCCTTGCTCTCATCTAACTTATTTACTCAGCCATTTGACAAATATTTATTGAGCACCTGCTATGTGCCAGGCACTGCGTTAGTTGCTTGGGGATACGTCAGTGAGCAAAATAAACCAAAACCCTTGTCTTCTTGGAGTCGAGATGTGAGGAGGGGGAGTGTGTTTATGGATAATAAACAAATAGATGAGTAAATGACAGAGCGTTGTATTCGTTTCCTGTAGCTGCCATAACAAGTTACCACAAACTTGGTGGCTTAGAACAACAGAAATTTATTCCCTCCAGTTCTGGAGGCTAAATGTCTGAAAATCAAGGTGTTGGCAGGGCTATACTTCCTCTAAAGGCTCCCAGAGGGGAGGATCGTGCCTCTTCCAGCTTCTGGTGGCTCCTGGCAATCCTTAGGGTTCCTTGACTTGAGGCCGCACCCCTCGGGTTTCTGGCTCTGTCTTCACACGGCTTTCTCCCTGTGTCTTCCCGCATCCCTCCGTGTCTCCTCTTCTGACTAGTTGTTGGATTTAGGGCTCACCCTACATCCAGGATGATCTCATCTCCAGAGCCTTAACTTAAACACATCGGCAAAGACCCTACTTCCAAATAAGTTCACATTCTGAAGTTCCGGGTGGGCCTGAATTTTGGAAGAGGGACACATTCAACCCACTACAGTCGTATTCACAGGTACCAGGGGTTTGGATGTGGACATATCATTGAGCGGGGGAGGGGCACCCTTTAACCCACTACGAAAAGAAATAATTTGGAGATTATCTGGAGAAAAAGAAAGCGTGGTAATACAGAAGAGGGGGGTGGTGCCAGGGCTGGGGTGGGGAGGGTAGGTTGCAGTGTTGAATAGGGTGGTCAGGAAAAGCCTTGCTAAAAAGGTGATATTCAAGGCTGTCAAGGAAGTGAGGGGGTAAGCCTTGTGGATGTCCCGGGGCGGGGGGGGGGGGGGGAGCATCCAGGCAGAGGGGAAACAGGTAGTGCAAAGGCCCTGAGGCAGAAGTGTGTCAGCACATCTGAGGAACAAAGAGGCAGAGTGAGTAAGGAGCAGAGTGGTAGAAGGGCGGGATCACATGGGGCCATGCCAGTCGCAGTAAGGACTTTGGCCTTGACTTGGAGTGAGCTGAGGAGAGACAGGAATTGTCTTTGTTGCCACAGCATCACTGTAGTTGCTGGGTTGAGCGTAGACTATCAGGGACCGTGGGCTGGAGTGGTAACTCAGCCTCCCACTCCCCCCGCCCCAACAAGGGCAGCCCCTGGGCAACAGGGGCTCTGGAGTGGCTTCCCAGGACTCGGTCATAGAGAGGCGCCTCTGATCCCCTACCGCTGGACCCCCTGCCTGCCCACAGGGCTCAGGTTTCCCCTTGTCAGCTGTACCCACGAGAGCCTGGGAAAGTCAGCTTTCCAGAACGATTTCATCATTTTCCATTCGGAAAAGTTTGCTGCTCTGACCACTCCCTCCCCTGCTTCCAAGGCAGAGTATGAAGGGCTGGGACATTCTAGAGCCCAGAGGGGCCATAGGCGGGGGTAGGCAGGGCTTCCAGCCTGCCCCATGGCTACCTGGGACCAGACTACCCCATCCCCCAGCTGCCCAGGCTTCCACCTGGGGGACCTCCCTGCCTCACGTGCCTGCTCCCCATGGACTCCCCCAGTCATAGTCCTCCTGCCCTGCACCTCTGCGGCCTGCTAAGGGGGAAACTACCAGGCAGAGGCACTGAAGAAGGCTATAGAAGGAGGGAAGAGGACTTGGTGTCCTTCTCCATGACTTCCTCACAAAGGCGGAGCCACTTTTGGGAACCAACCACCTGCCTTCACTTCTAAGGTAAGTGGAAACTTCCCTTAGCATCTCTGGACCACAAGGTATTCCCCTCCAGGATGTCCCTCCCTCCCATTGCCATTGTGAGGTCTGTCAGTGCATAGTGTCTGACAGAGTTTGCAGAGCCTGTCAGCATCTGCAGAACCCGCTGAGTTTGCAGAGCCTATCAGCGTTTGCAGAGCCTCCTTGGTCACGGAACCTGTTGCTATTTGCTGAGATTGTATCCTTTTGTTCCTCCAGGCAGGCCGCACCCATTGCACAATGGTGGCTAGTGAAGTTCCCTCTCCTCCCTTCCCTGCCCTGCCCCATACCCCTCTCTGAGGTCTCCCCAAGTATCCACAGGTTATTTTCCCAAAGGCCCCAAGACACAGACCTCCAGAAACCCCACAGCCAATCCTCACACTCACCAGTGGAACTATATAATCTGGAGTCTGTGGAGCTGGATGGAGCTCTGTCCCCACACGAACAGAGGACGAGCTCGGCTCCTGAAAAGAACACACAATTTGAGGCCAAGCAGAACTGGGCCTCTGTCACTTCCCAGCTATGGGGCTTTGGGCATCCTCTCAAGTTTCTGAGTCTCAGTTTCATCACCTATTAAAATGGGGACGCACAGTGACATGTGGCTGGGTGAGATTCCCTGGACACAATTAATGGGAGAAGACTGAATAAATCAAATGGCCACCAGTGATGAGCACCTGTATAGGCCAGTCCTGGGGCTCAGCTCTCCCACAAGAAAAAAATCGTCAAGAGCTAAAGAGGTCCCAGGCATTCCTGCTCTTAGGTCCTTGTGGTGAAAATGAGTCTGCAAGGGTCTGAGCAGGGGGTTCGCTTCACCCTGACCCTGGCTGAGAGCAGAAATACTTCAGGAACTTGAGAAAAGTCAATGTGGGAGTCCTTGGCCATTACTCTCCTTCCCCGCCCCCCCCCCCCCCCAAACTCTCAATGTTGTTTTGATGGTGAATGGGAGCTGAAGGGATAGGTTTTCCCTTAATGACTGTGAGCTCCCTGATGTAAGGGCTGTGTCTGCCCCCTCAGACTGGAACTTTCTGAGAAGGGGTCTGCTTCCCCCCCTCAGATTGGGGCTCCCTGAGATCAGGGCTGTGTCTCTCCCTCCAACTGTGGATCTGTGAGGCAGGGCTGTGTCTCCTCCCTCAACCTGGGGCTCTCTGAGAGCAAGACTGTGTCTCCCCTTCAGAATGGGGTTTCCTGAGGCAGGGCTGGGTCTTGCCCTCAGACTGGGGTCCCTGAGGGCAGAGCTGTGTCTCCCTTTCAGAATGCGGGTCCCTGAAGGCAGGACAGTGTTTTCCCTTCACACTGTGGTTCCTTTTCCCTCTCAGCCCCCAGGAGGCAGGGGTCTAAGCATCAGCCTCTCCGGCTGTATTCCTGCACCACTGAGTGAACACCCAAGGGAACAGGGTGATCGGACCTGACTGACAGAGATGCAGGGCAGGGCACGAAGGAAGTACTGATAAAGAGGCATTACTCTGAGCATTTGGCTCAGGACAAACTAGGATTGTAATCAGAGGGTTCAGCGTGAGGGAGTCAGTTGGCTGAAGTGTTGGCTGTAGGCAAAGCCCAGCGGCAGGTGCTTTGGGAGAGACCGAAAGGACCTTCGTGTGGTGTCTGGGAGACAAGCCTGGGCGCTGTAGGGTGCTGAGTGCTGCAGGGGGTGCACAGATACAGGAGTCCGGGAGAGAAGGTAGGACCGGGCTCCCCAGGGAGGCAGCCTCCACACAGGACACCCTGATGGGACCAGTCTCTGGGGTCAGGTTGAAGGCAGTGGAACCATGGCCTCAGAGCTTTGGCCCTGGGGAGAGCCCTGAAGGCCCCTCCCTCACCCCCGCCCACCCTCACTATCTGGCAGCCTTGGTCCTTGTTTTCCTGGAGCTTGTCCTCCCCTCCCCACTCAGCCCCACACAAGGCTGAGCCACCTTTCCTCCTGCCCCTGCCCAGCGAAGTCCTGGCTGGCGCTGGGGAAAACAGGGGAAGGGACTTCTTCAACAGCCCACGGAGGGCCCTTCGGGACCCACCTCCTGCTCCTGAGCCCCCCCCCCCTCCACACACACACACATTCCCCACCTGGAAGCCCCTCACAGCCTGGGAATGTCCCACAAAAAGGTTACATGGAGTATTCTAGACAAGGAAGGAGGGGCCCTGGAGGAGGCCCTCCCTTCCATCTCCTGTCCCCATACCAGGCAGTCGCACCCCAAACTGTCAGAGGGGGCAGGTTCTATTACCCACCAGGCAGTGGGCTCCAACCAGCTTATCCCACTTCTGCTTCTCTCCAGCAAAGTGAAACCAACTCATTTCTACTCTCAGCCCAGCTCCAGGCTCCTGAGCAATGAGGATCTGGGGTCCTCGGAGGAGCTCCACTCTCACAGGAGCCACACTCAGTGTATGTGGGTAGCGGGGTGCACCTGGAGGTAATGATGGTGAGGGAAGGTTAGTGTTGACCCAGTCTCAGGGAGCCCCTGTCTGAGGGGGAGGCACAGGCCTGCCTCAGGGACCCCAGTCTGAGAAGGGAAACCCAGACCCTGTCCCTTCAGGGTTGGTCTGACCTGGCCTTGAACACTTTAATCCCCTTCAGAGAGCAAAGACCAAGAGGTCATCACCTCCTGCCTTAGGTCAAGGTCCTTCCCACCCATCCCAAAGATTAGGACAGTACAGACATGGGGCCAGAAGAAAACTTAGAGACCCCTATCCTCACTGGCCATGGGCAGGCAAGCTCCTTTGTTATTGCCCGTGGGGCCCCGGGCTATCTCAGAGTCCTGCTGAAAAGCATTCCTCTTCAGGCGGGAGTGGACCCCAAGAGTGGCCTCACCTTGTGCCATCAACCCTTCCCTCACCCCAGACACTGATTGTGGTGAAAGGCAGGCCCATGGGGTAAAGGAGTAGGGGAGGCCTGATAAGCTGACCTTCCTCTAGCTCCTGTTTTGGCTGAGGCAGGCCAGTGGGCTGTTTGGTCTGCAGGCCCAGGGTGGACAAGGGAGCCTCCAAGGGGAGGGGCTCCTAGGGTCAAGGCCCCCCTGGATTGGGACAGCCTACACGCTGGCAGGAGGGCCAGGGCATCAGAGCCTCTGCTGAGGTCCCTACAACCAGGACATGGCTCTACTCAGGTCCTCGGGACGACCACCCACTTCACTCCATGGTCCCCATCCCAGGAGACAAAGGGCTCCCCCGAGCCTCCCACACAGCTTCACCATCCACCGTAGGTCCCTGGGACTCTCCTGTCTAGCAAACTTGCCCCCCAAGGGGTAAGAGGGAAGGAAGGGGTTGTTTCCCGCAGGGAACCTAGGGAGAGAGGCTGGAAAAGATCTCCTCCAAACCCCGTCCATTCGCTCCTTGGGAGCAGTGAGGTGGTGCAATAAGAATCCAGGAGAGGGGCGCCTGGGTGGCTCAGTCGGTTAAGCGTCTGACTTGGGCTCAGGTCATGATCTCGAGGTTCGCGGTTCACGGTTCGCGGGTTCGAGCCCCACATCGGGCTCTGTGATGACAGCTCTGAGCCTGGAGCCTGCTTCAGATTCTGTGACTCCCTCTGTCTCTCCGCCCCCTCCCCCGCTCACGCTCTGTCTCTCAAAAAATAAATAAACGTTAAGAAAAAATTGAAGAAGAAAAAAAAGAATCCAGGCGAGAGCGTGTTCCGTCTGGGGGAGTTAAACGTGATCCTTGCATTAGATGATAGCAGGAAATTGTTTGTTTTGCTCAGTGTGGGAATGGCATGCTGGTTTATATAGAAAATTGAGTTTATTTTTTTAGAGACACATTCTCAAGTGTCACGACGTCTATAATTGACTTTGAAATATTTTAGCGCAAAAAAAAAAAAGAAGCAAATCTGGCAAAATGTTCATTGTTCTATCTTTGTCATGGATATTTGCAGGTGTTTTGTAGTATTCGATGTGTCTGAACGTTTAGTTTTTCATAATAAAATGTCAAACAAAGGGGGGAAGAAAACAAATGTACTATCATGGGCTTGAAACCCAACTCCACCATTTCCTTGCTATGTGACCTTAGGCAAGTCACTCAACTTCTCTGTGTCTATTCCCTCTAAAGTTAAATGGTACAACTATACACCCTCTCAGTAGGGTGCTGTGAGGATTAAACAAAGTAACTAATAGGGAGTGCCTCGCATAGTGCCTTGGACATAGTGAGTGTGCAGTTAGAAAGAGCTGCTTGTGGGGGCGCCTGGGTGGCTGAGTCAGTTAAGCATCCGGCTCTTGATTTCGACTCAGGCCGTGATCTCATGGTTGGTGGGTTCGACCCCCGCGTCGGGCTCTGTGCTGACAGCTCGGAGCCTGGAGCCTGCTTCTGATTCGGTGTCTCCCTCTCTCTCTGCTCCTCCCCCCCCCCACCACGCTCTGTTTCTCTCTGTCTCAAAAATAAATAAACATAAGAAAAACATTTTTTCAAATGGTTGCTTGCAAAATGAATGGAGAGAAGGCTGTGTGCGGACGGAGCGCGTTCTCGAAGCCTGAGCCTCGGTTTCTCAGCCTTCAATAAGCAGCACTTAATGTTATCACTTGGGTCAACAGCCACACCCTCAACCCCCTACTCCATGCCAGGGGCTGCCCTGGATACTGGGCAGGAAAGAAGGCTGGTGGGTAGCAGGGACCCTCTTAACAGGCCCCACGGACACTGGTTCCTTACAAGGAACACCGGTTAGTGGGCCCCCTCCCCAGTTGGTACCCATCCCAGGAAAGGGCAACACAACCCTGCTCTGGCCACGTCGTCATCCAGCTCTGAGGACAGTCAGGGCTGGGGGTGGGCCCCCTCAACATCCTCCCCAGAGGAACAGGGCAGGGAGGAAGGAGAGCCCCAGCCTGAGGACAAGGGCAGTGGGGTGTGCAGCTGGTAACGGGAGAAGGCCAACGCTTTCCTATTTTGGGAGGTAGGAGGCAGCAGGTGGCTGCCCGGTGTGGGACATGTGAACTCTCTTGTCAGGGGCCATGTGGCCCGCAGCAGGGCAGGGCGTCCTGGCAGAGCCGGGCATAGCCTAGGCCCCTCCTGAGCCTGCCAGCCAGATTCACTCGTGGCCACGGAGTGGCGGGGGCGGGGAGGGATCTGGTTTCTCCACCACAAAAGCATCCTCCTAACATAGGCTGGAAACAGAACAAATTCACCTGGACCCCACCGCCCCCTTACATTCTGCAGGGAATCAGGCTCCGGAACCCAAACGTTCTGAGGAGCTCCCGGTCTCAGTGGAGAGATACCACCTTTGCCCTCCAGGAGCTCCTAATCTGATGCGAGAAACAACCTCTGTCCTGAGGAGGACCCCAGGCTAAGGAAGGAGACAGAGCCCCGGCTTGGGAAGGCTCCAGTCCGAGAGGGGAGGCTCCGTCTGAAGAGAAAGGCTGGCCATAGTGGGGGTGCAGGGGCTGAGCGCTCCGCTAGGCCCACAGAATGGCAGGTTCCTTCGGGAGCCAGGTTATTTGGGGGCGGGCCAAGGAGCAGGCAACTTCCCAGATTAAAATAGCCTTCCCTGGGTGTCAGTCCTGAGACGTGCGTAGGTCCCAGATGAATGCTTGTCACACGGCTGGGCAGTCCAAGATGAGCCTTGTTTCCTAATCAGGGCAGTGTGGGAACGCAGCTCTGGCCTCCAGGCCACCAAAAGCTGCCTGCTACTTGCCCAACTTCTCCTTCCTAAAGGGGCTGCCAGCCCCCTCCCTCAGCAAGCCTCCCCACACTGACTCCAGCTGTGTGAAGCCCTCGGGCTCCACCTGCCTCCCCAGTGGTGTGCCCAGTTTGCAATTTCCCGTGGTCTGGGGCTCCCCTTCGGACAGGGGCTCCTGGAGATCAGAGCTATGTTCCAACCTCAAACTGGGCTCCCTGAGGGCAGGGCTAGGTCTCCCCCCGCCCCAGACTGGGGCTCCCTGAGGGCAGGGCTGTGTCTCCCCCCTCAGACTGGGGCTCGCTGAGGGCAGAACTGTGTCTCCTCTCAGACTGATGCTCCCTGAGGGCAGGACTGGTCCTACTCACTACCTTGTTTCCAGTACAATGGGCAGAACATTGACCCAAGACTTGAGAGCCCTGGGTTCTAGGGGTGAGTCTGGTGTCACCTTGCCCCCAAGGGCAATGGCCTGCCTCGCACGCCTCCTCAGAGCAGACATGCTCTGGTCACAGATCCAGGCTCCGACTCCAGCCTAGGCTCTTCCAGGCCCCATCTCCTGGGGCTGCTTCCTTACCTCTCTGACACCCCACGGGGTCCTGGGGAACGGAAAGCAGTTCCTGCCTCGGGCAGGTGGTGGGGCTTAAATGAGATAATATGCACAAGAGACTTGGCATAGTGCCTGGCAGAGGACAGTGAAAAGATAAACCAAAGAGAAGCCTAGTAGGCCAGTTCTCAGGCCAGCTGTGAGTTGGGCAGAGCTCTAGGCTCTGTGACCCCGGAGTCTGAGGCCAAGACCGGCCCTAGAAGGCCACAGAGTGACCCAGCTCAGTGGCCAGGCCAGGAATATGCTAAGATCCCTATCTGACACTCTAGGAACAGGGCACTGTCCGAACACTCGGTGGTAGTACTTGCTGTCCCTTCTCCCTTTGCCACTCTCCCTCTGGCCACCCAGTTCCAGCTGTCTTTGATCCCTGTCCCCCATTATCCCCCGGCCTTTTTCTGTCCCACCACCACCACCATGTGGAAGAATCCAGCTCCCCTGTGCACGTGACATTTGGCGTGGCGTGACCCCTCTGAGTTGGGCAGGGGCTGGGGACAGACCCAGACAACATAAACACGTCCCCAGGAGTTTACATTGTGGGGGCCAGGAGTACACAGCAGTCAGCTGGCGGCTGCCCCTGTTTATTCCCTGAAGGTTCACGGTCAGGGCGCCACTGTGGGAGGAGGGTGGAGGCTATCCTCAGGTGGCCGCAGCTGTGTGGATATCAACGTGCTGGGGACCCCAGGAAAACCTGTAGGCCTCTCAG
The DNA here is from genome assembly GCF_046562875.1 of Panthera onca. NCBI lineage: Eukaryota > Metazoa > Chordata > Mammalia > Carnivora > Felidae > Panthera > Panthera onca. The sequence goes on from NC_138343.1 coordinate 41,760,824, forward strand.
GCCACCCCCTCCAGCCTTGTCTCAGCTACCCCTCCCCAGGGACCATGTGCTGGTGCACATGGGAGTCTGAGCAGAGTGGCCTCCCTAAGCCTGAGGTGAGGGACCCATCCGCCCTTCTCCCCTTCGGCCCCTGCCCTGCTCCAGGACCCCAGCTCAGACTTCAGTGCATTTTCTCAAGTCAGGTGGAGCCAAGCTTTGCTTGAGTCAATCATTGTTAATGCTGTCCCTCGAATTTGTCCTGGGTGTTTTACTTTTCTGAGCCCTTCCTATCACTCAGCGTCTTCTACATGTACTCTGTGAAGCAGGCTGGGCTGGCTGGGTCTGCCCATTATCCGCGTGGGAAGGTCGAGGCCCAAAGGTACACCTGCCCCCAGTCCCACTCACAGCGACCTGTGGTGCCTGCATTCAAGGTCAACAGAAATGATGGCCTCCCAGTGGCTCTGCACACTGATCCACTTTACAGATGAGGAAACTGGGGCCTACAGTTGCTCAGCTGGGGAAGCCAGGATTTAAACTCAGGTCTGTGGCTCCAATCTCCCTGCACGGTCCTTCTCAACCCACCGCCCGCCCTTTACCCAGAGAGTCCGGTCATCTTCTAGGAGCAGGCAGGGGTCCACACAGTTCTCAGAGGGCTCATCAATGCTTCTTGCCTCCTGAAATGTGTATGCGGGAAAGCTGGAGTGTCCCCATGAGTGTGTTAACCCTCATCCGCAGCGCAAAGTCCTGAGTCAAGCATTGGCACAGGTATTACTACCTGCTAACTACTCACTACTACCACCACCACCAACAATAACAGTTCATGTTTACTGAGCACGTGCTGTGTGCCCACGTCCGTTCTAAGTGCTATATATACAACATCTCCGGGAACCCACACAACTCGACAAGACTATCACGAACTCCACTATTAACCCAATTTACGGTTGTGAAGACAGAGGCATAAAGAGGTAAAGTGAGTTGCCCAAGGCAACAGGCTCGAAAACGCCGGAGTCAGGACTGGGATCCGGAGCCACTATGCTATAGAGTCTGGATGGAGATTGACTTTACAGACCAGCGTAAACAGCGTCAGGGTGACTGTGCGCGCACACACGCGCGCGCACACACACACACACACACACACACACACACACACCGGGGAGGGGGCAGGTGTGTAGAAGTTGTTGGAACAGTGCAAGGTAGATAGAGAAAGAGATGCCGTTCCCGGCGGAGATGGGCTGCGTGTTAGGACCTAAAGTGAGAGATACGGACCATTCCCAGGATGTCACATCCTGGGCAGGATGAATCTCCAAAGGCCGCCACCATGACCTTGAACATGGTGGGTACCGAGCAAGCGTCCTTGGAGTGATTGAGCAGTGCTAACATGGTGGTCGTGACAGAAGTGCCCGTAAGGACGGCAGCGTGGCGGTGCCGGGAGGGGGTGAGGGGGGAAGGAGGTGGTGGGGTGATGGTGCGGGTGCTAGCGATGAGGAAGTTGGGGATGGCATTAGCGACAGAGGCAAGAACATAAATGCCATTTCCTCTGCGCTCCAGTACAGCCCTTTACAGTTTCCACCGGCCATCACACACTGTTCCTAATCCTCACAGCTGCCTTCGGGGTGGGCATCGTTAGCCTTGTTTTATAAACGATGACAAGGAGCCACAGACAAGTCACATTCTGCATGCCTAAGGTCACAAGGCCAGTATGCCGGCTCGGGCTCTCTGCCTTCAGAGCAGGGTGCCAGGGAGCATCAAGAGGCCATGGGGGGGTGCGGCAAGGGAGAAGCCGCTCTGCACTCCCAACCCAGCGGACTCAGCCCTCCTCGGTTTGGGGGATCGGGGAGTCTCAGAACTAGGTGACAGGGGCAGCAGTTCTAATCCCGGCCCCACCGCTGACATGCTGTGACCCTCTCTGGGCAGCGGCCAAGGCAGATGGCAGCTGCCAAGGGACAGCGGGCCCGCAGGGCAGAGCCAGTGGAGCCTGGCGGGAGCCCCACACACCAAGCGGATGAAGTCAGGGGTGGGAAATAATCTTGGAATCAGAGGAAAGCTCCCTTTGGGGTAACATTCCTGGAAAGCTCTGCTCTGATTGGCTTGAGGTTGGGGTTTCTGCACAGGCCTTCCCAGTCAGGAGCAAGTTTATTAATAAACCCTGTCCTGCCTCTTGCTCTGGCCCTGGGGAGGAGGCAGGGCTTCCTGGGACTCGTGGCCCCTCACCCCAGGGGTAGTGGGTCCCACTGCAGGGGTGGGGGGTGGGGAGACAGACACTGGGCCCTTAGATCTAGGCGAGGAATAAATGCCCTGTACTGCAGTCTCCACCCCTCTGCAGCCCCAGGGATCTCCCTGTTCCAGCCACTGGTGAGGTGAGCCTGTGAGCATGTCCTGTGAGTGCCCTGGGTGCTGTGTGGGCGGTGGCAGTGTGGGGACAACCGAGCGTGAGGGGTGCTAAGGCCTCAGCAGCAGGACGCCTCCCTCCGGGGTGCTTCCTCCTGTAACTCATCAGCACCCAAGGCTTGAATTTACTGCCTCCGCTCCCCCACCCGCTGGCTCTGACCTCATTAGGCTCCTGTCCCTTTCCCAGGATGGGGGGGCGGGGGGGCGGGGGAGGAATGACTCCCGCCTGAAGAGCAGGATCCCTTGAGGGAGGAGGGAAAGTCCTGGGGGTGGGGGAGAGGGGAGAGGGGGCACAGAGCTTAATATAGTCACAGGGTAGGCTGAGGAGGATGTTGGATCTTATTACACCTGACACCTCGCCCCCATCATATGACCCAGCTCCTGCTAGCAAGGCGTGGGCAGAGTGAAAGAGTGAGAAGCGCCTGGTCCCAGGAAGTGCCTGGCCTAGCTGGGTGGTCCTGACTCCTAGTGGGCCCAGCCGGGAAGGGAAGGAGCCTCCAGCCCTGATCCCAGCATGGGCGCTAAAGGGACTGGTCCCTCTGATCCACACTGCCCCTCACCTCCCTCCCTCACCCCCAGATCCACGGTCCCAAGGTACGGTGCACCTGTGGGCAGAGCCCTAAAGCTAGACTTAGGAGGGGAAGCCAGGATGAGAAGTTGCCTGGGAAGTTGCTGTGAAGAATCAGGATCAAGATAATCTCCTGGGCTAAATCGCCCCTGTGTTGAAATCCGACCCCTGTACCCGCCCTGCCCACACCTAAGGGGAGACACAGCCTTGCCCTCAGGGAACCCATTTCATGGAATTGTCACGCAAAATCCCCAACGTCTTAGTGTCTAATTTTCTTGTCTATGAAATGTCAAGGCTGCCTCGTCCCTCAAAGGTGCTTAGTGCCTGCCTGGCGGACAGCAAAACCTGAATAAAAGGCAGCTGTTCCTCTTCGGTGGGGGCTTTTTGTGGGAGAAATCATCATCTTTGGTCTTTGGGAAAAGTAGGTCGAAATAGCACCCTGTATGCCCGCCCAGCACTCCCACCCAAAGATGGGTCACCTCTGGAGGGTCTGGCTGCCTTGACACGGCATGGTGTCCCCAGTCAGCCCCAGCCCTGATGTTTATGGTCAACAAAAATCTGGAAAGTCAGCCACACAAGTGGCCCCAGGCCTGAGGACACTGGGGCAGCATGGGACAAGGCAGGCCCTGCGGCCATCCACCCTAGAAGATGCTATCCTGTGGCTTCTGGTCACTGACTTCCTGGAAACCAGTTTTTCAGATTTACTTTTGATTGAGGTGTAAGATTTGCATATCAAATGGCACAAACCTGAAGGGTACACCTTGGTGAATGTGTGCATCTGTATGTGCCTGCGTAACCACCACCCAGATCAAGCACAGTATTTCCAGCACCCCGGCAGGCCCTCTCTAAGTCCCATCCGGTCAATCCCCTCCTCCAGAGGTAACCACTATTCTGACTTGCATCCCCACAGGTTGGCTCTGCCTGTCCTTGAACTTCACGCAAATGGACTCCTAGAACACGCACTTCATGTCTGGCCCTGTTTGTTCAGCCTGAGGTCTTCGAGGGTCATGCGTGTTGTCCCTACGGTACCAGCTCTTCCTTTTTCGTGGCCAAGTAGACTTCCACTGAGTATATCTCAACTTATTTGTCTGTGCTGCTGTTGACGGACATTTGGGTTGTTTCCACTTTTTATGTAATATGATTACAGCAGCCAGAGCATTCTTAGGCACGTCTTTCGGTGACACAAACATGGCAACCCATTCCTGAGAGCAGATTTGGGGGCAGATGCATCATTAAGAACTCCAGGGAGGACAGGGGAGATCAGATATTACTGAGTTCCTTGGATGGACCGAGAGGGTACTATGCTACATGAACTAAGTCAGACAGACAAAAACAAATACCATTTGATTTCACTTAGATGTGGAATCTAAAAACAACAACAACAAATGAAAAACAAATGAACAAACAAAGAGAAACAGACTCATAAATACAGAGAACAAACTAGGGTGGGGGGATGGGCAAAAAAGGTGAAAGGGATTAAAAGGTACAAGCTCCCAGTTATAAAAGACGGAAGTCACGAGGATGAGAAAGCACAGCACAGGGAATACAGCCAATAGCTGATAATATTGCAAGAGAGTTGGATGGTGACAGATGGTTACCACTATCTTATCATCTACTTATCTTGGTAAGCATCGTGTACTATACAAAATTGTTGAATCAGAATTGTGCTGTATACCTGAAGCTAATTCAACTACAATTTTTCTTCTACTTTTTTTAAGTTTATTTAGTGTGTGTGTGTGTGTGTGTGTGTGTGTGATTATATTCATTTCCTAGGGCTCCCTTAACAAAGTATCACGGACTTGGTGGCTTACAACAATAGGGATTTGAGTCTCTCATCGTTAAGGAGGCCACGGTCCCAAATCAAGGTACCGACAGGGTTTGTTTTTTCTGGAGGCTCCGAGGGAGAGTTTTCCATCCCCTCTCTCCTACCTTCTGGTGGCGGCAGGCAATCCTTGGTGCTCCTTGGCTGGTAGCTGTATCTCTACAATTTCTACGCAGCCTTCTTCCTCGTGTGTAGACCCGCGTCTCTGGGTCTACAAATTTCTCTCTCCCTAAAAGGACACCGGTCATTGGATTTAGGGTCCACCCTAATCCAGTAAGATACCATCTTACCTTGATTACATCTGCGAAGACCCTGTTTCCACCTAAGGTCAAGTTCCCAGGTCCCGGGGCTAGGACTTCCAACATATCTTTTGGGGGGCACAGTTCAACCGACTATAGTGATCATGACTCAGCACCTTTGCATGGGCGTATACATGAGTGTCTGTGAGGGTGTGTATTGTGTGAAGGAGCACTGCCTGAGTGTGCACGTGCGTGCCAGGACATGTCTACGTGGTGCCTCTGGTTGTGCGTATGTGACCGCAGGCACGTGTATACGAGCGCGTGTGCGTGTGCACCCCTGTGCCCATGGTTTTAGAGCCCCCATGGACTTGCTGAGGAGGGCAGTAAGGCCTGGCTCCCTGCTGTGGCTGAAGAAGTGCTTGGGGCTGGCCTGGGTGGGCAAGCGGGGCCTTGCCTCCTGAATCCAAAGGGTGAGCTGCGAGAAGCAAGGACAAGGGTATTTGGTGAGCTGGGCACAGGCCGGCAGGCTGAGGAGGTGGCTCCCGGCAGCAACGCCTGTTCCCAGGTCCTTTTCCAGGAATGTTCCTAGAAGGCCCCTCCACCCAAGCTCCCATCCCCTGCACACCATTTGCCTGGTTGGGGAGGCTCTGGCTGACTCACATCCTCTAGAGGCTGGAAGCCAGGACTCAGCTACCTGCGCGCCAGCCCGGTGGGGGCGGGGCAGGTAGCCAGGCCCACCCAGGCCCCGCCCCCAGGCCAAACAGCAGTAGCACCCAATCACCCACTGTGCGGGGGCCGGATCCCAGCAAAGGGAGAAAGACCGAAGTGAGTACGTGGTCAGGAAAGGCCCAGAATGAGGGCAGCTTCTCCCCCCCACCCCGGGCCGGCTCTTTTAGGCAAACCCACCCCGCAGAGGCAGGGCATCGGAAGGGTCTCCTCCACAGAAATGTTGGTTTAGGGCTTGCTCGGGGCCAGTCATCTCATTTAAACTTCACAGCCAAGTTTAAATGGGGTTCTCATCATCCCCATTTTCCAGACGTTATTGCTGAGGCCCTAAGGAGTTAAATGATCTGCGTAAAATGACACGTGTGTTTATGCTCGTGGGCGTTCGTTAGTCTCTGCAAATCACACCCTACCCCCCTCCTCCACACTCAGACCAGAGCTGCCCTCACCGCAACCCACCTGCCCACCACACATACCCCCTCCAGCGCAGTCTTGCTCCCACCCTTCACGAAGAAGACCCCCCCCCCGTCCGTGCCCATGGGGGTGGTGGGACAAGTTAGGGGGTGGTCTCTCCACTCATCCCACCCTCCTGGTCTTCTCTGTGGTGTCCTGGTTTGAGTTTCCGTGTGGCAGTGAGTTCACTGCATCTCTGAGAATGTTGGTGGGTTTGTGCGCAGGTGTTTGGAGGAGGCGGTGTCGGGGGCAGGCAGGTGTACCTCCGGGGGGGTGTGCCCGTCAGGGACACATGAGGGCACAGCTGTGGTGGGATATACACTGGACAGGTTGTATCTGTGAGTGTGCCTAGGCACGGGTGTGTGAGCCCCTGCAGGTGTTGATGAAGCCTGCCCCCCTGCGTGTCTGGGTGTCTGTAGAGTGACTCCCCATTTCTCCCCCCTTACCATAGAAATGGCACCAACCTCAGTTCACAGACTCCGGGGCCACAGGTGAGAGCCTGGTAAAAAAAACGCCTATATCTGGGGACAGAGACACCTGAGTCTGAAGCCCCGCCTGCTCTGGCCACTGGTGCCCTTGAGCTGGCATCGCCCCACCCAGGCAGCGGGAGTGTCCTCACCCAATGGGATGGGGTGACACGGAGGAGGAGGCAGCACTGTGGCTTCTCCCGCCCCCAGAACACAGGGAGCACCCAGCTCCCCAGATGGGAGGCTCATTACCCCAGCACTCAGTAGTTTGGTGGGGGGGTCATGCCAGGACTTGGCACAGACTACAAAGTGTGGGGGGCACCCCAGCACTCCCGCCCGCGGCTGGCTGGGGGAGGGGCTGTGACGTTTGGTGGCCTCATGCTGCTGAGAGGAAGTAGCTAATTGCCGACCTGATGACTGGGCAGCCTGAGGAATGGGGTGATGATGCCACTCGCGGAAGCAGGCGCCCCAGCACAAGGAGGGGGCCCTGCAGGGACGGGGTGAGCCAGGCCTGTGCTCCGCAGAAGCTGAGGTGGCTGTGGCCAAGGGAGCAGGGGGTGGGGGGTTGTTGAGGCTGTGACCGTGGGAAAGGAGTTCTCCCTGGCTTCCCTCAGCTTTAAGGGAAAAGAGTTCAGAGGCCCCAGGGGATGAAGGGATTTGGGAAGGGGCTACAGGGGACAGAGGGGGAGGAGATGGTGGCAGAGGCTTCTTTACTCCCACCTACACTCCCCAACCTTCCCATGTTCCCTACTCTTGCCTTTGTCTCCTCTTTGGCCCCTGTGGCCCCAGGCTGGTGAGGAAGGAAGGAGTAGATGGAGAGCTCTTTTCACCATAAGAACCCCCGGGGCACACGCAGCCTACTTGGCCATATTTACTCTGTTGAAGGCCAGAGCATCTAGAAGTGGTGAGACTTCAGCTGTCCTTGAGGACAGAAGAGCAGGTGCTTCAGAGAACAGAACAAGCCAAGGGTGGGCAGTGGGCTTTAGAGAGGCTGACGAAGGATGGGGGCTTGGCTGCCATGGTTATGGGGAGAGAAGGAGGCGGGCAGGGCCCTTCTGCACCTAGAGCCACACTGTCCCTTCTTGGCAGAAACTGGGTAATCAGGGGAGGCTGGGTGGCTCAATCCATTAAGCATCCTACTTCAGCTCAGGTCATGATTTCACAGTTTGTGAGTTCGAGCCCCGCCTCAGGCTCTGTGCTGATAGCTCAGAGCCTGGAGCCTGCTTCAGATTCTGTGTCTCCCTCTCTCTCTGCCCTTCCCCCACTCGTGATTTCTCTCTCTCTCTCTCTCTCTCTCTCTCTCAAAAATAATCAAACATTAAATAATAATAATTAAAAAATTAAAAAAAAAAAAAAAAGAAACTGGGTAACCAGATGCGGAACCTCTCCCACAGTGCTGGCCACAGCCTCTGGCCCGGGCAGGCCTGGCCTCAACTGCCAGAACAAGGGTCAAGACCAAGTCAGGAACCACACAAGGTGGGGACCCCACCCCCAAATCCCCAGGGGCATCAACCCCAGAGAACCTGCCAGCCCTGAGTGCCAAAAAACAAGACCCAGCCATCTGTAGGTCAGTCCTCTGCGCCCTCAGCGCCCCCTGTGGGCAGGGAACTATACTAATGGGGGAGGGGCCTCCACCTGCCTGCAGGAGGAGACAGACTGGCCCACCGGAGGGCACAGAGCCCCTGCCTCAGGGTACACTCAGTGTGATGAAGGAGACTCAAGACATTGATCTACTAGCTCCCATCTGAAATTTGGCCCCCCGTCCTCAGGAAGCTCCCACTCTGATAGAGATGTGTACTACCATCAAAGCTCCATTCTGGGGGTGCCTGGGTGGCTCAGTCCATTAAGCGTCCTACTCCAGCTGAGGTCATGATCTCATGGTTCGTGGGTTCCAACCCCACATGGGGCTCTGGGCTGACAGCTCAGAGCCTGGAGCCTGCTTCAGATTCTGTGTCTCCCTCTCTCTCTGCTCGTCCCCTGCTCGTGCTCTGTCTCTCTGTCTCTCAAAAATAAATAAACGTTAAAAAAAAAAAAAAAAAAAAAAAAAAGCTCCATTCTGAAGGGTGAAACACAGCACCAGCCTTCAAGAAACTTAGTCTGAGGGTGGGGACACACAGCCCTATAGAACCTTTCTGGGGCCCCCAATGTGTTGTAGACATGAATTAGACATTTCAGTGACCTTAGTGTTGCTAGAAAACAATACAAGACGTCCAGTTAAATTTGAATTTCAGATACACAACGAATAATGTTTTGTATAAGTATATCCCATACAACATATGGGGCATACTTATACTAAAAAGAGTATTCATTGCGTATTTGAAATTCAAATTTAATCAGACGTCCTGTACTTTTATTTGCCAGATCTGACAACCCTAGTTGCCTAGGGAGGAGGGAGGGGGGAGGAACCCCAGACACCAAAATGCAGGTAAACATCACAGCGTGCTCAAGCTCAGGAGAGCAGTTTTGGGGCGGGTGGGGAGTCCTGGGGCGCTGGCTGGAAGGAGTTTAAAATTCCTTCCAGACCAGATCCCTAATCCCTTGGTGCACAATGGCCGCCTTCTCCCCCACCGCCTGCGCCCACGCCCTCCCCCGCGGGGCCGTGGCAGTGCCACCACGGGCCTCTTTAAGCCCCTTTGAAGCCGGCAGAGCCCCGCGCCGCGGGAGGCCCCGCCGCTATGCCAGCTATGCCAGCTATGTCCCCGCTGCCGCCGCCGCCGCCGGCCACCCCTGCTCCCCCATTAATGCTGGCTAATCTGGCTAATAAATAAACTTCGCTCCCAGCCTCAGCCCCCCACTGGCTCCTCCCTGCTCCCCCAGAATGGATTTCGGGGCTCGGCGGCCCACTCTCTTCTGATGTCTCTTTTTTTTTTTTTTTTTTTCTATCGCTCTCCTAGCCCTATTGCCCGTCTCTGACGGAATTTGGGGAGTCTCTGCCTCGCGCACTGCATCTCCTTCAGTCCACCTGTGCGCAGGGAGCAGGCCACATGGCTAGGGCAGGGACACCACTCAACGCCCGGGTAAAGATCCGCCGGACGGAGGAGCGCCCCCTGGAAGCCCGGGGAGGCGCGGGCCACGCCCCTCCTCGCCACACCCTCGGCCACGCCTTCCTCTGCCCGCGGAAGTGGGGCGCGCAGCCCCGGGACAGGTGACTCCTCGCCCGGGGAAGGCGAGGGCGCCTCCTGCGGCAGGAGTCCTTTCTCCACGGCCTCTGCCGCCCCCTGCGTCCCCACCCGGGCTTCGGAGAGTCTGACTCAGAGGCGAGCCCGCATCGCTTCACCTTCTACCACACACCCGGAGCGCGCGGAGAAATTACAGGATTGCAGGGGCACGGCTAATGCGCTCTAATTACCCACCGCCGCTCTCCTCCGCGGCGCTCGGCTGCGCCGGGCCAACGCGCCCTAATTAGGCCTCCCACCCCCCACCTGTCCGGGAGCCCGTCCCCTGTCCCCAGTCCCCAGGAGCGCGCGTGCCTCGCCTCTGCCCGCCCACGCCTCCTGTCGCCCTCTGAGACCGAGCCAGGAGAGAGCTCTGAGACCCCACCTGGGGTGGGGAGAGGGAAGGTGCAGGACTGGAGACCCCGGAGCCCCAGGGTGCGGAAGGCGGCTGGTCCCTCTCGTAAACTGACAGCCCTCGAGTTCTGTCTCACGTGACTTGGAGAGTGGGGAGGAGGCAGGACCCATCTCCTTGACAGGGACACTGAGGCCTGTTGGAAAGGGGAGGAGCGGGTAGAGCACCAGGACAAAAGTATCCCCGTTCTGCACATGAGGCACAGGAAAGTAAAGGCTCTCGAGCAAGGCTCCCCAGCCAGAACCTCCAGATGAGCTCATTTCGGGGTGACTTATGACCGCCCCCGCAGGCTCCTTCCCCTGACAGAGATATTACCTTCCTGAAAAGAAAGGTGATACCCATCACAGACCTGGAGCGCTAGAAGGCCGACCAGCTGTGGCCTGTTGGTCACAAGGGAGCCAGTGAGGAGTGGCTAAAGTCTGGCATCCCAGGAAGGGTGGGAAAAGGCCCTGAAGACGCAGAAGCCAGGCCTGGTGGCCAGGACTAAGGACTTGACTGTCAACTTCTTTATCCAAACCAGGTTCAAACCTTTCCTCTATCAGCAATTCTTTCCTGATGCCCAGGGGGTTGCAGACTCATGGCCTTGGGTCAAGTTTAATCTTTAGTGAGGTTTTGTCTGGCCTGCAAGGAGTAGGTGGTTTTTGTACTGAGCATGAGAGCTTACAGACAGTGTGGGCCATCTGATCGCCCCCCCCCCCAGGTGAATGTCCCTGAGAGCCCCTCTTTAGGCTTCCCACATGTGGTGGCAGTGGGGGCTGCACGTGCTTCTGGAAACCCCTCTCATACCACCTTTTTTCATCTTGAGTTTCAATCTGTGCCTTGGGTATGCCTTCTCCAACAGGATGACAGATGTTTTTCTGCCATGCAACTAGAGGTTCCTTGAGGGCAGAATATTGGATCGCTTCCTTTCAGTCTAGGATCTCACTGAGGGTTTGGGGAGTGGGGTGTGAGGGTAGTATCCTCCATCACAGGAAGCTCCCAGAGGGCAAGGCTGTGTCTCCCCCTCACACTGGGGCTCCCCGAGGGCGGACTGTGTCTTCCTTCTCAGACTGGGGCTCCCTGAGGACAGGACTGGTCTCCCCCCTCAGACTGGAGTCCCTGGGGGCAGGGCTATGTCTCCCCCTCAGACTGGGGCTCCCTGAGGGCGAGACTATGTCTCCCCTTCAGTCTGGAGCTCCTTCAAGGCATTTTTTTTTTATTATTTTTTAAAATTTTTAACGTTTATTTATTTTTGAGACACAGAGAGACAGAGCATGAACGGGGGAGGGGCAGAGAGAGAGGGAGACACAGAATCGGAAGCAGGCTCCAGGCTCTGAGCCATCAGCCCAGAGCCCGACGCGGGGCTCGAACTCACGGACCACGAGATCGTGACCTGAGCTGAAGTCGGACGCTTAACCGACTGAGCCACCCAGGCGCCCCTCCTTCAAGGCATTTAATTCCCCTCTCAGATGGGGCCTTTGCACCCCACCCCAGCCCTCTGGCTCTGGCAGCACACAGGCATTCCTCCCAGGACACCGTTTGTCACGCTTAGATGAATGAAACCTACTAAGAATAACCCAGTCCTTGTAGTCACTAAAGGACAGGGATGTGGGGAGGAGAGGCCGGTGACTGTGGAGGGGCTGGTGGGGAGATGGACACATTCATTCAATAGCATTTTTCCCCGGTGCCCATCTGGACACTGAGGGGAGACACAGTGAGTGCCACAGAGCCCCCTACCGTGCCATTTCTGTGTTGTCGGTGGTGGTGGCGGGGGGGGGGGGGGGGGATTCCACAGGACCCCTGAGACAGAAATCCCCACCCAGCTTCACAGCTTTCCCACCTCAGATGCCATCACCCCAAGGCCACCCAGCCCCCTCTATGCCTGGCACAAGTTCCCTCTGCTTGGAAATCAGGTGCTTGGGGTCAGGGGCTGTTTCCAGTGGGTCACAGGCTAAGGGGCAGGGGGGAGGGCTGTGAAGCAGCCTTCCTCCTCCTCCTATGGGGACCTGGCAGAGTGACCGTGGGGGAATGTAGAAGCAGCCTCAAACTGGCGGGAGGGCATTTGGTGCTCTGATTGGGGGAGGGGTGTAAGGGACCCAGAGGACGAACCCCTGTCCCCTGCTCCCCTCTCTGCTCTTCCTCCCTCTTCCTGCCCCTTCCCACTTCAAAATCTCAAGCCTCCAGTTAAGAAATGAGCCACCTTTCCCATGCAACTATTCTCCCAGGCACTTCCCAGGGGGCCTGTGGGGTGGGGAGGCTGTGACCTTAACCTGCTTCTCTGGATGGGGCCTTCCTGGCACGCCACCCCCAGTTGCCACCTCATGAGAGGGACATGTCGGCCTGGTCTTGGCAAAAACATCAGCCTATGAGCCAGGTGGCCTGGTATGGTACCAGCTCTGCCCCTGATCCCACTGTGACCTTGAGAAGCCATTTGCTCCTCTGGGCCTCAGTTTCCCAGGATGTAAGATGAGTTTTGTCCAGTTTTCATGGTTTTCAAACATTTCTTTTTTTAAAAATGGGTTCTCTTGTTTAAATAGTAATTTATGGAGCCTCTCCACTGGTAACACAAAAAAGGTTTGGAGTTCTGTGGTCAAAATAGGAGTGGGGGCCCAGTCCATCTCATGCACACGGACACACACACACACACACACACACACACACACCGATCAGCCCAGGGCACTTCGAACAACGCACTTCATAAACCTCTGAACCCTGAAATCCTTCCCTAGCAAATATTCTGGGTCCTGCCAGGGTTGGGAGCTTTAGAACTGGGGGGTTCTGACAGCTCTGAGGATGGGGCAGTGGTTGTGGGCCTTCCAGGTATAGGGAGCAGGCCCCAGGGGAAACAGGGTGGGGGCTTGAACCGATAGGGAGCATCCTTCCAACACTGGGTAACCCCACTGAGTCTGGGTGGGGGCCTGGATCCAAAGCTGAGTCTATGCAAACCTCCCTACCAGCCGCGGTACCCCAGCCAAAAGTCAAGTAGGCTTCTCTGGCACTGGGCACCTCAGCTGGGGGGAGAGTTGGATGAGGGGAGAATGAGAGGGCCCTTCCCCAGTGGGAGGAGCAGGAGCCTCTGCAACTTTCTTCTGGAATACCTCTCACTGGGCCTAGGACAAAGACCAGAGTGGCAGCGGTGGGGGGCTGAGCACCAAAGCCCGAGTAGGCTATGCTACCCCACTTAAGGAGACAGGGGGAACCCTACAGTACCACTAAAGCCGCAAGTGTGAAAATTTGGTGCCAACAGGGAATGCAGGTGGGAGGGGGCCCATCAGGCACTGGTGACAGGAAGGCAAGAGTGAGGAGGGGAGCCGGTGCCGCAGAGGGAAGAAAAAATGGCACCAATATGAGGTAGGCCTGGGCCCAGGGTCCCTCCAAAGTGGGATAACAGCCGGAGCACCCCAGTCCCTCCTTGGGGACAGATGGACTGTGCTCAAGCGTGCTGAGAAAGACCCGTGTTCAGCCCAGCCACCCAGGGTCACCAGGCAAAGGAGGCACTGCCTCCTCACTTACACATCCAGGCAGCCTGGGGAGCCACAGCCCCAGGGGAGACGATTGTTCTCGATTTCCCTCAGGGAACCTCACCGTCCTCTGTCCCAAATGCACATGCACGCTCACACACACACACACACACACACACACACACACTCACTCATGCTGGCATTTGTCCCCCACAGACTCCACTGCCTTGGCCTTGGAAACTTCTGGATCTCTGTTCTGTGCCATGCACGGCTCTGGGCACTGGGGCCACAGGAGTGGAAACATCAGCCAAAGTCTCTGTCCTCGTGGTACTCACGTTCTAGGAGGGATGACAGATGATCAGCAAGTCAGGAAAGGCACAAGGTCAGGTCGTGATAAGACTATTGGCGTGGAGAGTGTTGGGGTGGGTGGGGCTGTTTCAGATGGGGTCGTCAAAGACCATCTTTGTGAGGAGGGGGCCTGAGCTCCAAGAAGCCAGTCATGCTTTGGAACCCAAAGGAGTCCGAAAATGTACAACATTTTTTTTGAACAGAAAAGAACATGCGTCCATAAACATTAAAGGGCAGGGAAGTTAGAGGTGTTTTGGGACATCTGCTGTATGTCCAGCACAAGGATAGGAAGTTCACGTGCGCCGTCTTCCACAGCCCTCTTCCAAACCCTGTGTGTCAAATAGTAGAACTTCCATTTTACAGATAAGAAATATGAAGCCCACTGTTTCACTCATCTAATAAGATGTGTTAGGTTTTAGCCTCTGAAAACACTATAATAATTCCCACATGGGCCCTGCCCTCTTAGGGCCTACAGTCTGGGAGAACACAGAGGTGGATCTGGGAGGGCTTCCTGGAGGAGTCCCTGCCTAAGCTGAGTCTGAAAGGGGGAGGGGGGGAGGTGACAAAGGAAGTGATAAGGTAAGGAGTGGGGGATTGGGGGGGGGGGGGGCAGAGGGAATGGCACCAGCAGCAGGGTGACCTGTGGACAGAAGTAAAGGACGGGGGTGGGAGGTCCTTGCCGGCTCGCCTGGTCAGGCCTCGTTGGTGTGTGAGGACCCTGCAGGCAGACGGGGGGCAGGAGGGCACATGGGGCCACCCGGTATGACTGTTACGCAAGGTGGAACCTTGTCTGGTGGAACCTCTTCCAAGGCTCGGTGACCTGGTCACCCTCAAGTCACAGGATGAGTAATGGCAAATGGTGGGTTCCAGCCAACAGCGAGGCCTAGTTGGACAACTCACACAGGTTCACACACTCCACGCGCACAGACACAGACAGACGTGTGCATACCAAACATGCACACAGACGTGCAGCTGGCCCCACTCCTTCCTCTGTATCATTAATGAGGGCTGGAGAAAGACACAGGGCAGGGGTCAGAAATCACAGAACAGTGTGGCTCCAGCGTAGCTTAGGCCTCAGGCCCTAGGCACCTCTTTCTGGAGCCCCAGGGCAGATATCCCTCCAAAATCCCCCTCCCAGGCTCTCAGGCCCCTTGTCTTCCCCGTCACCGCCCCCTCCCATATTCTCCGAGGCCTCACCTGCCAGTACCTGGTCCAGGATATGCAGACGGGACGTGCGAACTCTTTGCTGGCAGATTCACAGGGAATGCGGCCCTGCACATCCCAGCCAGAACAGAACCCAGACTCAGAACGGACCCTGCCAGACTGAAACAAGGAGGCCACATCAGAGAGATGAGCATTCATGGACCCACACAGGGACTCGAATGCAAGGTCAGACACCGAACAGCCCAGGCACAGGCTGCTGCGAGAGGCCACATGTAAGATCAGTTTGGGTGAGCATTCCTGGAAGAGGACTTGTTCCCCGAGGAGTGTACAGATTTGGGCTGTGCTAATGGAAAGACAGCAGCCAGCTAGAAGAGAGAGGGGCAGCCCCCAGGCTCTGAGCTGGCCAGGCCCTCCAGAAGCCGTGGGTCCAGACCTGGGGATCTCCCGCTTAAGGGAACAATGACAGAGTGACAAGGTGGGGAGGGGTCTAGAAACCTCATCCTGTGAGGAACTACCACAAGGATGTTTAGCCCCAAGAATGAAAGGTGCTGGCATCTGGGCGTCCCCCCACTCCAGCCACGGCCTTTGCATGTGTCCTACCCCCCACTGGCGACTCCCCTGCCCCTTCTTCATACCAGCTAAAGCTCCACTTCTTCGAGGAAGCCCTTTCTGACCTCTCTGTGGATTATGTCCCACGTTTATATGCTCTGCCTCCCACCTAGGCCTGGTGTTGGGGTAGCACTTACCAGAGACAGGTTTACCCGTGAGATTGTTCTGTTCATGGTGCCTCCCTAACAGACTGTAAGCACTGTGAGGTCCAGGGCTGTGTGTGCTGTTTCTTGCTATTGTTTTCCTGGTGCCTGGCACATAAGAGACGCTCGATGAATGTCTACAGAGGAAGGGAAGAAAGAGAGAGAAGGTGGGAGGGAGGGAGGGGGAAGTGAGGTGCCTTGAACCACCTGAGACCTGCCATATATAGGATGAAATGGGCTCTCCGGGGGTGGAAGGAGCAGGAACACCAACAGGAGGCCAGCCGAGGAAGTCAGATTTCAAATCATCCATAGGAAGGTTTTGGAAGTCAGATGGCCACAGTGTGGATTGGGCTGTCCCAGAAGCCTGTGAGTTTCTCGGGACGAGTTTAAGCAGAACCAAGAGGAGCACTTGGCAGAGGTGCGGTTACTCAAATGCAGGAAGGAACCAGTGTAGAATGAACGAAGGAATGACCGAATGAATGCATGAATGAATGACAACCGCTACAGGGTATTCACGCACTGAGCAGAAGGCTGGCGACCTCTGACCGCTGTCTCAGAGTTGAGTCTGAGTCCAGCTACGCCAGACCCCAGGCGGACAGGGAGCCATGGGCCCGGTGATGCACGTGCCACGTGCGCTTCCAGGAAAGTACACTTGCAATCCATCCCGCGACGCCAGACATGTCGCGCCGGATGATGTTTGTAGCAGGGCAAGGACGGCGGTGTCTGGGGAGCAGCTCGGTCCTGATTGCCCTCTCACAGCTCACAGCTTTCCCAAGGAGGGCACATTTCCCAAGGAGGTCACCCCCTTTGGGCCACTTTCCCAGGAGCTGACCCCTTGTCACAAGTCTGTCCTGAAGCCAGTGCTCCTGTGGTAGCTTCCTCCTGAGGGCTGAGGATGGTATTGGGAAGGAGGAACTTGGCCCGTGATCTTACCTGGCAATGACCTGGTCTACAGAGGCTAGCGTGGGCAAGGCAGGCGCCCTGGCTGTGAGCTCCCCCCGGCACGTTCAGAAGCCTGAGACATAGGCCCAGCTCGTGCCCAAGAGCCCTCCTGTCCCCCAACCCCGCCACCATTCTATGAGCTTCCTGAGAGCAGGCATTGTTGTCTTACCTGCCTCTATCCCTCCCCTGGCTCAGAGGAGGGAGCCACTGGCTGTGAGGGGAGCAGAGCAGGGGCCAGGGCTGGCAGAGCTGAGAGAGAAAGGGATGTTCTGCTCAGGGAGACAGAATGGAGTACTTTCTAGCCGCAGTGGAGTAGCATCTAGATGGGGACTGGGAAGAACACACAGCACCCTGGGGCCCCTAAGGCTGGGACCAGGTTGGACTTGTCTCCTGTCCATGCTCTGGGCCTGCCCTGTCTCCAGCAGCCCCGCTGTGGCCAGTGACCCGTCACTGACTCACAGCCAGCTGTGGACACAGAGGGGAGAAAGTGGCCCCCAGCTGAGCTCATACACTCGCAATTAGCCCTCTGTGCTTCCTCACCAGGGAGAGCCTCCCGGCTTTCACGCACGCATGTCCCAGGCTGCCCTTTTGCAACCGCAACACGCCTCTTGCTGCTTATTTTAGCCTGATGAAGCCTCTTGAAATGTCAGAGCTGGAACCAAACGTGGGATCATGCAGTTCAATCCCTCCATTCAACCAGGGGGGGAAACGGATATTCAGGAGAGTGAGTGATGTGTCTCAGGTCACACAGCTAATTGGTGGTGTGGCCAGAAATTCACGGCAGGCTTTTGGGGACCCAAATCCAGGTGTCCTTAACTCCGGGGGCAGCGTGCTTCGGCCAGCCCCTGATCATACTTCTGGAGCCTCTGGAGCCAGCACGCCCGGATTTGAATCTTGATTTGCCTGTTATCAGCTGTGAGACTTATAGGCAAGTTACTCAACCTCTCCATACCTCTTTCCTCATCAGTAAAATGGGACTAACAATAGTAGCCACCTCCCAGGTTCGCGTGAGGAGTCAGTGGGTTAATGTACCTGACTTGCCGAGAGCAGTGCCAGGCACGTAACACGTGCTCATGTTAGAACACGTTAGCTAACACTCTTAGGTGCGTGGTGCAGTTACCAAACCTTGGTCCCTGGTGTGGAAAGTTCAAAACTTTGGTTTTATCAGTTCACCCAAAGGCAAGCAGACTCCAGGGGGCCAGCCGTATAACCAGGCTTATGGCAAACCAATGTCTGGTGTCACCACTGGGGACAGATGTCGCCATCAGAAGGACCAGGGTGGGCACAGAGGCGGGCTCCCGCTCTGCCAGCCACCGCTTGAGATCCAAAGACTGCAGCCGTCACAGCAAGGGCAGTTAGAGATTCTCGGGGCTGCTCAAGCTGGAAGAACCTGGAGAAATGCCCTTCTGAACACAAGAATGAGGCTCTGTTCATCTGCAGAACAGGGGAAGTCGGGGCCTCTAACTCACAGCGCGGCTGTGTGCATGAGCTCGGGTGACACTGTGCCCGGCACAGTCCTTTCCAGCCGTCCAACCCCCTGCCCCCTACCTGCTTGACCAGTTGTCTCGATTCAGAGCTGCCTCTCCTGGACCCTGTTGGATAAATATTGACGAATTCTTCTCCTTCCAAGTTCCTCCTTTATCAGTCACCAAAGCTCTGACACTTCATACCAGATGAACTATGGTCCCAGGACATGTACAAGATCGGGGTGGTCTCATTCCAGCCCCAGAGATGCCTGTGGAATGGATGGCTCGGTGAATCAGTGACTGGAAAAATTCCCAGAACTTCCTAAAAACTCACCCTGAGCTCTCAACGTTGGGCAACACTCTGGTTTCCCCAGAGCCCCAGCCACAAACTGCCTCTGAGGAGGGGCTGCTCCACAGTGGCCTTACCCCTGGCCGCCATTCATCTCTCATGAACACAGCAACCTTTCTCTCTGCCCCGCTCACCACCATCAACGAGGCTAGACAACCAGGTGTGTTTGCAGCCTCCTCTGGCAACAGCGCTCTCACCGCCATCCTGCTGCCCATTTCCACCTCCCACATGCCTCGTGGTCAGTCTCGAGCCCTCTTCTGCTCCCCAAGTCGCAGCTGTCCCCTAATCACCCCACCAACCTCGTAGGGTGGCCTGCACAAGAAAACTGATTTTTTTTCACTTGCTATTCGAGCTCCTCTGATAGCTCATGATGCTGGCCAAGCCCCAGCCTTTGCCCTGACAGCCCCAGCTGAGCCCTACCCATAGAGTCCTGCTATGGACGGCCCTTTCCTCACCAGGACTCCTGTCCATCAGGGCAGACCAAAACCCCTCAGACTTGAAGCCAGCCAGGGCCAGCTGGGAGTTTGTGTCCCCTTGGAAGACTGGGACGCTGGACAGTAGTTCTGTCCTCAGGTGTCAGGTCATGGCATGGGCATTGTCTCCAGTTTGGTTCCGGCTTTTTCTGCATCATTGACCCACCATCCAGGCCTCTGCATGGTTCTGGGCCACCAGTGGTCCCGACACACCAACCAGAGGATTCTAAGAATATCCAAGATGGAAGATCCTGAGGAATCACTCAGTCCAATGGAGATGCTCCTAGAGCGTTTGAAAATGTGTTAGGGTCTTTCTTTCATTGTAGCAACAATGAGAGGTGATCTGGCATTGGGTTCTAGGGGCCAGAGATGCTGAATGTCCCACAATGCACAAGGCAGTTTGCACAGTGAAGATTTACACCCCTGTGTCCATCGATAGATGAATGAATAAAGAATAGGTGATAGATGATATAGATATAGATATAGATATAGATATAGATATAGATATAGATATAATGGAATATTATTTACCCATGAAAAAGAATGGAATCTTGCCATTTACAACAACAGGAATGGAGCTAGAGAATGTAATGCTAAGTGAAATAAGTCAGAAAAAGACAAATACCATATGATTTCACTCATATGTGGAATTTAAAAAACAAAACAAATGAGCAAAGAGAAAAAGAGAGAGAGAGAGAAGTCAAGAGACAGACTCTTAACTAGAGAGAACACACTGATAGTTACCAGAGGGGAGGTGGGCAGGGGGATGGGTGAAATACGTGATGGGGATTAAGGAGTGAACTTGTTGTGATGAGCACTGGGTCATGTATGGAATTGTTGAATCACCGTATTATATACCTGAAACTAATATAACAGTTCATGTTAATTATACTAGAATTAAAATAAAATAATTGCATCCCTTCCTTCCTTGGAGAAACACTGATCCTAGTTGAAAGTACTTACTGTGCAGTTGTAGTAACTAAGAGCCAAGAAGGGTAAGGGTTTGGCCCAAAATTACACAGCAAATTTATCTTATAGATAATCCAATGAGGGGGACCCAGGAGTTTTCATCCTTGAGGATTTCATGTCATCTCTTCTGAAAATCCACCAGCAGTAACCAAGTTCGAGGTAATATAGGAAAGTCAAAGACTAACGTGGGACATCAGGAAGGCTTCACAGAGGTGTCATTTGATCTGAGCCTTGAAGGATGGCTCACGGACTTGTGATTTCGGAATGGGGGAGAGCATAGCAGGCAATGGTGGAACATGTGGGCTATTGTCCACAAGTGAAAGAGGCTGAGAAATGAGCACAGGCTTTGGGAAGAAAGCAGTGGAGAATGGCGAGCGATTGAAAGGTGAATTGAAGCTAGATCACAGTGGACTTTGCATGCCAAGCTGAGTACCGGGATTTTTACACTGTGGGCAATGGAAAGCCACTGAAAATATTGGAGTAGAAGGTATGCAATGATGACCTCTGTGCTTAATAGGAAGGTTACTGAGGCTGCTTGTGGAGAAACAAGGGGAGGGAAATTATGGGGGAAGAAAACCACTGTCAGAATAGTCTGGGTGAAAGATACACATGATGTCATGGATGAGGACAGGTTGAGAGGGTGGGATGAGGGAATGGAGACCACCTTAGAGCCAGGCAACATCACGGGGATTGATAATGTTCTTATCCTTAAAACAAGGGATATTATCTTGGTTTGAGTTTCTCTAGAACTAGACCTTAAGAAAATTTTTGAATATAGTTTATTTGGAAGATGATCTTAGGGAATTACAGGAAGGGTGTGGGGAAATCAGGCAGGAAAGGGAAGATAGCCCAAAAAAGGAAATTATATCAAGCCGGTTATCCCTGTGGGCAACTGAAGGTCAATCTTGCTGGAGGTCTCTGGGAAGACAGTGGAAAACACACATTTCTGAGTTAATTTTTGAAGGGCAAAGGAGTAGGGGGTATTTATCCACTGACTCACACGAGTCATTCTTTGAGGGTTGCTCCTGGGAGCATTTACTCTGATACTTTTGGAATGCCCCACATGCAGGAGCAGGCTCTGCAGCCAGAAAAAAGCCCTCAGGTATAAGAGTTTCAGGTGCTTTCAACTGGAAGCTACCAGGTAGCTGTGTAGGAAAACGATGAGTACCTGTAAGATGAGGCAAGGCACTGATAGTATCTGCAACACACATTCTTTACATACAAGACAAGTGAGTAGCCAAGATGGCTCCATGTCCAAAAATGACTCCATAAGTGAACCAGATAGGATATTTCTGAGGGAGGGCCCTGACAGCTGAAACGCCCAGCTTCTGTGACCCCAGGAAGGCAGAGAAGGAATCTGAAATGCAATAATATGATTCTGTCAATTTTTGCCTTATATGTTTCGATGCCAAGTTATAAGGTGCATACAAATGTAAAATTACTAGCTTCCTAGTGAATTAAATTTTGTATCATTGTGAAGTAATCTCTATATCTAGTACTGCTTTAAAACCTAGTCTTATTTTAGTATAGCTCTATTTGTTTTTTGCTTTTGCTGTCATAAGTTATATCTTTTCTCATCCTTTATCATTCTTTCTCCCTATATTTTAAGTATCTCCATATAAATAGTGTAGAGTTGAATTTTATGTCTTATCCATGACAAGTCTGAAAATCTGAAAAATTTTGCCTTTTAATGGGAACATTTAGTCATTTTACATACAAGATTATTTTTATATTTGGGTTTAAATTTACCATCTTACTAAGTGCTTTTGTATATCTCCTACCTGATCTGTTCCTTTTTCTCTCCTTCCTTTGCCTCCTGCTAAAATTATTTTACTCAGCTATCCTCCTCTATTAATTTAGAAGTTATTCACCCTTTTACAGTTGTGTTTGTTTTTTTTTTTTAATTTTAGAGGGAGAGAGTGTGTGAGCTGGGAAGATGGGCAGAGGGAGAGAGAGAGAGAATCCCAAGCCAGCTCCACACTTAGTGTGGAGCCCAACATGGAGGTCAACCCCACAACCCTGGGATCATGACCTGGCCCAAAACCAAGAGTCAGCACTCAACTGACTGAGCCACACCCAGGGTGTAAAAGTGCCCACCCTTTTCCAGTTTTTTAAGAAACTACACAGAGATTACAGCATGCATTCTTAACAAATCCTAATATTAAATGATTTTTTTTACTCTCTTCCCCCAAAATATAGGGAAGGACCTTAGGACCTTAACTCCCCAAACACGGTTATATTATTCTTTTCCTTTTCTTTTTTTTTTAAGTTTATTTATCTATTGAGAGAGAAAGAGAGAGAAAAAGACAGGGAGGGGCAGAGAGAGAGGGAGACAGAGGATCTGAAGTGGGCTCTGTGCTGACAGCAGTGAGCCCAGTGTGGGTCTCGAACTCATAAACCATGAGATCGTGACCTTAGCTGAAGTCTGACACTTAACCAACTGAGCCACTCAGGCGCGCTGTTACTATTTTTCTATAATAATATAATATAGCCAATATCATTTTATATGTATCCATATGTTTACCACTTCCAATAGTGTTTATTCCTTTCTGCATCTCTGACCTTCCACTTGAGATTATTTCCTTCTTTCTGAAAAATATCCTATAAATGTGGGTCTGCTGGCGATTCATTCTCCTGGTTTCTATTAGTCTGAAAATGTGTATATTTCATCTTTGCTCTTGAATAATCCAGAGGGGCATTGAATAATAAGATGACTGCTGTTTTCTTTCAGCCCTCTGAAGAATTCTATTGACTTCTGGCTTCCATTGTTCTCATTGAGCAATCAGCTATTTATCTAATTGTTGCCCCTTGGAAGATAATCTGTGTTTTCGCCTGTTTTTAAAATCTTCTCGGGGCGCCTGGGTGGCGCAGTCGGTTAAGCGTCCGACTTCAGCCAGGTCACGATCTCGCGGTCCGTGAGTTCGAGCCCCGCGTCAGGCTCTGGGCTGATGGCTCAGAGCCTGGAGCCTGCTTCCGATTCTGTGTCTCCCTCTCTCTCTGCCCCTCCCCCGTTCATGCTCTGTCTCTCTCTGTCCCAAAAATAAAAAAAAATAAAAAAACGTTGAAAAAAAAAAAATCTTCTCATTATCTTTGATTTTCAGTGTTTAGTTCTACTCTATTGGAAAAGAGGTACTTTTTAGTCTTACTCTATCAGATGTAGATTCCTTTTGACCTACTCTGATTTAGATTCCTAGGGCTTATTGAACATATGGATTTGTATCTTTCATCCGTTTTTGAAAGATCTCAGCATCATCCTGTCATATGTTGCTTCTGTGCCATTCTTTTCAACTTTCTCACCATTTTCTGGGGTCTCTTAGGCTGTCTTCTGTATTTTCCATCTTATTACCTTTCCATGCTTCATTCTGGATTTTTTTTTCTCATCTAGCTTCTAATTAACTAATTCTTTTTTTTTAGAGCTAATTACTAAATCTTTGTTCAATTTTGTCTAATATGCTGCTGAACCTATCCTTTGAATTCTCAGTGCCAGGTATTTTAATTTTCAATTCTAGAATTTCCATTTAGAAAAAAGCCAGTTTCAATTCCCTGCCCAAATTCTTAATCAAGTCTTTTATCTCCTTGGTCATGCTAAGTGTTGTATTTCCAAAAAAAATTTTTTTTTTAATTTTTTTTAACGTTTATTTATTTTTGAGACAGAGAGAGACAGAGCATGAACAGGGGAGGGGCAGAGAGAGAGGGAGACACAGAATCCGAAACAGGCTCCAGGCTCTGAGCTGTCAGCACAGAGCCCGACGCGGGGCTCGAACCCACGGACCATGAGATCATGACCTGAGCCGAAGTCGGACGCTTAACCGACCAAGCCACCCAGGCACCCCTCCAAAAAAAAAAAATTTAAATCTGTATGCATAACTTCAACATCTAGATAGAATGTTTGAGAAATACACACACACACACACACACACACACACACACACACACATATACACATATGTATATATGTATATATATATGCATATATGTATATGTATGTATGTATGTATATATATGTGTGTGTATATATGTATGTATATATATATATGTGTGTGTGTGCGTGTGCGTGTATCTTTTTTAATATATTTTCTCGTGTTTTTCATGTTTAGTATATTTTCATCATGTGTCTGATTTGGGGGTCTCAATTCTGTTTTTAATGTTTGTTTTTTGTGGGGTTTTGCTATTTTTATGGGTATCCCCTGGACACAGTAGTTGCAAAATCATTTGTAGAAATGATCTGACAACACCAGGATGCTATCTTCTTCCGGAGAGGATTTACAGTAGCCTGAGGGCACTGGCAACACTGGATCACTTTAATCCGATTTCAGGAACTGCGATGAGTCAAAGCAGATCTGTAGCCCCTGTGAGAACCTGTCTACTTCTGGTTCATCCAGACTCTTCAGGTGCAGCCCTCTGGGGTCCTAACCCAAAGCAAGAGGGTTCAGCAAACACTCCTCTTGGTAGGCCTTATCTCTTATCCCCAGGAGACCCTCAAAAGTCCTGATCATTCTTTCTGCCTCTCAGTTGCTTCCCCCATTCCCAAAGGAAAAGCACTTCGGAAGCCAGGCTCACCTCCCTAGCCTCAGTCCCCTCCACATCCTAGCCTGACAATTTCCCACTACCTTATTTATATTATCAGTGCTCAGATGCCTCAGTTTGTTGTTTGGTTTTCTTTTTTATTTTCTTTTTTTTATTATTTTTTAAAATATTTATTTATTTTTGAGAGAGACAGAGCACGAGTGGGGGAGGGGCAGAGAGAGGAGACCCAGAATCCGAAGCAGGCTCCAGGCTCTGAGCTGTCAGCACAGAGCCCGACACAGGGCTCGAACTCACGGACTGTGAGATCATGACCCGAGCTGAAATCAGGTGCTTAACCGACCGAGCCACCCAGGTGCCCCTGTTGTTTGGTTTTCATTTTTGTTTTTTTGTTTTTGTTTTTTAATACATAGCTTTTCTTTCCTTTTTTTTAAGTTTATTTATTTATTTTGAGAGAGAGAATACAAGCAGAGGAGGGCCAGAGAGAGTGGGAGAGAGAAAGAGAATCCCAAGCAGGCTCTGCACTATCAGCACAGAGCCCAATGCGGGGCTCAAACTCACGAAATCTTGAGATCACAACCAGAGCTGAAATCAAGAGTCAGATGCTTAACCGACTGAGCCGCCCAGGTGCTCCAATACACAGCTTTCCTAGTTGCCATCAGCAGGAAGGTTAATCCATATGACCTAGTCTGCTATTTCTGAAAGCAAGTGTGTGGGAAGTTTCTAAGACATTTTCAACAGTGTTAAAAAAGGTGTGGTTTTTTTCTTTTTAAGCCAACAGTTTATACAAACAGATCAGCATGTTACGGATTGTCATAACAGAGTTTATTTTTCCCAGTTAAAAAAAAAAAAAAGACCCAAGATTTATATAATTTATTGGCTTTAATACCAAAGAGGTTTAATCAAGAGCAAACAAAGTTAAATGATGAGCTGGCTTCATATTTTGGCAATAAAATTTGATCCTGTGTTCATTTTTAAAGAGCCGCCGGGAAGGGACAGCACTTGCGGGTGGGTGGACATTCATACGAAGGGATGGAAAGTCAAAAGCTTAATCTGGGGTAACAGACTGGGGAGAGAGCAGGTAGCTCTGGGAAAAGCATTATGAGTTCAGCAGTGAAGGGCCTTCCTTTAACGTGCCAAAGAGAGCCCAGTGGAAAAGGCCAGTCGGTGGCCAGCAGAGGGGTTCTAGCTGGGTGATCTGATAGAGCAGAGAAATGGACTTGGGAGATCTGATGCACAGACTGGACTGGGAAACAGGAAGCTAAATGAGCCTGAGAGTGTACAGAGAGAGGCAGATGCCAGCACGGCACTGACCTTTGGGGGCAGAGAGAGGCAGAATGAATTCCAGGGAGTGGGGAGGTAAACCCTGTGGGTCCTGAAGGCCCTGGGAAGAGGCTCTCTCAACGCTTTGGGGGCTGTAGGCCTAATTTTCCCAGAAAGGTTGAGGCTGAGATGTGGGGGGAGGCTTCTGCTGACTTTGAGAGCAATTTCTGTAGAATGTCAGGAACCCAGAGGCTACTGGGAAGGGGTTAGGGAGCGAGTGGGAGGCCAGGAAGCAGAGGCAGCGTGTGTAAACTTCTGTTTTAGAATGTGTGGGGCTCTGAAGGAAGGAACCGTGCTGGTGATTAAGGGAAGGGCCGGTAGGAACTACTGGAGGAAGTCTGTGGGCAGAAGGGAAGGAGCAGGGCAGATGGAGGGACCAAAGAGTCCCCAGACGTGGAGCAGAACTGGGGGAGTCCTCACCCCCCCCCACCTCCGCGAGCCCAGACCTCCACCCATCGGTCTCACTACTCCCATTTTCCAGATGAGGAAGGGGAGACCCAGAGAAGCTGGCTTGCCCATGCGACTGCTAGAGAGAGACGGGCCTAGGATGGGCCCGGTGTGCCAGGTTACTAAGCCCACCCCTCAGCCCGTCTCTCCCCACCACATCGTGATTTCAGGGTGTCCATGACATGAACCACCCCCGTCATCACCACACTGCCACCGTCATCACGCCCACCACGGCCTCCACCACCACGACCGCCACCGTCACTGTTGGCCCCACCACAATAATTATGCTCACCAGTACGAGATTTCCTGTGCCGGACACATGCAGTTTCTGTCTTCAGGGTCTCCTATTCTGAGAACGTGCAAACAACAAAATACGCCAGCAAAGATAGCCAGCCTAAGCCTTTTTTTGATCATATGGCCGGCCAGGGGTTATACCGGTCATATTATCAGACAACCTGTGTTTTTGGCTTCTTCCTAGGGGAGAGGACATGTCAAAAACGGGTTTTCCATTTGTTCGTCTTTTCACAGGGCAAGCTCCACACCCCCCCCCCCATCCTTCCCCAACCCAAATCCTCTATTCATTGTCTCCAAGCTGGGAAAATTAAATAGATTTTTCCGAGGGAAAATCCTTAGGGAAGGGAGTGTGTGCAGAGGGATTAGGGCTGGGCTGATGCCCAGTTATTCTTGGTCCTCTTCCGAGACTCTTGGCTTCCTGCAGGGACATGCTCTCCACTTACCAGGGTCCCCTTCCCTCCCCCATGGGACTCACCATACCCCATCTTTGGTACAACCAGGAATGGGGAGCCCCGGGCCCGTAGCCTGGCACCTTGTGCCCATGGGCCCCAGACCCTCCCCAGCCCTGCCCACGGTGTCTCTTCCCCAGGCCCCTGGGCCTCAGGCCTGGAGAGATGGTGGCCTGGGACATAAAGGGAGACCAGGTGGAGAGGAGGCAGGCCTGGGGATGCTCAGAGAAAGTTTCCATGCTGAATAGCTTGTTCTGAGCTGTTCTGCCAACTCCCCCTCCTCACTAATCCCAGGATTAGAGCGAAAAGAGTCCGGGAAGACAGAAGCTGGAGTCTGGGAATGGGACGCAGTGTGGTGAAGGGAAGCAGGCAGGCTTCGTTGACACTCCTGCTCGGCTGCTTACATGCACACACTGTGCAGTCTGGGCAGGCCATTGACCTCTCCGAGCTCCGCTTCCTCACTTGTCAAATGAGGATCATCCAGCCTGACCACAATCACAGAGCTGTACGTAACATGTGGTGTTCAGTAAGCAGTGGCTAACCTATTGCCACGGCTGTTAGGAGCTCTGAGTGCCAGCAAGAGTGGGGAAGAATGGGTGTTTCTTGCCCCTGACTCTTGACCCTGAAAGGCCCCGTGGTTCAGTGGCGTGAAACGGGACAAATTGGACCTCCGCTCCACCGTGTGAGCCGGCAATGACTCATCCTCACAAGGCTGCCACTTCCACGTCGATATACAAGATGCCCTGGAGGCCTGCTTCAAGGACTGAGTGAGATTAAACCCGGGTGTGGGTCTAGCACTGTGTCTGACATGTCTGTCCTGTTTCCCCTCTGCCTCTGTCTGAACTCAGTGCGTCCAGACCCCTGGTTCCATCCCCTGCCCTCCTCAGAGGGACAGACAAAGGGTCCCAAGCATCCCAGTCCCACCTGATTCTTGCTCCTTTTCTCCCAAACCATATTCACCTGTCACTTCCCTTGCTCAAGAGCCTGCCATAGCTCCCTATTACCACATATAACCCAGCCCTCTCAGCCTGGCATTTGAGGCCCCTACTCCCCGTCTTCCAAACCCATATTCTCCCCTTTGCCCTGTGCTTCCTTGGCCTTGGCTGACCTCCGGCTCCCCAGCCTGTCCCCACGGCACTCCTCTTCTGCTGCCTCCCTCCCCTCTCCTCCTTAGAATTCCAGGCTGGGCCCTGACTCATCCATCTCTAAACTTCAGCGGATGCAACAAGTCACAGACAAACCAAATTTCAAGCAGCAGCCAAGAGGAAGCCTATCAGTAATGGGCCATAACACAGTTACAGGGCGGATCGACTTTGGGAAGAAGCAGGTAATCGAATCTTCCTCCGGTTGCCATCTGTCTCCGTTGCCTCTGCCTCACCTGCGAGACGCCTGCCCCAGGCAAGCGGGTCCTGGGCCATAATACAATAACATTAAAGAGAGCTTAGGTTCTTTGGGGACAAGGAGAAGGTTTTCAGAAGGACGAGGAGGAGAGGACAAGGCCAGAGTCGAAGGGGACAAGTGTGAGAACAGCACCCATCCCAAGATTAATCTGGGAAAGGCAGTGTGGAAGAATCCTCCTGCCTTCAATATGTTTGTTTCTTTTGTATTTTGACCCGTGTCTTCTTCCTTTCAAATTTCTGGAATGGCCCCTTTGCACAAAGGAGGTACCTAGATACGTAACTCCCACACTACAGGGCACAGGGCCTCAGCCCCCGATTCTGGCACCAGGCTGCCGGGGATTGCGTTTCCACACTGCCCCTGGCCAGGTACAGGACCTGGGCGGGGTCACTTAGTCTCTCTGCAGCTCAATGGAAGTCGGCCCCTCTGTGAAATGCAGGTGGGGCTCACAGCTAACAGTGAGGACTGAGTGAATCGATCCAGGTAAAGCCTTAGAGCAGGGCCTGACCTATGGGACTCCTGCCATCAGGTTAACTCTTATGGGTACCAAGCCACATAGAGTGGGACGGCTGTTCCTCAGGGGCTGCCTTCAGCGGCCACACAAACTCTGCTTGTTTGCAGAACGCTTAGGTCATTGTATTGGCTAGGATTGCATTAGGCTGCAAGTATCAGAAACCTGACTTCACAGGTTTAACCACACAGTGCCTATTTTCTTCACACAAGACTGATGTGATACATCCATGCTGCCCTCCGTAACCCAGGCTCCCTTCCCTCCAGTCTGAGTGTGTGGCTTTCCCCTCATGCTCAGAAGATGGCTGCTGGACCTCCAGGCATCACATCCACATTCCAGGCAGGAAAAGCGGAAAGAGGGAAGGGTAGCAAATGCTGCCTGCTAAAAATTACCTCTCTTTCAATCGGGAAAAACCAGCCAATCTCCACTTAACGTCTTGTTGACCACAACCACGTCCCAGGCCTACACTAGTTGTGAAGAGGCCTGGAGAGTCTAGCTTCTGCCAGACACGTTGCTGCCCTGAAGAGAGCTGGAATTGTATTAGGAGGGCGGGGAAGTTAGGTGTTTGGTGGGCACTGCCACCTGGCCCATCAGCATGAAAAACTGTAGTGGGTGCCTGAATACCTCACTCTGGGAACAGTGAGCCCCCAGGCCCAGCGATAGTCAAGCAGAAGTTAAATTATTACTTGGCCAAAACATCATGGAGGGAATTCAGATACCGGAAAGAAATCAAGAGATCCTCAGCTCTCTCTAGCCTTAGGGCTTTGGGGGAGTCCCACACCCTTAATTAGGTTATTATAGGAGTTTGGTTTAAGGCAAAAAGTACCGCGAATCAAAAGTCTTAATCAAACCTCACTCTTCCCCTTACTGTGTAACCTTGAGCAAATCCCCAAATTCTTCAAGCCTTCGATTCCTCTACTGTAACGCGGGAATTAACGAGCTTAGAAGCATTTGGTGGTTAACAGGTGCCAGCCACTATGCAAATTATTTTCCTGCACTATCTTATTTAGTTTGGTAATAGTCCCATGAGATGGTTATTATTGCAGATGGGAAAACTATAGTACAGAGGGTTAACGGTGAGGTGATGCCCTTTGGCCCGGTACCGTCCCTACCCGTCAGTCTTTGGGATGAAGTAAGATCCACATTGTAAACTGCGACGTGCTTCACAAACGTCCACATTGGAGCCTTATGGGCTGGCTCTGGACTGTAGCGTAAAAGAAAAATACCGAATCCACTGGGTCTTCCAACAAATATTTATCCAGTGCTCCCTTAGGGGATACATCGGTGAACCATGCAGGCAAAATTTCCCACCCTCGAAGAGTTCCTATTTTAATGGGAGCAGATAGTAAACAAAATAAATGAGGCTTATATTTCTATGTATTTGATAGATGGTGATGGGAGCTATGAAGAAAAGTAAAGTGGACATGGCAGCGTCAAGGTGGCTAGGGGTTGTCATTTTACATGGTGGGGGCGGGGGATGGGGTGGTCAGAGAAGGTTCCACTGAGGATTTGACCTAAGGCCTGAGGAGGCAATGGAGCTCGTCATGTGGACACCTGGGGAAAGTGTTCCAGGCACAAGGGACAGCAGGAGCAACGGCTCAAGATGGGCGCTTGCCTAAAATGTTCGAGAAACAGCCAGAAGGCTTGAGTGGTCAGAGTAGGTTGAGCAGGCAGAGTGGGGAGAAAAGGTCAGAGAGGCAATGGCGGGGGTCAGTTAAGGTTTTGAGGGCTACCATAAGGATGTTGGCTTTTACCGAGGGAGAGACCACCCACCAGAGGGTTCTAAGAAGAGGGGCGGTGTGGTCTGGTTTATGTTTTAACACAATCGCTGTGGCTGCTGTTGAGAATAGACTGAGCCTGGGGGGAGGCAGGGAGACCGGTTGGGAGGCAATGACCCAGCTGAGACAAGATGGCAGCTTGGAATGGGTGGTGAAGTGGAGCTGGTGAGGAGTGATGGGATTGTGGAGGTATTCTGAAGTTAGAGCTCATAGGATTTCTCAAGGACTACACAAAGGGTTCAATGACTACCAGCTTCTTTGGTCTGGAGAACTTCGAGGAAGGAGTGTCACCATGATGGGGCAGATGGTAGGGAAAGGAGATCTGGGAGGGAGGCAAGATCAGGGGCCCAGTTTTGGACATACTGACTTTGTTATTCCCATTGGGCATCCAAACAGAGATGTTAAGCAGTCAATTTGACTCTACAAATCCAGAGTGCAGGGGAAGGCATGTGGCCTAAGGTATAAATGAAGGGGTTATCCGCATACAAATCGTACTTAAAGCAACAAGAGTGAATTAATTTGTCAAGATAATAAACACAGATAAAAAAGAGATGTGCCAGGACTGGGGGGGGGGGGGGGCGGGGGGGCGGGGCTCTCCACTGGTTAGAGGTCAGAGAGGTAAGAAAGAACCAGCCAAGGAGACAGAAGGCACAGCTAGAGAGGTGGGGAGAGAACCAGGGGAGTGAGGTATCCTAAAGGCCATGGGAATAAAACACTAATGAATTATCTTGAAATATGCATAAAAGTTTCCAAAAATTAATGCCCTTTAACTAAAAATTGCACTTCAACAGTATATTCTTTTTTTTAACCTTCTTATTTGTTCATTCATTCATTCATTCATTCATTTTTGAGAGAGAGGGAGAGTGCAAGAGGGACAGGAGAAGGAGGGAGAGAGAGAATCCCAAGTAAGACTCCACACGGTCAGCACGGAACCCAATGCGGGTCTCGAACTCACAAACTGAAAGATCATGACCTGAGCCAAAGTCGAACGCTTAACAGACTGAGCCACCCAGGTGCCCCTCAACAGTATAAGTAAATACTCTTGGCTGTGTACAAAGATTCATAGCCAAGGATGTACTTGACAGTGTGGCTTTATACAAGTTAAAAAACAGGGGTGCCTGGGTGGCTAGTTGGTTAAGCGTCCGACTCTTGGTTCGGACTTAAAAACTTAAAAACTTAAAAAAAACTTAAAAAAATTAAAAGTCAGAAACAGGAAACAAACCAAATGTTGAATAACAGAGAGCTGGTTAAATAAACTATGACATATCTGGATGATGAGCTAGCATGCAGCCATAGAAACCCATATTTTAAAAATATTTTAAAAATATGGAATGACCTGTAGACCAATTTATTTTTGTGGTCTATTATTAGGTGCAAATAAGCGGGTTGTTATGGCCAGCAAGACCACTGTATCAGTTAGCTAGAAACATGGAAACCACTCTAGGTATTTCGAGCAGAAAGAGATTTAGTACAGAGAATTAGGTGTTCACAAAGCTGTGGAACTGCTGGCTATCAAGTTCATTGCTAGCTTTTCGGGCATCTGGAAGTTGCTGAAACCGCAGGACCCCTGAACTTCCAGCACCAAAGTGGAGATAATGCCGGAAGGTTTTTCCAAAAGCTGTCTGCTGAAACCCACACACCTGCCCACGGCTGCCAGAAGAAAAATGCCGTGATTTATGTGTCTCTTCCACCTGCCAGATCTCATGGACGTGCCTCTCACTGCCTGGTGGGGATTCTAGTTTCCTGGCTTCCAGCCCCTGCTGGGCAGAGGAAAGCATGGAGGGCGGGGCAGGGCTGGGGGGAGGCGGGGATGGTACGGAATTGCCAGCAACTTCTTCTGGTCTCTCTAGGCTATTAACGCCAGGTGGTTGTCTGCCCGAAAGAGAAGGCTTTTCTGAGGAAATTGCATCGTTATTCCAACAAGCAGTCGTGTCGCTACCTTGGCTCCGGCTCCCACAACACACAAAACATCTGTGATGGGTTTACTAGCAGCTCCCCAGCCCCCACACCACCCCAGGGCCTGGGCCTGGTGCAAACATTGAGAAGACTGGAAATGAGTAAGTCTCGAGCCAGGGCCCTTACCGGGACCTTCCAGTGGCACCTACTTTTCCACAGGAAGCCACAACAGTCAAGAATCTATCATGATTTTGCAAGATCATTCCAAGAAAAGCCCTTTTGGGTTGTGGCTGGTAGTGGCCAACTCAACTGCCCTGAACATTCCTCATTCTGCCTGCACCCCTCCTCATTCTGGAAGCCCAGGCCCCAAATCCAGGGCCGATCTTGCCTCTTTCTGTCCAAGCCTCTACCTCAAGTGCCCACAGGGGTTCTGAGCCCCCCCAAGGCTAGGGTCTGACTTACTCTTGCCATCGTGCCAGAAGCTGGATTTCCATCCTGAGCTCCAGTCTGATGGCAGGACCCCCTTCCTGCTGACCAACTTTCCATGGCTGAGAAATGGGGTTAGCCCCAGCTGCCCCCGGCAGGATACACCCAAAGTAGCATCCTTTAATCCTCAGCATCCAGAGGTCATTGCACTCAATCCCCTGCCTCTGGGCTGGGTGCCCACCGTTCACTCTTACTGGCCTCCTATCAATGGGTGGCCATGCTCTTCCTCACTTTACCTGAAACTCTGTTTACCCCCACACCTGTCTGTATTCTCTTGATCTTCTCTCATGAGGAAAGAGTGGGGATGTGTCTATAGCCACCCCAGTAAAATAAGCACAGTCCCCTTTCCTCTTAAATGGGTTAATTAAGGGCCAGAGGAAGCTTGTGGGCTTGGAGGATGTAGAGATTCTGGGTCAAGGACTTGTTCTTTTTGTGACCAAATTCTTTTCATCATAGTAGGGAGAAGGACACTAGCTCAGAGAAGACATCTGGAGGGCCCTCTTGTTTCTTTCTGGCTACCTGGCTTTAGCCCATCATCTACATAGGTGTTCTCAGCCCCCTCAATGCCCTGTACCTGTCATGGCCCATACTAGAAAGTCCCCTTTCCCTCCCCTCTCCCCCAACCCTGGGCACAACAATGTTCACCCAAGGGTGATGATGAAGCCAGCCAGGTTCCTGATAAAGGGTCATGGCCAGAGGACTCCACAACTGCATCAGGAAATGGAGGGAAGGTGGAACAAGGCTATATGTCTAGTACAAAAGAACAGCCCTCGGGACCCTTCAGACATGAGGGGAAGGGATAAGCGTTATTGCTCTCAGAAGCTGCTGAGTAAAGTCCAAGTGTTGAGAAGTGGCCAAACCAGGCTGGACATCTTCCTTGATCTCTTAACAGCTTCAGAGGACTCTTCTAGCCTGCCTCACCTCCCTAGCATAAGAATGTCCACCTGTACCTATGTTGATTCCATCAATCTGAAAGAAGCTGAAGGTTCAAAACCACGTCTCCCTCAAAAGACCAGGGCTTGAGAGAGTCATGAGGGTGACAGAGGGGCAAGAAATCTTCAGGGATAAGCAGAAGGGTATGTGATTTTCTTCCAAAGCCCCATCCCCCTGTCCCTTAGTCCTCAGTAGACTTCCTCCCTCCCCTGGCCCTCCTCACCCCCTGCTCAGCTCTGTTTCCTCTCTCAGTCTGGGGTTTGGGGTGCCTCTCGTGGATCCCCATTCCTTTGGGGACAGGCAGCCGAGAGCCCACACGCTGAGCTTCAGCTCTTGCCTATGGCCACACTCCTTCTCATACCTTCACCCTGTTTTCATGCCTCTACTTCCAAGGGAGGAAGTTCCGAGCTAAAGAAGGGTGTATGGATTAAAGTTGTGCCAGTAAAAGCGGAATACATTAAGGCTAAGTGTAGTTCCTTCCAGGAAAGCAAGACGGCCAAATACTGGGAAACGCAACATAACCCATGATCTTAATATATAAAATCAAGAGATTAACGTTTCTCCAACATGCTGAATGGAGAGACTCCAGAAGTGGTTCCGTGTGGTTCCGTGTTAACGACAGATGTCAGCTGTCACCGTAAATAAACTATCACCACTACTGTTTGACATTGTTCTGGAATTGCTTGACAAGGCAATTAGATAAAAAGAGTTAAATAAGAGATACAATGATCACAAGGAGAAAGCATAGTTATTATCATTGGGTGCTATTATCCTATATTGGGTGATATTATTCTATGGATGGTCTAAGAAAATCCGCTAAAGAACTTTAATAAAGTTTAGCAAAGTGGCTAGTTTAAAAACAAAATCTCCCACAAGAAACAACAGATGTTGGTGAGGATGTGGAGAAAGGAAAACCCTGTTGCACTGTTGGTGCAAACTGGTACAAACGGGTACGGCCACTGTGGAAAACAGTATGGAGTTTCCTCAAAAAGTTAAAAATAGAACTATCCTACGATCCAGCAATTGCACTACTAGGTATTTACCCAAGGAGTACGAAGACACTAATTCAAAGGGATACATGCACCTTGACTTTTACAGCGGCATTATTTACAGTAGTCAAGATACAGCCCAAGTGCCCACTGGCTGATGAACAAATAAAGAAGAGGTGATATGTATACATGGAATATTACTTGGCCATGAAAAAGAATGAAATCACGCCATTTGCAACAATGTGGATAGAGCTAGAGAGTATAATGCTAAGCGAATAAGCCGGTCAGAGAAAGACAAATACCATAGGATTTCACTCATATGAAGAATTTAAGAAAACAGATGACCAAAGCAAAAAGAGAGTGAGATAAAGCAAGAAACAGACTTAACTACAGAGAACAAGCAGATGGTTATCAGATGGGAGGTGGGGAGGGGGATGGGTGAGATAGGTGATGGGGACTAAGGAGTGTACTTGTGATGAGCACTGGGTCATGAACGGAAGTGTTCAGTCACTATGTTGTACACCTGAAACTAACATAATACTGTATATTAATTGCACTGGTATTAAAATGAAAACTTTAGAGGGGCGCCTGGGTGGCGCAGTCGGTTAAGCGTCCGACTTCAGCCAGGTCACGATCTTGCGGTCCGTGAGTTCGAGCCCCGCGTCAGGCTCTGGGCTGATGGCTCGGAGCCTGGAGCCTGTTTCCGATTCTGTGTCTCCCTCTCTCTCTGCCCCTCCCCCGTTCATGCTCTGTCTCTCTCTGTCCCAAAAATTTAAAAAAAAAAAAAGAAAAGAAAAGAAAACTTTAGAGGCGCCTGGGTGGCTCAGTCGGTTAAGCGTCCGACTTCAGCTCAGGTCATGGTCTCATGGCTCATGGGTTCAAGCCCCGAGTCAGGCCCCGTGCTGACAGCTGGGAGCCTGGAGCTTGCTTCAGATTCTGTGTCTCCCTCTCTCTCTCTTACCCTCCCCTGCTCATACTCTGGGTCTGCCTCTCAAAAATAAATGGACATTTTCAAAAAATTAAAATGAAAACTTTTAAAAAACCTAAAAAATAAAATAAAAAACAAACAAGATCTCCTAAACATAAGAAATAAGGTCCTGTCCTTGAAGGCCACAAAATCATAACATGGAACATAGAAAAAACTGTCCAGGTATCCATAGAAAGAGTTATAAAACCCCAATAAACATAGACTTGGCCAAATGGAGAAAGAGAGACACTGATCTTGGATAAAAAGTTAATAATATTGTAAGCATGTCAGTGTCCCCATAGGGAACCTATACATTCAGTGGAATTTATTTGAGGTAACTTGACAAAATGGTTATAAATTCATCTGGAAAAATAAATGTGGAAGAATCCCCAGAAATTTCCTGGATGGAGAAAACTAAAATACCAAAGGAGTTGTAGCCTTATAAAACACTTTTAAAAATCTTATGCAGCTACAATAATTAAAGTAGTATGGGGCTGGTACAGACAGATCAGTAGTAAAGAATACAGAAATTTGAAATTGACCCAAGTAAACATGAGAATTCAATTCAATGAATTGAGACACTAGCCACACATTCGGGACAAAAATAAATAAATCTGTATTGCCTATCTCACTCCTAATACCAAAATAAATTACAACTGCATCAAAGATTTAAAGAAAAAAACATTTGAAAAATAAAGCCATTAAAGTGTCAGAAGAAAATATGTGTAAATGTTTTTACGACCCTGGGGCTAGCAAAGGCTTCTAATCACGGAACCAAACAGAAGTCATAACAGAGAAGATGAACAAATGTATCTACATGGGAAAGAAAGAGGTTTTAAAAGAAAAAACCTCATAAACAAAATCAAAGGCCAAAATAAGAATAATTCTTGCAAGATGTGTGACAAAATGCTTGGTTTCCCAATATTTAAAAAAAAGACATATTTGGGTCACCTAGGTGGCTCAGTTCAGTGAGTGTTTAACTCTTGATTTCAGCTCAAGTCATGATGGCAGTCATGAGATCGAGCCACCAGTCAGGCTCCGTGCTGAGTGTGGAGACTGCTTATTCTCTCTCTCTGTCTCTCTCTCTCTCTCTCTCTCTCTGTCTCTCTCTCTCTCTCTCTGCCCCTCCCCCACTATCTCTCTCTAAAATAAAAAAAAAAAAGACATATTCTACAAAACAGTAAGAAAAAGACAACAGTCCAATGGGAAAATAGGCAAAGAACATAAACAGTTCATTCACCAAAAAACACAACTAGCTAATAAGACTACACAAAACATTCCATCTCACTCACAGTTTCAAGTGCAAATGGAAACAAGATATAATTTTTTACTTATCAGATTGGCAGCGCTGAGAAGATTCATAACACAGTGTTGTGGAAGTTATGATTACACACGCCGTCTCATACAATGCCAGTGGAAGGAAAATTAGTACATTCTGGAGAGCAATTAGGCAGATCTATTAAATTTTAAATGTTCATACTCTTTGACCTGGCAGTTTAATATTCAGGATTTTATCCTGCCAAAGTATTTATGCGAGTGCCCAAAGATAAATGGACAAAGATGTTCACTGCAGCATTGTTTATAATTTCTTGAAAAGTTGAAGGAAAGGGGGCATCGGGGTGGCTCAGTCGGTTAAGCATCTGACTCTTGATTTCAGCTCAGGTCATGATCCCACAGTTCGTGGGATCAAGCCCTGCGCCAGGCGCCATGCTGGTAGTGCAGGGCCTGCTTGGGATTCTCTCTCCCTTTCTCTCTGCCCCCCTCACTCCCTCTCTCTCTCTCTTTCTCAAAAATAAATAAATAAACTTAAAAAAAAATAAAGTAGAAATTCTTTCTTAATAAAAAAAAAAAAGATGTGTGGGGGGAACAACACAGAGGTTCATTAGGGGGGGACTGGTTAAATAAATTATAGTACATCCATAGAGTGAAATACTATGCAGCTGTTAAAAGAAATAAGGAAGCTTTCAGGGCCGCCTGGCTGGCTCAGCTGGTGGAGCATGTGACTCTTGATCTCAGGGTTGTGAGTTTGAGCCCCACGGGTGTAAAGCCTACTTAAAAAAAAAAAAAAAAGAAAGAAGAAGAAGGAAGCTTTCTATACATACGATTAAGGAAAGATGTCTAAGATAAGAGAAAAAAAGCTAGTGTTAAATTTACATATAATATAGTTTACATTTGTAAAATAAAATTTAAAACAATATGCTTTCTTCATGCCTTGGCCTAGCCACTCTTCCCCCTTCAGAGGTCCCTTGGGAAGCTTAATGCCTACAAACAGTGGTAAAGGGAGGAAAATGTCATTTTATTTACCAGCTGGGGCCTGAACTCCAGTGAGCTGAACAAGGGCCCCTGTGCCTTACGCACAGCAGGGGACCCAGAGGTTCAAGAGGCTTGCGTTCCCCTACCTTTGTACCCCTCTCGAGTGAGGGGGGCAGGCCACATTCTTGCCCCGGAGTACCGCCCCGTTGTACGTGGCCGCACAGAAGCACCCGCTTTCCTCAGAAGACCTCACCCTCCAGGGGCTCTGGCATCTCTCCCTTGTGGTTATGAGGGCAGAGCGGGGATGGACGTTGGAGAGGCAGGGAAAGGGTCTGACCTACCTTCTGGGGTCAGAGGTGAAGAGCCCTCCCGGATGCAGGGGGTGGACCTGGGCCAGGAATTGCAACAATTGGTGGCTGGGTCTGTGGGTGAGTGGGCAGGCAGCCTGCTGTGGTAAGGAGGGGAAGGGTTTGTGGGAAACATGGTTGGCAGAAATAGCCGGGATGGTGTGCACCGGCAGCAGTCTCCGGGGAGGGGACCCTCCCCCTCAGGCAACTCCTCCAGGGTTTGTCCTGGGGGCACCGCAGGCCACCTGCCTGCCCTCTAGGCCTTGAGTCACTTCCTGTGTTTTTCTTTTTCCTCAGGTAGGCTCCTAACTCACTGCACCCCCCCCCCCCCGACCTTCCCCCTTTCCTTCTTGTCCTTCTGTGACACAAGCGTGAGGACAAGACTCACCTGAAGGCCAGGAGAAAGGAGATCCTGGCTTGGTACAAGTGCCCCCTCTTAACCTCTGTTCCTCCTGCACCTTGGCCTCCCCATTCCTGACACAGAGTTGACCCCAGTGCTAGGGGAAGCCCCGTGCGTGCGGGGGCATCTCAGTCAATCAGCCCCCGGCATCCAATCCAGCGAGAACAGGGACTCCTCATTAACTCCTCTCAGAGATAAGGGCTAGCTAGAGTCCTTCCCGTTTCCAGTTTCAGAGGATTCGGCCTCCTTTCCTCCGCCTCGTCTGGCCCTGTTCTCTCCTCTCCTGCATTACAGCAGATTCCCTCAGGGGTGAAACTATCTCATTCCCTCAACAAATGTTTTCTAATTGAATCAGAATCAAGCTATGGCCTCCCGGACAGAGCCACAGGCCCAGCTGGTTGAGAAACAGAAATGGAGTCTTCCTCACCCGAGAAATTTTCTCTACCAGCCTGCATGGTAAACACTGTGGGTTGTCCACTCTTCTCTGTCCCTATACTCCTTTTCTCCTTTAAAACCCAACCCACCCTTTCACGCCGCCCTATGTCTTGCCACTCAGTGAAGCCTCATTCTTCCTACCTGGAATTAACAAAGGAATCAGCGTGTGCTCTAACCTTGGCCTATGAGATCTGAGGTTAAGTTTGCTGGGTCACTTCAAGGAAAATTTTTTTTGATCTTAAAAAATAAACCTACAGAAAGAGATATCTTCTCTTCAACCTCCAGACATATCATGTCTGGCTGTGATGTCTGGAACTGCAGCAGCCATCTTGCAATCATGAGGGAAGCGAGCCAACTCCGGAGGAGGGCAAAGCAGAAAGACAGAATGCATCTGGGTGCTTGATAATGTGGTAAAGCCCTTCACTTACCCGCCCTGGAGCCACCCTACCTCAGGAATTTATTTTTCTTTTGAAATAAAAACTTCCTGTATTGTCTAAACCATTTTGAGTTGGATGTTCTGTAACTTACTTGCAAGTCAAAGGGTCCTTATGATACAGCTGGGTGTTTGGGAAACCTGGTTAAAAAAAACCAAATGAGTCGTTGTGAGAAAGAAGGGTGTGTGGCCCGAGGAGGAAGGAGATCACATTTTCCAAACCTCTGGCTCATGTTTAGCCCCATGACATGAGACGCAGCCAGCCAGGGGCTGAGAAGCAGGGGGAATGTAGACCATGTGTGGATAAAGACTTAAAAATGGGAGGTGGTGAGGGGCCTCTGGGAGTCAGCAGCTCGGACGTGGTGAGAGAGATGTAGGAAGATGCTCCCCGTGGCATTGTTTCCAATTCTGAAAAAAAGTAGAAACAACCCAGAGGTTCACTTATGGAGAATTAGTACCTCCTGAGAGAGGGAGCAGCGTTATCAACAGAGCCTGAAAAAGGAGGCCACAACTAAGGAAAGCCCCTGGATGGGGTCACGTGGTTCCCCCATCATGGGTCACTGAGGGAAACAAGGTCTTCCCCCAGCCCAGCCTGAGGGGAGGGCCTCTACGCTGGTTCCAGGTCAGCTCCTATCACGTATTCCTTTGTATTACGCATTCCATTCCCTGATCCCCAGCACAGCTCTGGCCCCCCAGCACAGCTCTGCCTTCTTAAGGGCAGAGCCCCACTGTTCTGTGTCTGGGGGCTGCCCTGGGCCCAGCACAGCATTTGGGGACTGATTACCGGGGGCCCAGGAGGAAGGCAGCAACAGGGGAAAGTGAGGGAGAAAGAGGATTCTCCAGGCAAAAAGAAACAGGCAAGTGGCAGGGCCAATGTCGCTGGAGCAGGGACCTGCCCTGGGACCAGGAGAGGCACAGAGATGGCCAGTGGAGGAGACAAAGAAATATAGAGTCCAGGGGGCTCCTGGGTGGCTCAGCGTTGAGCGTCTGACTTTTGATTTCGGCTCAGGTCATGATCTCACGATTTCGTGGGTTTGAGCCCTGTGTCGGCTCTGTGCTGGCAGCATAGAACCTGCTTGAGATTCTTCCTCTCCTTCTGCCTCCTTTCTACTCAGACTCTCTCTGCCTCTCTCAAAATAAATAAATAAACTTAAAAAAATAAAAGGAAAAAAAAAAACAAGTAGAGTCCAGATGGAGGAAACAAGGAGGTCCAGTGGCCGTAGCAGCATCAGAGAGCAGGTTCTGTCCGTTCCACGCTGTAGAGAGGGACACGGGCCACAGCCCGCAGTCACACGTCCCACCTCCCAATCCAGTACCAGCACACATATGTGCACATACACATGAAATAAATGTTCACAAAACCATGCTTCCCCTCCTACACACAAGGCCCTCTCTTCTCCATTCTGTCCTAGTCCGTGTTTTTAAAACGCTGATCCCAACCTATTGGATTAATTTCCAACCCAACTAACAGGTCCGGACCTGCAGCGTGAAAACTCTGTTCCAGGGCAGTAACACTTCAAGGAGTGATCCACCCACCAGGCCCGTCCACGGTTGCTCCTGACCAGCCTGGGACAGGGTTGGAAGAGAGGCCACGGGCAGGCATTTAGACTCTTGTATAACAATAGAACAGCAATTTCATGTCTGTTGAATCCAACAATAAACTATTAGGGCTTGTACTTTGTATGTCTTATTTTATTTTTCAAATGACTCCTTTTTATTATATTTTATATTATTATTGGTCTGTGACAAATTAGAATTAAAAAAGAAAAAACTGGTCCTCCTTCCCCCAGCCTGTCTGAGAAGCACGGCTTCAGAGGATACAGGTCCTCCCAGAAGCTCACAGTTCAATACAGAAAACTCTTCCAACCCTTCCATACTGCAGAGTGGTCTAGAGGCCCTCCCCTCCATGGGGCTAGCACACACATGCCCCCTTCTCTCCCTGTCAGAGCCCTTGGAGGCTCAATCCCATGCATCTCTGCGGGACAGTTTCCAAGATGGCGTCCACCCGCATTCATCATTTCTCCCTGAGCTCCCACAATGCTTTGCCTGGACACCTGTTACATTAGTTCATGTTTTTGTCTGGTTGGCTGTTGATGAACCCACTTACCATGGATTCGGGCCCTGGGTCAAACATGAGCACAGTGCTTTACGCACAGTATATGCCCCAAAGGTTAGAGAGAATGAAGGAAGAGAGGAAGAAAAACAGAGACACAGTGGGGAAAAGGAGGGATGGGCCTTGTGTATAGTTACAGGGATGGAGAATTTGAATCCAGGCCATTCCTGAAGCCAGAGAAGGGCCTTGGATGGAGATCCTAAGTGAATCCTAGCCGAGGTGGTCTGGGAGGGAACCAGGGGACTAGGGGAGCAGGGGAAGGGGCCTGCTGGAGCAGAGAACCTGCAAACCAGGCCTCCTCAGGCATCTGAGAGCCAGCCCTGAGGAAGAGAGCCAGAGATGGGGTCCAGGGTGAACTGGGCAGGGCCTGGGAGATGCTAAGTGTTTGCCCTCATGAGCGGGGCAAGAGAGGCGAGCCCTCTGAGGGCAGTTGGTGCTGGGACATCTCACAGGGAAGGCAAAGAGAGTAGACTAAACCAAGGTAAGCACTCAGGGGGTCATTTTATTCATTCTCCTGCCTCTGTCCCAAACTCCAGTAGCAACACCTAAACTTTCCAGGAGCTGAGATGCACTGAGTCCCGGGCATGGAATGTGGGCTGCTTCCCTCTACACCAGAAGACCCTGCCATTCCCACATCATTTTGAGAACGTCTTGTTTGGGGGGCGTTGCTGCGTGACCTCAGGTAAACTGGTTAATCTCTCAGAGCCTCAGGTTTCTCATCTGTCAAATGGGAATAATGAACTCTACCTGAAAGGGCAGCTGTGTGAGGGAAGTGACCATTGCACAGGAAGTGCGGAAGCTGGGCTGTGGTCGGCACCGTCACCCCACTTCCCCCTGCCCCAGCCTGTTCCCTGGGCCAGCACTCGGCCAGGAAACTTGGGTCTCAATCACACAGCGTGTCCACCATGGGTGGCAGGGCCTAGGAGGAATGGGCTGAGAGGCAAAGGGGACAGACAATCAGAGAAGGCTTCCCAGAGGAGGTGAATTGCATCCTGGAAGCTGAAGCCTAAGAAATGGAGTGAAGGAAGGGCGAGCTGCCCACACAGGAGACCCAACTTCTGCAAAGACTTGTAGAAAAGAACAAGCTGGGGTGGGGATACAGGGCCAACCAGCCTGGCCAGCACCTGCAGGGGGAAAAGATGGGTAGGTAGCTGGCAAGGGGAGGTGTGGGTGACATTCCTGAGGGTCAGCAGGCCCAGCATGTGTGCCGCTGACCTAGAGTGGCCCCTGTCCCTGCCTCCCGCCTGGGGACAACAGATAATCAAAGAAGGGACCCCTACCAAACCAGGTAGGCAGGACTGGCCTCAGAGAGTGCGGCTGCCAGCTTGCAGCAGGGACAGGGGCAAAGACCTGGGGAGCAGACAACATGCTTTGTGGGCCCTTGGCTCTTGTCATTTTCCCAGAACGAGCAGAGACCCTGGTGCAGGGCTGCGGCTGCCTCTGCCTAGACAGCCTGACTCTGCCCACCCACCACCCAGAGGGACAGCAGCCCAGCCCCAGCCCCCAGCCCCTCCACCTTGAGCCAGACCCTCCCCAGCCTGCCCGGCCTCGACTCTTCCAACAGCCACCTTCACACACACGCGCACACGCGCACACACACACACACACACACACACACACACACTCAGGCAGACAGGGGTCACCCAGCGTCCAGGGGGATGGAAATGCCGGTGGAGAAAGGGGGTTCTCCTTGCACCAGATAGCACAAAGAGGCCCAGGCATGGGGCCTGGAGAGAAACAGACACAGAAACACAGGAGAGGCTGACAGAAGTGCCAGTGGCTGAAAGATAGAAGGATAAGAGAAAGAAGAAAGGGACAGACACAGAAAAGGGGGGTGGGGAGAGTGAACAAAAGGAGATAGAGACAGTGAGAGGAAAACCCTGTGGGGTCCTGCAGCTCCAGTCAGGGGCAGGAGGTGTCTTCCACACCCACCGTGCAGGAAGGGGTCCACTTTTCTCTACCCCAGTGCCCTCAGTCACCCGTACTGGGCCCAGCATCAGGAAAGTTCCTGACCCCCCTCCTTCTGGATGAAGTTCTGCAGGGCCCCACCCGTGTGTGTCCACGCCTCAGTCTGACAGACCTCACGTGAGGCCCCGGGCCGTCAGACCCCGGGGACACAGAGCAGCTGCATGTTTTTCCTAAAACACAGCGCCTTCCATTTGCAGAAAAATCCCCTCCCCCTGCCCTCTAAGACTCAGACAACCCTAGAAATAAAGGTGGAGGCTTAGCTGGGAGCTAA
This sequence comes from Panthera onca, assembly GCF_046562875.1. NCBI lineage: Eukaryota > Metazoa > Chordata > Mammalia > Carnivora > Felidae > Panthera > Panthera onca. The sequence continues at coordinate 41,805,148 of NC_138343.1, forward strand.
GGATGAAGCTGTCTCCGGGAACTAACCCCGGTCCCAGGTGGGTTGCGACAGTACCAGGTAAGGGATAGGGCTAGGCCCTGCGCCGGGGCCCAGTGCGGCCCATCTCCACCAAGGACACCCAAAAACACAGCAGGAGAGACCACAATTGGATGGCAGGGAGAACTTGATGGCAGGGAGGGCGAGGAGGCTAGCAGTGACGGGACTCTGTGAGGCGGGAGCTCACTGTCCCCCTGGAAGGCCCTGGCAGCCCAGCCTTTTCCCACCTCTCTCCACCCCCAGTGATGAGTCAGGGATTCCGCAAATTTTGAATTCCTGTCTTCCTTTGGGCAAGATACTTGACACTCTCCTGGGCCTTCTCTCCTGCCGCAGCAGTGAAATCCTCAGAGCCTCCTTTCTCCATGGCTCCGGGGCCCTGCTTTCCCCGTGAGTCACAGCAACTGCAGAGGCCCATCCTGCCTCAGCCCGGGGCCAGCCTCCGACCGCACTTGGGCTCCTGGCTTTGCAGGAACCCTCTTCCCCAAAGCAGCTGCTCCTGGTCCACAGGGACCCAGTTTAGAGGGCAAGAACACACACCTAGCAGGCACCCCCTGAGCAACTATGAATCAATGAATCAAAGAATGCCGAAGACCCTGCGAGGGGGAGACACCTCAGCCTCTCCCTCAGGGCGCCCCCAGCGAGCAGGGCTGTGGAACCCAGAAAAGCTCTGTGTGGGTCCTGCAGCCAGGTTCCCCCTGAACCTCAGGGTAGGGCCTAGTACACACTTGCTACAATGGAGGGGCTCGGTACATGTTTGAAGGAGGGAGGGAAGAAGGGAGAAAGGGGGAAAGAAGGAATCTCGAGGCCCTCGGCTTCTCTCTGAGGGATGTTCTTTGGCTGAGGAACTTCCTGGTAACTGGGACCACCTGGGCCTTTTCCATCCCTGTGCCCCAGTACCAAGCGCAGGAGAGCACAGAGTGGTTCCTCGTTGACAAAGTTGAAAAGTCTGAATTGAACCCAAGGACCCAGAGCACCGAGAAGCCAGGGGTCAGGCAGGCCCCATCAGGCTCAGGGGAAAAGCTGCCTCAGTCTCCCCACCCACAGTGAGCACAAGAGTGGGGTGGAGAGAGAGACTGCTGTGGAGCCAGGTGGAGGCCAAGGGCAATGTGGGGTACCTGGGGCTCTTGGCTGGCCAAGACTCCACGTGGCCTTTGAGAAGGAGGGATGTAGGGGAAACCAGGTAAGGCTGAGATCTCTCCCTCCAGTGGGATCAGGGACTGGGGAGGGAGGAGAAGCCGGGGAAGGGGGGGTCAGGAAGACAGAGAAGCCCTCTACCACCCCTGCCAGGTGAAGCACAGCCCCACCCCCACCCCCAGCTACTGCCCCATCCCGGCGTAAGCGGCTAGTCATGGATGAGGATCATTGTTTCAGGAAGGTGGGTGAGTTTCCACGAGTGAATCTTTCCTGTCTTCACACCAAAACCTAGATTCTCCAGCCAGTAAGCAAAGCTGCTGCTCTCTCTCCCCAGAACAGCAAAGACCTAGAAGACACTGCAGAGACACCTGCCACATGGCACCTCTTTCTCCTTCAGGCCACCTTCGGGGGAGGGTTGCTGTGGCCACAGAGCAGTGAGGAGACAGGCCAGGGTAAGAGACTTTCTTCTGAGCCCCCCAAGCCCCCCCCCCCCACCGGACTCCATGTTCTGCTGTGATATCCCTGTCCCAGGAGATCAAGTGCCATTGTCAGGGCTAAATGGTAGGGTGGGTTTCGACCCTGAAGAAGGGGGCAGAAGGCGGAGACTCCTGGGGTCCATGTGGGGTAATGGCTAATTGCCAGGATACGAATAAGCGTTGGGGCTCCAGGGTGGCTCAGTCGGTTAAGCATCCGACTCTTGATCTCAGCTCAGGTCCTGATCTCAGGGTCATGAGTTCAAGCCCTGCATTGGGCTCTGTGCTGGGGGTGAAGCCTACTTAAAAAAAAAAAAAGAGTGAAGCGCCTGGGTGGCTCAGTCGGTGAAGCATCCAAATTCAGCCCAGATCATGATCTCACGGTTCATGAGTTCGAGCCCCGGGTCGGGCTCTGTGCTGACAGCTCAAAGCCTGGAGCCTGCTTCAGATTCTGTATCTCCTTCTCTCTCTCTCCCCCTCCCCCGCTCATGCTCTGTCTCTGTCTCTCTCTCTCAAAAATAAATAAACATTAAAAACACAAATTTCTTGAAAGAGTAAGAGCTGAGGCAGGAAGCTGGAAGTCAGAGGGTCAGTGACCCATCCATCCACCTATTCCTTAGCCATCATTTAGGGAAGTGGTTATTTAGCTGACCAATATTTATATAGTGCAAGATAAAGCACAAATCCCGTATGAATATTAACTAATTGAATTAACTAATTGAATCCCCAGAACAAACCTATAAAGGCAGTGTTATTGTCATCCCCAGTTACAGATTGGGAAACTGAGACCCAGAAAGGGTTAAGTGATTTGCCCAACATCATACAGCTGGAAAGTGGCTAAACCAGGATTGAAGTCCAGACATAATGTTACCGGAACCAATCCCTGCTGCTAGCAGGGTCAGGGACAGTCAGAGGTCATGAGGCCAGGCCAGGGATGACATCTTTCCTTCAGGATGAGACAGTCCTTTCAGGGAATGGATCAGAGGCCTTTCCCAGAGAGGACTGGAGCTGGAGAGAGCTGCTGATGTAACTGCTCCCTCTTGTGGGGTGGGGGTGAGGTGGAGTTGGCCGAGGCCCAGGGGGTGTGCCTGCCATGACAAGGGCCTGGCCAATAGCAGGGCCAGGGAGGAAAGGAACCTCTCCCGGATATTTCTATTATCTTGAGGAGAAAGGGAGGCGGGAAGAAAATTTGGCCGGAAAGCAGACTGAACTTGCAACTTGGTTTAATAACCAAATCCCAGTTCTCCTGTGAGCCAGAGCTCCCCCTCTGTGTCCCTTCCAGGGAAATCCAGGCCAGGCTCGGGGCTGGGAACTGGGAAGCCTATCTCCATCACCACCCCACCAGCCTAGAGTCCCAGAAGCGGGGCCCGTCTCCCCCGGAACTCTGGCTGGCCAGGTGGAGGAAACACAGGGTCCTTCCCAAGTTCTAGAGAAGAAGGAGGCTCCCAGAGATGGGGATGCTTTTTCCACGCTGAATACAAGGCTGTGTGGGTGGGAAAAGTAAATGGCACCGGTGGGGCAGGGGGTGAACCATTTGAAGGAAGGCTGTCCTGAGAAATGCTGGACTGCATCCCTAGGGAATGGCTGGGGGACGGGGAGGCTAGGGAGAGAGGGCAGAGCTCCTCGAGTCATGGCTTCCACACCACTTACACACATGCACTCACGCACGTTCATATACACATTCACACACCCATAGACACATGAGCACCAACACTCATACACACATGCACTCACTCATCTACTGTTATACACTCACACACTCATACACACACACACACACACACCCTGGGGCACACTCACACAGGCATATACACATGCACCCGCATACGCACCCGTCCCCCAGGGGTTAGGACCAGGCTGGGCAGGAGAGGGGCCTTCTGGGAGAATGGCATGGCTACTAGCTGCCAAGGGGTGGGTGGGCAGAAGACTGGGACCGGGCAGGGAGCCCAAGAGTCGGGGGTGGTGCTGAGAGCCACCATGCCATGACAGGGCCAGGGCTGTGAATGGAGTGGACACTGCTCCTGCCCCCTCCCGGGGCCTGCCTCTGGCCAGGCCAGCCTCCATTCCCGGCATTGTCTCGGGTGCCTTGGGCAGGGTTCCCAGGCCTGGCTGAACTGGGGGCCCGGCCAAACAGACCTCCTGTGCCCTCCCATTCCCCTCTCCCCTTGGAAGAGAGGGTTGTGTGGGGAAGCAGAGGAGAAGGAAGATTCCTGAATCACTGACATCCATCCTATCCCCTAGCCCACACAGGCGGCCTACAGAGGAGCTCAGGTGCAGAGGATAGCCCCAGAGGCCGCCATCTTTTCCAGGGCAGGAAGCCTTAGAAGTCCAGCTCATCCTTCCACACACCCCTTGACCATGACATTCATTTCCTCTCCCATCCCTGGGGTTCCATCAGCCCTCTTCACAAGCTGGGCTTACTCTGGGGTAAGCTAGTCTCCCTCCCAACATCCCCATCCCCCAAGCAATGGGAACTACCTGGTTTTACTCTTAATGGCCAAACTAATCACCTGGTGGGGGGCGGGGGGGGGACGGGGATGCAGGTATTAATGGATTAATGCAAAGCATCTCCTTCTCTGACAACTGGCTCTTCCCTGCCTCATCCAAGAGGTCTCCCACCCGCTTCTGGCAGCCTCCACCCAGAATGGGGCCCACTCTCCCCCATGGTGCCAGAGAGTTGGGCCACGATTGCAGTGGCTACACCTCAGCCGGAGGAAGGGACCCCGTGGACGAGAAGACCAGCCATCACCCGGGACCCCACATGGCCTCCCTTTTGGGACTTGGGCAACACTCCCCGGGGCCCTGTGGGCCAACAAGAGGGCCACCATCTTGCCTTCATGGGGCTTGTGTCCAAGAGGCGCTCCTCCCTGCTCTGGAGCTAAACACGGTACAGGGCTTCCTTCTGGCGCCCTCCAACCTGATTGTCATCTGAGCCAAAGGGATTTTTCCAAAACACAAGTCAAATCCCGTCCAGCCCTCGCCCAAAGCCTGTCAAAGATTTCCCAGTGCCCTCCAGACAATTCTTCAATGTAGCACAACTCGTGAGACCTGGTCCCTGCTGCCACTATACCTCACCTCCGCTGCCCCCGCCCCCCTCAGGCCACGGATCTTGCCCCACAGAGAGGCCCTTCCCCATCCGCATCCCAGGATGCCTCCTCTCCTTCCAGGCCCCCCCTCCCAGCTCACTCATCAGCCTGCGGGTCTTTGCCCCGCCCCCTCTTTGCTCTCCTGGGGCCCCCTATCTCTCCCCTCCTGGCACTGATCGGTATGTTGGGGTGGCCTGTTTGTTCATCAGCCTTCCATCTGAGCCAGGAGCTCCAGGAGGGAAAAGACACATCTATCCTGCTTGTCATTAAGTGCTCAGTCCCAAGCACAGTACCTGGCATAGAGGAGGTACTAGGTAAATGCAAAGGAATAATGAATGAGTGAATGAATAAACAGTCCATATCTGCCCAGCCTTTAGGGCCATGATGCACACATCTTCCAGGGCTGGCTGGGGCATGCATGCCCGCACCTCTCCCCTCTTCCCCTCAACCCATTGCCGTGTGCAGCTTATGAAGGCCGGCTCCCTATCTCTGGGAAGAATCACCCCTCCCCTCTCCAAGCCCCACACCCTTTAAAGCTCAGCTCCAATCAGGGACCCCGCCTCAGGAAGTCCCCTGACTGCCTCCACTCACCTGGTCCAAACCCCTGAAAAGCTCTCTGCTGGGGCTGCTCTTGGATTTATATTATGATGTGCCTGTTTCAGTGCCTTCGCTATTGGTCCCCCGAGGGCTCCTAGACTCCCCTGAACAGTGAGGCCCTGGCAGACGAAGCCAACATATGCTACCTAGGCTGTGCCAAGCGGCGTGCCCTGGGCTGGATCCCCTAGAAAGGTAGATGAACTTGGTCTGGTCAGGGGGGCATGGGCAGGGCTCAGGAAGCCAGGGCTCTACGATTTCCTTCCTCACCCCCAGGCTCTGTTGGGGAACTCCAGGACCTGGAAAATGAACATCAGAGCAGGAAGCCCCCAGCGTGGAAGGGGAGGGCATGTCAGCCAAGCAGGTGGGATCCTAAGAGAGGAAAGAGCTAAGATCAGACATCAGAAGCCAGACTCCTGGCCCTGCGGCAGGAGCCCAGAGAAGTCTGGCAGGAAAGCAAATGGAAGCTTCCACCCATTCTACCCATCTTTGGCTGCTGCTTAGCTGGGGCTTCTAGGGAAGCAAAGGGTTTATTGTCAGGGCAGGGCTATGTATGCACACACCCGACCCCCTGGCGACCTGCCTGTCCCCCTCCCACACCTCCTGGCAGTGGCTCAGTCAGCCCCCACTCAACTCACCAGTGTTCTCAGTACCTATCTGCAGGGGTTTAGATGCCCACCTACCGTGTGCTCAGGACAGGTCTCCCCCTCCCCCACCCACCACAGTGAGCCAGAAGTGCAGCAGACCCAGCGCTGGCTTGACAGGGGAGCAGGGGCAGGGGGGGCGTGGCTCATGGCGCAGGCACTCTCATGCCCCCCACAACGCACACACACTTAGAGGCCTGCGAAGCCCTAAAGACAGGGCGGAAGCCTCCGAAGGGGACCTAGAGCCCTCCTGGCCCCTGCTGGGCTACGCTGGGTGACTTTGGAGGAGCCCTCATCCTCCAATCTATAAAGTGAAGGTGATGACCCCTGCTTAACTCACCTCTCCGGGTTGTCAGCCAAGGTGTGGCCTTGAAAGCACGCCCCACGGGCTTTGTAATCTGCAAAAAGAGAGTTTTCCTATTGTCATTCTTATCGCTGATCTCATACATCCAGGGAAACTGGTCCTGCTGTCTCATTAATATACAGCAGCTTCAGGGCTGCCTGGGGGGCTCAGTCGGTTAAGCATCCGACTGACTTTGGCTCAGCTGCTCACTATCTTCTGGTTCCGTACCTTCCAGCCCCCTCATCAGGCTCTGTGCTGACGGCTCGGATTCTGTGTCTCCCTCTCTCTCTGCCCCTACCCCCCCCCCTCAAAAATAAATAAACATTAAAAAAAAATACAACAGCCTCACCTCCCCCACAGGATCCCCTCACCCAACAACCATCTGGGGTCCCCTTTGCCTACAGGAGAAAGGCCTCATTCCATGCTCTAGGGGTTCCCCTGGCTAAAGTCCACTTTCCAATTTTATGTCCCTTATACTGTAATCTCTCCAGCCCTCTCGGATTGCCCTCAACACAGTTTTTGCCTACCTGCCTCCATGCTTTTGTTCATGCTGTCCCCTCCTCGCGGAATGCCCTTGCCCAGTGCCATCTCTGTATTTAGCTCTATCCTTCAAGACCGAACTGTGGTACCAACGCTTGCCTGGGGCCTCTTTCCTCAGCCAAGCCAGAACCGATCTCTCTCCTGCCCTGTAAGGGATTTGGTTTACACCACATGTCATGACACTTCCTGGCACAGAGTTGGTGCTCAGGAAACAAAAGTTGTCATAATCACACCCTGGGCTCTAAACACTTTATATTGACCGACTCATCCAATCCTTACCTGTTGGTGTACGTCTATTAGCATTCCCATTTTCCAGGTGGACGAACCAAGATATATGCCCCGTATCTTGCCCAAGGCAGCATGAGACCAAGATTTGAACCCGGAGACTGACATCAGAGCCCACGTACATGCCTCTAAATATCACGAAGAACTGAGCCACATCCACCCGCTCATCTAAGTCATCCCCCTGCCCAACCCAGGACATGGCTCAGTACATATCTGATGGTCGTGGCATTCACGTGTCTCCAGCCCCCTGTACGTGCTCAGCTCACTGTGCTGGGGGGGCTCCTTTAGGGTGGAGTCCAGAAGCAGGCTCAGGGTTCCAGGAAATGTGACCCGACAGCCTCCCTGGGCTGTGGACCCACACCATCCTCAGGCATCAGAGTGCCAGCCTAAGGCTGGGAAAAAAATGCGGGCAGCAGCCCTTCGGCCACCGCACAAGGCTGCCTGGTGGTACGCTTGTTGATTGCATCGATTGCTGACCAAGGTTGTGACTAACGCACCCACCGTCACCACGACAGGGTGTTGGGAGAGCCCAGAGTGGGGGTGGGAAAGGAAGCAGGCAAGAGCATCAAAGTCCAGGCACAGGGGACTCTAGGGACCACCTAACCCCATTGCTCGCTCCCATTTAACAGATGAGAAAATTGAGGCCCCAGAGGTGGAATAACTTGCCTAAAGCCGAAGAGTACAGCAAAGTCCCGCAAAAGCACCGGCACTTCTGAGCCTTTCCTCCTCGGCCTGCCTGCCGGCCCGGACCCCACCTCTCTCCCTGGAGAGCTTTATAATTACCCTGGGCAGTCCAGTAACCAAGAGGCCCGAACGCTTCGGTGATCCCAGCAGAGGAAAGGGTGCCCTCAGACAGCTTCGCCAGGCTGCCGTGCCCAGCCAGCGGCGGGTCCTACCATCAGAACTGAGAGAGAAGCTGGGAGAAGGCCAGCCGCTAATTGTGGAAAATAAATCACGGACATCTAAACCACGCAGTTGAAGAAAGGCCAGTTGCACGTAGACATGTTTCCTTTTGTGCTCTTGCTCGCCCACTTCAATTGTTAATTGAAAGCCATGAGTTACATAAGTTACGTGGATACCAAAGAAGGAGTTGAATGAGCTCCTGAAAATAACCCACTCGCTGAGTGGTTTTCGGGATGAGGAGAGGTCTTAGAAAAGCAGGTGGCTGAGGAGGGCAGCTGGCCCTCAGAGGGCAACCAGGGCAAACCTGTCCCCTAGTGACGGCAATCTGGATCTGCAGACGCCTCGTTCCCAGATTTTGAGAGGACGAGGATGTGTGTTCGAGTTGCTGGTTCTTCACAAAATCTCAAAGAAAGTCAAAAGTTGTGCTATTATATGGATGTCTTAGTTTCATAAGAAGACAAAACCTCTCCCATCTCTGACGCTGAGCAAATTGAGGGCAGGGCTGTGTGTCTCCCCCCTCAGCCTGGGGCTCCCTGAGGGCAAGGCTGTGTCTCCCCTCAGACTGGGGCTCCCTGGGGGCAGGGCTGTGTCTCCCCCTTCAGACTAGCTCTGAACTACGTTTTTTCCAAAAGACTAAGGTCTCCCTGAAAACAAGAGCTACGTTGTTTCATTCCCTTCCCTAAGGCAGGGGCAGGGTCTCTCCATCAAATTAAGCCAGCCCCCTCCCAACAACCTGGGTTGAGGAATGAGGGACCTGGAGTCACCTGTCACCATGGGAAAATCTCAGGACACACCCTGGTGACAGGGGGTGGGGGTGGCAAGGGTTAAGAAACTGCAGCTACAGGGACACCTTTCTCATTAGCTGCCCTCCCCGCTGCCGCCTGCTGCCAGGGCTTGGTTGGGCTTCTGATGGGTTCCAGCTGACAGCTGGGCCTCCTCTATTCTGACCCTCGGGCAGCGGTGTCCTGTAATGACCCCACCACCGGTACCCTTAGCCACCCAAGCCAGGGAGGCTGGCCGTCAGGATGGAGTGGGATGCAGGGAGGGAGGGGCAGCCCTGCCTTGGAGGGACGCAGAGCCCAAGGAGGACTGGGGGAGGGAGCCAGGGGCAGGGGTTCCATTAACTCCCTCTAAGGCCCAGAGCAGAGTGACAGGGGCCACCCTGTCCACATGGGCTAGTTTCTTCCGCTGCCACCACCCCTGGGGGAGAGGCCTCCACATAGCCTCCAGCCTGGGCAGAGGCCCCGTGGCTTCCCCGGCTCCTCCTCAACCGTGAGTCATTCCCAGCAGTCTATGCGAGCAGAGGCAGCAAACCCCATCCTGCAGCCTGAGAAGAGCAGGGAACAGACTGCAGCACTGGCCAGACACAGGTGCCCAGCACAGGAACGCCAGCCCGGTCTGGATGCGGAGGCTGAGACTCGCCCCTTCAGAAACCCCCAGTCTGGTTTCCCAAACGTGGTCTCCTGCCCCACATCTCTTCACGCCCGGCTCTCTGAGACTCCGCTGTCATTCTCACTTGTGCCCTTGTCCCTTACCCACGCCTCCTCCCAGCATCCTTGGCCTTTCAGGACTCATCTCAAATGTCACTTCTCCTGGGAAGCTCCCCTGTTCTCCTTTGTGCACCCTCAATGCCATGGGCATCCTTTTATCTGCTTTCCACATCTCTTCTCAGGCTGGAAAAGGAGCCACAAAGAGGGCAGCGGGGACCGTATTCCATTCCTCTCTGTATTCCCAACCCCCGACGCAGTGCCTGGCACGTCCTAGGTGCTCATGGTAGTGTTTCCAAAGATAGATCTGGCTAGGAGTTAAAATCACTCAGACCCCAATAACCAATATTTGCTGGTCCCAGCTGCTTCCAAAATCCCACCAATTATTCCTGGACAGGCCTAGGAGTTTTCTCATCTGATGCAATGACCTGGTGCCAAACCTCGCCCCAGGACCACCCACAAAGGGCATGGTTGATGTGCCTGAGCCCTCAAGGTGCCAAAGCTGTATAGTGGTCTATGTTACGGTGGGAGAATGCATCGCCCTCTGCCTTTCCCTGGGGCAGAATCCAAGAACACAGCTGCCTGCACCTAGCATCTTACAGAAGTCTAGGAGACAGTGTGCAGGGGACATTATAGACTGGATCTTAATCCATTCTACCTTCTGCTAGGTGCCCCACCTAGACTGAAGAAACAAGAAAAGTAAATAATAACAATTATAATAGTAAATAAACAAAACACTACATTTGTCAGTATCCCTTGCTGTCAAGATTCAGGATATAATTCAGAGTCAGCCAATCGGATGCAATTGCATAAGATTTGAAAGGCTGCACTTCTGTAGGTGCTGCTGCTGCTTTCTGGGAAAAGGGGCAGGGACAGGGGCAGGGGTGTTTTTTCTTCTTGCTGTTGTTGTTTTGAGGCAGTGCTGGCCAAGAGGGTCAAGAAGGTGAGGCCCAGGGGCACCTGGGTGGCTTGGTCAGTTAAGCATCTGACTTCGGCTCAGGTCATGATCTCATATGAACCTGTTTCACATTCTGTGTCTCCATCTCTCTCTCTGCCTCTCCCCCGCTTGCACTCTGTGTGTGTGTGTGTGTGTGTGTGTGTGTGTGTGTCTCAAAAATAAATAAACATTTTTAAAAATCTTAAAAAAAAGAAGCCAGAAAAATCTCAAATAAACAACCTAAACTTACACCTAAAGGAGATAAAGAAGAACAAACAAAACCCCAAATCAGAAAAAGGGAGAAAATAATAGATTAGAGCAGAAATAAATGAGATAAGAAACAACAAAAAGCTAGAACAGATCACTAAACCAGGAGCTGGTTCTTTGAAGAGATCAACAAAATTGATAAGCCTCTAGCCAGACTCATAACACAAAAGAGGGGGGTGGGGGGGGTGGAACTCAAATAAACAAAATCAGAAATGGCAGAGAGAAATAACAACCAACACCACAGAAATACAAAGGATTGTAAGAGAATGTTATGAAAAATTATATGTGAACCAATCGGACAAACTAGAAAAATGGATACACTCCTAGAAACACTTGCTAAAGTGTTTCCTAAAGTGAAGCAGGGAGAAATTGAATATGGGAACAGACCTATCACCAGCAATGAAATTGACTCAGTAAATCAAAACACTCCCAACAAACAAAAGTCTAGGACCAGACAGTTTCACAGGTAAACTCTACCAAACATTTAAAGAAGAGTTAATACCTATTCTTCTCAAACTTTTCCAAAAAAATAGAAGAGGAAGGATGGGGCGCCTGGGTGGCTCAGTCGGTTAAGTGGCCGACTTTGGCTCAGGTCATGATCTCGCGGTCTGTGAGTTCGAGCCCCGCATCGGGCTCTGTGCTGACAGCTCAGAGCCTGGAGCCTGTTTCAGATTCTGTGCCTCCCTCTCTCTGACCCTCCCCTGTTCATGCTCTGTCTCTCCCTGTCTCAAAAATAAATAAAACGTTTAAAAAAAAAATTTTTAAAAAAAATAGAAGAGGAAGGAAAATTGCCAAATTCATTCTATGAAGCCAGCATTACTCTGATACTTAAACCAGATAAAGACACCACAAAAGGGGTGCCTAGATAGCTCAGTCAGGTTAAGGGTCCAACTTTTGTTTTCAACTCAGGTCATGATCTCACGGTTTCTGAGATCAAGCCCCAGGTCGGACTCTGTTCTGACAGTGCAAAGCCTGCTTGGGATTTGTTCTTTCTCTGCCCCTCCCCCACTGGTGCTCTCTGTCTCTCTTGTCAAAATAAATAAGTAAACATTTAAAAAAAGACACCACAAAAAAAGAGAACTACAGTCCAATATCTCTAGTGAGCATGGATGCAAGAATCCTCAACAAAATATTAGCAATCCGAATCTGACAATACATTTAAAAAAATTATTCGCCACAGTAAAGTGGGATTTATTCCTGAGATGCAAGGGTGGTTCAATATTTGCAAATCAGTCAACATGATACATTACATCAATAAGAGAAAGGGTACAAACCATATGATCATTTCAGTAGATGCAGAAAAAGTATTTGACAACATCCATTCATGATAAAAGTACAGCATTCATTCATGATAAAAACTCTCAGCAAAGTAGGTTTACAGGGAACATACCTGAACACAATAAAGCCCATCTATGAAAAACCCACAGCTAACATCTCCTTAATGGGGAAAAAGTGAGAGCTTTTCCCCTAAGGTCAGGAACAGGACAAGGATGTCCACTCTCACCACTTTTACTCAACATAGTACTGGAAGTCCTGGCCACAGCAATCAGACAAGAAAAAGGAATAAAAGGCATCCAAATTGGTAAGAAAGAAATAAAACCTTCACTATTTGCAGATGACATAATACTATATATAGAAAACCCTAACAACTCCACCAAAAAACTACCAGAACTGACAAAGGAATTCAGTAAGGCTGCAGGCTACAAAATCAATATACAGAAATCCATTGCATTTCTATACACTAATAATGAAGCAGCAGAAAGAGAAATTGAGAAAATAATCCCATTTATGATTGCACCCAAAATAGTAAAATACCTAGGAATAAACTTAACCAAGGAAGTGACAGACCTATACTCGGATAACTACAAAACACTGATGAGAGAAATTGAAGACAACACGAACAAATGGAAAGATATTCTATGTTCATGGATTGGAAGAACAAATATTAAAATGTCCACACTACCCAAAACAATCCACATATTTAATGCAATCCCTGTCAAAATGCCAACTGCATTTTTCACAGACCTAAAACAAACAATCTTAAAATTTCTCTGGAACCACAAAAGACCCCAAATAGCCAAAACAATCTTGAAAAAGAAAAATAAAGCTGAAAGTATCACAATTCCAGATTTCAAGTTATATTACAAAGCTGTAGTAATCAAAACAGTATGGTGCTGACACAAAAATAAAGCACCCAGCTCAATGGAACAGAATAGAAATTCCAAAAATAAACCCACAATTATATGGTCAATTTATATTCGACAAAGCAGGAAAGAATATACAATGAGAAAAAGACAGTCTCTTCAACAAATGGTGTTGGAGAAACTGGGCAGCTTCATGCAAAAGAATGAAACTGGACCATCTTCTTACACCATGAACAAAAATAAACTCAAAATGGATTAAGGATCTAAATGTGAAACCTGAAACCATAAAAATCCTAGAGGAGAGCATAGGCAGTAATTTTCCCTGACACTGGCTATAACAACATCTTTCTATATGTCTCCTGAGGCAAGGGAAACAAAAACAAAAGTGAATGATTGGGACTCCATCAAAATAAAAAGCTTCTGCACAACAAAGGAAACAACCAACAAAACTAAAAGACAACCTACTGAATGGGAGAAGATATTTGCGAATGACATATCCAATAAAGGGTTAGTATCCAACATATATAGAGAACGTATACAATTCAACACCAAAAAATCAAATAATTCAATTAAAAGAAGGGCAGAAGACATGAACAGACATTTCTCCAAAGACATCCAGATTGCCAACAGACACATGAAAAGATGCTCAACATCACTCATCATCAGGGAAATGCAAATGGAAACCACAATGAGATATCACCTCACACCTGTCACAATGGCTAATATCAACAACACAGGAAACAACAGGTGTTGGCAAGGATGTGAAGAAAAAGGAACCCTCCTACACTGTTGGTGAGAATGCCACCTTGTGCAGCCACTTGGAAAACAGTGCGGAGTTTCCTCAAAAAATTAAAAATAGAATTACCCTGGAGAGTATGGGTGGCTCAGTCTGTTAAGCGTCTGACTTGGGCTCAGGTCATGATCTCATGGTTCGTGAGTTCAAGTCCCATATGGGACTCTCTGCTGTCAGTGCAGATCCTGCTTCAGATCTTCTGTCTCTCTCTCTCCAAAATAATAAATAAACATTAAAAAACAGAATTGCCCTATGATCCAGAAATCATACTACTAGGTATTTACCCAAAGAATATGAAAACACTAATTTGAAGAGATACGTGCTCCCCTATGTTTACTGTGGCATTATTTACGATAGCCAAATTATGGAAGCAACCCAGGTGTCCATCGACTGATCAATGGATAAAGCAGATATGGTGTATATACACAATGGAATATTATTCAGCATAAAAAAGAATGAAATCCTGCCATCTGCAGCAACATGGATGGAATTCGAGAGTATAATGCTAAGCGAAAGAAGCCAGAGAAAGACAAACACCATTTGATTTCACTCATATGTGGAATTTAAGAAAGAAAACCAAGGGTAAAAAAAGAAAGATAAACCAAACCAAAACAAAACCAAGAAAACGGACTCTTTTTTTTGTTGTTTGTTTGTTTCAGACTCTTAATTATAGAGAACAAATATATGGTCATCAGAGGGCAAGTGGATGATGGGGAGGGGTGAAATAGGTGAAGGGAGTTAAAAATACACTTATCCTGATGAGCACTGAGTCATATACAGAATGGCTGAATCGCTACACCTGAAACTAATATGCCACTGTATATTAACTGCACTGGAATTAAAATAACATTTTAAAAAAATTAAAAAGAAGGTGAGGCCAAAGATGCCGCCCACCTACTACTATGGATCACAGCAGGTGCAATGTGGACCTAGCAACAGAAGCAGCTTCCTATCACGCCACTGCATGTGGTTCTGGAGCTGGTGACCTCACGATTGCCAAAGACACAGCAGCCTCTTTAGGGGCCCAGTTCTGTGGGCATTGAGAATTGTTCCTGTAAGTTCAACCTTGAGTCTCTTTGGCCTTCCAGTAGTTCTGCAGAGTTTCGTACTCTGGAATAAATCTCTTCCATTTAAACTCACCACAATGGATCCTGTTCCCCGCAACAGAGTCCTGACGCCCTGGGCTTCGTATTTTATTCCCAGCTCCGTCTCCTGCTCTGTCTCTGAGATGTGGACGCGGGTCTACCAGAAAGCCAGACCAGAGCACATCCTGGTGACAATCGCCTGCCCTGTTAAGAACTGCCCTTGCTTGCCTTCTGAGAGTGAAGCACTGTCACTTGGCCAAGACTGTCTCCCAACTGTCTCTTCCCTCTGGAGGGTTTTCTTCTAGGAGTTTCCTTAGACCCTTGTGCATGTCTGAATCCCCATCCAGAACGGTAGGTAGATTTTCATTTCGTGTCAGTTCTGATGCGAGGGCCTGGACCGGTGTGTGAGGTAAAAAGCATGAGGCTGGTTCTGGACTCGGAAGGACAGAGGGTTCTAACCAGCTAGTATGGCTGCCGTGGTGCGGAAGTGGATGCTGACAGTGGGCAGGCTGTGTGATTGCTCCCATATTCGAGGGAGAAGTGAATGAAGGTGCTTTCTGCCTAACTCAGACAGGGGTCCGTTCGGCCACACACTCCCCAGGCAGCTACCCAGCCTGAATGCCCCCACCCAGCTTTCTGACACGACCTCTGATTTCCCCACCTAAACATTTGTTCATTGACGCATTGCACCGACTATTCCCGATGCTTCCTGACTCCTGTCTCCAGCTTACATCCCCAAGCCATCGCTCCAATGTTCACACTAGCTGTCACGCTACCCTGGGGAGTTGAACCCAGGAAAGAGCTGGAGCTGAAATGGACTAATTCTTAAGTCCACACCTCCTCCAGGGAGAGCCTTCACCTCCAGGCTCCCCGAAGACCCTCCTTCACACGTCTCTGTGCCCAATCAGGGCTGGGCACTTGGGAAGTGCTCGAAAAACCCATGGATCAGTGAAAGAATACACAGATTGCCTAGGAATGATCTCACCAACCACTGGCTTCCCTTTCCCATTCTTGCCTCTTGCCCTTTCCCGCACTCAAATACCTTTGTTGACATTGACATCTGGCCTCCCAAATCTCCAGGAAACTTGCACGCAGTGGGCCCCCACCCCCTTGCATCCCATCTGAGTCACTGTTGAACCTAAATCCAGCCTGCTGCAGAAGCCAGCTGCGGTGGGATAGAAATTGTGTCCTCCGGGGGGGCCCCCAGGCTCTCTCGTTTGAGGGAGGGGAGCCACCCTCTAGGCACAGTAGAGATGGTGGGGAGAGTGGTTAGTCATTTTCCGGGGAAGAAAACCATCCCTGAGCCCACCGCACAGCATCCTCGCTCTGGGCTCCTGCTCACCAGCCACACTCTTTCCACTTAAAGGGAAACAGATGGTGTGGTTAATTGGGGTGTCGTAGTAGGCTCTGGCCCTCGTTAAGGCCGAGGGTGGGGACAATGAGTGATTTACCGGGTCATAAACAGCAGCTCAAGGGAGGGTCCGTGCCCTCATGCCCACAGGCCCTGAGGATTGAGCAAGCAGTGGCCAGTGGCCAGTGGCCACTGGTCTTGGGCCGTGGGGTCAGGCTGGAGTTCAGACGGGACAGGACACTCGTCACCTCTCCCTGATCACTGGACTCTAAGCTGAGGCAGCCCGCAGCAACGGAGTGCAGCGACAGCTCCTGGGGCGGTCCAGATGCTCACAGCTGGAGAAAGTGAACACTGACCTGGGAGGGGCGGGCAACAGCAGGGTGGAAGGGACAACCACAGAGAAGCAGGGACACCCAGGGTAGGATGGGCAGGAGCTGCTGGAGGCCGGGAGATCCCAGAGGGGTAACCGGGGCCTGCCTCTTCTCACCAGAGGCACACCGCCCCAGGCACACTGCCCAGCCCCAGCCCCTCACACAGAGGCATGTGTAGGAAAGGCAAGTCCATCCCTCTCTCCAGGGAGCCCCACACCAGAGAGAGGAAGTAGTTAAGAGCCCAGCTGCCTGGGTTCAAGCCCCAGCCCTGCCCATCACAGGCCTGTGTGACCTGTAGCCCCTCTGTGCCTTGATTTCCCCGTCTGTAAAATGAAATAACATTTCCCCATGAGAATTGCCTCGTTAGTAGGCTCAGAACGGCACCTGGCACACAGCACTATGTATTTGGTTCAGGTGATTATATTTAGGTGACAGACCCTGTGTTGATGAACTGGGCGGCAGGGGGGGGGGGGGGCGTTCTCACCCTCCCCTGTAGCCAGCAACAGCAGCCTCTGGGGAGCATCTCCTTGCATATCCTCTGAGTCTCCTCTCTCACCCCACCAGGATCCCCAAGTGACAGCAGAGACAAGGGGCTCCAACCTTAACCAGAAAGTGAGCGAGCCAGCCAAATCCCAAAGACAGCCTGGATAAGCGTGGAGAGTGAACACTGTTGACCGAGCACCTGCTGTGTGCCAGGCTGGATGCTGGAGTTTTATCCGCACTTGCTCACTTAGTTCGTGGCAGATTTTGCTGTCCCATTCTATAGATGTGAAACCAAGGCCTCGAGAATAAGTGTCTAAAATCACCCAGACAGCAAGAGGAGGGGCTGGGGTCGGGACCCAAGACTTCCTGCCTCCAGAATCTGAGCTCTTTCCTCAAAAACAGCTACTGATGTCACAAATACTGAGGGACTTTTAAACTAAGACTCTTCCAGACCTAGAAAATTCCAGTCCCTGTAAGTAGAACCCAAGAGCCTATATTTAAATACGATAGCTGCCCCTGGCTTTGGACCTCCTCCCACCCAGTGTGGGCCCCCTCTCAGATGATAGGCGGACAGGATGCAGAAGAAAAAGGGAGACGGAGCCCAGTCAGCCTGCACTGGTTATTTCTGGGGGATAGAAGCATCACCCCTGCCTCTGTGCCCCTTTCATCCCCAGGATCCCTCACTCTCTCTTAGAACCGGGGCCCAAACAGGCAGAGGGGGCCAAAAGAGGGCAAGAAAACCTGTCTCCAACATGTCTTGGAGTGGGAGGTCCAAAGCATGGGGTGCGAGGAGCAACAAGGTCGATGGGGCCAGCTCCTCTGTCCATGGCAGGGGCACAAGTGGAACGCAGAGGGGACTGACGCGCCAGACAGCACCAGGGGCCCCGTCAGCTGGGGGTGACCAGCTCTGCGGTGGGGAGCTCCTTTTAGACCAGCCCCTCCTCTCGTAGCACAAGGATATCCCTCTCCCCACTCTGACATCTCCCCCAAACACCCCCGGACATGATGAGAGAGCCGCCCCAGGCTCCCTGTGCTGCGGGGGCAGCAGACGCTGGTCTTCAGTAAGGAGTGGAGAGGGATCAGCACACATCACATCACGCTTGGCACGGCCCCCATTGGCGGGCACTGTGCCACTGTGTCGGCCAGCCATCTCCCCGCAGAACCTTTGTCAGCGGAGGAGGGGCTGGCAGGGGGATCGGCCCCCACGCTGAGCGGCCCAGACTCAGGAAGCCCCCTTACTGCCACCCCACCCCCTGTCCCCAAGCCCTGCCTCCCCTGGGCCCGGTTTGTGATTCCTTTTTACTAGTGTGACTATTTGCTTTCAGCCTCTCTCCTGGCTCCGTGAGAGCCTGCGTGCGCGGGGGTCACCAGAATATCCCGAGCACCTGGTGCATTTGTTGAATGATGAATGACTTGAACGCGAGTGCCACGTTCTTGTCCACGCCCTTGCCCCTATAGGTGCCCCGTGCTCAGACGTGGTGGGATGAGGAGCCCATCTTGCCAGAGCTGGTAACTCAAGGTCAACCTCAGAGCAATGCCAAAGCAGTTAATCAAGGAAGGCTTCCTGGTGGAGGTGGGCAGGGAGTGGAGGCGCCTAGTCTCACATCTGTTTTCCCTGCTCATCACCTGTTTCCGGCGGGAACTCCCAGAGGGCAGAGGTCATGTCTGGGTCTCAGGGCCACCGCCAGCACAACCTCATTGGAGCTGCACATGCCTGCCTCACTGTCAACTGTGACTCATGGCTCATGAGCCTTTCCTCTTGACTAGGGATCAGGGAGCAGTTATTACAGTAACATTACTAACCTCGTATCGTGGCTGTGACCACGCTTACGTTCACTGTTCCTTCCCCAACCCCAGGCCAGAGCAGTGACCTCACCCTTGGGGGTCAGCAAGCAAGGATAGAACTATTCCCCCAGAGGCAGGGGTTGGCCTTGATGGGTCTGGACTGCCTGAGAAGCCCAGAATCTGGCCCCTTTCCCTCAGAGCTGGTTGCACATCCTGGCCCCCCCCTCCCCAAAACAGCCAGCTCGGGTAGGGGCTAGTCCCCTGCTGCCTCCTCCCCCACCAGGGTGGGCACAGGAGAAAGAGAAAATGTTCGGGGCTGCCCTATGCCTGCCTTTCCCCACCACTGGGTCCAGGATGCTCACATGCTGGGGAAAGTTGTGTAGAGGAATGTGGCCATAGTGGCCAGCTCCCGGCACCAGCAGAAATCCCCGAGCCTGTCCATAGGCCCTGTTCAGACACGTTCCCTGACCATGGTACTGAGTAAGTGCTGAGGAGACACCTGCGGACTGAGGTCACATCCCTGCCTGCCCTCTCCTCCCAGACAGGCCCCTCCTGGGGCCCAGACCATTCTAGTTCCTCCTGTCAGACCATGAGAGGGCCCAAGGCATTTACTCCTACAGGAAACACTCAATGGGGAAGAAAGGAACACACAAGAGCTGGGCTAGGACCCCAGCTGGGTGCTTTTAGGGAAGTTACCCAATTTCTCTGGGCCTTAATTTCTTTTTTTTTTTTTAATGTTTATTTTTGAGAGAGAGACAGAGACAGAGAGAGAGAGAGAGCACGAGCAGGGAGGGGGAGAGAGAGGGAGACACAGAACCTAAGCAGGCTCCGGGCTCTGAGCTGTCAGCACAGAGCCCGACGCGGAGCTTGAACCCGCAAACTGTGGGATCATGACCAGAGCCGAAGTCAGACACGTAACCGACTGAGCCACCCAGGCACCCCCGGGCCTCAATTTCTTCAACTGTAAAATGGGACTAAGACTAGCTACTTCTTGGCCTGGATCTGCAGTGGGTGAATAACAGCCGAAGGCAGCCACTCTTGGAATTTCACTGCTGCCGTTAACAGCTCCAGGCGGTAAACGTAGTAGTCCCCCCTTATCTGTGGGGGGTGCTGGCAAGACCTTTAGTGGGTGCCTGCATCCACAGATAGTATAGAACTCCACATATGCTATGTTGCTCCCATACATATATCCCTGTGCTAAAGTTTAATTTATCAGTTAAGCGCAGTAAGAGATTAACAATAATAACTAATAACAAAATAGAACAATTATCACAATACAATGTAATAACAGTTACGTGAATGTAGTCTCTCTCTCTGTCTCTCAAAATATCTAACTGTACCATGCTTACTGTTCTTGTGATGAGGTGGGATGAGAACATTCCCAGGTGATGAGATGGGGTGAGGGAAATTACAAAGGCATTACAGTGTAGACTTACGCTACTATTGACCTTGTGATTCTGTATCAGAAAGAAGATCGTCGGCTTCCAAATTGCAGTTGGCAGGTAACTGAAACCGCAGAAAGCGAAACCGTGGGTAAGGGGGTGGGGGACGCCTGTACTAAGTATCGGGAAGAACTGAGGCTTCAGAGAAGGGAGAGAATCAGAGTTGCTTGAAGAAGGGAGTTGGGAAGGCCCCACCTCCTCTCTGCCAATGGCAGACTAAAGGGAACAAGGGCCCTGTGGCAGACACGGTCTCCCAACATCCACTGTTCCTTTCTCCTCCCCGGTTTTCAGCCAGACCCCCATGATGGATAAGGCCCTAGTGCCCAGCTTCCCTTGCAGCTCGGTGTGGATGGGTGATCACGCTCTGGCCAGTGGGTTGTGAGCAGTGCCTGTTCAATTTCCAGGAAGGGTCCAGGGAAAGGGTACGCCTTTCTCCAGCCTTTCTCCCTCCTTTCTACTGGCTAGAGCTCCGGCAACCATCTTGAACAATGAAGTGACCTTGGAAATGGAAACTACACCCAGCAGATCAATAAGAGAGAAGGAGCTGAGACTCTGACGGCCTGTGGTCGTCAAACCAGCCTGGGGATGTTTACTTGCAGACTTCAAGTACAAGGAGCAAAAAAGTTCATCTCTATCTTGTTTAAACGGAACTTAATTCTGATATAGACCCCTCCTCTGGTAGAATCACCTCAAGATTCACGTGTGGCTAGGTGTTATAAAGAACAGTTGCCCAGGATGTGACATCCCCCCATGAGGAACACTCCCCTTTTTTTTTTTTTTAATGTTTCTTTATTTTTGAGAGAGAGACAGAGTGTGAGCAGGGGAGGGGCAGAGAGAGAGGGAGACACAGAATCCGAAGCAGGCTCCAGGCTCTGAGCTGTCAGCCCAGAGCCCGACGCAGGGCTCGAACCCACAAACCGTGAGATCACGACCTGAGCCAAAGTCGGACACTTAATTGACTGAGCCACAGAGGCACCCCAGGGGAGGAAGAGCATTCCCTCCTGCATGCCCTCCATGGTCAAGAGAAGTCCTGTTGGGAGGACTTAGCTCCAGGAGGATCTGGGGATGGATGGATGGGTGAATGAAAAGAAAAAAGAAAGAGAAAGAAAGAAAGAAAGAAAGAAAGAAAGAAAGAAAGAAAGGGGCAGGATAGAAGGAAAAGAAAGAAAGGAGGGAGGAGTCGAGTAAGTGGGTGAAATGAGAAAAGATACCCAGAAGGAAAAAATACCCCAGAAAAATGCTTCAGGTGACAGCCAGCCAGCCAGGCTTCGTGGTATGGGAAGAGCAGCATGGCCAACCTGACCCACTACCCATGTCCAACTCTGTTTTCCTATCTGTATTTAGGAATGGGCCTTATGTCGGCCTCACGACTCAAGACAAGTGTGAAGTGATTTTTTCAAAACACACAGAATCAGTGTGGTATTATGTCAATACAGCCCTTAGCAGGCACCCCCTCTCTGATGTTCCTGGGATTCCTCACCTGTAAAGTGGGGATAATAGCAGAACCCCCTTTAGCTGGCTGTCATGCGGATTCAGTGGGGCGATTCCTGCAAAGTGCTTCTCACTGTGTCTGGTGCCTTGGCAAGTGCACAGGGGAACTGCCCAGCACTCACTATTGCTGCTGTTGAAATCCTGCCCTGGTGTAGGGAACAAAGAGGGCCCACCCAACCCGTGGTGTGAGCTTAGGGAAAGAGACGTGGGGCCCTCGCCCCGGAACAACCAACCCCAGCCCTTTAGGACCCTAAAGATCATGTAATGTAAACGCTGTGGGAGAGCCACACCTTCCACCCCATCAGGATCCTGCCTGGTCCTGCCTAGGAAGGCACAGGTCTGCCCTCAGTGTGAGTTTCAGGGGTTAAGTAAGATAAGGCACAGGGCTGCCCTTTCTAAAACTCCCCAGGGGGGTACCTGGGGGGCTCAGTCAGCTAAGCAGCGGACCCTTGATTTCAGCTCAGGTCATGATCTCAACGGTGGAGCTCGAGCCCCACGTTGGGCTCTGTGAGGACAGAACAGAGCCTGCGTGGGATTCTGTCTCTCCCTCTCTCTGCCCCTCCCCTGCTCGCTCCCTCGCTCCCTCTCTGTCTCAAAATCAATAAATAAACTGAAAAAGGGGGGCGGAGGGGATTTTACGAGGGGAACTGAGGGCTGTCCTAGCTCCTTGGAGCAGCGAATGAGGAAATGAGGAAAAAATAACCTTACATGAAAGTCGCTGTGATTCCAGGTGGCCTAAAGGAGAATTCTGACGGCCCCCGCGGCATGAACTGTGTAGGGCAGGGAGCTGTTGGACGGAGTGAGGAATAAAAGGGTCTTGCAATTCTAAGAGCAACCTCCAACCAGCAGCTGAACTTCTGAGCCTCTGCTCCAAGCTCTATAGAATCGGACAAGGTAATGATTTGGGGCGTGGGTTTGGAAATCGTGCGCAGAGGAGTCTGAAGCCGCTTTGGACAACGTTATCTAATTGCGTGCCTCTGTTTCTTCTTCTGTTTGAAACAAAACAAAAACAAAACTGAGCCACCAGGACGATCGATTCAGGGGAGGCCAGCTGAGAGCCTGGCCCCTCAGGACAAGCTCCATAAGTATTCTCTAGTAGGCTGCTATCTTTCTCCTGTCTGGGCAGGAATCGGACTGAAAGTCTCTCTCTGAGTTCTTTTCAAGTCTAGAACTCCTTGACTCCACAATCCTGTGGTTCCCTGATTCCGATTCTGGGACCTGAGGATTGGATATGACACGACCGGATGGCTCCGCTGTGCACACCCCCGGCCTGGAGGCCCCACCAGCAGTCTGCATCATTTTGCTTCCACGAGTGGGTTTCACCCTGCCCATCACGTGTCCCCCAGCCCCGTGGCAGCCCCAGTGGCCCCGCCAGCCCTCTCGGACCCCCGCACCATGCCTTCACCTAAAGTCAGGGCAGTGTGGATCCTGCCCCACCCCCAACCGTCTTCCTCACACCTACAGTCCCCTGACAACGTCACATGCTGTGGAAGTTGGCAGGCCCGGAGGGGCCACAGATGCCAACACAAACATCATTCCTGTAGAGGGAGAAGAGCCCATGGGAGTTATTTTTAACCTGTTGATCAGAGACAATATCTCCAGCTCCGGGCTGGAGGCTCTGAGGGGAAAGTGACTTGTCAGGCCTTACCTCAATGATTCCCAAGGACATTGGGCTGCAGGCACCCCAGGCCTCACCCCACTTTGATGGAGAAGGGAAAAGGGAGACACAGCTCAGGACATGCCCCATATTGTCTCCAACAGTCTCAACTGGGGTTGAGCTCAGCCAGGAAGAACAAGGACGCCATGAATCGCAGAACATTGAACCCAGAGGTGGGTCCTCTCCAGTCCCTTCGTTGTTCAGCTGAGGACGCTGAGACCTGAGAGAGGAGCCCCAGCCATGCTGCCAGTTAGCGCTAGCTCCCTTCTCCCTCGTCCATCCACAAACCTGACACTTCAATAACTCTCCAAGGCTCTATCCAGGGGGCCACCTCGCCCTACCGCTCTGCCCAGTGGACCACCTTTCCTCTGCCCACTTCCCAGTCTGTCCCATCCCCGTGGACTGAGCCCCCGACAACCCCACGATGAGGCCTCTAAGCCCTGCCTCACCCTGCAAGGTCTTCCCAGGCGCCCAAGCAGCGCCCCCTGGAGGCCAGGAGCGGCAGTAGCCAGGGCAGCGGGTAGTGCCATGGTGGCTGGAGGCCCAGGCGAGGACGTGCAGGCCAGGGCGTGCCTGCGTGGGGGGAGCAGGATGGAGCTTCTGCCAAGAGCCCGCTGCCGGCTGCTGCCGAGCCTGTGCTCGCCAGAAAGGGGGAGGCCAGACAATGGACCCCACAGCCCAGCCTCCCGGCCTTGGCCCCTTGAGCTGGGCAGGCAGCTGCCACCTCCACTGGGCCCTCACGTAGCCCACGTCCTGCCTGCTGGGTGGCCCTTATCACTGGGTACGTGCCAGAAGCCCACGTGCCTACACTCTGCAGTGGAGAGGGGACTGGAGGTCAGGGTGGATGGCACCAATGGGGAGTAAGGCTTCCTGGTCCCCCCCACCACCCCCAGCCACTCTCAAGGAGGGGCCGGAGCAGGCCCCGCGTACCCTTTGGGGAATGTCCCAACCCCAGAGAGACCTTAGCCGCGTCTTGCCCAGTTTCCCAACTCTTAACTACTCTTCTCCTCTTGGACCGAGAGGGTTGGGGGTGGGGGAGAAAGGAGAGACCGGAATCTTCGCATGAGTACTCCGGCTCCCCCAGCTCACAAAGACAGGGCGTGCTTCGACATAACAAGCACCATCACGTTATACCCATCGAATACGTGGGGAAACAGAGGCACAGAGAGGTTGAGTAAACTTAACCACAACCAAACAGCAGGTAGGGACGGAGTCAGAATTCAAAGCCAGGCAGGCCGAGTCAAGAGCCCAACCATTCCTCAACCGAATGCGGCAGGAGCAGGGATGGGAGTGGGCAACGCTCAACCTCCTACCCCACGGGAACCATGGCTTTGGGGTCTGACAGACGTGGGCTTCAAGCCAGGAACTGTGTGCTCCAGGCCAAGTGAAGCCCCTCTCCGGGCCCATGCTTCCTCAGCTGTACGAGGCCCACGGCGAGGTGGTAAGTGCGCAGCGCGTGCCTCACTCATGGAAGGTGCGCTCCCCTTCACCTAGCAGAGCTCAGGGTCCCTCCATCGAGTGACTAGAACGTCCTCTAGCTGGTTGAAGGCCGCCAGGCCAGCCTGCACTCCCTCAGGCCAAGCCCACAGGGCAGCTGCCTCCCCTGGCACTCGGGCTCTGCTGCAAGCAAGCCACTAGCATGCCCAGCCACGTAGCCCCTGTGCCACAGCTGCCTCAGCCCAAGCACCGTCATTTAACCGTGGGCACTGGGTTCGCCCTGTCTTCTCCCCAGGAAACCTGCGAGCACCAGCGGTTGAGCCGAGGAGGATGGGCTGAGGGCAGGCACTGTGTCTCCCCCATCAGATCAGCGGCTCCAAAGGAAGACGGGGAAAGGTGCTCCCTTCGACACAGACACTCCGAGCTGGGGCTCCCTGCAAGCAGAGGCTTAAGCAAGCCACGTCGTCCGGGCTAGCTGGCTGACCACACACTTATCGGCAGGCCCTGCTCCCATTTCCGGTCTGCCACCCAGGAGCTGTGTGACCCTGAGTAGGTCCCTCAGCCTCTCTGAGCCCTTTCCTCACTTGTCAAATGGAGATCGCATTCCCTATCTACCACATCCCAGGCTTGTGAAGACCGAATGAAGCCCCATGTGCGACACTCCCTCCTCATGACCTCTGCTAGGGAATTAGGACTCCATTAGGGGGGCGGGGGAGGGGGCCGTCCTGACTGGGAGGACACAGGAGACAGGCACAGACGTCAGAGAAAGAGGGAAGCAGGGGGTTTCCCCATCATGATGTGAGGCCTAAGGCTGCTCGCGCAGGGAAAGAAAGCTTGAGGGGGCTGAGTCACCAGCCCTGTGGAAGATGCTGGGAATCTGCTGGGAGATTCCTAGCCACTGGGAGTGAAGTGACCACAGGAGGGACCACAGGAGACACAGGGAAGCCTCAAGGAATGAGGAGATGACCGAGCAGCACACGGAAGGGAACTGTGGCAAGGCTTCTCTTCCGGCACTCTGGAGGAAGCTGCTTGAGGAGCGAGACTGAGCCCTGCCCTCACACGGATCTCAGACTGATGGGGAACACACAGCCCTGCCCCCAGGGAGCCCCAGTCTGAGGGGAGACACAGCCCTGCCCTCAGGGAACCCCAGTCTGAGGGGAGACACAGCCCTGCCCCCAGGGAGCCCCAGTCTGAGGGGGAGACACAGCCCTGCCCTCAGGGAGCCACAGTCTGATGGGGACACACAGCCCTGCCCTCAGGGAGCCCCAGTCTGAGGGGGAGACACAGCCCTGCCCCCAGCGAGCCATAGTCTGAGGGGGAGACACAGCCCTGCCCTCAGGGAGCCCCAGTCTGAGGGGAGACACAGCCCTGCCCTCAGGGACCCCAGTCTGAGGGGGGAGAACAGCCCTGCCCTCAGGAAGCCACAGTCTGAGGGGGGAGACACAGCCCTGCCCTCAGGGAGCCCCAGTCTGAGGGGGGAGACACAGCCCTGTCTTCAGGGAGCCCCAGTCTGAGGGGGGAGACACAGCCCTGCCCTCAGAGAGCCCCAGTCTGAGGTGGGAGACACAGCCCTGTCTTCAGGGAGCCCCAGTCTGAGGGGGGAGACACAGCCCTGCCCCCAGCGAGCCATAGTCTGAGGGGGAGACACAGCCCTGCCCTCAGGGAGCCCCAGTCTGAGGGGAGACACAGCCCTGCCCTCAGGGACCCCAGTCTGAGGGGGGAGAACAGCCCTGCCCTCAGGAAGCCACAGTCTGATGGGGACACACAGCCCTGCCCTCAGGGAGCCCCAGTCTGAGGGGGCAGACACAGCCCTGCCCTCAGGGAGCCCCAGTCTGAGGGGGGAGACACAGCCCTGTCTTCAGGGAGCCCCAGTCTGAGGGGGGAGACACAGCCCTGCCCTCAGGGAGCCCCAGTCTGAGGGGGGAGATACAGCCCTGCCCTCAGGGAGACCCACTCTGAGGGGGGGGAGACACAGCCCTGCCCTCAGGGAGCCCCAGCCTGAGGGGGAGACACAGCCCTGCCCTCAGGAAGCCCCAGTCTGAGGGGGGAGATACAGCCCTGCCCTCAGGGAGCCCCAGTCTGAGGGGGGAGACACAGCCCTGCCCTCAGAGAGCCCCAGTCTGAGGGGGGAGACACAGCCCTGTCTTCAGGGAGCCCCAGTCTGAGGGGGGAGACACAGCCCTGCCCTCAGGGAGCCCCAGTCTGAGGGGGGAGATACAGCCCTGCCCTCAGGGAGACCCACTCTGAGGGGGGGGAGACACAGCCCTGCCCTCAGAGAGCCCCAGCCTGAGGGGGAGACACAGCCCTGCCCTCAGGAAGCCCCAGTCTGAGGGGGGAGATACAGCCCTGCCCTCAGGGAGCCCCAGTCTGAGGGGGGAGACACAGCCCTGCCTCAGGGAGCCCCAGTCTGAGGGGAAGACAGAGCCCTGTCCTCAGGGACCCCAGTCTGAGGGGGGAGACCCAGCCCTGCCCTCAGGGAGCCCCAGTCTGAGGGGGAGACACAGCCCTACCCTCAGGAAGCCCCAGTCTGAGGGGGAGACACAGCCCTGCCCTCAGGGAGCCACAGTCTGAGGGGGAGACACAGCCCTGCCCTCGGGGAGCCCCAGCCTGAGGGGGAGACACAGCCCTGCCCAGGAAGCCCCAGTCTGAGGGGGAGACACAGCCCTACCCTCAGGAAGCCCCAGTCTGAGGGGGGAGACACAGCCCTGCCCCCAGCGAGCCATAGTCTGAGGGGGAGACACAGCCCTGCCCTCAGGGAGCCCCAGTCTGAGGGGGGAGACACAGCCCTGCCCTCAGGGAGCCCCAGTCTGAGGGGGGAGACACAGCCCTGCCCTCAGGGAGCCCCAGTCTGAGGGGGGAGACACAGCCCTGCCCTCAGGGAGCCCCAGTCTGAGGAGGGGAGACACAGCCCTGCCCTCAGGGAGCCCCAGTCTGAGGGGGGAGACACAGCCCTGCCCTCAGGGAGCCCCAGTCTGAGGGCGGAGACACAGCCCTGCCCTCAGGGAGCCCCATTCTGAGGGGGAGACACAGCCCTGCCCCCAGCGAGCCATAGTCTGAGGGGGAGACACAGCCCTGTCCTCAGGGAGACCCAGTCTGAGGGGAGAGACACAGCCCTGCCCTCAGAGCACCCCAGTCTGAAGGGAAGACACAGCCCTGCCCTCAGGGAGCCCCAGTCTGAGGGGGAGACACAGCCCTGCCCTCAGGGAGCCCCATTCTGAGGGGAAGACACAGCCCTGCCCTCAGGGAACCCCAGTCTGAGGGGGAGACACAGCCCTGCCCTCAGGGAGCCCCAGTCTGAGGGGAGACACAGCCCTGCCCTCAGGGAGCCCCATTCTGAGGGGGAGACACAGCCCTGCCCTCAGGGAGCCCCAGTCTGAGGGGGAGACACAGCCCTGCCCTCAGGGAGCCCCATTCTGAGGGGGAGACACAGCCCTGCCCTCAGGAAGCCCCAGTCTGAGGGGGGAGACACAGCCCTGCCCTCAGGGAGCCCCACTGAGGGGAGACAAGTCCTGCCCTCAGGGACCCCAGTCTGAGGGGGGAGACACAGCCCTGCCCTCAGGAAGCCCCAGTCTGAGGGGGAGACACAGCCTTGCCAACAGGGAGCCCCAGTCTGAGGGGGAGACACAGCCCTGCCAACAGGGAGCCCCAGTCTGAGGGGGAGACACAGCCCTGCCAACAGGGAGCCTAGGTCTGAGGGGGAGACACAGCCCTGCCCTCAGGGAACCCCAGTCTGAGGGGGGAGACACAGCCCTGCCCTCAGGGAGCCCCAGTCTGAGGGGGGAGACACAGCCCTGCCCTCAGGGAGCCCCAGTCTGAGGGGGGAGACACAGCCCTGCCCTCAGGGAGCCCCAGTCTGAGGGGGAGACACAGCCCTGCCCTCAGGGAGCCCCAGTCTGAGGGGGAGACACAGCCCTGCCTCACGGAGCCCCAGTCTGAGGGGGAGACACAGCCCTGCCCTCGGGGAGCCCCAGTCTGAGGGGGAGACACAGACCTGCCTTCAGGGAGCCCCAGTCTGAGGAGGGAGACACAGCCCTGCCCTCAGGGAACCCCAGTCTGAGGGGGGGAGACACAGCCCTGCCCTCAGGGAGCCCCAGTCTGAGGTGGGAGACACAGCCCTGCCTCAGGGAGCCCCAGTCTGAGGGGAAGACAGAGCCCTGCCCTCAGGGACCCCAGTCTGAGGGGGGAGACCCAGCCCTGCCCTCAGGGAGCCCCAGTCTGAGGGGGAGACACAGCCCTGCCTTCAGGGAGCCCCAGTCTGAGGAGGGAGACACAGCCCTGCCCTCAGGGAACCCCAGTCTGAGGGGGGAGACACAGCCCTGCCCTCAGGGAGCCCCAGTCTGAGGGGGAGACACAGCCCTGCCTTCAGGGAGCCCCAGTCTGAGGAGGGAGACACAGCCCTGCCCTCAGGGAACCCCAGTCTGAGGGGGGAGACACAGCCCTGCCCTCAGGGAACCCCAGTCTGAGGGGGGAGACACAGCCCTGCCCTCAGGGAACCCCAGTCTGAGGGGGGAGACACAGCCCTGCCCTCAGGGAGCCCCAGTCTGAGGGGGAGACACAGCCCTGCCCTCAGGGAGCCCCAGTGTGAGGGCAGACACAGCCCTGCCCTCAGGGAGCCCCAGTGTGAGGGCAGACACAGCCGTGCCTCAGGGAGCCATAGTTTGAAGGAAGAGACATGGCCCTGCCCTCAGGGAGCCCAGTCTGATGGGGAGACACAGCCCTGTCCTCAGGGAGACCCAGTCTGAGGGGGGAGACACAGCCCTGCCCTCAGGGAGCCCCAGTCTGAGGGGGAGACACAGCCCTGCCCTCAGGGAGCCCCAGTCTGAGGGGGAGACACAGCCCTGCCCTCAGGGAGCCCCAGTCTGAGGGGGAGACACAGCCCTACCCTCAGGAAGCCCCAGTCTGAGGGGGGAGACACAGCCCTGCCCTCAGGGAGCCCCAGTCTGAGGGGGGAGACACAGCCCTGTCTTCAGGGAGCCCTAGTCTGAGGGGGGGGAGACACAGCCCTGCCCTCAGGGAGCCCAGTCTGACCAGAAGAGATAGGAGGTGTGCCTTCAGGGAACTTCCAATGCGATGAGGAAGTTGTACTGACGTCTGCCTAAGGGAAATCACCCTGTGAAGAGGAGGCTGAGCTCTGCTCTCAAGAAGCCCCAGCTTAGGCGTCCATGTCTGCAGGAACACATGCTTGAGTGAGTGCTGTGCCTTTGGGTGCTGGCACCTTTCCTGTCTTCCTTCAGACCCCCTACTCTGATGGGGGAGACATGACCCCCACCCCGGGAGAGCTCTCTGTCTGAGGGCATGTGTGCCCACGAGCACGCAGGCTGAAGTGAAGGGGAGTGGGGTACACGTGACTCTGTGGAGGCCCTGTTCTTACTAGGGGATGCCTTCCTGATGGGGGCGGGGGGGAGGCGGGTAACTCCTCACAGGAGGGAGGGAGGATCCTTGGTTGAGCCCCGGGTTGGGGATCTTCCCCAGAAATGCTCTGAGAGCCTGGAAGATAGAGGGTGGAGGGACACAGAAGTGCGGCCACATCTGGTCTGGGGGTGGCCGGGCGCGCTGCCCCAAACAGCTGGGCCACATCTGGCTTCCAGACATCCACTCTTGCTCCATGATTCACTCCAGCCTCACATGTCTGCCGAGATGCAGAAGGCAAGGGCTTCAAGCTGCACATGTTGTCCCGCACGCATGTGCAGCCCTGGCACACCCAGGAGAGGGTGCCTGGGGCTGGGAGTCGGCAGGCGCCCCTTCTTTTCCTACCCCTGGCCCCGGTGTCACCTCTCACACGAGCGCTGCTGCCATGGGGATGGGGGTTCAGTTCGCCCTTGAGTCACCATGACTCAGTCTCCCGCCTGGAACCCTCACACTCAGGCTTCATGGGCTTTACACGGGGACGGTGAGCAGGCTTGGAGTCAGCAGGAAGGAGGGGGCAGAGCCAGACAGGAACTCCTGATGCCCCTCACCCAACCTTTCCTAGGCAAGGAAACCTCCGTGAGAGCAGGGGATGGGGCCAGGGAGAGAAAATAACATGCCAAGGAGGGGAAAAGTAAGAAGCATATGG
Source organism: Panthera onca (assembly GCF_046562875.1). NCBI lineage: Eukaryota > Metazoa > Chordata > Mammalia > Carnivora > Felidae > Panthera > Panthera onca. The sequence goes on from NC_138343.1 coordinate 41,835,971, forward strand.
CATTCCCCCCTCACACACTGGGGTTCCCCGAGGACAGGGCTGTATCCCTCCTCAGACTGGGGCTCGCTGAGGGCAGGGCTGTGTCTCCCCCCTCAGACTGGGGCTCGCTGAGGGCAGGGCTGTGCCTCCCCGCTCAGACTGATGCTCCCTGGGGGCAGGGCTGTGTCTCCCCCCTCAGACTGGGGCTCCCTGAGGGCAGGGTTGTGTCTCCCCCGTCAGACTGGAGTTTGCTGAGGGCAGGGCTGTGTCTCCCCCTCAGACCAGGTCTCCCTGAAGACAGTGCTGTGTCTCCCCCTCAGCTGTGATTTCCATGAAGGCAAAGGCTGTGTCTTTCCCATCAAACCGGATCGGAACTGGATCTCTTTTAGCTTTAGAACGGGTGATGCATAGACCAACAATATCATTTGGGTTTTTCAGGCCGGTTGGAGGTAGAAGGGATCAACTTCCCAACAAACTCCCATCCTGAAGGACGACAATTGTCCTCGCTGGCAGGGGCTCCCTCAGTGAGCAACCTGTTCCCAGCAACCCAGCCACCCTTCTGAGTGGTCCCTCCTGCAGTCTAGCCCCAGTAGCTCACACTAAATCATCTGCAGGGTAGGGTGGCCCCAGAGGACGTGTGTGCAGGGCCCAGCTGGACGTGGGAGTTCAGATGAAAGAGTCGGCACTCTCTGGGGTCACCGTCTCATATCTGGCTGCCCTCAGCGGCAGGGGGGTAGATCCAGCTCCCCTTAGACCCGAAGCCAAGCTTGGGGAGCAGTAGACAAGCCTGGGTATCTGTGGCCTAGGAAGGCCAGGCTGGGCAGGCTCCGGCTTCCATGAGTCCAAATCAGCACAAGAAGTGGGTCCCAGCCCCCTCAGCTAGTCCTTTTCCAGCATGGTGGCCCCTGGATCAGAGAGAAGAGGCCTCCTATCCCAGCGGGTCACTGCAAGAGGGCCACCCCATCCTATAGTGGGTACGTTCGGTAGTGAAGGAAGCAGGAAGCAGGACGGACAAGCCTGGAATCTCTCTCAAGACCCTTTGTCACCTTCCCATACCCGTAGCAAGGCTCGCCCCAATCTTCTATCCCACTCCTTCCCTCCTACATCTCTTTCAGGGAAATGAGCCAGGAGGTCACGCAGCACTGGGGTTGGCGTGGTCCAGAGGAAGCAACAACTTCTGGCCCTCCTTGTCCCACTGGCCACCCCACCTTCAGGCTGGTGGGATCAGAGAGTCTGTGCCTCCCCACCTGGTACTGAGAATTGGGCATTGCCGTGGCTGAGACTGCCCCAAGATGCCAACCCCACTGTACAGATGTCCTGGGACTAAGGCAGAGCCAGGGTGGGTCCAGCCCTGGAGTGAGCCGGCCACTCTGCCTAAGTTAGGGTGGTCCCTCTCCCAGTCAGGCTGTGAGCTCCCTGAGGTCAGGGACTGGTCTCCGGCTTCCTGAAAGGAGCTTGATAAATGTGGGCCGGCCCTGGGGTAGGAGTGGGGGATTCAGGCAGGAAGCCTCCGACCTCAGTGTTGTGGTTGCCTTATTGGTGTCTCTGGCCCTAGTCCTAGAGAGCACACAGAAGCTCGTAGGATTCTCCAGATCCTCTCCTCCTTTCCTTCACTTTGTATTGCCCCCCAACCTGACCAGGCTGGCTGCAAGGCCTCCTTATCTCCAGGCCCATCTTTGCCCACAAGTTCCCCTTCTCCGTTCCTGGAAGCCCCAGGTTCCTGGTGCCTGGGGAGGGAGGGTCGAGGGTATACAGGCAGACCTGCCAGAACGGACCATCTCTGAAGTTCCGGAGCCTGATGCAGGAACCCTCTCCCCCATGCTGGCAGGAGGACTGGCAGAAGCCGTCGTGCCAACCTCTGTCCCTGGGCCCCAGACAGGTGGCTGTGCTAGGTCCAGCTCGACCAGTGTCCCGTCCTCTCACCCCTTCCCCTAGCATCACCCCTCTTTCAAGTACAGGCCTTGCTGCAACCGGATGTCCGGGCACAGGCTTGTCCCCAAGAAACCCATCCCCTGCCCTGCCAGTTTCTGCACATCCTGCCCTCCCTCCCTCCTTTCCCCACCCGAGCCATCTCCCTCCGGGCCACTGTGCTCACCACACTCTCTGCAGAGCCCTGACCCACGTGGAGAGCCAGCCATGCCCCGCCCCGCAGCCAAGGAACAACAGAAGGGTCTCAGCAGAGACAGAAGGAAAGGAGAAACGACCCAGCTTCCCCAATAGCTAGCATGCCTCTGTCTTCACCCAGCCCTCTCTCCTATCTCTACCTGTTCTCAGCCTATGCCTGCTCTCAAGGCAGCAAGTTTGCTAGGTGTACTTCCCATTGTGTGGGCGAGGACATGGTCTCTCTCTTATCGGATGCCAAGACTTGCTGCAACCCGACTCGGCAGCAGAAAGAGTTGTCGTCAAGCCCAACCCTCAAATTCACACTGTAATCTAGAGGGAGGCTCTCACAGAACCTTCTGGCTTCAGTCACTATTCCTACGTTATCCAACCTCTTGGTCAGGTAGCTTTCTTCTTTGTACATCTCTTAAATTACACGGGAACACAACATTCACCCTCTTTACCATTTTAAAGTGCAAGTTCGGTGGCATTAAGTGATTCACATTGTTGTGCAACATTACCGCCATCCTTCTCCAGAAGTCTTTTTATCATTCCCCAACCGAAACTCTACCCATTAAACTCTAACTCCTCATTCTTCCCTCCCCACAGCCCCCGCAACCATCATTCTACTTTCTGTTTCTATGTGTTTAGTACCTCATTAAAGTGGAGTCATACGGTATTTGTCCTTTTGTGGCTGGCTGATTTCACTTCGCATCATGTCCTCAAGGTTTGTTCTTGTTAGTAGCGTGGGTCAGAATTTCCTTCCTTTTTAAGGCTGAATAATATTCTATTGTACGTATAGACCACATTTTGTCTCTCCTCTTGGGTAGCCTGTTTATTAACTACTTTTTTATCTTTTTAAATTTTTTTAATGTTTATTCATTTTTGAGAGAGAGAGAGAGACAGCACATGAGTCGGGGAGGAGCAGAGAGAGACAGACAGACAGACAGACAGACAGAATCAGAAACAGGCTCCAGGCTCCGAGCTGTCAGCACAGAGCCCGAAGCGGGGCTTGAACTAATGAACTTCGAGATCATGACCTGAGCCAAAGTCAGATGCTTAACCAACTGAGCCACCCAGGCGCCCCAATTAACTACTTTTTTAGAAAGTTAAGCCACTATATTCTCAGAAGAAAATGTCTGAAGAGTTCAGAAGCAAAAAAAAAAAAAAGGGGGGGGGGGAGTTCACCCCAATCTGCTCAGAGCAAACCCCTGAAGTTTTTGAAGCAGAGGGCAGATAGATTTATACACAAATAGCGTTTTTTACACAAATAGTGACACACTCCTCGCCGGTACTTCTCAAATGGAAAATTCATCAGAATCCCCTTGAGCGTGTGCTAAAATAGACCTCTGGGCCCCAGCCCCAGGGTTCCTGACCTAGTTGTTCTGAGGCCACCCAAGATTTGGGGTCTGCGGAATGCTGGTGCAGCCCAAGGGGGTACACTTCGCTGACTTCCACCATCTAAGCAGTGTCCTGTCACTTGCTTTTACACTTAGTGAATACTGACACTGAAAGCTGAACCTCATTCTTTTTTTAAAAAAGATTTGATCTTTAAGTAATCTCTACACCCAATGCGGAGCTCGAACTGACAACCCTGAGATCAAGAGTCATATGTTCTTCTGGCTGAGCCAGCCAGGCACCCCTGGAGCTCATTCATTTTAACCACCACATACTACTCTGGTCTGTGAATGCCCTATAACATAGCTAATCAGTGCCTTATGGATGGGCTTGACATTGCTTCCTGTTTTTTTAGATCTGGAAATAAAATTGCAGTGAACACAGTTATACATATACTTTGAACACTTGTGACAGTGTATCTGATAAATTCCTAGATGTGGAACCCCTAAGCCAAAGGTTTGTGAATTAATTCTGCTCATGTGTATGGCCAACCCCCTTCACAGGTGCTGTTGCCTTCCCACCAACTCAGAGGATGCCTGTATCCACAGTCAGATTGGGGGAAAAAAATCTTATTGTTTCTTAATTTTGATTTCTTGTATTGTGATGGAGGGTGGGCATTTGCACCTGTTTATTGGCAATTAGTACTCCCTTTTCTGTTCATGTGTTTTGCCCAATTTTCTATTTGCTTTTCTTTTCCTTGTTGACTGTATGAACTCATCTGTCATATATATTGAAAGTACTTTTTTTCTGGTTTATTTGCCTTTAGACTTTAAGATACTACTTTTTGAGAGAGAGAGAGAGACAGAGCAAGTGAGCAAGGGGCAGAGAGAGAGAGGGAGAGAATCCCACAAGGGGCAAAAAGAGAGAGGGAGAGAGAGTGGGGGGAAGAGAGAGAGAAGAGGGGTTCAGCCGAAGCAGGGCTTGAGCTCACCCTACGCGGAGCTCAAAGTCAAGAACCACGAGACCATGATCTGAACCAAAGTCAGATGCTTAACCAACTGAGCCACCCAGGTGCACCAAGATATTACATTTTTATGCAGCCCATTTTTTTAAGTCTTTCCTTTTGTGACTCCTATGTTTTGTGTCATACTTTCCCCAATCCAAAAATAAGTATTTTTTAATCATGTTAATATTTTCTTCTAGTAATTTTATGATTTCCTTTTTACATTTAAATATTTGGTCCATCTGGGATTTATTTCAAAATAATGAATAGAAAACTGGGCTTTTTTTTTCCTAAACAGCTAGCAAGTTGTCTAATTTGATTATAATTCATTTTTTTTTTTTCTCTAACATGTTCCTTTATCACATATTCAATTTCCATTTGTTCATGAGTGTGTGTCTGGACTCTATTCTGTTCCTTTGATCTGTCTGTCTGTTCTCGTGCCAGTACCCAACTGTTTTATTACTGGAGCTTTATACAACATTTTAGTAGCACTGGCCGCCCCTCATAATGCCTGTTTTTCAGAATTTTCCGAGCTCCTTTTGTATGTTTACTTTTCCAGATGAACTTTAATATAATTTGTCAAGTTCAAAAGATCTTGCTGTTTTTCACATCCACGAACAGATGTGATTTTCTAATTTCTCAACCCAGAGCAGAAGAGAAACCAGTGAAGAATGAGGTGGGGTTGTGGTCTGCAGGCAAAGTGATGGTGATTGATAGGGCAAGCGACCGCTGATCGGGAGAGAGTTGATGAAGTGAAGGGAATAGAAAAAGGAGACACAAGAACCGTGAAAAGCAGCCTTTAGTGGGGGGCCCAACAAGACTATATTACAACCAGGATAGTGATGGCCACTTGTAACCACAACTCTGAGTCATAAAGACTCACATGGTCTGTAACCTCTGATTAAGAAGGCAGGAAAGTGTGTAATACCCACTAGTGATTTCCATTCCAAAATACCTTTTTAAGGGCTCAGATATTAATGTTTGGAAAACTAATGTGAAATGGTTCATTCTTGGATGATGACAGAAGTATGACAATGTTACTGGTTCCACTACAGTTTTCTCAAAACCCACCTCTAAATTCCAGTGAGCTGCCAGCTCTGGGATTTGAATTTATTCCATCCGTGGAGACGGATCTGAGGGAAACGTCCCCAGCCTCTCAGCCAGTTTACACACAATAATACAAAAAGATTTAGCTCTTACTGAGCATCTGTCTCCCAACACGTGAGGCATGTGAGATGCAGACTACATTTTAATTCCCAACAGCCCCCCAAGATGAATGCCATATTCCCATTAGACAGGAAAATGTAGCTCAGAGAGCTCAAACTTGGGCAAGTTCAAGTTAACGTGTGTGACAAAGAACCCTCAGCCACTGTCACCCACATGCCGCTCACCAGCCCCCTTCTACTCATTCCCACTACCACTACAGGAGGTCCAAAAGGGAACCAATCCTATCCACACACCCCTTCACAAAGCCTGGTCCCTGCCTTACCCAAAGCCTGCACAGCTTAAAGAGGCCTCATCCCATGTCTCAGCCATGGGGAGGGTAGAGTGAGGATACTAAGTAAGGAAGAAAGGGACAGCTCCCAAGCCACCCACTTACCAGCCCCTTGAGATCAGGGACTCAGGAAGTCCCAGGAGGGTGCTCCTGGGACTTGGCACACACTTCCAAGACCAGCACCGCCTGCCACAGCCTGGCATGGCCTCCCGGCACTCACTGGTTATGTCAAGGCATAGACTCTGTGTTCACCATACCACACCTCTGCCAGCGGTGTGGGCTGAGCCCAGTCCCATGCAGGACACCCCAGGGAGTGGGAGTCTGCAGGTGACAGACAGTGGGAGGAGGTGACAGGGAAAGGCACACCCTTGGGAGTTCCCCATCTCAGAAAAGATAGAGGTCAAAGCATTTTTCCTTGACAGCCGGTTTTGAAGGCCCTCTAGAGGCCTTACCGGCCTGCCCTGGATTCAGGTACAGAGAAGTGGGAGGGTGAGGGCCTCCAGGCTGAAAGCTACTGGGGCAAAGGCAGGGCTATAGGCTCCTGAATCTAGTCCCCAAGGAACCAGAGTTTTCAGCCCTCCACGACCCCCTGCCCCAGCCTAGGAACCTGCTGACTGTAGAGCAGTGACCCCGAGGGTGAGGAGGGCAAGCAAATCAATTCATTCCAGCACCCACTAATCGCGAAGCGCCTACTATGAGCAAAGGACCGTGCTATTGGGGTGGAAGATGAAAAGGGGACTGGGTAGAGGTGAGGTTCGCTGGAGTGGGGACGGAGGGCGGTGGGAAGGCCTGGAGCAGCGGAGGCCCTACTCCCTGAGCATCCCCAACCTCGGCACACAGAGGAGCCGCTCGCTCCGGAGCCCGGCGCGCGCGCGCTCAGGGCCCGCGCCGCACGCGCACGCGCGCTCGCAGCCGCTCCCCCGCCCGCGCGGCTCCGGCTCCCGCGCGCGCGCACTTGAGGCCTCCCTTGTGCGTCTCCTCCATTCGCTACGTGCAGAATGGTCCGTCGGCAGCAGCTGCAGCGCCGGGTGGGAGGGGGAGGAGGAGGGGAGGGGGAGGCGGCGCCCAGGTCTGGAGGAGGGGCCGCGGCGGGCCAGGCTGGGGAGAGCTGGGGGAGAGGGGCTGGGGGAGAGCCCGGGTGGGCGCATCGCTAACCCCTGTCACCTCCCTCCTTTGCCATCGTCCGCTGCTGCTAGACCATTATGGCCATCCCCCTGTTCCCAGCTTGGGCGTCCTGGAACCTAGCCGATCGGGTTTTTCTCCGTGTTGTCCCCTCCCCAAACCCCAAACCCAAGAAAGAAACACTCCTGGTGTCCCGTCGCCCTTCCCCCCCTCGCCCCCCCCCCCACCCCGCCGCCCCGTCGCAGTCCCAGTAACATTCCCAGGCTTTTGTGTGAGATGACCCAACAGTAAGCCTTTCCCCACCTTTCATAGGGTGGGGTACCTAAAAGATACTGTAGCCTCACTCCCCTTCTCCTCTCTATTATGTCCCTGGAGGAAGTGGAATGTTCAGGATGAATACAGAGCCTATTTCCCAGTATTTCCAAAATGGGAAGGCCAGAATCTCACCATGCACACCCTGACAGGATGGCAGAAAGGTCTGATGGCCCAGAAGAGCAGGCTGCTGCCCAGGGCCCTAGGGCCACATTCACAGAAATGAGTGTCAGGGCCCCTCCTAGACTGGCATGAATTCACCCGTATTACCAGTTTGTGCCCTAGACACCTGTTTGTAGAGAACTCTCCAGAAATGTAATGGTGAGAGGCCACCAAGGGATGGATCTTAGATCCCTGTGGATCCCAAATTGACCAGCTCTCCCTCCTACCAGGAATCCAAATGTGGCCCAGATATCCACAGCAGCCCCTCCCACCGGGTGGGATAACAGCTATTTTCTGTGGCACCTCCCAACCCTTCTCCCAGGGACAGGGGAGGAAACGTGCCATTGTCCAGTGCCCCTTCCCCATTAGGGCTGCTGGGAGGGGGCAGCTCCCTCATCCTTTCCTTCCTGGCCCCCTGGGGGGCCCACCTGGGTTCATCTCCAAGACAGCCACCTGGGTTCAGCCTGCAGTCTAACCTCTGGCACTCTGCTGACAAGTTAAGTCCAGATCCTCAGGAAGTAAGGCATCTTGGGTCAGTTTCATTTTACACAAACGGACCCATGAGCCTGGACTTTGTACAGAGCTGGATCCAGGGAAGCGGATTGTCTGTTCCTTCCCTGGTGCCTCAGTCTTTGGGGGGCGCCCTCTGCTGGCCACTGGGAAGTGCAGGAAAGAACAGAGTTCTGCAGATGCACTCGCGGAGGGTCTGGAGAAGGGGACAAGAGTCAGAGAAACAAGTGAAAACCAGGAGCCAGCTGAGAGTGGCATACTGACCACAGATAAGAGAGGCATGCTGAAGCCTTTCTGGAGGTGGGGAGTTTTAAGCTGGCTTTCAGTAGATAGAGGAGGGGAAGCCACGCTGGCAGATGGGGGCTCAGGACATACCAGAGGCAGCCTTTTCCGTGTGTGGAACCCTGCCCCTGCCCTAAATGGCTCACACACCCACTGATGTGTGTGGTGCCCTGCCAGGACTGGGAGAAGTGGCCCCCAAAAGAAGTCCGCAACTGACAAATCTCTGCATCCATCCCCACCCCCCAAACACAAGGATGGCCCAAGCCCAGGTCTGTGGCATGGTGGGGCTCAAGGTGGGGTAGGGGCCTGAGTCACAGCCTGGTGTGGTACTGCCCTGTCTCGGGAAAGGCCAGGTCAACAACCCATCACTCTGCCTCTGGCCGCCAGACATCCTCCTCGTCACGTCTCACACGTGGGGCCAGGGGGGTGTCAGGGCAGTGTCAGGGTGGTGTGGGCCATGTTAGTGCTAGGGCCTGTGCTTCAGGGCCACAAATGGGCAGGAGAAAAAGAATGAAGGGCTTCTCACTGCTGTAGCTGGAGGAGTTTGGGTTAGAGGGAGGAGAGACTGGATGGACGCCTGGGCACCTGGAGTGCCTCCTGGTATGTCAGGTAAGGGAGGCAACAGGTGCCACCAAGAACTGGCAGCTCCTAGAATCTGTCCCTGAAGTTGCTTTTTCTAAGGAGGGTCACCCTCAGGGCCTCAGTATCTGCACAGGCCCTTGGGCCAGGTCTTAACCTCCAAAGGTGGCCCACTGCTTTCAACCATCAGGCCCCACATGGGTCTATGTACCCCAGACCCCAAGAAAGGCGGAGGCTCTGGCTACCCAGACCACTCCGCAAAAGTAAATGGTTCTGTGGGTTTCTCTCCTCCCCTGCTCCACTCACTGATTCCCAGACTTCCACCCTAATGGCCAGGCCTCCTTCCAGACCTAGCCTGGGTGAAGGGGACTCCCAGGGGCGGGGATTGAGGCCCAGGAGGGAACAGAGAGCACGGCGCTTTAATTGGAGGTAATTAGTTAATTTACTCTGAAAGCAGTAGGGGGAGGGGATGGGTCTGTGTCCTAATAGGGCTCAAACTCTGCTGAGTCTCTTTCTGAATAGAGCTGACCACCCACCCAGGAGACCCACTCTTTGGCCCCAGGTCAGAGCAAGGCCCAGAGCAGACCTGCAGTGGAGCTGCAGAAAAAAAGCAGGTGCCTTGGGGTGGTGGGAACAGGCCTTTTGAGGTTAGGCAGGGGGGAACTGGCATGATTGGGGAGGTGCAATCTGGAATTGGAACTGGTTCCTCTCCTCTCACCTATACTTCCATCCCTCCCAAGGTCATTGCCCTCCCAAGTTGGGGGCCCACCCCCCTCCTATGGTCAGTGACCTCCCAGAGCTGCCCACCCTAAGGGCAGCAGGGCCTGAAGGCTAACCTCACTGCCTCCTGCTTCGGGAAGCCATTCCAATAACCAATAACCCGGGAAAGGGGCGCCAGAGGGGAGAGCCCCTGGCGGGCCCCAGGGGGGCGTGTCGTCGGGGCCGACGCGTCGTCGGCGGCAGGAGGGAGGCCGGGACGGCGTGGCGGGGACTCTGGGCGACAGCCTCCGGAGCCCCGTCTGAAGCAGCTGACCCGCTGGTGGCGGGCCAGGTCGCGGCGGGGCCGGGAGGCAGCAACGTGCGGCGCGGCATGTCGCGGCCGCAGCGGCAGGGAAATGTGGGGGCGGGCCGGCGCGCCGCCACCCCCACCCCACGCAGGCCCATTCATAAAACCCGCAGGCATTGCCCGGGCCTGGCAGCCTCCTCTCCTAATTGCAAACTCATTAAGGAGTTTGCATCTAATTTGCATGGAAATCATTTCCTGGCCCTAAACAGAGCAACTCCCCCTTCTTTTCAGATCCCTCTGCCCTGCTCTACGCATACAGCCTGTGAGAGGAGGTGGGGGGGGGGGGGGGTATTATCTCTGCCCTGAGCCCCCTCCCATGCCTCATTTCCCCCATCCTCCTGGCCGGGAGCCGGGGAGCGGTGTTGGCAGAGCACCCACCTAGCTGGGAGTCCTGCCTGTGCCCTAGGTGAGCCCGCCCTGCACCAGTGGGTCCAAGCAAGGGGAGGTACCCGCCAAGTCATTTGCCCCCCGGCTTGGCCATGCCCAGGGAAGGGAGGAGGCGGACGGCGGGCAGCCGCAGTAGCTGGTTGTACCTGGCAGGAGTACGGTTGGTAGGTGAGGCTGTTCGTGCCCAGCCTCACGTACGTGCCCCCACCCCCACACCCCTCACCCCACAGAACAAGCGCCCAGTGACTACAGAAACAGACACCCAGCCTCTGCTCACAAAGGCACCCACACCAGGCCAGCCATAATGGCTGCCGTCTTGGCAGCTACCCTCAAGGGCAGACAGATGCCTTCACAGGCCGTTTGGTTCTTCTCCAGCACCCAGACAGGGTTGGGGGGAAGGGGCTTCTTTTAAGACTTCTCTTAACACTTCTCTCTTAAGGCTTCTCTTAAGCCTCATAGAGGGGCTCCCTTCTGTACCCTAAATGCGGCCTCATGCCCTTCTTCTCCCACAACCCATATTCATGGAGGTCCCCCAAGTGCTGGGCCCTACATGAGGATCTACCCGGCTGAGGGGGACACAGGGGCCTCTAACCCAGGAGGGACAGTGGAGGTGGCAGCCCCAGAGAAGGGGGCACCTAAGTGCTTCCCCAGATGGGCTCTCTCCTTCCTGTAGTAGGTAGAATGTTCCCCAACCTCTGGGAAGGGGGGAATGGCATGGTTTAAACTGTTGGAAATGGAACAGAACTACCTGAAGTACCTGAAATCAGGTACTACCTGGGGCACTGTGCCCTGGTCCTGTATGTCCTGAGACAGTGTAAAATGCAATCACAAAATTTTCAGCATCAGGATCGAAAATTAAAACCTGCCTCTTGTCTGGATTATCTGGATCTCTCCTCAGACATGGCCCTGCTTCTGCTTCCTGTCTGCCCACACTCCCACCTGCTGTCCCTGAAGTTTCTCCCTTCCATTGCTAGGGCCTGGAAGGGGTGGGCAAGGGTGTTCTGGAACGCTGACCACACATTCATCTTGAGCAGAGTTGGACCAACACTCTCCTCTCATCTCCTAAAACAGTTGGGGCTAAAGTATTGTGTGTATATGAGTACAGAGGTACAGGAGGAAAATAGTAGGGCATCTATTTTTTTTTAATCTCCTCTTTTCACTTAGGTTGAGTGTGGTTTATAAGGTAAACAACATAAAAATATGCTTATATTACTAGTGTCTCTCAATAATGTTTTTTTATTGTTAGGGAGCATGGCCAAACACTCTTTGGAGACCACTGGTCTAGACTTCAAGTCTAGACTTGTGACTGCAGGTGGGGGGGGGGGGGGTGGCTTGTCTTGTCCCTCTTAGTATCTGTCCTTGAGAAGTGGTCAGTACAGAGGCCAGCAGGAGGCAGGAAGCCGGGACAGTGTATTGGATGAACAAAGTCTGCCCCTGGAATTGACAGGTAAAGAAATTGAAATAACTCTGGGTGGGGGAGTTTGCTCAGAGAAGCACATGGGCAGACAGAGTACGTCTCATTGCTGCTGTGTGTGCAGCCTGCGCATGTCCAATACCCACAACGAATCCAGACTCCACTCCCAGCCACCCCAGTGGATGTGGATGTGGTTCCTTCCTCTGCCTGCTGGCAGCATGACCTGTCTGAGCTCCTCTCTAGCCAGACAGCAGGGCCACCGGCCACATCCACTCCAAACCCAATGGGAAGCCTGCTGCAAGTTACCTATCCTAGGACTCTCTGGAAGTAAATATGGTGTAGGAGAAAGAATTTAGGCTCCAGAAAGCCCTCAATCCTTGTCCCGCTGGGTAACCTCAGGCCCAACACATAACCAGTATGAGCCTCGGTTTCCTTGTCTATAACATGGGACTAATAATCGTACTAACCCAGAGGGTTGTTGTCAATACTGAATGGCCAACTGTGTGTACAGAGTCTGCACATAGTAGGTGTTCAGTAAAATTACCCTATGTGTGCAGCAGGTGCCCCATAAAGAACCTGTTGAATTGGGATTTGCTATCAGCATGAGAGGGAGAATTCTGAAGGCAGACAAATGAGGCTTTGTACAACACCTTCCTGCAGAAATTAACAGCCATCCCACCATCCCAGGCCCTCTCCAAGCTCACCCACTCCCAGAGGGGGTGTGGGAGGGGAGGGATGGGTCCTCCTCCCTTTCTCCAGCCAGCTCCTTTTCCTCTTCCTGTGCTGCCTTCACTTCAAGCATGAGCTGAGGGTGACACCTGACGGCCATTCCTGTAGCTGCAGGACCCATACCAATGACACCACAATAAGAAAGGCAAGAGGTCTGGTGGGAGAGGGAGCCATTCTTTCCAGCACTTTCCTTCCACTTCACACCTCCCTTCCAGGGCCCAAGGAACCTCTAGAAAACCACCCCTCACTCCACCTGAGAGAGCTCTGACACTCGTACCTGCCTGAGGGGTGTGATGATCAAGGAGGCCTCTGCCCAGACCCTGCCCTGGCCCTAGGCAGAAAGCAGAAAGATGAAGGTTACTCTTCCCCCATGTGCATTCAGGGCCTTATAGGCATCATCTCATTCAATTCTTATCACTAGGGCCTATTATCACAGCAGGGAAAGCAGGTACAGCAAAGTTAAGCAACTTGCTCAGGGTCACACAGCTCCTAAGGATCTAAATGATGAAATGAATGGGACACCTGGTAAGCCTCCAGGTGACAGAGGAGGCCAAGAGGAAGTGGCCTGCCAGAGGGTTAGAAACACCAAGTTCCAACCCAGCCTTGCCCAACTAGTGGAGTGACCTCCCTCAAGGGCCTTCTGCTGGCTCGAGGGCAGTGGGGTGTTGGATAGAGCAGTGATTCTCAAACTGGCCCTCCCTCCATGAGAATTATCTGGGGAGAATTAAAAAAAAAATTAATGTTTATTTATTTTAGAGACAAGAGAGACAGAGCACAAGTGGGGGAGGGGCAGAGAGAGCCAGAGACAGAATCTGAAGCAGGCTCCAAGCTCTGAGCTGTCAGCACAGAGCCCGACGCGGGGCTCAAACCCACGAACCATGAGATCATGACCTGAGCTGAAGTCAGACACTCAACCGACGGAGCCACCCAGGTGCCCTGGAGAATTTTTTAAATACCAATGATTGCCCCAGCCCTGGCTGATGAAATCAGTGTCAGTACGAGTGGGGCTGAGGTATGGGTATTTTTAAAAATCTTTCTAGGTGATTCTAAATGAAGCTAGGGTTGAGATTGTGGCCTCTGGGAATTTTCCATCTTTAGACCTCCCTGCCCTCCAGAGGTCAGCTCCCCAGGGCTTCCCCTGTCCTGAGGGCTCTCCAGAGAAACCACGCCTTCCTTCCCCAGTGTTCTCTGGACATCTTAACGTGTCCACCCAGACCCCCAGGGCAAGCTGCCTCCTCACCCCTCTGTGGCCCCAGGGGGGAATACTGTCCATCAGCTCTTCCCAGAGGGGGCCCAGTGGGCTTGAGCCTCCTGAATCTCTGACCCCAGGCCTGGCCACTGTGATGGGGGCAGGGAAGGCCACTGAGAGCTTAACCCCAACAGGATGAAGGCGCCATAATTAGGGTCAGGTGGTTGGCTCAGCCTGCGGAAATCCCCAGCTTAGTAGGGATAGGGGGGCTTCAGCCTGGGAGGGGAGGGGGTCAGAGCAGAAGTGAGGGGGCAGGGGAGCCCAGGCACGTGGAGACCCCAGGACCTAGCCCCTAGCCACCTCCTGGGAAGGCCCACTAGAAGCTCAACCCAGTTCACCTCACCCTGGGTCGCTGACCCCCAGGGAGACAGGAAAAGACTGACCAGCCCCCGAACCCCAAATGCCCCGCTGCTCCTTCGGGCTGGGGTGTGCCAGGATCAACTCCCAACCCCAGCCTTTGGTGGGAGGAGGAGGAGGAGGAGGGTACTGGTGGGAAAGGGCTACGTGAGTGTTCCCAGGGCAACACAGGCTTCTCTCTGGCCCATAATCCTCAGGCCTTGAGTGAAGGATCGCTTTCTTCTGTGGAATGTAACAGTGAGGGGACAAAATGGGGCAGAAGGAGAGGGGGGGGTGGAGGGAGCAGATTCCAGGGAATAAACTTTGCTGGAGGTTCTTGCCAGCCCCCAAATGGTGGCAGCTACAAAGAGAAATCCCCACCACCCCCAGATCACCCCAGGGCACAAGGTCTTGGGCTGGGCTGGCCAGGTAGCTCCCAACAGACCCCCACCCAGAGTCCCAGGGGGCCTGGGTCATCACCTTTGCTAACTGGGCATTTGTGAGGGAAGAAATGGGGTCTAAGAGATTAGAACCAGCCAAGTCACGTAGCATCAGAACCACACCCAGAAGCTCCAGCTTCCCAAGAGACTACCCAAGTGAGCCAGCAAGAACCAAAACCTGCTCCCACACTTACCTGGGCCAGAGTCCCTCTGCCCCCAAGCTGGGCACCCCTCCCCCCTGCCATCGGGGTCATGGGCTGGGCATGGCTGAGCAAGCAGGGGGCGGGTACATACCAGTCCACAGGCCATGATGGCTGGGACCAGGGGCCAGCCCACTGGCTCCCTCATTGAGATTCAAAACTTATCCTCCAGGAAGCCTTCCAGGCTGTTCCACAAAGGGCTGGTGGTGCCAACACGCACACACTCAGCCTTGACCTCCCAAAGGATGTTTTCCCCTCCCTTGACTTCCCCTGGCCCATCACAGAGGTCCTACATAGACCCCCGTTCTGCTAGCTCTAGGCTCTCCCAAGAACCCCTGAGGGCAGGACTGTGTGGGCACAAGGTACTGTGCCCAGCCCAGCACCAGCAGCAGGGAGACTGGGGAACAAGAGTCTCTTAGAAAGGGGCCAAACTTGGGGCCCCTGGGTGCTCAGTCGGTTGAGTGTCTGACTTTGGCTCAGGTCATGATCTCACTATTCATGGGTTCGAGCCCCACATCGGGCTCTGTGCTGACAGCTCAGAGCTTGGTGCTTGCTTCAGATTCTGTGTCTCCCTCTCTCTCTCTGCTCCTCTCCCATTCTCACTCTCTCTCTCTCAAAAATAAATAAATGTTAAAAAAGAAGAAAGAAAGAAGGAAAGAAAGAAAGGGGACAAACTCAGCTGCAGTCACAGAACCTGGAAAGGACCTGCAGTGGGAAATCACCTCAAAAGGCATCTGGTTCTGGCTCAGCCCCCACCCCCCACACCCCGTGACCTTGCAGTTGTGGGATAGCCTTCTGTCTCAACACCTGCAGAGATGGATGTCCCTTCACGGATCCGTTCACTCATTCATTCACGCAATGCTCCTCACCCAATCATCTTCCACACCTCAGGGGCCGAGGCAAATTGTTTTCAAGGTCATTGCGGGGGTGGTATCTGTCGATCACCCTTCCTGGGCCAAGCACAGTGCTAAGTGGAAATAAAAGATCCCGGCTGGCAACACACCCCCGTGTTCATGTTGCGCCGTGGCACTTACAGTTTGCACACCCCATTATTCCTTTCAGACCCCAAGCAACCATCCTGGGTGGTGTTGGTCCTGCTCACTGGCAGCAGCTGAGACTCCAAGGGGGCATGTCTTTGCAGCTGGGAGAGGGGTGGCCTCAGGACACAGCCTGCACAGCTGCGCTTCCGGCCCAGCGCTCCCTTCACGCACCCACTGCCGGCCCTCTGCCAGCTGGAGTTCCCATGTGGGAGATAGGCTTTGCCCAGGGGAGAAGAGGGCTCCTAGCTATAAAAATAATAGTGCGGAAGAGTCAGACTCCCGCTGGGTCCCAGACACTGTGCCGAATCTGTTAGCGGCAGGGGAGTCAAGTGCTGACCCCGGAACTCCCACCACCTGTCCTCTGGGACCGGGCCCGCAACAGGGACCCGCACAGCTGGCACATGCATACGCGCACAGACACACCCAGGTGGCATGAGTCCCTGCACGTCCTAGGAGATGGGCTGTCCCGGCCCATTCACTCCCCTCTGATAACCCAGCAGCTTCTAGCAGGACACGCACGTACCTCCAGGCTGGTCACCTCGGGCACATGCCAGGCCAGCTGCCAGGGCCCAGATCACCAGCCCTGCTGGGCCCTAGAGCGTGACCTCCTCCATGGCTCACCCTGTTCGACCTCAGGAAGGGGCGTGACCCCATGGGATGTGAGGTCCAGAGGCCCCACCGGCCCCTCCTCAGGGCCAGCAGGTGCTGCAGGGCTGGGGTCTAATGAGGAGCCTCAGGGACACCCCCCGCCAGGCTCCGTGCAGGCACCCAGCTCGTGGGCACACTCCAGGGAGATGCAGAGTAACAAAGAGAGGCCTGGAAGGGCTGACAAGGCTCTAGCAGGGAAGGGGGCGGAGGTGGAGGGGGGAGGCAGAAGGGAAAGTAGGAGTAAATCTGGGAAAGGTGGAGGTCGAGGTTTGGGATCAAGGAGACGCACAGAGAGGGCTTGGCCAGGGAATGCTAACAGGGCAGCTGGAATTTAGGAAAGGGAGGACCCGTGGGGCGTGAGCAGAGGCAATTAAGAAATGGACCCTGGAGCAGGCAGAGCTGGGTTAGAATCTTTGTCCAGCCACGTACAAGCTGGGTGACCTTGGGCAGGTGGCTTACTCTCTCTGAGCACCGTGGTATAATAGTACCTGCCTCATAGACTTGTGGGAAGTAAATGAAGCAAAACGCCAAGCACGGAGCCTGACACACAGGACCTGCTCGACTCATAGGAGCTGTTGCAAGGAAAATCCAAAAGGCTCTGAGGGCAAACCTGAAAAACAAGTCAAGCCTGCCCTGGGCCTAGCAGAAAGGGGGCTTAGGGAGCAGAGAGCCCGGGGAGAGACTGGGGCCATGGACCCAGGGCAGCCTCCCCACAAGGTCCTTGTCCCTTGAAGGGGATAGGGGGTGAAGAAGAGGGCAAGACAGCCACTGCCGCCATGTTGGCATCATTCCAGGGATTCTGAAAGGTCCCAGGAGTGCTTCTCTCCACCCCAGGCCCTCATCATTCACATGAGAGGACCTAGGTCCAGCGAGAAAAAGGAACTTGACCAAGGTCACTCGGAGACAGCAGATCTGCTAACCCCCAAGCCAGCCTCCTTTTCCTGGCGAGGCACCCTGGGCCCTGTTCAGAAGCAACAACCAGGGAGAAAGACCCCTCAACTCCATGAAAGGGAAAGACCTAGAAATCATATTCCCTGGAAATAAAGATGAAAAACTCCACTCCTATTCCCACTTGCTGAGGCCTGGAGAACACCCATACTTCCTCCGAAGCCCAGACCAAAGGTACTGCCTCTGAGAAGCCCTCCCTGACCAGCAATGGCAGTTGTGCAGGTGACATTCTGCAGGGCCCTCTCTCTGAGGCCTCCACCTAGCCACTGCTATAGTCAGTGGGTGTGTTTTGTTTTGTTGTGTTGTTTTTTCCCTCCACTGAGCTGGAGTTTTTGAGGCCAAGGGCAGGGTCTTAATCAAGTTGGAGGGCCCAGGTCCGACATCATGATCCAGCCTAGTGCTGCTGTGTGTGTGAACGAAGGAACCAGTTGGATCCAGATCTGCCGGGGCAAGGACACCCTAGGGGTGGGGACGGGGCTCTGGGGCAGCTGCCTTCCTGTCCTGGCCAGTCTCTCCCTCCCCCAAGCCTGAGAGCCCGTGCTAAGAACAAGTTCCTGGTGCAGGCTGTACCCTGTCCCGGATGCCTGGCATTTACCAAAAGGGCAGAGACAGTGAGAAGGGCCTCACCTGTGCCATCCACTCAGAAAGGAGCCGGGCGGCCGGCAGGAGGGAGAGGAGTTAGGTTTCAAAGTGCCCGAATATGACAGACTGATGGCGGAGGCTGGCCATCTCAGAACCTGCAAAGGATTAGTACCTAGATGAGATGATACAAGGGGCATCTGCAGAGCTACGGGAGGATGGCAACCCTACCCCCAAAATGGGCAAGAGATATGAGTGGGCAGTGAAGGGAGACAAGACCCCAAAAGCGAACACACATGAGAAGAGGTGCTGAAAATCACCAGACATCACTTCTTTCCAATGGATGGGCAAACATGAGAAAACTGGATAAAGCCCAGTACTGGTGGGGATGTGGGGACACGGGAGCCCTTTGCATGGCAGGCGTCGGCCCGATGGCACACCGTGGACTCGGGGTGGCCATGCTTAGTCAAGTGAAATACCAGGTGTCCTGTGACCCTGCAGCTCCCCTTGTGACTACATATTGAGAGTCTCAGGCGGGTCCCTCTGGTCCAGGCAGAGCTGGCCCGCAGCTCATTCCCTCCAGGGGGGTGGGCAGAAAATTGTGGGGTTGGCACATCATGGGATAAATGACAGCAGGTTGGAACAAAAAGTTTTTTTTTTTTTTTTTTTGAAAGGGAGAGAGAGAGAGAGAGTGGGGGAGAGAGGCAAAGGGAGAGGGAGAGAGAAAAAATCTTGGGCCCCATGCTCAGTGCAGAGCCTGATGCGGGGCTCAGTCTCATGATCGTGAGATCATAACCTGAGCTGAAATCAAGAGTCAGATGCTTAACTGACTGAGCCACCCAGGTGCCCCAACAAGGCTAGATTTTAAAAGAGTGCTGAGCAAAGGAGATTGTGACACAATGACATTAACCGAAGTTGTTCCAAAACAACAGTGCCTATTTGCAGGAAACATACAAATGGAAAGATCCACATCCAATATTGTGAGGGGGGAGAGGAGCGGTGTGGGGGGCTGAAAGGAATATATGCACAAACTAGACAGGCCAGTGATGCCCACTAAGCCTGTACCCGAGGGCCACAAAGGGGGATGGCCCCAAAGCCCTGAGCACAGGCCACAGGTGGAGCCAAGGGCCCCATGCAGGTGGGTCAGAGCCCTGCTGACCTCAGAGGTCACCCTCCACTCTGGCAGAGAAGGATCTTGGCCAAAGTCAATCCACTGCACACTCAGAGCCCACCCAGCATGGGCATCTTTCATGCCCTGGAAATGGAGGCAGAAGGAACCTCGAACCTATGGCAGTGGGGTTCCCCTGAGCTGGAGGCAAGGAGGAAGTGAGAAGTGAGTCCCTGACCTCCCAAAAGTCTCTATGATTAAGGGGCTTTGTACTTTTCTTGAAGGAGAGTCTTTATCTTCAGAGGTACATTCAGGGGCATCTGGGTGGCTCGGTCGCTTAAGTGTCCTGCTCTAGGTTGCAGCTCAGGTCATGATCTCATGGTTTGTGGGTTCAAGACCCCCATGAGGCTTGTGCTGACAGCTGTGGAGCCTGCTTGGGGTTCTCTGTCTCCCCCTCTCTCTGTCCCTCCCTTGTTCGTTCTCTCTCTCTCTCTCAAAATAAATGAACAAACATTAAAAAAAAAGAAAAGAAACATCTGTGAAATGATATGCAGCCTGAAGTGTGCTTCAAAATCATCTAAGGGTGGGGGCAGGGGAGAGTGGATAGGTTGATGAAAGCAGATTGACCATGAACTGATGGCTGCTGAGTCTGGGGATGGGTGCATGGGAGTTCATTATGCTTTATTCTCTACTTGTGATTGCAAATTTCTCTAATAGAAACTTAAAAAAGGAAAAAGTTCCCCCTAAGAGAGTCTATCATCTGAGGAGAGTAGCCCCTGAGCTCAGGGAGCTCCCAGTCTGATAGGGGAGACACAGCCCCCACCCCCCGCAACTGCCCCCCACCCTCTGTGTGGCCACGGCCTTCCTGCATCTTCTCAGCCTGCCTAACTGGTCAGGGACCACACGTGGGACAGAGGCATGGTCCTGTCACTGGGAGCTGAGCCCCCAGACCTGGCCTTTGTCACTGAGCCCCAAGGGTCAGGCACGGGTGCCACGCCTAAGCAGAGCTGGCTCTGGTTCTGGCTCTACCTGCTTGTGGCCTAGGTTCCTCACCTTTACAGCACCTGCCTGAGGAAATGCCCCGGGGGGTCCAGCTGTTATCAGTGGGGAGACGTCTCTGTTGACCCAGCCCCTCCCTGACCAAGTCTCCCTGTCCGTATTGTGGTTACTCGGCTGTTGCTGCCTCTGCCTCCCTGCTTGTATGATGAGGACCAGCGAGTTGGAGGCAGTGTTTCATAAATGCTCACACTGTCACCAGGACCAGGGGAAGGAGCTGGCCAAGGCCACACAGTCAGATAGTGGCAAAGCTGGCTTAGTCACAGGTACAGAACACTGAGCCAGCTGCCCCCTCACTCACTATGAGGCCTGTAGGCCGACAGACAGAGTGCCCTCGTTCCGAGTTAGGGTGGGGTCCCTGGGACAGTCCCCTTCAAGCTCCCAGTCCCACTGCCAGGACCTCTGACTCAGAGGAGCACCAGAAACTCCACGTGGGGGAGACGCAAGCCAGAGGGGGGAGGCTGGGGAAAGAGGGAGGTAGAAGCCTTTATCCTGCACCCCCTCCAGGTACACAGAGGGGTCCAGGGACATCTGTCCAGGAAACCAAGTCCAGACTCAGGGGCTCTGCCAAGAGCTGCTGGGTGAGTCAGGAGTCTTAGGCAGGCCTGGACACCCCTCTCGTGACAGTAGTAATAGCAGTCAACGCTTGTATAGTGCCTGCTGTGTACAAGGCAGAGTTTACAGATGGGAAAACCGAGGCATTGAACGATTAAGTAATTTCCCTCAAGTCACTCAGCTTGTAAACGGCAGAGCTAGGGTTTGATCCCAGGCGGGCTGCCTTGAGTCTGTGCTCTCAGCCACCCCAGTACACTCGCCAAGGGCAACAGTCTGGCTTCTCCTGAGACAGTTCTTCTGATTCCCCAGGGGTCTGGTGGCCGTTGACGTAAAGAGGGGGGGCCTCTATCACAAAAGGGCACAGGCCAATGGCCACAGCTCCTTCCGCCATGAGAGCCTGAGAGCTCCTGGGAGCCCAGATGGTGTAGAGACCGGGCAAGGCAGCAGCTAGAACCCTGTTTATACCACAACCCATGGGATGGGCTCTTCACCTGGGGCAGACCGCACTGCCCTGGGGCAGGACCTCCACTCATCTCTTGCTCTGGAAAGCAGAGTAGAAGGTAAGTGGGCAGGGAGTGACTGTGTCAGAGAGATGGGCTTGTATTTATTTATTTTTGTTCTTAATTAATATCATTCACAGAAAGTTAACCAAGAGGGGAGCACCCGGGTGGCTCAGTCAGTTGAATGCCCAACTCTTGACATCGGCTCAGGTCATGATCTCGTGGTCACGGGATCGAGCCCTGCGTCAGGCTCTGCACTGGGTGAGGAGCTTGCTTGGGATTTTCTCTGCCCCTCTCTCTCTCTGTGCCCCTAACCCCCTCTCAAAATAAATAAACCTCAAAAAAAAAAAAAAAGGTTAACCAATATCAGCAACAAATTCTTTGTGAAACACCCTCACAACCAGTCACCACGTGGGCCCTGGAGAATCTCTGTCCTCTACTGAATGGGAGCAGCTGAGGCCACCCCCTCCCCCCTCCTCCTGAAGCGTGGCCCTCTGCCAAAAAAAATGCCACACCGTGTAGTGGTGGGTCGGGAGTACGGACTTCCGGAGCAGAAGCCGGGGCTCTGGGTGAGTGCTGCCACTTCCACACTGAAGTGCAAGACCACATATTAGGTGACTTCTGGGCCTCGGTTTTCTCATCTGCAAAGTGGTGGTGATAATACCATCCCCTCACAGAGGGTTACGGGGTTGTTGTGGGTTGTGTTTTTTTTTTTTTTTTTTATTTTCTATTTATTTATTTATTTATTTATTTATTTATTTATTTATTTATTTATTTATTTTGAGAGAGAGCGAGAGAGAGAGACCAGAGGAGGAGCAGAGAGAGAGAGGGAGACAAAGAATCCCAAGCAGGCTCGGGGCTGCCAGTGCGGAGCCAGACACAGGGCTCGAACTCACAAACCATGAGACCGTGACCTGAGCCAAAACCAAGAGTCAGACGCTTAATAGACTGAGCCACCCAGGGGCCCTAGGTTAGGGGGTTTTCATGAAGTAAGGTATGTCAAGTGTTCAGCCTGGTGCCTGATACATGGTAGGTGTGCAACATTGGCTTCTTAGCGTTACCACTGCTGTCAGGATCAGCCCCAACCAAGCTGTGAGCTCGTTGGCGGAAGGAACCACATCTTGTTAATCATGGTCTGTCTCAGCATTTTGCACAGAGCTTGGGATACTGTAGGTGCTCCTGGCTTTAGGTCAAGTTCCCCAGAAGCAGATCCTGAGATGGGGAATCCCAGCTCGTGATTTCCTAAAGCAGTGCTCCCAGGGGGATCAGGGGCCAGGGGGACACTGAAGAGAGACTGGGGGAGGCAGGGGAGGCCCACAAGGGTGCAGAGGCTGGCTTCATCCTGTCCTGCAGGGGACTCTGCTGTGCACGTTACACCTCAGGGCTCTCCCCATGCCACGCAAGGGAACTGAGCCCTCTCTCACCTGCACTCCATTTGTTGGCTAAGAGCTACTTTGGGGGGCGGGGTGTAAACTTCCAGGCACTTCCACTATGCTCCAGGAGCTGAGTGCATTATGTAGAAAGAGAGCCTGCAGAAGGGAAAGCACACAGGGGGCAGGGAGGGTGCATGGAAATGGGAAAAGGGAGAGTAGCCCAAGACAGCCGACTTTGAGGATTAGGTGAAGGTGAGGAGAGGGTACACATAGCTGCTAAATTCATCACTCACGCACCCCCAGGGGAATTTAATGCAGTGTTCAAGGATGTCCGGCTACTACTTAATAATGACAATCTCCTCAGGGAAGGGGCAGCACATGCATTTGCCCAGTATAACGGGTCAGTTCACGTCTGTGAAGATAGAAGGATATGAAGATCAGGTCTTAATTACAGAACACGGTGACCTGGGCAATAGCAGATTTTTAGATCCAAAAAACAAAATTTCCTTTACGTTGGATCATTGACGGAAAGAAGCAAGTGACCCCCAGCCAGAGGATGTAGATGGAGGTCTGAAGTCTTGGAGAGAATCCTGTGACAGTGCTTTAAGGGCCTATGTGAAAGATCATTATTCCAATGGCTTCCGTACTGTTTACGCTAAAACTATAGGTGAGCAACAGATCATTACTGCATGTGTTGAAAGCCACCAGTTTTAGCCTAAAACCTTCTGGAATGGTCATTGGAGATCAGAGTGGAAGTTCACCATCATACGACCTACAGCCCAGGTTGTTGGAGTGCTTAAGATTCAGGTTCACTGTTACGAAGGTGGCAATGTTCAGTTGGTTAGTCATAAAGATGTACAAGATTCAGTAACTGTTTCGAATGAAGTCCAAACTGCCAAGGAAGTTTATTAAAATCATAGAGCATGCAGAAAATGAACATCAGACAGCAATTAGTGAAAACTATCAAACAACGTCACACACCTCATTCAAGGCCTTGCGCCGGCAGCTTCCGGTTACCCGCATGGAAATCGACTGGAACAAGATACTCAGCTACAGGACTGGCAAAGAAATGCAGAATGCTTAAAAGGCTGAATGTAGGATTCCTCAGTATGCGGAAAGAAAGGATTCGACATGCGGTCATATGATAAATCAGTGATTTATAAACAAGAGTGATATTTTGCAGGTTTTCTAGCCTCATGGAATACTGTTTAACCTTGACTCTTTTGTGTTCTCTGCCTTGTAATTTTCTGTTTTCACTACATTTAGTTGTATTTTTTTTTTTAATTCTGCCACATTTAATGATGGAGAAGGAGATCTATCCTGGAGTCATTTTATCTTTTAGAAATTTTTCCTAGCCATGAAGCCCTGTCATTGATATAGACAGGTAATACACTCAGCACTTTTCTATCCCTATCCTTCAAAGCACTTCTGGTACTTCCGTAGTTTTTACTGATCCACCAACTGCTAACGATGCTATGTTACAAACGTGCTGAAGGGAAGACACATTCACCCTCTCCCTCTGACTGCTTTGATCATCATTTATAGCATCCCATGACTGTAGTGTTCAAAAGTTTGGATAGGGCTTTTCAGGTCCTTTTGTGGGGGCAAAGGAAGTTTTCTGGAAATGCCATCATAGGCAGCTTCTCTGGGGAAGTTGCTTTTAAATCCAAAGACTTGAACCACATTCCCTGCACATGAACGTGTTTGCTTTTTTCTCTTCCCTCATTGTCTCTTTCCAATCTAGCACCATTATGGTTATAGACATCTGCATTTTTAGAAGAGTTTTACTCATTTACTATTCTTTTTTTTATTATTCAAGAACTGCTGACATACTAGGAATGCAGTAGAGTTGAAAACGTGAAAAAGTGCAGATGTTGAAGAATAGGTATCTTGTGCTTTAATACTTTGTGGCTGGATTGTACTATAAACAGATGATTCAAACAACTAAGTAAATCACAAACAAAACCAAGAAATGAACCAAAGTGAGAAGGACATGTCCCAGGCAGTATCTTTCTATTGTAACCTGTTATTTGAAGGGATACTAGGGATTTGTTCTAAACAGGATGGAAAACTGCTTCCAAATTACTTGTCCTCAGTCCTGCCTGCCAAGAACATAAACATAACTGTGATACAGCAACCCTTCCCAGGTATACTGGCGGGTGTATGTGTGATCTCAGAATACACGGGGGACACAGATATGGTATGACAGCTGGTCATGGTGGATTCATTTCCATTGTTTACACTTCTATGACCAGGCCTTAAGGGAAGGTCAGTTTTTAAAAAACCAAGTAGTGTCTTCCTACCTATCCAAATACATGTCAAAAGAGAAGGGTGCTTGTTTTTGCTCAGTAATATAGTTAAGCAAGTTTGTTTCCAAGTGACCTGTTGACCTATATAAGCATTTTTGTTTACTTCAAATAAAATATATTTGTATTAAAAAGAAAACGAAAAAAGAAATGGAAAAAGGGCCTCAGCGGATCTGCTATGCTCCAGAAACATCTTCTTGGTTGGCTGGAAATCAGTCCCAGCCCAGCCTCTGAAGGGTCACGGATCCCTGCTAGTCCAGGGAGGTAGAGGCAGAGAGGCACAGACCGCAGGGCAGAGGGCAACAGCTCTAACTTACCTGCAGAGTCCCAGCCTGTCAGAGCCAGGAGGGTCCCCTGAGCAGCAGCCTCTCCCCTAGCTGAGCAAGGGTGGGGCTGGGGCCGCCTGATGTGGTCTTGAGAGCCCCCCTGCACGTCCGGCATGGGTGCTAAGTTCTTCTCATGGGTCACTCGCTTCACTCTCATACAGCCCTGGATAGTATCCCGGTTTAGACACCAGGAAACTGAGGCACGCAGAAGGCAAGGGACTTGCCAGAGTTCCCCCAAAGAGTTCAGGGCAAAGATGATTAATGCGATTAGTCATTAGGAAAATGCAATCAAAACCCACAATGAGATACCATTTCACACCCACGAGGATGGCTATAAAAAGGAAAATAACCAGTGCTGGCAAGGAGGTGAGGAAATTGGAGCCCTCACATGCTGAGAACATATAATGATGGAGCTGCTGTGGAAACAGTTTGGCGGGTCCTCAATAAGTTAAACATAGAATTGCCATATGATCCCTATGATTCCACTCCTTGTATGGACCAAAAGAATCAAGAACAGGTGTTCAGATGGAACTTTCATAAGGATGTCATAGGAGCACAATTCACAACAGCTAAAAGGTGGAAACTACCGAAATGTCCATCAACTGACAAATGAATAAACACAATGCACTATATCCATACGGCAGAGTATTATTCAGCCATAAACAGGAACGATGTACTGACGCGTGCTACAACATGAGTGAACCTTGAAAACATCGTGCCGAGCAAAAGAAGCCAGTCACAAAAGGCCACATGTTGTAGGGGGCCATTCATATGAAATGTCCAGAATAGGTGAATTTGTAGAGACAGAGTAAATGGGTGGTGGCCAGCGGCTGGGGGAGGAGGCATAGGGAGGGACCATCTAATGGGTGTGGGAACTACATAGCAGGGATGTTGCAGAACCCTGTGAACATTCTACGTGCTACTGAGTTCAGTACACCTCAGTGTTTAGTTTATTTATTTATTTATTTATTTATTTATTTATTTATGAGGGGGTGAGGTGAGGCTCAGAGGGAATGTGTGTGTGTGTGTGTGTGAGAGAGAGAGAGAGAGAGAGAGAGAGAATCTTTAGCAGGCTCTGTGCTCAGCGCACAGCTGAACTCAACACGGGTCTCAGTCCCACCACCCTGGGATCATGACCTGAGCTGAAATCAAGAGTCAGATACCAGTCAAGTGCCTGGGTGGCACAGTCAGTTAAGCCTCAGACTCTTGATCTCGGCTCAGGTCATGATCTCACAGTTTATCAGTTTGAGCCCCCCATCCGGCTCTGTGCTGATGGCCTGGAGCCTGCTTAGGATTCTGTCTTTTCCTTCTCTCAGCTCTCCCCCACCATCTCTTTCAATAAAATAAAATAATAAAATAAAATAAAATAAGTTGGACAATCAACCAAGACACCCAGGCACCCCCTGAATTGTACTTTTAAATGGTGCAAATGGTAAATTTTATGTTACCTTACCACATTTTTTTAAAGTTTTTTAAAAAAGTGACTTTTTAAATTATCCTATGTCCTTATTTAACAAAATGAGATGCCAGCAACCCTTGCATCAGTTCCCAAAATGACTTTTTTTGCAATTTTGTTGGTAAATCCTCAAATCTAAGAAGCATGGTCCTGCCCGACCTGCCCGTCAAGTTTCCCTCTTCTGGCAGAGGGTGAATCGGGTCTCACTTACTCAGTGAGTGGGAGGAGGGTGGGGCCCCTGGGGACCATCCCTGGCAGGGTGGCTCTTTGCAGCCTGCCCGCCCCCCCGCCGCCCCACCCCTTCACACAGCAGCATCCTCACTGGCCAACCTCTGCTTACCCCGAGACTGCCTCCTGCATCCTGGTACCAGAGGCCTGTCCTCCAGCAGCAAAGGGGGACACGTGGCACCCTGCCACTCTCCCATTTACCAGACCTCTAGTTTGGCTTAAGAAGAGGCAAGCCATGGGGCTCCTGGTAGCTCAGCTGATTAAATGTCTGACTCTTGGGGCGCCTGGGTGGCGCAGTCGGTTAAGCGTCCGACTTCAGCCAGGTCACGATCTCACGGTCTGTGAGTTCGAGCCCCGCGTCAGGCTCTGGGCTGATGGCTCGGAGCCTGGAGCCTGTTTCCGGTTCTGTGTCTCCCTCTCTCTCTGCCCCTCCCCCGTTCATGCTCTGTCTCTCTCTGTCCCAAAAATAAATAAAAAACGTTGAAAAAAAAAAAATTTAAAAAAAAAAATAAATGTCTGACTCTTGATGTCGGCTCAGGTCATGACCTCACGGTTCCTAAGTTTGAGCCCTGACAGCACAGAGCCTGCTTGGGATCCTCTCTTTGCCCCTCCCCTGCTTGCTCTCTCTCTCAAAAATAAATCAACTTAAAAAAAAAAAAAAAATATATATATATATATATATATATATATATATATATATATATATATATGGGCAAGTCATGTTCACGGACCAATTTTCTTGTGAACCAAATGAGGCTTCATTAGACCGTGTGGACCACACTCATCCTGAGCAGCTCACAGCCAAGTTCTGAGGGGGCTGTGGGCATCACTGGGACCTCTTGGCCCTCTCCAAGTTTCTCAGACTAGCCCAGACCATTCTAGGTGTGATGCTGATGCTGAGGGCATAGTCAAGGCCTCTGATGCTACAGCCAGGAATGTACCACAAACTGCTCACTTAAAATCCTGTTTTGGGCTTGGCAGTAAATTAAGTGGCAGAGACCTAGGGCTTGTGTGGGAGGCACTGCTACTCCAGAAGAAACCATTAGAAACCATCAGGAGACCATGGGGAGCTGTGAAGGGAAAAGAAGGGAGAAGAACAAGGATGGACAGACAGACGGCAAACATGGCCTGAAGGCCCACTCTGGGCCAGGCACGGTGCTTGGTGCTAAGAGTAGAGCATGAAAGAGACATACTCCCTGCCAGGAGCAGGGACATACACCTGAATGCCTGATGAGCAGGTGGAGAGCCGGGGCCAGGACTAACACTTATCAAGCCTGGTCATCTCCATAATCCTGGAGACAGGAGATTCATCCTCAAGAGCTCACGAGCTGCCAACCAAGTCAAAAAGTAGGAAACTTCCAGACCGAGGTAAGACTGAGAAGAAAATAAACAGAAGGCGGGACAAAGCAAAATGGAGCCAGCAATTCAGGGGGTGGTTGCAGAGGGCCTCTCTGAGGAGGGGACATTGGAAATGAGGTAGAGGAGAAGGAAGAGCATTCCAGGTGGGGAACAGCAGGTGCGGGGGCCAGGAGACAAGAAAGGACCTAGCATGTTCAAGAATGAACAGTGTGTGGAGGCTGCTGTGGCTGGAGTGTGTACCCGCAGAGGGGCCAGAGACAGGTCAGGCAAGACCTTGCTGACTGCAGCGAGGAGCCTGGGTTGGGTAATGAGAGCTTCATTTGCATTTAGCAGATAAGGAAACTAAGGTTCAGAGAAGAAAATTTCCAGGGCGCCTGGGCGGCTCAGTCAGTTAAGTGACAGACTCTTGATTTTTGGCTCAGGTCATGACCTCATGGTTTGTGGGATCGAGCCCTGTGTTAGGCTCTGCGCTGACAGCAGGAAGCCTGCTCAGGATTCTCTCTCTCCCTCTTTCTCTGGCCCTCCCCTGCTCGCGCTCGTTCTCTCGCTCTCAAAATAAATAACACTAAAAGGAGAGAGAGAGGGAGAGAGAGAGAAGATTCCTCCACACAGTCTGTTGTCAAAACCCACAGGTCTTTATTTTCTCAACAGGCACTGGAAACCAGACAGTGATTAATGACAGCTGATTTAATGACAGGGGCCTGGAGGTGGCCAGTTCGCCAGGGAAGCCTTTGTGGTGGTGCTAACATCTGAATTGGGCCTTTAAGGATGAGGAGGACTTTACCAGGCAGAGAAGTGGGGAGGGAGAGTTCAAAGCAGCTTAAGTAGAGGGGAGACCGGAAGCACGTGGTCGGTTTGGGGGATGAGAAGCAATGGAGAAGAGGCGCCTGGGCGGCTCAGTCAGTTAAGGATCTGACTCTTGATTTCAGCTCAGGTCGTGATCTCATGGTTTGTGGGTTTGAGCCCCATGTCAGGCTCTGCACTGACAGCACGGGATTGGGATTCCCTCTCTCTCCCTCTCTCTGCCTCTCTCCTGTTCATGCTCTTTCTAAACAAACAAACATAGAAAGAAAGAAAGAAAGAAAGAAAGAAAGAAAGAAAGAAAGAAAGAAAGAAAGAAAGAGAGAATTGCCGAGTTGGAAGACAAGTGTGATAAGGCAGGTTGGGCCAGATTATAAGGGACTTGAGTGCCTATCAAGGATGTCTGAATTGACTCACAAGCAACGAGAAGCCAAGGAAGGTTCTTGAACAGGCTAAGCTGTTCTGTGCTTTAAGAAGATAACGCTGGTGCAGGAAGCAGGAGAGGCTGGGGATGGGGGGGAAGGGACAGCTAACATAAATAAGGGGACAGAATCTGAGGGAGAAGAGAAGAAGGAGGAGGGGAAGGGGGAGGGGGAGGAGGAGCGGGAGAGTAATGAGTTGTGAACTGCAGAGGGAGGTGAAGCAGGGTAGGACCCCCTCAAATCCCAGAGATCAAGACCACCGGCACTGCTGGTACCCCCCTGCCACCACTTCCAGCCGGGGACATACTTATCCTGATTATACATGACCTCCACAACCTGTCTGGTGGGTACTTGGGAGAGCAGAGGAGTTCAGGCCGCAGATAAGGAGGTATTTTGCAGGACCTCACCCCAGGACCCCACCCTGCTTCACTCCACCCACCCCTGGCCTGGGTCCATGGTCCATTCTTAGCCAGTGGCCCCAGGCCCTGGTGCCGGTGATCCCATCAACCCCAGGCTTCCTGTCCATGCCCACAGCCCCCAGGCCCATCTCCTTCCCTCTTTGCTTTCATGATGATCCTGCCAGATGATTCCTGCCAGGACTCAGGGATTTAGCATCTGGGCCTCACCCTCTGCCTCACCCCCTCAGGCAACACCTGCCCACCTGCTACAGCTGGTGATGAGGAGCTCAACTGGTCTGAAGCTTCCTCTGCCCCTGAACCAGTGCAAGCCCCCCAACCCTGGTTTGCCCACAGCAAACCCCAGCCAGCCCATCCCTGCCCCTCTGCTGAGGGGCCCAACCAGGCAACCCCTGCCGGGCCTGTCCAGACACCAGGATGGCGGCTTGGGCTCTGGGACCGGGGAGCTGGGAACCCTTCTGCCCACTAGATGTCGTGATGCGCACAGAAATGTAGGTTTTACAAGCCGGCCTCCCTCCTCACCTGCCCAGGGACGGAATTTTCACCACGCCCTTTGTCTTTATCTCGTTTTTTATTCCCACTCCTTGCCCCCACCCACAGCCAACCATTTGTATGTGTTCTTGCAAAACAGGTGCATGTATTTTGTAATTTCCTGTTTAGTATGTCATATATTTCTTTGTTTTCTCAGTACCCTATTTTTAAGCCCTATCTATGTTGCTAGGCCCCCGTGGGTACCTTCCACAGTTTCTGGCTGAGAGGGTGACAGGCACCCAGGTTCCCTCCAACGCCCCTCAACAATCCTGCCATGAGCGCCCTTGCACATGTCCCCTGTGGACCTGCCTAAAGATTCAAGGAGTGGAACTGCCCAGTCACAGGGTTGACCTGATGATTTGAGTCCTGCCAGCCAGCTCTCAACTCACCCAATTCATGGATGCTTACTGGGAAGAGACTCCAGGCCTCCACCTCCTGGACTGCCTGGCCTGGCCTCCCTCCCTCCCTGTGGGTGACCCTGAATCCCTCCAACAGGAATCTGCCTGGGCCTTAGGAGAGTTGGGGGATGGCTGTCCAGAGTATCTCAGTGAGAGACCTCAGGTCTCGCGGTCTCCCCTGGGCCTGCTCTGCCCACCTGTACTGAGTGCTCACCAAGGCCCCGCTGGCCCACAAGGGCCCCACGTCTCTGTCTTCAGGACTCTTCCTGGTAACAAGGCCCATTTTCTCCCTCTTCCCCTCCCAGAGAACTCCCTCAGTTTCCTGCTTCTTCCCAAGTTCTTTCTCTTCCTCGGCCCATCCCTTCTGTGTGATCAGTTCTTCGCTTTCTAGCTGTGTCTACGGGCAACTTTAGACTCTCCAAGTATCCTTGTCTATAACATGGAGATAAGGGATATCATTACTAGTAACAGACACACAGACATGATCCCTCCTCACCTCTGCACACAGCCCTCTTTCAGACTCCCTGCTGCCCTCCTTCCTACACATGGTCAAGTCACTTGAACTCCTCCTTCAGGAAGTCATCTCTGATTGAACCAGATATGGTTCCTAAGCCATGTTACCTGTCACCTAGTAAGAGCTCAAATGTTTTGTGGGCTGAAATTTGAAATCACAATAATGACTGTGATTCATCGATCACGTGCTATGTGTTAGGAGTACTTTATGCTACTTCACTCACACAAGAGCCCTGGAAGGCAGACATTAGCATCCCCATTTCACAGAAGAGGAAGTTGAGGCTCGGAGAGTTGAGGTGACTTACCCAAGGTCACAGGCAGATAATTGTCGAAGTCAGGACTGGAATACAAAATTGTCTGACATAAGGTTTTATGACCTGACCCCACACCACCTCCTTCAGAATCCCTTCCTCCTTTCTTTTTTCCTCCATATACCCAGTATGTATGCTGCATTTTAAAATGAGTTATTTATTTATTTATTTATTTATTTATAATGTTTATTTATTTTTGAGGGACAGAGACAAAGAGAGACAGAGCACGAGCAGGGGAAAGGCAGAGAGAGAGAGAGGGAGACACAGAATCTGAAGCAGGCTCCAGGCTCTGAGCTGTCAGCACAGAGCCCGATGTGGGGCTCGAACTCATGAACTGTGAGATCATGACCTGAGCTGAAGTCAGACACTCAACTGAGCCGCCCAAGAGTCCTTAAAATTAATTTTAAGTATACAAATAATACAGAAGTATATTCTCCTCGGAAACATTAAAGCACTGTAGATAGAGCTTTGTCATATTTGAACAGGATTTCCCACCCTCCCCATAGTACCCCCTACTACTAACTGTCCTGGATATGATCTCAGTCCTTTTCTAGGCATTCACACACATTTTTCTACATGTGCAGAAGTAAGTAATATTGTTAAGTGATTTTATTTTTACATAAA
This sequence comes from Panthera onca, assembly GCF_046562875.1. NCBI lineage: Eukaryota > Metazoa > Chordata > Mammalia > Carnivora > Felidae > Panthera > Panthera onca. The sequence continues at coordinate 41,868,172 of NC_138343.1, forward strand.
TGGTGTGTGTGTGTGTGTGTGTGTGTGTGTGTGTGTGTGTGTATCAATCTTCAACATGCTTCTCCCCACCCCACCCAACAATATGTCTTGGACAGCTACGTCTATTTACACCTACACCATTCTTTCTTGGAACCGTTGTACCTGGATCGGCTTTACCTATCAAACCGGCCCTTCCTGCTGGCTGTTCAAATTGTTCCCAGTTTCCATTATTAAAAACGGGGCCGTGGGGCACCTGGGTGGCTCAGTTGGTTAAGTGTCCAACTTCAGCTCAGGTCACGATCTCACGGTTCGTGGGTTCAAGCCCCGCGTCGGGCTCTGTGCTGACAGCTTGGAGCCTGGAGCCTGCTCACATTCTGTCTCTCTCTCTCTCTCTCTGCCCCTCTCCCACTCACGCTCTCTCTCTCTCTCAAAACTGAATAAACATTTTAAAAAATTAAAAATTAAAAATTAAAATGGGGCCAAAATGAACATCCTTGTACAGACTTCCTTGTACACTGTACCAGGAGGCCTTCTCTGTCACACTGTTACTGAACACCGCTGATGGGAGTTCTCAACCTGGAAGCCACTGAAGGCCTCGGGGGGCCTTGAACCCCTGAAATCATACATAAATTTACCTACATGTGCCTCTGCATGTTTGGACTATTCTGGGGAGAGGGGCCATAACCCTCACAGGTTTTCTGGTTTTCAGAGGCCCTCACAAAAGCTAAGAAGCACTGACCTATGTTAACTTTTGTGCCTTTACGAAATACCATGTTATGTGCTTAGAAGGACAAGGTGGACAACATAAAGCAGCTTCCCTCCCAGCGGTTTTGCTGACAAGGATTCCATCTACTGCTGAGACAATCTCTGGAGCCCAACCTAGCCCAAATTCTGGTGCCACCCCTCACTGTGGGCAACTAATGAACACCAGCCTCAGTTTCCACTTTACAAAGTGAAGAAATGCCTGCCTCATAGGACTGCTGTGAAAACAATAAGATCACCGGTGCCAAAGTGTCCGGCACATGCATTAGGCGCTGCTCTGTGTCCTTGTCCTTGGCTTCCTTACTTCTGGCCAAGATCTTTAGACAACCTGAACCCTCTCAAGGGCAGGGACTGAGCTCACCCAAAGTCTGCAATCCCCTTGGGCTCAGAGCCTAAATCCATTCTGGACAAGTTGGGATGCTGTGAGCGGAGTCCTCGCCCTGCCTCTGCGGGTCACACCACAGCAAAGCCACAGGACAAGCCCGGCGCCTGAAGAGGTTCTGCTGGGGGGACCTCTGACTGAGGTGGTATATGCATGTGTGTGCACGTGTGTGTGCATGCATGTGAGTACATGCGCATGAACATGGATGTGTTCATGGGAGTGTGTGTGTGTGTGTGTGTGTGTCCATGTGTGTTGGAGAGGCAGAGACCAAAGGTGAAGGCCAAGGTTTCCTAAGAGGCAGGATCCCCGGCTCTCCCCCCTTAAGGAGCTTCCAGGCTGATTTAACAAATATGCAATCACCTACTGTGTGCCCAACACTGCTTCCGTCCTCAAAGAATTCATAGGGGACAAAAGCAAGACAGTTGGGTTCAAGCAATATTTCCAGGTGGTGGCCTTGTCCCCACCCCTTAGAGTCAGACTCATAATTCCACTAGTGTAACCTCATACATGGCGCCTTGGAACAGAAGCGTGTTCAAGGGGCGCCTGGGTGGCTCAGTCGGTTGAGTTTCTGACTTTGGCTCAGGTCATGATCTCACGGCTTGTGAGTTCAAGCCCCACATCGGGCTCTGTGCTGTCAGCTCGGAGCCTGGAGCCTGCTTCCAATTCTGTGTATGTCTCTCTCTCTGCCCCTACCCTGCTCACACTCTTATCTCTCAAAAACAAATAAACATTAAAAAATTAAAAAAAAAAAAAAGAAGCAGCATGTTCAAGACCCAGAGTAGAAAAGGGTGGAGTCAACTCTATCCTGGGGCCACAAACCCACTGGGAGAGAGGGGGCATTTCCACTGCCGGGCCTTGCCAAACCTGACCCACGATGTCCCCCGCAAGGCACTCTCCTCCCTTTCCCACACATGGTCACTGAGCCTTGCTCAGTGCAGACCCCTCTTCTGCACAGGCAGGAAACCATCGGGGCCCAGCGCCCTAGTGCACTACCAACCCCTTCTCCATTCTCAGCTTTCTCCCCCAGGTGGGCAGCTGGTCCCCATCTTTCCCACCCCTACCCCACTCTCAGCAGACAGCCTCCCTCTTACAAGGCTTTCAGGAGTGAACCCTTCAATGTCCTGCCCGCCCAAACCTATACAAAAACTGACCTCCCTGAGCGCCCAGCCTGCCACCAGGCTCAGGGATCAGGTGTCCCTTCGCTTGTTCGGGCTCCCCTGCTTCCCCCTCTGTTGGGGCCTCCTTCCACCAGTCACCATGCCTCCACCTCCAGCAACAACTGCACAGGCCCAGCACTCCAGCTCCATTTCCTGGCCCAAGGACCTGAGACAGCGGCTCCACCAATCAGAGCTTCAGTCCCCACGTCAGCACAGAGCACAACCCAGGAACACTGACAGAACCGACCTGCTGAGGTTTTGGGAAGATGAGATAACATCAGCACATGAAATGCTCAGAAGTGGGCTGGCAGGCAGGGAGTGTTCACTAAATGTGATTGCAATTGCCCTAACCCCTAGGCGACACCCACCTGCCACAAAGGCACTTTCTGGTGATCACTAGGTGCCCATGAATGCAGTCCCCCTGCGTGGGACGGCACCGATAGCTGCCTACCTGCCCCGTCATATCCACTTTTGGTCTAAGTCAGAGGACCTTCCCCCAATCCAACCCTCCCAGGGCCTCTGCCCATCTCCACCCGAGGCCCAGGCTCTCCATCAGGCAGCATTTTGTTATACTTTCCTCCCAGGGGTCACTTTCCTTGGGTCTGGGCATCACTAGAAGGCCTTCAGAATGAAACACAGTCCATGCTATGGGGTCTTCTCATGCTGATAATATTGACCTAGTACTTACCAGGTATCAAAAGTTCCAAAATAACAGAAGTAAAACCAGTGAATCATCCAAGCAGTAATTTTTTTTAATGTTTATTTTTGAGAGAGAGAGAGAGAGAGAGAGAGAGCGAGCATGAGTGGGAGAGGGGCAGAGAGAGAGAGAGAGAGAGTTACAGAATCTGAAGTAGGCTCCAGGCTCTGAGCTGTCAGCAGAGCTCAACGTGGGGCTTGAACTCACGGACCAAAAGGTCATGACCTGAGCCAAAGTCAGATGCTTAACCGACTAAGCAACCCAGGCGCCTCCAAGCAGTAATTAATAAAAGTTTATTGTGCACACACACCAAGAAGACAGTTTACAAACCAGCGCTCAGCACTCCCAAAACATGGTATGAGGGAGGCTCCAGGGTGTACTGTTTTAAAGCAGTTTACACAGTGAGAAAGCAGTGACTGTTTATTCTGCACAGTGACTGGTCATATTAGACTCCTTCTTAAATGACTGGGAATTAGAGGTTACTTCCTATCAACCTTGGGAAAGTTTCAGTTTTGCTTGTGATTTCCAGAGGCATAAGCAATGGCCCAGGTCAAGTTTGTCGTGCAAAATAAGCTCAATTAAGCTTTGCTTGTATGACTAACCTGGTTTTGTCTGCTCAGGGAATTTTAAGTGTTTTTGTTTGTTTGTTTTTAATGTTTATTTATTTATTTTGAGAGAGAGAGAGAATCCCAAGCAGGCTCTGTGCTGTCAGCCCTAAGCCTAACACAGGGCTCAATGTCACTATCTGTGAGAGCCACCCAGGTGCTCAGGGAATTTTCAACGCTGGTCTCCATTTGTTTTTGATTTTCACATATGCTAGCATCTTCTTACCAAAGACCCCCTCACAGCAAGGAGGAGAATCCACCTGTCTACAAACTGCTCGGGTCTCTCCCAACCTAAAGCATCTCTCATGCTGTCCTCTCTCCTCTCCCCTCATCAAACAAACTTCTTGAAGAAATTCTCCTCCCTCCTCGTGACCGTCTGCTTGCTCTCATCCCTCCTCGCCCCACTGCAGACTGCCTCTGACCTCCCTCCACCAGTGACAACCATGTGGTCACTTCACCCGACCCTCTGTAGACCTCACCCCAGATGCAGACCCCCATCTGACAAGTGGGGTGACCACTTCTTCCTCACACCTCACCTCCGCGCCTCCAGGACTCCACTCCCCAGCCCTCCTCCTCCTCCTCCTTCCCATTTCGTGTTGATCTCCTGCCCAGCTTCCTCCTCCTGCACCCACTTCTTAAATACCAGTACTCTCCAGTCTCTCCCCTTCCTCTCCCTGAGGGTGGGGAGGCGGGGGGCAATGGGTTTCCCGATGCCTCTGAAACCTTTCATCTGTTCTCTCCTTGACCTTGTGTTTAGACGATGTCCCCCCAACACTTACAGCTCAACAACCAGAAAAGAGCTTCCTTCCTCCTCTCCTCTCCTTTCTCAGGGACCCACCAGCCCCCCAGGCTGCAGACCTAGAAGGCACCCTGGCCTCTGTCTACTCCCAAATGTTCACCAGATCCTGCCCATTCCACATTTGGGCAGTTCAACAGTTGGCTGGCCCAGTAGGTTTAAGACCCAAGGTGCAGGATGCATGGATGCCCTTTTATTTCAGGAAAGTGGCTCAGAGGAAGGCAACTGAGCAAGCCCCACGCCTCTAGTCACAGGTAGTCGGGCCTGGCCTCCAGGTGGCCCCAGCTGCATCGGGGATGCTGCAGGCAGCTTCCTCTCCCTGCCTTGACCCAGGCCACTGCCAGTCACCCTCTGAGCTTGCCTCGCTCCCCGCCACAGGCACAGCTGGCATTTGCCCCATGCTCAGCGGCTCCCCTCCCCACCCACTCTCCTGTTTCCCACCACACAGTTCCTCTGAACACAAACCTCAGCCCTCAATAACCCATCCCCACAGCCCAGTTGTGCTGTCTTGAGTTTCTAGACCCCTGCCCTGTCTCCCAACATGACTCCCCTATTCCAAACTGTCTCAACCTGCTAAATACCTATTTCCCCCAAATATGTCCTGAATCCCATCCTTCATCCCTGCCTTGCCCTACCCTGGTGCTCTTACCATCTCTTCAACTTACTGATTCCCCTGCCACCTACCTGGCCCTCATGCCACCCCTTAGAGAGGTCCTCCGCACAATAGCCTGGCCCAACTTGACAAATGCAATCTGTGATGAGGAGCTCTGGGGGCATTTGAAGCCAAGTGGTGAGGAGGTCAGGGTCCCGGGGCTGGTGCGGCCCTGCCAGCCTCCACACTCACTGCTGGCCTCCAGGGTCCCCAAACCATTGGCAGGTCATGGTCCCTCTCACTCAGTGTCATACATCTGGCTTTGGCTAGGATGAAAGTAGCTTCCACTTTAGATGTCACTTGACCAATCTTCTGGCTTCCAGGAATCTCTTCAGGAAGTCTTTCTGGGTCCCCCAGACCAATGGCTGCTGAGGCAGAAGCTTCCTGACACTTCCCATAGAATGAACCAACCCCATCACCTCCCAGGAGCTTCTCCAGGGCAGGGACCATTGTTTGCCATCTGGGTTCCCACGGTCCATGTTTGTATCCGGCAGGGTCCTAGCAGGTCACAGGTGGCCCACTCCAGTCAAGATCATCTGAAGAGAGTTAAACAAAGGTGCAAGCAGCACAGTGGGCTCCATGGTGCCCCAGGGGCACAGCTCTTGGAAGGAGAGTGGCAGAGCTGCTGTGAGAGGGGACTGAGGGTGCGGCCAGCCCTACAGGGGCAGGGGACCATGACAAGTGCTCCGTACCCATCCTGTGCACTCCTGTTAGCGCTTCCCACTGGCCAAACCCAACTGGAAGTCAGAAGGCATGGGAGTCCATACAGGTTACCCTCCAGGACATAACTAGGCAGAAAGGGGGCATGAGGGGCCTCAAAGGGCAAATTAAAAGATGTCCAGCCGGGGGCCCAAAAAATGCCAGTTGATCCAAACTAACTGATGAGGTGTGTGAGCAGGGCTCCATAAGATGACTGACAGCGTCTCCAAGAGGAAAGGACACTCCAAGCTGAACATGTGCAAAGGCACAGCTGTGGGCTCGTGTGGCTCACCTGGGCGTAAAGATACCAGCCAAGAAGGAGGGGTTCGAGAAACAGAGCCAGTTCAGGTCTCCACGCTGATGGCACCTGGCAGGCAGAGCTGTTTAGTCGGCCTATACAGGACTTCCTTGGCCTGGGTTTTGCAGGTGGGAATGGGTTCAGAGAGGCAGAGGCAGCCTTTCGTGGGGCTGGGGAAAGACCTATGCTTGATAAATCATTCAGCAAACACTGAGAAGCGACCTGGTAACTGGGTGCCGAGAGCTGAGCCGTGAGCCAAGACCAGGTGCCAGCCCCAGGGAGCCCAGTCAGCTGGGCACAGAATGCAAGGGGAGGCCCACTTCCTTGGCCAGAGTTGAAGCTCAAGTTGCAAGGGACAGGACACTGTGCTGATAAATAAGGCAGGGAGCAGGCCTCCACCAGCAGGAAGCACTGCCCTTGGCTGGCTGGCTGGAACTGACCTCAGAGAAAACTGGAAGCAACTGTGGGTATCTGCCATCCAAATGATGCTTCCAGGAGACAACTCAGCTGAGGGAGGGCACGTTACCAAGGAAGATTTCCACCACAGATCAGTGCAGCAGAAGGAGCGGGAGCTGTGAGGTCAGACGGGCCTGACTTCAAATCCCAGCCTGCCACCAGCCTGGATTTGCTCACTCACATATCAGGCACAACACTCACACAGTGTCATCGCAAGGGCTACTTGGAACACAAAGTGTAAAGTGCCTGGCACAAAATCAGCCTCATACATGGGTTACTCTTCTCTGTTCCTACCACCATGTGCTACAGACCCCAGGCTGAAAGAGGTATGATGTCTACACCGAGAGCCGTCTCTGGTGGGCGGCTGCATTGTCACAGTGACTCGGCAGCAGACAGCAGCATGTCGGGACTGTGTGGGACCCCGGGCTGGAGGAGTGCCACCCTGCTCTAGGAAAACGGGCAGCACTCCATGAAAATTAATAATAAATAAGGAAAACGGGACAAACCCAAAGGGATTCCAAAGTTGTAAGATCTGTGAGGCAGCAAGGCTGCTGGTGCCACCACTAGGACAGTTGTGGAGAATGGGGGCGGGGGCAGGGACAGAAGCCAAAGCTCTGAGAAAAGCAACTAGCCTCAGTGACCTAACCCATGAGCAGGTGGCTCAGCCCAACCTCCAGCCATGCCCTCAACCCGAGCCCACAGCTGAGACCCAGTCCAGGGCCCAGTCCTCTGATGGTGACTCTGTCGGTCTATTTCTCAACGCTTCAGGAAGCTGCAACCCTTCTAAATCCCCCACTACCTGCTGCTCTACCTTTAGGGCTCAAGCCAAGGCAATGGCAGATACACTGTGGTCAAGTACAGAGTTTCATGGATTTCAGTGTTAGAGGGTTTCACTCCTCTAATTCAACACCATTATTTAGGAACCAGTGGTTCACTGTGACTCCCGGATGTCCTCTGTTCCCTCATGCACGACTAGTCTTACCCCAGGGTTTCTTATCCTTGGCATTATCAATACTTGAGGCCAGATGGCTCTTTGTTGTGGGGTCTGTCCTGTACATCATAGCATGTCTAGCACTGACCCTGGTCTCTACCCACTAGATGCCACCCCCAGTTGTGACAACCACCAATGCCTCCAGATGTTGACAAATGTCCCCAGTTGAGCACCACTGCCTTATCCTTTCCACAGCTTTCTTTTCTCCTAAACAGGGTGAAGATTTAAAAAATCTTGGGGCGCCTAGGTGGCTCAGTCGGTTGAGTGTCCGACTTCCGCTCAGGTCATGATATTGTTGTTGATGAGTTCGAGCCCCACGTCGGGCTCTGTGCTGATGGCTCGGAGCCTGGAGCCTGCTTCGGATTCTGTGTCTCCCTCTCTCTCTGCCCCTCCCCTGCTCTTGCTCTGTCTCTCTCTGTCTCAAAAATAAATGAACATTAAAAAAAAGATTTTTTTAAATTCAATTTAGGGGTGCATAGGTGGCTCAGTCAGTTAAGTATCCAACTCTTGATTTCAACTCAGGTCATGAGCCCATGGTTTGTGAGTTTGAGCCCCACACCTGGCTCTGTGCTACCAGTGTTGAGCCTGCTTGGGATTCTCTCCCTCTCTCTCTCTCTCTGCCCCTCCCCTGCTCACCTGCTCTCTCTCTCAAAATAAATAAACTTTTTAAAAAATTCAACTTTAGTAAGAAGCTCATTTACTCAATATCTTCCTGGGTGGGGATCGTGGAGGAACCAAGATGGAAGAAGGTGGAAAAGCTCTGTCAACAAGAAGCAACTAACAGCCTAGGCACTTAATGCTGAAACCAACTTCTGGTGGCACATTGTCACTCTGTCACATGCATCTCTTCCTTTCTTTTCCATTCTTTCTGTCCCCTAAGACTGAGGACTGCTGACTGCTTCCAAGGACATCATTTAAATCCGATGAACTTGAGGCAAAGGTTGAGCTATGTATGTTCATCTCACTCCTTCCATCCATCCCATAGACATTTGTCCAGCCTGAAGGGACTGCTGTCCTCTGAACCCTTGTACAAACAACTGCCTCACAAGCCACCTTGTAACTCTCTTAATTGTTGCCTAAACATTTGAAGGTTACTAAAATTTTTGTATGAATGAAACCAAGTTTAGGAGGGGGGACAGTATTTTATTGTTTGGGAAAAAAAGAAAGCAAGTTCCAGTAAACGGTTTCCTTTTTCATCCTGGCTAGTCCTGGAAAGAGGTATCAGAGGTATGGCCAGAAGCCCCACTCATCATGGGTTCTCTCGAAGAAAGCACATACTGATGGTTTGGACATGAATGTGAACTCCGGTTTCGCAGGGTTACCAGCATGGGCAGACATCCTATGAGGGGGAAACTCTGGGCATCCACTGTGTGGATGAAGTCCATGGGTAAGGATCTGCACAGAGACGTGAGACACTGTCCAGCACTCGTCCTTGGAAATACTCCGTAAATGTCTCAATTTTTGCCCATTCCTACACTAACCATCTAAACACAGACTCCTAAATTGAGAATCCAGATTTTAACCTTTGAGCTGTCAATACTCTTGTGTACCTACTGAGCACCCGGGAGACAGCAGAGAACAGGACAGACACTCCTGAGTAATTGGGCCTGCCCAATTACAAAGTGGTCTGAAAAGTGCCATGCTGAGGGGTACGAAGCACGGCGGAGGCCCCACAGATCATAAAAGGAACGCTGGGCCCAACTCCACTGCGTACTCAGTCAGTTTTCTATCTATGAAATAAAGACCTAGCACCCAGAGTTGTCACCGAGGCCGCAGTCACAGAGCGCAAGGCTGGGAGACGCTGTTGCAGTGGGTGCGAGGGAAGACCACCGAAGGGAGAGCTCCCCAGAGGCAGGGGTTTGCCAGTGGCGGTGTCCACAAACCAAGCGGACCCCTGGGAGGAAGTGCCCTGCTACTCAGGGGAAGGAAGAAAAGGCAGAGAGGTGGGCTCTGAAGCGCTGGGACCCCGGGGGCGGACGCAGGGTCCAGGGGAAAGGCTTCAGCCCACGGCAGCAAGAGCGCCCTGCCTCCTCCCCAACCAGCCCCACGGCACCCCCGCCCCACCCATCCCGGTCACCCCACACGCCTAGGAGTCTCCCAGCTCCTCACACCAATAACTGCTTTCTGCCCCAACAGGTTGGGTGGGTGTGTGGCCCCTTCCAAAAATGGTTTTCAGAAAGTTCACCATATTTCTAAGCTCAGTGGTGACAGTGCTCAGTGATACTGTGAGGTGCAGCGAAAAGAACTGGACTGAGAACCAGAAAATCCTAGTTCTCATGCTGAAACTGCTTCTTTTGTCTGTGAAATGTGGGGAGATCCTCAGTCCTCCAAGTCATAGTGAAAGATTCAAACCACACCAGTTTTCTTTTGAAATAAACTCAAGCCACAGTGGGTTAGAGCTGACATGGCCCGTGAGAGAGGGACCCTATGCTCCCAGCCGGGTGTCACAGAAAGGAAAACTCAAAGTACATGCTAGACGAACAGTAGTTACTTAGGAAGCACAGAATTCTCCTTTCCTTTTTTTTTTTTTTAATGTTTATCTATTTTTGAGAGAGAGAGAGAGAGAGAGAGAGAGAGAGAGAGGCATGAGCAGAGGAGGGACGGGGCGGGGGGCGGGGACAGAGGATCCAAAGTGGGCTCTGCGCTGACAGCAGTGAGCCTGATGCAGGGCTCAAACTCACAAACTGTGAGATCATGACATGAGCTGAAGTTGGACATTCGACCAACTGAGCCACCCAGGTGCCCAAAGTTCTCCTTTCTTCTTTTTAAAATTTTTTTTTTTTTAACATTTACTTATTTTTGACAGACAGAGCAAGACAGAGCACGAGTGTGGTAGGGGCAGAGCGAGGGGGGTACACAGAATCCAAAGCAGGCTCCAGGCTCTGAGCTGTCAGCACAAAGCCTGATGCGGGGCTCGAACTCACGGACCGCGAGATTGCAACCTGAGCCGAAGTCAGCCGCCCAACCGACTGAGCCCCCCAGGTGCCCCCTCCTTTCTTTTAAACGCTCACCACAAACTTGAACAGACATGATTTATGAATTCAACACTTACTGCATGTCTACTGTGTGCCATATGTTAGAACAGAGTTACAAACACTACAGCCACATTCCTGAACTGGAGGAAGGAAAGAATACAAACCAAGCCCAGGCCGTGGGGCCAGGGGAGGGACAGTGAGAAAGGCACAGCCAGAAGCAGGAGCGTGGGCAGCAGCGAGCAGACTGAACAGCTTCAGCTCCTGCCATCTGAACCGTCCGGTCCCCAGCCAGCTCAGAGCCACAGGCTCAGGGGACCCACAGTCTGGGCACTGACTAATGGGAGCACATTTCAAACACAGGTTTGATTTTATCATTAGAAATTTTTTTTTAAAGGCAATAATTCCTTTTTCTTTTATCCCTATCATTATTTTGAAAATGTCAAACCTAAAATAAATTGAAAGAATAGTATAATCCCCATATACTCCTTTTAGATTCACCAATTGATAATTTTCTACAGATATCAAGACACTTAATTCCTAAGTACTTCAGCATCTGGCTTTTTAAAAACATAAATACATGACCTTCCAAAAAATGGAAATGGGAGGAAAACTCCCAAACTCATTCTATGAAGCCAGCATTACCTTGACTCCAAAACCAGACAAAGACCCCACTAAAAAGGAGAACTACAGACCAATTTCTCTGATGAACATGGATGCAAAAATTCTCAACAAGATACCAGCCAACTGGATCCAACAATACATTAAAAAAATTATTCACCACGACCAAGGAGGATTTATACCTGGGGTACAGGACTGGTTCAATATCTGCAAAACAATCCATGTGATACATCACATCAATAAAAGAAAGGACAAGAACCACATGATCCTCTCAATAGATGCAGAGAAAGCATTTGACAAAATACAACATCCTTTCTTGATAAAAACCCTCGAGAAGGTAGGGACAGAAGGATCATACCTCGAGATCATAAAAGCCATATACGAAAAACAAACTGCTAATATCATCCTCAATGGGGAAAAACTGAGAGCTTTCCCCCTAAGGTCAGGAACACAACAGGGATGTCCACTCTCACCACTGTTATTCAACATAGTATTGGAAGTCCTAGCCTCAGCAATCAGACAACACAAAGGAATAAAAGGCATCCAAATTGGCAAGGAGGAAGTCAAACTTTCACTCTTCACAGACATGATACTCTATGTGGAATACCCAAAAGATTCCACCAAAAAACTGATAGAACTGATCCACGAATTCAGCAAAGTCTCAGGATATAAAATCAATGCACAGAAATTGGTTGCATTTCTATACACCAACAATGAAGCAACAGAAAGAGAAATCAAGGAATTGATCCCATTTACAATTGCACCAATAACCATAATATACCTAGAAATAAATCTAACCAAAGAGGTGAAACATCTATACACTGAAAATAATAGAAAGCTTATGAAGAAAACTGAAGAAGACATGAAAAAAAGGAAAAATATTCCAGGCTTATGGATTGGAAGAACAAATATTCTTAAAGTATCGATACTACCCAAAGCAATCTACAAACTTAATGCAATCCCTATCAAAATAACACCAGCATTCTTCACAGAGCTAAAACAAACAATCCTAAAATTTGTATGGAACCAGAAAAGACCCTGAATAGCCAAAGAGATCTTGAAAAAGAAAACCAAAGCTGGAGGCATCACAATCCCGGACTTCAAGCTGTATTACAAAGCTGTAATCATCAAGACAGTATGGTACTGGCACAAAAACAGACACTCAGATCAATGGAACAGAGTAGAGAACCCAGAAATGGACCCACAAACGTATGGCCAACTAATCTTTGACTAAGCAGAAACGAATATCCAATGGAATAAAGGCAGTCTCTTCAGCAAATGGTGTTGGGAAAACTGGAGAGTGACATGCAGAAGAATGAACCTGGACCACTTTCTTACACCATACACAAAAATAAACACAAGATGGATGAAAGACCTAAATGTAAGGCAGGAAGCCATCAAAATCCTAGAGGAGAAAGCAGGCAAAAACCTCTTTGACCTCGGCTGCAGCACCTTCTTTACTCAACACGTCTCCGGAGACAAGGGAAACAAAAGCAAAACTGAACTATTGGGATGTCATCAAGATAAGAAGCTTCTGCACTGCAAAGGAAACAATCAGCAAAATTAAAAGGCAACCGACAGAAGGGGAGAAGATACTTGCAAATGACATATCAGACAAAGGGTTAGTATACAAAATCTATAAAAAAAACTTATCAAATTCAACACCCAAAAAACAAATAATCCAGTGAAGAAATGGGCAAAAGACATGAATAGACACTTTTCCAAAGAAGACATCCAGATGGTCAACCGACACATTTTTCGAAAAAATGCTCAACATCACTCATCATCAGGGAAATACAAACTAAAAACACAATGAGATGCCACCTCGCTCCAGTCAGAATGGCTAAGGCGAGGATGCAGAGAAAGAGGATCTCTTTTGCACTGCTGGTAGGAATGCAAACCGGTGCAGCCACTCTGGAAAACAATATGGAGGTTCCTCAAAAAATTAAAAATAGAACTACCCTACGACCCAGCAATTGCACTACTAGATATTTATCCAAGGGATACAGGTGTGCTGTTTTGAAGGGGCACATGCACCCCAACGTTTATAGCAGCGCTATCAACAATAGCCAAAATATGGAAAGAGCCCAAATGTCCATTGATGGATGAATGGATAAAGAAGATGTGGTATATATTTACAAAGGATTGTTACTTGGCAATCAAAAAGAATGAAATCTTGCCATTTGCAACTACGTGAATGGAACTAGAGGGTATTATGCTAAGGCAAATAAGTCAGTCAGAGAAAGACAGATATCATATGACTTCACTTGTATGTGGAATTTAAGATACAAAACAGATGAACATAAGGGAAGGGAAACAAAAATAATATAAAAACAGGAAGGGAAAAAAATAGGGAGGGGGACAAAACATAAGAGACTCTTAAATATACAGAACAAACTGAGGGTTGTTGGAGGGGTTGTGGGTGGCAGGGATGGGCTAAATGGGTAAGGGGCATTAAGGAAGACACTTGTTGGGATGAACATTGGGTGTTATACATGGGGGATGAATCACTGGAATCTACTCCTGAAATCATTATCGTACTATATGCTAACTAACTTGGGTGTAAATTAAAAATTAATTTAAAAAAAAGATAAAATAAAAACAAACACATGATCTTATAAATAAAAGGAGTAAAAAGTAAAAACTAAAATTAACTTTTATATGGAACAAAAGGGAGGAAAAAAAAACGTGTATATATGGACTCTCTCTGCAAAAAGTCACCTACCAAAAATCAACTTAATTAAGTACAAAGGGAAGCCTATGGGACAGGAGATCTGCGGCAAAGTCTCTTCCAAATACGTGGAAAACTATGTAACTAATGCTCAATGTTTCGCATATTTTGGGGACAAACCTGGAGAAACAAAATCCACAGACAACCCTAAAACTTCATTTCAAGCAAGGGTTTCATTCTCCTTCACCAGCAAACCTTTAACCAGAGCTGGCAGCAAATCAGTACGTTCAGGTAGTTGGTTAAGGACAGGGACAACAAGGTCCACGGACTAAGGGAAGCTCCACCCCCTGGCCCTGTGTGCCAACCAGGAAGGGCACTGGCTTAGTCTGTGGGCATGGGGTGGCACAGCCACCTCCAGCCTGTGACATCCAGTACAGGCCAGGAGCAGCATCCCTTGAAAAAGCCAGCATGTGAGAGAGGCCTCTTTCTCTCTTCTTGCACTGGCACTGTGCCCTCCTGCCTTCCGGAGTGGTACAAATCAACAGGGAGCCCAGAGCAGGGAGTGGGGACCTGGGAGGGTGGCTCTGATCCCACATTGGATCATCAGTCCCGATTGACCAACAGTTGCCTCTATTTGGCAGGTAAACATTTGGCCTAAAAGCAATTTCAAAGGAAGGTTTCAAACTATCCAAGGGTATCCCGATTATTCAAGAGCTCTTGTGAAATTCCCAAAATGTTTAAGTTCACTTCCATTAAAAAAAATAAAAACAAAAACAAAACCAGCTTATAGTATGTCTTGAGATAGTCTGTCATAATATCAAGCAAATGACAAGAGGCATTACTGTTCCTGAATCTGGCTGGAAACCACTGGCGTTAAAAAATCATAAAGGCAAAAAAAAAAAAAAATCATAAAGACACTAGCTTGATGCTGAAAACTGAGAAGCAAACTCATGACCACTGTGAACCTGGGAACTTCCAACAATTTGGAAAATGACTAATATTTGGGAAAACAATTCAGCAAATGTCCAAAATGCCAAGGGGTACTGAACTGTGATCTCTATCCATCCTCCAGGTGGGAAAGAATAAAACAAAATCCTGAAACTTTTTGTTAAAGGTTGAATTACAAAATCAGAGGAAGGAAGAAATGCAGCTGCCAGAACAGATTTGAATTTCAGTTAATCATTTGATTCCAGTATCATGCAATTTTCATCAAAAACAAGAATTCTCAGCAGCTGAGAAAGAACCAGAGAGAACATGAGGAAGAGGCCAAGAAAGGCAATGAGGGGAGGGAGCAGGAAAGCTAAGGAGGCTGTGCCCAGGAGAGGCCAGAGCCTGTGGGCTCCAGAGGAGGCAGCCCCTGGGGCTTGCTCCCCTGCTGAGGGAGGGGTTCCTCTCCTCCCATGAGTCCTGCCTCACAATGGTCTCTCTCTCTCTCTCTCTTTCTCTCTCTCTCTCTCTCTCTCTCTCTCACAGCCCGCCCTCGCTAAAGCAAGGCCGGGCTTAAGTCTCAAGAGGGAACTGCCCTTCACCCAGGAAGAGACCACCCTGCCAGAGGTGCCTGGCTTCTGTTTGCCAGGAATGTTGGTGGCGACAGGATGATCTCTGCACATTCTTTGACCAGGTCCCTACCTGCAGCCAAAGACATACTCTTCAAAGTGGCTGAGGCAAGGGCTGCAGCCAGAAGCATGTCTGGACTACTCCAGAGGCACCCCACTGGCTGGGTCCCCTGAGCACCAGGCCCCTGTGCAACTCCCTGAGGCTGTGGCTTGCCCAAAGTCACAAAACTAGGAAGTAGCATAGGCCCAAGTGGAGTGCAGGTCTCCCAACCTACAGCCCTTCCATCACATTTCTTTGATGGCGCTGTAGCAGAGGGAGTAAAACCACAGGTAGAGCCAAACACTGCAGGAGGCAGAGTGATGACGCCTATGAACCAAGAGACATGAGGCTCTTTGACCTGTCAGGGGCAGCTTCTTAAGGGCGCGGAAGGGAAAAAAACAAAAGCAAGCTTATACTCATAGGGAAACATAATCTGTGATTATAAATATTTCATGAGCAAAGAAAGTGGTACTGGCTGAGAGACTGGGGCGGGGAGGGTGGACAGCAAATTAGATCCCAGTTTGCAAAGTGATAGGGCAGCTGGAAAAGCAGCAAAGCTGAGGCTATTCTGGGCTGTGCGCTGGGAAGGCCTGCGTCACAGGCGGAGAGCAGGGTCCGGCCACTCGGCTTTGTGGAAACCACAGCCTTCCAGTGGTCAGCACAGAACACCTTGGGGAAGAGTGAAGAGCAGAGGAAGGGACAGTGAGGACAGTCATTTGAATGACTTGGGTAGGCCCCAGCGGCAGAGGGAATGCGGCAGAGCGGCAGGACCCTGCAAACTCATGAAAGGATCCACACCACAAGCTGGCTGCTGACTAAGGGCACAGGAAGGAGTGAGTCTGACCCCAGAAAGCAAGTGACCTGTGACGACAAAGGGTAGCTCAGGAAAGAGCAAAGGCCCAGCCCCCGAGCAGGTGGTACCCGGCTGAGAATAACAGTTCTGCTTTTCCTTTGCCTCAGGACAGGGGTCTCTTTCCCCCAAAGCCTTTGGGAAGCAGCAGCCCAGAAAGCAGAGAAATTAAGAGCTTGCTGAGTACCAGCTGCTACAGTTGGAGACACTCAACACTGACAAAGCAGGACCCAGGCTGCGTGTGATCCCTCCTCCTTGGCCACGGTGAGCCACTGCAGCAGAGCATGTCAGCCACAGACTCTATCAGTCCTTCCACAGGGCCAGATGGAAAAGGACGTTAGCTCCTCAGGTACCCAGGGGGACCCTGAATCAAGCTTTGTCAGAAGGGCCCTGGGGAGCGGTGCACGCCTCAACCAAGTAGACGGAAAACTACGAGCCCTCACCTCACTGCAGTCAAGACATAGCAGGTAACAGGCTCCAAGGTGTACCCACTGACTTCAGGAAACGCAAATTATCCTCTAGGCTCACAGCTAGAGAATCCATTCAAGGTGGGGAAGACTCATCGACCACAAAATTAAGACCCCATAATGCTGTGGGAAGACTCTGCAGTTACAAGTCCCAGGATCTGACTTCCAGACCAGCTTTACTACCTAGGAGTTTTAAGACCCTGTGAAATCAAGTTACCTCTGAAGCTCAGTGTCCTCATCTAAACCATGGACCAATGCCTGCCAAACCTAAGGACTGTGAGGAATCCAAGGACAGACATACACATACTTTCAAAACAGATACTAAGTGCCATTCCAATTTAAGAGATCATTTATATCCAGCTACCTACCTGATATCTCTTGGATGTCTCAAAGGCATCCCCTTCCAGATGCCCCTAATTGCTCCCTCCCTGCTACCCAGACCTCTCCTAGGGTACTGCCCCCTCACACCATCCAGGCATGGAAGCCAGAAACACATGACCCATTCTTGGCCATCCCCACCATCTTAATGCACCACCAAGCCTAGTCAACTGTACTTCCTAAAGGCTTCTCCTTCCCTCCTTTACTACCCTCCTCACCCAACACATCATCATTTTCACAGGGCCTGCTGCAGAGCCTATGCTACCCATTTTGGCTTCCCTCAGCCCCTGTCCACAGAGCAAATCTAAGCACATCTCCTCTCCCACCACCCCTACCCCACATGCTAAATACCCCACAACAGTACCCTCAACGTAAGCTGGAAAGGCAAGGGAAGCTGCCTGGGGCCTATGAGGCCTCGCACAGCCTGGCCCTGCTCTTCTCCTAGTCTCAGCCAACACCACACTCCGTCTCACTCTCCCTGCTCTGGCCACACTGGCTTTTTCAAGTCCCTGGTACTTATACCATTCACTCCTGCCACAGGGCTTTTGCACATGCTCTTCCCCCTGCCCGGAACATTTTTCCCTCCTCTCTAGCCTAACTAATGCCTACTCATTGATTTTTGCTAAGGTATAAAAAAGCACATGATGTGCATAACTCAATAATTATTTATAGATCTATACCCATAATTCCTGCCTAGATAGGTTTCCCTCTTCCCCTTTCCTGTCCACACTCCTCCCCACCCCCACCACTATCCTGACTTCTATGACTTCTATTCATTTCTCAGAAAGCAGCTGATGCAACCTTTTCTCAGAGAAGCTGCCTCCAATCCCTCAGAAAAGTCTAACCCCTCTATCACAGGCACTTTCACACCTGAGAATTTGCATTTGAATTATGTGAGCTGTGTTGATTTCCCAAGGGACACCGTAGGCTCCATGAGGGCAAGGACCATCCCTACTTGCACTCACTGCTGTTTCTCAGTGCTGGCACATGCATAGAAATGACAACAAAAAACAGCTAATACCTACTGAATGCTCATTATTGCCAGGTACTCAGACGTACTACCTCACTGAACTCTCACATCAATCCTACCAAGTAGGTGCCATTGTTATATCCCCATTTTACAGGTGAAGAAACTGAGGAACAGAGAAGTTAAAGAACTTGCCCAAAGTCATTAAGTGGTAAGTGGCGGAGTCAGGATTCAAACCCAGGCAGTCTGGCTACAGAGCCTGTGTTCTTTATTTTATTTATATTTTAAATGTTTATATTGAGATAGAGCGAGCGCGCCTGTGCCCACAAGCACAGGGAGGGGCAGAGAGAGGGAGAGAGAGAATCCCAAGCAGGCTTTGCACTCTCAGCACAGAGCCCAACACTGGGCTCAATCTCACAAACCATGAGATCACGACCTGAAATCAAGAGTCAGACGTTTAATCGACTGAGCCACCCCGGCGCCCTGGAGCCTGTGTTCTTGATCATTGTGCTACTCTGCCTCTCAGAGGCCACTGGAATATACTACAAGCATGTGCTCAGGATAACTTGAGTGAATGGACTTACAAACGAGTTGATGAGATTTCGTTAAGGGAACTAAGGGAGACCCCCCAAATCTCCCTGAGAAGATCAACAAACAAATGGGACCCACCTACATAGGCCCAAGATTAGGTCATCTGCAAAACCTAAGGGCTCGTCCATTCCCCCGGCAGTCAAGGGCAGAAGCTTTCTACTGAACACAGAGGAGTGCTTCTGCTCCCTAGCAGAGGGTACTCCACAGCAGAGAGAGGATTACCGTCTGGGTTCCATCGAAGCCTGAAGGCAATATTCCACTAGATTAAACAAGTCCCTCTGCTCTTTTTCATGCTAACCCTGTAATCCCCATAACCATTTAACATCTCAAACCCTCTGACACACAAAAAAATTTCTCGCTGGCAAAAAAATAAAACAAAATAAAATCTTGCCTGGTTAGAAAGTGACAGAGTCCGGGGCGCCTGGGTGGCTCAGTCGGTTAAGTGGCCGACTTCGGCTCAGGTCATGGTCTCGCGGTCCGTGAGTTCAAGTCCCGCGTCGGGCTCTGTGCTGACCGCTCAGAGCCTGGAGCCTGTTTCAGATTCTGTGTCTCCCTCTCTCTGACCCTCCCCCATTCATGCTCAGTCTCTCTCTGTCTCAAAAATAAATAAACGTTAAAAAAAATTTTTTTTTAAAGAAAGAAAGTGACAGAGTCCAAGTGCACATGAATGAATTGGCATTTGGTTTATACATCCATTCTCCAGAGCTTGACAATCCTGGATGGGCTCATAGGCTACTTCCTGCAAAGACCGCCATCTTGTGTGGCCAGACAAGGGTTGGCCACCTTTTAACTGCTTTGGTGCCATTTACCTCATGACTACATCCCAGAAAGCTCAGGAAGGAACACACAGGAAAAGGTTTATTTTTTCACAGGACACTGTTCCCTGGCATGAGGCCCCAAGTTCCCTCCCATGAGTCCCAGTGCAGTTAGTGGCCTGGCCACTGCTCACACAAAGTTCTGAGCAATGGCCAGCACTTTGGAAAATTCACCTTCCCTCTGGCGCAGGCTGGTGGGGATGGGTGTCTTAATTCGGGTCCCCACAGGGTTCCCATTGTCCTCAATGAGGACCACATTGTTAGAGTCAAACCTGGGGGTCATCCGGGGACCAGGCATGCGATGCCCCACAATGAGTGCCTTTTTCTTCTGTCCCTTGATGGCCAGCAGTATCCGGTCACCCACCTTGCCCACCCCACTCTTGTTATAGACGTGGATGCAACGAGGAGGGCGATGGTACGGGGTGTTCCCCAGGGCACTGTTGTCCACCACACGTACGCGCGTCATCTTCTGAATTGCATCGAGGCTCCCAGTGGTGCTAGGGAAAGAGAAAAAATGGCTGAAGTCTGTATCTTTCCTGGCCAGGGTGCAGAGGCCTCAGAGGGCAAGGCCTGGGAGAGATCAAACGTTAGCAACAACATGCTGAACAGAGCAAAACCCAGGGCCCTGACAGAAAGTCGGGTTCTTGTGAAGACTTCTCTGTGACCAAGACAGTTTCCTCACAGTCAAAAGCTTCTGCTGCCAGGTCAACATCTCAGCTTGGAGGGGTTTTAAGGAGAACCCGATTCTCTGTTACAACAATCTTCATGGCAACCTAACTGAAAGCCTTTAGTATTCAAAAGAACTCTTGAGGATTAAGGGAATATTTTACAGGCCAGGCCTCACCCATTACCTAGCCTGCAAAACCTGCTCCCCCACAATACACCGATTCCCAAACTTCCCATCTGTGTGTTGCTGGGAACTAGACAACATGAGTAGGTTTGCTAAGGGGGTCCCCTGACATAATATAGGAGAAACCAGAAATAAGTCAAGGTAACAATCTTTTGTCTCAATGCATTTGCCCCACTAGACTGGAATTGGTTTTAAAGAATACCTATTAAAGGCAGACAAACTATTATTAAGCAGTCAGATAACAGGTGGATTTCTATTTTCCTGAAGTGCTGGCATTGTCCCGGGTAATCCCAGGCTCTCCCCTCCAATTCCACATGCTTCCTCCAGGTAATCTCATTGGTTCCCTCTGCTTCCAACTAGTAAATTTCATCTCCGGCCCCACTTCTCGCCTATACTCTAGCCCTGCATTCACTCCAAGCTCCCCGCAACGTGTCCTACTGATACTGCAGGCTCAATAGGTCTCACAATGACCTCATCGTCTCCCCTTGCAAACCTCCCCCTGCTGCCATATTTTCTTTCTAGAAAATGGCTTCTCCAGCCCCCAAGCCATAAACCTCTCTCTCCATCAACACCCTGGCTGCCAAGTCCTATTGCCACTACCTGCAAAGCCCCTCTGTCCCTTCCCTCCAACCCCACCAACACTGTCAGTTCCACAGCTTTCTCTCTTGCGCCAAGACTGTTACATTAGTGTCCCAAGTGGTTCTGTGTGCCTCACATTGCAGACCAAGGGCTCTCATCAGAACATTAAACTGAGGCCAACCCCCCCACCCCCACCACCACTTAAAACTGTACAGTGGTCCACCACTGTCTACACTGTCGACAGTCTGCCCCCCCCTTACCTGCTGAGGTCCACAACCTCTTCCCATTGACCAGAGTGACCTGTGCCCTCCGGGCACACCATGCCTCTTAGCCCTCCCTGGAGGCCTGGACGGGCCTACTCCCACTTCCCTTGTGGGAAGGCTGCCTCCGCTCTCCCTTCCCCCTCCTCGTCCATTAGCAGCTCCTGTCTCAAGCCATCCAAAGCACCGTACAAACCTCTATTATTATACTGGTCACATTTCCTCAGAGTTATTTGTTTCCAAGTTTGCTCCTGTGGCCAACTGTGAAGACTCTTTCAGGACAGGAAGCAATTCTTATTCATCTATGACCAACCCTAGGCACAGTGCTCAGTAAACGCCAGGGAGTGAGTGCACGAATGGGGACAGAAGGCACGTTTGCCAACAGGAACACACCCAGTGCTCTGCGTCCTGGCTTAGCATCTATAAGGAGGGGAGGCTGTCATACTTCCACCGTGCCTGAGTTTTGGTAGTAAGCATGTAACTTTTTAAAAAGAGATTCCAGGGGTGCCTGGGTGGCTTGGTCGGTTAAGCGTCCGACTTCGGCTCAGGTCATGATCTCACAGTCCGTGAGTTCGAGCCCCGCGTCGGGCTCTGTGCTGACCGCTCAGAGCCTGGAGCCTGTTTCAGATTCTGTGTCTCCCTTTCTCTCTCTGCCCCTCCCCTGTTCATGCTCTGTCTCTCTCTGTCTCAAAAATAAATAAACGTTAAAAATAAAAATTAAAAAAAGAAAAAGAAAAAGAGATTCCATTTTTAAAAGAAAAGGTTTTCATGCACTGGGGGAATGACAAGGTCAAGAAATGTCAGAGTCCAGCAAGGACCGAAGTTACATCTACCGTAGGCCACTCCCTACTCTACCTCCAACAGCAAAGTCACCTCCTTACCAATCCTCTTACCTGACCTGACCAAACCCCAGCCGCTCTGGCCCCTTAAGCTTTCCCAGATGCCAAGCCTACCTCTCTGGGTTCCCACTCCCTTTCGAGTCATGTGATACCCAGCCCTGATGGGAGGTTTACTCAAAGACACAGCTTTTAGAACCGAATGGGAAAGTTACCTGAAACTGCGCTGGCTGAGGGCTCTGCCTGCACGGGTGAAGGGGCACCAGAGCCCAGCAAAGAAAGCCATGGCAAATCCTGCAGGAAAAGAGGGGGAAAGGGGTTATTTCTAAGTCAGTGTCCTTACTCAGAGCCAACCTGCTGGGGACTCGTGTGGGAGGTGGTACTTCTAGCATAAGATCATTAGTCACTAAATATAAATCTTAGTGGTTAAAAGATACACAGATGATTAGGTGGAACTCTAGCTCCAGTTTTGCTGATTCATATTCTCACTGGGGTCAGAGAGCTGGCACGGCCCACAGCAGTTCTTGCTATAATACAATAGCACAGAGGATGCCTTCCTGGTTACAGACTTCCATCGGCAGGAAGAAAGCAGGAATCCTCTGGTACACAACCAGCCAGTGACCCCTTCCCAAGTCCTCCACAGAGGAGAGCCTACACACCAGTGCCTCTGACACTCCTGTGTCTCCTGAAACCAGAACTTTTACTCCCTGAAAGCAGACTACCTGACCAACTGCCAGCTTGTCTTGTCACCATATCACCTTTCCCCAGATATAAAAGCCAGAACACCTGGATAGCTCAAGGCTAGTCAAGTAGAGCCAAAGGATGCCCTCGCCATGTCACCGACCAAAGCCTCTATCTGGGTCAGTCTCCCAAACAACAATATAACACAGAAAAATTACCTGCCCCACTCTACAGCTGAAAGCCGTGTTTGGGACAACAAGGTGGAGACAGAAGAACAAACACCAACCCCAAACCGACTCCTCCAACTTGCAGAACCCCAACCCCACAGCTCCCTAGCCCCAACAAATATGGCAGCCCCAGCTGCCTGCAAGACCTGGGCATCAGTTAGGGGTACGTTTAAGAAAATCCTATAGCCAGCCAGCAATTCTAGCTGCAAAACATGCCCGTTCTTCTATCCAAATATTTGACTACAGAGGGCCTCATCGAGAACTTTCTGCTGAGAAAGGCCTCTACCACTCGAGTATTTACACACAGCCTTCCCTCCTGTAACTTCAAAGCACCTCAGATAAGATTTTATTTAACAAGGGTGGGAGCGGGAGCCACTATTTACTTCCACAGAAACATCTAGACACTCCAGAAATGCTTATTAACTACAATTTAGCCTCAAATTACAAGCTTATTCTCCAGTGTTTTCCTTAAGACAACCCAGAAAGCATTGGCCAAAATGTAGTTATGATCAGAAAATTAAATGCAAAGAAAGGCAGCTAACTTCTAGAACTACTAACGTCTGACATACCGAATCAAAGACAATCAGAAGAGGCCAGCTTTACCTTTACAGCTAGGTGACCCTGGACAAGGAACTATGAGCTTCAATTTCCCCATCTGGAACACCTACACACAGCTGGTCATGAGATAAGCCATGAAAAGGACAGAGCATGGGGGAGCCTGGGTGGCTCAGCTGGTTAAGTGTCCCGATTCTTGACTCTGGCTCAAGTCATGACCTCACAGTTTGTGGGTTTGAGCCGCACATCAGGCTCTTTACTGATGGCACAGGGCCTGCTTGGGATTCTCTATCTCCCTCTCTCTTTTCCCCTTCCCCACTTGTACTCTCTCAAAAATAAACAAACATTAAAAAAAAAAAAAAAGATGAAAAAAACAAAGGACAGGGTGCCTGGGTGGCTCAGTTGGTTAAGCATCCAACTTCAGCTCAGGTCATGATCTCGTGGTTCATGGGTTTGAGCCCCGTGTCGGGCTCTGTGCTGACAGCTCAGAGTCTGGAGCTTGCTTCGGATTCTGTGTGTGTGTGTGTGTCTGTGTGTGTGTGTGTGTGTCTCTGAAGCCCCACAGCTGGCCATGGGCAGAACCAGAACCAGAACCGGGCCCAGCTTCAGCCCAAGGGTCTTCCCACACACTGTACAGCTTCACTCTGCCATGCAAAGCTCACTTCTCAAAAGGGAGCTTAGGGCAAGAAGCAGTTTTAAGGGTCATCTGGTCTTTCTCGGTTTTCTTTCTTTATGAAAATTTACCTAATAGTTAAAAGCATCAGGCACTAGACTAAGTGCTTTACATTATCATCTTCTTTAAGCCTCACAAAACTATAAAATAGGTATTAGTATCAGCCTCATTTTACACATGAAGGAATGAGGCCCTGCGAGGTTAGATAATTTGCTCAAGGTCACACGGCCAGGAGTGACAAAATTGAAATCTGAACCCATGCTCTTACTCAACAGTTAACGTGGTTTAACTTTAATTTTACTATTAGTATTTTTCCAACTGTTAAATCATCCCCATTCCATCACTGGTATCACATACACATTTTACTCATCCCCAACCCAATGCTTGCTGAATCAACCGAACTATATAAGCACCAGGTGAAAATTATTCACTTTAATCCAATTTAAGTTTTTGAGGACAATGTGTAGTGTAGGTGGCAAGAAGAGTTCCACACTCTGAGCAATAACTAAAAATTGGCCTAAAAAAAAAAAAAGGCTCTGAAAAGCAGTCCGTCTGGTCCAGGCGGCGGCTACCTCCGATCTCAGCCAAGCTTTCCCATCTGACGCTGGCGGGCCCTTGTTCTCACTCCCAGGGAGGAAAGAGGCTCCTCAGCTCCTCCACAGAACCCTCAAGATTAGCCCAGCACCACCCACCCACATTCCCTCTCCCGAGAACTGCAACACCCTGCCTCTTCACACCGCACCTCTTCCTCAGTGACACTTACGTTAGTCCCAGGGCTGCCGAAGTGCTGGGGGCTTCCCAGAACTTTCCCGACTTGGGTACAACAAACCCACGACTCAAGGCACCTCTCTAAAATCTGCAGGGCAGCCTGGGCACAAACCCAAAGCCAGACCTCCTCTCCGTGCCTTGCTCACAAGCCGCCCCCACAACCTATGCCCAGCTCTGCCCAGCTAAATCTGCCCTAGTGCCAATCGCATCTCCCCCAGGCAGCCTTGTGTAAAACCACAGCATCACTTGCTACCCCTCCTGCACACCGAGGACATCTGGGGATCCTGTGCCAGAGGAACTCTCACAGCGCCAATGTTCACTATCCAAACTCAGTCACCGCATAAATTTAGATACTTTTTTGAGATAAGGCTGATAACCCTTAACATTCCAGTCCTTGCTACTCTCCAAAACTCAGAGACTCTGCAGAGATCTTGATAACATGGCATCTGAACTCACTACAGGAATTCAGGGGTCATATAGACTCAGATCACGAGGATTATATGTACTGCCCTCAGACACAGGAGTAATACATTGACATCTCCAGCAGGTACTTCCATTTTCACAAGAAAAGGTCCAATTCAAAGACTTTTCACTAGCCCTTCAGTGGATCTGATAGTGACCTCCACACCCAAAGGACTTAAGACATCAAATGGACAGCAGTAAGCATTCCCATGAACTTGAAAGCACACAAGAACCAAATATATTCACTTATTGTACACGTGTCCCTTATTTCTCAAAAAAAAAAAAAAAAAAAAAAAAATCTGTGGTCCCCTCTACTCCCACCCCAGCAGGTCTTGATAGAATAGGAGTGCAATGAATACCTGTTGAATAAAATAAATGAGGTGGCCAGGGCACCTGGGTGACTCAGTTAGTTAAACGTCTGACTTTGGCTCAGGTCATGATCTCGCAGTCCCTGAGTTTGAGCCCTGCATCCAGCTCTGTGCTAACAGCTCAAAACCTGGAGCCTGCTTCGGATTCTGTGTCTTCCCCTCTCTCTGCCCTTCCCCCAAGGGCAAATTTTTTAAAAATTTTAAAATGAGGTAGCCAACAGAAAGAGAGACTCCCCTCACCCACGGCTCCACACAGAAGGAAATCCAGACCCTGTAGAGCTGTTATCTGTGTATCAGGAACCAGGACATCACATGCAAACATGCTTTGGGAGAACCATGGTGCTAGTCATGGGAGGATTAGCCCGTGCCATGTATACCAGCCCCTGGAATCATCTCCTGGGCCTAGTGCCTACAGTGCCCACTGTGGAAAGGTCCCTCATCCCACCACTAAATAACTGGTTCGGATCAGGCAAGAGTAATAATGGAAGCAGCAATTTACTTCAAAGCAACTCCAACTGACCCTGATGTTATTTCCTAGCATAAATCCATCATGCAGACACAGCCCTGATTCACTTCAGTCTATATATAATGCTTTGTTTCACAAGCAATGTCACTCTGAGTCTTGTGTGCACAGGAAACTAACCCCAATGATATTTCCTCCTCTACAACACTCTCACTCAGAGGCCAGCTATTCGGAAGACTCCAGTGCCAGAGATGGCTTTTCATGCCACTTCCTGGTCAGCACCAAGTATTGCCCTCCAGGTTTAGAGTATGAATCACAACCTCTCCAGGGAGAGGGGGATGGGGGAGCAAGAGAAGGAAGGAGGGAAGGAATGAAAGAAAGAGAGAGATTACTTAATAAAATCCAAGAATTGTGCTCACTTTCCATCCTGGTTTAGCTTTAAGATCTCCCTTCGGTTTTGGAGGCCAGGGAGGGCCAAGCAGGTGAGTATTTTACTTAGCATGGCCCTATAGGTCCCATCAGAAAGACATTCAGTGAGGGCAGGGACCTGCACACTCAGAGGGCTCAGCACAATGTATCCAAATGGAGTTCACTAAGTATCTGTTAAATGAATACAATTAATCTACAATTGCAATTAGTTCCCCTCCAGTCCCAGAGAGGCCCCATGCTGGGGTTGGGGGGGGGGGGGGGGTCTTTCTTGTGCCCTTCACTCTGGCTCCTAGTGACTTGGGGAAGCCTCCAAGACACAATGAACATGTTTAGCTAATTTTAACACATAGAGACTAAGCTGGAAAAGCAGACAGAAAAGAGCCTATACCTCTGGTGCTTTGTGGAAAGCAGGAATGTACCATTCCTTGAGCAAGGAGTAGCAAAATGGTATACTTAGTGTCACAGGTACATGTTATATATACATATATATTTATTTATTCATTGTTTCCACCTGAACAATTTCCATCTTTAAGTGCCTGGCATGTTAGGTACCATATAAAGCCGTCTAAAGAGGAACGGACTCTTAAGAAAAGAGACAAAAATAAAAAGTTCAGCACAATCACATAGGCATGTTCAAAGGACATGTCAGTAAATGAAAAGAAACACATACAAATGCAAGGCCCAGCCACAAAAAGGAAATACACCTACCGTAAGGATAGAAATGTCCTTCTTAATTAAAGCAGGAAAAAGGAGAAACTTGCCGGCTTCCAGGAATCAAAAAAAGGACTCCCTGACCTATCATGCAGGAGTCCCTCCCATCTCCTGCAGATCTCACCCCAATCTTTCTGTACCAATAAGTACTCCTACTTGTTGCTTTAAAACTCATTACTGTTTTGTTGCCCAATTATTCTCTTTTAGGAAATTTTGTGGGTTTTTTTTTTTTTAACCTCACACAAGTATAACATGCTACAATTCTCAAAGTACTTTCATAGATCATTTTGTTGGGTGGTTACTTTTTTTTTCTTTTGAGATTTTATTTTTAAGTAATCTCTACACCCAACGTGGGGGGCTCAAATTTACAACCCCAAGATCAAAAGTTGCATGCTCTACCGACTGAGCCAGCCAGGAGCCCCTGGATGATTCCCTTCTTGAGCACTGAACAGAAACATATAGACAAATGATAAAGAGCAACAGTCTGTAAGGGGTTGACTCTGTTAAGGGTTTTGAATAGTTCTGGGGGCTCAGTAAAGTACCATTTTGCAGATAAAGAAATGAAGTCCAAAATGCTAAGCAACTTGTCGACTGTCCAAGGTCAGAAAGCTGTTTCCACTGTACCCTACACAGCTAAGATGCTGCTTTAACCATTAATAAACTTCACAGAAACAAGCATGCCACACAGAGGGCAAGCGCTCTTTCTCCTCTGTCAAATCTTTTAAAACTCGGAAATTAAAAAGCTGTCTCTTCATAGGCACCTGGGTGGCTAAGTCAGTTAATGGTCTGACTCTTGATTTTGGCTCAGGTCATGATCTCACAGTTGTGAGATTGAGCCCTGTGTTGGGCTCCACGCTGCGCTAGGAGCCTGCCTAAGATTCTCTCTTTCCCTCTGCCCCCTCCCTACTTGTGCTCTCTAAAAAATAAAATAAAATAAAATAAAATAAAATAAAATAAAATAAAATAAAATAAAATAAAATACAATACAATACAATACAATACAATACAATAAAATAAAATAAATAAAATAAAGCTGTCTTTTCAATAAATATCTACACTACACCCAGCCCAGATTAGGACCGAAGCTGAGCTGATCTGATTCACTGGCCAAAGTGTCAGTTTTCCCAGCATCACTATCAATAAACAAAGCATCCCTCCAAGGCACAGTGGGCTGTTTCTACAAAGGCTACCAGTGAGGACCCCATTTCTCAATGTGATTCACAAAGATAAAATGTTTCCAGGGTCCTCGACCTAGGCTTGTTTATTTATTTACCTTATGCTCCACCCTGTTACAAAAGTATTTAAATAGTGGTTCTTGGGACGCCTGGATGGCTCCGTAGTGGCTCAGTCCATTCAGCTTCCGACTCTTGATTTTGGTTCAGGTCAATTCACCCGATGGAGCCCCCTTGTCCTGCATCAGGCTCTGCGCTGACAGCACAGGCTCTCTCTCTGCCCCTCCCTCTTGTGTGTGCAGGAGCACACTCACTCTCTCTCTCTCTCAAAATAAACACTAAAAAAAATAAAATAGTGGTTCTTTAATGTATATGACAATTCTCAATTATTCAAGCTGGTTTTTCAATATGTGGATTTTATCTACTCTAGACTTGCTCCCCCTCCTTCCTGACCTCACTGGTGTGCAAACACCTATAGTTCCAGAAGTAAGTTTGTAACAATCTTGGTTTGGTCAAAACTCAGAAAAACCTGTAAGGCAAAGTTAAGTCCTACTTAATCAGTTACATACTTCCCTCCCATTAGTACCTCTACTGGGCCAGTGGCAAGGAGCCAGGTTTATGGAACTGTCAGTTGGGCAGGCCTGCAGTAGAGAAAAAGAAAAGCCTAGGGGAGCCCCTGGACTCAAAGAGAGGATGCTGCTGACGGAAAGCATATCTCTTCCACCCTCACCCTCCCCTGGAATCAACCTCTCCAGGCCTCAGCAACTCTCTGTCAAGCAGGGGTCATAGTGAAGAGCGAAGAGGCATGGAAATGAAAATGCTTTAGCGGGCCTCATGAAGAGGGTCATCTTAAGCGGGGAATCCCTCTCTGGATTAACCAGTAAGGACCAGGTCTGCACTGTAAGCAGTTTGTTTCCCAAATGCTGACCAGGGAAAAGAGCCTTGCTCCCTGATTCTCAAGGCAGCACTATGGGTATGTCTTTTAATTAATTGATTAATTAATTTTAATGTTTATTTATTTTGAGAGAGAGAGAGACAGAGCACAAGCAGAGGAGGGGCAGAGAGAAGGAGAGAAAGAATCCCAAGCAGGTTCCACGCTGCCAGTGCAGAGCCTGATATGGGGCAAGAACCCACGAACCACGAGATCATGAGCTTAGCTGAAACCAAGATCTGGACACTCAATCGACTGAGCCACCCAGGTGCCCCTACATTTTTTAACGTTTGTTTATTTTGAGAGAGAGAGAAAGAGAGACAACACAAGTAGGGGAGGAGCAGAAAGAGAGTGAGAGAGAAAATCCCAAGCAGGCTTCTCACTGTTAGCACACAGCCAGACATGAGGCTTGATCTCACAAACAGAGATCATAACCTGACCCAAAATCAAGAGTTAGACCCTTAACCAACTGAGCCATCCAGGTACCCCCCACTATGGGTCACTCACTCCTAAAAGTGTTTTTCAGCTAAAAGTAAACATGGAAAAGTGCTCCTTCCCTTTTCTAAAGACATAAATGATTTTTAGAAAGTTTTTGACAGGGGGACTTTCCCACTCTGAGTTGTGTTTCAGGAATAAATAATGAGCTAACTGATGTGTTAATAAGAAAGCATATTACCAGGGCGCCAGGGTGGCTCAGTCGGTTGAGCGTCCAACTTCGGCTCAGGTCATGATCTCACAGCTTGTGGGTTTGAGCCCTACGTCAGGCTCTGTGCTGACAGTTCCGAGCCTGGAGCCTGCTTCAGATTCTGTACCCCCCTCTCTCTCTGCCTCAACCCACTCACATTCTGTCTCTGTCTCTCTCAAAAATAAATAAACATTAAAAAAATAATAATTAAAAAAAAAAAAGAAAGAAAGAAAGCATATTACCTCACCCAGAGCAACATTTCTGGAATTTGAATCAGTTCTCTCTTCCAACCTGGTTGTCATTGCTAATACACATGTAAAATCGCACAACGGTGAGGTACAACCCAAAGAAAACCATCAGCCTCTAAAATGAGGGCTAACTCATAACCTCTAAAAGGAAGGCTAACTTGTAACCTGATTTTTGAGACCTTCAAAAAGAGACCTTTGGGGGCCCCAAGGCCCCCCGCCACACAGCCATAATAACTATCCAAGTAACAAAAACAAAAGGAAAATCCATTTTCCCCAGCACAAAATTGGGACAAAATAGGTTTTAAAGGACTTTTACATCATCTAAGATTCTAAATGTCGAGGAGAGCCTAAATAATCATGTCTAGCACCCAACAGAGTACTACCCGAAAATGGACTCCATGCAAGGTTTTTATCCCTGACATTCAGGAGCAATAATAAAATGTTTTGGCCACCATTTCTTCATGGATTCCACAGCACATTTGATTCAATTATCATTTCAGGCTTTTTGAAAAGTTCCTTCTTCTCTCCAGTAATATGTGGTTTAAAAACCTTAATTAGGCACAGGCAGAAATAGACCGGGAATCCCCCACATGTTCAGATTAAGAAATAGTAATACATAGGGGTGTCTGGGTGGTTCAGTTGGTTAAGCATCCAATTCTTGGTTTCAGCTCAGGTCGTGATCCCACAGTTCATGGTATTGAGACCGGCATCAGGCTTTGCGCTGACAGCCCCAGGCCTGCTTGGGATTCTCTCTCCCTGTCTCTCTGCCCCTTTCCCCACTCATGCACACACGCTCTCTCTCCCTCAAAATAAAGAACTAAACTTACAAAAAATAGTAATACATAAGAAACACCTTGTAGTGATCCTCAGAGATCCACTTCCATGACAAGTGCTATTTGGCAATGGATCACACCAGCTTTACAACCATAAAATCAACATCATATGCAAAAAATGTCCATAGGAAACACACCCAAGAAGCTCTAAGGGTTAAATGAACAATTCCATCCGTGAAAAAACAAAAACCAGAGCACACCCCCTTTCATCTAAACTCCTTGCTCCCACTCAAAACAACTCCCGGAATCCAAACTTACAAAGACCACCAGGGAGTGTACCAAAGACAGGTTCATCCTCCTTTCTATCCTTCCTAAGTAAACCAATGTACTTCCTACTCCAACAAAATGCTTGTTCTTCAACTGCATGTATCTCCACGAGTGAAGAGTAAATTGTCCTTCTTCTTGGAAAGTACCTCTCTCAAGAGACACAATCTGCTCTTTACTGTACGTTCCCAGTGTGCTGAGTCCTTGTGTACATTTTCAAATGACTGAACACTCAGGCTGAGGAAGGAAAGGCAGCAAACAGGAAGATAAGGGAGACCAATCCATTTCGAAGTTTTCTGTGACACACAAAGAAACACATGGTATTAACACTTGACACATTCACATATGTATGAATGTATGTATACCTGAAGCAAGTGTCAGGAAACAATACTTGGTCTTACTAAGTAAAATGAGCCCTGATGGCTTCTACCTTTTTTTTTTTTTTAATGATGGCTGTGATCCACTAAACTGGATTTCAACTAACCAATGGAACTCAGTTTGAATGGGAGTTCAGTTTGAAATGCAGTAAATTGAACCTTACTGTTGCATTCCACAAGCTTTTAATGATCCCTTTAAAAAGCCAGCAGACAGCAGAGACAATGACCAATCACAAGAACCAGACACAACCAGGTAAGCAGTGCCCTTCCTCTGTCCAGCAGCCCGGGTTTAAGTATCTCCCAATCTCCCAGCTTTTCCCAGGTAACCCAACATGACTCCATCATATGCCCTTTTGTTACCCCGTTTATAAATTCAGTCCATTCAATCTCCCAGGATGGCAAAGTTCATTTACTGCCCAGTATGGAACGCAAAACTTCCTTTTTGTTCCCAAACCTCCCTCTTCAAGCCTGAAGGGAAGATAGAGCCTTCCAGGAACCCAAAATTCAATGAAAAAGTTTGTACTCTGCGTGCCTTTGTGATCTATTTGCGTAGGTGCTATAAAAGAGGATACACACGGCCTGTCTGTTCCCCCCTCTCTCCCCCTCTCTTCATCTTTCCAGTCTTAATCCCTGGCTGATGCAGCCTCTGGTGAAATGAGAAACCAGGGAACCCCCTGGAACAGGGGGGAGCCACTCATCGGCATGACAGTGAAGGCAGTGGACTCACTCTCCACACCACAGAAGCGCCTGGCAAACGAGTCACAAAGTCATCTCAAGAGCCAAGCTGGAAAAGGGAAGGGAAGACAAGAGAAGCAGACAAACTCAAGGAGCCGGGGCTGGGTAACGGGCCGGAGGCCAACTCGCCAAGGCTGGACCGCAGCCCGCCCCTCACCAAGCCAGCCCCACATCCCTGGGAAGGGCAGGTGAGCGCAAGCGGGGGTCGCGGGGTGCAGAGACCCCGGGAGCCCCCGCGGCCCTCGGGGACCGGGGTCAGAGGCCTCCCCTCCCCACTCTGACCCCTCCCACTGGCCCTCTGCCCCCAAGGGGGCCCACTAACCTCCCACTCCGGCTTTTCCCCGTCCACCCCGAGGAGTGCGCCTTCCCTAGTACAGGGGAGAAAGGAAGCGGAGAAGGAGGAGCGTGACGCCCATTCCCCCAGTCACAGGGTCGTACCGCTCTCGCCGCCCCGGAATATCCCGCGGCGGGCCTCTCTGGCCCAGCGCCGCCTTCCTCCCCCACGCGGCCTCTCCACTGCGCCTGCGCGCCCGACCCAGCCAGGCGAGCGCCGATCTGAGAGTGCGCGCGCGCCTTGCGTGTTCTGGCGTGGGGGGTGGGACCTGTGCGGCCCCGCCCCCTCCTCATCCCCCTCCCTCCTCCCGCTCCCCCTCCCCCAGACACTGCCGCGGCCGCCGCAGGAGCCCGGAGCTCGAGCCGCCCAGCGACTCCCCCTCCCCCTCCCCCAGCCCCGCCCCGCCCCAACCCGGGGCTCCAAGCCGGAGCCGAGTCTGCGCCTGGGGGTAAGTACGCGACCCTTCCCCAACCCCTTCTCTTTTCTTTGAGGCTCCTACCACCACCCAAAGAAAACCCCAGACTCAGCTACGTGTCCCCTCCCTTCAACCTCCTGCGGGACCCAGAGGTGCCCGGGCCCGCGGGACCCAGTGGTGCCGCGCGCTGCCCCCAACCTCGTACCATCCTGAGCCAAATGCGAGTCCTCTGACCCCTGCCGAGGGTCCAGATGTGCACCGCCGTCTGTCCCCACCCCTAGGGAGATCCCGAGGGGTGGGACCCCCGCCCCCGGCCCCCAAGCGCCACTCTTCTCCCACCTGCCGGGTCCAGGTGCGCGTCCCCCCGCATGCCGCTCCAGGGTTCCAGCTGCGCCCCCATCAGCTCGCCGCCGCTGTGGGGAACCTGCCGCCCCCGCCCCCGAGTTTTGGATTCCAGGGTCGCCAAGTCCAATGTCCTCGGTCTCTTTTATCTTTTCTCCTGTTCCCGGGGCCGAGAACCACCCACCCCCCCAAGCCTGCCCGGGGCAGGGGTTCGGGCTCGGACAAGGGCAGGGTTCGCGGGTGCTGGCTGGAGGCCGGCCGCTGCCCCCAGCCCGTCCGGGGACTGGTCTCGGGCTGAAGAGGCGACTGGCCCCTGGAGCGTGTCCTCTCCTTGCGCCCCGCACAGTGCAGTTCATTCATGAGCCGCCCGGGCCTGCGTTGGAGGGTGCGGTGGGGAAAGGCTTCAGAGGCGGAACAAGGAGTGGGGCAAAGGCCCTGTTGGGGGGAGGGGGCGCGCTTTGTCCCTCCTGGCCTTCTTGACCGTCTAGCGAGGACAGTCCCAAAGATTTGGCGCCTTGCTCCTCAGAAGAGAAGGTCGCTTGGGAAGTGGAGAGGAGAGGTCAGAGGGGCCAGCTGCCCTTGGGGCTCTGTGCTGCCACCTGCCTGGGTCCCCTGGGGGGAGCTCTGGCCGCTCAGCACTCCACTTCCCTGCGGGGCAGGAGGGTCTGGGCTTCTGTACCCAATACCACTCTCTACCCTTTCCCTGGGTCTGCCCAGGGAAAAATGAGGCTGTGCTCAACCCCTCTTGAGTAGGGACCCCCAGTCTTGCTTCCCAGGCCGTGAGAGGAGAGGAGTGGGAGTGTCTACCAGGCTTCCAGCCCTGGTTGTGCTGGCAGCATGACTGTCCTCCAGGGCACCAGAGGGTCCAGGCCCTGGCTTGCTCCAGGTGGCACAAGCTGGGGCCTGCTGTTGGCTCATCCAACTCAGTCTTGGCCTATGGTTGGGTGGTGGGTGGGGATGTGGCAAGGCAGAAGGCAGGTGGTGAGTAGCTAAAGGTAGTTAGGGAAGCTAACCCCCTTTTGGACATCCTACAAGTTCCCTCCGATTATGAGTCTTGGAGACCTCAGTTCAAATTCCAGATCTGCTATTCTTTAGCTGTGTGACCTTGACAAGTTACTTAACCTGTCTGAACCTTAGTTTTAATTAAAAAGTGCATTTACTACCACCTCCTTACGAGATTTATCATGAGGATCAACTAGATAACACAGGTAAAGAGCCTGGCACCCTGCCTCGTTGTTGATCAATAATGGGTTCTCTTCTCTAAACTTCTGACCCATCTTGGCATAACATCACCCTCCTGGGCTCCCACCTTTCTGGTCTGCTACAGATGGATTGGATATGTCTGAAGAGTCTGGGAACACTCCCTGCCACTCAGCGGCAGAATCCTGAAGGCCATATAAACCCTTTAGTCTAAACAAGAAGCCCATCCTGACTGAGGGGCTCTGTCACGTTAAAGTCTGTTTTCCTTTATTTTGATTTTTACCAGTTTTCCTTCACTAAACCAACCCCTTTTATGCCAACACTTTATTAATAACAGTACCTAATATTTTTAGAATCTGTCATGTGCCTTGAACTGTATTAAGAGCTTTACATAAGTCATCTTGTTTAGTTCTCAAAACAACCACACAACTGAATTGTGATTCCCATTTACTGATGAGGGAACTGAGGCCCAGGGTGGTGAAGTAATTTGCCCAGGTCAGTATCCAGCTCTGTCTCATCCTAGATAAAGCCTGAAATCACAGTCCCACAGTCTGAGTGGGAGGGTCTGGCAGCCACAGGCAAGAAGGAGGGCAAACAGGTAGAAATAGGGTGTGGCATTTTTCCAGAGCTGGAGCTGGCAGCCCCCACCCCCACCAGGTCCCTGATGGAAGCTTCTCCTCCGGCCAGGGCAGCAGCATGCGGTTGTCAAGACCACACACTTAAGCCGGACTGCCTGGGTCCATATCTGGATCTGTGACAGACTGACTGTGTGACATCGGGCAAGTTCTGCATCCTCTCTGTACCTCAGTGTCTTCTCAGGGTTGTGATGGCTAGTAAATGAGCTAACATGTGTAAAGCACTAAGAACGGTGCCTGGCACAGAAGAAGAGGGAAATCAATATTTGATAAATGCATTCTTTTCCTACTAGTTTTTTTTTTAATTTTTTAATGTTTATTTATTTTTGAGAGAGAGAGAGACAGAGCACGAGTGGGGGAGGGGCAGAGAGAGAGGGAAACACAGAATCCGAAGCAGGCTCTAGGCTCTGAGCTGTCAGCACAGAGCCCGACTCCGGCTCCAACTCTGGAACGGTGAGATCATGACCTGAACTGAAGTCGGAAGCATAAGGGACTGAGCCTTAAGACATCCCTTTTCCTGCTACTATTTATCCTCTTTTGCAGATACTTTTTAAAAAAAAAAAATTTTTTTTAACGTTTATTTATTTTTGAGACAGGGAGAGACAGCCTGAACGGAGGAGGGTCAGAGAGAGAGGGAGACACAGAATCTGAAACAGGCTCCAGGCTCTGAGCTGTCAGCACAGAGCCCGACGCGGGACTTGAACTCACGGACCGCGAGACCATGACCTGAGCCGAAATCAGATGCACAACCAACTGAGCCACCCAGGCGCCCCTGCAGATACTTTTTTTACCCATCCCTGTGAAGCTTGGAGGGATGGAGCAAGGATATTAATACCTCTTTGCTACAGTTTGGAAGACTGAGGCCCAGGTTACATAGTAGCAGAACTGGCCCACATCATCATCCCCTCCCTTCAGAACACACAGCCTTCCTGATCCCAAGCCCTAAATGAAATCTTCCCAAGTAACTCTGGAAGAAAAAACTTTTACCTTCTAACTCCCTCACCCTCACCATGCACACGCTTTTTAATGGTAACATAACAACCTTTAGATAGCTAGAACTAAAATCCTCCGCCATTTTGGGGGCACCTGGGTGGCTCAGTCGGTTGAGCGTCCGACTTCGGCTCAGGTCAAGATCTCACGGTTCATGAGTTCGAGCCCCGCGTTGGGCTCTGTGCAGACAGCTCAGGGCCTGGAGCCTGCCTCGGATCTGTGTCTCCCTCTCTCTCTGCTCCTGTCCTGCTCACACTCTGTCTCTCTCTCAATTTTTTAAAAATTTAAATAAATAAATAAAATCCTCCTCCACTTTCTACATACTGCCAGCTAAAGTCTCAGTGTCAGACTAGAGAAATTCCAGGATACACCTGGCCCAGGGGATGAACTGCCCCCTCACTTAGTCCTCCCCCCAAATATTCCGCCTCAGTTTCTTCCACCCTCCCAGCTGCTCTCCCTAAAAGCTTTGGGCAGCTGCCCTAGGTGAAGTTCAGCCCCCCTGCAACCCTGCCCCCCACAATTAGGAGCACCAAGGAACCCAGTGAGCCTGAAGAGCCACTGGCCCTGACTCCACACTTTACCTGCCCTGTGACCTCATGTGAGTCGCTTCTCCTTCTCTCTCCCTGGGCCCCTGCTTCCTCCCCTGTAAAGAGGGGATAGTGATCTGATCCAGCAAGTACCTTGCCTTCCTTGGGGGTCAGGGGTAAGATCAATGCAGTTGTTGGGGGAGGGGGGGAGTGCTTTGTGACTGTAAAGAGGGAAGCAGCAGATAGACACCATAATTTCAGTTACTAAGCATCTACCTGGACCTTCACCCACCCTATGGGGCCCCCTTACTGCAGAAGCTCGCAGAACGTTCCACCTTCTTTCAGTGTGGACAGGACTGGGGGGGGGTGGTGCGTGGTACTCCAGGGGTTTGTACCCATTGCATTCTGGTCTGATGGAGCCTTGGAGTTGGGGAGAGAGACAGGCAAAAACTAGGAATGGGCTCTCTTGATTGCTGGAGTATACTGGAGCGGGGGGCGGGGGCCACTAATTCAGAGGGCTGCCAACCATCACAGACCCAAGATCCAAGATACCTATACCTACCTTTAACCTCCACTTTAACCCTGGTACCGCAGGGTTCTACACACCTCACGTTTACATATCCAAGCTTCTAGGCACACCCACACACCCCCCAACTTACACACCAGTCTCCTACCTCCCCCCCAACACACACACACACACATCAACACATGTCTGCACACCTAAACATACACATTCCCACAATGCTCTAGTATTCTCTAGCTGGAGAATGAGCATTTATGAAACTTCTGTGTTTTGTGGAGTCCTCCTGTTCTAGGCACATCAGAAAAGCATGGTGCCCTGAACAGTGTTCTAGCTTTAGAAGGAAGTTGACCTAGGTTTGAACTCCATCATTTTATGAGCAGTGTGACTTAGGGAAAGTTATTTAACTTCTCTGATCCCCTGTGCCCTCATCTTAAAATGGCAATAAGATCCAACTCAGGATTGTCAAGGATTAAACGAAATTGTGTATGTATTATTCTTGAAACAGTGGGTACTAGATAAGTGATGCCTGTTGTAATTACTAAATTCATGGGGTTTTGGGGTTTTTTTAAGGCAACTTGGGCTGGAAGGGAAGAGGGAGGCATAAACACTGGGCAGTTACCACTTTAGCCTTCTTAATACAGGCTTTTCAGAGACTCCCTGGGACCAAGTGAAACATATAAACAACCACAGCTTCCCCCTCCACTTGAGAGCTGGTGCCTCTTCCCCTGCAATTGAAGTGTCAGGAAGGGGAAAACCAGGGATCGGTGGGCAGGAGAAACCCTCTGAGTCCCCCCAAGGGGCTAGAGGATGCTTGCTGCCAGAGTTACAGTCACTGATTCTCGGTTTGTTGTTCTCTCTCTTTGTCTGGTTTCCTCTCTTCCCTAGGGACCCCCACCCCCACCCCAGGCAGAGTTTCAGTGTTGTCAGCAGAAGGGGCCCCCAGGGGCCCCCAGTAGGACGGGGTGGAGCAGCGTGCCTCGGCCACACTTCTCCACCGTAGGAGCCTCCCCAGAGCCCTGCTAGGTTCCGTCCCCAGACACTCCCAGAACCCAGGTATCCGGGCTGGCTGCCCCTTCCCTCCTCCTCCCCGCCCCTCCCACCCAGCCCAAAGAGGGCCGGGCAGCCTGGCAGTGGGCAGTGGCGGGGAACCGGGCTGGAGGGCAGTACCCTGGCTGCCGGGGACTTGGGCGGGCTAAGAGGCCCCTGCCCACTCTCTCTTCCTTTGCCAATGGAAAAGCTCGCTGGAGGGCACAGCATTCCCAGCCTGCCCTACTCCGGAGGCAGGAACAGGGCACTCTGGGAGTTGTAGTTCTCACACCACTCAGGTGACCCCTGTGCTGAGATCGTTGGAGAGGTGAGGAAGCTGGAGGGGAGGAGCTGCTTCCAAGGCAGGGAAAAAGGAATGAGGGTAAGCAGGAGTGACTGGGACCAGGCAGATAACGCAAACCCAGAAGTCCTAACTTTTTAACTGACTTCCCACTCTGACCCCATCCTCAGGTCCCTACTCTGAGGACAGAGAGCCAGCTCTGAAGCTGAGCATCTTTTTTTTTCCTTGTTGTTGTTGTTGTTGTTGTTGTTTAATGTTTTTATTTATTTTTGGGACAGAGAGAGACAGAGCATGAGCAGGGGAGGGGCAGAGAGAGAGAGGGAGATACAGAATCTGAAGCAGGCTCCAGGCTCCCAGCTGTCAGCACAGAGCCCGACACGGGCTCGAACTCACAGACTGTGAGATCATGACCTGAGCCAAAGCTGGACGCTCAACCGACTGAGCCACCCAGGCACCCCCCTTTTTTTCCTTTGTTTTGAAGCCAGTTATATCGAGAAAGTGATTAACAGTGCCGAAATCTCTAAGCAGATGAAATCATGCCATTTTTCTAATAGAGGTAGAAAGAGAAGATCAGGATGAGGTAGCTGGTTCCTGACTCATCTTCCCCTGGCCTCCTCACCCCACCTTTTAGCCTTGAACCCTCAGACCTAAGACCTCTCCCCATCTTCCCTCATGTCTCTGCCTGAGACAGAGAGAGAGGGAGAGAGAGGGAGAAAGAGAAAGCAAGCATGAAAGTGAATGTGTGTGTGTGTGTGTGTGTGTGTGTGTGTTTGGAGAGTGTTTGTGTGTGTGTATGGAGGTGGTGGGAGGTAGGCAGCAGAGACTCACAACTTCCAACTTAGAAAAACCAGTCTCCCCAGTGCAGATCTGGGCCAAGTTCCCCAGACCCTGGGTGGGGTCTCGGCCTCAGAGCCAATGAAGGTAAATCCATGTGACTCAACCCTCCCCTCCCCAGGCCCTTATCTCTGGAAGCCAGTGCTTCCCCCCACCCAGGCAGCCGGTGATCTGCCCTCACTCCCTCTCCCCATGCTCATGCTGGGAGCCATGAGGGGGACAGGGGATGAGCCCAGCTGACCATGGTGCTCTCTGCTCAGGAGGACCATGCGGCAGTAGCAGCCATGCTGCCCTTCCTTCTGGCCACCCTGGGCACCACGGCCCTCAACAACAGCAACCCTAAGGACTACTGCTACAGTGCCCGAATCCGCAGCACCGTCCTGCAGGGCCTGCCCTTTGGGGGTGTCCCCACCGTGCTGGCTCTTGACTTCATGTGCTTCCTTGTGAGTGCCCACACATGCCCCCCCCCCCGCCCCCCATGCCTGGCATCCACACCCTGTACCTAGCTAGCTAACACCTGTAGCTCTAACCACTCTTCCACCTGACCCTGACTCCCCAGGCTTAACTATGGGAGGGATCCGTGTCACGCAGCCCAAGCCTAGCCTCTGGCCATTCACCCAAGCCAGGGTCAGCCCTTTCTAAGGCCAGATCCCAGCCCCTCTGCCCCTGCCCTCCAGGCTAGTCCCGTGGGTGGACGGTCTCTCTACCTGCCAACCATTCCCTCTGCCCACAGGCACTGCTGTTCTTGTTCTCCATTCTCCGGAAGGTGGCTTGGGACTATGGGCGGCTGGCCTTGGTGACAGATGCAGACAGGTAAGGCTTGGGGACTCTGCCTCACCCCTGCACACATACACATGCACACTCACTGTCACTCACTCAACACACACCCATCACTCCTCGGGGATAGGAAAGAGCCAGCCCTCTCTCATCCCCCTTTGTCAGGGGGATGAAGAGGGACCAGTCCCAGAACAGCCATGGGGGACATGAAGGCCTACAGTTGGATCTGTGTCCTTTGTCAGTCCCCCGGGACCCTCCCCCACCTCCCCTGTTAACCCTGTCTGTTCTCTGTCCCCAGGCTTCGGCAGCGGCAGGAGAGGGAGCGAGTGGAACAGGAATAGTATGTGGGGCACCTGCCCCCTCATCCCCACTAAACCAGCTTTCTCTTTTCTTCTCTCATGCTTCTTTTCTCTTCCTGCCTCGTTACTGGTTTCTCTTTGCAGTTTTCTCCTCTGCAGGCTCATGTTTCGGACTAACGCAGGCGGTGTGCTTTGCAGAGCAGGGGACTTCCAACTTGTCTCTGCCTCGCTCCCCCATCTCTCCCTCTGGCTTTCTGCCTGGGAGAGGCCCCTCCCCATGTGCCTGGCTCTCTCTATGGTGGCCGGTGGCCAGGCTGGAGGGGCTGTCCTCCCGGAAACTTAGAGGACGCTCACCTGTTGGTCCCAGAGACAAGATTGGGTGTCCCCAGTGGCTTGCCATCCCCTAACAACTAGTTCTTCATATTTCAGGGTTCCCTGCTCACCCCTTCTGGAGGCCTGGGAGGGGGGCCTCCCACGGAGCCCCGAGTCTGGCCTTTTGTGTCACATCATTGTCTCTGTCTATAGGACTAGCGTTGGAGTTGCAGCAGCTGCTGGGGTCAGGGAAGGGGGAGGGTAGGGTCCCACCTGGGAGGCATCCCCCAGCCCCTGATCCCTCCAGCCCTTCTGGGGCTCTCCTAGTCCATCCTTTCCTTCAGCTCCCCATTGCCCTGTGCATAATACTGGCTCTGTCGCCCCCCTATCCCGTCCCCTGCTGGTCAGCCCCAGAAATGCAGGGCCTCCTCACACTCTCGCTCCAGCCTCCAGGGAGTAAGATGAAGACACCCTTCTCCCTTCACTCACTGCCCTGCACTGGTGTGCCCTCCAGGTGCTCTGAAGGAAGGAGGTGCAATTAAGGGAGGCAGGGAGAAGGCAGGCGTTCGTCCCCGCTTCAGCCTCTGCGCTTTCTGTGCTTTGTCTAGCCCCTGGAGCTCTGGAGGGGGAGCCCCCCACTTCAGTCCCGCTCCCCAGGAGCTCAGACTCACCAGGCTCTCTGATCTCTCACCTCCCCACCCCCAGTGTGGCCTCAGCTATGCACGGGGACAGTCATGACCGGTATGAGCGTCTCACGTCTGTCTCCAGCTCCGTCGACTTTGACCAAAGAGACAATGTGAGTGCCCTCCCCCAGACTTGTTAGCCACCCACTCCTTCTCCGGGGCAGGGGGCTTAGCAGCCTCTAGCCTCCAGTGATACAGAGTCAAGGACCTGGAATGTGGCCTTCTCCTCAGCAAGGGCAGTGCTCGTCTAAGAGCCACAGGATGGCCACCCAGACTCGCTCTGTACTCCACGCCAGCCTCCAAATCAGCACAGACCTAACATTGTGAATCCCACACTTTGCACCACGTAGAGCCCCACGCCCATCTCCACCTGTTAATCCCAAGGACCCCTTCTTCCTTAGGGTTTTAGAAGTAATGACAGGCCTTTCTGCCCCATGGAGCAAAAGCAGGAATTCATTGCGTTGCTCAGAGATTGCAGGCTGGTGGCCCTCGTCTAGATGGGGCCAGTTGTGGGTTGGGGCTGAGTGGCAGAGGTCCTTACAGATAAGGCGATTCACAGCAGTCCCCGGACCCTCATGCACGCCAGACCCAGTACTCCAACATTACCTGCCTGGCCCCTGTCGTTCTGCCAGGGTGTGGGTCCTAGTCAGAACTCTAATCTTTAGGCCCTAGGCTGGCCCTGGGCAGTCCGGCTTGGGCTGGGTGGCCTGGGGGCAACAGCTCCTGTAGCAGCCATAGTAGAAGAAGCCTGTCAGCTTCCTGAGCTGGACTCACACCGGTAAGTGGCAAAGCAAAGCTATCACCCTTGCCCGCCAGAGGTGTCCACATGGTCCCCAGACTCAGGTGATGTTGGCAGCAGGCAGCACAGTCCTGCATCTTAACTGGAAGCACCTCTGTCCCCGATCCTGTGTTAAGCCTGGACCTTCCACTGGTAGGAAGGTGAGGGAGGGTTCTCTCTGCCCAGCCCTCCCCCCTGTATCCCGACCCTGCTCTCAGTGGGGCCTCTGCTGCAGGTAGGCCTGGGGGCTTGAAGGTGGGAGACTGAAGCTCACAGGGACCCGGGGGTTGGTCCCTCTGGGCTGTATTGGAAGAAAGGTGGCAGGAACTCGGGAAGCCTGGCCTGCCCCTCTGCTGTAGGCAGAGCCATGTTGCGGACTCTTCTTGTCTGGATCTGGAGTCCCCACTGCCTCTCCTAGAACCCTGAATCCCACTCCTCCCTACCCTGACCTACACCGCTGTAGGCCTTCCTTTGGTTGCGCTGCCCCGTTGGCTCTTGGCGGGGATATGTAGCTCTTGACATGAGCATCCACAGATAACTCAGTTTGGCCTTAGTCCCTTTCTCCTTTGAGGGCTGGCACCTTCCCTCTCCCCCTCTGGGATGAGCTGCTTTCTTTGGGGGGTTGTGGAAGTTGTTCCAAGGTGAGCCCAGCCTGGAGGTGATTATGAGAATGGGGCAGGTGGGATTTGAGGGGGAAGGGAGGCTGGGGGTGGTGGGGTGGTGGGGGGCTCCAGCTGATAGCCCTCTGTCCCCCCCACTCCAGGGTTTCTGTTCCTGGCTGACAGCCATCTTCAGGATAAAGTAAGTGAACAGTCTTCAGGCTCAAAGGAAAGAGAGAAACAAAGAAAAACTTCAGAACCTGTTACTTCCCTACAAAATCCAGAGGCCAGCAGCTTTGAGGGCCTTAGTGCTCCTAGCCAGCCCAGCACCCTCCTCCTTCTTCCAGGAGGCCAAGCCCTGGGGTCCTGGCCTCTGCTGTCCCCTGAGCTGGCCTCACTCTACCCCACGGTCTCCTGTATGCCCCCCTGCCTGGTGGGCCCGCTCTGCCCTCAGCTCTCCGCACCCCTGCCACCCTGTGAGGGCAGAGGCCAGAGCCCCCCCACCTCAGAGCCTCCGTGCAGCCAGCGGGGTGGGGGACAGCAGGCAGGCTGGGAGCAGCCAGCCAGCAACAGGCAGGAGCCAGTGTCCAGCAGACAGAAGTCAGGAGGTCGAGCCAGAGTGCGGCAGGCAGGCAGTGAGCGCTGAGAGAGGCAGGAGGCCCAGACAGGTCAGCACCACCACTGCCCACGCCCCGGCCCCCAGGGCCCCTCCCCAGGTGCACCACATAATGTGATTCTCCAGCACCCATAAGGCGCTGCTCTATCCCCAGCCTCCGTCCTCCCTCCTGCTCCAACCTCTTCCATCAACCCACCCTCCCTTTCAACACCCCCTCTACTCCCGGCCCTTTCTTACCCTTTCTTCCTCTCTGCAATCTTCCCCTTTCCCCTCTGTTCCCCTCCTCTCTCTCCTCTTCTCCTTTCCCTCCCTGCATCCTTCCTTTCCTCCCTCCCCTTCCCTCTCCCTTTCTCATCCCCCCTCCCAATAATAGGGGGCCCAAAGACCCTAGCCCACCCCCATACTGCTGCCAGACTGGCAGGGGCTAGGGTGGACTTGGGGGCGGGCAGGGCAGGCAAGCTGTGGCCCCTCTGCCACCTGGCCCTCACCTGATTCCTCTGCT
Source organism: Panthera onca (assembly GCF_046562875.1). Taxonomy (NCBI): domain Eukaryota; kingdom Metazoa; phylum Chordata; class Mammalia; order Carnivora; family Felidae; genus Panthera; species Panthera onca. The sequence goes on from NC_138343.1 coordinate 41,912,374, forward strand.
GCCCCGGGCCTGCAGGGATGATGAGATCCGGGACAAATGTGGGGGCGATGCTGTGCACTACCTGTCCTTCCAGCGGCACATCATCGGGCTGCTGGTCGTCGTGGGCGTCCTCTCTGTGGGCATCGTGCTGCCTGTCAACTTCTCAGGGGACCTGCTGGGTCAGTGAAGGCTGGGATGAGTGGGGCGGGGAAGGGAGGAGAGGGGGCAGGAGGGCACGCGTCCTGACCCCAGCATCATCCTCTCCCTCTTCCTGCCCCCTCCCACCCCCAGAGAACAATGCCTACAGCTTTGGGAGAACCACCATTGCCAACCTGAAATCAGGGTAAGATTGGGAAGCCAGTCAGTGAGGTCAGAGTCCAGCTGTAATGAGGAGGGGTGCGAGGGGGAGCACTGTGGGGAGAGGTGGATGTGGGGCCCTGGGGACTTGGATTGGAGACAGAGTAGGTGGATGTCTGCTGGGAGTCCCCAGAGATGACCAGATAAAGAAGCTGCTGTGTGACTTCAGGCCAGGGAAAGATGGCAGGGGGTAGTTAGGGGACAGTGTAGCCAGTGCACAGGGCAGGGAGAGATGACCTCTTGGGGACATTTCAACTGCAGTGGAATAATGTTGGGACCCGGACGGTGTGATGTATGGGGCCTGCCCTGTGAGGGGGCCAGTGCCAGAAGACCACTGGCAGTAGAAGGGCCTTGAACCAGGGCTGAATTCACACCGGGAGGCTGGGCGCTGTCTGAGTGGGTTCCTGGCCCCAGTGGCTCCATGTACCCCTCTGCCCCACCCAGGAACAACCTGCTATGGCTGCACACCTCCTTCGCCTTCCTGTACCTGCTGCTCACCGTCTACAGCATGCGTAGGCACACCTCTAAGATGCGCTACAAGGAGGACGACCTAGTGAGTAGAGCCCAGCCGGCCTGCCCCGCCCCCAGCCTCTTCCCTTCCCTCTGGGCCTCTCTCCCCTCGGCCCTAAGGGGTGTCAGTGCCAGGGTGAGGCCGCCTGGGTTGCATTCCGGGCTCAGCAACTCAAGAGCCCCTATGCTGCAAGTTCAGTTACCTCCCCAAGCCTCGCCTCCTGGTCTGTAAAATGAGACAACAGCAGAACCTTCCTAAGATGGGGGGCGTTGGGGGGGGGGGCGGTAGGTGATAGGCGTAGAAATCACCCATGCTGTGCCTGGCCCTGGGGAAACAGCAGTGGTGGTGCCATGCTTGGGATGCTCCCTCCCTCTCCGCATCCATCTACCAGCCCAGTACTGAATGCCCACCCCACAGCAGCCACGGTGCCGGTGCCGGGGGGCCAGGGCCTTGTGGCCTGAGGGTCAGAGTAGTACCCCCTCCCTTGCCCTGGATGACCCCTCAGGAGTGAGAGACCAAATGGCTCTTTCATTAAGCTCCTGCCTGATTTCAATTAGATGCACTCCCCTGCTTTCCCTGGAACCTGGTTTATCCCTAAGGCCTCCTCCCACCCAGCTGCTCCTCTCTGCTCACCATTCCCCATGCCCTCCTGGCATTCTCGAGCCTCCTCTGGAAGGTACATGCGCTCCCCTCTCACCCCAGGTGAAGCGGACTCTCTTCATCAATGGAATCTCCAAATATGCAGAGTCAGAAAAGATCAAGAAGCATTTTGAGTGAGTGGCCACTCCTACCCCCAACCCCAGGTCCTGTGGGCCCTTCTTCCGCCTTTCAGCCCCTCAGACTTCTCACACCCTCCGGCTGAGGTCTGGGCTGCAGTGGGGTGGAGACTAGACCACTAAAGGATTACGTGACCCCAGGGCATTCTAGCACCAGGGCTGGGTGATAGCCACCCCCGCCCCCAACAGCAGGGGAAATATAAGAAATACTTGTAAAGTGAGAGAAGGAAGTGTATGTCACATCCCCTCCTTCCTCTCTCTCACCACCCCCCCCCCCCACTCCACCTCCCCTCTCAGCTTGAACTGGGTCATGGGTTGTTGGCCTGGGATCCAAGGGCCCTTCAAGGTGTATGGCTTCAAAACCGTAGGTGACATTCTGGGGTTTGTGTGCAGATTGGCAGGGAGGAGCTCTTGGTTTTCAGTGGATCCTGGGGGGGGGGGGGGGGGGGGGGGGGCTGTGGACCTGAGCTGCATGTGTTCTCAGGCTCTTTTCAGCTCTGGAGTTGTGTCTCAGAGGGGAAGGGGAATATACACCTCCAGGAGCTCCAGGTGGCCGGAATGGTCCGCATCCAGAATTAAGGATCCCGTCACACATTCATCTGTGTGCTCAGCAGACTTTCTCATGATATTAAGCCTTGGGACCATAGAAACGAATGAAAGATCGTTGAGCTCTCTGGACGTTCACATGGTGGAGGTCAGCGTCAGGAGCTGGTCCAGGGTCTGACCAGAGATTGGTCTGAGGCCAGTCTGTGGCCAGAATTAGGAGTTGGCCAGTGGTCCTGATAAGGGACATTGGCAGTTTGGATCAGGGCTCAGTCTCTGCTCAGGATCGGGACTTAGTGAGGTCTGCATCCACAGCCAGTTGGCCTGGATCAGAAGCCAGTTCTTGTTCTGGATCAGAACAGGATTGGGAGTCAGCATCTGGCCGAGGTTAGATTGTAGACCCCTTTGTTGCAGGCAAATGAGTGGTTTGTGATCAGCATCAGCGGACGGATAATCATTCATTCAACATGCATTTATTATCACTTTCTGTACTCCAAGCATAAATAAATTAGAAACAGGCCCTGCCCACACAGAAGTTCAAGAACAGCGGTCAAAATTAGATCATCCTCAGTCAGTACGAGAGCGACTTGGGATCCTGTCTGGATTCCCAGCTGTGATCGGCATTAGGGGGCAGTCCGAGTCAGGATTAAGGACAGTGTGTGCTCAGAATTAGGTGGCATCTTAATATCACTGTCCTGTTGGGATCAGTTGTCAGCTTGTACTGGTTAGTCCTTTAATGACAAATCCTTCTTGAGCACCTGCCGGGCACCCGCCCTGGAGGGGGACCTAGGGTTACAGCAGTAAACAAAGAAAGAAAGCCCCTGCCCTTGTCCGCTGGCATTCTGGTGGGCGAGACAGGTAATAAACAAACGAACTAGTAACAGACATTGTGTCGAGTAGGGGTGGGTGCCAGGAGGAAAACCAAAGCAGGGAGAGGAACAGAGTGAGGGAGTCAGGAAGGGCTGCTGTTTCCAGTGGGGGGGAGGGAGCGGCGGGGGGCATGCTGACAGGGCCCTGCACACAATGAGGAAGTAAACCCCGCTAACCAAACATCCATTCAGCACACACTCATTGTATACCTACTGTGTGCTTCCTACCAGGGAGACAAAAGAGAACCAGGCCTGATGGGTGTCCGTGGGGAGCTCGTGGTTCAGGCTGTTTCAGGAGTCAATCTACGGTTTTGTTCAGGAAGCAGACTGTGATTAAAATTTAGTGGTCAGCCTCTAAGCAGGGGATGGGGGGGAGACTATAGTCCTAATTGGAGTTTGGGGGGTCAAGGAGGTGAGCATCAGGGAACAGCCATCTCATCAATCCATTCATTCAGCGCATGTTTATTGAGTACCTAGTATGTCTAAGCTGCTGGCCCAGGCCCGAGCACATGGTGATGAGTAGGGCTTGTGATCCAGGTCTGGGGTCTGTCTGAATTAGAGGACTGACCCAGCAGAATTAGGGAATATCCCGTGTGTAATATCAGAGAGCCTGCATGGCAGGGATTAAGGGGTTAGAGATTAGTCGGGTGAGAATGAGGGCTCAGCCTGCCACAGGGTTCCAGGCCCTTCCAAAGAGGAGCCCTAAAATGGTTAGAGTAACACCGTGTCGGGGGAAAAGTCTGTAGTGCATTTCAAGGACCGCATCCCAGATTTAAGTTTGCAAATTCTCGTGCTTTGGGGAACTAGATATTGTGCATCTGTTAACACTTGGTGGTTCTTCATTTAAAAAAATTTTTTAAAGATGGGGCTCAGTCTAGATTGGGGAGCAGGGAGCAGTGTGCGATGAGAAGTGAGAAGGAGCCGCAGGCACCCCTCGAGTCCTGCCAGGTACCAGCACCGAGAGTCACATATAGTCTCTCTCTGCTCGGTTTCAGGGCAAGGTGAGGGTCAGTCTCGGGTCAGGGTTAAAAGGTCAGTCTTGGGTCTGCAGACCGGGCCGTGGGTTGATTGGGATCAGTTGGACCGTAAGGCAAGGCTAAGTGTTGGACTGTAACCAGGTATTCTGGAAACAGGGTTGAGAGAACAACCTGAGTAGAAACCGTTTCTCTCAACTGAAAGTTCAGAGCTCTGAACAAGAGTCAGACCACGGCCGTGGCCTCCCCTAGCACCGTGCGGGGGTGCACTCACATCCACGGTCATCATCGGGGTGTGCTCAAGGTCCCCGTGCCTCAAGGCTCCCCGCTGCTGCTCAGTTAAACACAGGGAGGAATTTCCAAGTTTCATTCTTACGGAGCTCCCATTTTTGTAGACCAGAAAGAGGGAGCTTGAATTGGGGGTGTATGTCTTCACGGTCGCGGCTGCAAGTCGGGGGCAGGTGGGCAGGGTCACCACAGAAGATGATGGTGGACTGTATTGCAGGGAGGCCTATCCCAACTGCACGGTTCTTGAAGCCCGCCCATGTTACAACGTGGCTCGCCTCATGTTCCTCGATGCAGAGAGGTAATGGGGGGGATGACACCTGGGGGCCCCTGCCTATTATAGAGGGCATCTCAGCTGCCACAGGGGAACCTGGCTCCCCATCCAGGTGTTTCCCAGGGCATTTGATTTTAATTCAACCCCTGGGTTGCCTGTCAATCCAGCTCTGGAAAGAGCAAAGCCTGGAGGTTAGCGTTTGTTGCAAGAAGAAAGGAGCCCACCATCCCCACCCCGTCCAAGGACATCCCCTTCTCCAGCTACAGTGTGAAAACTTTAGGCCAGACTATAGGAAGAATTTCTGGCCCTCAAGGGATGGGCGGGAAGACCCTGGAATGGGGACATATCTGAACCATACATTCTAAGCAGATCCAAGAGTAAGATCGCCCCTGTCCTCAGGGAGTGGACTTAGGTGGCCCCTCAGCTGGGCTCCCTACTCACCCTCCCAGCCATTCCTGGCCCCAGCTGGGTGGTGGGTGACTGGACCCCTGGATCCCACAGGAAGAAGGCCGAGCGGGGAAAGCTCTACTTCACAAACCTCCAGAGCAAGGAGAATGTCCCCACCATGATCAACCCCAAGCCCTGTGGCCACCTCTGCTGCTGCGTGGTGCGAGGCTGTGAGCAGGTATGAGGTGACCTCAGGCCCCCAAAGCTCCTGCTGGATACGGGGAGGGGTTGGACAGATCTTGGGAAGACAGATCACAGTAGAGATGGGCACATTCCAGGTGCGTGTCCCAAGACCCCGGGAACACACACACACACACACACACACACACACACACACACACACACAAATGGGTCTTAAACATAAACAGCCAAAAGTAAGGGACGCCTGGGTGGCTCAGTCAGTTAAGTGTCTGACTTAGGCTCAGGTTATGGTCTCATGGTTCGGTTCTTGAGTTCAAGCCCCGCATCAGGCTCACTGCTATCAATGCAGAGCCTGCTTCGGATCCTTTGTCCCCCCCCCCCCCCTCCCCCCTCCCTCCCTGCCCTCAAAAATAAATAAAAAACACCAACGGTAAACAGACTCCCTGAGGAGGCAAGGCCATGCGGCCCAGGGGCTGGAGGTAGGGTGCCAGGATGGGGAGCAGGGCGCAACCCTCCCTCAGTAGGTCCCCACCTGTTCCTACAGTCCTTGAAGCTCCAGTTCCACTACTGGGTTTGTACCCATCCCTCCAGTGACCAAATTTTCAGGGCCCAAGTCAGAAGAGGTCAGCCAAGAGGACAGTGCTGTGGTGTATTTACTAGCTCTGTGGCTTTAGGCGAGTTTTCTGACTGCTCTGTGCCTCAGTTTCCTCATCTGTAGGATGGAGCTAATTGTACCTACCTTGGGCTTATGAGGATTACGAGTTAACACATAGAAAGCCTAAAGCAGTACCTGGCCCGTAGTAAGCCCTGGGGCAGTGCCGCTGAGCATGGTGGGGACCAGCCCAGCTCTCTGACCAGAACCTTCGCCTCACCCGCCCCCCCGCCACCGGCAGGTGGAGGCCATTGAGTACTACACGAAGCTGGAACAGAAGCTGAAAGAGGACTACAAGCGGGAGAAGGAGAAGGTGAACGAGAAGCCTCTTGGCATGGCCTTTGTCACCTTCCACAATGAGACCATCACCGCCATGTGAGCCCCTGCCCTGCCTGCCCAGCCCAGTCCTTGCCCCCCACCGACCAGCCGGGGCTCCCGGGTCCCCACGCTCACGGCCAGCTGTCGGCAGTGGGGTCCCCAGCGGCTGGCGCCCTGGTAACCGGTGCCCGTCCCCCAGCATCCTGAAGGACTTCAACGTGTGTAAGTGCCAGGGCTGCACCTGCCGCGGGGAGCCGCGCTCCTCGTCCTGCAGCGAGTCCCTGCACATCTCCAACTGGACCGTGTCGTATGCCCCCGACCCCCAGAACATCTACTGGTGAGCGCTGGGGTGGCAGGGGCACGTTCCGTGGGGCCTGCTGGCTCCAGTGGGTAGAGGGGAGGTGTCTCCGGGAACCATCAGCATGCGGTCCCCAGGATGACCCTCTCCCCTGCCTTCCCAGGGAGCACCTGTCCATCCGAGGCTTCATCTGGTGGCTGCGCTGCCTGGTCATCAATGTCGTCCTCTTCATCCTCCTCTTCTTCCTCACCACCCCGGCCATCATCATCACCACCATGGACAAGTTCAACGTCACCAAGCCTGTGGAGTACCTCAATGTGAGGCCCTGCCCCGCCCCACCCCTCTATGCTGTGTCAGGAGACACAGATGCCGGGCCTCGAATCCCTCTTCGGGGGGAATCCAGAACACCCTCCTGCCCAGTCTGGCTCCTCTCCTGCTTTTCTAGCCCAGCCGCACCAAGCACTCCCACACGACCACGGGCTGTAAAGCCCTCTGTGAACTTCCCTGGGGCTCCCTGCCACCTTCTCCTAGCAGAGACCACCCTTGGGTTTGCGCACATCTAGAGAGACACTGGGGAAGAGAGAGAGCCCAGGGCCAGTCCCTTCTCATCCCCCAGTCTCTCCGACAAACGAATGGAGGTTCAGACTACATCCCTGGCTTCCAAACTCAGATTCTGGTGCCTTTATCAAAAAGACTCTTACGTGAAACCCAGTGTGGAAAAGCAAGGCTGCTCAGATGGCGACAGAGTGACGGTCACTTCCACCAGCTCTCCCCTCACCTCTCCTGCCATGCACATGGCGTACCTCCTTGGAGTCTCAAAGTCCAAAGGAAGATAGTTTAAAAAATTACTGACTGATAAGAGCAAAATACATAAGACCCGGTTTTTCTGGGTTCAGATTCCACCCCCCTTCACTCCTCACTAGCCGGGTAACCTACTGAATCTCTTTGTACCTTAGTTTCCTCATCTGTAAAATGGGGTAATATCGTGAGGATCAATACACGTAAAGCATGTGATCAATGCTGGGTACTTAGTAGGTACTCAGCAAGTGCTAACTACTGATGCTGTTCATAAGACCCTGGCCCCCACAGGTTCTGGACGTCTGTCATGGGGCCCTGAGAGCTGCGGGGCCTGGGGCTCAGTGGGGGAGGGGGCCGATAGGCAAAGCAAGCGGGACCGGGGCCGCTGCCCCTGCCTGAAACGCAGCCCCGTGCCCCACTGCAGAACCCCATCATCACTCAGTTCTTCCCCACCCTGCTGCTGTGGTGCTTCTCGGCCCTGCTCCCCACCATTGTCTACTACTCGGCCTTCTTCGAAGCTCACTGGACACGGTGAGACCCTTCACACTCACTGCACTCTGGCCCTCCTAGGTGTGCACCCGTCCCCCCACCCCACCCCGCCGCCCCCAGGCAGCCCTTTCCCCTTCAGCCTCCCCGCCCCAGGCGGCCCCAGAGCTGCTGGGGAAGGGATGCTGGCCGGCATCCTCACCCTGGGCGGTCCCCATCCCAGTGGGGCCTCCTGTGATGCCATCCTGGCTAGGGGAGCAGGCGTGGGGGGCTGGTTCTCCTGACCTCTGCCCCCGTGCCCCCTGCCCCAGCTCCGGGGAGAACAGGACCACCATGCACAAATGCTACACCTTCCTCATCTTCATGGTGCTGCTCCTGCCCTCACTGGGACTGAGCAGGTAGGTCGCAGACGATGGGATGGGAGATGGCGTGGGGGTGTTGCAGGGTGGGCGAGGGGAACGGTCCAGGCTCCTACCTCCCTCACAGAGCGGGGGGACCCAGGTCTGGGGGGGCATCCCCAGAGGCTCACGGACTAGACTCCTCCCCTGGTGTTCTGGGCCATTCCAGCCTCCCACCACACCTCTCCACTCCTCCTCTCCAGCCTGGACCTCTTCTTCCGCTGGCTCTTTGACAAGAAATTCTTGGCTGAGGCAGCTATTCGGTTTGAGTGAGTGACCTGGGCCCCCAGGGAAAGAGACCGGAGGGCGGGGGTGGGTATGCCTGGGACACACTGCCTTTCCCCATGGGAGGGTGCCTCGAAGCTTCCCACCTCCCCGCTGCAGGGAAGAGGAGGGGGCTTACAGGGTGTGGCAAGGCCATCCCAAAGCTTGCACACAGTGTCTCAGGCGTAGACGTGGGAGATATCCCTGGGGTCTCTGTTGGGGCTCATTCTCCGGGAACCCCTCTAGAGGTCACCTTCAAAGTGTATTTGGGGCTTTAGGACCCACACTGGGGCATTTCTCTGACTGTCTCTAGAGCTTGTATTCTAGGACTAACTGTGGGAGGCGAGTTTCACTCAGGAGGTTTGGAAAGGTGTCTGTATGTAGTAGGATCTTGGCCATACTTTGGGAGTGATTTGGGTGTATCCCTGAAGGGCTCTGGAGCCCACACTTCTGAGTATTTATGGAAGGCTCTTGGGCTCCCAACTCTGGAGTATTTACGGGGAACTCTGGGGCTCATACTTTGGGATGTTTATGGGGCACGGGTTCTGGGAACACCTCTGAAGTTTCAGGCTCTTATCCAGAGGTGTGACTATGAAATTCTTTATGGAGCACCTTTTCTGGAAAGCCCTATGAAGCTGTTTGGGGGTGGGGGTTTGGGGGCCACGTGCCATGGCTGTATATGTGGACACAAGCTCCAGGGGTCTTGCTCTAGGCCATCTGTGATCATCTTGGGCTCACACTTGGGGTATCACAGGCACTGACAAAACTTCTTGGGCTCCCCCACTGAAGATCTTTGAGGAAGGGTCTCTGGAGCTTGTGTTCTGGATGTGGCTGAGGCTCACGCTCTGGGGGTAATAACCATGGCTTAATTTCAGAGCTAAGGGGTAATTTCTGGGTATTCCTAGGGCTCACGCCCTTGGGGGTCTTTTAGGATCTCATGGGGGTTGTCTGTGGAGACCTCGGACAGTCATACCCTGAACTCCGGTGGCCTCAGGGCTATGGAGCACTCTCCATGGGTCTTTATAGCACACAAGTTCTAGGCGCACTGCTGAGCTCACACTCCCAGGTTGCATCCACTCGCACTGAGGGTGTTGGAGGTGTCTGTTGAACACTCTGGCATCTGCCCCTGGGGTTCACACTCTGGGGGGAAGCGGGGGCACAGGTGCTTGAGAGCTGACCTAGGGTGTCCACATGGAGGAAGGCGCGTTGGGGGCGAAGGTGTGGTGTGCTCTCTGGCTGGCAGTGGGCAGGCCGCCGCCGGGTCTCCCAGGGTGCAGTGCTGGAGCACTTGGTGCCTGCAGGTGCGTGTTCCTGCCCGACAACGGCGCCTTCTTCGTGAACTACGTCATTGCCTCAGCCTTTATCGGCAACGCCATGGACCTGCTGCGCATCCCAGGCCTGCTCATGTACATGATCCGGCTCTGCCTGGCGCGCTCTGCCGCGGAGAGGCGCAACGTGAAGCGGGTACGGCCGCCTGGGGCCGCAGTGGCCCGCACAGCGCCCCCTGGTGGGCCCAACCAGAAACAGTGGCAGTTCTGCTAGGGTGTGGGGACACAGGGGTGCCGGAAGTTGCAGGACCCAGTTCCGAGGCCTTGGGCTATCCCTTTCCTTTCTGGAGCCTCAGTTTACCCATATGTGCGACGATGGATCAACATAGAGAACCCCGAAGGCACCTGCCAGTTCTGACAGTCTAGTGTTCCCATGGGAGTTGGGGGAGGTCTGGGTCCCTAGACCTAGGGTCCCTGTGCCCTCACCCCACACGAGGTCTCTGGGCATCCCATTCCCAGGCCTACCAACCTACCAGCCCCTGATTTCTCAAAGAGCACCCCCCCACCCATGCCCCGTCACTGTACCCACCCTGACTCAGCCACAGCCCCTCTTTCCATCTGCTTTGCCCTGCCCCACCCTGGATATTGGGTTCCTTTTCCCCACAGCTTCGTTCCTGGCCCCCTGCCCCCTCCCACCTGCCCTGTGCCCTTCTAGTCTGTCCCTCCCTTCCCTGAGCCACCCTCCTGCCCATCTCCCCCCCAGCATCAGGCCTACGAGTTCCAGTTTGGCGCAGCCTACGCCTGGATGATGTGCGTCTTCACGGTGGTCATGACCTACAGTATCACCTGCCCCATCATCGTGCCCTTCGGTAGGCACCGCCGCGCCGGGACCTGGGCCCTGCTCGGGGGGACCCAGGACCTCACCCGCTTCACTCCAGTAAGGCAGGCCGCCCTGAGTGGACAGGGCCCCGGCTGGGAGGCCGGCCCCTCAGGCCTCCCGCCCGGTCCCTGCCTCAGTCTGGGGCCGGGCCTGGGGGGAGGAGGGGGAAAACCATCTCAGCTCAGGTTGGCTCCAGCTGGTGTGCTGAGCCCCTGGGCAAAGCCACCCAACATGGCCATACTCATCCACACCAAGTGCCTTCACTCAACTGACATGCTCGGACACACATCACATACCCACAGAGGTATTCACACGTGCACACACACACACACACACACACACGCACACTGTCACTCCTACACAGCATCCGCGGGTACACGTGGACACAGTCCCATAAGCTCAGGAAAGACCTTTGGATTCCAGGGTGGGGTTGGACTCTTGCCACTCACAGAGACCCACTGTAGCTGAACTGTGCGCCTTGGACAAGTCCCTCTTCCTTCTGAAATTTAGCAAAGTTTCTCTTCACCTGTTGCCCTACTAGTGACCTCTCCTTTCCCCCTGGTAACATCCTAACCCCTTAACCACCCTCCCTGGTTATTGAAGGCTCCAAAATAACCCCTTTGTCCTCTTTGAAAGCTTCCATTCCCTCAGCCTCCAGGAAAACAGAACTTACCATCTAATTTATACCCATCTGTTTAGGGACAGGATAGAAAAAAACCGAGAAGGGTTTCAAGAGGAAGCTCATTGACCCAAATGGATGGACTTCTAATAGTAGGGTTTTTAGCGAGGGGCAGCAGAACAAAGCAGGGAAGCTGAGGAAGCTGACAGTCTGTGATCCTGCGATGGGCTTGGGGCTGGGGCAGGAGGAGGGAGGCCAGCCCTTCAGCGATCTCGGTAGGACTGGGACAACCTGTGACGGACACACCGAGGTCCGGTGGCGTTGGTTCCGAGGTCAGGGCCCGTGTGGCTTCCCCCAGGGCTCATGTACATGCTGCTGAAGCACCTGGTAGACAGGTACAATCTCTACTACGCCTACCTGCCGGCCAAGCTGGACAAGAAGATCCACTCAGGGGCCGTGAATCAGGTGGTGGCCGCACCCATCCTCTGCCTCTTCTGGCTGCTCTTCTTCTCCACCATGCGCACGGGTGAGGGCCACCCCCCCACATGCCTCAGGGAGCTGGGGGAGGGGGACCCCCATTCAGAGTCAAGGCAGAGCAAGCCATGGGAGGGTCCATGATGGCCAAGGGCCACAGGCAAGGAACCTGGGAGAAGCCACGGCACATGAAAATGTGGGGTTGCATTCAGAAGGTAGCGAAGGTGGGGGGGTGCCCAGAGGAAAGGTAGCAGCCCCATCCTCTGCCCCCTCCCCCACCAGGGTTCCTAGCCCCCACGTCCATGTTCACATTCGTGGTCCTGGTCATCACCATCGTCATCTGTCTCTGCCACGTCTGCTTCGGACACTTCAAATACCTCAGTGCCCACAACTACAAGGTGTGGGGCCAGGGGGGCAGGGGATGGCTAAGGGCAGAAGCTCAAGGGGATGGGTGGGAGCTGAGGGCAGGGGTGCCAAGAGGGTGCAGGGTCATGATTGTGGCTGAGAGCCAAGGACATCTCCCCACTCCCTGACTCATTCTGGACCCCTCAAGATTGAGCACACGGAGACAGATACTGTGGACTCCAGAAGCAATGGACGGCCCCCCACTGCTGCCGCTGTCCCCAAATCTGCGGTGAGTGCCCCGATTCATGGCCAAAGATGGGGAGGAGCCTCTGACTGAGGCTCGATCCAAAGTTGGGGGTTCCATTAGTCCTTCAGAAAGTGAAGCCCATTCCAGACCCCAGAGGCAGGGAAAGATCTGGCTTCACTGAGGGGTCTGCCCACCTCTCCCTGGGGGGGAAGATCACTGTCCCGCTTCCTGGAGACCCTGAGATTCCCCCAATCAACCCCTCGCCACCAGGAGCAGCTGTCCACCCTCACCCTCTACTCCTCTCCCCCTTCAGAAATACATCGCTCAGGTGCTGCAGGACTCAGAGGTGGACGGGGAAGGGGACGGGGGTCCTGGAAGCTCAGGGGATGAGCCCCCATTGTCCTCGTCCCAAGATGAGGAGCTGCTGATGCCACCTGATGGCCTCACGGACACAGACTTCCCGTCTTATGAGGACAGCCTCATAGAGAATGAGATTCACCAGTAAGGGGAGGGAGGGGCCCTGGAGGCCACGCCCTGCCCCCACCCGACCCACCCCCCCCCCCCAACGGACACTAAAAACGCTAATAATTTATTAGATCTAAAGCCCCTTCCTCCCCCCATCTCCTGCTTTCATTAAGGTATTTAAACCTGGGGATTCCACCACTCTCCCCCCACCATGGAGGGAGGGAGGGAACCCCCCCAACCTCAGTGAGGAGAGCCCCGAGCCGGACCCGGGGCAAAGAGGGGTGCGGACAGGGTTCCCCCAGATCAGTGCCCCCCAGGCTAGTAGTATGGTCAGGAAGGGTTATTGAGAGCCAGGAGGGGTACCTGGTGCCATGGCTGGAGACCTGGGGGGGGGGGCAGGCATATCAGGGGCCACCCCCCCCCCCCCAGTTCTTTCCTCCCCCCAAGGCCCCCTGGGATCTGGCACTCCAGGGAAATGGAGCCTCCAGCCCCTGTGGGTTGCATGAAAGGGGAGGGGCTGCTGAGTGGGAGGAAGAGTCAGGCCCCCAGCCAGGGAGGTGACCTAGGGGTGGGGGGTGGGTATGGCTGACACTGGAAAATGGGTTTTTGCACTGTTTTTTTTTTTTTTTCCTTTAAAATAAAAACAAAAAGAAAAGCTCTGAGGCACGTGTCTGATTTGTGCTGCCGCCCCGGACACGTGGGCTAGGGACCAACCACCCTCCTGTATCTGGAAGATCTGTTTGGACCCCGGGCAAGAGACTTCCTGTGCGGGACCTCAGTTTCCCCAGGGAGAGGAGAGAATGGGCCTGGGAGACTGCAGGGGAGTCTCAGGCAGGCGGAGCCTGCTGAGTTCACACCGCCACCCTGCTCTGGCATCTACTAGCTCTCAGCTCTGTCTTCACCCCCTGCCCGGAGGAAGCTGTAGGACCGACCACTCAGTCTGAGGGACAGGGACACAAACCCACACACCCGAATCCCCAAGAGCCACACAGATGGGATGGAGATTCAGGGAGAAAGGCCATGCAAAACCACAGGTTCCCCACTGTCTTCTTGAAGACTTCCTGGAGGAGGAAGATCCCCAGAGGGCTGCTTCTAGAAAGGGGCTCAGCCGGTGGCTCTGGAGGGTGAGAGAGGCCAGAAAATGGGGCCACAGTAGTCCCGCAAATAATGCCATTATTATTTGTTGTCATTGTTGCCATAACATATCGAGCAGTGATGTGCCTGGAATCCTGCTGAGTGACTCTGTTACCTGTTTTAAAGCATTTACTCCCCAGAGAGCTCACTCCAGGGGTCAGGCATGGGTTCACTGCGAGGAGGATTACGTGAGGCAATATAGGCCAGATGCCCACTTGGCCCAGCGCCTAGCCCATAGGAAACACCCAATAAACGTCAACTGGAATTAATTCTGTGATCATTAATAGCACTTGCAACCCAGGTGTCATTTTCCCTCTTCTTGTGGAGGCTCAGGGAGGCTGCGGGGTTTGTCCAAGGTTACCGGCCTGAGAGGAATCTTGGAAAGCCCTTCTGAGAATCTCAGTGAGCCAGGCCCCCAGCCCGTCTGTCCCTTCCCCCTCAGGAGTGCCTGAGGCCCTGCCCGACAAGTCTCCTGCCCAGTCAAATCTCCCACATCCCCAGACCCAACTGTAATTCACTTTTTTTTTTAATGTTTATTTTTCTTTTTACATTTATTTATTTTTGAGAGACAGAGAGAGACAGAGCCCAAGTGAGGGAGGGGCAGAGAGAGGAGACACAATCTGAAGCAGGCTCCAGGCTCTGAGCTGACAGCACAGAGCCCGACGTGAGGCTCGAACTCACACACCGCAAGACCATGACCTGGTTTTGGTCTAAGTCGGACGCTTAACCGACCGAGCCACTCAGGTGCCCCTTTTAATGTTTATTTTTGAAAGAGAGGGAGACAGGGCATGAGCAGGGGAGGGGCAGAGAGAGCAGGAGACACAGAACTCGAAGCAGGCTCCAGGGTCTGTGTTGTCAGCACAGAGCCCAGCATGGGGCTCAAGCTCACAAACCATGAGATCGTGACCTGAGCCGAAGTCACTGCTTGACCAACTGAGCCACCCAGGCGCCCCAGTAATCCACTTTTTGTAAGAAATTTCCTATGGCCACTCTAGCCCACCCCCGAGAGGCCCACCCAGCCACATGGTCGCATGCAATGTACATTGCGTGTGCAACGGGTCTCCTGGCTCCTGGAGAACCGAGAACTCCAGTCCCGGTTCTGTCACTAACGTGCTGCGCGACCCTCGGAAAGCCGCCTCTCCTCTCTGAACCTATCTGCTCATCGATAATACCAAGGAGTATGACCAAGTGACCCCAATGGCCCTGAACATCCAACCCATCCATTACCCACCACCCATCAGCAGGACCCCGAAAAGAAAGTGAGTCAAGGAACTCCCAGAGGAGAGAAGAGGAGAGACCCCAGGGGACCAGGCAGAGGAAGAGAAAAAGCAGATACCACAAAGGCTTACGGATAGTCGACCAGAAACGACCAACAGCAGGGATAGCAAACAAAGCAAAAAGCCCGTGAAAGATTGCCCAGGCACTGGCAGGGGGCAGGAGGCACACGGTGTGGGGCCCATCCACTCCCAGGCTACAGACAGATGTCCCCTGCTTGGAAGGCCAGTGTTCCCTGGGGGGACCGCCGTGGGCAGCTCGGCCCAGGCCTCAGCCCTCACGTGTACGGCAGTTGCACAGTCTTGTGAAATGTGGACCTCCAGGTAGGGTCCCCAGAGTCCCAGGGCTGGGGAGCAGAGTGCCGGCCGGTAGGTGGGCTGAAACTGGCTGTGAATTTCAAGCAGGGAGCACGCGCAGCAGGCCTCTGAGGCCTCAGACAGCAGCCCCTGATCCCTCCATGAAACCCCCTCGAGTACTCCTGTGCTCCAGACCCTGAGCTGGGTGCTGGCGACATAGCAGCAAGGCTGATTGTAGAAGCCCACAGCCTGGCGAGCAGGCCAGAGACAGATCTGAGCACTCACTAGGTCCAGCACCCTTCTGACCACCTTCTCTGAGTTGACTGAGTCCTCAGAGAAGCCCTATCCCAAATTCAGAGATGAGGGGCCTGGGGCACACGGTGCTCATGTCCCTTGCTCCTGTTAACATGACTTTGGGTGCAGGGGTGCTAGGACAAGGGCGAAAAAAATCTTAGGATGATATGAGAGCCCCAGATCAGGACTATCTTGCCTATTCAAACTTTTTACTGTTCAGCCAAGAAGGTTGACACCCAAAGAGGAGGAATGACAAGAACCCACAACTATTAAGGCCAAAATGGCCAGCGTGGTACCAGATGCCTTCCCCAGGGTCATTGGATTAAACCAGAAACACTCCCAGCATGTGTTGGGAGGCTGGGAATGGCGGTGGGCAGTGGGGCGACCCTTCATCATATCAGACAGAAAAGTCCAGAAGGCGAAGGAAGACTGGGGAACTGGGTTAAGGGGCAGCGAACAGACGGGGAGGGGTCGGGGTCCAGGTAAGGACTCACTGGCAGAGGCTGTAGGCAAGCAGGGAAGCATTCTGGGGCTGGACGCCTGGGGTCCTGTGAAGGTCCCACAGGTTCTGATCTGTTCTTTGGAACAAAACAGAGGAAGGAAGAAACCAGGTGTGTTTTGGGTCACGGGGGAAGGACCACTGGTGTTGATTGAGAGGGGGCCCTAAGGGGGTGCTTTAAGTAGCCAAGAGAGGTTTTGAACCAAGCACCTTGGTTCACGAAGGCCCCTCAGCTCCCCCGAAGCGTGTTCTCTGTACAGGTGGGCAGGCACAGCACCACTTTGCCTGGAAAACCCCGTTAGCTGCGCAGTGTGGCCTGGGACAGACCTCAGCCTAGACCCCCAAATTCCTCACCTGCCTGGCTTCCCTCGAGGCGGGGTCTCCCCTAACCCCACCTTACAGGGTCTTCTCCCCTAACCCCACCTCACGAAGCCCAAAGCCAGGTTCAAGTGTTGCCAGTCGTGAAACTCCAGATGATGCCGAAACAGCAAACTGAACACAGGTCCTGGGGCGAGCACGGCCCCGAAGTGGGAGACTGTAATACAGGAAGATGCCCGCAACCACCCAGCCCCTGCCTCTGGTGCCCCCTCACAGGCAGAACCCAGGTCAGAGAGGGAAATCACAACATGCTCATTTCACAAACATTTCCTGAACCGGGGCTGAGGGTCCGGCTTCGCCCTGGGTGCCGCAAAGGATCCTCGAGGTGCGACGGTGGAGTCACGGAAGGAGGCCACAGGGAGCCCCAGAGTCCGCCTCTCCTCCCTCCCTTTCCAGCTGGGGCCGGCAGAAGATAATGGGCAAGAGCTGAGGATTCAGGTTCAAGTCCCAGCTCAGCCCCTTACCAGCTGAGTGACGCTGGGCGAGTTGTATCGTGCCTCTTGAACAGGAAAGCTCCTGATGTCCTCACACACGAAATGCTCTGACACCAAAAGAGGGAAGGGGGCTTTTCCCACATCAACCGACTCTCCAACTATCCAGGCACCAGCTGGGTGTCCCACAATTCTGTTCGGTTCTGACACCGTCTACCTGGAGCTAGCATCAGACGCCCAGGTGGTCACCTGCGCTTCCGCCCGACTGCCTATATATCAGGATTTATAGCCCTTCCTCAGGTTTTATCATTTGCTATGACAGGGGCGCCTGGGTGGCTCAGTTGGCTAAGTGTCCGACTTCAGATCATGATCTCACCGTATGTGAGTTCAAGCCCCACACAGGGCTCCAGGCTGACAGGGCGGAGCCTGCTTGGGATTCTCTCTCCCTGCCCCGCCCCCCCAAATAAAGAAGCTTTTTAAAAAATCTTATCATTTACTACGACAGCTCAGCAGAACTCAGGGAAACACATTTATCAGTTTCTTGTAAAAGGATATATTATAGGACACCAGTGAGTGGCTGGTTGAGGAGGTACCTAAGGTGAGATCAGAAAGGTCCCAAGCGTAAGAGCTTCTGTCCCTGTGGAGTTGGGGTGCCCCGCCCTCCCAGCACGTAAATGTGTTCACCAACCCAGAAGCTCTCTAAACCCCATATTTAGGAATGTTTCTGGAGGCTTCCTCCAGATTGGGCCTGATTGATGATTAAGTCAATCTCCAGCCCCTCTCCCCTCCCTGGAGAATTAGGAGTAGGGCTGAAAGTTCCAGGTTTCTAATCACGGCTTGGTTTTTCTGGCCATCAGCCCCCATCCTGAGGCTATCCAGGAGATCTCCAGGAGTGACCTCATTAGAACAAAAGACGCTGTTGTCACTCACAAAACTCCAGGGGATTCAGGAGTCCTGTCCCAGGAACCAGGGGCAGAGACCAAGTGTGTATTTCTTATTATGTCACCTCTGGCCCTCACTTTCCTCATCTGTAATGTGAGGATAATGATAACGTCCTTGAGCTGTTTTAAGGATTAAACAAGCGGCAAGTTCTTAGCCCAGCATTTGGCACATAATAAGAACTTAATTAACTGTAATTAATGTTCTTATAGATGAGGAAGTTGAGAGATCCAGAAAGGGGGGGGGGGAAGACTTGTCCGAGGTCAGCTTGGAACAGGACTCTATGATTCCATTCAGCAGCCTGAGCACCTGCTCTGTAGTCAGCACTCCACCAGGCAGGGCGGGGGGACACAGGGACGACTGGACAGTCCCTGTCCTCAACGGTCATACGCTCTTGGAAAGACTATACTATAGGGAAGGTTTCTCATGTCAAAGAGTTCACTCTTTCCCCTGGATAGACATGACAGCCAGGCCAGTGGCCTAACCATGCCAGGGAGAGTGTTATGGGTTGAATTGCGTCCCCCCAAAGATGTATTCAAATCCTAATCCCCCCAGTCAGTACCTCAGCATGTGATCTTATTTGGAAATATGGTCATTGCAGAAGTAAACAGTTAAGATGAAGTCACGCTAGAATAGGGTAGGTCCCTAATCCATTGCAACTGGTGTCTGTATGAGGAGGAGACACAGAATGCCTTGTGAAGACCCAAAGACACACAGGGAGAGTGCCATGTCAGTGGGAAGTTGCCTTTCAGAAATGAAGAGGTTTTCAGGATACAAAGGTCAAGTTGGGGTGTCAGGGCCACCCCCTTCCTGGAAGGCTTGGGCTGGAGGAGAGGGACTCAGACTTGTCCTGATTGGACAGTACGGTGAGGACAGCCAGCATGGTGGAGGTGCCCCCGGGGTAGGGGTGCTGGGACTCCTGTCTCCACAGGAAGATGACCCTATGGGCGGCAGGTAGGGCCCAGGCAGATCGAAAGCGGCTAGGTTACTGACCATGCCAGCTATGAGGGACAGTGGGAAGGAGGACAGAAGAGGAAGGCAGCTATTAAAACGTGCCACTGCCCCGCGACCCCCACTGCAATTGGAGAGTTCTAGGTGGGGGTGGGGGTTCCCCTCCCCCTCCCCACCCAGAGCCTTCAACTGTCAAGCATCATGATAGCCACCAACATGCCGTACTCCCCAGGTAGGCACTGATGGGCTTGTACCTCTACAGACCAGGGCCTCCCCGCCCCCTACCAGGGAAGAGGCCATGTCCCCTCGAGGGTGACTCTCCCATCGGACTGGAGGCTCCCTAGGAGCAGATGAGCCTCTTCCCCAGACGGTCCACTGATGGCCAGACCCACAGGACCCCTTCTTCCTGTCTCCACTGAAAGGTTGGAGTCGAGGAGCCGAGAGGGACCTCACACCCCACTGTCACAGCTATCTGTGAGAAAGGCTTGTATGAGGGAAGCCCCAGAGGCCATTAGAAAAATAAACCTCAGGGAACAGAGAGAACCCCTCCCCATCCCAGAAAACCTGGCCTCTTGATCCAGAAAGACCAGACCGTGAGAAGGCTACAGGAGCAGGACTCCGTAGGCAGGCCTGGGGACCTGACCTCAGGGCCTGAGGGAGACAGCCCTGGGGAGAGGGGTGCTGGGCAGAGCTAGGCTGTTCTGCAGGGTGGAAGGCAGCCAATCCCAGCCGGCAGAAGGGCTCAGCGCTGCACCTCACCCAGCCTAGGAGGGTAGCTGGCTTCTGCTATACAGGGCACCCTAGATCCTGGCTTCCCCGGCCCTCACCGTCTGCGTGACCCCTGGAGGCATAGGGCTAGCCCGAGGAGAAGACCAAACCCAGTCCTCACTCTTCCAAGGTGCCCTGAGAAGTCTAGACACCCCTGAGCCAGAGAGCTTCCTATCCCTTCATGCCTTGTTTTATTGCGTTGCTCTGGCCATCTGCCTGTCTTTCCCACTGCCAGGCTTATCTGTCTGTCTGTGTCTCAGCTTGCCCACGCCCCTAGCCCACCCGCCAGGGCTCGAGTCTGTCACCCGCTCTGGAGAAGTTTTTGGTGACGACTGTGGTGGAGTGTGTGTCTGTGTAAGTCTCCCCGCCAGCCAGCTGAGTAACACGCTCAGACCCGGGAGACTTGGTACACAGGAAGTGAAGCTGGCGACAGAATGGTGGGAAGTGACTTCTCAGGCTGGGTGATGATCGGAGGGCATGATCACAGCCTTGGCCTGCCCCCTGGGGTTCTCCAGTGTTCTTGGACACCAGCACCTCCTGTGGTCCTTCTAGACCCGCAGGGGGAGCCCAGTACATTCACTGCCATCAGTCAGAGTCGACCTAAGGCGACCTCGTAGTGGAAGGGCACAGAGCGGTTCACCTCACTGTCTGAATGACCTCGGGCCATTCGCTCACCCCCGGTCTCTCACCCTGAGCACTACGGGACGCTTAGCAGCATCGCCGGCCTCTCCCCTCTGGATGCCAGTAGCACCCACCTGGTCCCCAGTTATGACAGCCCAAAATGTCTCTAGACATTGCTAAGTGGTCCCTGGGGCACTATCTCACAGGTTGAGGACCAGTGCCCTAAGGCCTCCAGGCAGGCTCTAAGTTAGATGTAGGTCAGATGGGCCTGCTGACGACTCGGGGTAAGGGCCAGGTGATGAGACAAAACCAGTCCTCAGGGATGCCACTGCCCTGGGACTCCCACTGCAATTGGAGAGTTCTGGGTGGGGGTGGGGTTCCCCTCCCCCTCCCCCTCCCCACCTAGAACCTTCAACTGTCAAGCATCACGCTAGCCACCAGCATGCTGTATTCCCCAGGTAGGTGCTGATGGGCTCGTACCATTCCTGTACCTCTGCGGACCTGGGCCTCCCCCAGGGAACGGGCATGTCCCCTTGAGGGTCCCCCTCAGGGATGTTCTGCCGCCTGCCTCTTTGGACCCTCTTCATCTGGACCCCTTCTTCACCCCCCAAGATTTGTCCCCCCACCACAGGCCTCCCTCTAAGTCTTTCCCCTGCTCTTTGAGCAAAGAAATTAGCCACTTCTTCCCCTGCGTCCCCAACACACCCCTTTATTCACCCTACCTTAGGGGAGTGGAGTGAGCTTAGAGGAGGGAAAAGGGGGCAGTCACTCTCCCCAAAAACCTCCCAATTATCCCACCCGACCTGGTGGCCTCTCTCCCTGGCACCTTCTCCCTGCCTCCGTGGCCCATGAAGCTGAAACTGAAGGAGGATAGTCGGAGGAAGGTCCTCTCAGAGCTCCATGCAGGGGTGGGTTCGCTTCTGACTCCTCGGTGCCCGGCACAGAATACATGCTCCGAAAATGTGGCTGAGACGAGCTACAGTTTGCTTCAAGGACCGCAAACGGAGCAGCAGAGACAGACAGGCTCACAGAAGATCCCAACATATAGAGTACAAGTGTTCCTGCATCCTTATGATCACTGAGTCCTGGGAGGGAGGAGGGGTGCTATATGATCCCAGGAGGAACTCCATAAATACTAGCTACCCAGCCGGGTCAGCAAGAAGGCAACCAACAATTTCTGAGCGCCTCGTGAACGCCAGCCTTTTTCATGTCTGTTGCACCATTTAATCCTGAAACACCCTGCAAGGTAGGATACGACGGCCTCTTTAGAGAGATGAGAAAACCAAGGCTCAGAGACATAAAGCAGCGTGCCCGAGGTCACACAGCTATCCACTCTGGTATGGGGCAGCCCAGGGCTGCAAAAGAGGAATCAGCTGCCTAAAGGGAGGTGACTTCACAAAGACCGCCTAGAGGCTGTAGGAAAGTGGAGGAAGCCTAAGCCGCGAGTGATGGGTAGGAGCATGGACCAGCCTGCCTAGGTGTGACCCTCACTGACTCTGCTGCCCACCAGGTATCCAGCCTTGAGGGAGTTCAACCTCTCTGGGCCTTGGTTCTCCCCCCTGTAGCAGGGAGACATAATAATAACAAACCCAGCCAACAGCGTTATGATGATTCCCTGAAGTAATGCAGGTAAAGCATTTAGAACCATGTCGGGTACGCACTGAGTCCTCAAACACTGTTAACTATTATTTTTATAACTGCTCTGTAAGTGCTAGTTACTTTTTTTTTTTTTTAAGTAAGCTCTGGGGCCCAGTGCGGGGCTTGAACTCACGACCCCGAGATCAAAACCCAAGCCGATATCAAGAGTCGGACGCTCAGTCAACTGAGCCACCCAGGCGCCCTGGTGCTAGTTACTTTTACACCTGGGGGAGATTCCTAGTATCTTCTCGTCACAAACCATAGGCTCTGTGGAAGAAGCAAAAGACAGGGTCCCAAGTCTCCATTCAGCAAACTCATTCTAATCCTTACAGCCAATGGACTTTTCTCACCGGGGGCCAGGAAACTCCAGGCCCCAGGGACCCCAAAGGGGGACCCCAGAGAAGCCTTTATGCTGTGGTCAGGGACTTTGCTCATCGCCTGCACCAACGCTCTGTCTTCCCTAGGCTGGGGTGAGCTCTTTTTTGTCCCCAGCCCAGGCATGGCCCGTGGCAGTGGTGGGTGGGAGTCTGTAGGTCCCTCCATTTACCAGGCATCTGCTCTGGGGTCAGCTCTTCGGGGGGATTCTCCCTAATGGAGTGGAGGGTCCCAGGGATGAGCCACATGACCATCTATCCCTTCACAGGGAGAAACTAAGATGCTCCTCCCTTCTAGAAGCACTGGGGAACATCATTCAAAACATCTATCGAGCACCTACTATGTGCCCAATGCAGCAGCAAACAAACGACAAAAACCCCTGCTCTCCTAAGCTTTCATTCTAGTGAGGGAGACAAATAATAAATAAAGTGTATAGTATGTCAGGGACCAAAGAGGGACAGGGATCTGGGGGTCAGGGCAGGAGAGAGAAAACAGAGATTTGCAAACATAGATGAAAAATCACTACAGTGCAATGCAAGGCATTCATTCGTTCATTCATTCATTCATCCACTGAAAGCATTTCTGAGCCCCTGCTGGGGCCAGGTGCTCTATGAGACAGATGGAGTTCATTGTACTTTATTTTTTAAGTTTATTCACTTAGTTTGAGAGAGGAGAGAGAGTGAGTGCACGGGGCGGGGGGGGGGGGGGGGGGCAGAGAGAGAGGGAGAGAAAGAATCCCAAGTAGGCTCCAGCATAGAGCCCAGCATGGGGCTCGAACCCATGAACCGCGAGATCATCACCTGAGACGATGTCAAGAGTCGGATGCTTACCTGCCTGAGCCATGCAGGTGCCCCAAGAGACAGATGGAACCTAATAGTGGACAGAGGAGCCCCCATGTCCACCCTTGAGAGCTCACAGACAAGTCAACTCAGCAGGCAGGCAGTGATGGGTGTCACAACAAACGAAAGCGTTAGACTTGACGGCGGCCCCACACTCTGGGCACGTTAGGGGAGGGCTTCCCCAAGGAGATGGCATTGAGCAGGGACTGGAAGACTGAGCAGGACTGTCCCCAGTGCACCAGGTGTGTGCGTGGGATCAGGAATGACCCCGGGCGGAGGCACAGAGGCAAGAACCATCTGGTACAGCTGAGAAACAGGGGCTGCCTGTGCAGGAAGGCTCTGGGCCTCTAGGTGGCAGCCTGGCTTGGGTTTGTCAGGCTCCAGGGGGAGACAACAGGAGCGTTACCGGACCTAGAGAAGTCCCAAGGAGACGCTGATGTGGGACAGGGGAATGGGTTGGCTTGGTTGGGGTAGCGTGAAGAGTAAAGAGGCCTCAGATAAATTTAGCCACAAGTGGCCCGTGATCCCCTTAGTTGGTGAAGATGGGAAGATGGTGCTAGTTCCACGGGACTCCCCGCTGAGGAGAGGGGCCTCCCTCTAGGAGGTAGCATCAGGAAAAGGTCACGGTCATGGGTCAGGGCGCCTGGGTGGCTTAGTCAGTTAAGCATCTGACTTTGGTTCAGGTCATGATCTCACAGCTCATGGATTCAAGCTCAGCTCAGAGCTTGGAGCCTGCTTTGGATTCTGTGCCTCTGTCTCTCTCTGCCCCTCTCCTACTTGGGCTCTGTCTCTGTCTCTCAAAAATATATAAACATTAAAAAAAGATTTTTTATTAAAAAAAAAAAAAAGGAAAAGGTCACAGGCCTCGTTTGGGATCTGCAGTCAGACTTAGACCCATGCCCAGCCCTCACCCCGTGACCTTGGGCAAATTCCTTGACCTCCAGGTCCCTGCTTCCTCTTCCAGTAATTAAGGGTATTGCGTGGATCTTTCTCAGGGCTGGTGTGCCTGGCACAGAGCAGGCACTCGGCACTGTTAGCTCTGCAATTGTAACTCTTCTCCTTGTCTGTCAACAAGGGAGGACGAATAGCTAAGACCCCCTGCTCTTGCCTCTGTGGAACTCAGCCCCCTGTGTGCTCAATCTGGGTCTTACCTCTAGACACCCCAGAACCCTCCTGCCCTTCCCTGTAGCTGCCCCTTCTTTTCCTCACTATGCATTCCTCCCATGCCCTGGCACCAACGGGGATTTGTTTGACTCAGACCACATCCTTCTACTACTCTCTATCTCTATGTAGATTGGCCTATTTGGGGCATTTTATATAAATCTGACTGCCTTTTTTCACCTACATCCATGACAGCATGGATGAGTACTTCATTTCTTTTTGAATGATATCCTTGTACGAATGATATTCCGTTGGATGTCTGTTTCTCATTTTTTGTGCCCATTGATCAGCTGCTGGACATTTGGGGTCTCCTCCCACTTTTTGGCTATTGGGAATAATGCAATGAACATTTGTGTCCAAGTTTTTGTACGGACATATATCTTCCTTTCTCTCAGGTAAATGCCTAGAGGTGGAACTGCTGGGCCATATGGTAATAACTCTATGTTTAACTGTTAGAGGGAGAGCCAGGCCATTTTCCAAAGTGGCAGCACCCTTTCATATTTCCACCAGCAAAGTATGAAGGTTCCAACTTCTCCACATCTTTGCCGACACTTGTTATTATCAGTCTTCTTTATTATAGCCATCCTAGCTGGTGCGAAGGGGTGTATCACTGTGGCCTTGATTTGCATTTGTCATTGACGACCAGTGGTGTTGAGCAATTTTTCACATGAGTGTTGGTCATATCTTCAAAAAGAAATCTGTCCAGATCCCTTGTCCATTTTTTAATTGGGTTGTTTGTCTTTTCATTATTAAGCGGAGGCGGTTTTCACCAATCAGGGAATGGCGGCTCACATCACCCACTGCCGACTCAAAGCCAAGGGCATGGGCCAACACCACAACGCCCAGAACTTCCATAACCAGAGCTTTGAGGACCTGCAAGCAACCTGTCTGAGGAAGGGGGAGCTGTTCGAGGACTCCTTTTTCCCTGCCGAACCCAGGTCCCTGGGCTTCAAGGAGCTGGGTCCCAACTCCAAAAGCGTGCAGAACATCTCCTGGCAGAGGCCCAGTGTGGGTACTGGGAGGGAAGGCATGACTCATCTTCGGGGTGGAGGGCTGTTTGTAACAATGTCCCAGTCACTTTGACATTTCCAATCTCCCAACCTCCCTAATCCTGGCCCTGGAACTAGTCTCCACCTCCATCAGGGCTGGAGACAGTTCTGGACATGCTTAAGCAAAACCTCTCAGATAACCCCTGGGAAAGTCACTCACTGACCTTTGCTATCACATCCGACAACTATGTCAAACTGGTCTTGTGCCCTCCTGCACCCTGTTTTCCCCTAGAACTTGGAGGTGGGCATCATGCCCCGGGAATGGCGAGATGGAGGTTCCGGGGAGGGGGGCGGGGCATGTCCTGCACCCTCTAAGACCTTTATTCCTTTACTGCAGGAAATCACAAGCAATCCTCATTTCATTATGAATGGGATCAGTCCAACAGACATCTGCCAGGGTGTACTTGGTGAGTGAGGAGCAAAAAAGCCGGTGGGGGGGGGGGAGGGGGTGAATCGGGGAAGAAGGCTGAGGTAGGGGGAGTGCCAGAGTGTCTTTTGAGGATGGGAAGCTGGGACTCCTAGATTCAGACAACCTCTCCTGCTTCCCTGCCCCTCTGTTTCTGTGGAGAGGATAATGAGACTGTCAAGTATGTTCTTCCTGTTACCTCCCCCCCCCCCCCCCCCCCCGTCTGATCCCAGCCCCTCCCGCTGCTAGCTGGGTCTGGGAATAAGCTGGGTGGTATACTAGTGACCCATTGCTGCACAATAAACTGCCCCGGGCAACGACAAATACCTATCATCCCCGTGTTTGTGGGTTAGTGATTTGGAAGAAGCATAGGTGGGTGGGTCTGGCTCAGAGTCTCTCATGAGGCTGCAGTCAAGATGTCAGGCAGAGCTGTGCTCACCTGAAGGTTCCACGCGAGCTGAAGGATCCACTTCCAAGATGGCGCACTCACGGGCCAGGAGGCCTCAGTTCCCTTCCATGTAGGCTTCTCCATAGGGCCGCTTGAGTGTCCACACAACACGGTAACAGATTTCCCCAGACGGAATGATATGAGGGAGAGGACAAAGAGGAAGCCATCATGCCTTTTACCACCTAGTCTCAGGAGAACACATGCGGTCACCTCCACCACATTCCATTTGTTAGAAGCAAGCACAAAATCTGGCCCACACTCAAGGGAAGGGAATTAGACTCCACCTCCTGAGAGGATTGTCAAAGAGCTTGTGGACATATTTTTAAGCCAGTGCCGGTTCCAGAACTTCCTTAGTCTGACGTATTAAGTAAAGGGGCACTAGGCTCTTCAGCCCCCTCTCCCAAGGGCTCCCATGACAAGCCCAAGGGATATCTTCCTCCTTAAGGAAGGATTCCTCCAAACCCTTCATCGCATTTTCAGGGACAAGACCAGTATGGGCTTCCTCTGGGGCTGAGTTCTGTCGTATTTGTGGCAGAGAAAAGGGCAAGTTGTAGGCAGGGCAGAAACCAAGGAGACCTCAGGCCCCGTGTCTGTCACCGTGGCTTACTGGGCCACAGGAAGTGACCTGGCTTCTCTCTATTTAGGTGTCCTTTTGGCAATGGAAGATTGGAGTGTCCTTAACCCTCCTTTTCCCATCCTCTGCCTCCCACTAAGGGTACCTCAGGCAACTAGGAAGCCATTGGTAATCGCAGTAGCTTTCCGAGAGAGCCTCAGCCTCAGCCTGGCCCAGGACACTCACTCAGGCTACCACCCTGCCCCACGGCCACCCCAGGACATCTGAGATACCGAGAGAGTACTCGATGGGTGACCTCAAACCAGAGTTACTGCCCCTGTACCCCATCAATGCCTAGCCCTGGGGACCTAGCTGGGCTACAGCCTAAGCCCCTTGGGTGTCTGGTGTTATGTGACTGATACCAGGGAGAGATATCTTGATTGCTACACTAATGTAATCATGGCGTAGAAGTAGAAGGAGGCAGGGCATGGGGGAAGGTGACTGGATTTGTTCAGGGGGGCGGGGAGGGGGGAGAAAACTGGCTCTCTCCCAAAGAAAGTAGATCCCAGAGTGAGAAGCAAGACGAAAGCCAAACACCTCCTCCCCAAATCTGAAAACAAAAGCATCCAGCTCTAATTTGTGAATCTCTTCTGTAATACAGAAGGTAAAGAGGCTCACCTCCCCCCAGAGCCTGTTCTTTCAGCCCTGTTTCTCCCTACTAGATTCCTTCCTGAACACTTCTTTTTTTTTTAATTTTTTTTTTAACGTTTATTTATTTTTGAGACAGAGAGAGACACAGCATGAACGGGGGAGGGGCAGAGAGAGAGGGAGACAAAGAATCGGAAGCAGGCTCCAGGCTCTGAGCCATCAGCCCAGAGCCCGACGCGGGGCTCGAACTCACAGACCGCGAGATCATGACCTGAGCCGAAGTCGGACGCTTAACCGACTGAGCCACCCAGGCGCCCCCCTTCCTGAACACTTCTTAGTGACAGGGCTAAGGGAGGGGGCCACGGAGTCAGTTCCTGGGAGTAGAGGAGAGGCAACCCCCTTCCTGTCTTTCCAGGGGACTGCTGGCTGCTGGCTGCCATTGGCTCCCTCACCACCTGCCCCAAACTGCTGTACCGTGTGGTACCCAAGGGGCAGAGCTTCAAGAAAAACTATGCAGGCATTTTCCATTTTCAGGTGAAGGATGATTTGAAAGCCAGAGTTGTTTTGTGGTGTGTGTGTGTGTGTGTGTGTGTGTGTGGCAGAGACAGAGACAAAGCGGGTAGGGAGGAAGAAGAAGAATTAATTATATTTGCTTTGAAGTTACATTTTTTCTTTTTGAAAAATGACATTTATTAGAGTGGATTTTTGTCTAATTATCAGAGAAATATCTGGTCACTAAAGAAATCACGTAAGCTAATTTTTTAAAGCCCTCAAAGAAAATAATAGTAATGATCTGTTGTTGGTGGCCCTCCTTCTCCTGCTTCTCTCCCTTTCCCTCTCTGTCTCTTCCTGTTGGTAGAAACACGCATGTGTGTGAATGTGTGTGCGTGTGTATGACATTGGGAGTCACTGTCACATAGTTTTGGTAATCTGCTCTTTAAACTTAACGACGTGTGGACAAATTGCCCGTGTCGCAAAATATTTCTGAGAATCACAAGAATTTTTTTAATTCCAAATTTAAAATCCTAAAGCCCAGCCAAGGTCAAAATGTGGGTGGGGTCCCTCTGGGGCCCAAGGCAGAAACTGGAGATGAGGCTGGGGTGACCTTCAGGCTTTTCATAGCTTTTCACTCACTTTTCAGCCCTTCTGGGGAGTGGGCTCTCTGACACTGGCGTGTCACTGATCCTGGCCACCAGGAGGTGCTCGTGTAACACAGTTCTCATATACGGCAGCGGGGGTGGGGTGGGTGTGAGGGTGTGTGCCAGTACGCACGCATGTGCTTGTAGGATGGCCAGGGGCACACACGTGTCTTAAGCCCCACTGAGGTCCACCTTGCTGCCCACAGATTTGGCAGTTTGGACAATGGATGGACGTGGTGGTGGATGACCGGCTGCCCACAAAGAATGGCAAGCTGGTGTTCGTGCACTCAGCTGAGCGCGCCGAGTTCTGGAGTGCCCTGCTCGAGAAGGCATATGCCAAGTGAGTGCCCCAAGCCTGGGCTTGCCTCCAAGCCTGCCCGACAACTGGCAGCTATGGGGGCAGCTGACTCGGGGGAAAAAGCAGATGGAGGTCAGGGCATCCCTTCCTGCCCTCACCACACCCTCTCGTGTCCAAGTTGGCATCTCTAACCCAGAGCATAAAAGTGCCCTCTCTGTGCCCGCAGGCTGAATGGGTCCTATGAAGCACTGTCGGGGGGCAACACAGTAGAGGGCTTTGAAGACTTCACAGGGGGCGTGACCTATAGCCTCCAACTCCAGAAGCCCCCTCGGAACCTGCTGAGGATTCTTAGGAAGGCCATAGAGCGATCCTCCCTCATGGGCTGCTGCATCGAAGTAAGCCATACTGGGTCCTGCCTCAGGGCCTTTGTACCTGCGGTTGCCTTCACCCAGATGGTTCTTTCCCCCAGGTAGCTGCGCGACTAGCCCCTTCTCATTCACATTTCAGTTCAAATGCCCCTTCCTCAGGTCTCTCTTCCCTACCTCCCACTCTAAATCAGCTGCTCCTACCTCCCTTTGCTTTCTACTTTGTTTTTATTCTCTCCCCAGCATGTATTGTGATCTGAAATGGTCTTACTTATCAATATAGTTGTTCCCAGTCTATCTTCTCCTGACAGTTTTGTATTCCATGGGGGCAGTGACCTGTCTCATTCACTGCCGGATCCTGGGACTTAGGACGCTGCCTGGCATATGCAAGAGACACCCAGCAAATATTTATTCAAAGAAATAAATGAGCCCAGGGTGGAACCGTACGACCCTGCCTTTGCACTCTGGGCATGTAACCCCGAGAAACGAAGACTTACAAGCACGTGAAAGCCGGCACACAAATGTTCATAGAGGCTTTGTTCATAGTAGCCAGAAAGTGGGAACAGTCTAGACGTCCTTCACGTCCTTCACGGAGTGAATAGTTAAACTGTGGTGCACATAGGCCATGGGATATAACTCGGCAATAAGAGGAAATGAACTACCAATACATGCAACTACTTGGCTGAATCCCAAGGGAATTATGCTGCGTGAGGAAAACCAAGAGAGTTCAATACTGTACGAATCCATTCACATGACAGGCTTGAAACGACAGATTTTTTAAATGTTTATTTATATTTGAGAGACAGAAAGAGACAGAAACAGAGTGCAAGCAAGGGAGGGGCAGAGAGAGGGAGACACAGAATCGGAAGCAGGCTCCAGGCTCTGAGCTGTCAGCACAGAGCCCGATGCGGGGCTCGCACCCAGGAACCGCGAGATCGTGACCTGAGCCAAAGTTGGACGCTTAACCGGCTGCGCCCTCCAGGGGGCACCTAGGTGGCTCAGTCGGTTAAGCGTCTGTCTCTGGATTTTGGCTCAGGTCATGATCTCACGGTTCATGGGATGGAGTTTTGAGTCCGGCTTTGCACTGACAGCACGGAGTCTGCTTGGGATTCTCTCTCTCCTTCCCTCTGCCTGCCTCTCTCTCTCTCTGTCTCTCTCTCTCAAAATAAATAAACTTAAAAAAAAAAAAAACCCTGGACCCCAAGAGTGCTCACATCTCTTCGGGTGCCCTGGTGCATCTGACCGGATCCTGAATTCCTTTCTTTCCTCTCTTTTCTGTAGGTCACCAGCGACAGTGAGTTGGAGGCCATGACCCAGAGGATGCTAGTGAAAGGGCACGCCTACTCTGTGACCGGCCTCCATGATGTGAGTCTGCCAAGGGCACCCTACCTGGAGACACAGAACAAGGAGGACAGTCCCTCCTGCCCCGGACCTTTAGCCACACCCCTGCCACCACACCCTTTCTGCCAGGTCTTCTACAGAGGCAGAACGGAAACCCTGATTCGAGTCCGGAATCCCTGGGGCCGGATCGAGTGGAATGGAGCCTGGAGTGACAAGTAGGTGCCCCTGAGCAGCACTGTCAGGTGAGGGGCAGAGCGCACGGCCGGCCCACGAGCCAGGCAGTGTCACAGATGGACCCTCTGGCGTCCCAGGACCAGCCTCTCCCCCCTAGTGTCTTTCCCTCTAACTCAGGACCCCCAGCGGCAGGAGTTCAGCGGGGAGGGAATCCCTTGGGGAGGAACAAAATACCTTCTGAGCCCTGCCTTTCTCCTTCCACCTCCTGTCTCTGATCCAGTGCCAGCGAGTGGGACAAAGTGGACCCAGAAACCCAGAAACAGCTGCTTCAGAAGAGGGAGGATGGGGAGTTCTGGTCAGTGCAGCTTGGGTGGGCTTCCTTCTGCCCCCATGCCTGTCCCTTCTTCTCCTCTGCCGCCCTCCCACCCTTGCCTTTGATGGGGAGGCTCTGAGGGGGAGCCTCCGGGTGTGACGGTGCCACAGGCTCTAGCCGTTGCGCCCTCCACCACAGGATGTCCTACCAAGACTTCCTGGACAACTTCACGCTCCTGGAGATCTGCAACCTGACGCCTGACACGCTCTCCTGGGACAACGGGGGCTGTTGGCACACCACCTTCTGCGAGGGCAGCTGGCGGCGGGGCAGCACTGCGGGGGGCTGCAGGAACCACCCCGGTGGGTGAGGGGATTCGGGGTCCGCGAAGGGGTCAGGGGACCGGCAGATCCCACGAGGCCCCGCCGAGGAGGCAGGCGTGTGGCCGGGAAGCCGGTCCATCCTGGGAAGGGCAGAGCCATGCTGACCTGCTTCTTCCACAGACACATTCTGGACCAACCCCCAGTTCAGGATCTCTCTCCCGGAGGGGGACGACGACCCAGAGGACGACGAAGTTGTCTGCACCTGCCTGGTGGCCCTGATGCAGAAGAACTGGCGACGGGCACGGCCCCACGGAGCCCAGCTGCAGACCATTGGATTTGTCATCTACTCGGTGGGTGCCCCAACACCTCCCCCAGCCACTCTTGCTCCCTCTCCTGGCCTCACCCCCTTCAAGACCCTGCCAGAGGCCTTAATGAATAGTAACGCCTTCTAAGAAGAGGAAGGAGACAGAGCGCCAGGGAGGTGAGGTTACTTACCCGAGCTCACACCCCCAAGGCTCAGAAGCAGATTATGTCCTGATTCCCAGATGTTCTGAGACTTCACATTGTCCCCAGGTGTCCCCCCCCCACACACACACCCGCCCAGACACACCACCCAGAGCGTTGACTCCAGCAGCCAAGAGGTATCCCAAGGGGCGCCTGGGTGGCTCAGTCGGTTGGGCGTCCGACTTCGGCTCAGGTCATGATCTCACAGTTCACGAGTTCGAGCCCCGCATTGGGCTCTGTGCTGACAGCTCAGAGCCTGGAGCCTCCTTTGGATTCTGTGTGTCCCTCTCCTGCTTATGCTCTGTCTCTCTCTGTCTCAAAAATAAATAAAAACATTTTAAAAATTATAAGATACTTCATCTTTAAAAAAAAGAGAGAGAGAGACACAAGCCTTGCCCTCCTCCTAGGCTGGGAGCCCACCAGGTTAACAGACACCAGACATGCCTGAAGATATTTCCAAGATTAGGGGTGCCTGGTGGCTTGGTCGGTTAAGCGTCTGAATTGAGCTCAGGTCATGATCTTGTAGTTCATGAGTTTGAGCCCTGCATCGGGCTCTGTGCTGATGGCTCGGAGCCTGGAGCCTGCTTCAGATTCTGTGTCTCCTTCTCTCTCTGCCCCTTCCCCGTTCACTCTCTCTCTCTCTCTCTAAAGAATAAAGAAACACTCAAGACATTTAAAAAATATATATATTTCCAAGGTTAGCTGTGGTCCTTCAGGAAAGGTATATACTCTACCTCCCACCTGGGGCTCTACAGGGCATCAGCTATGGGTTTTCATCATCCCTACGGGGCAACAACCCACTTAATCTTTTTTGTTTATTTTATTTATTTTTGAGACAGAGAGAGAAAGACAGCAGGGGAGGGACAGAGAGAGAGAGAGAGACAGGAGATAGAGAATCCCAAGCAAGCCCCGTGCTGCCAGCACAGAGCCCAATGTGGGGCTCAAACTCATGAACCGTGAGATTGTGACCTCAGCCAAAATCAGGAGCCGGACGTTCAACTGACTGAGCTACCCAGGATCCCTTACAACCTACTTATCTTGGTTTAACTCACCTTTTTACAAACATATTTGTGTCCAATGGTCAGTTTCAATAATCACCTGTTAACTACCTGCAGGATACGAGTGTTCCATGGAAAACGCTCGTGTTCTGGAAAACGCTCTCCTCGACTTTCATCCTAGCTCTTTCACTTTTTAGCAGTGTGAAATTGGGCACGTTACCTCACCTCTTGGGATTCGGTTTCCTATCCTTAACCTGCAGGGGTAAAAACCTCCCCCTGGCAAAACTTTGTGTAAACTATAATTTGTTGTCCAAAACTGAGGGATTATTAATGTTAACGTTAGGACTTTTGGCTGTCAGAACCCATGCCCCACCACCACCACCCTGCTGTAACACCCCCAACACACACACATGTGCACGCGTGCACACACACACACACACACTGCCTGACTTCTACAGGCCTGAGCCCTTTCACCATCCTGGGAGTTTGGCCTTCCTCTCTCTTCTCTTCCTAGGTCCCAAAGGAGGTACAGAAGACATGGGCTTGATTCTGGGCAGGCACTGCCCCACCTCTGGCTGCATGTGGATGGGCAAGGGGTAGAATTCAGCCAAGGGCTCTCAGGGCTACTGGGTTAGGATTCTACTGCGTTGGGGCCCCGGATGGGAGTCAGGGCAGGAGATCAAGGATTAGGGAGTCGGGCAGGAGATACTTTGGTTACCTGCCAGCTGGGTGGTATCCAGGACTGGTCAGTTTGTGGTAATGCCTCCCCCGGAGACTTGCCCCAGTAAGCTTCACTTTTGGGGTCCCTCTCTCTGCCTATACTCACATGCCAGCCCTGTACCCACCTCCAAGGCACATATAGTTTCAGAACATCCAGGATACTCGCTTGAAGAAGGACTTCTTCATAAAGTATCAGGACCATGGCTTCTCAGAGATCTTTACTAACTCGCGGGAGGTGAGCAGTCATCTCCGGCTGCCTCCGGGGGAATATGTCATCATTCCCTCCACCTTTGAGCCACACAGAGATGCTGACTTCCTGCTACGGGTCTTCACAGAAAAGCACAGCGAGTCCTGGTGAGAAGCCCTACCTCACCGCTCCAAGACCACCTGCCCAAGAGCTGTAGGATGTCAAGCTCAGGGGGCAGTCATCTGGTCCTCCCCAACTCTGTCCCTAGTTTAAATCAGGGAAACTGGGGGCACCTGGGCGGCTCAGTCGGTTAAGCGTCCGACTTCAGCTCGGGTCACGATCTCACGGTCTGTGAGTTCGAGCCCCGCGTCGGGCTCTGGGCTGATGGCTCAGAGCCCGGAGCCTGTTTCCGATTCTGTGTCTCCCTCTCTCTCTGCCCCTCCCCCGTTCATGCTCTTGTCTCTCTCTGTCTCAAAAATAAAATAAACGTTAAAAAAAATAAATAAATAAGTCAGGGAAACTGAGGCACACGGAAGGGGACTCTCAGTAGCAAGCCAGAATCAGAACCCAGATCCCATGGAACCTGTTGCACGCTGCTTCAGATACACGACACGATCTCCCCACAAGCACCCCACTAAATTCCCTGTCTCCCTGATCCCGCATAACCACGAACCTTCCTTCACTTTTGCGCAGGGAACTGGATGAAGCCAACTGTGCTGAGCTACTCCAGGAGGTGAGGGGAGGCTGTGGGGTCGAGGGACCGGAGGAAGCATCTGAGGAGTGTGAAGGAACTTTCTTGACTGGGTCCCTTTCCCACTCCTTTCCCTCCAGGAGAAGTTCTGTGAGAATGATGTAGACCAGGACTTCATACATTTGTTTGGGATAGTGGCAGGAGGAGAGGTGCGAGGCCGAGGGCTGGGCACCCAAAGCAGGTGGATGGGGGGAACGTGCCAGAGCTGGGATTTATGGTCGCCCTTCCTAGGACAAGGAGATAGGCATGTATGAGCTACAGAAGCTGCTCAACAAGGTGGTCACCAAACGTGAGTCTTTCACCCCCCCCCCCCATCCTGCCACTCACAACCCTTCTCCCACAGCTTGCACCCACCCTGGGCCGCTCCCTGCATCCCCTGCAATGCCCCACTCACTCCTTCTCTCTTCCTGCCCCTTCTCTCCCTCACAGTCAGAAACTTCAGGACCCAGGGCTTCGGCCTGGATGTGTGCCGCTGTATGGTCAACCTCATGGATGTATCTTCTTGTCCAGTGCTCTCCCACCCCTCACCCCTACCCCCAAGCCTGGCCCCCCGGTGACCATCGCTCTGGCCAGACATGCCCTCCTTCCTGCCGGGGATTAGGCTCTGAGGTAGCAAAAGATGCCAGTTTTTCTGGCTGTTACCATAGGGACCACACAAGATCCCCGGGTCTCATGTCTCCCACTCAGCGAGCCCCTCTGCTTCCCTGGCCCCAAGATGCCCTCTTCACTCCCTCTTCTGACATCCTTGACTACCACCCCCTCCCCAGAAAGATGGCTCTGGCAAGCTGGGGCTTCTGGAGTTCCAGATCCTGTGGAAAAAAATCAAGAAATGGACGGTAAAAAACACTGAAGGAGCAGTTTATGGCGGGGAGAAAGGGAGGTCCTCAAGAGTGATGGGGATTAGTAAGGACGATGCTAGAACCTGGAGCCCCTGACTAGACACACACACACACACACACACACACACACACACAGAGGACAGGATCTGTTGGAGTGTTGGTGCATTAGCTAGTCAGATTAACAACCAGTATAGTCCAGGCATCACCAGTTTAAAGGACTGGTGCAGAGGGCCCAGTTGGGAGTGGGTCTTTCAGATCCCTGACTCCGGTCTTAGCCCCCTCCCCTTGCCAGAGGCCCCCTACAGTCACTAGATGACAGGAATATTGGGCACTCAGGGCGGGGGCCAGGGTAGGCAGCGCTGGCGTCTTGGGTAGTCCTTGTAGGTTAACTATACTGAAATATTTCATTATTTCCACCACCGTGCTATGCACACCCCCTCTGTCTATCCCTTCAGGACATCTTCCGAGAGTGTGACGAGGACAACTCAGGCAGCTTGAACTCCTATGAGATGCGCTTGGCAATTGAGAAAGCAGGTTAGCAGGGGGTCAGGGGAGAGGGTCTGGGGGCAGCGAGGGAGGACGCGGTGGCCAGGGGGCTGGACTCCCCCGCCGCACTCCTCTCTCTCCCAGGCATCAAGCTGAATAACAAGGTGATGCAGGTGCTGGTGGCCAGGTATGCAAACGATAACATGATCGTGGATTTTGACAGCTTCATCAGCTGCTTCCTGAGGCTCAAGGCCATGTTCAGTGAGTCAGCCATCTGCCCACTCCCCACCGTGGGTCGGGGACCACTGGCCGCCTCCCACACGCCCACGTGAGGAGCCCTGCTCCCAAACCATCCCCCTCTTTAGGGCACAGATGATCTGGGTTCAAATCCCAGGCCCACCACTTGTTGGCTGTGTGCCTTGAGCAAGGCGCTTTATCTCTCTGTGCCTCCGTCCTCTGTTCTCATCTATAAAATGTGGGCAGTAACAGTATTGCCCTCATAGGACGGAGCCACAGAACATATGAGTTTCACGCGTGGCGACGCTCTGTGTGTGGCTCGTGGCGAGGCTTGGAGTTGTTATCATTAATTCCTTCCTGGGCTGAGGGTTAGCCTGGAGGCAGCAAGGGACAGCTTCTGATGCCCTTTCTGACCTCCTGCTTCTTTGGGATTGGGTCTTGCAGACCGCAGACTCGTCTCTCAAACCCCTTCCCTTGCCTCCTCTCCCAAACAGCATACTTTCTATCCATGGACCCCAAGAACACTGGCTATATTCGCTTGAATCTGAACCAGGTACTCACGGCTCCCCCTGCCCTCTGCTCCCCCAGCCATCCTACCCCACCCTCCCTACCGGCCTTGGATCTGCTTCTCTCCTCCCCACAGTGGCTGCAGACAACCATGTGGGGATAGGGGAGCCCCAAGAGCCCAGCTCCCACCACCACCACTGCGGGGCTCCGGGCTCAGGGGCAGGGCACTCCTTACTGCTCTCGGCTCTGCATTCCCTGCCAATGGAGCGGGCTCCAGGTAGTGGCACCTGGGCCCCTTACTCCAGCACCAGGCCGTCCATTGCCCACCCCCCCCAGCCCGAAGTGTTTCTCTTTTTCCCCAGCCAGCTTCTGGTGGCTGGATTTCCCCCAGTCTCTCTCCCTTTCTGAGTATATTCTACTGAAGATTAAGTGCCACTTCCCCAGTGGCTGTGGAGGCTCTCCATACTTTCCTGCTCACACGTACCCACTGCCTACCTCTCCAAGCTTGGGCCCTCCTCTCTCTCCCTCACTTGTGGGCATTGTTATAATAAACAGCCATTGCCACTGGCTTCTGTGTCTCCGTGCTTCTATGCCAAGAAAATTCTGGCAGGGGTGGAAGTCACTTCCCCAGCACCAAAGAGGGGCTCCAGGAGCTCTCAGTTAGAGTGATCTCACCCCTACTTCCAGGGAGGCATGTGTGACTGTTACAAAAACTAGAGGGCGCTGTTGACATTTATGGGCAGTACCAGAGACGCTAAAGGCACAACGGTCCCTCCCCGAGGACCCGTACAGACGTGGTACCAAGGAGCAGCATCTGAGGACAGGGCATTGGGCAAAGTTAGGGGCCCTTGGGACGCCAGCCTCCTCTCTCGTCCCCTCCCCCAACCTGGGGTCTCCAAAGGCGGCATTGCAGGTGTCTCAAAGGCCAAAAATCTGGCATCCACGTGAGCCAGCCGGTCATAGAAATGAAGTGACCCTCCTGGGTGCGAGGCGGGGAGGGGTGAAGATTGTGGCAACAGATGAGCTCCTTCCTGCGTGAAACGTGCTCTGATTCAAATCATTTGTGTTGTTAGACACTTGCTACTGCTGAGCCACTGCCCTCACAGGAAGGCTCAAGGGACCCTTGACCTGTTCTTGACCTTGGAGTCTCTGCCCCAGGTGCCCTCTCCCCTAGTCTCCAGCCTCTTGCTGCAGCGAGAAGTCCAGACCATCTGCAGCAGCCCCTCAGCTGCACATCACCCATCCTTCCAGATCTTTCCCTGGCTTCCCCTCTGGTCTCTCTGGGCTGGACACCCGGGCCTGTGCATGTGAGCTCTTTAACCTCTTGGACAGAGGCAGCTTCCAAATCCCTTTAGCTTAGGGACCTGTCCACCTTACATGCCTCTAGATCCTTCTTGTGTCTGTGTGCCCTTTCGTCCTGTCTTCCCGGCTGGTGGCTGATTTCAAGTTCCTTCCTACAGCAGTGGTCCGTGGTGGCTCCCTTCCATTTGCACGACACCCACCCACCCCTCTTATGCTTAGTGGGGGGCTGGATTTCCAATCTCCCCTGCCGCCTGTCTCCTTTGTGGCCTCAAAGACTAAACTAAGTAAGCCGCCCTCTCCCTCCTCTGCCGCCCCCGCTCTTCCCAGGAATCATTTCCGCCAGCCACCTCCCTCTTCCTCCTCCTGCCCTCTGCAAGCCTTGTCTAAGAGAAAGTCACACTCTCTTGAAGAACCTCTTAAAGACCAGTAGTTCCTCCACACCACTTTCTGCCTCCTTTTTTCCACAGAGCTGCTCTCTAAGGTTCCTGGGGGGCAGGGCAGGGATTGTTCGGGGAAGCCCCAAAACTAGCAGGTCCTTTGAGCTTTAGAGAGGCCCTGGGCAGTCCCACTGGGTTCTAGGAAGCCCGGCAAGACGCTGACCCCACCTGTTGTTCCTTGCCCTGGTGCGAGATGCCGCCAACTTCTGTCTGGGTGGCTTCGGGGCAAGTTATTTTACTTCTCTGAAAGTCCCCTTTTTCTCACCTGTGGGTTAGGGATGTGAAATAACAAAAATTTATCTGAGTAACTGAAAAGATCAAATTGGCTTGACTGAACAATTCATGAATCGGGCAGCATCCCACTTAGCGAACAGAAAAAAGCTCTGTCCAGCTGTAGAAACAGGTTTGTAAGGGCAGGGGGTGGGGCAGCGGAAGGAAATTATTAGCAAAGAGTGTATTGTTTTAGGTAAGGTCACCTCCCTAAGGGGGAACAGAAGGAGTCTATCCGTAAATGTTCTAGTGCTGCAGGTAATCCCAGATTGACTGGTTAAGGGTCACATCCCTAGGAGGGTTAAAACTACAGTTAGGTTAGGTATGAAGTCTTGGTTTCCTGGTATGGGGCCTTGACATAAGTGACTCCATGATCCATGTGGGGCCTGGGGATTTTCTTTTTTTTTTAGCAATTTCTTTTTTTTTTTTTTTTTAAGAAAGGGAAAGAGTGCACAAGCAGAGAAGGGCAGAGGGAGAGAGAGAGAGAGAGAGAGGGATTGACTGACAGAGAATCTTAAGCAGGTTCCATGCTGAGCGTGGAGCCCAGCTTGGGGCTCCATCCCACGACCCTGGGATCATAACCCGAGCTGAAATCAAGAGTCAGATCCTCGACCTACTGAGCCACCCCAGTGCCCTTCTTTTTAGACATTTCTCCTTTTTGATTCGATTCTAAGCTTAACTGAGAGACGTGATCGAAATTTAAGACATTCCGTGACTAAGGTAGTCACAAGTTACAACTTCAGGTTCATGGGTTTTTTTTTTAAAGTCATCTCTAGGGGCACCTGGGTGGCTCAGTCGGTTGGACATCCGACTTCGGCCCAGGTCATGATCTCACGGTTGGGGGGTTCGTGCCCCACGTCGGGCTCTGTGCTGACAGCTCAGAGCCTGGAGCCTGCTTTGGATTCTGTGTCTCCCTCTCTCTCTGCCCCTTCCCTACTCGCGCTCTCTCTCTGTCTCTCAAAAATAAACAAACATTGAAAAAAAAATTTTTTAAATAAATAAAGTAATCTCGATACCCAGCGTGGGGTTCAAACTCACAACCCTGACATCAACAGTTGCATGTTCCATGGCATGGATATCACGCCTACCAGGAGCCCCAAGGTTCACCATTTTTAAGTCAGTTCATCCTCTTTGCTCTTTTTCTGACAGTCCAGTCTTCGGGAGATCGTGCACTTGGTGAAGTACAGCTGTGAACACGCATTTAAAGCTTTTGAGAGAGTACAAGGCACCACGGAGATTATCGTGATGAGCACAAACAGGATAATCCCCAGTGTCTGCCGCGCACTTCAGAGCCATGGTCTCCAAGACCCAAATAAGTCAAAGTAAGACTCTGCTGAAGGAGTCACTGTTTTAAGCCCTGTGGCTAGGGCAGCGAGCTCGTGCAACTGAGTTTCAGCCTCCCCAGAAGTGTTAATCCAGGTACAGCGGATGGCATTGGCCACAGCACAGACACCTCCTTGCTCAGCTAAAAGATAATCAGGGCTATCCTGTTATCGAGGACAGCTTTACTGCAGAGTTTAAGGATCTTTGTTGGCCAGCTATTGTCTGAGTGACAGATTCTACAATATCTTTAAGAGTTAAGGAGAGGTTTCTGATCATATTCTTATCTATATTTCCTCCTAACCAGGTAAGTATGGCTCTGCTAAAGGAAGCAAACCCTGAGTTGTGAATCCCTCCTGATAGGTCTTTTCTTTATTCCTTTCTTTCTTTTCTTTCTTCCTTTTCTTCCTTTTCCTTTCTTTCATTTCTTTCTTTCCTTCTCTCTCCTTCTTTCTTTCTTTCTTTCCTTCTCTCTCTTTCTTTCCTTCTTTCTTTCTTTCTTTTAAATTTTTTATTTTAGAGAGAAAGTGAGCGGGGGAAAGGGGCAGAGGAAGAGAGAGAGAGAGAGAGAGAGAGAGAGAGAGAGAGACGATCTCAAGCAGGGTCTACGCTCAGCACTCAGCACAGAACCTGATGCAGGGCTCCATCCCACGATCCAGCTGAAATCTGATCTGAGCTGAAATCTGAGATCTGAGATCTGAGGTGAAATCAAGAGTCAGAAGCACAGGATGCCTACCTGACTCAGTCAGTTGGGTGTCTGACTTTGGCCCAGGTCATGATCTCGCAGTTCACAAGTTCGAGCCCTGCGTCAGGCTCTGGGCTGACAGCTCAGAACCTGGAGCCTGCTTCAGATTCTGTGTCTCCCTCTCTCTCTGCCCTTCCCCTGCACATGCTCTTCTCTATTTCTGTCTCAAAAAATAAATAAAAACAGGGGCACCTGGGTGGTTCAGTCGGTTGAACGTCCAACTTCGATTCAGGTCATGATCTCGCGGTTTGTGAGTTTGAGCCCCGCATCAGGCTCTGCACTGACAGTGCGGAGCCTGCTTGGAGTTCTCTCTCTCTCCCTCTCTCTGCCCCTCTCCCATGGTCTTGCTCTCAAGATAAATAAATAAACTTGAAAAAAATAAAATTTAAAAAAAAGAAAAAAATACATAAATACATAAATAAAAATATTAAAAAAAAAAAAAGAGTTAGACGCTCAACTGACTGAGCCACCCAGGCACCCCTGGTAGGGTGCCTTTTCTAACTAACTCAATGATGTAAATCCAGGGGAGTCAACCAGTGAGATGTCTTATTTCACTTGTGACAAGTTGGGGACACAGTGAGATAACCTAAGAAGCATTGCCCGGCTGTGCACTGATGGGGAGAACAAAGACCAAAGGAAATGAAGATAAAATTCAATTTCCTTATATCCAGCAGCCCATTGACAAATACTTGAGGCCGGCAGAGTGTGACATTCCTCCAGGAATGTCTTGTTATATTTTTTAAAAAGATTTTATTTTGAAGTAATCTCTACATCCAATGTGGTGTTTGAACTCACAACCCCGAGATGGCGAGTGGAATGTCACCTCTCCACCCACTGAGCCAACCAAGCGCCCCCACAACTGTCTTAACGCTAATGCCTTGCTAGAGGG
The DNA here is from genome assembly GCF_046562875.1 of Panthera onca. Lineage (NCBI taxonomy): Eukaryota > Metazoa > Chordata > Mammalia > Carnivora > Felidae > Panthera > Panthera onca. The sequence continues at coordinate 41,953,887 of NC_138343.1, forward strand.
AAAAACGGACTTAGTCGACAATAGCTAGGCCTCCAGGATCCTGTGAGTCTTCTTTAACATAGGAAAATCCTTCTGGATGTGGAGGTTCCTTAAAAAATTAAAAATAGACCTACCCTGTGACCCAGCAATAGCACTGCTAGGAATTTACCCAAGGGATACAGGAGTACTGATGCATAGGGGCACTTGTACCCCAATGTTTATAGCAGCACTCTCAACAATAGCCAAATTATGGAAAGAGCCTAAATGTCCATCAACTGATGAATGGATAAAGAAATTGTGGTTTATATACACAATGGAGTACTACGTGGCAATGAGAAAGAATGAAATATGGCCCTTTGTAGCAACGTGGATGGAACTGGAGAGAGTGATGCTAAGTGAAATAAGCCATACAGAGAAAGACAGATACCATATGGTTTCACTCTTATGTGGAACCTGAGAAACTTAACAGAAACCCATGGGGGAGGGGAAGGGGAAAAAAAAGAGGTTAGAGTGGAAGAGAGCCAAAGCATAAGAGACTCTTAAAAACTGAGAACAAACTGAGGGTTGATGGGGGGTGGGAGGGAGGGGAGGGTGGGGGATGGGTATTGAGGAGGGCACCTTTTGGGATGAGCACTGGGTGTTGTATGGAAACCAATCTGACAATAAACTTCATATATTAAAAAAAATGCAACAGGGGCGCCTGGGTGGCTCAGTCGGTTAAGCATCCGACTTCGGCTCAGGTCATGATCTCGCAGTCCGTGAGTTCGAGCCCCGCGTCGGGCTCTGTGCTGACAGCTCAGAGCCTGGAGCCTGTTTCAGATTCTGTGTCTCCCTCTCTCTCTGACCCTCCCCTGTTCATGCTCTGTCTCTCTCTGTCTCAAAAATAAATAAACGTTAAAAAAAAAATTAAAAAAAAATGCAACAGTATATACCAGGCATTGTGTTACACCCTAAATATATAAAATAAAGCAAGAGCAGATTTAATTTAAAAAAAAAAAAAGAAAAGAAAAGAAAATTCTTCTGGAAACTTCCTTTGTTTCTTCCGCCCCTCCCCACTTAACCCCACTTAAAATGTATCTAACCAATCACTCCTCACAATCCTGGTGCAGCTCTTTCTGCCCATAGATCCTGTCTCTGGGCTTTAATAAAAACCACATTTTTTTTTTTTTTTTTTTTTTTGCATCAAAACCGTCTCAAGAATTCTTTCTTGACCGTTAGTTCCCGAACCCCACTTCAAATCATATCTTGCACCAGCTCTCTAGACTTTTGTAGACCCAAGGAGAGTGATGACCACCAAAGACAAGGGACAAACCCCATCCGGTCACAAACCACTTCCACTAAGGTGGCACTGTGAATGTGGACAGATAGGAGTTTGGGATGACGAATCCAGCAGGCCGAAAGGCAAAGGTTATCCCCCTTCACACCAATGAGGGGGGTCATCTTTCCAGGCCAGTGCCATTGTGAAAGAAAGAAAAAAGAAAGGGTTTCGTATCAGTTAAAGTGTGAGGTCTCACGATCTGGCCTCTTGGATGTCTCCAACACTTGCACAGGACCAGATGCCAGGGGGAGCCTTCTCCAGCTCCAAGGTGCACATCCAAGGTTTAAGGTGCTGTGGTTTGGCTGCCATCTGACTAGTGAGGAGGGCCTGCTATAGTCCCTTCCAAGGAGATTCAAGAGCAGGCTTTGTTCTCACCAGTCCAGTTGTATGATCGGAAAGTTACCAGAAATCTGTATTCTACGGGCTCCGGTGTGGCTCAGTCGGTAGAGCATGTGACTCTCAATTTTGGCTAAGGTCGTGATCTCGCAATGCATGAGTTCAATGGTACTTGGCAGACTCCTTTCCATGAATTTCTCTGAAGATGAAACTCGCTTACTAGAAGCTTCTATAAAAGTATCTGAGTAAAACAATAACTGCCTGTAAATGATAAAGGACTTAAACATGACCTGGGTAAAAAGATCTGATGAGAGTTCATTGTAATGCAATTAACAAAGAAACTTGGGTATTCTTGCAACATACATTTTAAGACAGTAATTAGAATTACAAGTGCCGACATTATATTAGGACACATCAGATTGCCAGGAATTTTACAAGTTTTCCAGAACATGTATATGAAAGAGCGGACCTACGCCGGCCGACTCCATCTTGTTCTGTGTCCTCCACCTTGAGTGACCATGTCCCCGACATGGTTCCCTTTCCGGGAAAATCGCAGAAACCTCAGACCACGCCTCCTCCCCTTGAGTAATCTCCCGCTCACCCGTTCAAACTTCCCGATCAAAACCCATCCAGCAACCTGCCTAACGGGACTCTGACCCTTCCCCAGCCAATTGGCTGAGGCCACGACCCTTCCCCAGCCAATCGGCTGAGGCCACGACCCTTCCCCAGTCAATCAGCTAAGGCCACAACCATTATCTCACCAACTGCTCCTAGACTCCTATAAAACCTTTGTGCTTTTGTTTTTAACGTTTATTTATTTTTGAGACAGAGAGAGACAGAGCATGAACGGGGGAGGGGCAGAGAGAGAGAGGGAGACACAGAATCTGAAACAGGCTCCAGGCTCTGAGCCATCAGCCCAGAGCCCGACGCGGGGCTCTAACTCACAGACCGCGAGATCATGACCTGAGCCGAAGTCGGACGCTTAACTGACTGAGCCACCCAGGCGCCCCAAAACCTTTGTGCTTTTGAAACTCGCTGGCTCTCTCCGGCATCTCACCGCTGCGTAGGTACAGGTAGGGGATTGAGCTGGAGCTAGCTCGAATAAAGGCTCTTTGCTTTTGCATCGGACCCGGCTCCCTGGTGGTCTTTGGGGATCGTGAATTCTGGGCATAACATATACAGGCATAATATAAAGAAGGCTTAGTACCAATGCAGTTTGACATGTTGAGGTTCGAAGCCAATGGCCAAGAAAGAATGCTTTTCGTTAATGTTTGTTTGTTTGTTTTAAACGTTTATTTATTTATTGAGAGGGAGAGAGAGATTGAGAGAGTATGAGCCCAGTAGGGGCAGAGAGAGAGGGGAGAGAGAATCCCAAGCAAGGTCTGCACTATCCTTGTAGAACTGATGTGGGGCTTGAACTCATGACACATGAGATCATGACCTGAGCCGAGATCTAGAGTTGGACATTTAACCTCTGAGCCACCCAGGTGCCCAAATGTTTATTAACTTTGGAGAAGCGGGGAGAGGAGCAGGGACAGAGAGGGACAGAGGATCCAAAGCGGTACGGGGCTCGAGCTTGTGAACCATGAGATCGTGACCTGCGCCGAAGTTGGACACTTAACCTACTGAGCCACCCAGGCGCCCCAAGAAAGAATTCTTGAGAAGCCTTTGGTGCAAAAGGGTGGCTTTCTTAAAGCACAGGGACAGGACCTCTGGGCAGAAAGAGTTGCACTGGGATTGTGAGGAGTGACTAATTCGATAGTTGGGAGCTGGGGGAGGTAAAAGCAAGGGGGAAGTTTCCAAAAGGACTTTCATGTGCTAAGAAGACCCACAAGATCCTGGAGGCCTAGCTATTGTCAAGCTAAGGTTGTTTTTCCCTCTGGCAAAGCATTAACAATAAGATAGTTGGGAGTTCCTGGAAGAATGTTATTCTCTGCCTGCCTCAAGTATTTGTCATTGGGCAGCTGGTTATAAGGAAACTGAATTTTATCTGCATTTCCTTTGCCTTTTGTTTCCCACATCAGTATTATTTCTTATTTGACAATGCTCCCCGTGTAATTTAATATATCAGATAAGCCTAATTAAGTTTGATATCTCCCTTTTTATAAGGAGAGAGAACAAATCCTTTGAGATGTTCCGGGAAATGTCTGGAATAACTCAAAGGTAGTTCAAGGTCAAAAAGACTATTTAGGATTTGATTTGGGGGAAGCTCATCAAAAATATCAAAAAGGTTGGGGCACCTGGGTGGCTCAGTCAGTTAGGCATCCGACTCTTGATTGCGGCTCAGGTCATGATCTCACGGTCCTGAGCGTAGAGGCTGCTTAAGATTCTCTCCCTCCCTCTGTCTCTCCTCCTCTCATGCTCACCCACTTTCTCTCTCAAAATCAATCAATCAAAAAGGTTTTAAAACACTTGGGCAAATAGAATCATGGGTCACTTTCACAATACTTAGTTATCCATTCAACCAAAGCAAGAAGTAAAGACTTTGCAAGCAAATACAGAAAGTTAAAATAGTTATTAAAAATTTCAACTCTTTTAGCATTAAAAAGATTCCAGGTTTTTTTTTTTTCCTAAGTAATCAGAGACTCAATAAAGGCAAGCATACAATCTTTGCATTTCTAGGCAGATTACATTAAAGGTGAAGAAAAACCTTTGTTTATAATGTCTTCTTAAGAACAGGTCAATAATCTAGAAAAAATATTCTTTTTTTAAGTTTATATATATATGTATTTTAAGTTTATATATATACATATATATATAAAATATATATATATATATATATATATATATTTTTTTTTTTTTTTTTTTTTTTTAAGTAATCTCTACATCCAATGTGGGGCTTAAACCCATGACCCCAAGATCAAGAGTCACATGCTCTTCCCACTGAGCTGACCAGATGCCCTGAGAAAACTTTGTCCTTTTGACAACAAGAAAAGCTAACTTCTAATTTTGCAGCTGTTTACTTTTGATACTAAAGCTTATTTTTTTAAATGTTTATTTATTTTTCAGAGAGAGAGAGAGAGCAGGGGGAGGGTCAGAGAGAGGGAGACAGAGGATCCAGAATGGGCTCTGTGCTGACAGCAGAAAGCCTGATTCGGGGCTTGAACTCATGAACCGTGAGATCATGACCTGAGCTGAAGTCAGGTGCTTAACCACCTGAGCCACCCAGGCACCCCTAAATCTCATTTTTAAATAAGTTCATTTTAATCTTAGCCAATTTGATCACATATTAAAATTCCTTTTGAAAATTTCCCTTTCCACAAATCTTCTACAACTCTTTCTGTTTTACATTCAGATTTTGTCCTCTATTTTCCTCTTTAAGTACCCCTATTTTAGAACAAAATTACTATATTACAAAAAGTAATGCGAGAACAGGATGTGTGCTTTCAGTAAAAGAAGTTAATGGAAATGCATTTTTGTAGACAGAAATATAGTAATTTTGTAATATTATCTTTTTTTTAATTTTTTTTTTTTAACGTTTATTTATTTTTGGGACAGAGAGAGACAGAGCATGAACAGGGGAGGGGCAGAGAGAGAGGGAGACACAGAATCTGAAGCAGGCTCCAGGCTCCCAGCTGTCAGCCCAGAGCCCGATGCAGGGCTCAAACTCACAGACCGCAAGATCATGACTTCAGCCGAAGTTGAACACTTAACCGACTGAGCCACCTGGGAGCCTCAGAATATGCTTTTTTATAGAAAATTTCTCACCATGGCATAAACCATGTTTATTAATAGAGACAATTATTTTTAGCTTGTCTGTAAAAGGAAGCAAAAAAAAAAAAAAAAAAAAAAGGAGAAGCCTGTGTTCAGTAATTAATGTTTCAGCATTTTATCTTATTTGGAAATGATCTAGATATTCTTTGAATTTAACTTAACTCATCACTTGGCAAAACTTTAAGATTTCAGGTTACCAAAAAGACTTGAGGAAGGGGTGTCTGCCTGGCTCAGTCGGTAGGCTATGCAAATCTTGTTCTCAGGGTCAAGCCCCAAGCTGGGTGTGGAGCCTACTTTGAAAACAAAACAAAAAAGATGTTTAAAAGATTTCAGGAAATTTTTTTTTTTTTTTTTAAGTAATCTCTTCTCCCAATGTGGGGCTCGAACTTACAACCCTGAGATCAAGAGTCACATGCTCTTCCGACAGAGCCAGCCAGGCGCCCCGTGAGGAAATTATTTTAAAAGTTTACCTAAGATTTTTTTATCTTATTTATATCTACTCAATTTATTTTTTCTTAACAATTATGTTTAGATTACCCACAAAAACTTTATGAGACATTAGATAAAATCAACTATTGTCCCAAGGTATTTTTCTTGTTGACAAATTTTGTAACAGAGATAACGTGACCTTCCTCGATTAGCAAACCAGGGTAGGATAAAAGTATTATATTTAATGCTAATAACTTCAAAGACATGTTTATTTTAATTAAACTAACAACCTTAAACTAGCTTTAATACTAAAATATCTTCCCAGAGCATGTGAACCTGAAAAGCACTTGGATTAGCTTCTATTATACTTCTGAAATTTAGAAATATTTCATTTATAAGTGTTTATTTTTAAGCCAGTTAAATAGAAGCCTTCGCAAATTAATTCTAGCAATTCCACACAGAAGTAGAAAATGTCACCTATCTACAATAAACATATAAACAGAGACTTTACAATTATCGTTTTAAAATTTTTAGCCACGAGACAGGCATGAAAATACAAAACCCACTAGTTTATAAAAGAACAGTTAGATCCAAACTTTTTCTGGCAGATGAAATAAGTTCAGGTGACTTGCTCAGATTGCTAAAGATTTTTCTACTAATATTTGTGGAAGAAAACACATGACTTTTCATTCGTCTAAGTTTCTTTTTTTTAACATTTATTTTTGAGAGAGAGAGAGAGACAGAGCAACAAGGGGGAGGGGCAGAGAAAGAGGGAGACAGAGGATCTGAAGCGGACTCTGTGCTGACAGCAGAGAGCCCAGTGTGGGGCTTGAACTCACAAACTGCGAGATCATGACCTGAGCCGAAGTCAGACATTTAACTGACTGAACCACCCAAGTGCCCCCATTCATGTAAATTTCAAATGGCCTGTGGTGCCTGGGTGGCTCAGTCAGTTGAGCTTCTGACTCTTGATTTTGGCTCAGGTCGTGATCTTATGGTTGTGGGATCAAGCCCCTCATCAGGCTCCAAGCTGACTATGGAACCTGCTTAAGATTCTCTCTCTCTCTCTCTCTCTCTCTCTCTCTCTCTCCAGATGGCTGTCTCTCAAATAAAAAAGTTTTTTTAATTAAATTAAAAAACTTCTAATTGCCTTTCTCCCTTTCATTCTACTTCTGGTAAGAATTACTTTAGGCAAAATAAGTGAAGGGAATTAAAACATACAGACTTCTAGAATTAAGACATTATTAATTTCTAAAAAAATTTTTTTAATGTTTATTTATTATTGAGAGACACAGAGAGATAGAACATGAGCAGGGGAGGGACACAGAGAGAGGGAGACACAGAATTGGAAGCAGGCTCCAGGCTCTGAGCTGTCAGCACAGAGCCCAACGTGGGGCTCGAACCCACAAACTGCGAGATCATGACCTGAGCTGAAGTCGGATGCTTAACCGACTGAGCCACCTAGGCACCCCAAGACATTATTAAAAATTTTTTTTAAAGAGGGGGAAAGAATGGCTTTCCTGAAGTTTGTACTTTTAATATTTTTATCTCAAAGTCCCAGGAAGAGAATGCAAATTCCTCCAAGAAGGACTTTGGCTTTGTAAAGTCAATCATTTACAAGCCCCTTGAGATAGGGGAGGTTTGGGAATTAGTAAAGCAATAGGTGAACTTTGAATTGCCTTTAGAGCTGCAAGTCTAGTTTTGTAAAGATTTGTAAGATAAGGACAGTTGCCTTTAATCCCTCTTCTGAAGAACTGGGCTGTAGCCTGAATGTGGAGGACTGACATATCCACCCACCTATGGTGAAATGTTTGTTAGTTTCTTTCTTCGTGGGTACATTTCACTGACAGGAAACAGCCTTCTAGCCAGCTTCCATCAGTTTTTCCAGGATCCCATCCTAAGGTTCTGAGTGGGGCTTAAAGTGGAGAGAGTATAGCTCTGATATTTACTAGAATTTGGCAAGGCTTTGTTTGGCTTTTAATTTTAGTTTTCCTTTGGCTGTGTCAGGGAACAATGTAGCAGCTTACCAGAAGATTTCCACAGAGTCGCATCAGCTCTGGGAGAGGCTCAAGGGGGGTAGGGGGGGCTCCTTTGACAACAGATATGGTGGTGTCTGTAAAGTGATTAAACCGGTGGACTTTTGTCTCCAGTCATGCAGTGTAAAGGCAATTCAGACAGAGGATAACTAGAAGGAATCTTTGAGTAAAGGATAGAGGGAGGGGGAGGCAGTAAGAATTAGGACAGTCTTACAGTCGTTTGTATTACTTCTGTGTCTTCGTAATTTTTTATCAACTTTTTTGCACCGAAAGTTTCAATAAAGCTGGTTTTGCAATTTTGAAGCCTTTGTTTTTACGTGTACTTCTTAAATGATCTTATCTGATTGGAACATTCTTCCTAATGGCCACTGTAATTCCCCTGAGGGCTGGTAAAGGAGTTTAACCTACATTTCTGTCCAGCCAGATCTAGCTGTAAATGAAGTACAACTCACTTTGGCCTTATTTTGGGGATCGCCACCTGACGTTTATGAAGCCAAGTTCCTCAGAACGCAAATCAAGCTTAGTAAGATTTTGCCATTTGTGTAAATATCTATAGCTTCCAGAACCGAAGTTCTTAGACATAAAATAAGCAGGTGCGCTGGAAGGTGGTACACTTGACTCTGTAAGAATTAAGGATCCCATCTTTATTATTTATTTACTTACTTTTATTGTTTGTTTGTTTTTTTCATTAAGCTTCTGGGTTTCTCGAAGCCAGATTGATACCTAAGAAAGATGCACATGGAATTGGGTTTGTGTGGTGTTTCAGTGTTTCACCTCATTGCACAGAAATTGTCTCTTTTTTTAAATGTTTATTTACTTGTTTATTTATTATTTATTTTGAGATAGAGAGTGGGGGAGGGGCAGAGACAGAGGAGAGAGAGAGAATCTCCAGCTGACGCCGCGCATCAGCACGGAGCCCACTGCAGGACTCGAACCCACAAACCATGAGATCATGACTGGAGACAAAATCAAGAGCTGGATGCTTAGCTGACTGAGCCACTCAGGCACCCTAAATGTTTATTTATTTTTGAGAGAGAGAGATGGGGGGGGAGGGGGAGGGGGATGGGGGGGCGGGAGAGGATCTGAAGCAGGCTCTGTGCTGACAGCAGAGAGCCTGACACGGGACTCAAACTCACGAACCCTGAGATTGTGACCTGAGCCAAAGTCGGACACTTAACAGACAGAGCCACCCAGATGCCCCGCGCGAAAATTTTCTTGAGGTTGGTAGATGACTTAGTGTCAATCTAACCCATTCTGTGGCCAACTTATCCTAACACGGGCGTCTTTGGGTCAGGTGGCACTCTTCACACTCTAACAACTCTTAAATGCTGAACCCATGACCACCAATTTTTGTGGCTTTTTGGCTTCCAAGATCCCCATCAGCAATTACACCTTACCTTGTGGGTACACTAACAGAAAGCCACAGAAACCAAGGAAACCAACCGTGGCCGCAGCAGTACCCAAAGAACTAGGGGCTGGGGAAAGGTCAACCCGACCTCAAAGGATGGGGACTGCAGACTGATTCCATACAAATGGAGAAACACAGCTGCCACCAGCAGCTCCCCGCGTGGAATCTGAGGACAGAACCAAGAACGAGGGTTTAGAAGTCACTGCGGACCAGCCCATAGAAGACTGCACAGTGCCAGCAATTCCAGTGTGGACTCCACAGGCAGACCTCAGTCTCCCTCTCGGGCGAGCAGTTCCAAACCACTGGGAACTGAAGACTGAACCAAGGGCTCCAGCCTCAGCTTGCCATCTCAAACTGACCCACTAAGCCCTGGACCGGGAAGCCAGTTAGATCAGGAACTCATCGCAAAGAAAGCCCGGTTCCCAACTGAGAGGGACTTACCCACAGCCCTGGGAAACGGTGAGAAAGACAGTGAACTCAAAAAGGGGTTCGCAGCTACCACGCCTATCCACAGTCTTCTTTGGGGTCTGCCGCGGCCGCCAAATCTGTTAAACAACCAAAATTCAACTGAGTGGTTGGAAAGATCGAACTGGCTTTATTGAATAATTTATGAATCAGGCAGCGTCCCACCCAGCAAACAGAAAAAAGCTCCGTCCAGCTGTAGAAAAAGAAAGGTTTGCAAAGGCAGAGAGGAAGCGGGAAAGGGAAATTATTAGCAGTGTATTGTTTCAGGCAAAGGGAACGGAAGCAGTCTATCTGTACATTTCCTAGCGCTGCCCAAGAAATTCCAGGTTGACTGATTAAAGGTCACATTCCTGGGAGGGGTTGAAACTGCAGTTAAGTCAGGTATTAGTCTTGGTTTGCTGATGTGGGGCCTTAACCTAAGTGACTCCATGAGGGGCCGTGGTTTTCTTTTTAACAGGGGTGCCCCTGGCTACTTCTCAGGGCGTGTCGGGTGGACAACAGGGATCAAAGTGTGCTTAGCGCTTGGTGAGCAGTGAGCGCTCCCCGGGGGGTAAACTCATCATCATCATCACATTTAGATGAAGGAGCCCCACCTGTAGTTTGTGTGCCGACCAATCAGAGGGAGTGTCATTCACCTAGATGGTGTGGTGCACGCCCAGAGTTGCACCACATGGCGGCTGCCTAGCATTCGAGAAGTGAAATGAATTAGCATACATGTGATAAATGCATCTAATGAACACACGCGTCTAACACATACGCAAGCGTGCATGCGTCACATTCTCCCACATCCAGACTCTGAAACAGAAGTGCCCCCCCAGCTACAGCCAGGCCTGTCTGGCCTGCCCCCTGCCAAATCTGCATCCCGCCCCCTGTTTCTCCAGTCCCTTTGGACTTGATCCCAGCTCAACTTCATTTGCCTGCTCTCTCAGCCTAATGCCCTGGAAGGTCATTCCCACTTTGTCCTTGCTGTCTCTCAAGGATCTGTAACTACACTTTCTGATCTTCTCCCCTGGCCTTCATTGTGGCTAGCTTCCTCTGTGCACGGAACCGGGTGGTAGGGTTTGGCTGGGGAAGGGCCCTGGCCCGTGCTGCCTGCAACCTGCACAGCTCAGGCTGGGTGACCTTGATCGAGGCCATGTGGCAATCTAGATTTCACATCTTGATGACTAACTGCCATTCTCTGCAGCTGCTGCCCCCATTTCCTTCAGGCCCCCCTCCACAGCTTCCAGTTTTTCTGCAAGGATGAGGCCACATCACAGGAACCCCCTCAGCCCGACTTCTCCAGTCCCTCAGAATAGCACCATAGCTTTGTCTTCTGGTTTCTGAGAAAGCGGGGTCTAAAGTGGGCCAGAAATCTTGCCGTTTGCAACAACATGGATGGGCTTTGAGGGCATTATACTGAGTAAAATAAGTCAGACAAAGACAGACAAATATGTATGATCTCACTTATGTGTAGAATCTTAAAAAAACAAAAAACAAAAACAAAGCCAAAAGCAAAAAATCTAACTCATACATATAAAGAACAGATTGGTGGGGATGGGGGTGTGTGCAAAATGGGTGAAGAGGGTCAAAAGGTATAAATTTCCAGTTATAAAATAAATATGTCATGGGGATGTAATGTACAGCTTTGTGACTATAGTTAATAATACGGTTGTATGTTTGAAAGTTGTTAGGAGAATAGTTCTTTTTTTTTTTTAAGATTTCATTTTTAAGTAATCTCTACACCCAACGTGGGGCGAAGTCACAACACTAAGATCAAGAGTCAGATGTTGCACTTGCTGAGCCATCCAGGTGCCCTGCCCAAAGAGTTCTTAAAAGTTCTCAACACAAGAAAAAAAAATGGAATCATATTTGTATGTAAACTAATATAATGTTTATAATGTATATAAACTAATATAATATAATGTCATATGTCAATTATTTCTCAATTTAAAAAATAGAATGTGCTAGAAAAACTATGGACTACCACATAACAGGAGCAGTGGACTGGACACCACACAGCCACGGCTATAAGATTCTGAAAATACGCTGAGTGGAAAACAGTAAAGCAAAATGAACACGGTAACTTTTTTGTACATTTTTTAAATGATGGTTTCAACAGAATATAAACTTTCCCATCTTAACCATTAAAAAAAATTTTTTTTTAACATGTATTCAATTTTGAAAGACGAGAGACAGAACATGAGCAGGGGTGGGACAGAGAGAGAGGGAGACATAGGATCCGAAGCAGGCTCCAGACTCTGAGCCGTCAGCACGGAGCCAGATGTGGGGCTCGAACTCACAAACCGTTGAGATCATGACCTGAGCCGAAACCAAGAGTCCGATGTTTAACTGACTGAGCCACCCAGGTGCCCCCAAACATATTTTATTTCTCTACCCTCTTTGCACAAAAGGTATCCTGGTATACTCATCAGTCTGCACCCTCCTTTTTTTCTTAAATTTTTTTTTAATGTTTATTTATTTTTGACAGAGAGACAGAGCATGAGTGGGGGAGGGGCAGAGAAAGAGGGAGACCCAGAATCCGAAGCAGGCTCCAGGCTCTGAGCTGTCAGCACGGAGCCCGACGCGGAGCCCAAACTCACCTCGAGATCATGACCTGAGCTGAAGTCGGACGCACAACTGACTGAGTCACCCAGGTGCCCCTGAACCCTCCTTTTTTCTAAAAAAAAAAATTATTATCTTGGGAATATTACAGATAATCCAGGAAAAGAGGCTAGATGATCCATGTGGTCATAGATCAGACTTGGAGATATCAATATGAATTCACGTTTAGCTTAACATAGATACAGATGATTACATACAATATATTTATAGATATGTGTGTATACTGGGGTCAGTATACACACACGCATTTCCTTCCTCTGCAGGCTGAGAGGGCCCAAAGCCACAACACTCCAGTAGCAATGAGCACACCAAGTGCCCAGTACTTGGTTTCTAATACCATTCACCAATAAACAGAACTGGGGCTTGTGGGAGAAATGTCTGATTCTAGGGCTGGTGCAGGAAAGGTATAAGATGAGCCCAACGCGTCTTGTGCCAGAAAGTAAGGAAATGCTCAAAATAATGGCAAAAACAAAGAACACAACGATGAGAGTACGTCAAAGGTGGAGCGTGATTGCCCACCCCTTAAGCGTGGGCAGCACCTAGTGACTTCCTTCCAAGGAGGGCAGTATGAAAAGTGGGAGGAAAGAGTAACTTAATGGTAGAGAAACCTGACAAACACAACTTCAGGCAGCTGATCAAGGTCAGCGTCAACAGGAATGGCTTTTTACTTCTTTGGTTTCTTTCCCCCCAACTCCAACACTCCAGTCTAATCATGAGAAAAACAGACAAATCTCACCTGAGGGACATTTTGCAAAACACCTGCCCAGGATTCCTCAAAACTGTCAAGATCACCAAAACAAGGAAAGTCTGAGACACAGAGCCAGGAGGAACCTAAGGAGAAAAAGACAACTAAGTGTCATGTGGTCTCCTGGATGGGACCCTGGCACAGAAAAGGGACACTGGGTAAAAGCTAGGGAAATCTGAATAAAGTATGGGTTTCAGTTAATACTAATGTTATCAATATCTGTTCCTTAACTGTACCGAACGTACTATCCTAAGGTCAGATGCTAATTATAGGGGGAATTGGGTGTGGGGGATACAGAAATAGTCTGTACTATCTTCACAATTTCTCTGTAAATGTAAAACTATTCTCAAATAAATAGGTGGGGCGCCTGAGTGGCTCAGTCAGTTAAGTGTCCGACTTTGGCTCAAGTCATGATCTCACTGTTCGTGAATCGAGCCCCACATCAAGCTCGCTGCTGTCAACGCAGAGCCCAGATCCTCTGTCTCCCTCTCTCTCTGCCCCTCCCCCTCAGAGATAAATAATAAAATAAACTTTAAAAAATAGTTTATTTTTTAAAGTAATTAAAATAGATACCTTGGAGATATTTTTCTATTGGTGCACAGAGAGCTTCTGTATGATTTTTTTATAGTGGCATAGGATCTCACTATGTAGTGAAGTCTTGACATTGACTTTGTCTGTTCTTTCCTGACAGTTGTTCCCAATCTTCAACTATTATAATCAATGCTACAATGAATGACACCACACGTGGCGTTTCATATAATGCAGATATTTCTAGAAGATACGTTTCTAAAAGTGGGATATTAAGTTAAAAAGTATATACATCAGGGGCGCCTGGGTGGCTCAGTTGGTTAAGCATCCGACTTCGGCTCAGGTCATGATCGGGAGGTCCGTGATTTCGAGCCCCGCTTCGGGCTCTGTGCTGATGGCTCAGACCCTGGAGCATGCTTTGGATTCGGTGTCTCCCTCTCTCTCTATACCCCTTCCCCATTCATGCTTTGACTGTCTCTGAAAAATGAATAAATCTTAAAAACAAAAATTTAAAAAAAGCATATACATCAGTAATTCATTATATATATTAAGCTCCCTCCATATCGGGGGAATTTATACTGCCACCAGCAATATGAGAGAGTGCATATCTCCCCACATCAACACGGTATGTGGTAAAACTTTTACATATCTCTAATCTGGTAGAAACAAAATTGTTTCTCAGTGTCCTCATAATTTGCATTTTTCTTATTGCAAGTTGAAACTGAGCTAAGACTCCCGTTTTGCTTGCATTTCATTTTCAGTGAGCTGCCTCTGTATATTCTTTGTCCATTTTTATACTAGGCTTTTGTGTTTTTCCTTATACAAGTCTAGGAGCTATTTATATTTTAGGAAGATTTGTCTTTGTTCTGCCGTAGGGGCTGCGAATATTTCCCTTTGTTTGTCATTTGTCTTTCCACTGTTTTTTTTTTCCCTAATGTTTATTTATTTACCTTTGAGAGAGAGAGAGACAGACAGACAGAGAGACAGAGCGTGAGAGGCAGAGGGGCAGAGAGAGCCAGAGACACAGAATCTAAAGCAACTCCAGGCTCTGAGCTGTCAGTATAGAGCCCGACCCAGAGCTTGAATTTGTGAACCACAAGATCATAACCTGAGCTGAACTCGGACGCTTAACTGACTGAGCCACCCAGGCACCCCTCCACTGGGTTTTAATGCCTGCCACACAGACCCCACTCCTCCCTTTCACTCCAGCAGAACTGCTTTCCTCAGGCCACCTGTCCCCTCTCAGAGCCACGTCCCAAAACCCCTCTAGTTCCTCATTCGTCCTGGTGACATTTGACCTCTTGGTGACATCTGGCTCTATAAAGACTCTTCTTATTGTAAATAACATTTATTGTGTCCTTTGACTTCTGGGATTACATATTCTTTTTTTTTTTTTATGTTTGTTTATTTTTGAGAGAAAGAGAGCATGCGTGTGCAGGAGGGAGAGAGAGAGAGAGAGAGAGAATCCCAAGCAAGCTCTGAGCTATCAGTGCGAAGCCAGGGGTGGGGTTCCAACCAAGAGATTGGTACCTGAGCGGAAGGTGGATGCTTAACCGACTGAGCCACCCAGACGCCCCCCAGGATTACAAATTCTCATTAGAATATGGAAAATAGAGAAAAGCACACAGAAGAAAACCAAAATTCACCTTTCAGCCTACTTCCCAGGATAACCACTTCCTGTTTCTCAATGCCTTTGTGTGTTTGTATCTGTGGGTGCATTTATTTACAAAATAAATTTCTTTTTTTTTTTTTTTTTTTTTTTTTTGCAATTTCTTAAATCTCCCTTTTGGGAGTCTATCGCTGCACTTTCACACCCCTCGCATTTCTCCTTGTGTTTATTCTGTCTCCACAGGCAGGTCCGCCGGAGGTGCCCCTCCTGCCCATCGCCTCTGCAGCCTCATTCTCTCGCCCAACGCGCCACGTTTCTCCCACGCTGCCCGAGGTTAACCGCTGCACACGCTCCTGCCAGAGACGTGAGCCTCTAGGTCCCGTGGGTCTTGCAGAAGCACCTTCACCTTGTTGGAAACTTGGCTTCCTCAACCCGTCCCCCAGAGTGAGTCTGCTGTCCCTCTTTCCCTTAGTGGCACCAGCTAGTCAGAACCACCCAGACTCGCCCAAGCACTGTTTCCAGCCCCCGCCTCCCGCGCACCGGACATTTCCTGAATTCACCCCGCTGTTTGACCTCCATCTTGGCTCAGGCTCTTCCTCATCTGGATTCTGTTCCTCCTCCCTGCAGCAGGGTCGCCCTCTGCCCCCAGCGCACCTTCGGCCTCTGCCTTCTCTTCCTGTTTCCTCTCCGAACCCCCGCCCTCGCCTAGACCTCAGCTGGCTTCGAGCTCGGCCAGTCTTGTGGGAGGCCTTCTAAGAGAACTTCCACGCCTGCTCCCCAGGCCATGCTGGCCAGGCGCCCTGGACTCCTCAGGCGCCAGGCACTTTTCCCTGGCAGCACAATCGTCTCTCCTTATTGTAATTTCCTGTTTACTCCTCTGGGTGCCTTACTGACAGCCGGTGGCAGGGCTGTCTTTCACTGACTTATTTCAAGGTATTTCAAGTGCCTTCGCAGGAACACTAACTATGTTTGTTGAGGAGGGAAATGAATGGGTGTCCTAGCTAACGTGCTCACTCCCTATTTCGAACGTCCAAAGCTCTCCACCAAGGACGCCTCTTGTGGGGCCAACCTGGCCGTGCGGGGAATTAGAACCCTCCTGGGTCTGAGGTGCAAACTTCTCTACCTCGACTGTCTTCCCCGCACCCTCTTCCGACTGTCACCGAGGTCCTCTCTGAACCTCAGTTTTTTTCATCTGTCTAGGGAAGAGAACACTCCAGGGAAAATTATAAGGACCGATGAATATGAGATGTGGGTACATTATTAAAAAAACAAGAGTGCTACCATTCACCGAGCATGTTCTCTATACCAGGCGCCGTTCTAATATCTAACCAGTAGTAGAAGCCTTTTCATTCTAAATTGGCTCCATTTCACAGAAAGGTAAACTGAGGCCCAGAGCCGTTAATGACTTATTTGCCTAAGATTCCTCAATGGAGGCAGAAGGGCTGGGATTTGAACCCTGAGCGGAGCCTATTTGCTTAACCACCACCCCATATCGTGTCCCTATTAAATAATATATATTAGAATCACTCGGTCTGAAAGCTGCCCTCTTCGAATAAAACTGACCCAATCACACAACCATCCTCTCCTGGAATGATTCTAACTCTAATGGGAATTCTGTAGGTGGATTTTTGTGTAGATATCTATTTATCTATCTCAAGGATGGAAACGTGTTTAAAATGTAGCTCTTTACAAAAGAACCATGCCCATATTTTCTGTTCTTTGACATTTGTGTGATCAGATTCAAACAGAATCAACCCTTCAGTTGAATGACACAGAGTTTAACTACATCTATTTTGCCATAACTCACATGGATTTACCTTCAGTGGCATTGGAGATGTGCATTCCCCAAACCCAGTCTTCCAGGTCTTCCAAGAACCTTTAGGCTGGGTTTCCAGTGCCTTCCCTCATATTTTCAGAATTCCCTCACTGAGAGAGCTGGGTGCAAGGGAGAGGAAGGAAGTGGGTGGGGCTCTCCTCTTGGATTCACAGAGGACAGGAGGAAATAAAGAGAGGTCTGGTGGCCCTCTGGGTCTGTGGCTCAGGGCACAGGCTTTGCTCCCCTGGAATGCCATGGGGGGGGCGTGGCAAGGTCACCTCCACGTTGTTGGGTTCCCCTGACCTGTCTCCTGTGCCTGTCCTATTGCTGTGTCCCTGATGCCAGCCTCATCCCTGGCACAAAGCACCAATTCCTGCCTAAGGGAGCCAGAGAAGGAAGGGAGGGCAGAAAGGGGCCATTTCTGGACACCCAAGGAGAGACTGAGTGTAGAAAGAAGGACACCCCCGGAGAACAGCCAGAAGCAAGAGGCACTCCCAGCACCATGCTCCCTACTGCCAGCCCACACTGCCTTTTACTTCTTGGGGTCCAGAAACTTGTGGGGAGGCAGGGAGAGAAAGAGAGGAAAAAAAATGCTGGGGGCCTGGGTGGTTCCTTTGGTTAAATTTCCGACTCTTGATTTCATCTCAGGTCATGATCTCACAGTTTCATGGGTTCGAACCCCGTGTCGGCCTCTGCCGACAGACCCTGCTTGAGATTCTCCCTCTCTCCCTCTCTTTCTGCCTCTCCCCTGCTCACACTCTATCTGTCTCTCAAAATAAATAAATAAACTTAAAAAAAGAGGGAGAGAAAGGTGAAGAGCGTTAGGGAAATCCAGAGAAAAAGCCTAAGAGGTTGGAGAGACCAACTCAGGCGTACCTTAGAGATAGTGTGGGTTCAGTTCCAAACATTACCAAAAAGCAAGTATTGCAATAAAGTGAGTGAAATGAATTTTTTGGTTTCCCAGTGCATATAAAAGTTAGGTTTGCACTATACTGTAGTCTCATAAGTGTGCAATAGCATTATGTCTAAAAAAAACAATCTTTTTAATTTAAAAAATGAAGTTTATTTATTTATTTATTTATTTATTTATTTATTGAGACAGAGAGAGAGAGAATCCCAAGCAGGCTCTGCACTGTCATCGCAGAGCCCGACGTGGGGCTCAAACACACAAACGGTGAGATCAGGACCTGAGCCAAAACCAAGAGTCAGACGCTTAACCGACATAGCCACCCAGGCACCCTACAATGTGCATATCTTAATTAAAAACTAATTTATTGCTGGGGCGCCTGGGTGGCTCAGTCAGTTGAGCATCTGACTTCGGCTCAGGTCACGATCTAGCGGTCCGTGAGTTCAAGCCCCACGTCAGGCTCTGTGCTGACAGCTCGGAGCCCGGAGCCTGCTTCAGATTCTGTGTCTCCCTCCCTCTGCCCCTTCCCCACTCATGCTCTGTCTCTCTTTGTCTCTCAAAAATGAATAAATGTTTAAAAAAATTAAAAAAAAACTAATTTATTGCTAAAAAGAAATGCTAACCTTCATCTGAGCTTTCAGCAAATCAATCTTTCTGCCGGTGGAGGGTCCTGCTTCCTTGCTGATGGCTGCTGACTGATCAGGGTGCTGGAGGCTTGAGGGTTATGGTGGCTGTGGCAGTTTCTTAAAATAAGACAACGGTCAAGTTTGCCACATCCATTGACTCTTCCTTTCACGAATGATTGCAGCATGTGCTGCTGTGTGATAGCATTTTCCCCGCGGTAGAGCTTCTTTCAAAACTGGAGTCGGTCCTCTCACATCCTGCAATGGCTTTACCAATTATATTTACATAAAATTCTAAAACTTCTGTTGTCAGTTCATCAGTCTTCACAGCCTCTCCACCAGGAGCAGCTTCTGTCTCAAGAAGCCACTTTCTTCAGGGGCGCCCGGGTGGCTGAATTGGTGGCTGAGGGGGCCCGGGTGGCTTTGGCTCAGGTCATGATCTCATGGTCCATGAGTTCGAGCCCCACGTCAAGCTCTGTGCGGACAGCTCAGAGCCTGGAGCTTGCTTCAGATTCTGTGTCTCCCTCTCCCTCTGTCCCTCCCCCGCTCACACTCTGTGTGTGTGTGTGTGTGTGTGTGGTGTGTGTCTCTCTCTCTCTAAAATAAAATAAAAATTTTTTAATTCTTCCTAACTTCTATTAATGTTGATTTTTTTTCAAGATTTCACATATCATCCTTCCCAGGGGCCGTGCTAATCTCTGTACTGTTCCAACTTTAGTAAATGCGCCTGTGAAGCAAGCACCTATTACTGTTAATATTTTGACCTCTTCCCATGAATCACAGATGTTCCTTTTTTTAATATTTACGTATTTATTTTAATAGAGAGAGAGAGCACGCACACAGAAGAGGGGCAGAGAGAGAGAGGGAGAAAGAGAATCCCAAGCAGGCTTCATGCTGTCAGCACAGAGCCTGGCTTGGGGCTTGATCTCATGATCCATGAGATCATGACCCGAGCCAACATCAAGAGTCGGACGCTCAACTGACGGAACCACCCAGGCATACCTGTATTTCTCTCTTTTTTTTTAAGTTTATTTCTTTATTATGATAGAAAGAGAGAATCCCAAGCAAGCCACACCCTGTGAGTGTGTGAGCCTGATGTGGGCTCGAACTCACAAACCTTGAGATCATGACCTGAGCCAAAGTCAGACGCTCAATTGACTGAGTCACCCAGGTGCCCCCATCTGTATTTCTTAAATAATAAGACTTGAAAGGTAAAAGGACTCCTTGATCCAGCTACTATAGAGTGGATGTTCTGTCAGCAAGCACGAAACATTAATCTCGTGGTACATCTTTTTTTTTTTTAATTTTTTAACATTTATTTTTGAGAGACAGAGAGATAGGCCACAAGACAGGAGAGAGAGAGAGAAAGAGAGATACAGAATCCAAAGCAAGCTCCAGGCTCTGAGCTGTCAGCATAGAGCCCAAAGCGGGGTTTGAACTCACCAGCCGTGAGATCATGACCTGAGCGGAAGTCAGACACTTAACCGACTGAGCCACCCAGATGCTCCTATATTTTTAAATTTTTTTTAATGTTTATTTATTTTTGAGACAGAGAGAGACACAGCATGAGCAGGGAAGGGGCAGAGAGAGAGGGAGACACAGAATGTGAAGCAGGCTCCAGGCTCTGAGCTGTCAGCTCAGAGCCCGACGCGGGGCTCGAACTCACGAACTGTGAGATCATGACCTGAGCCGAAGTCGGACGCTTAACCGACTGAGCCACCCAGGCGCCCCTGCTCCTATGTTTTTACATAGGTATGTATCTACAAAAGTATATACTAATGCTCATATATTTAAAATTTTTACATAGGGGCACCTGGGTGGCTCAGTTTATCTTGGCTCAGGTGATGATCTCACGGTTCATGGGATTGAGCCCCACATCAGGTTCCGCACTGACATCGTGGAGCCTGCTTGGGATTGTGTGTGTGTGTCCCTCTCTCTCTGCCCCCTCCCCTGCTCTATTTTTCTCTCTCAAAATACATAAACATTTAAAATAAAATAAAATTTTTACATAAATTATATAATTTGGCTCATAACATTTTTCCACTTGGCTTTATCTTATTCAACATCATGTTTTGACACTGATCCCTGTTGATACATGAGAGTTAGTGCACTCATTTTATCTGTTGTATGGTATTCCATTTTATGATGAAGGTGATTTTTCTTTTCTTTTTTAAAAAAAAAAACAAAGATTTCGGGCACCTGGGTGGCTCAGTTGGTCAAGCGTCGGACTTCAGCTCAGGTCACAATCTCAAGGTTCATGGGTTCGAGCCCCGCGTCAGGCTCTGTGTTGACAACTCAGAGCCTGGGGCCTGCTTTGGATTCTGTGTCTCCCTCTCTCTCTGCCCTTCCCCTCCCCCCCCAAATAAAATAAATATTAAAAAAGAGATTTTATTTTTTTACTTTTTTTTTTTTTTAGAGAGAGAAAGAGAGAGGGGCGTAGGGGCAGAGAGAGAGGGAGAGAGAGAATCCCAAATAGGCTCCATGCCATGTGTGCAGAGCCAGACATGGGGCTCAATCTCACAAACTGTGAGATCGTGACCCGAGAGGAAAGCAAGAGCATCCAGCTCTTGAGCCACCCCAGGGCCCCTAAAAGATTTTAGGTAATCTCTACACCCGATGTGGGGCACGAACTCATAACCCCAAGATCAAGAGTCACATGTTCCACTGACTGGGCCAGCCAGCCAGGTGCTCCAAAGTTGACTTTTCTGTTCTCCTATTGGTGGACATTGGTTGTTTCTGTGTGTTTTGTTGTTGTTGTTGTTGCAAAAAGCATCAACGGATATCCTTGCACACATCTCCCTATGCACATTTGTGGACATTTCTCTAGAGTTCCACCTGGAAGTAGGACTGCTGGATTCCAGGGAAATGTGTGTTTCGAGCTTCACCAGATATTGCCAAAGTGCCTTCTAAAATGATGGTGCCAGGGTGCCTGGGTGACTCAGTCGGTTGAGCGTCTGACTTCAGTTCAGGTCATGATCTTGCAGTTGGTGGGTTCGAGCCCCTCGTCGGGCTCTGTGCTGACAGCTCGGAGCCTGGAGCCTGCTTCGGATTCTGTGTCTCCCTCTCCCTCTGCCCTCCCCGACTCGCGCTCTGTCTCTCTCTCTCTTTCTCAAAAATAAATAAACATTTAAAAAAATTTAATAAAAAATAAATAAAATAAAATGTGCCTATTAGCTCTCTCTTCATCTCCTTCTCAGAGATGCAGAACGGTAACCCTTTCAGATACCGTTTGCAGTTCCCCCTATGCTGGTGTAGATAAGTAACTTTTCACACGTATGGGTCACTTGTGTCTCCTTTCCAGGAAATGACCTGCTCGTGACCTTTGTTCATTTTCCTTGTTGTTATTGCTGTCTCCTTGTTGTTGGTGCTGTTTTCTTATTGATTATAGAAGTATTTTGTTTATGACGGATACCAAATCGTTTCCAGGTATGTGGGTTGCAAATGTCTTCTCCCCGTCTGGGAGGGACGGTCTTGTCATTTTGTTGTGCGTGTCTTGTGTTAATTGAAAGTTTTTGAATTATTATTGAAGCTGGGTGATTGATACGTGGGAGTTCGTCACACTATTATCTCTACTTTTGTATAATTGTGAAGATAACACAAAAAGTTTATAAAACTCTATGACACAAATAAGCGTCTACTATCCCAAATTCCTAAAGATCAGCTCCTATATTATATAGTTTTACTTTCCACATTCAGATCTCTAATGCTACTGGGATATATTTCTGTAGTTGGTACAGCAACAGGTCAACACTTATCTTTTCCTCATGGAGGGCCAACTGTCCCAGCCCCATTTCCGACCCTGTGCTCCAACCCTGTCCCTTCTCCTCTGAGCAGAAACTCCCCCTCTGCCCCATATACTCTGGGGTCTGTTTCTAAATTCTCTATTCTGTTCCTTAGCCACTGTGTCTATGTTTGCATTTTGCCACACCATTTTAATTCCCATATTATTAGATTGGCCAGAGTAGTATCTGTAGGGCCAGATTGGTATCCTTTCTTCTTTTTCTCCTTGGTCCTTTTTTCTTCCACATGCATTTAAGAAAATTTTTTTTAACTTTTATTCATTTTTGAGAGACTGAGACAGAGTGCAAGCGGGGGAGGAGCAGCGAGAGGGGGAGACACAGAATCCGAAGCAGGCTCCAGGCTCCTAGCTGTCAGCACAAAGCCCGACGTGGGGCTCAAGCCCATAAACTGTGAGATCATGACCTGAGCTGAAGTCAGATGCTTCAGAGACTGAGCCCCCCAGGCGCTCCTTCCATATACATTTTTTGATCAGCTTACTCAATTCCAGAAAGGGAAGCAACCAACACTGTTGGGATCTTAATTGGAATCACACTGAATTTCCAGAGTAATGTGGGGGAGAACTAACATTTGTATAACATGATACTCTCCTGACCATTGTTACCAGGCACATTAATCCGTATGTTCAGGTCTTCTTTTTTTGGTCCCTCTGTAAAAATGGTGTTTGCTTTCACCGTTAGGGTCTCACTCAGTCTTTGTTAGATTTATGCCTGGGGTTTGTGGGTTTTTCTGCTGTCCCTCCACCCATCAAATATGCCAGGCATGTCCTTCCCTACCTCCTACTCCTGCCTCTTGGTGCCCACCCCTCCTTCCTGCTGCCCAGGGAGCAGCTGTCCTGTGCCAACAGCTGACTTCCCTGTGAGGCGTTACCAGAGGGGTGCAGCTCACACCCCCCACCTTAGGTCCTGTCAGCTGAGTCTGGGGAGAGTGACAGTTGTTTCAGCGGGGACAATGGGCCGCATTCTGTACAGGCTCCTCTCTGGGCCGCCTTCCCCCTGGCCACAGCAACTGTTCTTGCGGATAGGGTAGGGTCCCACCTGTCAGCTCTACTCTTTCCGGCAACGCTCAACTCCCTGACCCATTTCTCCATGCCTGATAAGCATGTCTAATATGTGTCCTCCTGCCTGGCTGCCTGGTCATGAGCCTATCCTGGCCTGGAATTGGTGGGCAGAAGAACGGACGGTGGTCATGGGTCATGGGTCGTGGGACTGTCCCCTCCCAAGTGCATAATCTCTTACCTCAGTGGTGCTGCAAGTACCCGAAACTTTCTCCCAGGCCTCAGAGCCTCACAACGGCCCCACTCAGACAGTTGAGTGACTATTGTCACAAGCCAAGAGGAGCTGTGCTAGGTAACAGGGCTGAACTCCCAGTGCCAGGCTGGTGCTCTGCCCTTCCCCCCCACCAACCCCGACACTCCCCGCCCCTGACTGGCCTCCACACCTGCTCTTCAGCACCTGCACCCTCAGCACCCCTGCCCTTGACGAGGCGCCCCTGGCTTCTCTTCAGAACACCTGTTTGGGGGTGGGCACTGCCTTCAACTTCCCACGAATGGGGAGGCTCCAGGCCAGTGCTGATCCCCCAGAGGGGCAACAGGACAGTGAAAGATGACAGTGCCAGGGGCCGGGGCCCGAAGGAGACTTGAAAACTCCATCGATTTTTCAAGCTTTAACTGAGGCCCAGCACCCACTCTCAGTGGCTGGTCGTGAACATCAGGGTGCCCCCGAGCAGACCTTCGAGAAGCAGCCAGCTGCCCTGGCCTCAGACATAGGGTGTACTGGGAGGTAAAACCCAAATGATGAAAGGAAGGAAACTCTTGTTTACTGGACACTTTCTAGAGCCAGTTCTGGACCATGTTCTCCCATGTCTCCATCCTGTCAGAGGCAGGAGTGGTGACAATTCCCGTGTTAGAGAAGGGGGCCACCACACAGCACAGCTCCAGACGGTGTTATCCCCATCCCCACTTGTGCAGTGCACAGTCCGCTCAGGCGTCCCCGGAGGCCCTGACAGAGGGTCCCAGAGCCAGCATGTAAATCCATTCTTCACCTCTCTGTGCAGGCCGTGGCAGAGGAGGTCATGTAGTGGAGTGCTGTGGACCCCTGCATGGGGACAAGCAGAAAGGGGTGGGAAGAACGGAAGGCCCCGCGGTGCCTGGTCTCCCAAGAACCCATTAGCTATATGGGGTGCCTGGCTGGCTCAGTCGGTGAAGCGTGAGACTCTTGATCTCGGGGTTGTGAGTTCAAGCCCCATGTTGGGTGTAGAGATTACTTAAAAAAAAAACTAACTATATTGCAACTCTCACCGCCCCCCCACCCCCACCCGGTCTACCCAGATGCTTGTCTCACACTATCTGCTGACTCTCCGTGGATCTGTCCCGTGTCCTCGGCGGCAACTGACACAGGCCTGGCACACGGTCACTGGCACTTCGGTGCTTGTGGTTGACACGAATGGCTCCAATTACCCAAAAGCATTCTAGAGACCCCTGAGGCTCTGGGAAGAAGACCAGGGAGGAGGACTCCAGGGGTCACAAACTTCACAAGTTGGCCCTCAGATCCTGTTTTGTTTTTTTAATTGACTTTAAGGAACAGGAGGTTTGGCCAGTTTCCTCAAAGTTTCTGGCCTCTTCCCAACAGCAGAGGGTGGGGGGCAGAGGTGAGGGTGGTGCAGGCAGGATCCATTACACAAGGCTAAATCAGGAACTGGGAGGAATTGCTCTGTGGTAGCTCCGTTGCCAGAGAGGATGGTTATCTTTCCAGGAAAGGCTGAGGAAATCCTTAGCAGCGCCCCTGCTTTTCTGCCTTGGAGAAAATGTCTGGGGCAGGCTGATGGGCATAGGGAAGGATTAATCCAGGTGAAGGTGGGAAGGAGGTGGACAGGGGAGTTAATCCCAGGGGGTTAGGGAGTAGAGAGTAAACTAAGACTAGACCCAGGTCCTGGCAGCTGCTGCCCCTCCCCCACCTCCCTTTTCACTGCCCCCCCCCCCCACCTCTGAGGTTCCCCATTGTTACCAGAGACAACATCCTGTTTCCTTTACTTGCCTCACTGGTCTAGGTCCAAGAGTCCCTCACTATGCTGGGGGGGGGGGGGGGGGGGGGGCGGAGAAGGGAGCGGGGAGATAGGGGAAGGGACGAGGACAAGGATGAGGGATGGGACAGGCATCTGACTCCAGGTCCAAGGTCCAAGGATCTCACAGCAGTAGCAACTGAGGTTGGAGGGGAAGTGTGACTTACTTGAGGTCATCAATTTCTGCTTATGCGGGTCAGTGCTTGGTTGAGACTCATGGTTCCCTCAAAATTGCATACTTCGAAGGTTCCCAGAGGGAACCATCAGGTCTGACTCCTTTCCCTTGGGTTCATGTGATTGGTTCGCCTCTCTGAAAGGCTCTCTCCAGCTTCCATGGCAAACAGGGTCTCACATCCTAAGAGTGTACGCAGATCAAAGGAGCTCTGGGGCTCAGCAGCACAGGCTCTGGACAAGCAGGTCTGAGTTTGGGACCCATCACAGAACCTTCACTGAGTCATTCTTTACATTGAAAGTTTATTGCCAAGCACTGGGGACCACCAGCAGACAAAACAGATGTAAGTCCCTACGTTCTCTGGGGTGGGGGTGGGGGGCAGCAGATAATCAGTAAGATAAGGAAGTAAAATAAAATATATAGCATGTCAGAAAATGATTTGCTGTGGAGACAAGTAAAACAGAGATTTGGATAGAGAGGGGACAGAGGAGATGGGATGAAAGGGGTGTAATTTTAAACAGGATGGATAGGTGCCATATGGGCAAAAACTTGAAAGAAGTGAGATAGAGCCCCACGTGGATACCTGGAGAAAGAGCCTTGTGGGAAGGAGAACAGTGGGTGCAAAGGGCCTGAGGCAGAACCATATCTGGCACAGTTAAGGAGCAGCAAGGAGGCCAGTGTGGCTGGAGCAGAATGAGAGAAACAAGGATAGAAGTTGAGTCAGGAAGTTAGGTGAGGTCAGACCACCCAAGCCTTTGTAGGTTGCGATTAAAGCCTTTGGCTTTAACTCTGAGATGGGAGCCACTGGACTGTTTGTGCAGAAAGAAGACAGGATCTGATTTATGGGGTTTTTTTTTGTTTCGTTTCAAGCACAAATGTACTTAAAACAGCGCAAAGCCCATGCGGGGCTTGAACCCATGACCCTGAGATCAAGACCTAAGCTGAGATCAAGAGTTGGACGCTTAACCAACTGGGCCACCCACGCACCCCTGAGCCATCGTTCATGAAAATCATCCTGGTCACTGTGTGGAAAAGAGAAGCAGGAACCACCAGTTAGGAGGCGACTGCAGTAATTCAGGTGAGAAATGATGAATGCTCAGATAAGGGTAGTCACGGTGACATCAGTGAGAGGTGGTGAGATTCTGGATATTTTGAAAGCAGAGGTGCCAGAATTTACTCATATGGGTAGTGAACTGTGACAGGAAGAGAGAAGGTCAAGATAACGTCCAAGATTTCGGCCTGAGGAACTAGAAAGTTGCAGTTGTCATTTACAGGGATGGGCAAGCCTGAAGGAGGGGCGGGTTTGGGGGGAGATCAGGCCATTTATCTGTGGTAGGACTCTGGCTAAGTGAGCCACTCTGAACCTTGGTTTCTTCATCTGTACAATGGTTATAATAGCTCTCCTGCAGAGTGTGTGGTGCCTGAATGGGGTGTCTCTTGATCAGACGGAGGCCCCCAAATGTGGAGTGATGATTGGGTGGAAGCCAGTGGTGCAGGGGGTGAAATAACTCACCTGAGGCAGAACGAAGGGGAGAGAAGTTTAGTGAACACACCGCAAGGGAGCATCTGGCTGGACAGCAGAGGAGGGGCTATCTACAACAAGGCAGTGGGAGGGAGCCGCTTTTAAGGAGGGAAAGTGAGGAGGTATGGTGACAAGGAGTTTTCCCTTTTTTGGTACCTGTGCCTAGTTGTTATGGGTCAGTTAGGGCCTATGGATATTTCAGGGTGGGTGGCCTGATAGACCTGTCTGTATTCAGCCAAGTGGTCGCTGTGGCCCTTTTGTTTTGTTTTAAGTTTATTTATTTATTTGGGGCAGGGAGGGGTGCAGAGAGAGAAGGAGAGAATCTCAAGCAGACTCTGCACGATCAGTGTGGAGCCCCACGTGGGGCTCGAACTCACCAACCATGAGATCGTGACTTGACCAGGAGTCGGATGCTTGACCGACTGAGCCACCCAGGTGCCCCTCACTGTGGCCCTTTCTGCATTCCATTGCTCAAGCCTGTTTGTCTAAAAGCAGCCTCCAGATAATGGTAGTAAGTAAGAAGTGAGTGAGGTCATGAGCTCACAGGATTGGCACGTGTCGGCCCATGGCCCAAGGATGACACATGACCAGCACATCTCCTCAGGCAGCAACTGGAAGGAGAGGAGGACTGAACCATAAATCTGAACTCGAGCTCCTCTCCCTGCTTCTTCCAGGCAGAAGTGGGAGGGCCTTTCTGACGTTTAGGTTTTCTTTCTTCACGGTCTTCTTCGGTGGCTTTAGAGATGGTGATGATGCTAATGGAGGCTGGTGATGGAATGTCGATAACTGTTCCCAAAGCTGTGAAGTTTACAAAATGCTTTCATGGCCATTATCTCTTCTGGGTCCAGAAAGGCAAAACGTGTACCCATTTTATGAAGTAGGAGGATGTGGTATTCAAAAACAAAACAACCCCAGGTTGTCTCTGTATTTCGCTAGCTCATGAAACTTCATTTCGTGTTGGGCGAAAGTGAGTGAAGAAGGTCCTAAAGTGGGTGGGAGTGTCACCGAGCTGTGTCCAACTGTCAGATGGACTGTGACCTCACTCCTCTACCCCCGGTGCTTGCCCACGTCCTGCCGTCCTGTTCTCCCTGTTTCGGTCACTCCCTGCCATAGCATGCCTGGCGTGTCTGGGCTGCAGCCTTCCCGCTTCTGAGGTTTGGGCAAGTGGGTCTCTTACATCGTTCCCTTCCAGGTACTCCCAGTTACTGAGACAACCGTGGAGGGGACTAGAGACCGGAAAAATCAATGCGCCGACAGTCACACCCTTAGAAAGCACAGTCTGGGTTCCAACTCTGAAGTCTACACCCAGCAGGAAAAATTCCTGCATGTGCTCCTTCTACTTCTTCCGAGCCAGCTGCCCCCTGCCCTCAATATACCAGGTGCCAGAACACAGCTGTCTCTTCGTTAATCCCCCCCCACCCAGGCAAGCGGTCCTAGGGTGGGGCTGAACTGGGTGGGGCCGCCGTGTAGGGTCCAGGGAGGCTGTGCCCCTGCAGGCAAATTCAGCCAGAGACTGATTCTGAGCAACAGTTCTGACTGGTGAGAGCTGCTGCCCGGTGGGGTTGGGGGGGGGGGGGTGGGTGTTGGGAAGGTAGGAAGTGTCAGGTCTGGGTGGATCAAGGGGCCTCGGAGGAAAATTTACAATTGCCTAGGGAAGAACTCCTGCTGGGTTGAGACTGAGGATGTGCTTGAGGAGGGGTGGAACTGACTGGGGCGGGGGGGTGGGGGTGGGGGTGGGGGGGGGGATGTCCAGGGAACTAGAGGAGCCCCTGGAGACTGGGAAGGGCAAATTGTGGGTCCTAGCCTCAGTTTTGCTCTTGCCTTGGTTCAATGTCTCCATCTGCACTGTGGTAAGAACCTTCCTGCCCCAGCTACCTTGCCAAGAGAAAGGGCTTCTGGAAAGCAAAATTGACCCAGGAATTGAAGTGGGGGGAGCATGAGGGTATAAACTGGAGTGGGGGGACACCTGCCCACCCCAGTTTTTGCCAGGTGAGGAGGGAGCAGGAAAGGGGCAAGCTTAGAGTCTGGATTGCTTTCGCAGTCGCTGACCCAGCCATGCCCGCTCCACTGCTCCCACTGCTGCTTCGAACCCTGATGTCCCGCTTGCTGCTGCCTGCCACCCGCCTGGCCCGCCGGCACCTCCTGCCCCTCCTGCGCCGACTGGCCCGCCGCCTGGGCTCGCAGGATGTTCGAGAAGCTTTGCTGGGCTGTCTGTTGTTCATCCTCAGCCAGAGCCGCCCTCCCGACGCTGAGGAGGTCTCCAGAGTGGCTGGCCAGGAGAGGAGGGAGAGGCTAGCTCCCCCAAAATGAGGCTGCGATCCCTGATATTGGCTGTGTCATCAAAAGCCATTCTTTTGGAGCAAGACAGTCCTGGCACCACCACTGAGCACAGCCTACCCACTGTGCAGAAGACGCGGTGGGGGACTGAGCACAAAGAGGGGTCTGACCAGGAATGCCTCCCCACTCCCAACAGGAATGACTGGAAGGATACCCAGCATCTAGCAGAAAACTGATCTTACGCCACCCTGCACTCCTCCTTCCAAGACACCTTTCCTAATCGCATCTGGGCTGGGAGGGGAAAGGGGGGGATGAGGGGAGTGACTCTGCTCCCCCACCCCCATCCCGGGCAAATGGGAACCTGAGTTCCAGTGAGGGACAGTCCTCACCCATGGATAACTGACAACTTATCTGAGAGGGGAGATTTTAACCCAGACAGTCTGTCCTTCAGACTCAGGATTTTCCTTCAAATAATAGAACCTTGATTTGGTCAGTCTTGCCCCAAAGCCCAGCACGCAGCAGGTGCTCAATAAATATCTGCTCATTTGAATTCGTGGGATACCATTGAAAATTGTGTCACCCATGCTCCTACACTGAAAAACAGTCTAACGTGGCCAGGGGGTGGGAGGGGGAAAACCACTCCCGGCTCCCTTTTGCTTCCTATTCCATTGTCCTGCAGTCCTCATCTCCTGGAGATCGTTTCTCTTGCATAACTTCAGTATGTCACCCCGTGACCCAGCAGTCCTGGGTCCGATTTAGAGGTCTGGCCGGCCAGCTCAAGGTAAGAAGGAAAACTTCCTCGGGCCGCTCACCTAGCGGCGTGGGAAGAGGGAGATTTGTTTGCTAAGGGGCCCTGCCGGCAGCCACCCAGGGGAGCAGAGCAAAAATGCTTCCTGAGGGGCACTGTGCCTTTTAAGAGATCTGGGCGGTTGGGGGTGGAAGTGACCATGGGCATTCACCTCATTATTTCCTCCTCCCCAAAGAGCAGCCCCTAAGGGGTCAAATCAGAGGTGTCCGATTCATTTGCTTTCAGCCTCCGGGTAATTTGCTTATTGTTCCCAAGCAACAGTCCTCCCTCCCACCTCCCTCCCTCCGCGAGTCTTAGGCTCTAGGTTGGGGGGCGGGGGGATAGTGAGGGATGCGGGCCCCTCTCAGGATCCCCGTACGGTCCCCACACCAGTCTGAAGTTCGGCCCCTGGGAAGAAGTGACGCCAGAGCTGTGCGCCCCCACTCCAGCCCCGCGGGACCTTCCGCCGGACCCCCACCTCCCCACCCCTCTCGGCACCATCTGCTTCCTCTTGGCGCCCTCAAAATCAAGAGCACGTGCTCGCCCCTCTCGGTAAGGCGACCTGGGGGAAGGGGGCTTCAGCCCGTGGTCCCCTAACCTCGTTCCCCTCTGGGTCACGAGCACCTTTTCTCTCGCTTGTTCCCGGCCTTCCCTGCGGCCGGCCTCGTTCGCCCCGGAGTGGCGGAGTGGCGCGGCGCGAGGAGGGACGGAGCAGGCCGCGGAGTGCGGGGCGGTAAGCCGTCGGGGTAGCCCGTTGCAGCCCGTCTCCCGCCCGGCAAGAGGCCGGTGTGACCCGGCGCGGGCCGCGAGCTACGGCCACGGCCCCAGCCCCGAAGTAAGGAGGCCACGAGGGGGACCCGGGCCAGGGGATTTCCGTCCCCGCCCCCCGGCTCCCAACCGGCAGGACTGCGGCGAGCGGAGGCGGGCCTCCAGCGCAGTGGGGCGGGGTCTGCGCGGTTCCCACGCGCCGCGCCGCCAGGGCAGGGACAGGTGCTGGTGCGGCCCTAGTTGGGGGATATCAACCGTGTCGGAATCTGCGGTTTCCAGTATAGGGGAGCCTTTAATCAGACTTGGAAGGCCGCCCCCCCCCCCACGACTCTTCTTCCCCACCCCTGCCGCCCTAACCGTATACAGATGCCCCCAAGGTCAGAGACCTGCCCAGTGCAAAGGGTAGGGGGAGAGGCCCGAGAAATTAGTCTGAGACGACCAAGCCCAGACCTAGTGAACCTCAAATCTTAAACCCTGACCCTCGTTCCCATCCTGGAGTACACACACCCACTAGGAAGGCGAGGGAAGTGAGAGGGCTGGATTCTGTATCTTAAATGTTTGTTTAAGTTTTTATTTACTTTTTGTGGGGGGTAGGGGCAGAGAGAGGGGGGGACAGAGGATCTGAAGAGGGCTCCCCGCAGACAGCAGAGAGCCAGTGGTAGGGCTCAAACCCACCAACCAGGAGATCATGACCTGAGCTGAAGGTAGACACTTAACCCACTCAGCCACCCAGGAGCTCCTGTATTTTAAATGTTGATGTTTGGTTCATCATAGATTTTTTTGCATTAACTTTGATTTTTTTAAAGACTACAGTAAAATATTATTTATCTTGATTCCCGAATTTTTTGAAGTCAAGTCCCTTAAAATTTGCAGTCAAGTGCCTCATTGGCCTCTCTCTAGTCCCAACCCTGCCACAAGGGCAGGGACAGAGAGTCACAAACAACAACTGAGAATGCACAGTCATGAGACAGGTGCTGGTGACAAATAGCCAAGCCAAGCAAACACACTTCCAGCAAACACAGATGGACACAGGGCTGGGGAAAAGAGGGCTGTGTGTGAGATGGTGGGGCAGGCTCGGGGCTTGGAATGGGAGGATGGAGTCTGGAGCTACCGACAGTCTCAACTAGAGTGGAGTATAGGGTGGGGGTGGGGGTGCAGCTGACTCAGCCCTTCCTACCCTACTTCTGTGTCAGTGACCCAAGGGAACTCAGGGAGGGAGAAAGCCCTAAGACGGGGCAGAAGGCGACAGGACTGGCTGGGCCTGACCAGAAAAACTCCCAGTACTGACTGGTGTGAGTTGGGGCCCTGAGGATGTCCAGCAGAGGGCCCTGGCACCCAGCAACCATCTCTGGCCAGGGAAGTAGCCCCGAAGGGGCGTGGATGCTGGCTGGGGGCCCAGGCAGGGTGATTGCCAGATGGGCTTCTCTCCAGCAATAACAGCCCTGGCTGTTGCCATCTAGTGAGCAGGCCAGGCCTCAGCGGGGTTGGGGAGAGGAAACAGCCTTCCACTGTCTGGCCTGGGACCCTCACCACTTCCCTCCAGTTTCTTTCCACTTCCAGCCCCCTCTGCACACAACTCCAGCCACTGGCTACCAGCCTGGCCATGCCTGGAGGATCTGTCTGACCACTAAGGCCTGCCACCCCCACAGGCCCAAAGATGGGAAATGAAGGTGGGAGAGAGACAGGGGCCAAGGAAGAGGGGAGAGGAGGGCTGGGAGAGGAAGAGCGAGAGACTGGACAAACACAGGATGGGAATGGGGGTGGGTAGACCCAGACATGAAGCTGCCCTCAAGCCGTGGGGCAGTGCCTAAAAAAACACCACCCTACCCATCTTCCTGCCCTCTGTTTGGTTAAGGCTGGGGGATGATGGTGTGTTATGTCTCTGTGAGGCACAGAGCCAGGAGGCTGAGAACATTCCTTCTGGAGTAGCTTGGGGACAGGTCACTGATCCTAAGTAGAAAAGCTACCCCTCCTCTCAGGGCCCAGTCTGTTCCCTGGCAAGAAGGTGACTCTACCTTATTCTTAATGATGGTAGTATGCTAATTGTTAATTAGTGTCCAAAGCTTCTTCAGGGGACGAGTCTCTTGGGTAGTTGGGGAGGGTGGGGTATGCTGGACTGGATTTTCTGTCTTCACACCTCTCCAGCCTTCAGATTGTCCTCCAGCACTGAGGGCAGCTATAGGGGCCGTATTCTCCTTCCCCCAAATTTACTGACCAGCAAAATGGGAGAGAATCATTCTGCCTCCCTTGGAGGTACAAGAAGGACTGACCACCCAGCATGCCCACCCCCTTCCTCAGCCAGTGGAGGATGTGGGGCTCCGCAAGGCTTGGCCTCTGCCTCTGAGTATCGGTCCATAGGATTCACGCAGGATGTAAGGCTATTCTGGGCTTTTTCTCTTACCATCTCCAACTGTTCCTCAGCGTTTCCAAAGTTCTGGATTTAGAAAAAGTGAACCTCGAGGGGCCTACAGACCTATGCCACTACCCCTTCCCCCGCAACCCCCACAGAGACACACATCCCCCTCCTTATCACAGTTGAGGGTGGCATAGTGTTTGTGTGTGGGTGTTCGGGTCTGTGTGTTAGGGGTGGGAAAACCCACCATTCAGGTCACTGATTATACTGATTATGCAGAGGGATCCCTCCGGCATGGGGGTTGGGGGAGCAAAGGAAAGGAAGAAAGTGGCACTGAGAAGGGAAGAGGCCCGCGCAGAAAAGGAAAAAAGTGCAGTGTAGGAGAAAGTGGCGTGGGAGGGGTTCGGGGAGTTATACCGGAACATCTGGGATGGAGTATGGACGTGAAGGCGTCCGGACGGGTCTGAGCCGAAGGTTTGCTGCAAGGAGCGTCCGGACGCGGGTTCTGTAGGAGTTTCTGGAGCGGCAGCGCGGAGGAGACTAGGGGTACCCAGCGTGGGGCTGTATTCTCCGGACCGGGTGCTTCATAACGGGGCAGGGTTTGGTGTAGCGGGGCCCACAGGTCCCATTTTTAGAAATAGCTTGAGGTATGGGCCATGCAGCCCCGGCTGGGCGTAGCTGGGCGAAAAAGGGGGGGGGGGCGAGGCTCACGTCCCGAGCGGCTGGGGTGGGGGAGCTGGGGCGGGGCCGCGGCGGCGAGGGCGGGGGGGGCGGGCTGCGGCTGCGGACGTGGGCCGGGGCGGGCCCAGCGGAGGGCGGGTTTCAATGTGCTGCCGCGGGCGCGGGAAGCTACTGAGAGGGCGCGCGGATCTCGGCGCGGTAGGACTCTTTCCTAGCTAGCAGGTGCTTCTCGAGCCGGGGGCCCGGGATAGGGGGAAACCGGGCACCGCCGGGGCGGGAGGCGTCTCTTCCCGCCGCCACGGGGGCAGGGAGGCTGGGCCTGGCAGCTGCGCGGCGCGCGGAGGGGACGCCGGGTGGGGGCCCCGCTTCCCCGGCGTGGAGCGTGCGGAGCCGCGCTGCACGTGGCGCGCAAGGGCCAGGGCGCGTGGGGACTCTGAGGAGATCGCGACCCGAGCGGAGCGTGGGCGGCCTGGTTCCTGGGCCTGAAACCGGCTGTCGCCGAACTGACCTCCGCAAGGGGCGGGCGAGTAGATGGGTAATCTCGATCAGTCTAGTTGGTACAGGAGAGGAGCCGCGCCGGTAACCGTGTTGGGAGGGGTGGGGGTGGGAATGGGGATGAGGGCAGGGCGCGTGCCTTGGAGGTGAAGGAGCTGTCTCTTTAACCTCTGCCTTTTATTGGCCGAATTCATGTTCCTGGCCTCCCCTTCCTGGGCACGTCCTTATTTACTCCCTGAGAGGACCCTTCCTTATCTTTAGAAAGGACAGGGACACACACCGCGGGTTTCCGTCCGCGGGGGGGAGGGGGGGCGGGGGGGGGGGGAAGAGCAGCCTGGGTGAGGGCTGGTCCCAGCCCTGCCCTTCAGCCTTCTTGGGGCGGCCCCTTTGCCCACTCCTCGCGGTAACCTCCCACTTGTCCTTCTGCCTGTTGAGCTCTTGGTGCCAGGATGTGTGTGTAATTGGAGGGGGGTTGCCTTACACCTGAGGCTCCTGTCAGGCTGGAGATGCCGCCCGCACCTTACACCACCTCCCCCAACCCGCATCTCCCAATTTAAAGGGCTAGCTGAGAAGCAGCCTTTCTACCTACCTCCCGGCCCCAGAAGGAGGCTAGGATGAGCTGCACATTGACTTTGAATTCCAGCTCACCTATTCACTAGCTCCGTGACCTTAGGCAAGTGACTCAACCGCTCTGAACCTCAGCCTCCCCCATCTGTTCAATGGAGAGAGTTTAGTGCTAGCTTAGGGGTGGTTGTGAGGGCAGGTAGTGGCTGGCCCCATATGCAACTCCATGGGACTAGACAATATGATGCTACTGCAAAGATGTGTCTGGAAGCTGGGGTGCATGAGAGGCGCTGGGGGTCTGGGGGGGGGGGGCGGAGATAGGTATAAAAGGAGGAGAGGTGGGGCGCCTGGGTGGCTCGGTCGGTTAAGTGTCCGACTTCGGCTCAGGTCATGATCTCACGGTCCGTGAGTTCGAGCCCCGCATCAGGCTCTGTGCTGACCGCTCAGAGCCTGGAGCCTGTTTCAGATTCTGTGTCTCCCTCTCTCTCTGCCCCTCCCCTGTTCATGCTCTGTCTCTCTCTGTCTCAAAAATAAATAAATGTTAAAAAAAATTAAAAAAAAAAAAAAAAAGGAGGAGAGGTGCTCAGTTGGGTGGCTGCTTTCAGAACTCCATCCCTGCAGGCCAGGGCGTGGGTGGAGGGACACCAGATGCTGAGCTGGTGTCAAATCCCTGGTTGCTGCTGGGCAAAGGCAGGCAAGAACAAAACACCTGGGCTGGCCAGCTGACTGTTATGATGTGGGCAGGATGGGAGCACAGCTGGGGGGGAGAGGACAGAAATGAATACTTCTCTGAGCCTAAGGCAGATTTTACTAAGAAAGGGGAGATACTCTATTCTCTCCACCCCACCTCCCAGTTCTTTACTGCCAGGAATCTTACCTGTGGGGGTAGGGGGGTGGAGCATGGGGTGTGCTGAGGTGTGAAGCTGGGGGTTCCCCTCCTTGCTACCTAATAGAAAATCTGAGTCCTGAGCCTTCTCTCCCCACCCTCCAGGGTGGAGCCCTCTTGCCCCCATCCCTCTCGGAAACATGAACAGTGTTGTTCACTGCTCTGTCCCCAGTGCCTAGAACAGTGCCTGGAGAGCATGCAGAGGTCCTCAGTAAATATTTGTTGAGAAAATGAATAAAGGAAGACCTCTGCCTCCCATCTGGGAGGTGTGTGGGTCTGCTCCTCCTGTCCCTGTTCTACAACACAGGGGTGTGCTGGGGCGCTAAGGAAGGCCTTGGGAGAGTCTGGAGTTCACCCATGGAGGGGTTGAGAGCAGTAACAGGAGGGATAGAAAAGCTGGTTGAAGATTTCAGGGTCCCTGGAAGTAACTGTTTGTCGGTATCTGTCTGTCTCAGGCTGGGAACTGGCTGTACCTGGGATTTCTGCCCCCCCACCCCCAGCTCCCCTACTTAGGCTGCTGGGTTTCTTATCTCCCAAGCTAGCTACAGGAGCAGTTTTTATCTCCTGGTTTTGTGTGTGTGTGAGAGGCTTCTCAGAATGGGGCCCAGGGTACCAGAACTCCCACGGCAAGGCCTGGGAGAGAGAACCTCCCCATATGCCCTGTGCCACTTTCTTCATTCTGGACCCTTACCCAGGGGGCGCCCATGGACAAGGCCTGCTGCCAGAGCCTGAGCTAGGACCACTTCCCAGGGACTGCCCAGGCCCCCTCTGCTCTGACCCTTCTGCTGGCAAGTCTGGGCATCCGGTGAGTGCTCGCCCTAGCCCAGGCCCAGGTCCTCACTCCAAACAGCAGACCTGGCTCCAGAGCTGGGCCTGCACGTGGGGGATGTGCCAGCACACGCCTGCCTGGCTTTCCTTGCCATCCAAAGGGAAAGCTGTCTGATCTGGTGCCAGGGCGCCTGCCCTGCACGAGCGGGAAGCTGGAGGGGGATCGTGAGGGGGTGGGCTAGGAGCTTTGGGACAATGTGGTCAGTCGGGCCTGTGTCCCTGCTCCCCCAGTCTTCCTTTCAAGTTTGCTCTCTGAAAGGGGAAGAGGATAGGGACCTGGGAGTGAGTCAAAGAGGAACTGAGGGGGGATGGGGTAACCCTGGGGACAGGACTGGGCGTCGGGGAGGGGCCAGGGTGGTTGTGGGAAGGGCTGTGTCCCCACATGCATGGTGAAGTATTTTCCTAGAAAACTGGCC
Source organism: Panthera onca (assembly GCF_046562875.1). Classification (NCBI taxonomy): domain Eukaryota; kingdom Metazoa; phylum Chordata; class Mammalia; order Carnivora; family Felidae; genus Panthera; species Panthera onca. The sequence continues at coordinate 41,991,011 of NC_138343.1, forward strand.
AGGAACTAGGAAGCCCCTGGGCAGTGACTGGAAAGGAAGGTTCAAGGGCTGCCAGCAGAGAGACTGGAGTCTGGGGTGCCTCCAGCAGGGCGCAGGCCCTCCAGAGCCCACTCCTGCTATGAGCGCAGGGGCTCCCCCAGAGGGTGTGAAGGTCAGACCTGCAGAGAGGGGCCTGGTGCAGGGGAGGCATCTCTGGCCTGGCTTCTGTCCTCTTCCCTGTGGCTCTTGCTGCTGCTGCTGCTGCTGATCTGTTTGTTTTGTGCCCTCCCTCCTCCCCTTCCCTCCCCTCGCCCTCTTTGCTTTGACTCCTGCTTCCCTCCTCCTGTCGCTCCTTCCATTATCCTTGTTGTCTGTTGTCGTTGTCCCTGACTGCTCTCATCCTCTTCCTTGCCTTCTTTGCCAGTCTTTCCCTCCCTCTCCCTCATACTTCCTCCTCCTCCTCTCCTGCTCGCCACTCTCCCGTTTCCCAGCTTACAAACTGCTTCAGCTGCTGGATAAAAATAGCGGTGGCCAGGCCGGGAGCCAGGTAGAGCCTGAGCAGGCAGGGGGCCCGACAGGGCTGGTCAGAGGGGTCAGATTGAGCAGTCCTCAGGGGCAGGGCCAGGAGGGGGTCCTTGTGGACTCTCCGGCTTGCCTGCTCTGTGAACCCTGCCTGCCGCCTACCCCACAAGAGTCTAAAGAGGCCTATGGGGAAGCAGGGCCAAGACGTGGCCTCACACTGCTTCTGCCCCCAGCAGACGCCAGGAGGAGGGAGTTATCGGCCAGGCAAAACTGAGAACGCCGTCACCATGACAACCGGTCACGAGCCTCAGGACAGGTACTGGGGGACCTGGGCCAGGGGATCCAGGGGAGTGGAAATGGGTCTCCAGGGGGCTGGGTGTGGTGTCCTTTGGAATTTGGGGTTTCCACTGCTGCCTGGTCTTCCAGCAAAGTAGCTATGAGTCAGGCCTGCACGAGGGGTGGGGACCATGCGTGTCTTAGCCGGGGGGCCTGTGGAGAAGGCCAGGATGGGTGGGCGGCAGCCCCTCCCTGGCCTCTCAGTGTTTCCACTGTTGCTCTCCAGCCAGCCAGCAGCTTCCAGCTCCTCCTCCCATCACTCTGGGGAAATCATTGGCGGCACCCCTAGTTCCGGAGCACATCTGGCAGAACTGCCCTCTCCCTCAGGCCTGGCCCTGCCTCAGATGACCCTGGCCCACCCTGGTCCTTGAACTGACCTTCCTCTCATTTCCCCGCCTCTGGAGCCTATACGCTCCTTTTAGTTAGACCCACAATGGTGATCATGCATACGTATTTGCGGGGGGGAGAGGCTGTAGCGTGGTTTAAGCCCTCCAAGGAGTCTAGGACCCAAGAGAATCGATGAAGCCATGCCTGTGGTCCAAAACTCCTTCAGCCCAGGCCCCCCAGCCTCATCCCCTCTCCACTGCCAATCCGGTCTCCCTCGTGTGCCAGAAGCCACAGAAGTAGGCCACTTCTGGCTATGGGACCTCAGGTACTTAGCTTAATCTCTCTGGGACTGTTCCCACCTGTAAAATTGAGGTAGGGTTTATTTGAATGGGAGGGAATTTAAGGAGACATAGTAAGTACAGGCCCCAGGTTGGTTCCGTCCCTGTCTCCTCCATTTCCAGGCTGCCTGTGCTATCAGAGTCTCACCATTGGTAGCAGTTCTGTGAACCCCTCTCCCATCTCCATGTATTGGCGCCCTCTCCCAGCCCCGCTTTGACCATGTATTCTGCACAGCCATGTCTGGGAGCTTCTCCCGTCATTCGGGACCTCTGAGTCGAGCCTTTAGCTGTGTTCTTCAAGGTCCGGAGGATAAAAGGGAGTAGGGGCGGAGGGAGGCTGCATTTGCAGTGGCTCAGACCTCCCCACTTGGGGCACTCACCCAGGCCTTTCCTGTGTGAGGCCGGGCCCTGTACTCTAACTGGACCTGTTTCTTCCCTGCCTTGGACTTTGTCCCTGCCATCTCTGTGAAGAAAGCGGGCATTAGCTGTGGGGAAGATATGACAGACACATCTGGAGACCACAGTAGGAGGGTTCGGGGCCCCCTGGGGAAGGCTGGCCATCCCAGACAGGCCCTGAAGTGTAGGGCTTGGGGCAATGCCCTGGCCGAAGCTAGGGCGGCACTTATTTACTATTTGGGGCCCAGATGACGTCCAGTGGCCTGATACCTCCTGGCCTACCCTATGTGGTGTGACCTACAAAGCTGGTTTTGTCTGGGCCAGGGAAAAAACAGCTCCCTCGCTTCCCAGCCACCCCAAGTCACCCCGCCCTCCTGTCCCACTAGGTCCAGAATGGTCTGGGAGTTTCTTGACCTCAGAATCCTCTTTGGGGAACCACACAGTCCCTACCCAGACAGCATAATCACTTCCAGCCTGCCCAGTGGGGGTGGGAGACACTTGCTGTTTGCTTTCTCCCTCACCCGCCTACCCCCAGCCTTCAGCAAGATTTCCAAAACCACCTCCGGATGTGTGGGTCACACTGTTTCCCAAGCCTGCAGGGTCCCCCGAGTCTTTGGGGCTGAGAACCAAGGTCCTGTTGGCCATGCCTTTCAGTCCTGTGTCCCTGACCCTACTCTCCCTGTGGACATATCTGTGCCCTTTTCCCTACCCTCGGACACTTCCCCTTCTACATAAACCCATAGGTGGACTTGTGCACATGGGCACAGATGCCTGTGCCCTGGGACAGTTGGAGAGACTGAACATTGGGGAGGGAGGAGCTCTTAAGTTTGGTCTGCGAAGGAGGGTGGAGTAGTGGGTCACTAGGCCCCTCTTTCCTCTCCTATCCTCAGGTACAAAGCCGTCTGGCTTATCTTCTTCATGCTGGGTCTGGGGACGCTGCTCCCGTGGAATTTTTTCATGACAGCCACTAGGGTGAGACTGGGGGGACTGGGCTCCAGGGGGACATGTCCACTGGGCATGTAGGGCATGGATCTGTTCTTGGGGGCCCCGGGAGAGAAGTCTCACCGCTTCTCTCTGCAACCCACACAGTATTTCACAAACCGCCTGGACGAGACCCAGAATATGTCCTTGGTCACTGCTGAAAACAGCAAGGACTTCCAGCCCTCAGCCACCCCCACAGTACCCTCCCCAGAGCGGAATTATCTCAGTGCCCTCTTCAACAATGTCATGACCTTATGTGCCATGTTGCCCTTGCTGTTTTTCACCTGCCTTAACTCTTTCCTGCATCAGAGGTGAGTGTCCAGGCCCCTGGCCTGACCAGCCCCCTCCACCCCCTGCTGCCTCTTGTTCTCCCTGTGCCGAGCCTGCAGCCTCACCTCTTGTCCCTCTGCTGCCTCGGCCTAGGATCCCCCAGTCTGTTCGGATCCTGGGCAGCCTGATAGCCATTCTCTTGGTGTTCTTGATCACTGCTGTCCTGGTAAAGGTGCATCTGGATGCCGTGCCCTTCTTCGTCATCACCATGATCAAGATCATGCTCATTAACTGTAAGCAGGGCTGGGAGCAGGCCTAGGGCAGAGATCTTCCTGGATCCCCCCACCCTTCTTTCAGAAGCACAGTCAGCCAGGAAGGAGCCCATTCCTCCCGCTGGAGGAAATGGATGCCGTGGGTAGTCAATGATTCAAGAGGCCAGAGGAGACATGGACCAGGGCTGGGAGTAGGGGCAGAGAGGGTCATTTGGTGTTAAGACTCACTGGGACCTGTGTTCCTATGGGCCCCCAGCCACCTCTAGCGGAAGCAAGTCCCACCTTGCTCTCCCCTCCCCTGCTGATGCCCACCTTGTGCCCCCAGCATTCGGTGCCATCCTGCAGGGCAGCCTGTTTGGTCTGGCTGGCCTCCTGCCCACCAGCTACACTGCCCCCATCATGAGTGGCCAGGGCCTGGCAGGCTTCTTCGCCTCGGTGGCCATGATCTGCGCCATCGCCAGTAAGTCTTCCTACTATCTGCCCGTTGGCCTAGTTGCTGGGGGAAAGGGACAGGGGTGGGGCTGGTCTTTGATTTCTGCACACCCTCCACCCAGGTGGCTCGGAGCTGTCAGAAAGTGCCTTTGGCTATTTTATCACGGCCTGTGGGGTTATCGTTTTGGCCATCATCTGTTACCTAGGCCTGCCCCGACTGGTAAGCAAATGGAGAAAGCCAGATTTGGGGTCTGGGGTGGGGGGTCCAGGGCTTCAGACCAATGGTGTTTTGTTTTTTTTTTTTAATTAATTTATTTTTTTAATATATGAAATTTACTGTCAAATTGGTTTCCATACAACACCCAGTGCTCATCCCAAAAGGTGCCCTCCTCAATACCCATCACCCACCCTGCCCTCCCTCCCACCCCCCATCAACCCTCAGTTTGTTCCCAGTAGACGAATGGTGTTTTGAGACCCAGACCTGGGTGAGGCAGGAATTCTGGAGCTTCCACCACTGAATCCACCTCCACTGTCTCCCTCTCTTGGTAGGAATTCTACCGTTACTACCAGCAGCTCAAGCTTGAAGGGCCTGGAGAGCAGGAGACCAAGTTGGATCTCATTAGTAAAGGTCAGAATAGCCCACAGAAGCTGGGGTGGAGGGTGGCCTGCCCTGGAGGGAGCAGCATGGGCACAGAGGGCAAGAACGAGTATACTGTTTTTGCTGGCAGTGACAAGCCAGAGGCCAGATGGACCAGGGCTGGGATGAGGAAAACAACGGGAAATAAAAACTGGGAAAAATAAAAGGGGGGGGGGGGGGGGGCGAAGATTCCGGATGACCTTGAATGTCTGAGAGCAATGGGAAGTGATTTCAGTTTCTTGTAACATGACCTGAGTCTCCTGGGAGAGGTCAGGACCGCTGGACCCATGCTGTGGGATTTACAGGAGGTCTGGGCTAGGTGTTAGGGTGTGGCTGTGCACTGGTAAGGAGTGTCCACCCCCTTTTGTGTCATCTCCTGTTGTCCTGTCCTACCTATAATTTGATGCTTCCACAACCTGTCACCCCCTAGGAGAGGACCTAAAAGCAAACAAAGAGGAGTCCAGAGTTCCAGCCCCCAACTCTGAGTCCACCAACCAAGGCCACTCTATCCGAGCCATCCTCAGAAACGTATGTGGGGCATGGGTGTTCTGCCCTCTGCCCTTTACCCTCATTCTCTCCTTTTGCCCCTCCCGACCCGCACACTATCCATCCGCTCCCTTTCCCACCCGATACTGGCCACTCTCCTGGATTCTCCTGTGTGTGTGTGTGTGTATGTGTATGTCAGGGGGTGGGGATTCTGGGTTCTTTGAATGCACAGCGCCATGAAGACACGGGCCTGGGTCCCTTTCCTCTAGATCTTAGTCCCGGCTCTCTCCGTCTGCTTCATCTTCACGGTCACCATTGGGATGTTTCCCGCTGTGACTGCTGAGGTCCAATCCAGCATTGCGGGCAACAGTGCCTGGGGTGAGGACACCATGGGTTCCCAGGATGGGGACAGACAGGAGCTAGAGCAGGATTGGGGGTGAGGGAGTGGGGGATCCTAGGCTGTTGTCTCCCCAACTAGACTCTTCTTGGCCCATTTGCCCTTCCCTGGGCTGGAAGCATCTTCTCTGTTTTACAGCTGGGGAAACTGAGCCCCAGTGAGGCTAAATCTGTCTCTCTGGACCTAATAACCATCCCTGAATCTACTTTTCCTCTTCCAGGAGCCTACTTCATTCCTGTGTCTTGTTTCTTGACTTTCAATGTCTTCGACTGGCTGGGCCGGAGCCTCACAGCTATATTTACGTGGGTAAGTGGTAGAAGGTGGCACCCAGCCCCTGTGAGAGGGAAGAGTCCAGCCTGAGATGCAGAAAGGGAACCAAGATAGTGTGGTGGTAAGGGGAGCGTGCTTTTTTTTTTTTTTTTTAAACCAAGACATTATGTATAGTAAGTTGTACAGGTCTTAAGCGTACAGCTTAATGAATACACACACACGTAAACATGCATGCATCTCTGAATAATCACCACCCAGGTCAAATATAGAACATTGCCAGCACTCCAGAAGGCTCAACCATGCTCCCTCCCAATCACCATGCCCTAAGGGTAACCAGATTCAATCCAGATCCTAAGGGGCCCCCAGTGGAGGCTGTGGGCCAGCCCCGGCTGAGGTACCACCTGCTCCTCCGCAGCCTGGGAAGGACAGCCACTGGCTGCCAAGCCTGGTGCTGGCCCGGATATTGTTTGTGCCCCTGCTGCTGCTGTGCAATGTCCAGCCCCGCCAGTACCTGGCTGTGGTCTTCGAGCACGACGCCTGGTTCATCATCTTCATGGCTGCCTTCGCCTTCTCCAATGGCTACCTCGCCAGTCTCTGCATGTGCTTCGGGCCCAAGTGAGTGGGGACCTTGGTGGCATCAGGCAGGGTCTAGAGCTGCAGCAGTGGATGCTCAGTGAAGGGAGAGAGGGCAACAGGAGACTCCCTGATCCTGGAGGGGCATGTAAGGCACGTAGGTGAAGGGGTAGTGGTGGGTGGTGGGCGGTGGGACACCCGGGGTACCTAGGTGGAGATGTGGGTAGGTGGGAGACAGACCCCAGTACACATTCCCCCAAGAGGGAAAAGCCAGATTGGGGGTGGGAAAGTAAGATGCTTGGCAGCAGAATTCTGTGCTCAGGCAAGTCTCCCCACCCCAGAGGCTCTGGGTGGGGCTGGGGTAGGGGCCATTCTAAGGAAGCCTTGCCCTCCCGCCTTTAGGAAAGTGAAGCCGGCTGAGGCAGAGACAGCTGGAGCCATCATGGCCTTCTTTCTGTCTCTGGGCCTGGCACTGGGGGCTGTCTTCTCCTTCCTGTTCCGGTCAATTGTGTGACCATGGATGGATAGAAGGACTGCAGTGGCCGCCTGCTCCTGCCCCCTTTCTTCTCCTTCAGGGACGGGCAGGAGTATGGAGGTTTTCTCTTCTAGCTAGCCAGCTTCTTCTTTCTCACGGCCTGTTCTGGGCCCGGGTGTCCAGGCCCTGAGGAGGGAACCTCTGTGGATGGACAGTGGGGACATTGTGAGCCTGAGGGTCAGAATCAAGGGAAGGGATACAGTCTCTACAGTCTCTGCATCTGCTCAAGGGCTGCCCCCCCCCCCCCCACCTTGGTTCTGACTGATCCTTGCTTGAGCAGGGGAAGCAGAGACTCCTGGGCTCAGACTGTGTGTGTGTGTGTGTGTGTGTGTGTGTGTGTGTGTGTGTGTTCATCTGCCTATACCAGGGGTGGCGAGGGGGCAGGACTGTCTGTTCTAAAGTCCAGTCTGACATTTCCATCCCCCTTCTCCCTATGTGCCTCCTCCCCTCACATCTCCGTGTCCCTCTCCTCCCCCTGCCTTGTTGTTACCCATCATGCACCTTGTACAGTTGCCATTTTATGCCTTTTTTTATATTCAACAGAAACCAGGTGCCTTCAGAGGCTCTCTGATAAAATAAAACTTTTTTTTTTTCTCCATGGCTCCCTGTGTCCTCCAGCCACAGCTTCATGCCCTAGAGAGGGCAGCAGGATGGCAGCCCGAATCTGGGGGATGAGCATGACCAGCTGAGCCTTGCCAGCACTGGGCTGGGCGTGGGTCCAAAGGTGGGGGGGGGGGGGGGGGGAGCAGTTGGTCCTCTTAGCCTCAGAGAGGCTGCAGTGCCCCCTGGTGGGGCCACGGAGAAGGGACAAGTCTGGAGCTGGGATGTCCAGGCTGCCGGCTGAGACTGAGAAAGGCCATTTATCTTTGCTGCTCAGTTCCTTCTTTCATAGGACTGGGGACAGAGCCAGTGCTTCACCTTTTTTTTTTGGTCTTCACTGCCACCTTTTCCACCTGTCCTCACCACCCAGCCTGAGGAATGAACCTGCAAAACTGGTCAGCACTCCTCCCTTGACTAACATCCCCTCCCCTGGCTGCCCTCCCACACCTCCAGGCAAGAAGAGGCTGCAATCCAAGGGTTCTCCTCTACCTGGCACTCTGCCCTGACATCAAAGCTCAGTCTTCTTGGGGAACAAGGGGCCTATGTGTCCTTGCATTAAAACTGGGCCCTCCCCTTTTCTTAAACTCACCTAGGGGTGGGATGGTATGGGACTCACTCCGTGGAGGGAGCCATACCACTGGGTCCCCCTTCTTAAAAATTACTCTTCTGGACTGGAAGTGGGGCCAGAGCTCTGGCTACTGTGGACACACACACATACACACACACACCTACTGACCCTGGCTATAGCCCAGACTGTTCACTAATCCCTGACCAGCAGATAGTTACAAATTGGCACCTCTGTCAGGGCTTCTGTTTCTCAGTTTAATTTAATTGAAGGCTTCAGGCCTCGTTAAGGGTTCTTAGCACATTTTTAAGACTATTTGATGAGCTTTGAAGTTCTAATAGGATAGTTAAGTATATCATTACATGGAGAGCTAGAGTCCATGTATTCCAGGGGCACATGCCAAACCAGAGTATGTATCTGAGGCTGGTGGAAAACAAGGTATTCCTTTCCTATCTGCTTCAAAAGCAGGGGTCCCCTGAGTATTCTCCCATCTTTGCAATGCCCTTTGGCAAAGAGGCTGAAATAAATCTGCACTCTTCCTCTTTTCTCCCTCAGTTCTTTTTTTTTTCTTTTCTTTTTTTTTTTTTTTTTTTAATTCGAGAGGGAGAAAAAGAATCCCAAGCAGGCTTCACGCTCAGCATAGAGCATGATGTGGGACTCGATCCCATGACCCGGGATCATGACCTGAGCCAAAATCAAGAATTGGATACTCAACCAAGTGAGCCACCAAGGCACCCCATCTCTCAGTCCTTCTTGACCGCCCCATTGTACCCCAGACTGAGAGGCCTATTGTGCTCCTTCCCTGGCACCAACAGCCCCTCAAGAACCCTGCGTTTCTTCCCTGGGTCTCTTCACTACCTTCTGCCTGCTCTCTCTGGACTCCAGCCCAGGTGTCCTTCAGACCATCCCATGCATGGCCACAGAATGATCCCAAACCAGACTTAATGTTACGTTAGTCTCTCTCCCTGGAACATGCTGAGCATTTCCTGGTCCTCCACCGCCGCCAGCAGTGACAGCCAGTTCATGCAGTTCCTTCCCCTTCTGTACCTCAGAGCTTTGGGAACTTTTGTGACTTGACTTCTGTCATGCTCTTACCTTACTTACTCCAGCTACTAGACAGAATTCGTGTTTTTCACTTGATCTTAGCCAAAAGGCTGAGAAGCGATCGAATTCATGTTTTTCAAGTTAGGGTCACATTCTATTTATGTTTTCACTCTTCAAGCACAAGTGCTTTCCTTGGCTCCCAGAGGTCCTCAAAAGCTGTTTCCTAAAAAAAAAAAAAAAAAAAAAAAAAAAAAAAAGCTGTTTCCTTCACTGCATCTGCTTGTCCCTTGCCACACAGTCCTCACATGCCTGTCTTCAGCTGTGCGGTGGCACTCACTTCATTGCCTGTGCTCATGGGATAGAGATGGGCGTGAAGTGGTTTTCTCTCAACCCCGTCCATGATTTGAAGGAGAAAAAAAACGTTCAGATCATCTCACTTTCCTTCCTTCTGTACTCAGGTTGATGTTGAAGCAAATCACTAGAGTATTTTTTTCAAAAAATGTTTTCTAATGCAAATGCCAGGAATTTGCAGTCTCACTTGTTTCCGTTCTCCTGACCTCACCTGAAGACTGCAGAGGTGAGGGTTAGAAAATACAACTCCCAGGTCTCTGGCCTAGCCCTCTGCAGTGATGGCTCCTGACCGCAGTAGGCGCTCTGAAGGCACCACCGCCTCGAGAGGCAGGCCTCTGCTATGAGACTTCACCACTTTCCCTTTAGCACTTGCTTCCTGTGAGATGGGGAAGGGCTGACCATGAGCATCAGCCAGGTGTCCCTGGCTCTCCCAGGACTTGCTCATTACCATCTTCCTTCCATCTGCCCTTTCTGCCTCAAGTATCAGTCTGTATTTAGCTGCTGGCCACCCTGGGGTAGCTGCCACCGCAAAATCGGAATTCCCCTTTTGTTTAACCTGTGATGAATTGGGGCTCTAAACTTTGGAAGAGCGAAGAACCCCAGTAAAATCGGCGGCGATCCCTAAAAAATAGAAGTCAAGCCTCTGGTATAGCTGACAAGCTAGAATATATCTGTGTATCTATTCTTTGAGGTTAATCTGGAAAGAGCGTGGTGAGGGAGTATCATGGGTGAGGGGTTGAAGGGAAAATTCCAGCTATTGGGAAGACAAATAATCAGAATGTTAAACTACGCTTATGATTCAGAATGGATATGAGCAGAGAAATGCAGAATCACCTCGAAGAGCCCTGTTCTCTGGGCAGCAGGCCCTGCCTGAAACCTGAGTCTTGACATGCAGGAAGAGTGTCAGCCTGAGGGAAGTCAGCCAGCCATTGTGGTCCCACAGGGAGGCCAGGCTGGCAGTGAGGCCCATCTGGTTTCTAGGGCAAGTTGGCAGTGAGTGTAGAGATGGACACCTCATGTGAACACAACCCACGTCCCCCCTCTCCAACCCATAATGGTAGGTGTCCTAGCTGGGCTCCTGTAGCTAATCTCTGAATGACCAGGCTTCCTGCGCTGGTCCCCTCTGAGAGAAGAGGTGCTCGCCCAGAGCTCTCCATAGCCTTGGCAGTCGTGGTGCTCCGTCAATGAGCCGGTTGGCATTCTGGCCCCAGACTGCAGGGCAAATGCTAAATGAGTCACTAGGACCCCACAAAGGGCGGGGGGTGGCTTTCAGTGGGGTTGGTTCCGATTCAGAGCCTAGAATTCCTCTTGGGCCTGCCAAAGAGGGCCTGCCTGTCCTGTGTGACCCAGGACAAATCACTCATCCCCCGGGGCCCAGATCTTTGTTCCTAAGACGGGGTGACACACACACACACACACATATATATGTATACATATATATATGTATACACACATATACTCAAGCACACGCGCGCATACATATATATATACATGTATATATATATATGTATACATATATATAGACACATATACATATGTATATATGTATATGTGTCTATATATATGTATACATATATATATATATGGACTCGCTAAGGTGATTTAGGGAGTCTGTGAGAGAACCTGGATGCAAGATGTGAGGACCCTGGAGACACGTGGTGAGACACGTGGCACCAAGAAACATTAGGACGAGCCTCAGTATGGTGCGCTCCCCGCCCCCATCTAAGCGGCTCGCTGTTCCTCGCCTCATCTTCAGCCCCCGGAGCCTTGTGAGCCGAACCTCATTTTCCCCCACACTAGGTATTCCCAGGGAGAAACGCCCCACGGGCCCCCGCCTAGCAAGGCCCAACAACTGCTGGGCGGGGGCGGGACCGGGACCTGACGCAGGGGGCGGAACGCAGGAGCGGGAGTCAGCTCAGCCCCGCCCAGGGGCGGGGGAGGGGGGCGCGGTGACGTCACCCGTTCCGCGTGCTGCCTGGACCTGCGGCCCTTCACACGTGCACCGTGGCGGGTGGGAGACCAGATTGGTCATCTTGAGGCCAGCTCCACTGACCGGTAAGCCTGGGTGATCTTGAGCCAGGCATTTTTCTTTGCGAAGCTGCTCGTCTGTGAAGCAAAGGTAGTCACACTTGGCATTGCCTCTCTCTGGGCCATTAAACTCGGAGATCGTAACAACTCTTGCTTTCACCCACTACTCCGCTCACGTCTTAGATGTGTAGTCACCTAACCATCTCCCAATAACCCCGTGTTCTGCCTACTGCTGTGCCCATTGTAGTCCAGAAACGCTGGAATGGTTTCCGAAGCTGGAATGGTTTCCGAAGCTGAAATGGTTAAAGGGTGGAAAAATATTTTGTAAACCGCAAAGCACTGGGTATACGCAAATCTCTCTCTGTCCACGTATCAGATATGCAGACAGAATGGAGAGACGGAAGAATTTCCAGACATTGAAAGAGGTGACATGCCAGGCCTCCAGTGATAGTGTGGCACTAAAATGCAGGCCTGGTATACCTTTCTCCCCTGCCTTCAAAAAAATTTTCCAGACAGTTCTCTTTTCACATCGCCAAGGATCCCAAGCCTCCTAGGATCTGGAACTCCCATGTAACCCTCCCCAGGTGAAAGCAGCAAAGTCCTGGTGTCTCATCCCAGTCTCTCCTGTTTATGAGTTCTTCATCACCCAGTCGTGCTACCACAGTCCTGCCAATCCCTTACCTGGTGCAGGCACCAGGCCCAGAAATCCAGTCAGGTGAGAACTGCCTCTTGGAGAGTGCCTTGTGCCTGGGGCAGGACAGGTGGCAGGCAGAACAGTTAAGTAGGTCAGGGTTGTTTGTGGTGGACCCCGCCCCCTCACCTTCCCTGGCCTGAAATCTACTCTTGATTCAGGGTTAAGTTTTACCTTTTTATTTTTTTTAATGTTTATTTATTTTGAGAGAGAGAGAGAGACAATGTGTGTGTGCGCACGCGCTTGAGCAGCGGGCGGGGGAGGGGAAGGCCAGGAGTGGCAGAGAGAGAGAGAGAGAGAGAGAGAAGCAGAGAATCCCAAGCAGGCTCTGCACTGTCAGCATGGAGCTGGACAAGGGGCTCGATCTTACAAACTGTGAGATGATTAACCGATGTTTAGCCGACTGAGCCACCGAGGCACCCCAAGTTTTACCCTCTTATTCAAAGGGACCTGGGAATACTGAACAACACCCAAGACAAAAAGGGACACCTGGTGGGCATCAGGAGGACTACAGACAATTTGGGGTTAACAAAGATAGGCAGGACTCAGTCACACCCCTCAGGCCACCAATACTAGGCCCTCAGAGAGGCAAGACACACGCATATGTGTATTAATAGAGTACGTTACCAAAAATGCCCTATTTACTATTTCAGACTGGCTTAGATCATAACTTCTGGCCTTTTCCACCACACTCCCCTGAGAAATTTTGTTCTTGCCCGTGACTTCAACCATCAATCAGCCTCTGTCTCCTGGACATTCTCTCATTGGTGCCCCATACCATGCCTAAAACAGATTCTTGACCCCCTTCTATCCAGAGTGGTCTTCCTCCTGTGCCTTCAGCCCCCATATTCCATCATTCTACCTCGGAAAATGTGAACACCTGCCTTTTCCCTACCCTTGTATGATCTCCCCACTTTTGACTTCTGCCTTCTCCAAACTATGTCCTGGGGAGTCTCCAAGTGTTTTTGTTTGTTTGTTTGTTTGTTTGTTTGCTTTGAGCAGCACAATTAACTGGCTTGACTTAATAGATTTAACATATTTAGACTTTTATCCAACAACTAGATAACATATATTTTTTTCAAGCATACATGGGACTTTTACACATATTAACCACATTTCAAAAGAAATCTCAAATACAAAAGAGTATGTTAAATGCTTTTAAGCTGATCAATGAAGATACCATAAGGGGAGTCAGAAAATGCTTAAAACTGAATTATAATAAAAATACTATATACGGAAACATGGGATATAGCTAAAATGGTACTTGAAGATATATCTGTAGCCTTAAATTCTTATGTCAAAAAAGGGGAAAGTCTGTAATTTAATGTGCTAAATATTAAAGCTAATACAAAAAGAACAAAACCAAACCAAAGAAAGAAATAATAAAAAATTTAGTGGAAATTTAAGAAAGAAAGTAAAGAAACTGAAGAAGAAAACAAATATATGAACATTAATATAAGTAAAATAGACAAATCTCTAGTGAAACTCATCATGAGAAAAAAGGGATAAGACATGAGAAACAATTTTAGGGATAAAAAAGAAGACATACTTTAGATAGAATAGAGATTGAAAAGATCATCAAAGAAAAGAGTATGCCATAATAAAGGTTTCAAGAAACATCCAGAAAAATTGACTCAAAGAGAGGTAGAAAACCTGAATAGTCCTATATCATTTAAATGGAGGGGTGCCACTGGCTTAGTCAATGTAGCATATGACTCTTGATCTCGGGGTCGTGAGTTCCAGCCCCACATTGGGTGCAGGGATTACAGCAAAATGAAATCTTAGAGAAACAATAATAAAGTAAGATCTTTAAAAAAAAGTTGAGTCCTTAGTTAAAATGGTTCCATACAGGGGCACCAGGGTGGCTTAGTTGGTTAAGTGTCTGACTTCAGCTCAGGTCATGATCTTGTGGTTTGTGAGTTCCAGCCCCACTTCGGACTTTGTGCTGACACCTCAGATTCTGTGTCTCCCTCTCTCTCTCTGCCCCACCCCTGCTCTTACTCTGTTTCTCTCTCTCTCAAAAATAAACATTAAAAAAATAGTTTGTCCATTACAAAAAAAAAAAAATGTTTCCATACAGAAAACAATAGACTCAGTCTATTTTATAGGTGAGTTCATCAAAATTTTAAATAAATAGACTAATTCTGTTTAATATTATTGAGCCTGTTAATTAATTAAACATGTAAATACAGGGAATTTTTAATTTTTTTAAAAATGTTTAAGTGTTTATTTATTTTGAGAGAGAGCAAGGGAATGCAAGCAAGGGGAAGGGCAGAGAAGGAGAAGAGAGAATCCCAAGCAGGCTCCATACTATCAGCACAGAGCCCGAGCGGGGCTCAGTCCCACAAACCCGTGAGATCATGACCTGAGCCCATATCAAGAGTCAGATGCTTAACCGACTGAGCCACCCAGGCACCACCCCATAGGGAATTTTTTTTAAGTTTATTTATTTATTTTGAGAGAGAGAGAGCAGGGGAGAGTCAGAGAGAGATTGGAACCCCAAGCAGAATCCACACTGCCGGCATGTGTGCTCAGGGTGGGTCTTGAACCCACGAACTGCAAGACCATGAGCTAAGATCAAGAATCAGACACTCAACCAACTGAGCCACCCAGGCACCCCGCGCAAAGGGAATTTTTTTAAAACAATAGTCTCAATAGATGCAGGAAAATAACCAGATACTTGTTCCAATTAAAAGTTATAACAACTTAGGAATAGAAAGAGTATTGTGCTCAATGGTGAAATATTAAAAGCATTCCTTTCCTGATCAGAAATGAGATAGGGATGCCCAGAATCACTGTTTCCACTCATCATTGTCTTGCAGGTTTTAGCTGGTGCAGTATAACAAGAAATAAGAGATACAAGGATTAGAAAGGGAGATTGCAAACTGTCATTGTTCTCAGATGATAGATAGGGTTGTACTTAAAAAACAAAAAACAGGGGTGCCTGGGTGGCTCAGTCGGCTAAGATTCTGGCTCTTGGTTTCTGCTCAGGTCATGATCTCACAGATCGTGAGTTCAAGCCCCATGTCGGGTTCTGTGCTGACAGTGCAGAGCCTGCTTGGTGTTCTCTCTCTCTCTCTCTCTCTCTGTCCCTCCCCCCTCTCAAAATGAATAAATAAAAAAAAAAACCAGACAAATTAAGAATTAATAAGGTAGTTTACCAAGTTGTAGGACCAATAAACAAAAGTCAATTGCTTTTCAAACTCTTCAGGAAACAAAATGAAGGAAATTTTCCATTGCCATTGCATCAAAAACAAAAAACAAAAAAACAAACAAAAAGCATAGTACTAACAATCAAGTGGGTGAGAGTTGTGAGATTTCTCATGTCCCAACAGGATGTGGAAACTGAGGCAAAGAGGTGGGGCCCAGGCTAGTCATGCAGACTGGCTCAATTGTCCCACATCTCTAAACATCAGGTCCATTGGCCTGTGAGGATGTCAGTTTAGGGTATTCCCCACTCCCCCCACCCCTGCCGGAGTTCAGAGATTATAAGCGTCATGGAACTGGGAAGAACCAGAACTGACAGGACACATCTGGCAGCCACTGAGTTCGGGAAGCCAGTTTGTTCTGGGAGTTAAGGATCCAGAGCTACCCCTCACTCGTATACAACCTCTGATGTCCCGATGCCTTTGGTTGCTTGATTCATCTACTGCCTCTTAGCAACCCTCATTGGCCTCCCTGATCCCCCTGAAAGGCCAGTGGCACAGCCTAATTGGGAGAATTCCTAGTCTGAGCAGCAGCTAAGTCTCTGTGCATCCTCCAAGACCCCACTTCGATTTAGGCTAGATTAGGGGTCTGTAAGTCTTCTCCGTAAAAGGTAAGAGAGTAAATATTTTAGACTTCGCATGCTCTATGGTCTCTGCCACACCATCAACTCTGCCACTGCGGCATAAAAGCAGCCAAAGACAACATGCAAACAAGGGTGGCTATGTTTCAGTAAAACTTTATGAACACACATCCGAATTTCACGTACTTTTCACAGGCCAAAACAGTATCTTTCTGTTGATTTTTTCCACAATTAAAAAAATGTAAAAACCATTCTCACCCATAAGCCATCTAAAAGCAAGCAACAGGCCCACCAGCTGCAGGCTACAGTTGGTCAACTCTTGCTTCAACTGGCTACCCTCCAACGACAGAAGGTTGGGCTGGGTCTTTGAGGCCTGGTCAGGAATAAAGGGTATCTTGGGAGCAATAGGCATTGCAAGTGCTCCTGAGAATAGGACTCCGGAGATCTAGAGGGTTTTAAGCTTTGACAGCCTCCATGGCTTCCTACACTCTAAGTTAAGGTCAGAGCATCTTAACATGGCATTCGTGGCCCTCTGTGACCTGAACCCTGCCTGCAGGGCTACTTTTTGCTCTTCCGCCTCCTTCAGGGGCTCCTAGGCTATGGTCCTTCTGTCAGGGCTGTGCCTTTCCATGCTTTTCCCTCTTCCGGGAATAGACCTGTGTCATGGGCTGACTAGTCTTGGCCCTAAGCCTGCCCCTTCCCCAGGCTGAGCTGCCTGCCACAGCGCCCTGTGGACTGAAACCTCCGTCTTGTTTATGCATTTTTGCATCCCCGGGCACTCACTGTGGGAGCTTAAGTTAGTGTCAGTGAGTAGGAGAAGGCTTCCAGAAGAGAAGACTTCCAGAAATTCTGTGCTAGTGGAAGATTTGAGATTGTCCCATTAGGAGACCTGCTAGGAGTCTCTGGTCCTAATACTGATCAGCACGTGATTTCTGCTCTGCTTTGGACTTGGGTCCTGGGAGGGGAGACAGCATCCCCACTCCATTCCTGGAGCAGGGAGCAAGGGTTAGTGCAACACAGGCTCTGAGCTCACTGTCCTCATTGAAGCCTTGCTTCCCCAGTTCATAGAATGTGGAGACTCGCTTTTACCTCTTCACAGGATGGTGAAATGGTGTGAATGCGTTTTGTCAACTAGGGAGATGTTTCATTAGCTAGAGCCCTTCTGCCCAGAGGAAAAGAAGGTATATTGAGGGAGGACACTCTTGGTTTGAGATTTAGATCAGGAACAGAGAATCCTGGGGCATTTCAGGGAGCAGCACCCACACCCCTTCCCAAACCCATTAACTTCTCCCAGCCACCGGCTTCTCACACTCCACAAGGAAGGAAAGAAGAGCAAGGAAAAATACAATTGGGGTGGTGCTAAGCCTGGGGCAAGGATGAGGAAAGCAAAGATCCTTTATCCTTCGGAATTCAACACATAAAGAAAATACAAAGGAAGGAAGATGGGGCACCAGGGCTGATGAGGGAGGGCTGTGGGGCTGGGGGTGGGGGTGAGGTAGGGGAGGAACCCCTCCCCAGCATTCCAGCGGCGACACAGTGGGCCAAGAAAGCAGTTGATGGACACCTACAATGTCACAGAGCAGGAAGTGGCCATTCTCTTCCGGAGGGGCTGTGGGCCCAACAGGATTCCAAGATGAGGCCTTGGATAGACAAGGACAGCTTTCCATCTGAAGGGCACACAAAAGGGGTAGAGCCAAGCGAAGTATGGCGTCCCACAGCTCCCTGGGCAGGCTAACGGCTTGGGAGCTCCGGCGCCACATCTGAAGAGAAACAATTTCTGGCAGCCTTCAACGGGCTGCTCTCTGGGAAGCGTCTTCAAGCGCCCTCCAGGAGCCCCTGCCACCCTGCAGGGGTCCCTGGAGACCCTCTGCTCCTCCGGTCTGGCAGCTGCAGGAGCGAAGAGGGCCAGAAACGAAACGAGATTGAGAAAACAGCTCGATATGCTCACGCTGGGGAGACGCATGTCTCTGTGTTCTACACACGTGGGCGACTGCAGGAGTTGGGGAGGGTCCCCCCGGTGGCCAAGTCGTCCCCAGTCTCCGCTCGCTGAAGGCGCGTCAGCACAGCCGCCCCAACAGCCCTGTGCTATGTGATTGATGGGGAAGGGATTGGGGGAAGGTCAATCACTCCCTTTTTGCTCCATCCCACTCCCGAGGGAGTGCCGAGCTAGCTGGGCCTGGCAGGTGGATAATAGGGTCCCGCCAGCGGCTTTAGACGGTAAATAGGATTGGGACAGCCCACCCCCTGCTCCCCGGGGACCCCGGCCGATTCCTAGAGGGTAACACAAGCAGCTGCAGAGACAGGACCAGGCCGCAGAGGGCGGGGCGGAGCCTGGAGGAAAGGGGCGGGGTGGGGGCGGTACCGCCAAGGCGGGTCTGGAAACTGCTGGAAGTAATCGCAGTACCACCGTCGTCGCTCCTTCCGCCGGGCGCGGGCAAAGAGTCCCACTGCTAGCCCGAGCCGGCGCCCTTCCCACCCCCCTCCCCACCAGGAGCCACGCCCCGCTGCAAAGCGCTGGCTCTTTCCCCTCCCCGAGGGAGGACCGGGCTCCCGGGGCTGCGTGAAGTTAGATCTCGAATTCTGCACTGTCCCTAAGGAAAGCCCTTTTCCCTTATTGGGCTGTAGGCATGTGTAGGGCAGATTCTAGCAAGGAAGTCGAACCTGGGAGTCGAGGTCGGAGTGGTTGGCCTTTCTATCCACCTTTTTTGGTATTCCTCTTGGCCAGGACACTTATGTGTGGAGGCGCCTGTATTAGGGGTTTATAGGGAGGTCAGTGGGATCCTCGCCACTAGATCCCTCGTTTATGTCATGTGAGCATTCTCAATCTCTAGTTCTTGGACGGTGGTCGAGCCTTGGCAGTGCGGAGATGCGGCCACGAAAAGCGGTACTTGCGCGTGCTCTCAGGGCGGAGACTGAGACCGGTTGCTTCCGCCCTTCCCCGCCCCCTCCCCTATTTTGGACCATGACGTCAAGGTGGGCGGGCAGCGGCAGGTGCCGGGCTGACCCGCATCCTCCTTTAAGGCGGAGGGATTCGGGGACGGGCAGCTGGTATGTGCTTCGCCGTATATAGGGCCACTGGGGGCGAACAGCCGCTCTCTTGAGTCACCCCCGCGCAGCCTTGTTGCGGATTTTGAGCCGGACTTAGTCCCTGCTCACCGTGGTCTGTAGTGCTTACAGCTCTTCTCCTTGAAGGTAAGGTCATTGGTTCTTTTCAGGTGTTTCTGATTGGATTGTCCTTACGTGTTGCTTTCGTCCATCGTTTCCTTTTCAAAGCCTAGATTTTGTCGTGTTGGAGCGGTCTTGGGATAGGTCAACTCAGAATTTTTGGGGGGTGTGGATGGGACAGGGCTCTCGAGAGTTGGGCTAGTTTTTTCATCCGTGCTTTGGTGCGGCGTTTCCCTCAGACGGCAACTAGCCGTGGGGGGAGGTGGGCCGCGGAGTGGGCTTGGGGTAGTGGGCAGCTGCACGTGGTGTCCGCGCCGGCCCGGGACGCTGCCATGTTTGCCCCTCCACTTCCGGACGCGGCTACGGGGCGCCGGAGGGTCCCCAAGGGTGGTGGGTGTGCGCGCTGGACGTGACTCAGCACAGCCTGGTGCTGGCCTGGCTTTGCCATCTCTTCCGTGGGACGCATTTTTCCAGGGCTTTCTATTCCTTTATGTGAGGTTCTTCGGCAAGGAACGATTACGGCCGGCTCTGGCCCGCCGTTCTTTCTTTCCAGAGCTTTTCTGCAGTCCCGGTGAGGGGGAGGGGAGAGGAGGGGGCAGGCTCTGGAAGATTCATGGGCCCTTTCCTCCCCCGCCCCTCCCAGAGAGCTGAGATTGTTCTGGAAGCTTCTGGAGCCCGGCGCCCCGCCCTGGTGCCCGGATGCTGGGGCGAAGGGAGGCTGCGCGGTGGCGCCCCCTCCTCGCGTGGCCCTGGCCAACGCATGTCCGGCAGTGACGAGGGTCTGCCCAGCCGTCTACGGCCACCATCTTAGTTGTGTTTGGTTTCGTTCTATATTGTAGCCACATGTGTTGAGGGGTGCTTTATCCGTTCTTTGTCTTAGCCTCTTGGGCGGGTATCCACCGGTCTCTCGGGTTATCTTCTATCCTGTGAGGCAGCAATCCCACGTGAGCTTTTGATGTGGGAGGTTCTCAATTGAAGAGAGCCAATTCCGGATTACTGGCCATTTAACATGAAATCGCTCATCTTGGGCTATTGGATTTTGTAACAAAAAAGGTGGTGGAAACGTAGTAGGTGGTTTTCTCCTTCACCTGAGTTTGGGTTACCTGGAGTTGTTATTCCTATTCTTGGGTTGGGCCCAGTATCTGCATTTTGAACAGGCTACCAGGTGATGCTGAGGTTTTGGGTCCCACGGATCAGTTAAGAGCAGTTTGGTTTCAAAATACCTTTTCAAAAAGCTTGACCTTGTGTATTGTGGTGAAGCAGCTTTTTATTTTTCTTTCTAAGTTGGATTCCCACTAAGAGAAGTCTTTAAAGAAAAGGCGCTACGGTTTTTGAGGAGTATGTTCATTACCTGGATTAAAACAGCTTGGACTAAGTCTCTTTGAGTCTTTGAGTAAAACAGCTTGGACTAAGTCTCTTTGAGTCTCTTTGAGTCACCCGCTGTGACCGGGGTGAACTTGAAGTGTTAAATGTGGAGCCATCCAGTTCTTTTGTAATTCTTGATTGTTCTCATTTTAGATGCCTGAGGAAGTACACCATGGAGAGGAGGAGGTGGAGACATTTGCCTTCCAGGCAGAAATTGCCCAACTCATGTCCCTCATCATCAATACCTTTTATTCCAACAAGGAAATTTTCCTTCGGGAGTTGATCAGTAATGCTTCTGATGTGAGTGGTGTGGGCAGCTTCATTTGTGGTTTTTGTTTTCAGCACTCCGGAAAAGAGAAGCGCGGTTTGGTATTTTGTGGGGCTGCTATTCTAAAAACGTTGATGTGGGTAGATGGGCTATTGTAACTGTAAATGGTTCTTTTTGTGTTCTAAGTTTTATTTTGAGAGTGAGGGAGGGGCAGAGAGAGGGAGAATCCCAAGCAGGCTCTGAGCAGTCAGCCTGGAGCCCAACACACGGGGCTTGAACCCACAAACTGAGATCATGACCTGAGCCAAAATCAAGAGTCAGGTGCCCCAACTGTATGTGGCTCTTACACGCCAAGTTTGGGAGTGGGTAATCAAAATTGATGCTATTTGGGAGTAAAAAGTAGTATTCTTTTGGACGAAGAGCTGGGCTTTTAGGAAGCAGAATTATAAAAATGAGATTTGTGTTTTCAGGCCTTGGACAAGATTCGGTATGAGAGCCTGACAGACCCTTCCAAGTTGGACAGTGGTAAAGAGCTCAAAATTGACATCATCCCCAACCCCCAGGAACGCACTCTGACTCTAGTGGACACCGGCATTGGCATGACCAAAGCCGATCTCATAAATAATTTGGGAACCATTGCCAAGTCGGGCACTAAAGCATTCATGGAGGCTCTCCAGGTATGTGGTATTTCAGCTAGGTGCACGCCATCCATTTTTGTGGATGTTTGGTTTGCTGTTTTGTTTTAAACTTGTTTGTAAAATTTCCTGGCAGGCTGGTGCAGACATCTCCATGATTGGACAATTTGGTGTTGGCTTTTATTCTGCTTATCTGGTGGCAGAGAAAGTGGTTGTTATCACAAAGCACAACGATGATGAGCAGTATGCCTGGGAGTCTTCTGCTGGGGGCTCCTTCACTGTACGTGCAGACCATGGTAAGACGGCTTTCCTATTAGGTTGTCTGGGTTAGAATTCTGGGGAAACCTGTAATGGAGATCTTGAGGGTGTTACCTGTGGAGTCGTTGATGACAGGTCTGCTTTTAGCTTCATTTTTTATACTCTGTGATTAACTCCTAGGTGAGCCCATTGGCCGGGGCACCAAAGTGATCCTCCATCTTAAAGAAGACCAGACAGAATACTTAGAGGAGAGACGTGTCAAAGAAGTGGTGAAGAAGCACTCGCAGTTCATAGGCTATCCCATCACTCTTTATGTGAGTATGGACTGGTACTCCTCACGTGTATGTCTGCTCTTTCGGGGAGTTCCAAGGTCCCCGGTTTTGGTTTCTGAAGTCTGGAACTACTGTCTTTTGTACTTTCAGCTGGAGAAGGAACGAGAGAAAGAAATCAGTGACGATGAGGCAGAGGAGGAGAAAGGTGAGAAAGAAGAGGAAGATAAAGATGATGAGGAGAAGCCCAAGATTGAAGATGTGGGCTCAGATGAGGAGGATGATAGTGGGAAGGACAAGAAGAAGAAAACAAAGAAGATTAAGGAGAAATACATTGATCAGGAAGAACTGAACAAGACCAAGCCCATTTGGACCAGAAACCCTGACGACATCACCCAGGAGGAATATGGAGAGTTTTACAAGAGCCTTACGAATGACTGGGAGGACCACTTGGCAGTCAAGGTGAGAAGCCTTGCATGTTGATTGAATAGGAAGAGCAGGCAGAACGGCGTTGCTGGTAGTAGACCATGGAACTTGCCCAACTGTTTGGTGGTGGGAACTGAATGCCATGGATCCATGTCCTTTCACTTGTTGATGACCCTTTTAGGGTAAAGAAAGGACATCTTAGTGACCTCACTTTGTCTCTGTGGCAGGTTCCTGATAGGACTGTTAACTCATTGATCCCAGGATTATACATAGCAGTACCATTGTGGATCAGTTTGGGGCATAGGAGTTTAATTTTTTCAAAAGAGGTCCTATGATGTCTGTTCTGTCATCAGTGCTTAGGGAAGATCTCTGTTCCAGACAATTCAGTGAATGATGTGATGTTGGGACTTAAAGGTGTATCTTGAAATACACTACTGGCTTACTTTGAATTTCTTTCAGCACTTCTCTGTGGAAGGTCAGCTGGAATTCAGGGCATTGCTGTTCATCCCCCGTCGGGCTCCTTTTGACCTTTTTGAGAACAAGAAGAAAAAGAACAACATTAAGCTCTATGTCCGCCGTGTGTTTATCATGGACAGCTGTGATGAGTTGATACCGGAGTATCTCAGTGAGTGTCCTTTTGGCCGAATGTAGTTGGTTGGGTAAAGTCCTATAGTGCTCTCAGGAAACGGAGGTTTTGTCTTTTTTTTTTTTGAAATCGGGTTCAGTGAGAAAGTGGATCCTGTTGAACTTAGATGACCTGTCTACAGTAACTCCCATTTTCTTCCTGATTGCAGATTTCATCCGTGGTGTGGTGGACTCTGAGGACTTGCCCCTAAACATCTCCCGAGAAATGCTCCAGCAGAGCAAAATCTTGAAGGTCATTCGCAAAAACATCGTAAAGAAGTGCCTTGAGCTCTTCTCTGAACTGGCAGAAGACAAGGAGAACTATAAGAAATTCTATGAGGCATTCTCTAAAAACTTGAAGGTACGGAAGTAGCAAATGCTTACTTATTAATTAAGATGGAGGGTTTTTTTCATTCACCTAGAGAGTAACAGATTATTTACAAGTAAGATCGTTTTCTTTCCACCTTTGAAGCTTGGAATCCATGAGGACTCCACTAATCGGCGTCGTCTTTCTGAGCTGCTGCGTTATCACACCTCCCAGTCTGGAGATGAGATGACTTCTCTTTCGGAGTATGTTTCTCGCATGAAGGAGACCCAGAAGTCCATCTATTACATCACTGGTATGTTGGAGCCTGGGTCTGATCAAAGCCTCATGGGGGTATAAGGAAATAGGGAGGACATTTGGGAATACCTGGGAACTGGTAGGCGGCATTCTGATCCCTGAGTCTCTCTCAACCCTGCAGGCGAGAGCAAAGAGCAGGTTGCCAACTCCGCTTTTGTGGAGCGGGTGCGGAAGCGGGGCTTCGAGGTAGTGTATATGACTGAGCCCATCGATGAGTACTGCGTGCAGCAGCTCAAGGAGTTTGATGGGAAGAGTCTCGTCTCCGTAACCAAGGAGGGCCTGGAGCTACCTGAGGATGAAGAGGAGAAAAAGAAAATGGAAGAGAGCAAGGCCAAGTTTGAGAACCTCTGCAAACTTATGAAAGAAATACTGGATAAGAAGGTTGAGAAGGTAAGCAGTTCTGGGACTAGGATGTAGTTTGTAAATGCTTTAGAGCTGTTTCCCTCAGAATCTTGTGGTGCTACACAGTTAGTAGTTTTAGGTTGCCTGATTTGTGCAGAGCTTCTTTCTTTCCCGTTTCGCTGCTTTTACCAGGCAGGTGGGTTGGTATTTTTATAAATATTTGGGAACGATGAAGTGTTTCTTCTGAGAATAGAACTTAACATACCATCATCTTAGCTTGGAAATGGTAATCAGATTTAACATAAACATAAGTTTTTGTCCTTATCCACAGGTGACCATCTCAAACAGGCTAGTGTCTTCACCCTGCTGCATTGTGACGAGCACCTACGGCTGGACGGCCAACATGGAGCGGATCATGAAAGCCCAGGCACTTCGGGACAACTCTACAATGGGTTATATGATGGCCAAAAAGCACCTGGAGATTAATCCTGACCACCCCATTGTGGAGACACTACGGCAGAAGGCAGAGGCGGACAAGAATGACAAGGCTGTCAAGGACCTGGTGGTGCTCCTGTTTGAAACTGCACTGCTCTCTTCTGGCTTCTCACTGGAGGATCCCCAGACCCACTCCAACCGAATTTACCGCATGATCAAGCTAGGCCTGGGTGAGTATCTTTGTTACACCAGAGTGTGGCTAGGAGTTGGGTAAACTAGTCTCTGAGGGACAGATTTGACTTAATGGTATTCGGGTTGACATTCACGTGGCGTTCTTTCCTACTTAACAGGTATTGACGAAGACGAAGTAACTGCAGAGGAACCCAGTGCTGCTGTTCCTGATGAGATCCCTCCCCTTGAGGGTGATGAGGATGCGTCCCGCATGGAAGAAGTAGATTAGTTTCTACCTGCAGACCTGTGCCCTCTGTATAGTGTCCCCATGGCTTCCCAGCAGCCCTGAGTGGCCTCGGTTCACCTGGTTCCTTCTGCTGATGTCTAGTGTTTTGTTTTTTTTCCCCCTCCTGTCTTTGTCTGAGGCAGGATACAAGGGCCTCAGGCCTATCCCTTCCTATATTTGATGAGGGGTTTGGATGTGTACTGTGGTTTTTTGTTTATTTTGTTCTGAAGTTAAAGTATGCAAAATAAAGAAAATACAGTTTTATACAGTTCTGCTTTCCCTTGTAAAGTGGATCTGGTGCCTTCTGAGTTTCTTTTGCTTTCCTATTCCAAGTTGTACCTGCTTTCATCCTGGTAATCGGTTACTCTGGTACATTGAAAGCTAAAGTCACTTGTAACCATCTAGCAGTTCTGAAGTCCCCCAACAGACTCTAAAGGGTAGCCACAAACCAGCATGTGATACTCTGTCCCCTTCCTAAAGCACATATTTCAGTCAACGAAAACACGGGACTCGAGACCATTGCAGCAATTTAATTTAATAAAATAAAATTAGAGCAAAAAGTTAACATTTCCAAAGTACCAAAACCTGCAATGGGCTCTTGGAGCAGAGCCTGGGGATCCAGGAGCAGAGGGTGGTGGTGCTGGGTAGGGCTCTCCTATCCTTCTCCCCCAGCACAGCACCGTCTTTCAGGGACTCCCGGGAAAGCAGCACTTGGAGCCTACAACACTTGTGCTTTTCTCACCAGAGTAAGTTCCATAGGTCTCTGGGAGGGAGTCTGCACGGGTGGGCCATTCAAGGTAGGGGACAAGCACAAGTGTGTTGGTGGCAGAGCCCACAGGGCAAGACTTCAGGGAATTTTGAGAGGGGCCTTAGAAGGTGCTTCTGCCTTCTCAGCAAGCCCCTCCCACCCATTGAGGAAGGTCCTCTACCTTGGGGCTCAGAAGAATCCCTACTGGAGGACGGGTGACTTAAGGCAAAGGGGAAGGCTGACTCCCGGACTCAACCCCAACCTGCAGAGCTGGTTTGTGATACTAAAAGCCTGCATTCTGACCTTGAGCCAGCCGCCTCAAAAGTTACAGTAGGAGAGGAAAACTGGTACGGTGAGGTTCTTGTTGGACTTCATCTCTCAGGCCCCTCAAACTTTCTGCACAGGGGACTCGACAGGCACAGCCTTCTTTCCCCGTTGCTTTAGTCGGCCCCGGGCATAGACTCTGAGGAGGAGGGCAGCAAAGACCACAGCCACCCCCAGGCCCCCCACCACAGTGACTGTGTGGCCATAGAGGAGGCAGGAGAGGAGGATGGCGAAGGCCTGGCGGAGGGTCATGATGATGGTGAAGACGGCGGCCCCGAACTGCCCGATGGTGTAGAAGATGAAGAGCTGGCCGCATGCAGAGCAGACTGAGAGCAGAAGGGCATGCGCAGCAAATTCACTGTGTCGCCCCATGAAGCGGGTCCCCTCCAGGAGGGCCCCCTGCTCTAGCAGGGAGCCCACCGTGAAGAGGCAGGAGAAGAAATTGACCCCAAACATCATCTGCACCGAAGACATCTTATAGGCAAACAGGGCATCCTGCCAGTTTGAGGTGAAGCTGTCAAAGGCGATGTAGCCTGCCAGCAGGATGAGGCCGGACAGGGTGGTGGCCGGGGAGCTGCGGGGCTCCGGTCCGCTGGACAGCAGGAACATGCTGACCCCAATGGAGATGAGGCCGGCCGTCAGGTATTCCCAGTGTTCGTAGCTGCGCCGAGACACCAACTTTCCCATCAGCATGACAGGGATCACCTTAGAGGCCTTGGCCAGCACCTGGGTGGGAAAGCTGACGAACTTGAGAGCTTCATACTGACACCAGCTGCTGAGCACGTTTGACAGGCTGGCAAAGGAGTACCGGTACATGGGTGCTCCGTGCCGGGGCTGCTTACAGAGGATGCAGCAGAGGCCAGCCACCAGCAGGGCCAGCACCCGGTTCATCAGCACCAGGAACTGGGAGTCCGTGAAGCGCTCACCTGGCGAGGTGGCAGTAGCCCCATAGCTGCGGGTCATCACTCTCTCCTGCAGCACTCCCCAAGTCAGGTAGGACACCTGGAGGGAGGGGCGGGGAGGAACGAGGACCGAGAAGGTAAGAGGAGGAGAAGGTGGCCCGAAAGATTTCGACCTCCCTCTTCCTCAGAAAAGGTCTAGATGATTCAAAGGACAGCATACGTATGTTGGTCCCTCTGTAATAACCAGAAGTTTCCTCTCCCCTCCAGAGCCTGGATTCACCTCGGAAGGATCAAGTGTGTGTGAAACGATGACAGAGGCTTTAGGCATGCCCAGACCCTGTCTGCCCCACAGGAGGGTAGTTAAAGCAGACTCCATTCCATGTAGCCTCCTGTCTATCCTCAGTGGATTTGGGGAGTAAGACTGGACACCTGTGCGGCACGTGTAGGACTAGTGGTGCCCGCTCTGAAGTGCCAAGAACTCCGTATCTTCGCTCCCTGTCACATGCAGTAGTGGGGGGAGGGCTGCGTGGCTTCCCCAAACTTTGATCAATGGGTTAGCAGTATATGAGACATCACTGCAGGGGGAAGGGTAGTAACGGCACAGGAGAAATCACACAAGAGGGCAAGAAGAAGGGGGAAAGACAAGACAGTGGTTATCCCGACCACCTCTAAGATGGTGGTACTATGCGCCCCCTGGAAGAGGGGGCCATGTTAACACAGCCAGCAAACCACGGGGGGCTGGCAGGGTGAAAACTTTGGTTCCGCACCGTACCTGTCCTGGGGTCCAACCCAGGAAGAGAGGCAGAGCCTGCCTACCTACCTGGAGCCCCGCGGCGCAGAAGAGCAGCTTCAGGGCCTGCCAAGTGGGAGTGGTCTCTGCCGGCTCGGTCCGGGAAGCCAGAGGAACCTCGTCAGAGGCCTTGGGCTCATGGCCAAACACACAAGTTTTCACCAGGGGAAAGCAGAGACCCCTGCCTAAAAAACAGGCAACCAAGGTCAAGAGCCAGTATTCTCCCCAGCACCTCCTCTTGCCCAGAGCAGCCAGCGGCCCTGCTGTCAGGCCTGCAGGCATCCCTCCCTCCCTTCCCAAGCCACAACCCAATCTGGACTGCTGGTCAGCACTCATAATAGGGACCTGGCACGCTTCCCCACCCTTTCGGCACACACACCTGTCTCCAGGTAGTTCTTCCGCTTGAAGTACTGCACCAGCAGGTAGCCAGGTACCATAAAGCTGGCATAGCCAGCAGCATTCACCAAAAAGCGGAAAAACCACAGCTGCGTCCATGACTCTGGAGGGGCTTCGGGGGTCTCCCCACCTGCCCCCAGGGAGGGGAGCGCAGCCAGCACCACCACTGCCCACCACCTGCGGGGACAGCGGACGTAAGGATTAGGGTGCCGTTCCTCATCCACTCGGCCCTCCGGAGGGGACTACACTGGAGAAGGGCCCGGAGTCTCCCCGCCCCCCTCAGCTGCAGCCCAGCCCGGACAAAGAGCCTCTCTCTCTCCTGGGGGGGGCCGGCGCGGGCCAGGCGGGGCTCCCTCCCTCCTCGGGGGCGGACCCGCCCCTCTGGCCACACAGGTTCCCTCTGTTCCCTCCAGCGCTGGCCGGCCGTTCGGGCTACAGGCGGCGCCCCCTCCTCCCACCCCGCCCTCCAGGATCCCGGAGCGCCAGGGTTCCCAACTCCTCCGCCCGACACTCCCGGACCCTCGCAAGGAGGACAAGTCCAGTCCACGCCGCGCCCCCCCCTCCCCGCCGGCCCCGGGCTCCGCTATGCGGGCCTGCCGCCGGGCAGCTGGGACCCCACCCGGCCCCTCCGTGCCCAGCAGCGGCAGTCACGTGGCCCGGGGGCTCGGTCACGTGGGCCCGCCGCTCCCCTAGCCCCCCCACCTGGCGTCCATGGTCCGGGCCGCGTGGGGCGGAGGGGGGCCGGGGAATGCGGTCCCCGGGCCGCGCGGTCCCTCCGCTCCCGCTGCCGCCTCCAGGAGCGGCCGGCGAGCGAGCGGCTAGCGGAAGTGCCGCGCTCTTCCCGCCTCCCTCCCCGCGGCCGCCCCTCCGCCCCCAGCCGCGACCAGGCAGCGCCCCGGGCCGCCGGCGGGCCACAGCGCCCCCGCGCGGCCCGGAGGGAGACGCGGCCCGGTATCCGGGAGCTGGGCCGCCCAGGGCGGGGAGCCCCCAGGCCGTACACCCGCACCCCGCTTCGTCATCGCCCTTAGTCCACACAACCAACCCGGGAGGTAGTGGTGCCCCTGCCCTCTTGGGACAGGGACATTGACGTCGTGCGTCCCAAGCACTTCCTCTTGCGCCACCCCTTCCCCGTTTTCTGACGGGAAGAAGATACCTCCTTCCATTCCCCAATGGGCTGCAGTTCTGTCCCAACTCCCCAAGACCTTCAGGCTCGGCATGACCTGGCCCGCCTACCTCACCCACTCACCCACCCTCTGCAGAGTCCCACTGGCCTGCTCTCCGTTCCTCTAATTCACCAAAGGCCTTCGCCTGAACGCTCTCCCCACATCCCTTACTCGTCCTCGTGTCCAGGTGGAGATGACAGTCCTCACAGACCTCCCCTGACCGCCCAAAGTGTGGCCCTCCACCAACTCGTGTTCACCTTCCCACTCTTTTTTTCCCACTCACAGAATCCACTGCAGCTTGTAATTACATATTTATTTGGGCGTTTGTGATTTTCATGGCTGTCTCACTCACTAGACCGTAAGATCCAAGTGGCCAGAGATTGTGTCGTTGGTTTATCCCCCTGTATCCATATTGGCCATACTCACCTCACAGGGACTTCAAACGTGTGTGGAATGAAAGGAAAAACACACAAAGCCACCTCCCTCTACAGGCTGGCCTTTCTCTCCAGGCTCCTCCAGATGGCCACCTCCAGGGCAGTGGTGATGCCTCCCACCCGGGGGGGGGGGGGGGGGGGGGGTCTTCTCATTCAGGGCAAGGGTTTGTGCTGGACAGAGAGGCCTGAGGATGGTACCCCCTCCCTCCCCGCCCCCCCAACACGCACTCCCTACCTAGCAGAGTCCTACCCTGCTCAAGTGGCAATTTCCTTCTCTCTGTCTCTACCATAAGGTCACAAGGCAGGCCTATCTAAAAATCCCCAATGCACGCAGACATGCACGTGAGCAAAACAACTGTAGGGGGGGATCTTTATAAAGGTCTCTGCTGTTTTAGTGTCATGTTATTGAAACTTCCCCTTCCCCAGAGGGTCAGTTCAGGGCCTTCTGTGTGAAGTCTTTAAACAGTGTTTTTAAGAGTCCTCAACAGCAGTGAGATGGAACCCCTCAGGGTCCTGCTTGCTGATTTCAGTTTCTCTCCTCACTCAGGAGAGTCCATGTCTTCCTACTGATTGGCAGTTTCAGGCTGACCCAACATGGGTAGAAACAAGAGCCCCTGCCGTCTTCTAGAGGCAAACAGGCTTTGCCCAGGATACCTGGGGCTTTGGGAGTCTTCAAGAATCTCCATCCACCTGGGAAAGTCTTCCTTCCAGACTTGCCTTCTCTCACTTGTGATCCCTCCTCTCCGCTCAGGACCGTACTGGCCCCAGGCTGTGGCCTCAGCAGTCCCCAGGACACCAGAAGGGCACATTGTCAGGGCCCAGACTTCAGCAGCTATAGCTCCGGCTTCCGGATGTGAAGAGGTGGGAGTCTCCGGGGCCCCAGACTCTGCCCTGGCTTCAGTCGGCACACAGCAGTGGCTTCCCAGAGATCTTCAGGTCATCAAAGGGCAAAAGAGCCAAGGGCTGAGAAAGAGAATGGAGAGAAGCAAAATCAGGGCCCATGGGGAAAAAGCGGCAGTGGAGGAAGGGAGCTGGGAAGACAGATTGGACCATTTCTCCTCCACCAAATGACAACTCAAGGACATTGAGGAACAAATCTTCCCACTAATCCCCAACACAGCAGCCCCTCTGGGCTAGGCAGAGCCCTGAAGCCTTAGGCAAGCCCTGACTCTCTAAGATATCAGAATATCAGAGCTCCCACCCTGGAGGTGATCTAGCCCATGTGTCTGGTTTTGGGTTTGTTTTTTTTTTTTGGCGGGGGGGGGGGGGGGGCAGGGGCACGGGGGGGGGGGGGGTGGTACTTAGAAAACATTTTGAATATTTTTTTAAGTAAGCTGTAGGCCCAGTGTGGGGCTTGAACCCACAACCCTGAGATCAAGAGTTGTATGCTCTCCTGACTGAGCCAGCCAGGAGCCCCAGAGTATTTTTTACTTTGAACATTTTAAAATGGGAAAGACACTACAGGAAATCTAGGTCCCATCTTTCTTCAAAAAATTCTAAGACCTGGCAACACTGGGCCCACATTCTTCCTCTGCAACTATCTGCTGAAGCTGAGTAGAGTGACCCTTGGGCATTGACTCTGGTCTCTCACAGGCCCCATCACCTTGCCTTACACCTATCCTGTCTCACCGATCCACTGTAGCTGCAGGGCTCCTGTTAGAGTCCAAGTTTGGGCTCCCTGGGCTTGACCAACTAAAAAAACAGAGGGGCAGAGGCTTGCCCAAGGTCCCACAGTTGGTGAGTGGCAGAGTCGTGGATTACTCCCGGGGATCCTGACTCTTTGGCCCTTTCAGCTATTATGGTGCCTGTCTCTGCTCTAGGTGCGGGAGGTCCTGGAGAGCAGAGCTGAGCCTTTGCCTCTTACGTCCTCAGCCAGGTCCTGGGGAGTCTCGTCTTCCACGTTCCGCAGCAGGGAGTCGGCACCTGCCTCGCACAGAGTGGATGAGATGCTGCTGAGGCCCCGACCTGCCGCAAGGTGCAGGGGTGTGCACCCGTTGAGCATGCGGGCGTCTACCCGTGCGCCAGCCTGGAGCAGGAACTGCACCAGACCCCGCTCCTGGGTCTCCACAGCCAGGTGCAGGGCTGTTTTCCCACTGGTGCCCTCCTGGAGGAGAAGAAGGATGTCAGCCAAGGCCCTGGAGAAGAATCGTGCTGGGCCTGGGCCCTGGATAAGGAGGTGAGTGCCACCACTGCTGACTGCTAGGCAGGGGACTTGGGGCTGGATCAGGCGGTGGGGCAGGCCCTGGGCCGGGCCCTGATTGGCCCTCTCACCTGTGTGTCAATGTCAGCTCCGTTCTGCAGCAGCAGTTCCATGAGCGGCCGGTTCCTCTGCAGGGTGGCGATGTGGAGGCAGGCCAGACCTGGGATGGGGGTGAGGGTGGGGGCTGCTAATCAGCATCCACCAACTCTCTCCCTCCCTCTCTTCAGGGACCTCCCTACCCCTCAGCCCCAAGGGACTCACTGCCCACTCAATGCCTCTGATCACAGGAGTGTTAAAACACAAACCCAAAAACCCCCTCAAAAGTCTGAGGGGAAAGGAACTCAAAGTTTCCACCTTTTCAGAGTCATGTTATTGAAACTTTCATGCTTCAGGGGTCAGGTTGCTGAGTGACACCCCACATAAGTGCACCGTCCCCCAACATACATTCCCCTCCCCCTTTCCCCTCTCCCTGCCGCCCCCCCCCCCCATCTCTAACTCTACCTGCCTTGAAGCCCCATCCAAAAGCCACCTTCTTCAGAGCTCTCCAGGATCCTCAGGCCCCAGCCACCCCTCCCCCCCACCCACCCCGAGGGCCTTGTCCTGCCCTGTGCTTCCCTAGCCTTCTTGCTACCCGCTTTCTGGAGTGGAACCACCCCCACCCCCGCCTACAGAACTTGATTCAAAGTGACATCCCTCACCTCCTTCAAGTCTCTGCTCAAATGCTGCTGCTCCTTGAGGGTTTCCCTGGTCACTCTCTTTAAAAATCACACCCGCCCCATCCCTCACATTCTAGTTCTCACTCTGCTCTACTTTTCCCACAGCACTTACAGCTTGGTAACCTACTAGAGAACTCACTTCTTATATTTAGTGTCTGCCTCAATCGCTCTCCAGCTCCTGGAATACTGTCTGGCACACAGAAGGCCCCCGGTACATTTTTGTTGCATGAATTAACGAGTTCGTCTAATCTCTGGTAAACTAAATATCTTGAGGGCAAGGTTTAGCTCTCTGTTTAGCTCACAGTAGGCTCTCATTAAATTCTAAATCAAGTTCATTCGTTCATTCGTTCATTCGTTCCTTCAGCAAAAAGGTACTGAGTACCTGTTGACTTAAAACTGGAGGTGCATTGACAGACAAGCTATGAACCTCCTTTTCCTGACAGTGGGGTCCATCTCTTGTCCCCTCCTCATCCCACAGGCCCTGAGGCTGCCCATACCTTGCCAGTTTTGCAGCTGGAGGTCCAGGGAGTGAGGTGGTCCTCGGCCTGGCTCTGGCCGCCCCTCCAGCAGGCAGCGGGCACAGGCCAAGTGCTGGCGCTGGCAGGCCACATGCAGGGCCGTGTCACCGTGTCTATCCTGTAGCACCCGACTGGCCCCCTTCAGCACCAGGGCCCGAACTGCACCCGGCTGGTCCAGATGTACAGCCAGATGGAGTGCTGTCTGTAGGCACAAAGGGTCCAGGGCTGTTGTAGCATGCTCCCACCTCTGGGGACGTGCTAGGGTGGACACAGGAATTACCAGCTGCCAGCACCTTTTTTGAGGGCAGCTTATAAAGGCTATGGCCCTGGTCTTCCAAGGAAACGCTACCAAACCCTTCCCTCTGTCACTGCCCACCACCCCAGTTCTGGAGGCAGGGTGAGGAAAGTGGGCCCCTGCTCTTCTTAGAGGTCCCCTCAGCCCCTGGAGAAAGGACAGTTGGGGGCAGGGAAGACCTCTGTTATCCTTGGGGGCCAAGTGACAAGGACGGGCTGGAGGGAGGAAAGACAGAGGCACCAGGCAGGCAGTCTCAACCTGGCATACCCCTCTTTTAAGGCTCCATGCAGATGCTGCCTCCTGTATTAATGCTCCCCACAGATGCTGGGTCCCACAGCAGCTGGGGTCACAACTCTGGTCACCATGCTATGAAATCAGGGGTTGACAGGAGTCCCCTAGCCCAGGCTCCAGCACCTTGTGGGCAGAGGCGTGTCTTACTTGCGTGTAGCATCAGCTTCTGTCCCAGGGTCTGGGATATGGTTTCCTGAGTGCGCAGCCCAAGTACCCTCGTGTGGCTGCTGGGAATGGCTGTCAGGGCAGATATAGGTATCTGGGCATAGCCCAGCCTCTCCCCCCACCCACCTGGTAAAGGTTGTTCTGAATGTCCAGGACCTCCTGGGGCAGCAAAGCCAGGCAACAGAGCAGCACGGCTGGGGCCTCGTGAATCACCGCCAAGTGGACCAGCCTGGGAGAGGGAGACCAGGAACAGGGTTTAAGTGTTAGGGCTCAGGCCAGAGACAGTGAGCTAGGGTCCTGGGGTTAGAAGGAAGAACACATCAATCTCTAAGAAGACACACATAGGGTCGGTGTAGGAAGTGAGAGTTTGGGCCAGGAAGTGAGGGTTGGTAAGGGAAGCCAGGATCTGGCGGGTGGGAGTTCCAAGTTCCCATCTCTGGCCTACAGGGGGGGCCTTGGCTGAGTGGGAGCGTGGGCAGGGTGCTGATGGGAGAAGGTCCTTCCTGTTCAGCCTGCCCACACCCCACTCCCCTCTGGCCCCAGGGCCCCACCGGGCCGGCTGCAGCTCAAAGCCAAACTGAAAGCTGCCGGGGTAGCACAGAGGTGGTTTCCGGGGCTGAGCTCCCCACGTCTGCCAACCCCAACAGGGAGGACTGAGAGGGCAGGAGCGGGGTCACCCCCACTCGGGGCAACTCAGTGGTACACATTCCAACGGAGAGAACACAGAAGCTCGTGGAAGAGGAGACAGCGCGGCATCCTGTCCTGCTGCCCTTTCACAGGGGGATCAAGAGGGTCACTCTTCAGACAGCACAGACTGGGTGGGGCCTGACCAGAGGCCCTCCACTCCGAGGACACTTCCAAGGGGAGGTCTGTGCAGTGCAGAAAGTGTGTGTTTGTTGGGGGCCAAAGAGCCTTAATCTCTTGCTCAGGTGGGAGGGGGCAGTTGGGAGGGGAAGTTCCAGTCCTGGGGTTTCCCCACATCAGGTGGGGAAAACGAAAACCAGAGCTGGAAGGTCTAGGGTGACAGCTGCCTTGGGGCATGAAGTGCCTTGGGGGGGTAGTTTGGGTAAAGGACTGTCCGGGCTGGGGAGGGGGCTGCTCAGGCAGAAGGGGGGCAGGCTCAGTGGCGGGTGGCAGGAGAGGCCCAGGAGAGAGTGACTGAGGGAGGGAGGGAGGAACCGCTCTGGAAATCCCCTCGGCCAGGGCCTGTTCTCTAGGTCACATTCCTGCAGCCACCTCCCTCTCTCCCTGTCTCCCCTCCTCCCACTTCCTCTCCCCACTTCCATAAGTCCTATAAGCCAGACACCTCTGAGGGAAGACAGTGCCCCCTCCTCTCTAAGGACCTCCTGGGGAGTCCTGACACCGCTTCTCCACCGCCCCTAACCCCACAGTCTAGACACGACACCTGTCTTTAACTAGAGCCGGGTAAAGGCTTCTGCTGAGAGGCGGACAAAGGACGGCAGTGCCAGAAGTCACCACTCCCTAGGTCAAAGGTCAGCCAGAGGTATTCCACATGGAACCCCCAAATTCTTGGTTCTGGGCCTGAGGGTTGGTGATCTGGGCGGGATACAAAAAGGCCTGAGGTCATTCCTCTCCCACTCCCTGGGTCCAAACGCTGTCTTTGTCAAAGGCCACCCAGGATTAGGACCCTCCCATCTCCTCCAAAAAGCAAGTCAAGACAGATACCTGCTGCCTCCTCTACCCTCCCCACCCCCATTCATTCCAGCATCCCCAGTCTGGGACCCCAGCCCACTCCACTCTGTTCCTCATCCACAAATCCCAGCCACCCCCTCTCTTGACAGTGTTTCTTCTTCCTAAGGGACAAATCCTCAACTGGCCAGTCCCTCCCACCCAAACTACTTCTTACTTCAACTGCCTGCCCCCCCCAGCCCAGTCCCCACCAAGCTCCACCTGGGCCTGGGGCAGGAAGGGTAAAGTAAAGGGGTCAGACCAGGACAGTGAGGGGGACTTGGAGGGCTCAGGAGGTAGAGGGTGCCGGTAAAGCTGACTCCAGCCCTCACTTCCCCTTTCACAGCAGAGAAGGAAGTAAGCTGGGCAGCCAGCCGCCTGTCTGTCTGATGGGGCAAGAGTGCTCCAGCCTGGCTCACCCCCTCTTCCTCAGGGCTAGCCTCAGCTCTGCACCCTGCCAGCACCTCCATCCTTAGCTTCCTGACCCCTCCTGGCAACCTGTAACTGGCATCTTTTGTTCCCCGAGACGGGGCATTCTGAGGTCAGGGGCTGGGAATCCCAGATATTGAGCAAACAAGGATACCTACCCTCTTCCCCAGCAAGGAAAAAAAAACCCTAAAAATCTGGACTGGTCAGGGGAATTTTCTCTTCCAAGGGGTGGGTTATTGGTAGCTTTCCAAGCTGCTAGCTGGGTTCCAGGTGTCTGGTAATGATGCTGGGGCCTCTGGTCTGGGCCCCTCCAGAGCTAAAAAGTGGGCTAAGAGTGAAGTCTGGAGTTTGGAAGAGTGGGGACAGCCCCTTCCAGCGCGGGTGTCTTGAGGGATCCTCACAGAGTGGGTTCCCGGCCTGTTGAGGCTCCTGGCAGGCCCAGAGTTGGCATCGATTGGAAGGGGTCCCTGTCTCAGCTTAGACCCCAGACTCACGTGTCTCCATCCTCCGAGATGTAAGTGAGTGCTTCCAGCTGCTGAGGGCTCAGCGCTCCCGCTGCGGGGAGCGGAGAGCGTGGGGCTGGGTCCTCGGTCTCCGTGCCTCCCAACAAGGGCAGTGGCTCCGTGAGCGACGAGGAGCCATAGGTGGAGTCAGCTCGCTCCCCATCTGTATCTTCCTTCTCCTGTGGCTCCTTGGCTGTTCCCGGAGTATGGGTCCAAGGCTGGGGGCCGCCACTGTCCGAAGGTCCGGAGGCCGGGGCCGGGGTGGGCTCGGGCAGGGAGCGCAGAGAACGCAGAGACTCGATGCCCGAGTCGTACTGGCTCTCATCCGTCTCGTCCGGCCCCTTGCGCGCCTCCGACATGCCCGCGGTGCCGGCCCACGGGGGCCAGGTCCGAGCAGGATCCGGCTCCGGGCTCCGCCGCGCCGCCTTTCCGGGTTGCAGGTCCGCCTTGCGGAGCTGGCGCCCGGCCCGGAGTGGCGTTCTTCCCGGGCTGCGGGGGCCCGAGGGGTCGGCGAGAAGCGCGGGCGAGGCTCGGAGCGCTGGCGGGTTCCAAGGCAGAGGCTACTCAGAGCAGCTGGACTGCCCAGTCGGACGCGCTCTCTCGCCCCGCCCCTCCTGCCCCGCCCCCGACAGACGCTTCCGGACCGAGGCCCCGCCCTCCGGAATCCCCCTTACCCCGCCTTCTGCGTTGGCTCCGAGTCAGGGGTTACCCGGTCCTGAGTCACTCGTGCGTTAATTCACCCATTCATTCATTCATTCATTCACCCATCCTTCCATCCATTCACATTTTCCCCCGTCCTTCTTTTTTTCATTCATTAATTCCATGCATTTTCTTTCCTTCCTTCCCTTCTTCCATTTCTTCATTCATTTTTTCCATTCATTCACTCATTCGTTTGTTTTTAAAGGAATATTTATTAACCGTCTGCACAGTCTGAGCTGAGCGTCTTGCAGGGAAAGCACGTAGGTGATGGGACGGGGAGCCATTGCTTCCTATCTCCTGCCCATTTCTCTCAATTTCTCTGTTTTTCTCATCTATCAGTGCCCAGGAGTTTGGGTAGGGAAAGATAAGATACCTATTGTCTGTAAAGAAGCAGTTTTCCCTTTGGGTCCTGGATAGAGGGTCTCCTGTGTCAAACTTCCAGATCACATAGAATTGGGCATGAGGGCGGATTTTTAATTTTTGTTCTTTTTTGAAAGTAGGTTTTCCCAGGCAGGCCCTTGTCTAAAAAAAAAAAAAAAAAAAAAAAAAAAAGGCAGAGTGGTCATATTTTTTGTTTGTTTGTTGTCTAAAAAAGCAGAGTGGTCATTCTTCACAGGGATGAAACACTGGCTCCGGGTAGTTACAACATCCGGTTACCCCCAGCAGGCAGGGAAGTTTAGTTCCTCCTGGTGGGGCCAGGATGGGGAGGCCCCAGACATGCTGGGCCATGCTCTGCTGAGGTCCCCACCACAGCCACAGCCCTAATGCCAGCACATCTTTCCTCCTTCCCTGTCCCTGCTTTCCCTGGGTCTAAAGGGCCTAGGGAGGTTGCAGGCATACTCCACCCACACAGTGAGCCCCAAACTAGTGCCCCATGATTCATCCCCTACCCCAAGTGCCAAAACCTAGGGCAGCAGTGACTTTAGATCATCCCCAAGGGAACATCTCCCTATTCCATCTCTAGCATTGGTGGAAGGAAGCTGGAGTGAGTGTAGACAGCTACTAGCCAGCTCTCCTACTGCCCTCCTCCGTGCAACAGCATCTTAACCATCTATCTGACAGACATGTATGGGGCTTCTCCTATATGCCTGACACTGGTATTTCTTTTTTTTTTTTTAATTTATTTTTAAAGCTTATTTATTTATTTATTTAGAGAATGATCATGCCCTGAGCTGAAATCAAGAGTCAGATGCTTAACTGACTGAGCCATCCAGGCGCCCCTGACATTGGTTTTTCTGCTGGAAGCAAAAGCAAGTATCAATAGTAACAGTAATAACCAACCGCCACTAACCCCACCTCACCCCAAAATGTCCCATGGCCCTAGCCTTCACAAATATCCCTGACAATTACAATACAGACTGATTGTGCTAAGACAGGAGTGAGCACAGGGTGCTGTGGGGCCATGGAGTGGGGTCAACTACACAGTGGGGTGAGGGGAAGGGAGGGTTTCATCTGACCTGGAAATGGGAAGGGAAGAGGGCTGGGGAGAAGAGAAGTACCTAGTGTGTGTGCTTGGAGGGGGGGCAGTGAGTAAAGAGAAGATAGTGGATGGACAGACAGGAGGAGATGACCCACTGCTCTTCCTCCCCATGGAGGACCAGAGTGGAGAGGGTGTGTTGAGCATGAGGCAGTGAGACGCCATGAGGGGAAAGCCCAAGGAAATTGAGGCATCTCCTTCCCTTGAGGTCAGCGTGATTTCAGATGTTCTCAACTTCCTCCCCTGACATGTTCCTCTCTCCTCCTCAAAGGCTGGAGCAAAAAATACAGTCATAAACTCCAGACCCAGACGACTTGGGCTCAAAATCTGGCACGATCACATCCCCATCTTAAAGTTGGGAAGCTGAAACCCAGAGGGGTGAGTTGACTTGCCAAAAATCAGTCAGAAAAGGCAGAGCACGGTTCTCCTGCCCCTAATCCAAAACTTTGAAAAATTTTTTCAGTGAAACTTTGTTTCTTTTATTATGAAGGTCTAAGGAATTGGGGCATCTGAACCTTCGGCAAGGACACAGGAACTCAGGCAGATGCAGTGACTGCTCCTTTCATTCATACGGAGGCTGAATTTAAGGAAAAACCTATCCCAATTCAGTCCCGGGTCTCGCTCTGAACCAGAACAGGTGTGTAGCTGCCCCTTTTCTAGCCACGTGGGGGCAGCATTGAGTCACACACTGCTTTCAGCACCTAGCCTGCACTTTGACAGGAAGCCCTTAGGGGGACACTTCAGGAAAGGGGACAGGGACCATACAGTTTCATTTGGAAAGATGACATGAGGACTCTGACTCAGGCCTCAACGTGGTCAGGGCCCTGACTTTGCTTCCTCAGCCCCTCCAGTCCTCTTCTCTCTCTGCCGTTTTTTTCTGGTGCCCTTTGTAGTGCCCCACTCCCAGCCTCCACCCACCCCAGTCAAGCTCATCTTCAGAAAACAGGCCCAGTTGCCATGGTGACCAGCTGGTCAGCTGGCTCCTTCCACACCCCCTCCCTTCACCCCTCTTTCCCCCAAGCTTCCAAGGAAGGGTTATGTGTGTGAATGGAGAAGGGGAGTTGTTGGGGGGCTTTTATCTTGGGAGCTCTGGGGTTGGCCAAAAGGAGTTGGGCTAGCTCTCCTCCAAAGCCCCCCGAGGGGGAGAAGGGAAGGCAGTAGGGGTGGGGAACAGGAGGAAGATTATAACAACTAAGTGGAGAGTGCGAGGATCCCATCTGCGTTGGGAAAGGGCAGGGTTAGGAACTCTGCACTCTGTCTGCAGTGAGGACTGAACTAAATGGAATGGGCTGAGGTAAGATGAGGGGTTGGAGTTAGATGTGAGGCAGGACTTCCCACAAAGCATGAGTGAGAGACCCTGGAGTGAGCCACCAAGTGAGAGGGCTCTTCAGGACCACACCCTTCCTCTGTTTGGGTAGGGAGGAAGGACTCACTGACTGCTGGCGGATCGTGCAGGCTGATAGTTCTGAAGCAAGAGGCAGACAGCCGACCATCCACCTTCACCTTGCCTGGAAAGAGAAGAGTAGGAAAATGGAGGCAGGACCAGGAGTGGGGGTGTATGTGGGGGCGGAGGCAGTGGCTAACCTGCCTCAGATGAGGGGCAGGACCATCCCAGCAGATCAGTATGCTTGTCCCCTATCCCCAAAGACCAGATTATCCCAAGCTTTGCCTTAAACTAACTTCCTACTCACAAACATCTGCATGGCCTTTGGAATGAGAAAGATCTGGATTCTAGGATTAGCTCTGTGAGTACCAGCAGGTGACCTTGAATAAGTCAGTACCCTCCCTCTACCTTGGTTTCTTGTGGGTAAATGGGGGAACAGTTAATATATATATGTCAAAGACTCTAATGTAACACATGGCAAGCAGTAGGATTCCACAGTGACTGTGCACACAGATTGAATATGCGTAGCCTTTATACTACTTTTTTGATGTTTATTCTTTTTGAGAGACAGTGAGTGGGAGGACGGGGAGGCAGAGAGAGAGAGAGAGAGAGAGAGAGAGAGAGAGAGAGAGGTAATCCCAAGCAGTCTCTGAGCTGTCAGCACAGAACCTGATGGGGGGCTTGAACCCACAAACAGGGAGATCATGACCTGAGCCCAAATCCAGAGTCAGACACTTAACTGACTGAGCCACTCAGGCACCCCTATTCTATTTTTTTTAAAGATTAAAAAAAAAATATTTTAGAGAGTGGGGGAAGTGGGGGGGGGGGAAGGAGCAGAGGGAGG
Source organism: Panthera onca (assembly GCF_046562875.1). Taxonomy (NCBI): domain Eukaryota; kingdom Metazoa; phylum Chordata; class Mammalia; order Carnivora; family Felidae; genus Panthera; species Panthera onca. The sequence goes on from NC_138343.1 coordinate 42,031,661, forward strand.
AAGAGAGAGAATCTTTTTTTAAAAAGTTTGTTTATTTATTTATTTTGAGACAGCAGGGAAGGGGCAGAGAGAATTCCAAGCAGGCTCCACGCTGTCAGCACAGAACCTGATGTGGGGGGAAAACTCACCAACCATGAGATCATGACCTGAGCCGAAATCAAGAGTCAGATGCTCAACTGACTGAGCCACCCAGGTGCCCCCCCCCCCATTATACTATTTTATCATAATGATTGGTCCCCATCCCCAATTAGACTTTGTATTCTTTGAGGGTAGAATATTGTATGTTTCATTTCTGAACAGGGTACTCAGTAGAGACCTAATATCTGTTTATTGCATGGATGCATCCAGGAATGAATGAATGTCAGTTTTCTTTCTGCCTGTCCTAAGCAGTACAGAAGAGCAGTGTGGGTAGATGGCAGGAAAGGGTGGGTTACTCACAGCCCAGCTTGGGGTATGATTATGCCTCCTACACCCACAGAAGAAGGTCAAAGCCGTAGGGATTGTCCAGTTAACTTTTTCGATGCACAGATGAGGAAACTGTGGCTTGAAGAGCGGAAGGCACTTGCACAAGGTCACACAACCCCTTAATGGCAGAGCCAGGATTAAAAATTAGAACTCAGGTTTCCTGGTCTCCAGCCTAGGGTAATGTACACACTTCATTCTTCTTTGGGGCTGTTCTTCTAAGGAAGGAAAATGGCTTTGGGAAGGCTGGTTCCAATGTCCTCCCCTCTGCCCTCTGTTAGTCCTTTCTCATATCTAGCTTCAATTCTTACCCTATTCCATCTCTGTTCGGTTGGGTCAGGCGTCTGAAGGCTGGCTCCTGCCTTAACCCGTTACCACCCAACTGGGAGTAAGGATCTTCCCTAGGGTTCCAAGGCTCAATTTCCTCTCCCCACCCTCTGCCCCAGGAACTTGCGGGAACCAACGATGGGGAGGGATGTTGGCTGAACCGCTGGCGCCCCCTCCACGAAAAAGGGACAGAGAAGTGTTGCTGCACAGATCTTCCCAGGATGGGGCGGGAGGAGGGGGTGCGGTGAGCAGGGCTGGGAGTGGGGAAGGGGTGCAGGGAGCCCCTGTTGCTTCTCCTCTTTGGGGGGTGGTTATTAGGTAGGCTTGCGGAAGGCGGAGTTTGGGGGGCCGGGGGCGGGGCTCCTGCGCTGGGAGGAAGAGGGGGGGCGCGCTGGCTCCAGCTCGGCTCAGACAAAAGGCGGCGGCGGGAGCGGGCGGGAGGCGGAGCGGCGCCGCGAGGGCCTCAAGGTGACACCCGCCCCCGGCCCCGGCCCCCCCGGCCCGGCCCCCCAGCCCGCCTCCCCACCCCCAGCCCCTAGACCCCTACCCTCCGGTGCCCTTTCCAGGCCCCCTCCCCCCGGCGGGGGGTGGGGAGCAGCGAGGGCCCCGCCCCCTCCCGCCCCCTCCCCAGGGCCCGCGCAGGATGCCCTCGGCCCCCGACAGCCCCCTGGGAAGCCCTGAGCTCGACGCACCCCCTCTACGCCATGTCCCCCCCTGGCTCGGCCGCGGGAGAGAGCGCCGGCGGCGGCGGCGGCGGTGGCGGCCCCGGGGTCCCGGAGGAGCCCACGGCGGCGGCGGCGGCGGACGAGGGCCCCGCCCGAGAGGAGGTGAGAACAGGCGGCGCCCCTTCCCCGGGCGCGGCCGTAGCCTGGTCCCCCATCCCCCGCCGCGCGCGGCCCCCGCCGGTTCCGCCGCAGCGCGGCCGGCGCCCCGCACCCCGAGCCGGCCGCCGCAGCCGCAGTCCCGCGCCGATGCCCCCACCGGTGGCCGGAGCTGTCCGCGGTGGCGGGGAAGGGGCTGCGCCGGGGGCGGGGCTCGGGGGTCCCGGGCAGGGGGAGGGGCCTAGGGGCGGAGCCTCGCGGACCCCGGGCGGAATGGGGTGGGGACGGTGGCAGGATTCCTGTTTCGCGAAGGGGATGCAATCTTGAATGCAAGGAAGGGCGACTTGTAGGGGCTACAGAGGCAGAAGAGGAAATGGTGGTGGTACCTGAGCTGTGGTCCTAAGAAGGTCAAATGTGTACAGAGGCGATTACCCCCGGGGTCACTGGGAGTGAGTGCACCTCTCTCCCAACGTCCCTGCAGCTCCCTCATTCCTGGGTGGGGGGAGGCCCTGAGTCCAGGAATCCTTCAGAGTGTTGGAAATAAGCATATCCCTAGTTGGAGCCCCACTCTTCAGTCCTCTGAACCTGGAGACAAAGAGACTGAGGAAGGTACCAGTAGCACTGCTCCCCTCCCCCCCCCCCCCCCCCCCAGGCACACTCGTGCACACACATATATACACACTGCACTTTAGCAGAAGCACATGGGACGGGGCAGACCTGCAGGTAGAGACCCTTTCAGATGTGCTCTCAGTGGGATACACTCAGGTGGATACACAAAGGTGCACATATGTACACACCCCAAGGACAAGGCTCCCAGAAAGGTACCCTGTACCCTAATCTTGTTTGTATATGCTGTGTGCTATTTCCTAGCCCACCTACCTATCTGCACTTCCAGATCTTTCCTCTCATTTCACACCAGGCCCAGGGACTGCTGCCTGTTACTGTGCCCTTCCTTTCCACCCTCTTCTCCCTTCCCGTGGCTAGCCTCCAGGTCAGGCCTGGGGAATTGGAGGAAATCAGGATCTAGTAGGAGGGTGTGTGTGTGGGGGGGAGGGGTTCCTAAAGCTAGACAGCAGGGAAGAGGAGTTGAAAGCACAGCCCACCACCAGAATTCCAACTCCATTCTCATCTATTAAGTGGCTGCTGCGTGCTGGGTGCCACGGTCGGCACCCAGGATGCAGAGATGGAGACCCTGCCCTCAGGAGCACTCAGTCTAGACACGTAAACAACTCATTGGGGCAACCATGGGACAGAGTGGGCCAAGTGCTTCAAGAGGCCCCCAGAGAGCCAGCCCCAAGAATCATTTTCTTTTGACAAATGGCTGGGCTGCAAACCTCTTCCTCCCTACTCCCCACCTAGTCCCACATCCCCTTTCCCCAGCCACTTGCCTCTGCCCTTCTGGATATCTCCTCCTGGACTGCCTTCTACTCAAAGATGCCAGTCCTCTCCCTCCCATCTGAGAACAGGAAAAGGATGTTAGGGTCCAGGAAGGGGACTCACAGGGGGCCTAGGGTTCAGAACATGGGGAAGGAGTCAGAACTGAGGGTTTTCTGCCCCCTCCCAAAGGAGGTATGAGACTAATTGTCTGTGAGGAACAGGGAAGTGGATGGGTCAAAGAGGACTGGCTCTTCCAGAACCTAGGACTCAAAGCACCTGGAAGAAGTGAGGGCCTCACCTGTTAAGCGGGAAAGTGATGTCAGTGGGTCCCTCCCCACTTTCCTGGAACACCTGGAAGGAGTCCTGGCTGGGGACCTGCCTTCCCTGATGCCTATCTGTCCTCCCTTGTCTTCCCCATCCACGCCTTCTCCTGTTTCACTGCCATCTTTATGTCTGTCTTTGGACTGTTTTTCCGGGTACATCCTATCCATCTGTGTCTTCTCTGCCACCTGGGCCTCCTCCCTCCATCTCTGGCTGTGATCCCTCGCTGCCTTTTGGGGTGTCTCTCTCTACACTTCCCTGTATTGGCATTTTGTTCTCATTTCCTGTCCCCATGGCTCACTCTGGGTCATTTCTGCTTTTATCTTTGGCCCTCGGCTCCCATCTTGGTCTTACCTTTTCTTGCCACGTCCCTGTCATCTCTGATGCTGGCTTCCACCCCTCCTCCATCCATCTCTGTGCTGGGTCCTGCCACTCTGTCTCACTCCCTGTTCATCTTGGACCTTCCCCTGCCCATCTGAGCAGCAGCGTCCCATCCAGCCCTCTTTCACCAAGTCCCTCTGCCGTGAGTCCCACTGGAAGTGCCTGCTGCTCTCGCTGCTCATGTACGGCTGTCTGGGGGCCGTGGCCTGGTGCCACGTAACCACGGTGACCCGCCTCACCTTCAGCAGCGCCTACCAGGGCAACAGCCTCATGTACCACGACAGCCCCTGCTCCAACGGCTATGTCTACATCCCCCTGGCCTTCCTGCTCATGCTGTACGCCGTCTACCTGGTGGAGTGTTGGCATTGCCAAGCCCGCCATGAGCTGCAGCACCGTGTTGATGTGAGCAGCGTGCGGGAGCGTGTGGGCCGCATGCAGCAGGCCACGCCCTGTATCTGGTGGAAGGCCATCAGCTACCACTATGTCCGCCGCACCCGCCAGGTCACCCGATACCGCAATGGAGACGCCTACACCACCACCCAGGTGAGGGGCTGGAGGGGAGCGCAGGCCAGTCCAGAGGGGAGGGGGGTGCTGGGACCCTGACTGACTGTCCCCAGGGGGAGGAGCACAGGCGGCAGTGAGCTGCAACAGCAACCATAATAATAACGGCAAACACTAGCAGCAAGGCTCTGCCCTACATACATTACAAATACCAGATGGATTTATTTAACCCTCCTAACAACCCTATGAGGTAGGTAACTACTATCCGCATTTTACAGATGAGGAGAGTGAGGCTTGGAGAGGTTAGTACCTTGCCAAAGTCAAACAGTATGTGGTGGAGCTGGGATTTGGACCCAGGCAGTCTGGCTCCAAGGTCTATACTGCTTAGTGCTTAATGGTTGGAGGTGGCCTCACAGGCACGGTCCCGCGGCATACTCTCACCCATTTAGTGAGGTGGCTGCTACCAGGGCCTCTTTCACAGGGAAGGAATCCTAAACTCAATGACTTGCCCAAGGTCTGCAGCTTCTTAGTGGTAGTGCTAGATTTAAGCCAGGGGCCCTTTGCCAAGTCCAAGGCTCCCAGAGGTGGGAGTCTGCTGGCAAAAAGGTGGAGGTAGGCATGGGAGGCCTCGTGGAGAGGTGGAGTGGGGGCCAATTAGCACTTACTGGACCCTCCAGGATTAGGCATTATTCCAGCCCTGGAGGAAGAGGTTTTCTCCGATAAGGGTGACCCCCGTCTCCGTTTTGGGATGGGTAAACAGAAACCCGGGGCCTGTGAGAATCAGGAAGGGGGCTGGGTGATAGCTAAGGTGGGAACAGGGAGCCCCGAGACAAAGCCGGTTCCGGCCATTAGGGACCACATCTGGAAACAGGAAGGGCAGGCCATTTGGGGTCATGAGGGGGCAGCGGGGGACATGGGAGGCGGCAAAAAGGTTAGGCAAGCCCGAGGGGGCAGTTCGTGGCCAGCGCCTGACCCCGTGACGAAGCAGAGCTTAAGTCAAACTAGAATACACCCGCAGGTCTGAGCTCCGGCCCGTCTTCCTCTCTAGTTGAGTACATTGAGGGCCTGCGCTGCTCCATAGAGCAGATGATAAGATCCTACCCGGCTCCAAGCGGGCTCGAAGGCAGGGCAGGCTTAGGGTTTGAGCAGGCAGCAAGAGCGACGAGGGTGAGCCGACAGAGGCGACTCCCGCCGCCCTCCCCGGCGCCGCAGGTCTACCATGAGCGCGTCAACACGCACGTGGCGGAGGCCGAGTTCGACTACGCGCGCTGCGGCGTCCGCGACGTGTCCAAGGCGCTGGTGGGGCTGGAGGGCGCGCCGGCCACGCGCCTGCGCTTCACCAAGTGCTTCAGCTTCGCCAGCGTGGAGGCCGAGAACGCGTACCTGTGCCAGCGCGCGCGCTTCTTCGCCGAGAACGAGGGCCTGGACGACTACATGGAGGCGCGCGAGGGCATGCACCTCAAGAACGTGGACTTCCGCGAGTTCATGGTGGCCTTCCCGGACCCGGCCCGGCCGCCGTGGTACGCCTGCTCGTCCGCCTTCTGGGCCGCGGCGCTGCTCACGCTGTCGTGGCCGCTGCGCGTGCTGGCCGAGTACCGCACGGCCTACGCGCACTACCACGTGGAGAAGCTCTTCGGCCTGGAAGGTCCCGGCTCGGCGAGCAGCGCGGGCGGCGGCCTGAGCCCCAGCGACGAGCTGCTGCCGCCGCTCACGCACCGCCTGCCGCGGGTCAACACGGTGGACAGCACGGAGCTCGAGTGGCACATCCGCTCCAACCAGCAGCTGGTGCCCAGCTACTCGGAGGCGGTGCTCATGGACCTGGCGGCGCTGGGGGCGCGCTGCGCGGGGGCGGCGGGCGGCGGCTACGCGCCCTCGTGCCGCTACGGCGGGGTGGGCGGCCCGGGCGCGGCGGGCGTGGCCCCGTACCGGCGCAGCTGCGAGCACTGCCAGCGCGCCGTCAGCAGCTCGTCCATCTTCTCGCGAAGCGCGCTCAGCATCTGCGCCAGCCCGCGGGCCGGGCCCGGGCCCGGAGGCGGGGCGGGCTGCGGGGGCAGCCGCTTCTCGCTCGGCCGCCTCTACGGCTCCCGGCGCAGCTGCCTGTGGCGCAGCCGGAGCGGGAGCGTCAACGAGGCGAGCTGCCCCACCGAGCAGACGCGGCTGTCGAGCCAGGCCAGCATGGGGGACGACGAGGACGACGACGAGGAGGAGGCCGGGCCGCCGCCGCCCTACCACGACGCCCTCTACTTCCCGGTCCTCATCGTGCACCGGCAGGAGGGGTGTCTGGGCCACAGCCACCGGCCGCTGCACCGCCACGGCTCCTGCGTAGAGACCTCACTGTGACCTCCGGCCCCGGGCAGCCCGTCGCCCTCCCTCCTGCCCCTCGCGGGACTGAGCTTCTTGCGTGTAGCAGGGGGGTCATGATGGTGACCGAGGCTGTGCTGGGCACGGCGCGGGGAGCGGGGAGGCGACGGTGCGCGGGACAGACCCCATGGGGTCCGGATCCCCCGCCTTCCCTGTACATAAAGAGACCGATGGGTGGGAGGGGATCGGGGGGCTCCGGAGACTCCCGGCACGGTCGGCTCTTCCAGCCCTGTCCCTGTCCTAGGGGGACACCTCCCCGCCCTACACGCACACTCGAGATTTCCCGTCCAGCCTTTCAACGGATCTTCTGACTGTTAGTGGAGGCCGTGCTGTGGCACCGCGTGGGGCCCGTCTCCAGTGTGAGCCCCCTCGCTGTGCAGCTGGGGAGGTTTAGAGGCGTGGGGAAGGGAAATTGGGGCTTTCCTTCCATCGCTGCCTGGCCCCACCAGGGCCTCTCTCTACGGAGGTCGCGGTGGTTTGGCGAACAGTAGGGCTGGCTTCCAACCAGCTAATGAATTCAGTGGGTCTGAAGCAGGGGCCAGATGTCAGCCCCGATGCTCCATCTCAAAACCGTGCAAATGTTGCTATCCTCTTCTTGGCGCTGGCCCCAACCATCGGGGTTTCCTTTCTGCCACTCCCTTCACTGCTGTTTATCTCGCTGGGCCCCTGGAGTGTGGGTCCTGGAGGGACTGTGCTCACACTGCACACGTCACTCCCCCCGCCCCCCTCCGGCTCTCTGGCCCTAAAGAGCACTTGCCCAGAGAGGAGGGAGGCATAATGTGGAGGGCATGTACCTCAGTCCTTTCTCTAAACTCTGTAGCCCCCTGGCAGCAGCGGCCTCCTCACCTGGGTTCTGAGAGGGCTCTCCCTTCAGTTGGGGGGGTTGGGGGGTGGGATACCCTCCCCCTAGGCGCGTTCATTAAAGCTGGCCAACGTGAGTGGGTGGGAAGAGTGGGAGACAGACCTGGGTGACAAACTCTCGAAGCAGGTGGGATTCAAAGAGGAGAGGGCAGTGGAGGGAGACTGAAAGGGGTGTCTGGGGCAACTCTTGCTTCCCCAGACTTGGGGGGGGGTGCAAAGGGTGGTTGTCTCCACACATTACCTCTGTAGGACTGAGGATGTTCTCACAAGCCCCAGCTGGAGAAATGAACTCAGATCCAGTGGCAGGGTCAGAGGCAGGAATTCTCTAAATCTTGCCGAACCCCTCTGTCCTCCCCTATCCCATGAGCTGAAGCCCTGCCGTGGGGCCCAGAGGGGCATCCTGCCACCACCCAAGGGCGCTGGCCCCACGTCCTGTTCCCCTAAAGCTGTGACACCTCCTCTCCGCCACCACTCCCTCCCTGATGTGCTTCTGTGTGCATGTCTGCGTACAACCCCCTGCCCTCCCAACTCTCCTGCCAAAGTTTTCCCAGCAGACTTAGTGCCCAGGGATTGAGGTCACATTTCAGGCTGGAGAGGATAACCCTTGGGCGGCCGCCATCGCTCACCCCTGATGCTCCTCGCTTTGCCCGAGCCATCAGAGCTCCTCCGTCCCCTCCTTCAGCCTCTGCCATCTTCCTCCAGCCTAGCCAGGCCTACACCTGCCAAGGACATGGCCTCCACCTATGCAACATCTCCTCTGGCTCCCCCTGTCCCCTTCCCTGGGGGACTCGGGAGGTACAGATTGTGGGGACACCACGGCCCGTGGCCCACTGGGGTTGAGCTTTACTTTGCTGTAGCGATGGCTGAGTGGGAAGGCAGAGGAGGCAGGAGATGGGGAGGCTTGGGCAGGAGGGAACAGCTGTCCACTAGGTTTCCCTGGGCAGCAGGGGCCACCTGCCTGCCAGCACTGAACCTGCCTGGGCCCTGAGTCTGTGTTCCTCGGGGGCCTGGAGGTTGGAGCACCCCTCTTTGCTCTGAACAGACATCTGTGAGGTACACGTGGTGGGAGCTGTGGCCGCAGGCCCCAGTTCTTGGCACCTGGATGTCATACCCTTGGGCAGCCTGGCCACTTCTCGGCTCCAAGGAGGAAGGAACTCAGCTCCTTCTCCCTCAGGCCTGTTCCTGAGACAGAGCCTGAGCTGGGGGGGGGGGGGGCGCGGGGGGCACTATTATTATTTTTGCCTGTATTGACCATTTCTGCCTAGGTCTTCTTACGCAGACAGCCTCACCTCCCACACACGCACAGACTTAGAGAGAAGCCAATTCTTTGGTCTATTTTCTTGGTAGCTTTATTGATTGCCAGGGAAAACGAAAACCAGAAAATTAATTAATCTCTAAAATTAAACTTTACACTGAATGTTCTTGTTTCTCTAATTAGAACCTCTGCTAGCAGCTGTGGCTATGTACACACACACACACACACACACACACACACACACACACGCTCACACTCACACACACCCTCACATCTACACGTTTGCACTCCAGAACTGTCCGAGGGTGTCAGGCACAGACAGACTCTAGGTTGCCCAGACAGGCACACAAGTGCAGTCACTCCCAAGCCCCCTGTGGTGCTCGGCTTGGCGCCTGCTTGGTGGAAGGAGTCCCTGGAGCGCGCAGGCACCCCTAGGCTGTGGCTGCAGCCCATGGCCCACCCTTTGGAAAGACCACGAGGCTGGAGGCTCTGGGCCCCTCAGCGGGAGGAGGATGGGAGATGGGGGCTCAGCCTGACTCTCTCAGGTTCTCTGGTGGCCCTGTGGGTCGACATGACTCCTGTGGGCAGCCATGGAGTGTCGCAGACTCGTGGAGGGCACCCAGAAGGCTCCATACGTGCGCGGGGACAAGGGCTTGCGGGGTGGGCTGGGCGTGGCTAGGGAGAAGACAGGTCTCTGTCAATTGGGTGCATCACACTGTGGCCTTTCTGTCGTGGATTTCCAAGCGCAAAGATTGTACAAATCAAACTGGTGGATAATAAAGTTGCAGATGACTCACCGACTTCCCTCCCCAGTGTGGCACCTCCAGCAGAAGCTCGCAGGGGAGGCAGGGAGTCTGAGCCCCTCCTGTCACCTCTGTTTCCCCCTTCCGAGGTGTGTGTGTGTGGGGGGTAGTATTAGTGGATGGCATGGCCTGTAGAATGGGATCACTTTGGCAGGTCGAGTAGTAGGGAGGTGGCATCTGCAGGGGTGAGGGTGGAAGAGCCAGGCAAAGCTCTGTGGTGGCCAGAGGAGAGAGACAATATAATGTGTGTGTGTGTGTGTGTGTGTGTGTGTGTGTGTGTGTGTGTGAGAGAGAGAGAGAGAGAAAGAGAGAGAGAGAGAGAGAGTACGCGTGCATACTTGGACATGTTTGAAGGTCAAGAAGTCAAGGATCTGTTCAATAGAGAAGAAAATGGTCGGGAGAAGGGTCGGGGAGACGGGCGACCTCCATGGGACAGGCTGGGCTGGCACAGGCCTTCAGAGTCCTCTCTGCCTTCCCTAATCCTGGAAGAAGTCGGTCATTTCAGGGCGTCTGGTAATATCCTCTCCCTGGGTATAGGGGATGGGTCCCACTTCATACCCCTTCGCTCCCCCTATCCCAGACCCCTCCTCTTCCTCACATCTTTATCCAAATGACCCTCGATCACTCACCCTAAGGATATCCGTGCTCTCCCCCTTTCTCCTCCCTCTAGACCAGCGTGGCACTCTACAGCAGGCACGGCAGAGGCATGAAATGAAGGATGGGACTGGGGCAGTGACCCAGCTCCAGCCACTGCCCCAGCCCTGTCCCCCATCTTATCCTGCAGGGTTCTCAGGGCCCTTGGCCGTGATTGGTGACATGAAGCAGCTGGGATTCGGGGCCCGCTGGCGGGCTGCTTCCCGGTTGGCACAGAGAGCCTGGCCAATGAGGTACTCGCTCTCCTGGGCTACATCTGACAGGCGCAAGTCAAACTCCAGGAGGGTCCTGTTGTCTGACATGCCTTCCAGGAGCTGCTTCCCGCCATCCTGAGAGAGGAGTACAGGGAAAGGGTCATTTCATGTTACTACCCAGGATCACACACACGCACACACACCTACACACTCTATATAAAGATGTGACGAGTGGTGCCTGGGTGGTGCAGTCGGGTAAGCGTCCGACTCTTGATCTCGGCCCAGGTCACGATCTCACAGTGCATGAGTTCGAGCCCCGCATCAGGCTCTGTGCTGATGGTGCCGAGCCTGCTTGGGATTCTGTCTCTCCCTCTTGCTGCCCCTCCCCTGCTTGTGCTCTCTTTCTCTCAAAATAAATAAACTAAAAAAAAAAAAAATTAAAAAAACAAAAAAAGATGTGACTAGGATAAGAGTTTCACAAAACAATGGTTAACCTATTTGTGCACCACATTACTGTGTTCGGTCCTAGGTTATCCTACCCTATTCCATTCTCTTCCATAAGAAAAAATGGTGCTCAAGACATAGTAAATTGATTTTTCAACCCTAATGGTTTGAAAAACATCGCTCTGTGGCAATGATGGTAATTCCGTTCCCCTGGTCCAGCCATGGGTATGTGAGACAGATCTGGCTGATGACATGTGAGGAGGAAGTTTGGAGGGAGTGGCTTCTGGAAGGTTCTTCTCGCTCTGAAAAAGGAACAAGAGGGGTGCTCTCCCTTTTTCTGTCTCTGAGCATGATGCTTTGTGAGGTGCAGCAGCCATCCTGGGACCATGAGAGAAGCACCTGACAGGACACGGCCATGTGGCCAGGATGGGCAGAGCAGACAATGGCACTAAGCCAGTGAATTTACCAACTCCAGAACCCCCTACCCTGGGGCTTCTGATTATGGGACATAAAGTTCCTCTTGTTTGTTTGTTTGTTTTTCAGTTTATTTATTTATTTTGAGAGAGAGGGCAAGCAGGGGAGGGGCAGAGAGAGAGGGAGGGGGAGAGAGAGAGAGAGAGAGTGAGTATCCCAAGCAAGCCCCACACTGTCAGCCCAGAGTCTGATGCGGGGCTTGAACTCACAAACCATGAGATCATGACCTGAGCTGAAACCAAGAGCCAGACGCTTAACCGACTGAGCCACCCAGTCTCCCCCAACAGTCCTCTTGTTTAAGCCACTTCCTGGTTCAGCTTTCTATTACTTGTAGCCAAAAGCACCCCATCTGGAAACAGTGCGTGTGTGAACAAGGCTTTTCTGGAGAGGTTTGGTAGAGGTCTTTTATGTGAAAGACTTCTATGGTTGTGACCCAGTAGTGTGTTGCAAAGTCAATTTAATGGGTTACGGGCGCATTTTTAGAAAATGAGGCAGAATAGGGGCGCCTAGGTGGCTCAGTCGGTTAAGTGTCCGACTTCAACCCAGGTCATGATCTCACGGTTTTTGGGTTCGAGCCCCGGGTCAGGCTCAGTGCTGACAGCTCAGAGCCTGGAGCCTGCTTCGGATTCTGTGTCTCCCCCTCTCTCTGCCCCTCCCTCACTCATACTCTGTGCCTCAAAAATAAATAAACGTTAAAAAAAATTAAAAAAAAAAAAAGGACACTGAAGGACATCAGTGCCTAGCATAGGATAAAACCCTGAGTAATAGTAACAGCTAGCAATACTGATGTCCTAGCCAGGGCTTTGCAATGTTACCTGCTTTACAAGGATAACTCATTTACTCCTCCCAGCAACAACACTTCGTAGATACAATTATTATCCCGATTTTACAGATGAGGACATGGAGGCCCCAAAAGGTGAAGTAATTTAGCCCAGTGAATGGCAGAGCTGGGATTAGAACCAAGGGAAGTCTGTGGTCTTAGCAACTATCCCGGAAGCATCCCGAGGCAGTCAGAGGCCACACCCAGGCCCCCCCCCCCCCAGGCCCCAGGGCCTCTCCTGGGCCCCCCGCCTGCCCGAGAAGGTGCAGCTTACCAGCCCGATGTGGTTGCAGGACAGGTTGATGCTGGTGAGCGTGGTGTTGACGGCGAGCACCTGGGAGAGGAGGGTGGCGGTGGGCTCAGACAGTTCATTGCCACCGAGGTGCAGTGTTGTGAGGCACCTGTTGGTCTGCAAGGCGTGCGCGAGCGCCTGGCCGCCCTCATCCTCAATGCAGTTGAGGCGCAGGTTGAGGGAAATGAGGTTGGTGTTGTGTGCTAGGGTGTGAGCCAGCGACTGGGCACCAAGCGCGCGCACCTGGTTGTTGGCCAGGTTGAGCACTCGCAAACGGCTGTGGCTCAGCAGCTTGGCCGCGGCACGCGCGCCCCGGTCCCCAACGAGGTTGTGGGACAGGTCCAGCTCCTCGAGGGCCGGGTGATCCAGGAGGCTGCGAATGAGGATGCGTGCCTTGTCGTCATCCACCTTGCTCCGGGTCAGCCTGAAGATCTGTGGGCAGGTAGAGGGCACGCAGCAGCTGGCAGTTAGGGATAATCTGCCTGCCTGCCTGCCTGTCTGCTTACCTACCTTCTGTGGGTAGAGGAGGGGGCCACAGGGAGGCCTGAAGTTCCGCCCACCTGATGTTGGCCCCCTGACTGGCTCCTGGGCAGGGCAGGCCTCCCCCGCATGGCAGAGCAATGCAGAATGGGTGGCAGTCAGTAGCAAAAAAGCCGACCATTTATGGAGAAATCACCATGTGCTGTGCATGCTGGTAGAGCGTATCGTGACCATCACCTCTAACCCTCAACATCCCAGTCTGGTAGCATGAGTTCTTTCCACGTTACAGATAGAAAACGAAAGGGGTGCCTGGGTGGCTCCGTTGATTAAGCGTCCGACTTCAGCTCCGGTCATGATCTCACGGTTCGTGAGTTCGAGCCCCGTGTCGGGCTCTGTGCTGACAGCTCGGAGTCTTGAGCCTGCTTCGGATTCTGTGTCTCCCTCTCTCTTGGCCCCTCCCCCACTCACACTGTGTCTCACTCTCTCTCTCTCAAAAATAAATAAACATTTAAAAAAATAGTTAAAAAAAAAAAAAAGAAAATGATAGCTTAGGGTGGATGCGTCATTTGCCCAGAACCACGCAGTGATCAAGCCCCAGAGGCAGGTTTGAATCCAGGTCTGTTTGATGTCCCAGCCCCTCGCCGTGCCCGCTTCAGCTGGCTAAGATCTACCATGGCAAGGAGAGGAACTCTTGGAAGGAGGTGCCAGGGTAAGAACCGGGGTGAGAGACGGGAAATGGGGGAATGGAAGGAAAAGATGAAAGAAAGAGGTTGGACTGGCATGAGAATACTGGAGATGGGGGCCCTAACCCTTCCCTTCTCACCAGTCCCTCCCGCCCCTCCCTCTTCCTTGAGGCCTCTTCACGCTCTCCCCATCCTTCAGTCCTCAGCGTTCCCTCCATCCCTCTCAGCCAGCTTAGAGCCTCTTGTCCCTCTCGTCATTTCCTGGCACCTATCTGGCAAAGCTCCAACCGTGGAGCAACCCCACTCTCTAGTTTCTGCCTACCTGTGCCCGAGCAGCTGCCAAGATGGAAATGTCACATGACCGGACTGATTCGTATCGCTGGAGCCACCAGTCGACCCTCTGTGCCGTGTGCCAATTCAGCCCTGTTTCTCTGGACAACACACTCTCTCGTACTCTCTAAAAACGATGTCAACCTTCTCCAGCCTCCTCACCCTTCAGGGGGCCACTCTACAGGTAAGTCTCCCCCTGCCTCCCCAGCCATTGAATGGGAGCCCATCGCTTTCCTAATACCAAACACAAATCCACTGCTACCCACCATATCCACTCTCTCCTCTGCCCAGAGCCAACCGTCCCACTCGGTCCTCGACTCCACTCGTCTTGCCTTCTCAGGAACCTTCCTTGGTCAATGAACCTGTGGCTTTCTCAACTGCTTTCTTGCTATTGGATGGAGCTTTACGTTGGAGTTATTTATTTATTTATTTATTTATTTATTTATTTATTTATTTTGAGAGAACGAGTTGGGGAGGGGCAGAGAGAGAGAGAGAGAGAGTGAGAGTCTCCACTAGGCTCCACGCTCAGCACAGAAGCCGATGCGGGGCTCGATCTCACAAATGATGAGATCATGACCTAAGCTGAAATCAACAGTCAGACACTTAACGGACTGAGCCACCCAGGTGCCCCCACATTGGTTTCATTTTATTTTATTTTATTTTATTTTATTTTATTTTATTTTAGAAATTCTTTGTTTTTTAATTTTTTAAAAATGTTTATTCATTATTTTTGAGAGAGAGAGAGCGCACAGGGGAGGGGCAGAGAGAGAGGAAGACGCAGAATCCGAAGCAGGTTCCAGGCTCTGAGCTGTCAGCACAGAGTCCGAGGTGGGTGGGACTTGAACTCACGGAGTGTGAGATCATGACCTGAGCTGAAATCAGACGCCCAACCGACTGAGCCACCCAGGCGCCTCCCCCACCCCCCACATTGGTTTTAAATGCAAGCAAGTTTCTTTTTAGGAAAACTCAAAGCTTTCATCTATTACCAATTTCCCCTTCACCCCCTTCACAGCCAAGTTCTTGAAAAAGCTGATCACAGCCATCCGGTTTCCTCACTTCCCACTCTCTCTGTAAGTCACTCCGATCTGGCCCCTGTTCCTAGCACTCCACTGACAGTTCCAGCTCTGTGACCTCCGAGTTTGCTAAATCTGGTCCATATCGTCATCCCCGCCCCCCATTGCTGCCTGCCCCTTTTCTTGACACACACCCCTCCCTTGTCTCTGCGACTCAAGGCCACGTCCCCCTTTCCCTCTTTCTCTGACTTTTTGGCAGGCTTTCCCTCTTGCGACCAGAATATTTGGGACCTACTTTACTAAAAAATTATTCGTTGTGTATTTGAATTTCAAATTTAACTAGGTGTCCCGTATTTTTATTTGCTAAACCTAGCGATCCTCTCCTAGTTGTAATTGTATGTTTACGTGATTGCTGATTAGAGCCCTTTATCCCACCAGACTGTTGGCTCCAGAGGGCACAAATGCATAATTTTGCTCACTGTCGAATCTTTAGCACCTAGGACAGGGCCTGGGGTGCAGCTGTTCCCCGGATGAATAAATGGCCAGTGAGCTGGGAGGACTGTGCCTTGCTCATCTCTGCATCCGCAGAACGCAGCTTGGTGCAGGTGCATAAAAGGACACTTGGTCGGCGAATGAGAAGGAAATGGGAGGGGGGAGATGGCGATGGGGGAGGAGGAGGAACACGGGGAGAGGAGAGGGAATCCAAGAGGCGCAGAGAATGGGAGGTGGAGGAAGGCCCGGAGGTACCTTGAGGGTGTGGCATGCCTTGATGGTGGCCGCCAGGGAGTGGCAGTCGCGATAGGTGAAGAGGAAGAGGTTCCACTCGAAGTTCATGCCGCAGTCCTTGACCCCGTACACCAGGTCCAGCTCCTCCAGGTGGCTCAGGCCGGCCACCAGGTCTTCCAGTTGGTAGTGGTCAGTGGCGGGCTCCTCCACCTCTGCCTCGCTGCCGGAGTCGGACAGTTCCCCGCTCCGGGGTCGGGGCGGGAGCTTCATGGGCGGAAGGAACTGATCCACACGGAGCCTGCGCACATAGTTCCTGCAGAGCGGCAGCAGGTCGAGGATCAGCGCGGGGTCCGTGGTGCTGGGGATGAAGTGCTTTAGCAGGTTCTCCAGGTGCCGCTCGAAGAACATGCGCTTCCAGCTGCCGCCGTGCTTGGCCACGTGGCACACGGGCCAGCGCTGCGTGCAGCAGCGGCGCCAGTAGCTCTCGTCGTCGATCAGGTTGGCGGTCACAGCCAGCGGCAGGTCGGGTGACAAGTGGTCCAGGACCTTCTGCTTGTGCTCCGGAAGCAGCTGCTTCAGGATAGGGTTGTCTTTGGGGACAGGAAGGAAAGCAGGAGTCACCGTGCGGGGGACGCCACCGCACGGTGCCCTGGGGCTGGGCCTACCTGGGGGCCCTGAAGAAACGGAAGACCCTCCCCGGCCCTCGGGGAGCCCCAGTCTGAGAAGGGAGACAGCCTTTACTGTCAGGGATGCCCAGTCTGAGGGAGGAGACACAGCCCTTGACTTTGGGGTGTTCCCTGCCTGAGCCTGGATGTCTTAGTATCTGGTTTCTGGGAGCCCCTAGTCTGAGCCAGAATCTCAGGACTGGCCCTCAATGATCACCTAGTCTGACGGAGGAGATAATCCTGAGTTCAGAGACTCCAAAATGATTGGATTCGTTCATTTCAAAACAAAAAACTTTTTGAGCATGTCTTGTGCACCAGACGCTGTTCTAAGTGCTGAGGATACAAGAGTGAACAGAACAGAGGAAGCTACTCCCTCTTAGGAGAGGAGGCAGACAATAAAAGAGTCCAGCGAAAATATTGTATGTAGGTCAGGTGGCCATAGGTGCTGTAGATAGAATGACGGCCCTGTCCTCGGAGGGCTCCCCATCCAGTAGGGGAGGCTGGCAACTCATCTTTAAAAAGGATGAACATTTACAGAGCATAGAGTACAGAACAAAGAACCTATACACGCTGTGGAAGGAGAGTGTGGAGGATAGTCAACCAGGGAGGGCTTTCTGGAGGAGGAGTTCAGTAGATATGGTTCGGGCTGGGTTTTGCTGGAGAGAGTGGGAAAGGCGAGGAGACGGCATAGACACGGAGGGCACAGTGCGGGTGGGAATCTGGTCGCTCTGGCCCTGGGAAGGAAGGGCAATGTTGAGTGGGGGATGAGGACATGGTGTGGGAGGGCAGGGGCTGCCCCAGGCCCCAGCCGCTCAGGCCTCGCCTCCAGGAGGTCCCCACCCACCCCTCCCCGCTCGGAGCCTTTCCCTCCCCGCCCAACTGCAGGGACAGACTCACTCTGGAAGTTCTTGACAATGTGCTGAATGCAGAGCTCTGTGAGGAGGGGCACGATGGCCAGCGACCACTCAGGATCCTCAGCGATGATCCTGCGCATGCGACCTCCACTGGCCCCAGTACTCCAGCCCTTGGACTTGCTACGGGGTGGGATGATGGAGGGCCTTGAGGGCTGTGGGCCTGTGCTGGAGGTCTGACCTGCAGTGGAGGACTTGTCCTGGGTGGAGGTGGAGAACCGGCTGAGGGCCGACGAGGTCGGTGTGGCTACAGTTGCCTGCATGCTCTGCATTGGCAGCGTAGGCGCGGGTGGCCCCTTGGTGATGGCCTTGTGACGGGGAGGCTCTTAGACCGACAGGCCCTCGAAGCCCATGGGAACCTGGAGGGAGGGGAGGGGTAGAGGTGTTAACTCTGGAGGACCTCGGTGGGCATTTCGCAAGAGAGCAGCACAGAGTGGTTCTTAAGGGCCCATCTCTGGAGTAGAGCAGAACCAGGCACAAATCCCGCCGACTAGCTATGTGGCTCTGGGCGAGTGACCGAATCTCATAGTCTCATGTGGCTCCTCTATGAAGTGAGGATAACAGTTACCGGGAAGAGGAGGGGGAGAAGTGAATAAAATAATGCGTCCAAAGAGGCATAGTATCCTGTAGCTCTGGAGCAAGGAGCAGGCCCTCATTGTGGATAATAATACCTACACAACAATTGTAAGCAATTGATATATGTTGGACACTTTTTTTAAAAAGTTCTTTAGGCATCTTAACTCATTTAATCCTCACAAAAGCCTTTTGGGGATAGGCACTCATATTTTTCCTGTGTTTTCTGCTGTGAACCTGAAACAGAGAGGTTCATTGACTTGCCCCATGTCACACAGCTTATAAATAACAAGGGTGGATTTCAACTCAGTCTATCAAGTTCGTACTTAAAAAAATTTTGTTTTAATTTATTTTTGAGAGAGTGCAAGTGGGGGGGGGGTTGCGTAGAGAGAGGGAGACAGAGGATCTGAAGAGGGCTCTGCACTGATAGCAGCAAGCCTGATGTGGGGCTCGAACTCACAAACCATGAAATCATGACCTGAGCCAAAGTCAGACGCTCAGTCGACTGAGCCACCCAGGGGCCTCCATACCCTTTTTTTTCCCCTAAGATTTTATTTTAAGTAATCTCTACACCCAACGTGGGGCTCAAACTCATAACCCCGAGATCAAGAGTTGCATGTTCTACCAATGGAGCCAACCGAGCACCCCTCAAGTTCATACTCTTAACCCTACATTGTACTGTCCGTCTGAGGGTGAGGGGTGGGGGTGTGTATTGCCAAAAGACCAAGGTATAATAAAGAACCATTTAGTTCAAAACAGCTCCGGGGCACCTGGGTGGCTCAGTTAAGCAACTGACTTCGGCTCAGGTCATGATCTCACGGTGCGTGGGTTCGAGCTCCATGTCAGGCTTTGTGCTGACAGCTCAGAGCCTGGAGCCTGCTTCAGATTCTGTGTCTCCCTTTCTCTCTGTTCCTCCCCTGCTCGTTCTCTGTCTCTGTCTCTCAAATAAACGTTAAGAAAAAAAATGAAAAAAAAAAAAAAAACACAGCTCCTGGGGTTAAGTATTTCACAGAAAAGCAACTGCCTGATCAGGGGGATGGGGTTGGGAATAGTACTGGCAAATAGAAATATAACGCAGGTCAAAATTCAAGTCACGTACAATATTTGCAATTTTCTAGCATCCTCGTTAAAAAAGTAAAGAGCGGCACCTGGGTGGCTCAGTCGGTTAAGCATCCGACTCTCAATTTCGGCTCAGGTCATGATCTCACGGTCATGAGTTGGAGCCTGGAGTCAGGCTCCATTCTAGCAGTGCAGAGCCTGCTTGGGGTTCTCGCTCTCCCTGTCTCTCTGCCCCTCTCTGTTCTCTCTCTCTCTCTCAAAAATAAATAAATAAACTTGTAAAAAGAAAGAGAAATGGGTGAAATTAATTTTATGTTTAACCCAATATGTCCGAAATCTTATCACTGAATATGTAATCAATATGACAATTATTTTTTTTAAAATTTTTTTAACGTTTATTTTTTATTTTTGAGACAGAGAGAGACAGAGCATGAATGGGGGAGGGTCAGAGAGAGGGGGAGACACAGAATCTGAAACAGGCTCCAGGCTCTGAGCGGTCAGCACAGAGCCCGACGCGGGGCTTGAACTCACGGACTGCGAGATCATGACCTGAGCTGAAGTCGGACGCTTAACCGACTGAGCCACCCAGGCGCCCCAATATGACAATTATTAATGAGATATTTTATATACATGTTTTTCATACTAAGCCTTCAAAATCTGATGGCTCAAGAGCCACACGTGGCTGCTGGCTACTGTCTTGGATAGTGTAGGCTGAGAGGAAGGAAGGGGGAACCAGACCCATGCTCTGTCCAGGGTGCCAGTACCTTGCCTGCTTCTTCTGCGAGGACTCTGGCTCCACACCCCACCCCCAACCTCCTGATCCAGTCTTCCTAGTTCTCCCAGCCTCCCGGCTTTCCAGACGGCAGCGGGGAAGGCGTGGGAGGCGAAAAGGCAGCTAAATCTGGGGCTGAAGACAGAAGACAGAGGATGGATCTGGGGCTGGGGACCCTCCTCCGCGTTTGTCCATTCCTGCCTCCTTGCTGCAGGTGGCCTCGCCCTGAGACTGCAGGCGGAAATGGGGCTGCTCGCACCTAGCTCCTCCTCCGGGCGGTTTCCCTTCAGATCTGCTCCCTGACTTGGGTGTACTGTGTTGTGGCCAGTGGGAAGGAACACTCTGAACCAGCAAAGGTGTCCTTGACAGATGGAGGGGACCAGATGGTACTCCCCAGTCCACCAGGCATCTCAAGGAGGAGGAAGAGCCTGGCTGTGTGTGTGTGTGTGTGTGTGTGACAGAGAGAGAGAGAGAGAGAGAGAGAGAGAGAAAGACAGAGAGACAGAGAGACAGACAGAGACAGAGAAGGAGGCAAGGGGCAGCATAGGAAAGGTATCTTTGTATTTGTGAAATCCTTATGCAAATCAAATGCAAGTTCACAAACAGATTGTGTCCAGATCTGCGGAATAACCAGCTGGTGCATTTGACTAATAGCCCCTCAGAGGGTGTGGCTGGGAGGGGATGCTGCTTAGAGGTGCCAGATGACTTCGCATTTCTGGCTTTGCCAGTGACTTGCTGTGTGACCTTGGCCAACATACTTAACCTGAGTTTCCTTATCTGTAAAACAGGATAATGATATCTTCCTTATGCAGGCGGTTGTGGAGATTCCTCTGAGATAATATTTGAAAAGAGTACTTGGGGGGGTTGGCGTGTGGAGGATGAAGACACTATGGAGGGGGAGGGTCTTAGGCAGGGGACACAGGGGAACCCTGCCTCTCGAGCGCTGACCTGAGACGGTATCCTTGGATAAGGTCCTTCCCTATCTCCAGGGGAGAGGCGGAGGGCAAGGTGGCAGTGGTGGTGTTTGGGGCTGGAAAGGATAGAGGGGCCTGGCAGACAAGGAGACAAGAGACAACAGGCCAGCCCTGCTTCTGCCACCTCCACGTCTGGGCTCCTGGGGCTCCCTCCAAAAGTTCCCTCCAGAGTTCTGGCCTAAAACATTCCCGTATTCCCTTTGGTCCCAGATGCAATCCCAAGACACCCTGTGGGTCAGGCCCAAGAAAGCAGGATCCAGCTGGGCAGGGGGAGCCGGGGTTTCTGGCCGGTGTTGCCCCGGAGCCGACTCTCTAGGTATTTCTCACGACACTGCCGGCCTCACCATCCAGGTAGGCTGTTCCCTCTCCTTCCTTCTGGGAGGCCACATGTGGGGAAACCCCACCTGGGGCCGGGCTGGCGCTGGTTTCACTGCCTGGTGCCTTATTGCCTGAGGCCCTGACATTTCTTCCTGAGCCTGGTCCTCATCTTTCTTGCTGCTGTTTGGAGCCTGCAGCCACCTCTGGGCGTGACACTGTAGGACCCACCCCAGGGTGGGTTCCAGCGCCCTGAGCCACCTCTTCAGAAGGAAGAGGCAAAGCATCCTTCCATGTGCCCTAGGTACAGGGCTGGTATCAAAAAAGACCCCCTTTTGTCCTGTGATGTTTCCTAGAAACCTCCAAACCACCAGGGCTGGTGTCATTTGTAAGGCAAATGTTGAAGCCATTAACCTCATACAATAAGGTAGGAGGTGATCGTATTCACTTAATTGATTTTTGAAAAAGTAGATATTACAAAAATATTTGGGGGAAGCAAATGATGACTAGACACAGAGGATTCTTTCTTCTTCTTATTTTTTTTCTAGAGAGAGGAAGTGCACAAGCGGGGGAGAGGGGCAGCGGGGGAGAGAGAGAGAGAGAGAGAGAGAGAGAGAGAGAGAATCTTGAGCTCCATGCTTAGCATGAGGCTCAATCCTACGACCCTGGGATCATGACCTGAGCCAAAATAAGAGTCAGATGCTCTACTCACTGAGCCACCCAGGCGCCCCTTTTCTTATTGAAGAAGTTTTCGTTTCAATTCCGGTTAATTAACACACAGTGTAATATTAGCTTCAGGTACCCGCTGTGGCGATGGGACATTTCCATACCGCACCCTGTGCTCATCACAGCCAGTGCACGCCTGGCTCCCCATCGCCTGTGTAAACCGTCCACCTCCCCTCTGGTAACCATCCTATATTAGCGAACTGGAATTTAGATACAAACTTAAAAAAAAAAAAAAAAAAAAAAAGATGACACAAAGCAGGGATCCTCCCTGGCAGGCGGTACACCTGACCCCTGCCCTTCTCCCCCACTGTGAGGCCGCCACTCTCTCAGCTCCCCTCCCGCCTCTCTGATCATTCTCGAGGTCTCCATTGCAGACTCCCTTCACTCTACCCACCTCCCTGCGACCCTGCGTGGCTCCTATGGATGGTTGCAACTCTTACCTTTCCTCTGAGTTCCAGACTCAGGCCTACCAGCTGCCTCTCACCTCCCCCCAACTGAGTCTGCACCCAGAGAACTCAGAGCCTCCCCCAAGCCTCTCCTTCCCCTGGCTCCCTGCCTGGCCAGGGGCGCCGCCCCTCCATGTCTGGTTACTGTTGGCGCCCTCCGGTTCTACCTCCCACCCCCGCGGCCCTCCCCTCCCTGAATGCTGTTGCTTTAGCTCCGGGCCTCCCTGCCTGCCTGGATCCCGGTGGTAACTGCCCAGCACCGGGGGTGGCAGCCAGCGCGGTCCTCGCCACTAGCCTTCCCACAGCTGCCGCCGCCACTCGCTGGCCACTCCCCACTGGCCACAGCCCGGCTTCCTCAGCTCAGTGGAGAAGGCCCTCCGTGACCAGGAATGTTGTTGGAAATAAGCTCGCTTTGCCTCTGGAGCTCTGCAGGCTAGTTCACGCTGCCCAGCCTTTGCTCCAGCGGTTCTCTCTCTGCCTGGAACGCCTTTCCCACTGTCTCAGCCTGGGGAACGGAGCGTCCTTGATCTTTGAAGCCTGAGTTTCCCTACCACTTCCTTTCTGAAGCCTTCCATCCTTTCCGGTCCCCACCCCCCAAGTACCCTCTCCCTCTATCAGACCTTGTGCTGGTGTCATTTCAGTGGCCTGATTGATCACCCTCTCCCCACACCCACGCTAGACTGTGAGCTCCTTGAGGTGCAGGGACAGTTCTGGCCTCCTTTTTCTCCCTAATCCCTGGCCCGTGTTGGGTCTGCTCTACAGGAGGTAGCTGGTGTTCTGAGCTGCCCCACCCCCTTCTGAGAACAGATCCTGGCCAATAGGAGTGCCCCATATTGGCCAGGGTGATTGGCTCAGGGGTGGCCACCTGATGCAAGCCAATCAGAGTCCTTCTTGGGATTTGTTGGAGCAGCGGAGGTAGACCAAGGACGCATGTCCTTGAAGGCTACTGATCCCCCGCTGCTGGAGGCTATTCGCCTTCACGTGGAAACCCGCCTGCTGCAGGAGGGGATGAAGCCTGGGAGAGACCAGCAGGAATGAGAGGTGGACAGAGCACCCGGTACCTTCAGTCCCCAGTCTGAGGCCCCGAGGCTCCCAGAACTGCACTTCCTCTGGTTCTGAGACCTCTTTGGCAGCCTTTCTAACAGGTCCCTTTTGCTAAAGCTGAGTTCGGTTTCTGCCCCTTTGTGACCAAAGGGTCCCAACCATTTGGGTCGGCTCACAATTTGGTGAATGAGATGGAAAGAAATCCTAAATCAGGAGATGAAACGGTTCGATGGGGTGTCTGAGAATCAGGGCCAGAGGCCCCAGGTTTATTATACACAGGGCTCAGCATCTAACTCCTGGGGCCTCTTCCTATCCTGACCACCCCTGGCCTCCAGCCTCACCTCTCATCTCTCCAGGCATCAGCAACTTGACCTACTTATCAATCCCCCACATCTCAGTGTGAACGAGTTTCAGATCCAAAATGCCAAGTTAGGAAGGTGGGCAAGGAGGGCACACCACTGAGCGGGGGGAAGGTGGGGAGGGGCCCACAGGAGAGTAAGTCAGGGGACCTGAGGCAAGTCTACCTACCTCAGTGGGTGACCTTAGTCTGGCCTAGGCATCACCAGTCTGCAGCTGCGGGTATCTTTCCTGGAAGCCCTGGGGGGTCGATAGACACCCATTAGCTAGGGGCCCAGGGGTATCCTGACAGCTCCCAAGGGCCCAAGAAGGGCAGCCCCAGAAGTGGCAGTCACTTTCCTTTCTGGAGCTTTGTCCCCCTAGGGAGAATCCCAGAGTTTGAAGACTGGAAGCATGTTTAAGAGTCTGATCCTTCTCCGGGGCAAGAATCTTTTCTGACATTCCAGAGAGAAGGTTGGGGCGAGGGGGTGATCACCTCTTGTGCCACCACCTGGTGTCCCTATCTAAGGCACACCTTATGCTCGACTGGGGAAAGTGGGAACATGTCCAGTGACCTTTCATCTCCTGGCACCTGTCTTACAGGCCTGTTGGGCTGTTTTGCCAGCATCACCCTAACCCAACACAGAACCACAGTCCCTGCAGAAAGGCCAATCCTCTTCCAACCACGTCCCCACCCTGTGTCCTTACTATCAGGGTCCAGGGTCCTGAAATCCCATTCAGGCCAGAATCAGAGGGTTAGGTGTTAGGGTCCGCCCTCTATGCGCCCAAGCACAAGCAACATAAAGGGACGACATGCTCCGGCTTGGCCAGCTTATCCTCATTTTTGATGGCTTGCGCCTGGTGGACAATGTTCTGGGAACTATATCCTTGCCTACACACAGCTATGATTTATTGAGTTTGGGCCTCTCAAAGCTCTCCCAGCAGGAAGCAGCTGGCTAAGGACTCGGGCATTACGTTACCTTAGGGCCAATCTCCATTCTGCCCCCTAGCATCTGTGAGACCTTGGGCAAGTCATTTCACCCCACTAAGCCCCCTATTTCTTTATCTGTAAAATGGGGATGGTAATTAATGGGATCCACTTCCTAGGATTATCCAGAAGATTAAAGGAGCTAATGTGGGTGACACATTTCATGTCATGCTGGGCCCAGAGCCAGCATTCAAAATATGTGTTAGATGCCTTGCCTACATATATTTATTAGGTCTTTAAATTTAGGGGCACCTGGGTGGCTCAGTTGGTTAAACGTTCGACTTTTGGTTTAGGCTCAGGTCATGATCTCACGGTTTGTGAGACAGAGCCCCACGTCGGGCTCTGTGCTGACAGTGCAGCCCCGATTATCTCTCTCTCCCTCTCTCTCTGCCCCTCCCTTGCTCATGCTCTCTCTCTCTCAAAATAAATGAACGTAAAAAGCAAATCTTCAAATTTACTATTGAGGATTATTATTGTTATTACGACACTATTATCTCCTTGCACAAATGAGGACACAGGCTTGTAAAGTGTAAGTAACCTGCGAAGTGTCTCGGAGCTAGTAAGTGGAGATGCTAAGATCTGAGCTGCTCTCCGTCCAAAGCCGTCTGTCACTTCTAGGCACAAAAGCACAGACCAACAATGGTCCTTCCTAAGGACTTAGGTTCCTTCCTAAGTCTCCCAGACTCGGTTGTTCACAGCGCTTTTCCAGCGGGCCTCCCGCTTTCTCCAGCTCATGATCTCTTGTCATGTCACCAGCGTGAAGCCCGGGGTCACCATTTGGATGCTGGCCTAAACAGTCCAGGCTCCCTCACCTCCTAAATCACTGCCAGACACGGGGCCCTTCCACAGACCTGGGCCATCGCCTGTGGCCTTCAGCACGAGGCCTTCTGGGGACCCCAGAAGATCCCGCGGAGCTCTGCTCTCCTGCCCCATGGCTCCTGCAGGGCCCTTGTCACAGACCTAGGTAGGATTCAGAGTCTGAGACTCCGGCATGTTTCCTCCTCAGAGGTCTCAGACCTTCTCCATTCTTCTCAAGTCCCCAGTTAAATATAATCACCATGGGCAGAGGCTTCTTCCCGTTGCCCAAATGGGAAAGTTGAAGAGGTTGGGGGGGAGCTCTTACCCCTTCCTGCTCATCACATCCCCGGTCCTTGTTCTCACCTACTTTCCTCTTGACTGAGGCACCAAGCACCTCTATGCCCAGGGACACAACCCTCTGGGCTGGCTTGGCCTGATGGGCTACACCCCGCCCCCTCCAGCCGCCTCCCCCACCGTGCTTCGACCTTCTTGGCTAGCTTCTCCTTCACCTTAGGATCCCCAGGGAGAACCCTCCCCTGGCACCTATCCTCAGGCCCTGAATGGGCCCTTTGTCTTATTCCCCGATGTCTTTTGTGCCCCTGTTTGATCACTCCCAAATTCCCACTTGGGAATTTCCAGTCTGTGAAACCACGAAAGAGGGACAACAGTTTCTCTGACAGAGCCCAGCTCGGCATGCTTGGTGTTGGCTCCAGTGAGACAGCACACTGTTCACATCCCCGGGTCTGGCCCTCCTCCCAACTCCTGACCACTTGGTCTGTGGTCTTAAAAAGGACTCCAGAGTATTCGCTCCCCACCCCTCACTCCTGCCTGGGGCTCAGACACCCCAGCAGGGAAGCTTAGCTCCAAAGGCCAGCAAGTCCCTCCCCCAACCTGCCTGGGGTGCAGAGGCCCTGGTAGCTCCTTGGTAACCAAGGGAAACCAGCCATGCTGTGGGAGGGAGGGAGGGAGGTGCCGAAGTTTCTGGACCTGCAGGAGGGACTGCAATCAGCAGGAGCTGGGATGGGGGTCAACCTTTCTGAGACGACTGCGGCCTGGAGCTCAGGACTGCTCTCCTCCACCGCCTGCCCGATGCCCCACTTTCCCCTTCCTCCTTCTCGCGGTGCCCCACCCCCACCCCCGCACCCCCTTACTCGCAGACCGTGACTGTAGCGGAGAGGGCAAGGGTCAGGCTTCAAATGGGTGGGGAGCTTCCTGCGGGTACAGACCCGCCCGGAGTCAAGCCAACCTCAGCTGGGTGGGAGTGGGGGTTGGCTTGAGAGTTCAGCCCCATAAGGGAGACCCGGGGTTGAGCGTCCTCTCTTCTGGGGCTCACCTCACCCACTCTCGGTGCCCGGGTGCTCGCTTCCCTGCAGGCCCCCCGCGCGGCCGGCGCCGGTCGTTAGGGACGCCCCGCGTCGCCAGGGGGCGGGTCCGAGGGCTGGTGCGCATGTGCGCGAGAACACCCTCCTGCGCGCCGAGTCTCGGCGGTGCACAGTGGGTAGTGGGCGCTCTGGCCGTGGGGCGTGCTCTGTGGACCTGGGGGACATGTTTAGGAATAGGTGGGCTTTTCTTGGGGGGAAGATGAGGCGTGCGGGCCGGGGCGGGGCTCCTGAACCGTAGTACTGTTCCTTCTTGGTACCTTTTGTGTGGAAATAGGGGTGCGGGGTGGCGAGTGGAAAGACAGTTCGGGAAACGCATCAGCGGTCTCTTCTGGAAGATGTGGAGGTGGAAGGGCGCCAGCAGGGGTTACTGGAAGGCACCAGACAGTAAGGTTCCAGGTCTCCACAGCGCTCCTTCACGCAGCCCTAAACTTTATATCGCCACCCCGCCCCCTCTCCCCGCCCCCCCAGCCCTGGGTGACAGGATGTGGTGCTTCTGATGGGCAGGAATGACCAACTTCAGGGGACTGGCTAGTAAGAAAAACTGTCCTTCAGGAGGGGAGAGGCAACCAGGACGGTGGGAAGTTTCACACGGAGGTGGCTTAGCTTTGACTTTCAGGTGTCGCGATTCCTAGTGTGTTACCATGGGTAAGTTAACATCTTAGAAGCTCAGTTAATCCATCATAAAACCGTGCCATGACTCCCTCACCCTGATGTGCACGCGTAGACAGCCGGGCCTTCAGTGAGCACCGCCGAAGGGTGGCTACGAGATGCGGAGGTAAAGCTTTGCCACTCCGCAGGGCTGAAAGCGGTCAGGGCTCAGCGGAATCCCGGAATCCCGGGCAGGAACCGGTCCTTTGCAAGCCCTCTCACCAGGGCCGCAATTAGAATGAGAGATCATGCAGGAAGCAGCGCTCTGCGCTAATAATTTTAACTAAATGGCCCTAGAACTCAGTCACCAGGGAGCCTTTGACTTGAAGATGGGCCCCCTGAGGTCCTTTCCTTCATCCAGCAGCAGAGATTTGGTAACAGAGGTAGAACTCTGGCTTGGCCCTGAGTGGATTCATTCTGTTAGGGAAGCAGGGCTTCCTCCTGCTCTGAGCGACCGGTTCTCAGCTTCAGCTCAGGCTCAGGGGCAGGTGCTCTGGCCCCTTCTCTCTACAGACCCCATCACTTGCCACTCTCCCAGCTCATGGTGCCTGCTCAGCTCCCCCTCAGGGCCCCTGAACTGGCTGAAGTCCTCAGCCTGGAGCGCTCTTCCCTCAGAGACCCTCGTGGCTCATACCCTCCCCTCAGATGCCACCTCCGGGGGAAACAGCAGTCACCCCCACCCTCCTGATCCCTGTCCCGCTTTCTCTGCAGACCTCATCACTGCCTTACATCCTCTTCCTTCTCTTTATCGTGTTATCTCGCTACTAGACGGAAGCTCTGCAAGTGCAGGAAGTTGTCCCTTTGGCTCTCACCACATTCTTAGCAACTGACCAGGGCCTGCTGCGCATTTTCTCAACAAATCACCAGGGCCTTCGCTAAAATGTGAAGTCACTGTTAATGACACAAGTGACACCAGAGAGGGTGTGCCCTGCTGTAATGACTTTCATAAGACAGTTCTGGATCTTGGTGGCCAGCGAGGCCTTTGTGGGTGCCCAGGCTGGCATGGAAAACCTGTTGAACACCCGTGGCGATGAGGATGGTTCTGATTTGGATGATGGGTGACTGTTCGATCCAGTGTGAGGGATCAGCCGGGTGATAGAGCACTCATACCAGGTTGCTGGGAGGGGAAAGCTGTTCTTTTTTAAGCAAAAGAACTTCTGGAACTTCCTGGCTGCAGTGAAATACTTGTTGATGAGCAATCACAGCCAAGACAGTCCATGGCTTCACATTCATCCAGTGGGGGTGTGTCTCTGAGCCCACTTCTGCCTTCCAGAACCCCAACTCCTTGTGTCCTCACGGGGCCTGGCCCGAGGCAGCCCCCTAGGGCTCAGCTGCTTGGCCTCCAGTCTTTAGTCCTTTGCTTCAGCCTCCCGGGAGATTCTGCTGGCTCCTTCAAGGGTTCCTGGCACTGGCCCGTCGGCAGTCTGTCCAGTCGGCAGTCTGTCCAGGCTATGTGAGTCCCTGGCGAGCCCGGCTCAGAGCTGGTTGAGGGCGTAGGCTCGGGCTGTCCTGAGGGCAGTTTCCAGGTCAGCCGTCGTTCCGGTGCCCTGAGCCACCACTTGAGAGCCCCAGGCCTTGCCCCCCATGTGGCTGCATACCGCCAGTGCCCAGGCCTCTGCTGTGAAGGCTGGTGTGGTACCCTGGGAACCAAGAGAGAAGGGGCAGTGATGCAGAGCAGCCCTCCCCACCAGCGCTCACTCCATCTACCCCTTGAGAGTGGCATCACAGTGATTAGTCGGGAGACAGGAGAGCACGCGGCTGGGAAAGTGTGTGGAGGTTACTGAATGTCTGCTACTTGTTTGCAAGGGATGTGTGGCCTGGATGGTCATAATTAGGGACCCCCACGGTGCCTTCTCTGGTGGGGGGCTGTGGTTAGGGAGGAGACGGCCCTGTCCCCGTCCTGGGGTGTCCTCCTAGATCACCTCTACCCAGCCTTGGAGGAGTCAAAGGTGTGCAACTGGAGAGCTGGACCAGGATGGGTGGGTGGGGCTGCTCTCCTCCTTCCCTCACCTGGGCCACCTGACAGGCACACAGCACGTGCCCCAGCGGCTGGGGGCTGAGCAGTAGCACAGACGTGCGAGGCGCCCGCTCACACAGCTGCCGTACCACCTTCACCAGCACCTGGGCAGGGAAGGGCAGACAGTGAGCCCACAGCTCTCTGGACTCCCAGCTACCTCCCAGCCAGGACCTTCCCCTCCCCAGACCGTGGGGCCACCCCCAGCCCCCACACTCACGGAGAGGGACTCAGTGGAGACTGTGTCCACAATCAGGGGCCCCTCCGAATGCCGCCGCAGCAGCTCCCGGGTTTTCTGTGCAGCCTGCAGGGCAGGAAGGACGGCACGGGGATCAGGGTGGAAGGCAGCCGGGCCCCACTTCCGAACCGAGCCCCCGTCCAGAAATCCCCTCCGCCAGCAAAGGTCTTTGGCTTGGAGGAGAGGTGCCAGGGGCTCTGCCTCAAATGGCCTGTGTCCTTCCTCTCGTCCCTCACCTCGTCCCTTTCACCACAGCTCCAGGCCCCTACAAATAGGCCACTGAAGGTGAAGGACTAAGGCTGGAGCACAGATGGACGAAAGGGGGCGGGAGGAAGGCAGATCCACGGTCAAGTGGCACTGGGGGATGAAAGGCGTAATCAAGTCAATCGGCTTCCTAGAGGGCGAGTCTGAGCCAGACTTGGGAGTTGAAGGACAGACACGGTTTGGCAGAGAAAGAAGTGGGGGAAATGGCCTGGTGATGGCACCCAGCTGGCAGGAGAGAGAGGAGCTGCAC
This sequence comes from Panthera onca, assembly GCF_046562875.1. Classification (NCBI taxonomy): domain Eukaryota; kingdom Metazoa; phylum Chordata; class Mammalia; order Carnivora; family Felidae; genus Panthera; species Panthera onca. The sequence continues at coordinate 42,061,644 of NC_138343.1, forward strand.
CCCACCCCCTGCGTCAGGCGCCGTGCCAGGTCGCGAAGCTTCTCCGTGTGCATGCTGGAGTGCCTCTGCCCCTCGCCAAGTGTGCCGGGTACCTGCCCCCACGGGTACAGCCGAACCTCCTCTCACCTGCCCCGTTTCTAGCTTCCGGATGGCAGTGTTGGCACGTCGCTGCAGCACCTTCAGCGCGGCCTGCAGCTCCCGCCGCTGCCACTGGGGCATCACCGCAGTGTCCACAGCCTAAGGCCACAAACAGTACATCAGCCGCGCCCCTCCCAGTCTCAGAGCCAGGAGCCAGCAGTGCAAGGGAAGAGATCACACCCACCACATCCCACCCTGCAGACAAATAACAAATATCTAGGCCAGCAGGAGTCCCAGAGGAATTGGGGGAGAGACTGAGGCATGGGGAAGAGGGCCAGGAGAGAGTGGGGAACAGCTCCGCAGCAGCAGTGACCCTCACATCAGTGAGTCGTCCCATGTCCTTGGATAGTCGCTGAGCCTCCACCACATCCTGGCTGCCCCGACTCAGCCGTTCTGCCGCGGCTCCTACCTCCTGGGCCAGAGCCTGGCCCACCTCTCGGGCCTGCCAGGAGGGAACGGGATGCTCAGGGCTGCTCGGCTTGCTGTCACCTCCCCAGGACAGGGGGGCTCTCGACCCACTGCTAGTCAGGGCCAAGACAGAAATACTGAACAATCAGGCCCAGTCGAGGCACCAAATAATCACAACAGATGCCAGCTGTTGGCAGCGCACATGTACAAACACTGGTTCTGCTGCTGGGCATCCCCCGGCCTGAGAGTTTCGGCCGTGTGTGCTCCCTCCACCCCCCCCCCCCCACCACCCCCCGTCCAAATCCGGTGGCCTCCTGGACCCTGCCGGCATGCCAACCTGCTGGGCCTGCTCCCCGGTGACGGCCAGCAGGCGGGTGGTGCCCCTGGAGAGCTGGCGCTCCCCAACGATGACCAGGTCCCCTACAGCCCCTGTGCGCAGCAGGTGCCTGTGGGCAGAGGGAGGGAGAAGGAAGTCAAGGGGCATGGTGGGACGGAAAGGAGCAACCTAAGCTCCAACCCGGGGGCTGGTGGCTCCAAAGACCAAAGAAGGGTGAGGATCTCGGACCCCGGGTTGGGGCAGGCCGAAAGGAGTGACTCACGTCCCACAGCACAGCTCCACAGAGGTCTGCAGCGCAGCCTGGGAGGCGAGGTCCAGCGCCTCGGCCACGGGCACCCCCACTGACACCACCCGCACAGGGTCTGGGTATACCTGAGGAGAGGGGATCAGTCTGTTCACCAGCCCGTGAGGGGCAGGCAGTCTCACCAAGGGGCCTCCCCAACTCACCTCATCCAGAAAGCGCAGGCCAGGGACGTGGGTGGTGCGTGCCAGGGCCACCTCCTCCATGTACACGGCCTCATCCTGCCCCACGGCTGCCTGCACCGTGCCCTCCACTGCCCGGAGCTGCTCTGGGGTCAGTGGAGCCTGGTGGGGTAGGGGGAAATGGATAGACCGACAGGCAGTCAGCTGCGTGCCTGTAACCAAAGCAGTAAGAAGCAGTCCGTGTTCACTGATTCTCCTCAGGTTCTCAGACAGTGGCTAGCACCGAGCAGGCGCTCAATCAACCTTTGTGGAGTAGACAGTTCTTTTCCTTAGAAAGCTGTTGGGAATTGCAGGCCTCTCATCAGGCACTAAAAATTGATGTAACAGAAAATGCTGTTCTGTACCGAGGGAGCTCACCACAAGGGCCAGCCTAATGGAAGAGAAACACAGGATGGGGTAGACGCAGGTGCAAGGACAGAGCTAGATGTGCGAGGAAGGAAGGGTGACAGAGAAGGGAGGGCAGCTCTGCTTGAGCAAGAATGTCTTGGGTGACAGCGGGAACAAGGAAGCTGGGTGGCCGGAGGCTTCAGAGGCTATCTAACCTGACCCCTCGCTGGTGCAGGATGCCGAGATGAAGACGTCCCTCACGGCCTCACAGTGACTGAGTGACAGGGAGCCTAGGTCCTTGGACTGGCCAAACTCCCCCTCCCACCGCCCTCCTCCCCCCCCAAGCCACCAAACTACCTCTTTTTAAGCCTTTCTGTCTTCCTCACCTGGGTGGCCACATCAAAGCGCAGCCGCTCAGGGTTGAGATGGGAACCTTGCTGCTCCGTGCCGGGGCCCAGGGTCTGCCGGAGTGCCCAGTTCAACAGGTGGGTGGCCGTGTGCTTCTCCATGCAGCCTAGACGCCAGGCCTGAAACACTTTTGTCACCCAGAATCCTGGGGGGTAGGGAGAGTCAAGAGGCTGCAGGATATTCTAAATATCAGGGCTTGGGGCCTTACCTCATCTACATGTAGCTGCACCTGGTCCCCAACCTTCAGGCCCTCAGGGGCCACAGCCTCGTGCAGGATGAAGCCTCCACAGACCTGGGCCCGGGGCACTGGGAACAGTACATCCTGGGGAAGGGCAGGGGCCAAGGCACTGATACAACTGCTTGTAGCTTTTCCCTCCCCTTGGCTCCCTTCCCAGGTCGGGTCTGCCTTCTGCAGAAATTAACTTGTCTGTGTGTGTGTGTGTGTGTGTGTGTGTGTGTGTGTGTCTGTGTATGGGGGCTCACCTCCTGCCCCACCCGCACCAGGTAGCCTCGGTCTGAAGCCTGACCCCCCTGTTCAGCGTAGAAGTTGGTTTTGTCCAAGAGAAGGCCACAACGCTGGCCTTTCCCCACAGAGGCCACAGCTGTCCCGTCCTCTGTATACAGCTGGAGCACCTGCGCCTCGCAGGTGCCAAACTCTGCCAGGAAGAAGAATGGTTATCAGTGCTGGGCAGGGGTGTGGGCCCTGGGCCGTTGGTCTGTACCTTACTTGAAGCCAATGGGCATGTAGCTGGTGGAGGGGCACTTTCAGGGGCCACAGCGACCCCTGGTGGCTATAACCCCCTCGCCGCCCTCCCCACCCCCCCCACCCCCGCCCCCCATGAAACGTATAGGGCTGGTAGCAACCCTCACAGATGTCCCTCTGTCCCTCCCAGAAACCGCCAGGGACGCTTGTTGGCCACCAGCCTCAGTCCAGCCTCTCACCATAACCCCCGCTGGGTCGAAGAGAGTAGCTGTACTTGGGACTGTCGTCAGTTGGGGGCACCCCTCGGCGCTGCAGCTCCCCCAGTGCGTGGACATTCAGCTGCAGTCCCCGCTCCTGAGCTGGCTCGGCCTGCCGTGACCGGTGCTGCAGGACGGGCGCATGCATAGGGAAGGGGTACACGGACAGTGCAGTGGGACCTGAGCCTCCACAGAGCCCTGCCCCTGCCACACAGCTGTGTGGACTCTGCAGCCCCTCTGGAATAAGCCCTCGGGGCTTGGCTGGCTGCTAGAGACCCTGGGCTGGCTGGTGAACCACCTGTCATGCAGGGTCTCAGCCACCGCTCCCCTCTCTAGGATGCTGTGCTGGCCTCTCCCCATTCCTGGTTCTGTTCAGTCCACTGTATTAGAGTTCTCCTCTACAGGCTGTGGGTGGGGCCTGAGGTGAGGGGACAGACCCCGTCTCCTGTTTCCCTCAATAGCTGCAGCTCCTCCCCCAGGAACTCAGGGCTGGGAAAGGGACTGTCCCAACAGAAGCCTGGGCAGGGGTGCCCCAGCGTGTACCTGGGCCTCCTCCTGGGCCAGCCGCGCCAGCCCAGCAGAGTCCAGCTGCACCCCCTTCTCCTCCAGCATCAGCTCTACCAGGTCCAGGGGGAGCCCCAGGTTCCCAGACAGCGATAAGGACCAGGCCACTTCAGCTTTGAAGAAGGAAGACAAAGGGTGTTCAGAGGGGAGGGCAGGATGGACTGAAGGGGAAGAAGTGAGGGAGAAATAAGGGCCAGGGCTTTTCCGACCACACAACAGCCACCAGGTACCAAGCACAAGTGTCCTCTCCCTACACCCGGTAGGTCCAGGAGAGGGGTCAGGCTTTAGGCTCAAAGGCCAGAGCCGAGGGCAGCCCAGGAGACTCCCTTGTCATCTGTCATCAGAGGAGAAGGGAAGCTCATTCTCGGGATGAAGCCGGCCTTGGAAAGCAGAGACTGGTGGCAGGGCCAGCTGGACAGAGGGGAAGTGGGGAGAAGGAGGGTGGTGTCCCGCCACAGAGAGATGTGGGTGTCGGAGACAGTGCAGGGAGAGGGACATGGGGAGGAGGGTCTGCATGCTAGGCACACGCCTGCCTCAGAGCTCTGTCCTCTTCCTGCCTTGGTTCACCTGAGTGAGCCCCTCACACCTTGGCCAGGCCGCTCACTCACCAGGGAACAAATCAGAAGGCCCCAGGCGCCTCAGGGTCTGATCAATGATGTGCCGACCCCGCTGCAGGGAGGCCAGGAAGGCTGCCTCGTCCTCTGACACCAGGTTGACTATCTGAACAGGGGGCAGGGCGGGACTGGAGCTGGGCCTTCTGGAAGGGAGAGCTGCTCTCCACCCCTCTCTTGTCGGCCCCTCCCTCCCCATCCAAAGCCAGTACCTGGGCTGAGTGCTTCCGCAGTTCTGGATAAGCATCTCCCTGGGGGAGGCAGAGGGTTGAGAAGGTGTGAAAGGCAACCTCCCCACCCTGGACCTCCCTGAGGACACCTGCCTTGGAAGCTCAGCTCCGGCTGATGGATGGCAGACTCAAACAGGGAATACGGACAGAAGGGGGTCCCAAACTCAGAGGCTCAGAAGCCAGGGCAGGGAGGCCTCCTGAGGGCTCCCTGCTTTTTGGATTCAGTCTTAGCTTTCTCAGCCTGACAAGACCTGGGGCTGGCCATTTAGGGTAGGGAGCCTAGGCTGAGGGCACCGTCTAGGCTCAGTGGCAAGCTTCTTGAGCACCCGGGGAAGCCCAGAAGAATAAGTTCTGCCCTCACCAGCGTCTCCACCACTACAGGCACCAGGCTGCCTAGGAAGCCAGGTGGTGCCCGCAACACCTCTGTAGAGAACCGCACAGCTCGACGAAGGATCCGACGAAGCACCAACCTAGAGGGGTTCAGAAGCCAGATGAGAACCGCCTGCAACCCTTGGTCAGCAGTATGGAGAGTGGGGAGGACGAGGTTCAGAGCGGGTGCTCTCATCTCAGAGCCCTCTCCCTCCCCCTACTCCTCCAGACCCACCTCTCCCCTGAAACACCCCCCACCCCCTGCCCTCGCAGCCCCTGCCTCTCTGTGTAGCCCCTGCCAGACTCACGGGGCACCCGACATTCCGGGGCAGACACCGTCGGCGATGCAGACGCTGAGTGTGCGGATGTGATCAGCCACAACGCGGTATGCCATGTCTGTGCGCCCCTCGTCTGCTGCTCCTACCCGACCCAAGTAAGGGGGCACCCCGCAACCCTGGAGAGCGAGAGACAAGGAGACATGGCTGCTGGTCCTGCCTGATGTGGTCCGGGTGGGGTGCCCTTCATCATCTCTAGAGCATCTGCCTTCACCCCTAAAGCTGATCACATCTGGAATGACCTGGTCGGAGAAGCTTCAAACATAAAAGGGAGTCAGTCCCTGCCCTCCCAGGGCCACATTCAGCACTCACAACAATCGCAGCTGTGATCATTTACTGAATTTCTACCATCAGAACGGGGAGGGTGCTTGAACGAAGCGTTGCCTAATATCCAAAACATCCTGCTCTGGGAGGTATTACTAGTCTCGCTTTAAAGAGGAAACTGAGGCTCTGAGGAGCTAAGTGGCACGAGGCCACACAACGCATCAGGAGCAGATCTGAGATTTGCACCGGCCTGCCTCCACTGCCCACACCCACTTCTCCAGCCTTTATGGGGGGCAGGGAGGGAGGTGTAAGCTACGCCTATGTGTAAGTGCTCCAAAGCAGATGGCTGATTCATCCAGCTCTAAACCTGTCTCTTCCCTAAGCTTCCTCCTCTCAATTAACAGTCCTGCCATTCACCACACTGCTCAAGTCAAAAACTAGAGAGCAAGCCTTGGTTTTTATTTCCCTTCCTCATCCAGTCTGTCACTGGGGACTTTTGCTCCTGTCCTGCCTTTGTGAGATCATTTTTTCAAATCAATTACTTTTCTCCACTTCCACAGCTACCAGCCTCAACCATGCCCTCCTGTCTCCTCCCTTTACTACGAAACAGCCTCCCAATTGGCTTCTTAGCTTCTCCTAGGTCTCCCTCCAGCTCATCCTTCACGCAGCAACAAGAGGGGCCTTTAAAAGTGTCAATCAGATCATGCCCCTCCCCCACGCAGAACCCTTTTCACTACACTTAGCATAATAAGAGCCCCACTTTGGACTTCAAGGGCCCAGAAGGTTGGACTTCTGCCTTCCTTTCTATGGTAGATTGTTTGCAAAAATGGCCACAATCCTTCCCTCTTCAGTGTGCTTGCCACGTTACAACGAGACCACAGCTGCTTACCATCCAAGGATAGAATCTATTTCTCTATCCCTTGAACCTAGGCTAGCCTTGCGACTTGCTTTGGCCAACAGAATGAGGTGGAAAGGACACTGTCCTGAGCCTAAGCCTCAAGAGACCTGGCGTGCTTCTGTTCTCCTTCTTGGAACCTTGCTGCCTTGGGATGGGAACAACCCTAAGCTAGCCTGCTGCTTGACAGACACACAGCCTGGTCACCCCCGTTGCCCCAAACAGCCAGCCAGCCAGTCCTCGAACTACAGCTGCCTAGCAGCTACCTATAGGTGTATGAATGAACTCACAGAAGACCAAAAGGTTGACCCAACAGAGCCCAGCCACCATGGCTAGCTCACAGACTCATATGCTAAATAAATGGTTGTTATTGTAAACTACAAAGTATTAGGTGCTTTGTTACACAACAAAAGCGCAGTCACACATTCTCCAGCTACATCCCAGGTGATTCTACTCTGGCTAGCTCTAGGCCACCTTTGGGTTCCTTTCCTGCCTCAGGGCCTTGGTACCGGCCATCCCCTCGGCCTGGAATGAGCTTCTTGTGGCTGGCTCCTCCTGTTTCAGGTTCCAGCTCAGAGATCACCTCCTTGGTGAGCCTTCCCCAAACACTTCATCTAAGATTCCTCTCCACCGTCCCCCCCTACCCCCACCACAGTTACTATCATCCATGTTTACTGCCTGGTCACAATCTGCAATCTGGTTCAAGTCTGCCATCTTGTTCTTTAATACACTTACTTATTTACCTCTTAGGCTACAACGTAATCTCCTCTACTAAGCACAAAGGACTACACACAAAGTAGGCACTAAACACCTATTTTTTGAAGATGCGAAGGAAGCAAGGATTTGGGAGCAATATCAGGTAATAAATAGAAATCCCAGCCTCTTGTTTGACCCTGCTATCCTTGGCTGGGCAAGGTTTCCACATGCAGGAGTATTCGGAGTTCTCAACAAAGCGCCAGCTTCTGGAAGGGAAGAGGCCGGCTCACCTGCTGAATGGCGTCAAGCAGCGGGGAGAAGAGATCAGTGTCGTAAGTGGAGCGTGTGCCTTGCAGCACGGCCACCAGCCTTTCCAGGCCCATTCCCGTGTCCACGTGCCGCTGGGGCAGGGGCTGCAGGCTTCCATCTGCCTCTCTGGCCAGGGAAGGTGTGCAAGGTGAGGCCCCACATGGGATTACTGGGGTGAGGCAGATGCCCAAGTGCAGCGGAGGAACGAGGAGGGGCTGACAGTGGGAGGAACCAGAAGGCGGTATCCACCCCTCTCCCACAAAGGCAGACAGTGATGGCCTTGGGTCCTGTACTTTCTCATAAAGGGTGATCTCCACCCTCACCCCTGCTTGGGCCCTTGCCTGGACCCACACATCCCCTTTCTGGGATAGAATGCTTTGCCCTGAGAAAGAGACATGTCAAGGCTGGGAGAAAATCTTAGAGACCACCAGGCTCTGTGCCATCCAGTGATGAGAGAACAGAAGCCGGCGGACAGCAGTGACTAGTTGAAAGTGTCACGAGCAAAGACTAGGGTTAAATCAGTTATTACCTGAAAAGTGCTTAGAAATGTACCTGGCACACAGTAAACACCATTTAGGTGTTTTTTTTTTTTTTTATAAGAAATGGATCAAAGTCTCCTGAATGCCACCTTGCCCACTTCTGGCCAGGGATTTTCCTTCTGCTTCAGCACCCCATTACCTGTTGTGTTGAATGAAGACCAGATTCCACAGCTCCACCAGCTGGGGGGCTCCCCCTCTCCCAGCCAGGTCATAGTGGATCTCCGTGCAGGGCCCACAGGGGCCAGTGTTCCCCATTTCCCAGAAGTTCTCTTGTGGTCCAAAGGAAAGCACATGACTGGCACACACCCTGACAAGAAAGCCAGGCGGGTGGTAGGGAGACAGACAAACCTGGAAGCCAGAACCCTCTCTGCCATGAGAGCCTCTCCACCAAGCTCAGCAAGAGGAGAAACAGGGCTGACCCCAATCTGTTTCTGGGACCAGATGCTAAGACTCTGATGACTGATGCTGGTTCTCTCCATTTGCCAGTCCTCTTGCCCTCTGGAAGTGGACACAAGGGGCAGAGGCAGACTTACCCTAAGCTGAGCCAGATGTCCCTGCTCTCCAGGTCTGGGTCCAGCCCTGCCTTGGGGTCACCACCGAAGTAGGAGACCCAGAGCCTGTCTTTAGGGATCCCGTAGACCTGAGTCAGCAGTTCCCAGGCCATGCGGCAAGCCTCCTCCTGCAGGGGAAACCCACATGGGGTGGGAGGAGGAGAATGGTGAGAAGAGGGCCCCGCTGAAGCACCAATCAAGCCACATGAGTTCAGCCCTCAGCTTAACACAAAATTCCACTGCCCTCCTTGTTTCCAGAACAAACCATGACCATTTCTGCTTGAGTTTTTTTCCTGTCCAGAAAACTTCACCCCTCCTTTAGATCCTTTCCTTCAAGTGCCACTCTCTCCATGAAGTTGTCTTTCCACCCTAACCTGGGATGATTTCTAACTCCTGCATTTTAGTATCTGTCTGACCATTTATTCATTCAACAATTACCAACCAGCCATTAGGCAGGAGGCACAGTCCTGGCCCTCACGCTTACAATCCAATTAGGGAAGTGAGACGCAGTCTCATCATACTTGTTCATCTAGCACTTTGCCTTCCTGTGTAGTATGAGCCCTGTCCAAGCAGGGCTTAGGAGTAGAGACAGGACTCCTCTTGAGCCCCTTCTTGGTTGACCACTGACCTTTTTTCTAACTCTAGGGCTTCCTGGAGACTCACCTTAAAATATTCACCCCCAAAAGCCCAATTGCCAAGCATCTCAAAGAAGGTGTGATGGGAAAGATCTCGGCCCACATCCTCCAGGTCGTTGTGGCGTCCTCCAGCCCTCACACATTTCTGGCTGTTGGCCACACGTCGGAAGCCTGCCATTTCGCTTCGTGGATCCACGGTGCCCAGGAAGATTGGCTTGAACTGGAAACACACGAAGGTCCCAGTTCTCACTCCCTCCGTAGACGGGAGAAGTGGGGAGTGGGGTGTTCAGAGTGAAGGCTGACTGTGCCCCCGAGAGTGCGGTGTGGTCTTGGCTAAGGGGCAATCTGGAAGCCTGGAGGCACCCATCTCTGATGTGTGTGGGGCAGACAAGAGGTAAATAAGTCAGGAAACAGAGATACTCTGCTAGTAAATTAGGCAATGTAAAAGAAGGAGGACTATGTTGGTGGCGGGAAACAGGGCACTGAATGGCTTCATCCTTCATGTCAGCTTCTTTAAATCCACCCAATAACTTCAGTATAAAACCAAGACCACAGGACACTGGGCATGCCTCACAAACTCAGCATTTAATAGCCTCTACGTTTGGGGTGCTTGGGTGGCTCAGTCGGCTAAGCTTCTGACTCTTGATTTTAGCTCAGGTCATGATCTCACGGTTTGTGAGTTCAAGCCCTGCATCAGCCTCTGCACTGACAGCATGGAGCCTGCTTGGGATTCTTTTTTTTTTTTTTTTTTTTAATTTTTTTTTTAATGTTTATTTATTTTTGAGACAGAGAGAGACACAGCATGAGCAGGGAAGGGGCAGAGAGAGAGGGAGACACAGAATGTGAAGCAGGCTCCAGGCTCTGAGCTGTCAGCACAGAGCCCGACGCGGGGCTGCGAGATCATGACCTGAGCCGAAGTCCACATAACCGACTGAGCCACCCAGGCGCCCCAAGCCTGCTTGGGATTCTGTCTCCCTCTCTCTCTGCCCCTCCCCACTTGCTCTATCTCTCTCAAAATAAAAATAAACTTAAAAAAAAAGTCTCTACGGTTAACCGATTCCCCCCTCCTTGCTCATTTTACAGGTGAAGACAAATCTAGAGAGGGTAAGTGGTGCTCAAAGTCAAAAGCTTAGAGAATACAGTCTAGCACATAAAATGTGCTCAACAAACGTTTATTTAACGAATTAGTTACCTTTATTTACAACATGAATAAATGAAGCCAGACTTCCCCCACCAGTCTGCCCCCAGAGAACTCCACACTCTCCATTCTTGGACCTAAAACTAAATCCCAACCCAAGCTCCGAGGTCGGGCCCTCCCCAAGCCCTAACTTGTGCCCCCAACGATTTAGCCTAACAACAAACGGCCCTTTCCTCCAAAGCCAAGAGCTCCGCCCCTCGCTTCTTTTGCCCAATCCCGCAGCGCCTTTCTCCCCGGAAAAAAAATTACAAACTCCGCCCCCGCTCGGGGTGGCTCAGCCCTCACCTGGTTCATGCCCGCATTGACGAAAAGCAAACTGGGGTCGCCGCGGGGCCGCACGGAGGCGGACGGCACCAGTCGGTGGCCGTGGCGGTCCCGAAAGAAGCTCAGGAAGGCGTCCCGAACGGCCGTGGCCGAGGCTGGAGGGGGCTCGGATGAGAACGGCCGACGGCTGAGGCCACCCCACAGAGGCGACCTTCGAAAGGCCCGCCGCAGTCGCCGAGCTGCAGCTGCCATCGACGCCGCCATCTTAACTCGGGGCAGTAACTTCACGGGGTCAAGGGACGCCGCGGGGATAGAAGGTGGCATGGAAAGGAAGCCGCGCTCTTTGTACAGCGGCCCCTGGCGGTAGGAGGACTCAAGGCAGCCTCTGCCGCCCGGGTAGAAGTGATTGGGAAGGGGACGTCAGCAGTAGGCCTAGCTCCACAGCTGCCTGGCACATAGTAGGCCCTTAATTCATTCGTCATTAAACAAATATTCATTTAGAAGCTACTAGTGCCAGGCATTGTTTTAGGCTCTTAAGGATATATTAGTCACAACAAAATCCTTTAATAAAAATCCGTGCTCTCCAGAAATCTATATCATAGTAGTAATTGTCATGTTAATTAATGAATTTTGCAAGGTTACAACTGGAGTTGCAGTGAACAGGCTTGGATTCAACGTGTGTGTGTGTTTCCGGTATGAGGGAAGAAGGCAGAGTGCCAAGGGAAGTAGTATCAGCATCCATTCAAGAAGCATTCAATAAACATATTGAATATTAACTATGTGCCAGGCACTGTTCTAGGCACTTGCTAATGCCCTTTGCCCTTGGCATTAGAAATGACTGTTTTGTTCTTAGGGATTGAAGCAGCCCCCTTGGAACAGGAGCAAATAGCATCTGCTTCCTTATTAATTGCTAAATAACATTTGGTCTTTTAATTTGCCTGGGGATTAGAGGGAATCCAGGTTGTCAGGGCAGGATGAAGCTGTTGACCAATAGCTGCAGAGATTTCTCTCTCTCTAAGTTTCCCAAAGCCCTAGGGTTTTGTGTGCTTTGCATTAGGGTAAGAGAGGTACCTGTTCCACCTCCCGCTTCTGTCTTTTTCTCCATGGTGACAGCTGTGACCATGATGCCAACACAGGCCCTTGTGGGTACGGCCAGGGCCCTCATGGGGCTTCTCATGATAACCTCTGCTCTTCGCCTGGGAAATTAAACAGGTGAAGAAGAGAACTCATGACGGTTAAAGCGGAGCAGCAGAGCTGAAATCAGTGTGGCCACCTAGTAGGCCTCAGCCATCCACATGGGCTCTTTTGGTCATTCTTTATGAGTTATGTTATTTAGGGACTTTTGAAAAATGGTTTCCTTGGGAAACGTGTAGTCTTTTTGGACTCGAGTTTCCAGAGCAATGGTGAATTCTCAACTTTGTATTCTGACAGAGTGTAGCATCTATCTCATGATCCTCTGTTTCTCCCCTTGCCCACGTAAATTAAAAGTGTTGTTTTGAAAGTGTGTTTTGCCTGTTTTGGTTTTTCCAGCGTTTTTGGAACAGGAACCCAAAGCCAGATGGGGATTTCTGTGAGATTGATGATCTTGAGACAAGACTGTGAAATTCTTCCCCAAACTGAGATGGGAGTGTTTTGCTAGAGAAATCTAGCTGGGGCCTCTAACCAGTACTGACGTCAACAACTTTCTTTCACTTTCAGATTTTTCTCAGAAAGTTTTTGTATTATAGTAGGAACTCCATGTTTTTAGACTAATGTGGATCTAGTGTGGAGCCATGGATTATGTTTTTCAAACAGCTTTATTGAAATATAATGCATATACCCTACAGTTCACCCATTTAAAGTGTACAAGTCAGTGGCTTTCAGTACATTCACAGAATCATCGTCTGTGAATCATAATTACTTTCAGAACATTTTCATCACCTCCAAAAGAAACCTCATGCCCTTTAGCTGTTAACCACCCCCATCAGCGGTAGGCAACTACTAATCTGTTTTCTGTAGATTTGCCTATTCTGAACATTTCGTGTAAATGGAATCACACAATACATGATCTTTTGTAACTTCACTTAGCATAATGTTGACAAGGTTCATCTATGTTCTAGCGTGTATCATGGACTTTTAGAAATGCATTTTTTTGAGTTGTTTTCTGTTGGAGGAAGGGTTTTTCCTCCATCTTGCTGTTTTGTCCCTGCCATTAAAAAATGGTCATTTTCTTTTGTTTAAGTGTGGTATTCTCTGGTAAATCAGTCTCTTCCCCCCAACCCCCCCGTGAAGCAAAGTGGTTCTTTTAGGATTGTGATGTGTCTGTTCTGATTTGCCACTGTCCTCTGATGAGGAAGTGAAACTTAAGGTCTGCAGTTTCCCAAGACAGATATATCTGGGGAGAACTCACCAGACTGAGAAGTTACTGACCTGGGAACTTCTCTCAGGAGTACTCATCATCCATCTTAGTATTTGTAAGAATTTCATTTTGGGGTTTAAAATGCAAACTGAGGGGTGCCTGGGTGGCTCAGTCGATCAAGTGTATGACTTTGGTTCAAGTCATGATCTCACGGCTTGTGGGTTCGAACCCCGCGTCAGGCTCTGTGCTGACAGCTCAGAGCCTGGAGCCTGCTTTGGATTCTGTGTCTCCCTCGCTCTCTGCCCTTCCCCGGCTCACGCTCTGTCTCTCGAAAATAAATAAACATTAACAAGTTTAACAATAAATAAGTCAATAAATAAAAAATAAAATGTAAACTGAGTCTGTTTACTAGGAGCTGTTCAGCTGGGTTTGGGTGTCGCCTTCCCTGGGTTTGGGATTGCCCTTGTGTTGTTTGACTTACTTATCTTGGCAGGCCCAAGGCACCCATTCTTTGAGCGTTCTCTTTTCACCTTATTCATGAGAAGCAACGCCTGCCCTTACTCTGGGAATGGAAATTGTTCCTCCTGATTTCCCCCTTGGCTTTGAGAGCAGGAACCTGAGGTCAGTGATGCATTCTGTCCTGGACTGATGGTCAGAGGAGACACAAGGGAATTTTTACCCTTACTGAGCATAGGGAAGTCAGCTTTGGGAACTTCTTCATCATAAAAGCCATCTTTTAGTGTCGAGGTTAAAAGTTCAACCTGTAAGAGGTATTCCCAGTTTGATGTATTTGTTTACGGCTTTGCCCTGTCTGGATTGTGAAAGCAACGCTTGTCAAATGTCTATATGCATAGGGATTTACCGGGATCTTGTTAAAACTGCAGACACTGACTCAGTAGGTCTGGGTAAGCTCGCAATTCTGTATTTCTAGCAGGCTCCTAGGTGATGCTGTTGCTGCCCCTTGCCTACCAGACCGTACTTTGAGCGACAAGAGTGTGGGAGAGGACTTGTGGGAAGAGTTGGGACACAGACTTTTGCTTGGGGCGGGGTCCTGGGGTTTGGGTGCTTCTAGGCTCTCCCCTTTCTCCCGGAGCAGCTTGGTGGAGCCCGGAGCTCCCTCTGCGCATGCGTGCTCGCTCTCATCCACCTTCAGCCTGCGTCCTCTTGAGGGTGACGGCTGCGTCTGCCTGTTGCTAAGAGACGCGGAGGTTGAGGGGACCAGCGGTGGGGGGATGGGAAGGGAGCGGCGCCCACGGGAGCCGGGAAAGGGCATGGGGACGCAGGTCCTGGGACTCCAGGGATGGGAGCCTCCTGGGATCCAGAATTCAGCGATTTAGTGGACCCTCAGTGTTGCAATGCCTGGGTTTGTCTTTAGGCATTTTTTTTTTAATTGTCCCATTTTAAATGGTTATAAGTACGAACGTAATATTCTCGAGTTGCCTCTTGGCCAGGAAAATCTGAAATACTTTCTATCTGGCCCTTTGAAAAAAAAAAAAAAAGAAAAAAAAAAAAGAAAAAAAAATGGCCAACTCCTGTGTAAGAGGTTTGTTTTGTTTTTAATCTTTTTTTTTTCTTTCTAAATCACATAATAAAACACAGACTTAGAAAAGTCAACCAAACCAAATGAATAGCTTAATTATTATTAGAAGGCAGACATCTTTGTATCCACCACCCTGATTGCAAAATAGAACTTTGCATCAATCCCAGGCACTCTACCTGGACCTACCCAGCCATCTTCTTCCTTCCAAAGCTGGCCACTACCCTGACTTTAATAGTTATCACAATTTTGGGTGTCTTTATAGTTTTATCACCCAAATATACATCCTTAGATGTATTTTATCGAGACAGAGAGAGAGAGACAGAGAGAGAGCGAGCGAGCTGGGGGGAGGGGGAGAGAGACAGAATCCCTTGTCAGTGCACTGTCAGTGCAGAGCCCTTGAGCTCAGGAACCATGGGATCATGACTGAGATCATGAACTGAAGCGAAAACAAGAGTCGTAGGCTTAGCCAACTGAGCCATCCAGGTGTCCCTTTGGATGTATTCTAAAAACCTGACTGAAAATGCATTTTAAGTCTTTTTATCTGTGGATTCCCTCTTAATTTCCTTCTTTTCCTTACAGTGTGTGGACTTTTTCACAGTCTGTTTTTGCTGACTTCATATTCAATGTTCAACTCACATTCAACAGGTTCTTCTGCGCTCTCTGATTTCAATCAAATTAGCACCTGGATCTAGAAACTTAATCAGATACGGGTTCGAATCCCTTTGGCGAGAGTCTATGTGGTAGAGGGTGCTCTTTCACCAGAGGGCATGTTGATGTCTGGTTATCTTTCTATGATCTTAGCAGCCACATACACATACTGTCTCTACCTGTTAATTCATTGGAGAGTGCAACATGGTGACATTCACATTCTATCATCTCTTTTTCATTTATTCTCTATAAAAGGCTATCTTTTTTCCTCAATTTATTTCAAAAACATCTGTCTAAAGCAAAATAATTTTGTAATTGTATCATTCTGTTTATTGCTCCTTTCCTTTTTTTTTTTTTAATGTTTTCTAATGTTTATTTATTCTTGAGACAGAGACAAGAGCGTGAACAGGGGAGGGGCAGAGAGAGAGGGAGACACAGAATCTGAAACAGGCTCCAGGCTCTGAGCTGTCAGCACAGAGCCCGACGCGGGGCTCAAACCCACGAACTGTGAGATCATGACCTGAGCCGAAGTCGGACGCTCAACCGACTGAGCCACCCAGGCTCCCCTCCTTTTTTTTTTTTTTAATGTTTATTTCTTTTTGAGAGGGAGACAGAGCGCAAGTGGGGGAGGGGCAGAGAGAGAGAGAGAGAGAGAGAGAGAGACACAGAATCTGAAACAGGCTTCAGGCCTCGAGCTGTCAGCACAGAGCCCGACACGGGACTCGAACCCACAAACCCGTGAGATCATGACCTGAGCCAAAGTCAGACGTTTAACCAACAGAACCACCCAAGTGCCCCTTGCTCCTGTCCTTTTTGTTGTGTATGTATGTCACACATATGGTTATAACATAAAGGAAGGGGCGTGGTAGTGGACCTATATGGTTGTAAAGTTTTTATGAAGTAGAATAATATTCACTCTAGGTGGACTCTGAATAGTTAAGGATACATATTGAAATCCTTAGAGCAGCAGTCCTTAAAGTGGGTGATGGAAAGACTTTGGGGGAATCCCCAAAACCATTCAGGAGGCCTGCGAGGTCCTCGTTTTTCCAACAACATGTGTCAGTAAGGTTGCATTTTCTTCATATATGCCAACCCAAACAGCCTATCACAACAGATTGAATGTCAAAGTCAGTATGAGTATCCATCTGTCTTTTATTAAGCCAGGCATTAAAGAGATTTGCAAAAACAGAAAACAATGCCTCTCTTCTCACTGATTTTTTAAAATATATTTTTCATAAAAACATGTTGTTTATGTTAACATAAAAATATTTATTTATTTATTTATTTATTTATTTTAAACATTTTATTTATTTTTGAGACAGGGAGAGATAGAGCATGAACAGGGGAGGGTCAGAGAGAGGGAGACACGGAATCTGAAACAGGCTCCAGGCTCTGAGCTGTCAGCACAGAGCCCGACGCGGGGCTCGAACTCACGGACCGCGAGATCATGACCCGAGCCGAAGTCGGCCGCTTAACCGACTGAGCCACCCAGGTGCCCCAACATAAAAATATTTAAATATTTAAAAATTTTTCAGTTTAATTTCATAAATCTGCATACTTCTATATCTCCTCCATAAAAACTCTTTGGGGATCTCCAATACTTTTTAGGGATATAAAGGGACCCTGAAACCAAAATGCTTGTTAATTGCTGCTATAGAGCAAACACTCAAGAATATTGGGACAGGCAACGTTATTCACAAGAGCCAAAAGGTGAAAACAATGCAAATGCTCATCAGTGGAAAAATGGAGAGACAAAGTGTGGGATATACATACAATGGAATATGACTGCCTTAAAAGGAAGTACAGATACATGCTACCATGTGGATTATCCTGGAAAACATTATGCTAATTGAAAGAAGCCAAGCACAAAAGGCCATGTATTGTATGATTCTGTTTATATGCAGTGTTCACAGTAGGCAAATCCATAGAGCCAGCTAGATTGAAGGCAACCAGGCGCAGAGAAAGGGGAGAATACGGAGTTACTGCTTTATGCATATGGAGTTTTATTTTGGGACAATAGAAATGTTTTATTTTTGGGGCGCTGGGGTGGCTCAGTCGGTTGGACGTCCAGCTTCGGCTCAGGTCATGATCTCGCGGTCTGTGAGTTCGAGCCCCGCGTCGGGCTCTGTGCTGACAGCTCAGAGCCTGGAGCCTGTTTCGGATTCTGTGTCTCCCTCTCTCTCTGACCTTCCCCCGTTCATGCTCTGTCTCTCTCTGTCTCAAAAATGAATAAATGTTAAAAAAAAAATTAAAAAAAAGAAATGTTTTATTTTTTACTTTTTTAAAAACATTTATTTTTTATTTTTATTTAAAAACATTTTTTTAACACTTATTTATTTTTTGAGAGACAGAGTGGGAGCAGGAGAGGGGCAGAGAGAGAGAGAGAGAGAGGGAGGCACAGAATCTGAAGCAGGCTCCAGGCTCTGAGCTGTCAGCACAGAGCCCGACGTGGGGCTTGGATTCGTGAACTGTGAGATCATGACCTGAGCCGAAGTTGGACACTTAACTGACTGAGCCACCCAGGTGCCCCAGTATGTAATAATAATAATAATAAAAAAAAATCTATGGAACACTTCTCAAATTTGCATGTGATCCTTGTGCAGAGGCCATGCTATTCTCTGTATTGTTTTAGTTTTAGTACATATGCTACTGAAAGTGAGTACACAGTGTATGATTAAAAAACACAACACTGAGCATGCAAGCAAAGTTGAACTATTTTTGATAACAAGAGTAAAGAGGGTGGAAAGTGCTTTTTTTTTTAAAATTCTTTTAACGTTTATTTATTTTTGAGACAGAGAGAGACAGAGCATGAACGGGGGAGAGGCAGAGAGAGAGGGAGACACAGAATCAGAAGCAGGCTCCAGGCCCTGAGCCATTGGCCCAGGGCCCGATGCAGGGCTCGACGCAGGGCTCGAACTCACGGACCTCAAGATCGTGACCTGAGCTGAAGTCAGACGCTTAACCGACTGAGCCACCCAGGTGCCCCTGGAAAGTGCTTTTTAAAAGACCTAAACAAATAGAGTGTAGTTGATGATAAGCACGCCAGAGTGTCGAGGAATGGAGTGTCCTGCTATTTCCAACTTACTCTGAATTGCACCAAAAATAGAATGGATTCATTGATGGATGGGATAGATGTGTGCTAAGGGGATAGGGCAAATACAGACAAATGTCAACAATTGTAGAATCTAAGTGGTGAGTATATGAGTGCTTACTGTATAATTCATTCAATTCTTCTTTGTATTTGAAATTTTCACCATCTTTTTTGGGGGGAAATTTTTACTTGTATTGTGCAAGGTTTGCTGGGAAGGAGTGAGAGTCCTTTAGCGGATGGGGACCTGAAAGGCTGAGGGGACCCCTCCAGCAATTTAGAGGCCTCAGGGGGAAACTGCGGAGGACTAACTGGCTTGGAATTAGGACGCTGGAGGCACATTTGTGCTGGGGTGGGACAGGAAAGAGTAAAAGGGTCAGAGGGACCAGGTATGATTTTCCCTGATTAACATGGATGCAAAAATTCTCAACAAGATACTCGCAAATCAAATCCAACAATACATTAAAAGAATTATTCACCATGATCAAGTGGGACTCATTCCTGGGCTGCAGGGGTGGTCCAATATCTGCAAATCGATCAACATGATACATCACATTAATAAAAGAAAGGATAAGAACCACATGACCCTCTTAATAGATGCAGAAAAGCATTTGACAAAATACAGCATCCTTTCTTGATAAAAACCCTTAAGAAAATAGCGATAGAAAGAACATACCTGAAGATCATAGAAGCCATATATGAAAGACCCACAGCTATTATCATTCTCAATGCGGAAAAACTGAGAGCTTCCCCCTATGGTCAGGAATACGACAAGGATGTCCACTCTTACCACCATTAGCCTCAGCAATCAGATAACAAAAAGAAATAAAAGGCATCTAAATCGTCAAGGAAGAAGTCAAACTTTCACTCTTCGCAGATGGCATCATACTTGAGGTGGAAAACCTGAAAGACTCCACCAAAAACTGCTAGGACTGATACATGAATTCAGCAAAGTCGCAGGATATAAAATCAACATACAGAAATAGAATACCTAGGAATAAACCTAACCAAAGAGGTAAAATATCTATACGCTGAAAACTATAGAACGCTTATGAAAGAAATTGAAGAAGACACAAAGAAATGGAAAAATATCCCATGCTCATAGATTGGAAGAAAAAATATTTTTAAAAGGTCTATACTACCCAAAGCCATTTATATGTTCAATTCAATCCCTGTCAAAACAACACCAGCATTCTTCACAGAGCTAGAACAAACAATTCTAAAATTTGTATGGAACCAGAAAAGGCCCTGAATAGCCAAAGTAATGTAGAAGGAGAAAACCAAACGTGGAGGCATCACAATGCCAGACTTCAAGCTGTGTTGCAAAGTTGCAAATAATAAGACAGTATGGTACTGTCACGAAAACAGACACATAGATCAGTGGAACAGAACAGAGAACCCAGAAATGACCCACAAACGTATGCCCAACTAATCTTCGACAAAGCAGGAAAGGATATCCAATGGAATAAAGACAGTCTCTTCAGCAAATTGTGTTGGGAAAACTGGACAGCGACATGCAGAAGAATGAACCTGGACCACTTTCTTACACCATATGCAAATATAAACCCAAATGGATGAAAGACCTAAATGTCAGACAGAAAACCATCAAAATCCTAGAGGAGAAAACAGGCAACGACTTCTTTTATCTTGGCCACAGTAATGTCTTACTAGACATGTCTCTGGAGGCAAGGGAAACAAAAGCGAAAATGAACTATTGGGACCTCATCAAGATAAGAAGCTTCTGCACGGCAAAGGAAACAATCAGCAAAATTAAAAGGCAACCGACAGAATGGGAGAAGACATTTACAAATGACATATTGGATAAAGGGTTAGCATCCAAAATCTATAAAGAACTTACCAGACTCAACACTCATAAAACAAATAATCCAGTGAAGAAATGGGCAAAAGACATGAACATTTTTCCAAAGAAGACACCCAGATGGCTAACAGATACATGAAAAGATCTCAACATCACTCATCATCAGGGAAATACAAATCAAAACCACAGGGAGACACCACCTCATACCTGTCAGAATGACTAAAATTAACAACTCAGGAAACAAGAGATGTTGGCGAGGATGTGGAGAAAGAGGAACCCTGTTTCATTGTTGGTGGGAATGCGAACTGGTGCAGCCATTCTGGAGAAAAGTATGGAGGTTCTTCAAAAAATTAAAACTAGAACTAGCTTATGACCCAGCAATTGCACTACCAGGTTTTTATCCAAAGGATAGAAAAATGCTGATTTGAAGGGGCACATGCACCCTAATGTTTATAGCAGCACTATCAACAATAGCCAAATTATGGAAAGAGTCAAATGTCCATTGACTGATGAATGGATAAAGAAGATATGGTGTATATATACAATGGAATAGTACTTGGCAATCAAAAAGAATGAAATCTTACCATTTGCAACAATGTGGATGGAACTAGAATGTATTATGCTAAGCATAGAAGTCCATCAGAGAAAGACATATATATGATTTCACTTCTATGTGGAATTTAAGAAACAAAACAGATGGACATAGGGGAAGGGAAGGAAAAATAAGGTAAAAACAGGAAGGCAAACCATAAGAAAACCTTAAATACGGAAAACAAACTGAAGGTTGCTGGATCAGTGTTGGGTGGGGGGATGGGCTAAATGGGTGATGGGCCTTCAGGAGGGCACTTGTTGGGATGAGCCCTGGGTGTCATATGTAAGCCATGAATCACTAATTCTACTCCTGAGACCATTATTACACTGTATATTAACTAACTTGGATTTCAACAAAAATTAAAAATTAAAGAAAAGGGGGACCAGGTATGGAGAGTGGGAAAGAAGGAGGGTGATTACAATCCACCTTTGAATTTCCTTAGGTAAAGAGATTACATATATCGCTTACCGGTTTTCCTGTTGTCTTTGGTATTTAAAGGGAGAGAGAGCCAAGATAGCAATGTGAGCTCGTGAAACGCAGCCGGCCACTTGTGCAAGATTTCCAAATGGCATGATAGTACCAGGGCTCAGAGTTTGGCTCTCAGATTTGCAAATCCAGAGATTAAAACATCTGAGGGTCTCATGTGTGCCCAGATCCTGCTAGCCCACTGCTAGATTACTAACAAACCAGGAGCGTGAGACCTGGAACTGCCAAGCGGATCAGACGCTTGGGGCAGATGGTCATTGCATTTTCTCTCCCGTGGGCTTGAGCAACAAATATCTTCAGAAGCCTCCTTAAAGGGCAGAGCAACATGGCAAGGGGAATTAGTGGGACATCGGCTTAGTGGCCGATGTTACTCAGGGTGGTTAGATGCAGGGCTGCAAATCCAACTGAAATGTTTGCCTCGGCTGGAGTTAGCACACTCTCCCCTGGACAGGGCTGGAGACCCACACTTACGTTTTTTTGACCCTTGGTCTTCTCCCTTCCGGACACTACATTTCTTCTGTTAACAGATTTTTTCCTCACGTGACCCGATGGATTAGGTGTGGCATCTTAAGCCAATTATCCCATGGGTATTTTCCATGACTTCTTCTTCTCCTCCTCCTCCTCCTTTTTTTTAAGAGTTTATTTATTTTTTGAGAAAGAGAGACAGAGTGTGAATGGGGAAGCAGTGGAGACACAGAGGGAGACACAGAATCTGGAGCAGCCTCCAGGCCTGAACTGTCAGCACAGAGCCTGACACGGGGCCGGAACTTGGGAACGTTGAGATCATGACCTAGGCCGAAGTCAGATACTTAGCTAACTGAGTCACCCAGGCGCCCCATCCATGACTTCCTAACCACACCTTTGCATGCCACCTGTAGCAAGAGTCAGGAAGTAACCCATGGTTGAGGGACTGGAGGTGCTAAGAAAGAAGAAAAGGTGATCATAGAGATAGATAGCCAGTAGAGTACCCAGACTATTTAATTCAGACCCTTTTCAGAGTTCATGGTCTCTACGAATTCTGTTTGGATTTTAATCCTGTGAGTTTTTCATGCCTCTCATCTGCCCTGGTCCCAGCTGGTACATGGAACCATTTTTGATGCTTTGGAAAGTGGCATTTTCCTGTGTATTCTATTCCTACAACGCATCTTTGGTTTGAGCAAAATCAAGTATCCACTTGTCACTAATGTTGAGTCTGATGGGATTTTCTCTTGCCATCTCAGCTGCAGCCCCTAACAAAGCAGACTTTACCTGGCTGGCAGATAGAAAATTGTACATCACGATCTTGGCTAACCAAGGAGGTATCATAGGTGTTTGTCAAGACTCGTGTCAAAACATTTCACTGTGTATAATTAAAACACACACACACACAGGGTGCCTGGGTGGCTCAGTCGGTTAAGCGTCCTACTTCAGCTCAGGTCACGATCTCGCGGTCTGTGAGTTCGAGCCCCGCGTCAGGCTCTGGGCTGATGGCTCAGAGCCTGGAGCCTGCTTCTGATTCTGTGTCTCCCTCTCTCTCTGCCCCTCCCCCGTTCATGCTCTGTCTCTCTCTGTCCCAAAAATAAAATAAACGTTAAAAAAAATTAAAAAAAAAATAAATAAAACACACACACACACACACAACCACACTACACCAATGTTGAGTCTAGTTGATGATATGCAGGCTGAACTGTTTAGGGGTAAATTCTTCTGATGTTTGTAACATATTGTGAAATGCATCAGAAATAGGATGAATTTAGAGATCTTTGTTTTAGACAGCATAGAAACAGACGCAAAGCGTGTAGGCCATGTGTTAATAGGGTATCATAACTTACTGATTAATAAAAAGTAGTATTTATTAAATTTTTTCTAACTTCAGAAGAGGAGCATGTGTATTGTAAAACAGCTGAAGATTGAGTAGCTTCATTTAAGTGTGGTTGTGAATGATGAGGTTGTGTTGTGTGGGAAGCTACCTCTCAGTTGTGGGCCTGAGATACTCGGGTACTGTGAGGGGCTTGTGGGACCCAAGGAATTTAACAAAAACCCCCTACCCCCTGGACAAGCAGAGCAAGACTAACTCCATTTTGTGCTACACCCACCATCTCATGTATAACCCCCACCCTAGTCAAGCCGCTGAGCACACCCTTATTGGAAACTGGCTCATATAGGAATGCGGAACCCCTAACCGCCATAGAATGTAAACCCTGCCTTTTGCCCGCCAAACTTGCGCGCCAATTCTGACTGGAGTGATAGGCTAGTTCAAACAGTTACTATAGGGTAAATTGTAATTCAATTGGCCACCTACATGTGGACTGACATGACTATGCAACTTTCTGTGTGTGTTACCATCTCATTGGCCACTGGCCCCTATAAAACTGCTACGCCTCTTAACCTAGGGGTCCAAGTCCCTGCTCCGCTGTGTCAGGTATACTTGGGCCCAAGCTCGAGCTTGCAAATAAACCCTCGTGCATTTGCATCGGTATCGGCTCCTTGGTGGTCATTTGGATTCGAAATTGGGGGCATTACAGGCTGGAAGAAGGGGCAAGATTTTTTTTTTAACGTTTATTCTTTTTTTTTTTTTGGTTGTTTATCTTAGAGAGAAAGAGAGAGAGAGAGAGATAGTGTGAGTGGGGGAGGGGGCAGAGAGAGAGAGAGAGAGAGAGAGAGACAGAATCTGAAACAGGCCCCAGGCTCCAAGATGTCAGCAAAAAGCCCCACGTGGGGTTTGAACTCGTGAACCATGAGATCATGACCTGAGCTGAAGTTGGACGCTTAACCGACTGAGCCACTCAGGCACCCCATGTTTAGTCATTTTTGAAAGACAGAATGAGTAGGGAGGGGCAGAGAGAGAGAGAGAGGGAGACAGAGAATCCTAAGCAGGCTCCCAGCTATCAGTGTAAAGCCTGAGGCTCGAACTCATGAACTGTGAGATCATGACCTGAGCCGAATTGGATGATCAACTGACTGAGCCACACAGGTGCCCCAAGATGTTGTTGAATAACAAAAATTCAACTGAGTAAATTCTAAAGATCTAATCGGCTTGATTAATTGATTCATGAATTGATTCATCTAGCAAGTAGAGGGGAGCTCCAAAGGACTACAGAAAAGGAAATGTTTTTAAAGGTAGACAGGGAGCAGAATAAAGGAAGAATCCATTGTTTTAGTCAAGGTTGCCCTTCTAAAGGGAAGAGAAGGGGTCTCTCAGTGAATTTCCTACTGCTGCCCCAGAAATTCCTGTGTTGATTGTTTAAAGGTCACATTTCTGGGGGGTTGAAATTGCAGTTAAAGTAGTTAAGTCTTGGTTTACTGACTTCGGGCCTTAACCTAAGCGACACCATTTTGGGTTTGTGGTTTTCATGTTAACAATACACAGAGAGCATGTTGATGAGCCCCGCTTTGTTGCTCAGCTGTGGGTTTGACTTGCCCATACGTCTCTGATCAAGTCCGCATATACCTTCTCCAAAGATTTTATGTTGAGGGTGGTTAGAGTAATTTTAATTTGGTGAATCGCCACCCCTGGTCCCATGGCTATCTTCCCGGTGTCCTTAGAACCCATGACTGCAGGTGCGGCTTCCTGACCAACTTGCTCCTCGGTGAGAGCAAATAGCGGTGAGTCAGGAGCAGAAGCAGGGCCTCCAAAGCTCCGTTGTAGCTGTGACCGTGTCTTCCCCAAAAAGGAACGTCCCGCTCTTGATTTCAGCTCAGGTTATGATCCCACGGCCCTGGGGTCGAGCCCTGCGTTGGGGTCTGTGCTGAGCACAGAGCCTGCTTAAGATTCTCTCCCTCTCTCCCTCTGCCCCTCTTCTCTGCTAGTGCTCTCTCTCTCATAAATAAATAAATAAATAAACAAATAAACAAACATGAGTTAATTAAAAAAAAAAAAAAGAATCTATTCTCTTATCAGTGTTGACCAAGGCCAGGGGTGCTGTGTAGTGTGTTTTATTTCCTTAAGAGAACCTGGAAGACAGAAATTCTGGAGGCTCCTGGCTAGCTCAGTTGGTAGAGCATGTGGCTGGCTCTTGATCCTGGGGTTGTGAGCTCAAGCCTTATGTTGGGGTTAAAATTTACTTTAAAAAAAATGGTATAGGGGCGCCTGGGTGGCTCAGTCGGTTAAGCGTCCGACTTCAGCTCAGGTCACGATCTCGCGGTCCCTGAGTTCGAGCCCCGCGTCGGGCTCTGGGCTGATGGCTCAGAGCCTGGAGCCTGCTTCCGATTCTGTGTCTCCCTCTCTCTCTGCCCCTCCCCCGTTCATGCTCTGTCTCTCTGTCTCAAAAATAAATAAACGTTAAAAAAAAATTATAAAAAAAAATGGTATAGAAGTGCTTTCTGGAATGCTGTGAAAATATCTCCGAGAGTGGAAAGAACCGAGTGAGTGTATGCTCTTACCGTGCACAAAGTGATGGAGAGAAAATACACACATATTTGCTTGTACAGTTCTGGAAGGGATACACAGGACGTAAGAGTGGCTTCTGTTGGGATGGAGTGGAGGTAGGACCTGGCTGGATGGGGAAGCAGTGGGAGCGAGTCTTTCCTTGTACGCCTTTTTATAGTTTTGTTTTGTTTATTTATTTTTGAGACAGAGAGCGCGTGCGCGCGCGCACACACACACACACACACACACACACACGCTAGTGGGGGAGGGGCAGAGAGAGAGGGAGACAGAGGATCTGAAGTGGTCTCTGCTCTGACAGCAGAGAGCTGATGCGGGGCTCGAACTCCCAAGGCCATGAGATCATGGCCCGGGCTGAAGTCGGTCGCTTAAGTGACTGAGTCACCCAGGCACCCCACCTTTTATAGTTTTCGATTTTGCAACCTATGTACGTGAATAAATTAAATAAATAAAGTGTAAAAAGAGAGAATGTAGAATGACATGAGACAGTGCTCTCCAGTTCCTTGGAACGCATGAAAATGGAAGACTTTAAGACTTTGGTATTTCCCGACTAATCATAATTTCAGTCACAAAGGCTGGCACTACACCGTGACAGACGGACTCTGTGTCTTAACGAATGTCATGCATGTGGCTCTGCTGTTATTTTGACACTGATTTTATTTCGCTTTTTTTTTTTAATTTTGTTTGTTTATTCTACAGGTATGTTTGTCATCACATCCTTCTCCTTTCACAAAGATATTTGGGCAGGCCCCGGCCTTCATGGAGTTCGGGGAATGCAAAATAGTGTCTTTCAATGCACACACTACAGAAGCAGACGTTATGTGATGTTTATGGTTCCTGGGAATCAAATCTGCCCACTTGTCAAGGGTATCTTATTTCCCTGTGGCTCCCTTCTTGTCGTTTGAGCTTTTAGGAATGGAGAGAGAGTCACTCTGGCTTTGGTGTAGAGACTTCTGATGAGAAGCCCTTCCGCAAAAAGTATTGAATAGATTAGAACACAGACTTCCATTATCCCTTCTGGAAATGGGGCCTCTGTCTGTAAGGATGTCTGGAGAATGGAAAGCTAAACACAGAAT
Source organism: Panthera onca (assembly GCF_046562875.1). Classification (NCBI taxonomy): domain Eukaryota; kingdom Metazoa; phylum Chordata; class Mammalia; order Carnivora; family Felidae; genus Panthera; species Panthera onca. Next base: position 42,088,118 of record NC_138343.1, read on the forward strand.
TAGGAATCCTAACATTAATGCAATTTTCATTTGCTATCAGCTTACTCCGTTGTCTTTGAGATGCTATTAAAAATGCATCAGGATGCGAGTGAGATAAAACATATCAAAATTCAAATTGATTCCTGTCTCCATTGACACGCCATTTCTCTGGCTTCTAGCAGCTTTAACTGTCTGGGACACAGCCCAGAGTGTGGGAGTGAGGAAAATGGTCCCCTGAGCAGTGACAGGTCCTGCCATAAAGCTCAAAAACTCAGTTCAAGGGAGGGTCTTTCCCACCCTCACTCAGAGCCTGTGGAATCTAACTTATTTATATTAATAACAATTGCTTTCCTGGGGCGCCTGGGTGGCTCAGTCGGTTGAGCATCCGACCTTCAGCTCAGATTGTGATATCACAGCTTGTGGCTTTGAGCCCCACATCGGGCTCTGTGCTGACAGCTCAGAGCCTAGAGCCTGCTTCAGATTCTGTGTCTCCCTCTCTCTCTGTCCTTCTCCCACTCACACTGTCTCTCTGTGTCTCAAAAAAGGAATACATGTTAAAAAAATTTTTTTAATTAAAAAAATAAATAAACATGAAAAATTGGGCGCTTACAATGTACCAGGGAACATGCTTTATATGTAGTAACTTAGTTAATCCTTCCAACCCAATGAGATAAATTGCTATTATTATTCCCATTTTACGAATGAAGAAACTGAGAGAGGTTAAGTAACTTGCTCAGGGATATACAGGACAGTGCATGACGGAGAGGGAATTTGAACCTAGGCCGCCTGGTTGCCGAACCTATCTCGCTAACCACCTCTCCTGACTTCCTGTCTGAGCGCGTGCTTGCATGCCCGCTTGCACGCGTTTAAAATGTGTCATCCTAAAAAGCTTGGGAAGTTGGTTTTCCGGCGTCGGGCACCTTAGGAAGTGGGGCCGCTAGAAGCGAGCATATTCCTAACAGCAAGAGATGGCCTCGCGGTGATGGAGGAGAAGAACCCACAAACCTGAGCGGTCTGGGCTCTTGCTGGGAGTCAGTCCTGCGCATTTCAGCTGTCCTTGCGGGAACCACCAAAGCACAGGATAGTTACACCGTCTGTGGCAGACGCTGTAAGCTCTCCCCAGCATTCAAGTTCCCATTTTCTCTCTCTTGGTAATAGGACCCCCCAAATTTTCCACGGACTGCAGCTGCTGAGTCTCTCTTACAGTGAGATGTGCCTGGTCACACAAGCTCTGCCCTCTGCCTTTTCCTGTCCACCGGCTGGGACGCAGTCTTAGGGGCAAGGGAAACCCCCAGGGATAACAGCAAGGGATGAAAACAGCTTCACTCTGATCCTAAGGAGTCGACATGGGCGCCCTGTGCTAGTCATTCCCGTGTTGTTCCAGGCAAGAGAACCAACTTTTCCGTTTAATCCATTTTTTTAAGTTTATTTATTTATCTATTTATTTATTCCTCTATTTATTTATAGAGAGAGGGAGAGAAAGAGAGAGAGAGAGAGAGAATGAGCGGGGTAGGAGCAGAGAGGGAGGGAGAGACAGAATCCCAAGCAGACTTCCACACTGTCAGCACAAAGCCCGATGTGGGGCTCCAACTCTCGAACTGCGAGATCATGACCTGATCCGAAGTCAGACTCTTAACCGACTGAGCCACCCAGGCGCCCCTGTTTAAGCCATTTTACTCTCACTCTTAGAGCAGCCAAACTCACAAGCCAGCGAATACACCCAGGACATCAAGGAAAGGTTACAGTATGTTTGCTGTATTTTGGTAACAAATCAAGAAAATATTCAAAGCATTTTAGAAAGAGTTCAATGACAAGGTTTAAGGCCCAACAGGGGCAACTTTACTTATTTGGAAGCATCCCCAGGAATTTTCCAAATGCTGGCAGAAAAAGGAGTTGTACTCCACTTGGTTGATGTAATATGGAGAGGATATAAATTCAGTTCAGTCCCACAAATATTTATGGCATGGCTACTAGGTGCCCTCAGGGACCCCATAGTGGGGTAGGGGGTGTGTGGGGACATCCCAGCCAAGTCCCAAGGCTGAGCAGAATCATGCTGGCCATGTTCTAGCTCCTGGCAGTGTTAAGTTCCCCTTAAAAAGCGGGGTATTTGTGTCTTATGAAAGCCCGAGCTGAAAAGCCCGTTCAGAGGCTTTCCTGCCTTGAGAAATATAACTGATGAAATGAACATTTCAAATTTCTGTCTTTCTCCTTTCTTTCTTATTCCAAGATCTTCCCATGCATGAGACAGAATCCAGCAAACTTTAGGGTGAGCAATGTACCCTCTTGGGATGTGGGTAAGCAGACATTACCTGGGATATATCATCCAGGAATCAGAAGGGTCTTTAGCAAATAACATCTGTTCTTTCATTGTTAAGCAGTGGGAAAAGCTGAAGGAGTGGCCGGGAGCCTCTGAAATTGAATCTGTGCTCACAAAAGCACGAGTTGGCTCATTGTCTTGTCCTCGACGACAGGCTGATAGATAACGGGTAAATTATTTAATTCTGGTTGTCAGTTCTGTGGATGATGATGTTACCCTTACTGCAGCAAGGGACTACAGGGAATGATCAATCGAAGGTATTAGATGGCACTTGGCAGACTGAGAAGGAACAGTAATTAATTACTTTGGAGCAGACTTGCAGAAATATCGATGCCTGAAAGACACTTGACATTTTCTTTTCCCCAGACAGTTTTAACTCAGGGGAAGCATCCAGACTGTGGGAGTTGGGGTAGAGGGCTGAGCTGCAGAGCACAGAGGAGAAGCTAGGAAAGGTAGAGAAGAGCAGTCAAGAGCTGTCTTTCCCTGAACTGAGGTTCGAGGCTGGCTTCCTTGGGGTCTCACCCCAAATTTTTGCTTACCTCTTTAGTTCCCAAAGTTAAGACCTGGGTCTGATTTTAGCTGGGCCTTAGTCAAAGCCAAAATTAAAAAAAAAAAAGTTAAAAAAAATTGCTTAGGGGTGCCTGGGTGGCTCAGTTGGTTAAGCCTCTGACTTGGGCTCAGGTCATGATCGCACGGTTCGTGGGTTCGAGCCCCGCATCAAGCTCTGTGCTGACAGCTCAGAGCCTGGAGCCTGCTTCGGATTCTGCGTCTCTGGCTTTTTCTGCCCCTACCCCACCCGCTCTCTCTCTCTCTCGCTCTCTCTCTCTCTCAAAAATAAATAAACATTAAAAGATTTTTTTGTAAATAAAAAAATTTGTAAAAATTGCTTAAATTTGATTTTAAGGTAAATTGTCCCCCCATATGTGTGCACACATATACATGTGTATACACATGTACACAACTACATATATACATATGTATATGTATATGTATATATACATATATAAATGTTTTTCTTTGACTTCTAACAAAGACTTACCACATTGTTTTTCATGCAAAACTGTGGCTGGATGAAAAAAAGATCCTAAAAATAAAATAAATAAAATAGGCGGATAAAAGCCCTTGAATTTTGCTGAAATGATAAATTTCAATTATAAATGAGAAGGCTTCTATTCGCTCTGAATGAACATTGTCCTCTTTTATATAATAGATAAATGTATTGAGCAGTAACTCTTTGGCACATTGTACAAAGCACTTGAATTTTAATCTCATCTCTCCCTGCAAAACAAAACAAACCCAAACCAAGAAAGTATACGATTGCTTCCTGATGTTCTTAGGAGAGAGCGTGACATCTATAAGCTCGTTGGCAAGCTCTGGGTCCCAAGCCCTGCCTCTCTGTCCCCTACCTGGCTTCACTTTCTTCACAGTACTTATCTGTGTCCTTGTCCTCACATTTATTTCTCCACCATTTGAAATCTTGTCATTGGGGGGCACCTGGGTGGCTCAGTCAGTTAAGCGTCCGACTTCAGCTGGGGTCACGATCTCATGGTTTGTGGGTTCGATCCCCACGTCGGGCTCTGTGCTGATAGCTTGGAGCCTGGAGCTTGCTTCAGATTCTGTGTCTCCCTTTCTCTCTGTCCTTTTGTCTCTCTCAAAAATAAATACATTTAAAAAGTTAGAAAAAATTACTTTACAAAAAAGAAACCTTGTCATTGAACTATAGGGGGGCTAAAAAGCGCATTTAGGTGGATGGCTGGATGGATTTTCCAATAGTCATGGGCTTTAAAAATTCATTAAAAAATTTTTTTTTAGTGTATATTTAGTTTTGAGAATGAGAGAGACAGGGGGCGAGCACGGGAGGAGCAGAGATAGAGGGAGACGTAGAATCCGAAGCAGGTTCCAGGCTCTGAGCCGTCAGCACAGAGCCCTACGCAGGGCTCGAACCCACAGACAGCGAAATCATGACCCCAGCTGACGTCGGACGCTTAACCGACTGAGCCACCCAGGCGCCCCCCAAAATTCATTTTTATTGTAGGGGCATCTGGGTGGCTCAGTCGGTTGAGCGTCTGACTTTGGCGCTCACAGTTCTCGAGTTCGAGCCCCTCCTCAGGCTTTGTGCTGACAGCTCAGGGCGTGGAGCCTGCTTTGGATTCCGTGTCTCCCTCTCTGTCTCTGTCTCTGCCCCTCTCCTGCTTGCTCTGTGTCTCTTTCTCTCGAAAATAAACAAAAACATTAAAACATTTTTTTCTTAATTTATTTTTACCGTAAAAAAGATACGATGTACTTACCGTTTCAACTGTTTTTGGCATACGATTCAGCGGCATTCAGTCAGTATAGCTGCGGTGGTGTGCAACTGTCCATGACATTTCCGTCAATCTCAACTGAAACTCTGTCCCCACTGAACACTAACTCCGCTTTTCTCCTCCCCCCAGTTCCTGGTAACCACCATTCTATTTTCAGTCTCTATGCATTGGATTCCTCTGGGGACCACCTACATGGCCATGGACTTTTTTTTTAGTTCTTTTTTTAATGTTTATTTTTGAGAGAGAGAGAGAGAGAGAGCAGGGGAGGGGCAGAGAGAGAGGGGGACAGAGGATCCCAAACAACCCGATGTGGGACTTGAACTCAAGAGATCACGACCTGAGCCAAAGTCAGATGCTCAACCAACTGAGCCACCCAAGTGCCCAGGCCATGGGTTTTTGATATAAAGTGGACTGGCCGAGACTCTGAGATCAGACACAATGTGCCTCTCATTTCTTTCTTCTTGGTGTGAATTTATTAATGTCCAGCTGTGTGATGACAGTCCCCAACCAGCCAGGGTGCCCTGAAGACTGTTCTTGTAGATTTTTCTCCCATTGCTGTCATCACCAGGAGAAACTGCTCTGTGGCTATTGTTTCAGTGGCAGACCACGGTCTCCAGTGTGAGTTACAGGAGGCGCCAGCTTCCCAGTTAATTTCTCTTGCCCAGCACAGTAATAAGTGGATTCCTTCCTCCTTAAGTGGATTCGGTTAAGTGCCCGGTGGTGGTTTGAATGCCATCTCTTAGAACAAATCGAAGCCATTTCTGAATTTTGATTTCTGAATTTCTGATTTCTGAATGTTTCTTCTTCCTCTGCTCTGAAACGCTTCCTAACTAGGAAGGTTTTGTATTCAAGAGTCTCTGCTTAAAAGAAAAATGTGTCGAGTATGCAGTTCCGCTTCTTTCCTGCCCTGATTCCTTTCCTAAATCTGAATCCTGTGTAGCTGAGCAAGGAACATCTGGAACTTTTAAAGGCCTGTTTCATCCGAGAGGAAGACACATCTGGTTTGGAGTGTTTCTGGAAAGTGAAAAAGGAGAATAGAAATTTGAGAAAGACCGATGTGTGTTGGGAGGACGTGTCCATACCTTATTCCAAAGCATGAGAATCGTGAGGACGGTTGGTTTGGAGGAAATGGGTAGTCCTGCAGGTGAGGCCTTACTCTGTTCAAAGCCCCATAGAGCAAACCCAGTGAGCAGTCCAGGCGTCAGAAAAGTGGATCATGATTTTGTCATAGGAGTTGGAGAAGACAGAAGAGAAGGTGTTTCCCTCCACTGTATTTTTTTTCAAAAAAAATTTTTAATGTTTTTATTTATTTTTGAGAGAAAGAGACACAGAACAAGCGGGGGAGGGGCAGAGAGAGAGAGGGAGACGCAGAATCCAAAGCAGGCTCCAGGCTCTGAGCTGTCAGCACAGAGCCCGACACAGGGCTCGAACTCACGAACTATGAGATCATGACCTGGGCTGAAGCCGGACGCTTAAATGACTGAGCCTCCTTCCACTTTATTTATTTATTTAAAAAAATTTATTTTTATTTTTATTTAAAAAAAAAAAATTTTTTTAACATTTATTTATTTTTGAGACAGAGAGAGACAGAGCATGAATGGGGGAGTGGCAGAGAGAGAGGGAGACACAGAATCCGAAGCAGGCTCCAGGCTCTGAGCTGTCAGCCCAGAGCCCGATGCGGGGCTCGAACTCACAGACTGTGAGATCGTGACCTGAGCTGAAGTCAGACGCTCAACCGACTGAGCCACCCAGGCGCCCCTAAAAAATTTTTTTTTTAACATTTATTTATTTTTGAGACAGAGAGAGACACAGAATGAATGGGGGAGGGTCAGAGAGAGAGGGAGACACAGAATCTGAAACAGGCTCGAGGCTCTGAGCTGTTAGCACAGAGCCTTATGCGGGGCTTGAACTCACAGACTGCGAGATCATGACCTGAGCCCGACTGAGCCACCCAGGCGCCCCATCCTTCCACTTTAAAGTAACAAGGACTAGGACACCTGGGTGGCTCAGTTGGTGAAGTGTCCAACTCTTGATTTTGGCTCAGGTCATGATCTTACGGTTTGTGAGACAGAAACCCGAGTCGGGCTCTGTGCTTGGGATTTTGTCTCCCTCTCTCTCTGCCTCCTCCCCTGCTCATGCTTGCTCCCCCTCTCTCAAAATATATAAATAAACTCAAAAAAAGAGTACACAGCCACGCCCTGTGCCATGTGACTTTGTGTTATTCCCCCACCGGTGTGGATGGAGTTTATGTCCTCCCTTCAGAGATCTTAGGCTTTCCTGTGTAACTTGCTTTGGCTCACAGAATATGGGTGGAAGTGACAATGTGCCATTTCATTCAGCCCTCTTGTGCTCATGCCATTTGACACGAGATGAACATGCATGAGGGAGCTTCTGAACCCAGGAGAATGAGACAAATCTCAGGGAGCAAACCTGACCTACACCCTGGAGCCAGGCTGATCTGCAGCTTAAAGTATATTGACCTGGTTGGCTTCTAAACTCATGAGTTATTAAATATATGCTGGTCGTAGGCCGCAACATTTTGGGGAAGTTTGTTACAGAGCATTATTATGGCAATAGATGACTAATACAAAGACCACAATGCAGAAGCAGAGAGTAAAAGAGTAAGTGAAGTAGACAGCTGACGGACGCATAAGGGAGGAAGGAAGGAAGTGATGGTGGCTCTGAACAAAGAGCAAATAGAAAAGGGGCCCCCAAGAAGAATAAGGAGAAGATGAGAGGCAAGGAGTACTATGGCGGCAGCTCCTTTAGGGGTTGGGATGGGCAGGAGCCGCGTGTGCACACACGCACACACGCGCGCACACACACCGTCCCTCTGTGCCTTTGGTGAGCCCTGGACCTTTCTGGTGTCATTGTTCAATGTTGTCTGAGAGGTTTCCAGGGAGTAGAAGTTTGATTCCTAGGAAGGTTTAGACTTCCAATTTTAGGGTCTATCTGGGCTCATGGTTGCAATAATGGGAAGGCGGGGCATGTGAGCTCTGAGGACTCCCCTGAAGGGAGTATTAGCACCACTAGCTGGGATGCGCCCTAACTTTAAGCAGGGAACCGGCCCTCTAAAGGGCAAGTGCCTGGTGTGAGCTGGGGTCTGTAAGGTCTTGTGACCTTGGGGAGGCTATTTAATCTCTCCAGACTGACATTTAGAGATAATGGAAATAGTAATGACCTACCTGAAGGCTTGTCTTGAGCTGTGAGAGAGAGTGACGTGGTACCTGGGGCAGAGTGAGGCCCTCCATAGATTAATATCAATGCTATCTTGTAAAAAGAACTGATATCCAGTGTTCACTAAGGCATTGACATGTCTTGTTTTTCTGAGCCTAGATGTTGAATAAAGACAGGAGTCCCACCCAATAGTCCATGACGCCTGACCAAGCCCGGAACTCTTGCTGGCGATACTCTGAGCAGAAAGCTGTTCTTCCACCATTTATTATTCTTCAGCCCACATCAGTCGATCCGCTGGCTTTTGTTCTCCCGTTTCTCTTTTTCTCAGGGAAATCTATTTTTCTTAAGCTTGTAGGGGGAAAAAAGGTGGAGATGGACCTGAAGAAGCAGATGGCAGAGCTCAGTAGGATGCCCCATCTTACCACCAGCGTGGGCTGTGGGCAGTATCATTTTCTAGTTGGCTCTTCCACCAAGAGCTGGGTGACCCCTCTGTCGCACCTCTGGTTTATAAAAAGGTTCCGATGACCTTTATCACAACTTCAGCGGGGGTATTTTTTGCTAGACTGTTCTCTAAACACTAACTTGCATTTATTTTCCTAATCTGCTGCCTATGATTGCTCTAGTTCTGTCTTGTATGCTCCTTTTCCAGGGAAGAATTTCCCAGATCAGTGGGCTCCCTGCCCAGCCAGTTTTACATGTTTCTTAGAGTTTGAGTAGAGGAGCCCATCTGCCCCAGAAGGCATTTGCTTCCAACAGTCAATCCTTCCGGAGGCTCTTCGTCCTTGGTCCTGTTCAATACCTGAGCAGGGACACACGGGGATTTAGCAGCCCTCTTCATGGAGCTTTGGGTGAGCAGAGTAAGGGGGATGACCTTTCTCTCTCCCCAAAGGCCTCTAACTTTTCAGCAACCTGCAACAATGAAAATCGCTTCTATTGTTTTCTCTCCTCTCTCCTTCCCCAAGAGAACAGGCCAAATGCTGTTCAGTTCCTCTTGCATCGGATTTGAGTTTGTATTTCATTATAGAAATCAGTCATAGAAGGAAAGGCTCTTCACAAAAGTGCCCGCTTATTGGCTTCTTACCAAATGCATGGCTTTGGTAAGTGCTAAGTGCTTTACATGTATTTATTCATGAATCCTCTCAATTACCTTTTGGACTGGGCACTATTATTATCCCCCTTTACAGATGAGGAAACTGAGTCTCACAAAGGATGAGTAGCTTGCCCAGAGGTGCACAGCTCCCTCCCACCCTCCCTCTGTCCCTCTTTTTCCTTTGGTCCATTGCCTCCTGAGGGAGCTGGGGAATTCTTTCCATACAGATCAGCCTCTGGAAGCAGAGCAGGGTGGGGAGTTGACCTGGAGGGGCCCAGGGAGGATATGAGGATACACTGCTTCTGCCTCCTTCTTCCACAGAGGGATCTGCAGGGATCATTCCATGTTGGGTCAAACCTGGTATTCAAGGAATTCCCCCAACAGCCCCATCAAATCCAGCCTTCTTCCTTCTGAATCTATAGAGAACAGACCTTGCACTCCATTTGCCGGTGTCCTTATTCTGTGCGTCTGTTTCATACATTGTAAATGTTATATATATTTTAAAATCTTACTCACTTATTTATCTTACTCTGATATCCAGGCCAAGGGGATTTTTGTGCTTCTGGGGACAAGCACCACCCCAGACCTCTCCCAGGCAGTTTGGCAGCCTACGATGGGAATGGCGATAGCCTGGCTGGCTAATTGGACTAGTAGTTCACCCCCTTGAGTCTGTCTTTCCTCAACTGTAAGATGGGGATGGTTTTTATGGCACTTCATTATTGTAGGGATTAAATGAGACAATGAATGCAAAGGGATTGGCATATCATAGGCACTCACCTGGGGAAGGGGCTGGGTTTTACTCACCTTTGAACCCCCTGCCCCTGGCACAGTGCCTGACACATAGAAGGTGCTTGGAGCTGTTTCCTGACCTGAACTGATGGTGAGGCTCTTTGAGGATTTGGGTGCTGGTAGTGTTAGCAGGTTCTGAGGCAATTAATGTGTGTTCTCTCTCTCTCTCTCTCATCTTTGCCAGGCCCCCTTGCCTACCACTGAAGGTTTTGGAAGGCGACTGTGTGTCAGTAATCCACTCAGCCCCCATTCTCTCAGCGCCCTCTTTGTCTGAGGCCCTGGAATGCTTCAGCCTGAAGGCAGCAGTAAAGATCCTCTGGCGCTTTGTATTTTCCATGGCCTGGTTTACACTGCCCTCTGCTGTGTGCTTACTGGATAAGCATGTTCAATGAGGGCTTGCGGTGACGTTTTCTTGACATTGGGAGAGGCTCCCCTCTATGGGCTGCTTACAATCCTGTTGGGGGGAGAGGTAGTGTTTAAGACCTCCTCCCCAATTTAGCTTGCAACTCCTGAGGCTTACCAAACACAAGAGGCTTTTTACCAATGTCCCTCACCACTCAGCCATCAGATAATGCCATCTTTCTAGGATTAGATTTCTTAGGCATTTTGCGTTTGGCCTTGGCCAAAAGGAACAGGGTAGAGTTTATTTGATACTATTCCCGGTCTGCCGTCTAGTTTTTTCTGAATCCCTGAGCACCTAATTCTTAGAGCTGCCCCAGCTGCTGTCAAGGGTCTGGGGGGTGGGGGTGGGGTCACAGGAGGCACCTGAGCCAAGGGAGAACCAGCATGGACCCTCTCTGCCTGTAACCTTCTTACACCACCACCCTGCCTTCTGTCGGTTGTCCCTTCTCAGAGCTGATCCCAGTCAGTGAACACAAAATGGGGTCCTGCACGTCAGAGTGGGAAATTGGGGGCTATAGACCAGGCCACTCCCATTGACCTCACTATAGAACCTGCTAGAAATGTACACCAAAGCCCCAGCGGAGGTCCCCGCTGATGGCCAGCACAAGTCACCAGACATATGAATGAGAAGGCTCCAGCTACCTTCTGACTGCAACTGCATGAGACACCCCCACACATGAAGGGTTAGCCTAGCCAACCCCCAGAATCAGGGTTTAACAATCATGATGATGGTTGTTTAAAGCCACAGAGTTTGGGGATGGTTTGCTATCTAGCAATCGATATGCAGAAGAAGTGATTTAGGATTGTGGGATCCTGGGTATCAACACTACTTTTCTATGTTTTCCAAGATTTCTACAATGACTTCTTTTATAATCGGAAAAAAACTGTTATCAAAAATAAAAACATGGTCTAATTTTTCCCTCCACTTCACCAAGGGAGAAACTAGGTCTGAATTTGAATTGAGGGACGTAAGCCAGACTTGGAGAAAAATTTTCCATGCAAGATTAGTTAGATGCTGGAAAGAATTAGAGATACATTCGAGTTGGTATGAAGGAAAGAGTGGTCGATTTGGAGTGAGGAAACTTGGAAATGAATCCTAGTTTTTTCGGTGACCTTGAGCAAGTCCTTGCTCAAATTCGGCTTTCTATTTTGAAAAATGCAGCTGCTTAGGGAAGATAACATCCAGCAGGGCGCCTGGCCCAGAAAAGTGGTAGGTGATCCTGCCTAATCAGTGCCAATTATGAACAGGCATCTGCAGGCTTTGTGGACGGCCCATCCTTCACTGCCACCAGAGGCTACGGTTCCAATAATGACATCTGCCTGGAGAAAACCCACAACTCTTAAGAAAATTAAAAAAAAAAAAATCCAGAAACACTGAGCAGCTTTTCCGGGGGCCCTTGATGGCGCCGCCCCCACTAGCCGGGGCGAGTAGCCCTGCCCTTCGGGGGACCCCCGGCGCCTGAGGAGGGCGGGAGCGCCCCGGACGCGGAGGCAGGAGGACCGGGAGCGCGCCTGGCGGGACGCAGCGCGGCCGCGCGCGGCTGCGGCCGGTGTCCAGGCAACCCCCGGACGCGTCTCCGCGGGAGAAGCAGGTGGCCCCGCGGCCCTCCGGCCCTCCGCTCCGGTTCCTCGCCCGCCCGGCGCCCGGCAGTGGCAGTTCGGCTGCCAGTGGGTGCGTTGATCTCGCAGCCTCGCCGGAGGAGGCTTCCGCTGGGGGAAGGGGTGGAAGACCCGGAGGTGGAAAGGGAAGGAGCACCTTGGGCGGCGGGGCAGCGAGTGTGGGCGGCGGAGAGAACCCACGGGAACCCCGGGGGCATCCCGACCTGAGAAAAGCCCGAGGAGGGGGCGGGAGGGAAGTTCTGATTAAGATGCCACCCCTGCCCTCTTTGACTTTCAATGGCTTGTGGACTTTCTCTTTGCTTTCTTTGATGCCTTTCTTACAAAGGTCTTTTCTTTGTCTCCGGGTTGCTTTTCGTACTTAAAATCAACACATGCATAGATGAGTCCATGTACCCTGGAAAAGGTCCCCAGGACTGTTCTCTCCCCTCCATCTCCAGAGCGACCTGCAGCAGAGAGCTGGAGAAGGTTCAAGAGGAAGGAGACCCTGGCATGACCACGATGGAGAAGAGATACAGTTGAGTTGAAGAAATCAGAAGGGCTGGGTGTGGATTTGGTCGCCAGATCCAAGTATACCAGAGCCGGGAAGTTCAAACCACTTAAAGCGTACAGGGAGGCCAGTTTGCGGGCATATGAAAGTAGTCTTTGAAAAGTAGCTTATGTCTCTCTTAACCCAAGATCTGATGAAGCGGATAGCAGCTCAAAGCAGAGATTAAGACTCACAAATTAAGTCCTTGGCTCTCATAACAGCCCAGAGGAATGTTACTAATGAGTAAAAAGAGCCAGGGGCGCCTGGGTGGCTCAGTCCATTGAACGTCAGACTCCTGATTTTGGCTCAGTTTATGATCTCACCATTAGTGGGATCAAGTCCCACATGGGGCTTGGGCCTGCTTGGGATTCTCTCTCTCCTCACTCTCTGCCCCTCCTCCGCTTGTGTACTCACTCTTTCTCTCTCAATCTCAAGATAAATAAATAAATAAAAAAAAGGGTCAGGGGAGCCAGAGTTTTGACCTGCCCAGTGCTACGGTCAATAAATGGAAATCTGAGGATTAACCACAGTCTTCTGGCCCCCCAAACCTGTGTCCTTTAATTTTTTCTTTGCTCAAATATTACTAGATTTGTGGCACTATTTATTGGATGGGCAGCTCAGGCAAAAAGTATGAACATTTTAAGGAAAGGCTTAAATTAAAATAATGGATAGTGGCTCCTTAATTGGTTCTGAAGGCTGAGGAGGATGTTTGGGGGGCACACTGCCTCTAGAGAACAGAATCGTGAAGCAGAACAGCCACAGTCTCTCAGAAAACCTTGGAATGAGTGTATGCCTAGGTTGGCCTTTATAGGTGAGTGGCCTGAATGCTGGAAACAGTGAATGTTGTAGAATGTTCTGTCTGTGCCCCATCAGATCATAGGTTGGTCCTCGGCCCTTTGTATTACAGATCTTCTGTCTCCTCGTTCTCCTTCACAAGTGCACAGAGAGCGGGGAGGTATGACTTACCATATGCATCTGTAAGCGGGGACCAGAAGAGCGGGAGTTGGAACCCAAAGTGCCCAATGTGGCTAGGTCAGCAAGAGAAAAAGGTTTGGGGATTCTAACTTTAAGCTCTAGGCTTTTCTGCAGTTCCCATGGTGAGCTCAGGTAACAGAGGGAGCTGCTGTTTTAAAGGTGGGGGAGAGGGGGTTCGTGTTTCTGAGTTAGGGGTACTGGAGGAGCACCAGAGTCTGAGATCCCCAGACCACATTAACCAGAGAGTCATGACTTCCTTTCCTGCTATGTAGGTGTGTCCGTTCAGGAGACCATATCTGAACTCAGCTTCACATGGAGTCCAGGGGTTTCGGGAAGGAAGGGGCTCCACAAACCAGTTGAACATGAATACAAAACTGTGGGTGTATATGCATTTTTCCAGCAAGGGGTGGGGGGCTGTTGTTTTCATTACTTTCCAGGGGAGTCTGTGATCTGAAGGGTTAAAAACCACAGTCCTAGACCCTTAGGCTGTTTGTGGAGCAGATAAGCAGGGGTGAGAAACTGAGTGGTTAAAAGGTAACCACATTAAGCTAACTTGGCTTGATGTATCATTTTCTCCCTGCCAGACCATGCTATTGTGTAAATCAGCTGTGATGACAAGTACGTGAAAGTTCCTTGGTTATGTAAGGTGTTATTCCTGCCTAAAGAAATGGAAATAATTAGCGTGGATTCCACAGATGGTACCAAAGAAACAGACTTTCTTCTAAACTCTCCATTTCCCCCTAAATTTCTTTCTAGTCGCCAGAACCTTCTCTCGGTCCCTTCTGTTGAATCATCTTTTCTTATATCATTGTGTTTTGGCAACTTGTTAGAATTTCCCATTTTATGGCTTCCTGGACATTGAATTTGAATAACAATTATCATGCTAGATGATGACATTTTCAAGAAGCATGTGCCTTAGCTTCTTTGTATCATCTCAGCCTAGTGAGCTGGGGGGGGGGGGGGGGAGGTGTTGGGAGTTGGGCTGGAGAGGTAATTGACTTACTTGAAGTAACTGGATGTTACCTTTACACAAGGCGAGCATCAGTGTCAGAACAGAAGGGGTCAGACTTGCAATTCCAGCCTCTTCTACTGGAGGACACGTGGAGAGGCAGCCAGAGGCCACGTTTAAGTGTCTCTAGGCTGTAGAGGCTGAGTTACTTCTGGGAAGATCCTGTAGTAAGCTGGATTTGGAGGATGTGCCCTTTGCCTGTTTAGAAGAGAGACCGCTCTTCCTATGCTTGCCTGTCAGATAAGCTTTCCCTTTCAAAGCAGCCACAGGCCACTTTCTAGAGAGTTGCCAACACAAAGCTTCTTAAGCAAACAAGGAAATATGCTAAATTTGTACATGTGATTTCACTGCTTGCTGCTCAGGGTTATATAATATATTTAAATTTTGCCCCTAAAAAACAAAAAAACAAAAAAACCCCAGTGTTTGTTTTGTAATGTCATCCATAGCAACCAGTTCTTGCTTTGGTGAACTCGTAAGTCCTCTAGTGGCAAATATACAATTAGAATGTTTACATGCTACGAAAAGGCAACCACTGTTAAAATCCAGGGGCAAAAATTATTATCAGTAAATGCTGTAATAACTCAGAGCTTACATATGATTATCAACCTAGAAGATATATCTGCTCTTGCTTTTGTCTTCTCTACATATGTGGATCCTTTCTGATTCCTTATAGATAAGGTTCATACTTTTTTCATAGCTATGTTTCTGGAAACAGAGGCACTGGATCAAAAGTGCACTTCTCACGGACTTTGGAGGATGCATATGGCCAAAGTGCGTTTTAGTAAGATGGAGACATTTCTACCAGCAATGTACAAGAACACCATTCCTCTAACCTCTGCCAATCTTAGGTTTTTGCAGACTCCTAGCAAATACTGGTATCGTGTCTTTTTTTTTCTTTTTTTTAGTTTTTTATGTTTATTTATTTTTGAGAGAGAGAGAGATAGAGTGCAAGCATGGGAGGGGCAGAGAGAGAGAGACAGAGACACAGATCTGAAGCAGGCTCCAGGCTCTGAGCTGTCAGCGCAGAGCCCTACGTGGGGCTCGAACTCAGAAATGGTGAGATCATGAGCTGAGCCGAAGTTGGATGCTTAACCAACTGAGCCACCCAGGCACCCCTGGTATTGTGGCTTAAATTCAGCTCTTTGATTATTAGGAAGGATGGATTTTTTCCCCCCCCAAATGTATATTGGCTATTTGTGTGTGTGTGTGTGTGTGTGTGTGTGTGTGTAAAATTTTTTTAAATATTCATTTATTTTTGAGAGGCAAAGGGGGAAGGGGCAGAGAGAGAAGGAGACGGAATCCAAAGCAGGCTCCAGGCTCTGAGCTGTCAGCACAGAGCCCGACGCGGGGCTTGAACCCACAAACCCCAAGATCCTGACCTGAACCGAAGTCGGATGCTCAACCAACTGAGCCACCCAGGTGCCCCTGTGTGTGTTTAATTCATTACCTAATCATGTCTTTTGCCCATTTTTTCCTTGGGTATTTATTTTCATTTTATAAATTTATAAAAACTCACAATTTGGCATGACTACTAACTCTTTTTCTTGTTGTGTATGCTATAAACTTTCCCCCAGTTTATAGTTTTCTGTGGAACTTTTAAATGGATATGTTTTCAAATCACGTATCTTTTCCTTTATTTTGCCTGTATTTGATATCTTTCTTAGAAATAACTTCCCCAGTCTAAGATTATGTAAACATTAAATTATCATTTTTTTCAGGTACATCTTTTATTTTAAATCTGATATTCAAATCTATCATTCATCTGGATTTATTTGGGGATTAATTAATTTTATTTTCATTCCAAATGATTAGTTGTTTCAGCAATATTTTTGAATAATCTATTCTTTCCCCACGACATGAATTGCCACGATTATATAAAGTTTTATTCTATCTACATTTTCTATTTTGTTCTCTTGATTAATCTGTTAGAGTCAGGGTCAGTACTATCTTGATTATGTGACATTAAACTACATTTTATAAATTATACTCTATAGCTCTGTCACCTTGAATAGGTTACTGGACATTTCTGACCCTCAATTTCTTTATGTGTAAGGTTATTTCTATTCCATTTGTGATTATGGTATTTCATTGCTAATACTGTTTACTTGTGTTAAAAATTGTTTTTTCTTGAACTTCACTTACCTATATTATTGGTACTTTCCACGAAGCCATACCAAAGTTCTGATAATCTTCTCTATTTCATTCATTTCTGCTTTTATTTTTATAATATCCTTTTTTTTTTTAACCACGTTGGGAGGTTTATTCTTTTTTCCTTATTTTTTTTGCATTGCAAGTGAGCTCATTAATTTTGGAATCTTTGTTTTTTAACCACCTGTCAGTTCTAAGATGGACATTTTTCAGCGTGTGAACATCTCTGAGGTTGGATTGGTCTTACCAGAGCTGTGGGCCCAGCAGCAGGTGTGAAGCAGTCTTTATAAGCTTTGCTGAATGAGCCCTGAATAATATGGAGGGTGTGTCTGTATCTTGGAAGAAAATTCCAGAGGCAATCGAGGAGCACTTATTTAAGAAGTGCTGCATCACCCATGTTCTCGCTGCACTGAGGTCAATTTGGGTGGAAAATGTGGACATCAGTGATTGAGTTGAAAAGTGATTCAGTAGTCAGGCTTTTGAATGTAAGATTTAAGAAGGCCTTAACCAGGGGCCCCTCGGTTGACCGTCTGACGCTTGGTTTCGGCTCAGGTCGTGATCTCACGGTTTGTGGGATTGAGCCCTGCGTTGGGCTCTGCACTGACAGTGTGGAACCTGCTTGGGGTTCTCTCTCTCTCCCTCTCTCTCTCTGCCCCTCCCCTGCGTGCGCGCTCTCTCTCTCTCTCAAAATAAATAAACTTTAAAAAAAATAAAAAGAAGGCCGGGTACCTGGGTGGCTCAGTCGTTTAAGCTGTTAGTGGCTCAGGTGATGATCTCGCGGTTTGTGAGTTTGAGCCCCACGTCGGGCTCTGTGCTGACAGCTCAGAGCCTGGAGCCTGCATCTGATTCTCTGTCTCCCTTTCTCTCGGCTGCTCCCCTGCTCACGCTCTGTCTCTCTCGCAAAAACATATTAACATTAAAAAAAAAAAAAAGGTCTTAACCAATTTATTTTGCTTGTATTTTCCTTCTTTAAATATGCACATGAATGACGTGTATTTAAAATATACATCTAAGTAAGTCTGAAAGAATGCTTCGATAAATATATAATAAACATTCTAAGTGGTAGAGCATTCTCTCCTGCTTTAATTGGCAACCTTTGTTCTTTGTGGTACATAAAATAATAATGTTATTACAGTTGCTGGTGTCTCATATTTGGTGGAATGCAGTAGGTGCATTTCGGGCTCTAGTTTCTACTTACCGCTTTATTTGAGTCCCACAAGTTTGATTTATAGTACGTATGTCATTGACCATTAAGCACCTCGTGATTCCCCTCACGATTTCTTCTTTTATGTGAAATATTTAGAAGTGTGGTTTGAGTTTCCAAGCTCATGGATGTTTTTGGCTGTCTTTTTATTATCGATCCCTAAAATTGTATTGCATTGTGGTCAGAGAGTGTGGTCTGTGTTACATTGGTTGACGCTACTTTTATGGTTTGTAGGTGGGTGGGTGGTTACGCCTTTGGCTACCGGGACCCTGTGCTCTCCTCTTCACAGCTCCCCTCCCCTGGGCTCCAGTCCATCCCTGCTACTCACACCTCAGGCAACCAGTTGACCCTTTCTGTACCTAGGGCTGTTGTAGGTGCTGTGGCATATTCCAGAATGGCTCCTCCCACACTTGGCCGGCTCTGAGAACCACCTGAGGTGCTTCTTTAACATTCGGACACCCGGGTCTTGCCCTGTAGGTCGGAGTTGGAGCTCTGGGATCTGAGTTTTGGATAAGTGCCCCAAGATGATTCTCATGACCGAGCAAATTAAAAATGTGGGTTCCCAGGCCTCACTTAGAGAGATTTGTGATGGGATATGAGAATTTGTATATTTTTTTAATGTTTTATTTATTTTGGGAGGGGGAGGGGCAGAGAGGGGGAGACCCAGAATCCGAAGCAGGCTGCAGGCTCTGAGCTGTCAGCACAGAACCCAACTTGGGGCTCGAACTCACAAACCGTGAGATCACGACCTGAGCTGAAGTCGGACGCCTAACCGACTGAGCCACCCAGGTGCCCCGAGAATCTGTATTTTTAACAGGCCTCCCAGGTCATTCTGACGCAGGCAGTCTTTATGCCATACCCTGAACAACCTGAGAATGGGGATACTGGGAGGGGAGGGGAATGTACTCAAGAGTCACAGAAGTCTGACTCTTATTTTAATTTTTTTTTTTTAATTTTTTTTCAACGTTTTTTATTTATTTTTGGGACAGAGAGAGACAGAGCATGAACGGGGGAGGGGCAGAGAGAGAGGGAGACACAGAATCAGAAACAGGCTCCAGGCTCCGAGCCATCAGCCCAGAGCCCGACGCGGGGCTCGAACTCACGGACCGCGAGATCGTGACCTGGCTGAAGTCGGACGCTTAACCGACTGCGCCACCCAGGCGCCCCTTATTTTAATTTTTTAAAAGTTTATTTGTTTATTTATTTTGAGAGAGAGGAAGAGAGAGAATCCCAAGCAAGCTCCACACTGACAGCACAGAGCGTGATGCAGGGCTCAAAATAACGAACCATGAGGTCATGACCTGAGCCAAAATCAAGAGTCGGATGCTTAACCGACTAAACCACCCAGGCGCCCCTTTTTGTAATTTTCTAATCACCGGAGGTAACGTTGTGTCTATTGGGCTAAAGTTATGCATAAAGAAATGCAATATCCATTCATCTGACTTTTTTTTTAATGTTTTTATTTATTTTTGAGGCAGAGAGAGACAGAGCATGAGCAAGGGAGGGGCAGAGAGAGAGGAAGACACAGAATCCGAAGCAGGCTCCAGGCTCTGAGCTGTCAGCACAGAGCCCAACCTCACGAACCCGTGAGATCATGACCTGAGCCAAAGTCAGACGCTTAACCGACTTAGCTACCCAGGCGCCCCTCTTGGAAGTTTCTGATGGCAGTTCTTTGGATTATTCATCAGTCTTTCTATGAATCAATCCTTTGGAAAATTGTATTGAGATGCTCAATATAACTTGATTCAGAGGTTATCTCTACCACTTAATTCAAAGTAGACAAACTCCGGAGGGACGTGTAGTGCAGCATTGTGGTTAGGATTTTTGACTTTAGTATCATAAGAACCATGATCAAATCTAGATCTAGATGTTTGCTTTCTGTGTGATCTTAGGCAAGTTGCTTAACCATCTGTGCTTTGGTCTCCTCATCAGTAAAACGGAAGGATAAGCAATGCTTATGTCTGTGGGGTATTATGGGAATTAAATGGGATAATGTGTGTAAGATGTTAACACCATCCCCAATACACAATAAATGCTCAATAAACATTATTTTTAAAAAATGTTTATTTACTTTTGAGAGAGAGAGAGAGAAAGAGAGAGTGGGAGAGGGGCAGAGACAGAGGGGGACATAGAATCTGAAGCTGGCTCTGTGCTGACAGCAGAGAGCCCAATGTGGGGTTCAAACTCACCAACTGTGATATCATGACCTGAGCCAAAGTCGGATGCTCAACCAAGCCACCCAGCTGCCCCTAAACGTTAGTTTTTTTGTTTTCTTTTTTTAAAATAATTTTTGTAATCCAGGGGACACGATGGAGGGGTAGATATTTTGTTTCATTAACGAACTCCAATGGTGATGTGTTGCAGGTGATTTTCTGGAATCTAAGGGATGCTTTGCTGGCACAACATCCTCTGGAAGAAAGGTCAGCCCCTCATCTTCTGCTGAAACGTGTCCTAGTGTGAGTGAGCCTCCAGTCCCCGGCAAAGTGTCCGTTCACCTAGAGTAAGTAAGAGGCCAGTACAGTCCATACTGTTGGGGTAAATTCTGACTGGGAAGCCAACAGTCTAAGAGGTAGAATGACATGTTTGGCAAGAGCCTAGATTCTGGAGCCAGACTGTCTAGGTTTAAACCCCAGGTCTGCCAACTTCATCTGTGTGAACTTGGGAAAATCACTTTACCTCCCTGGGACTCAGTTTTTTATCTACAAAGCGGAGATAATACTTCATAGGATGGTTTTGAGGATTAAAGGAGGTAATGCATGGAAAGTGATCGCAAGACTCTCTGGCACACAATACATGTTATATGCATGCTTGTCATTATCAGATGTAAAAGCAAGCGAAACTAAGCTGTTTTTGTTTTTAATGTTTTAAAATTTCATTTTAGAGAGCGAGTGGGGAGAGGGGCAGAGGGAGAGAGAGAATCCTAAGCAGGCTTCGTGCCTAGTACAAAGCCCCGACGCAGGGCTCGATCCCACAACCTGGGATCATGACCTGAGCCGAAATCAAGAGTTAGCCACTCAGTGGACTGAGCCACTCAGGTGCCCCCTATTTCCTTTTCAAATGGAAATGATTATATGGGTCCTGCCTACATCGCAGGATTATTAGAAGGGAGCAAAGAAGACCAGCGTCGTGACGTTGCTTTGAAGCCCTTCAACCGGGAGAGCGATGTGATGTCGTGAAAAAACATCCCATGATTTGATAACTGATAACTATACCTGAAGACCAAAGCCATCTGTCAACTGTAAAGCTACTCAAACAAGAAGTGATTGCTTTTACCGCTGAAAATAGTTTGTTGTAGGTTTTGGTTTTGGTTTTTTGTTTTTAATGGCCAGGAACTTCGCGAAACACGATGCTCTGTTATTACAACCATTGCAGCTTAGGTTTGTTTTTTGGTTACTTCTTCCTCTTCCCTTTATCTTTGTTGATTTTTAATTTCCATTTAATGGTTTTATTGAACGTGCATATCTTTTGGTAGCAGTTTTTATGGAAACGTAATTCACATACTGTGTAATTCATCCTTTCAAAGTGTGCAGTTCAGTGGTTTTTAGTGTAGTGAACAGAGCTGTGCAACCATTACCACAATCAATTTTAGAACATTTTCATCACCTCAAAAAGAAGCTCTTGAGCAGTCACTCCCACCGTGGCCTCTACTCTACCTGCCCCTCCCCGCCCCCCCCCCCCCCCCCCCCCCCCGGCCCTAGACAGCCACTAATCTACTTTTTATCTCTGGACATTTTATATAAATGGAATATGTGGTCTTCGGTGTCTGGCTCCTTTCATTTAGAATCATTAAAAAAAATTTTTTTTAAATGTTTATTTATTTTTGAGAGACAGAGCACAAGCAGAGGAGGGGCAGAGAGAGAGGGAGACACAGAATCCAAAGCACAGGCTCTGAGCTGTCAGCACGGAGCCCAACACGAGGTTCAAACCCACAAACCGTGAGATCACGACCTGAGCCAAAGTTGGTCACTCAATAGACTGAGCCACCCAGGAGCCCCTAGCATCGTATTTTTTTTTTTTTTTCTTTCTTTTCTGCGGCACAAGAACCCGGCCGCGCGTATTTTTAAGTTTCATCTAGGTTTCAACATGTATCAGCACATCATTCCTTTTTTTTTAAATTTTTTTTTTTAACGTTTATTTTTGAGACAGGGAGAGACAGAGCATGAACGGGGGAGGGTCAGAGAGAGAGTGGGAGACACAGAATCTGAAACAGGCTCCAGGCTCTGAGCTGTCAGCACAGAGCCCGACGCGGGGCTTGAACTCACAGACCGTGAGATCATGACCTGAGCCGAAGTCGGATGCTCAACCTACTGAGCCACCCAGGCGCCCCACATCATTCCTTTTTTTAAAAAAATTAGGGTGAAATATATATTAACATAGCATTTGCCATTTTATCCACTTTTACCCATTGGCATTAATTACCTTTCTGTGTTGTGCAACCATGACTGCTATTTTTTAAACATTTTCATCAGCCCAAACAGAAATGCTGTACCCGTTAGGCGATAATTTCTCCCAGACCTCGGTATTCTGATCCACCCTAATCCGCTAACCTAATCTACTTTCTGTCTCTCTGAATTTACCGTTTAGATATTTTGTGGAAGGAGAGTCATATAATACTTGTCCTTTTGTGTTTGGCCTAGTTCATTTAACACAATATTTCAAGTTTCATTCGTGTCGTAGCATGTATCAGAACTTTCTTCCGTTCTATGGCTGAATCATACTCCATTTTTTGTCAGCGCTACATTTTGCTCATCCATTCATCTGTCAGTGAACATTTGGGTGGTTTCCACTGCATGGCTAACGTGAGTCACACTGCGAAGAACATTCGTTTACAAGTGTCTAAGTCTCTGTTTTCCATTCTTTGGGGTATGTGCCTAGGAGTGGAGTTGCTGGGTTATACAGTAATTCTATATTTAACTTTTTGAGGAACCACCACACTGTTTTTAAGGACGCACCTTTGGGCTCTGTTTCAGCCTCCTCAAATTGTAAGTAAGTAAATGATATGTTATGGACGTTTATGGAGGGGTAGGCTTAGTTGACGCACATGAGCGTAATTCTAGCGTAAGATATATAAAATCAGATTCTAACTACCAATTTAAACACATAGAAGATTCTAATCCTTCTGCCTCCTTTCCAGCTCTGCTACAGATTTGGATCTGAAATCCTCCTCCGCACATTCTGATCAGTCCTCTGAAACCTCATTCCCTGAAGTCCCCAAGGATAAATATCCCAAGGAGTTCAGCCTGCTTAAGTTGCAGACAAGTGAGTACGTCCTAGCCTCCCCTCTGCATGCCTCCATACCCAGGGCTTTCCAGAAGTCTGCTGTACTGTTGGGCACAGTTCACTGAAGACTCACAAAGTGCCAGGCATTTGACACGTTTTCTTTCTTCCTTCCTTTCTCTCTCTCTCTCTTTCTTTCTTTCTTTTTAATTTTATTTTTTAACATTTACATCCAAATTAGTTAGCATCTAGTGCAACAAGGATTTCAGGAATAGATTCCTTAGTGCCCCTTACCCATTTAGCCCATCTCCCCTCCCACCACCCCTCCCATAACCCTCAGTTTGTTCTCCATATTTATGAGTCTCTTCTGTTTTGTTCCCCTCCCTGTTTTTATATTATTTTTGTTTCCCTTCCCTTATGTTCCTCTGTTTTGTCTCTTAAAGTCCTCCTATGAGTGAAGTCATATGATATTTGTCTTTCTCTGACTGACTAATTTCACTTAGCATCATACCCTCCAGTTCCATCCACGTAGTTGCAAATGGCAAGATTTCATTCTTTTTGATTGCCGAGTAATGCTCCATTGTCTATATATGCCACATCTTCTTTGTCCATTCATCCATCGATGGACATTTGGGCTCTTTCCATACTTTGGCTATTGTTGATAGTGCTGCTATAAACATGGGGTGCACGTGTCCCTTCGAAACGGCACACCTGTATCCCGTGGATAAATGCCTAGTAGTGCAGTTGCTGGGTCGTATGGTAGTTCTATTTTTAGTTTTTTGAGGAACCTCCATACTGTTTTCCAGAGTGGCTGCACCAGCTTGCATTCCCAGACAGGTTTTCTAATTCTCGCAGCAGCTCTGCTGGGGAGCTGTCATGATATGTTTTCCCAAACTGACATGGCTTTATATAAAAACCATAAAAGTATCATAGCAAAGTATTAAAATAATAAAGGAGTATATAAGGTAGAATATAGAAACCCCTTCCCCAGTGTTCTCCAATGTATCCCCCATGGGCCCCGTAGCCATGAGGAATTTTGAAGCGTGTATGTGCTGGTATGTATGTACTTATCTATACATGGGTTGGAGTATACAACCATATTTTCACTAGTGGAAAATAGTATACAAACTATTTTCACTCAGAGCAAATAGATCATGGACCTCTTTCTGTGTCAATACGTATACATCTAGGTGGCTAATATAGGCCTACCCATTTAACACCCCAGGCAACTGAGGCACGGAGAGATTTAGTCACTCGTACAAGACCACCTGGCTGGGAAGTACAGTGATGGGATTAGACTCCAGGCTCACCTGCCCCCAGAGCCTGTGTTCTTTCTTGGCCACCACAGAGCCCAAGTGTTTCTCAAACAACCCTAGAGCTGTTAGAGGATCTCTCATTGTTTAAAACCACTTTAGCCATTTTGTAGGAAAAGTATTGAGCGAGGAAACAAAGGCCTGAGAGGTCCGGCGACTTGCTTGAGGTCTCGCGATGGCCTTTCTCATTTGCCAGAGTTGCACGTCTTCATTTCCCAGAGTCACTCTAGTGCACGCGTGTCCCATCGTTGCTGCCAACACTGTGGTCCATCCACTAAGTTGCCGTGGTTGGCCCAGCCCTTCCCTGGTTGATGGGCATTCTGTTCTTCCTACCCACTCATCAGAGCGAAGGCTGGATCATAGGTGCTTGTACAACTGTCTCTTAGCTTCCCATTCCAGACATCGCTTCCAACCATAAAGGTGGCTTTATTTTTGGAGGAGAGGGTAAAAAGGAAAAAAAAAAAGAGGCCTCTTAGATACCTATCTCCCCACTTCCCCTCTTTTTTTTTTTTTTAATGTTTATTTTTGAGAGAGAGAGAGAGAGAGAACAAGCACGAGCAGGGGAGGGGCAGAGGATCCGAAGCGGGTTCTGCACTGCAAGCAGAGCCCGATGTGGGGCTTGAACTCGTGAACCGTGAGATCATGACCTGACTGAAGCCTGACACTTAGCCGACTGAGCCACCCAGGTGCCCGTTCCCTTCCTCTCGTGCTGAGTCCCCCAGAGGTTAACACTGCCCTTGATGTAGAACCAAGGAATTAAACATGTTGATAAAGGCTGTACAGTCAGAGAACGCCTGGGACAACTTTCTGTTATTTAATTGCATTATGAGACCGGGAGCGGAGCTGATGGAAGGATTTCTGATGTCTTGCAGAGGATGGGCACCGTCCTGAATGGACATTTTACCCGAGGTTTAGCAGCAATATCCACACCTACCACGTTGGAAAGCAGTGCTTCTTTAACGGGGTCTTCCTCGGCAACAGGAGGTCTCTATCAGAGAGAATGGTGGACAAGTGCTTTGGGAGGAAGAAGTATGGTAATGTTTTCCTCCTGGACCTTGACTGTGCGATGTCTGAAAATACTTGAGTTGTGGTTCTGCCAGGCCAACATTCCATGGCTGGTGTCAGCCCTTGGGGGGGTCACCATGTTACTGTAGGGCGGCCAGGAAGATAGGAAAGTGAAGGGGATGTTTGGCAGTTCTTTTTGGCAAAGAACTGACAACATATGCTGATCCACATTTTTGTTTTTCTCTGCATTTCATAAAATGCTAATGTGACATTTAAGTCATCAGACAAGTTCTCTCAGATACTTATTAATAGAAACCTTCATTCAAGTCGGAAGAAAATAATTTGTTTCAATTAGATGCTGCCCATGATATGTATTTAAATTATACATTATATTCTTCAAAAGGAAAATAGCCCATAAACCTTAGCCTGAAGTGCATTCTGTTATTTCATACCTTATTAAAGGTAATTTGAGATGAGTGTGTGTATATACTTATATAGTTTGTTACTTGGTGAGTTCTCTGTCCCAACCTACCCATAATAGATTTATGGAAAGATCCTAGTGTTGCTGAGTTCCAATGGATCATTATAGCACATTCTTCCATAGAAATACCCATACAGGAGGCAGCCCTTGCTTCGTGGATGAATAGGATTGCTGTAGCAGGAATACAAAGAGGAAGAAATAGAAAGTTTTCATTTTTGAGATTTAAAATAGACTTTTTTTTTGTTTATTCTGCTTTAGAGAGAGAGAGCATGCCAGCGGGGGAGAGAGGGGCAGAGGGGGGGAGAGAGAGAGTCTCAAACAGGCTCCATGCTCGGCGCGGAGAACACAGGGCTTGATCTCACAACCTGAACCGAAATCAAGAGTAGGACTGAGCCACCCAGGTGCCCCTAAAATGGACTTTTAAACTCATTGCACAGGCAAATAGTTTTAAATGTTTATTTATTTTTGAGACAGAGAGAGAGAGAGAGAGAGCACATGTGAGTGGGGAAGTTGGGAAGGGGCAGAGAGAGGGGGACAGGGTATCTGAAGTGGGCTCTGTGCTGACTGCAGAGAGCTCAATGCGGGGCTCGAACTCGGGAACCTGAGCGGAAGTCAGTCGCTTAAGCAACTGAGCCCCCCAGGTGCCCCCAGAGATAAAGTTTTAAAGATCAAGGCTTTTGTCTGGATAGAGAATATATAAGAAGCCATACTAGAGGAGGTGGGAGAGTTGTCACTGAGGTGGGTGTTTTGAGGAGTCCTGTATCCTGCTCAGTTCCTGGGACCAAAATCTAGTCGGTGATCAGATGTGACTCTAGCTGGGGCTTCTGCCTCAGACTGTGGTTGGGGAACCTCAGCGTAGTGATAGCTATGGGCAATGTCTGGGCAGAAAGCCAGATGCGGGGTCTCACCCACCCAGGAGACGTGGGTAATAGCTGCATTCTTGTGCCCCGTGAGGACTGTGGAGGTCGGGACACATAGAAAGAATGAAAGAAAGAGAGCAAGCCAGGAGAGCTCCATAGCTCTCACAACCAAAACGGCAGGAGGCCACCGTGTGAGGCTCTGTGGACCATCAAGCCAGGGGTCATAAGAACGACTTTATGTCTCACCTGATGCATTGTGGAGCGGGCTGACTTCCTGAGGATCAGACTAGATGACACATTTTAGCAGACAACAGAAATAGATACCAACCTACAGAGAGTAGCAGAGATAAGATGAGGGTCAGACACCAGGGTGGTTCACAGACAGTGATCCAGGACCCAAAGGCTTATACCAAAGCCTTGATATCACGTAAGCCTGTTGTGCACATGCTCAGTCCCCACCCCCAACTGAGTTGCAGCCATAAGGGAGAATAGGAAAGATTTATTTAACTGGTTTAAACACGAAAGACCAGAGAAAGACCAAGAAGGGACTAAGTTTAGCTGTATAGTACTTAGGAACGCTCTCAGCCACGGTCAGACAAAAGCCAAACTGTGAGAGGCTTAAATCATAAGACATTTATTATATACTTAATGAGAAGCTTTGGAATCTAGGTGGTCTATATTGTCCGATTGCCCAGTGATGTCACCAAAGATATAGCTCTTTTTTTTTTTTATTAAGTATATTTATTTATTTTGAGAGAGAGCGAAAGAGCAAGCAGGGGAGGGGCAGAGAGAAAGGGAGAGAGAGAATGTCAAGCAGGCTCTGCATTGTCAGCACAGAGTCCGACGCAGGGCTCACGAACCGTGAGATCGTGGCCTGAGCCGAAATCAAGAGTTGGATGCTTGACGGACTGAGCCGCCCAGGCGCCCCAAAGATAATAGGCTCATTTTGTGTTTATGTGCTGCTATTCTTAGTTGTGTTGGATTTTTGTCTTCACACTTGTCATCTTATGGTCACAAGAGAACTGTTGCAGTTCTAAGCATCACGTCTATATTTCAAAACATGAAAAAGAGGAATCTCTCTTGTTGCCTTCCCTTTTTAGAATGAGGGAAAAATTTTCCCATATGGTCCTTAGGAGACTTCCTTCCACTCATGTCTCACTGACTAGAACTGGGCCAGTGACAAGTATTTATCAAAAATAAATGGTATTATCGTGATGACTCAAGTCCTGACCCTAATCCATCACTTCCCTCCTAACTCAAACATTATCCTGAATTTTGTTTATTATTATTTTTTAAAGTTTATTTATTTTAGAGAGAGACAGACAGACAGAAAGACAGAGACAGAGTGTGAGCTGAGCAGGGGTCAAGAGAGGGGGACACAGAATCTGAAGCGGGCTCCAGGCTCTGAGCTGTCAGCACAGAGCCCGGCATGGGGCTCGAACCCATGAACTGTGAGATCATGACCTGAGCTGAAGTCTGGTGAGCTACTGGGTGAGCCACCCAGGCACCCCTGAATTTTGTTTATTATTATTTCCCTTCCATCCTTCCTTCATTTGTTTCTTCTGTCTTTTTATGGTTTTTATACATACTGAATACATGCAAAGGTATATTTATGAAGTATTTATTGAATATATAGAATAAAGTATCACAATCACTTGTGTTTTTGTTTAAATTTCTAATTTATTTTTGAGAGAGAGAGACAGAGCATGAGCCAGGGTGGGGGGGGTGCAGAGAAAGAGGGGAGACACAGAATCGGAAGCAGGCTCTAGGCTCTGAGCTGTCAACACAGAGCCTGACTTGGGGCTTGAACACACAAACTGTGAGATCATGACCTGAACCAAAGTTGGATGGCTAACCGACTGAGCCACCCAGGTGCCCCTCACTTGTGTTTTTTTTAATGTTTATTTATTTATTTATTTTTTTCTCTTTTTTTCAATGTTTTTTTTTTTATTTTTTTTTTTTATTTTTATTTTTGGGACAGAGAGAGACAGAGCATGAACGGGGGAGGGGCAGAGAGAGAGGGAGACACAGAATCGGAAACAGGCTCCAGGCTCTGAGCCATCAGCCCAGAGCCTGACGCGGGGCTCGAACTCACGGACCGCGAGATCGTGACCTGGCTGAAGTCGGACGCTTAACCGACTGCGCCACCCAGGCGCCCCATGTTTATTTATTTTTGAGAGGGAGAGAGAGAGAGAGAGAGAGCAAGCAGGGGAGGGGCAGAGAGAGAGGGAGACAGAGGACCCAAAATGGGCTCTGTGCTGACAGCAGAGAGCCCAATGTAGGGTTCAAATTCACGAACTGTGAGATCATGACCTGAGCCCAAGCAGGACATTTAACTGACTGAGCCACCCGGGCTCCCGTTAAGTATCACAATCATTTGTATGCTTCTGACTCCATTTAAGACATAGAGTACTGTCTTTATATTTGAAGCTACTGATAGGCCCCTCCCTGAATATGACATCTTTCCTCCCCCAACTCCACAGGTAACTCCAATTCCACCTTTATTACAAAGAAAAACTTTTTATGGGGGACATTTTCAAACATTTGCCAAAGTAGAGAGAAGACCATACTGTTTCCTGATGTACCCATCACTTAGTTTCAACAATTATCACATGTGGCTAGTCTTATTTAATTTTTATCCCCCTCCCCCAGGGATTATTTTAAAGCAAGTTCCAAACATCAGATAATTACATCCGTATATGTTTTTGTGTATACCTCTAATAGACAAGGATTATTTTTATTAAATGGCCACAATACCATTTTCATATCTTAAAAAAACTAACAATAATTCCTTAATATCACCAAATATTGTCAGTGTTCAAATAGTCAATTGCCTCACAAATGCCACAATTTAAAAATATTTAGAGTTTGAATCAGGGTCCAAAAAAGGTCCACACTTAACAATTAATTAAAATGTCTTTAAAATCTCTTTTTAATATATAGGTCTTCCTCCTCTTTTTTTCTTGCAATTTATTTGGTGAAGAAAGTAGGTTATTTATCCTATAAAGTTTGTCACAGTCAGGATTTTGCTGATTACATCCCTTGGTACCATTTAACAGGTTTCTCTGTCCTGTGTATTTCTTGTACACTTATAGTTGGATATACAGGCTCGATTCGTTTTAGTGTGACTAGTTCTTGGGTAATGTGCAGTGACTTCCTTAAACCTCAAATACAATGGTCTCTTTTCCATTTTTTCTCTTCCTTGATCTCTTGCAGCATTTAATATTTTTAAACTTGGCACTGGACATTCCTTCGTTATTCTCTTCTCCCTCGTTACTTCTTGGACAAGACGGAGAGGCAGCGTTTATGACTGCCAGTCAGCTTCCATTATGAACTGAAATTCAACACATTTATTATAGAAAAAATCCAATCAAAATGTATTTCATTAAGAGTTAACTCTGATGATCAGCTATGATCAGGCCATTGGTGGAGTTCCTTAAAGGCCTAATTTGTTGTCATGGAAGAAGAACAAAATGTTGTCTATGGTTATGGGTGATAGGGAAATTGACCTGAAACTGATTTTTCTCTTCTGTAGCTCTTCCTCATTAGCTAATTCCCTTCTGAGATCTAGTCAGAGAGGCAGAGCCCAATTATAGTTGCTCCTTAGGATTCATAGGGCACAGGGATTCAAAGTACACCAATGCTCAAATTTTAAGCAGAGTTCTTGCTCTTCCTTGGCAGATACCTTTGATTCACTTCTTATATTATCTATCTCGCTATCTATCTATATATTTATTTTTGTCTAAGGGTCAACTGTAGTTATT
Organism: Panthera onca; assembly: GCF_046562875.1. Lineage (NCBI taxonomy): Eukaryota > Metazoa > Chordata > Mammalia > Carnivora > Felidae > Panthera > Panthera onca. The sequence continues at coordinate 42,118,297 of NC_138343.1, forward strand.
TTTTTAATGTTTATTTATTTATTTTGAGAGAGAGAGAGAGAGAGAGAAGGGGAATCCCAAGCAGGCTCCAAGCCCAGCACAGAGCCCAATGTGGGACTCCTTCTCATGAACCATGAGCCGAAATCAAGAGTCGGACACTTAACCAACTGAACCACCCAAGTGCCCCTCATTTTAAGCCAAAACATCCTGCCTGCACCTAAGCTACTGTTCTTTCCGGGGGTGGGGGTAATCGGGACACTTTCTGGAACAATGTCCCAAACACAGTGTTTCTCAAGACACTTTTATCTTCATATTATCCAGGCAAGATGATCACGAACAGAACTTTAGGAAGCCTCTATGTACTTCATAATAAAACATGAAATTACCCTGTTTCCGTTGTCATATGGATAGAGCATTATCTGTATATTACCTTCAGTCCCTTTTATAATCTTGTTTTTAAATATTTCACAGATATTGATCCTAGGAATGGAATACCAAAGTTAACTCCAGGAGATAATCCATATATGTACCCAGAACAGAGTAAAGGCTTCCACAAAGCAGGCTCAACTCTCCCACCAGTGAATTTCTCAATGTAAGTGTATGTGAATAGCAGGGTTAGTTAATTATAAAGGAATTGTAGCTCTCTGTACTATATATGTTATATTTCATAAGGAGTAGATTCCAACAAAACATGGTTGCTGAAAATTCCTTAAAAAGTTAATCTCTAGTTTCTTAGTGTCTACACACATGTGCGTGTGCAATTGAACTTATACACAGGATCTTGACTACAAAAAGGTGGTTGTTAATTTTGTCACTATTGTTGTTACCACAAATCTGAGGACTTTTCGGTTTCATACTGAATCAGATTATTAGTGTTTACTGTTTGGATTGATGTACACTTGGAACTAAATGTAGGCCAAAGCGATTCAGAAGAGGATCATTAAGTTAAAAGAAAAATAGTTGGTGTATTATATTAATATTTTAAAAAATCAATTATGTTTGGTTTACTGATGTTTAATAAAAAGTATAATAAGAATTATGACCTTTATAGTTGTGAAGCCCATAGGTGGCCATTAAACCAGAAAATAAGACATATTCTTTTAAAAAAAATTTTTTTTACATGTATTTATTTTTGATAGATAGGAAGAGACAGAGCACAAGCGGGGGAGGGGCAGAGGGAGAAGGAGACACAGAATCCGAGGCAGGCTCCAGGCTCCGAGCTGTCAGCACAGAGCCTGACGCGGGGCTCGAATTCACGAACTGCGAGATCATGACCTGAGCCGAAGTCGGACGCCCAACCAACTGGGCCACCCAGGGGTCCCAAGACATCTTCTTGAACACAAAGATGTTTCTATCGATCTCTCTGCTGTAGATGCCATACCAATTTTATGGTTGCCTTTTCTGTTTTTCAGAGTGCCTTATGAAAAGAAATTTGATACATTTATTCCACTTGAGCCTCTTCCACAAATTCCTATGTGAGTTCTCTCACCATGTTTTATATTATCCAAGTTTTATTAAGTTATCAGCTATTTATGATTTTCTCCTATGGACGAACTCATAGACACCCAACACAGAAGGACCTTTAGAATCTGAGCTGGTGTGTGGGGCAGTTTGTATGGAGAGTTTTTAGTGAGACACTTGGAGGGCAAGTGCTGTGCAGTCTATCAGCTGGGCAGTCCATGTCTTCACCCCATATGATGGACAGCCCACTGGATGCCATGTGTTATGGTAGGTATGCACTAATGGACGTTTACATGGAGAAAAAAGGCAGGGTCCCTGATTTTTAAAACCTAAGAGTTGTCAGAAAAGAAGGACATGCTTAAATGAGTCCAGCCAGGGAGGATGGTTAGAGTTTGAAGAGGCAGAGAAAAAGCTGTCAGAATATTCTCGCACTAGATGGAAGTATCATTCCTCTGATGTCATACTTTAAGTTCAGGTCCTTTCTGAACCTCATCTAGTTGCCCAAGGAGGGTTTAGACCTAGAAAAAGATATGTGTCAGTATAAAAAGTTTCGCTAATACAAAACAGTTTCATATAAACATAGATAGAGTGAGCAAGTGACCCACAGTCTGACCCACTGGAGTCCAGCTGGGAAACCAAACCCTGGAGCTCAGTGGAAATAAAAAGCCTTTTATTCCAAACTTGGGAGATTTAATACTTTCATTATATGGCATTATTACATGAAGCAGATAATTAGGGCCTCTCATGTCTGTACTGTATACATAAAAACTTTTTTTTTTAACGTTTATTTTTGAGAGAGAGCGTGAGTGGGGGAGGGGCAGAGAGCGAGGGAGACAGAATCGGAAGCAGGCTCCAGGCTCTGAGCTGTCAGCACAGAGCCTGATGAGGGGCTCGAGCCCATGAACCTCGAGACCGTGACCTGAGCCGAAGTTGGGCACTTAACTGACTGAACCACCCAGGCACCCCTGTATACTTTTTTTCTTTTTTAAAACTAGGCTCCATGCTGGGTGTGGAGCCCAATGTGGGGTTTGAATTCATGACCCTGAGATCAAGACTTGAGCTGAGATCAAGAGTTAGATGCTTAACTGACCAAGCCACCAAGGTACCTTGTATACTGCACACTTTTGGCAAATGCTATTCTAAAATATTTAAAATAAAAGTAATTGCCAGGGCACAAAACAAGTCTATACATTTAAGAAGACTGAAATCCTATCAAGTATCTTTTGTGACCACATGGTGTGAAAATAGAAAACGTTTACAAGAGGAAAACTGGAAACTGTGCAAATATATGAAGATTAAACAGCATGCTCCTGAGTAACCAATGGGTCAAAGGAGAAACCAAAAGAGGAACATTAAAAAAAAAAAAACAACAACACTTCGAGACAAGTGAAAGTGGAAATACAGCACCCCCAAACCACGCATGCAGCGAAAACAGATCAAAAAGAGAAGTTTAGAGCAGTAAATGCCTACATTAAGAAAAAAGAAAGATATCAAATGAACAGCCTAACTTTACACCTCAAGGAACTAGAAAAAGAAGAACAAACTAAGCTCAAGGTTAGTAGAAGGAAGAAAATAACAAAAACCTGAGGGCAAATAAATGAAATAGAGACTAAAAAGGTAATAGAAAAAAATCAATGAAATGAAGAGCTGTTTTTTTTTGTTTTTTTTGTTTTTTTAAAGATAAACCAAATAGATAAACCTTTAGCTACACTAACCAAAGAAAAAAGGGACAGGACTCAAATAACATTAAGTGAAAAAGGAGACATTACAACTGATATCCCAGAAATATAAAGGATTTAGGAGACTGCTATGAACAATTATCCACCAAACAAATTGGACAACCTATAAAAACCGGGTGCATTCCTAGAAACATACAACTTCACAAGACTGAATCATGGAGAAATAAATCTTATTTATTTATTTATTTATTTATTTATTTATTTATTTTTAATGTTCATTTATTTTTGAGAGAGAGAGACAGAGACAGAGCGCAAGTGGGGGAGGGGCAGAGAGAGAGGGAGACACAGAATCCGAAAGAGGCTCCAGGCTCTGAGTTGTCAGCATAGAGCCCAATGCGGGGCTCAAACTCATGAACCATGAGATCATGACCTGAGCCGAAGTTGGATGCTAACCGACTGAGCCACCCAGGCACCCCTTTGAAGAAATAAATCTGAACAGACCAATGACTTGTCAGGAGACGGAATCAGTAATCAGAAATCTATTAACTTAAGCCCAAAACCAAATGGTTTCGCTGGTGAATTCTATCAAACATTTAAAGAAGAAACTAATTTCGTTCCTTCCCAAACTTCCAAAAAAGTAGAAGAGGAGGGAATACTTCCAAACTCATTTTACGAGGTCTGCATTACCCTGATACCAAAACTAGACAAGGACACTGCCAGAAAACATAATTACAAGCCAGTATCCCTGATGAATATAGGTGCAAAAATCCTCAACTATCAGCAAAACAAATTAAACATTACATTAAAAAGATCATACATCATGAGCAAGTGGGTTTATTCCAGGGATGCAAGATGCTCCAACATCCACAGATCAATGAATGCGATCTACCACATTAACGGGATGAAGGATAACAATCATGATCATCTCAACAGATGCAGAAAAAGCATTTGGTAAAATTCACCATCGTTTCGTGATATAAAAACTCTCAACGAATTGGGTACAGAGGGAACATACCTCAACATATGTTCAAACGTAATCTTTCTTATGAGTAATGTTTAATTTTTCCAGGATGTTATCCATTTCTTTTAGGTTTTCAAATTTATTTGCATAGAATTGTTCCAAACAATTTCCTGTCTTCTTTCACTTGTTTCTCCCTTATCGTTAATTTTGTGTGTTGGTGCTTTATTCCCCCTTTTCTTCATTAGGTTAGATAGTGGTTTGTGTATTTGTTATTTTTAAAAAGCAGCTTTAAAAATTGTATTCTCTTTTTATACTGTCTCTTTCTCTGTTTTTAAAGCATCAATCTTTGCTTCTATTGTTATTATTTTCTTCTTTCTACTTTTTTGGTTTATTTTTGTTCTTTTTCCATTTTTTTATTTTTATTTTATTATTTTTTTTAACGTTTTATTTATTTTTGAGACAGAGAGACAGAGCATGAACGGGGGAGGGGCAGAGAGAGAGGGAGACACAGAATTGGAAGCAGGCTCCAGGCTCTGAGCCATCAGCCCAGAGCCCGACGCGGGGCTCGAACTCACGGACCGCGAGATCGTGACCTGAGCTGAAGTCGGACGCTTAACCGACTGAGCCACCCAGGCGCCCCTTTTTCCATTTTTTTAAAAAGTAATCTCTACACCCTATGTGGGGCTCGAACTCACTCTGAGATCTCATTCTGAGGTCAAGAGTCACATGCTCTACTGACTGAGCCATCTAGGAACCCCATAAGTAAACTGATCACTTTTATATTATTTATTTTTATTATTTATTTTGAGAGAGAGAGAGAAAGAGAGTGAGCATGACTGAGGGAGGGGTAGAGAGAGGGAGAGGACAGAGAATATCCCAAGCAGTCTCCACACTATCAGCGTAGAGCCTGATGGCAAAGGTCAAAGTCACGTGGGGCTCAAACTCACAAACTGTGAAATCGTGACCTGAGTCAAAACCAGGAGTCTGATGCTTAACTGACTGAGCCATCCAGGCGCCCCTATTTATGTATTTAAGTTTATTTATTTTGAAAGAGAGAGAGAGAGAGAGAGAGAGAAAGGCAGAGAGAGAGGGGGACAGAGGATTCAAAGTGGGCTCTGCACTGATAGAGATCCTGCTGCAGGGCTCGAACCCATGAACTATGAAATCATGACCTGAGCGGAAGTTGGATGCCTAACCAACTGAGCCACCCAGGTGCTATGAAAGCACCTCTGACCACTGCTCTCCTTTTATTTTACAAATTTTGAGGTGTAGATTATCCTTACTTTTTAAAAGAATTCTGTGTTGGTCTTTTCCTTTTGACTAAAGAATTACTTAATAGACTTAAAATTTCCAGGTGGAAGAGCTTTTGGATTTTTATTTTGCAATTCATTTTTACTTTTATTACCCAATGATCAGAAGATATTGTTTTTATTATTTTTATTTTATGGAACTTGCCGACTTTTCATTGTGACCAAATACATGCTCAACATGGGGACTGTCTCTCTATGCATTTGAAGGTGTATCTATTTCATCAGGCTGCAAAGTTAGATACAAACCCAGAAGATTTATCTTTTTTTTAACAAAATTTTTTTTGTAATGTTTGTTTATTTTTGAGACAGAGAGAGACAGAGCATGAACGGGGGAGGGTCAGAGAGAGAGGGAGACACAGAACGTGAAGCAGGCTCCAGGCTCTGAGCTGTCAGCCCAGAGCCCGATGCGGGGCTTGAACTCACGGACCGTGAGATCATGACCTGAGCCGAAGTCGGACGCTTAACCGACTGAGCCACCCAGGCGCCCCCAGAAGATTTATCTTTTTGATTAAAATTGTTCATTTGACCTAGCTAGGACTGAAAATGGGTGTGTTAATTGTGTGCTAATATTAATGTATTTCTATCTATATTGTTAAGTATAGCCATTAACATTATAAAAATATCTTACTAGACAAACCGAAACCAGACTTTAAACTATAAAGAACAAATTGATGGTTACCAGAGGGGAGGTGGGTGGGAGATGGGGGAAATGGGTGAAGGGGATCAAGAGTATACTTATCTTGATGAGCATTGAGTAATATGTAAGTGCTGAATCACTGTATTGCATACCTGAAATGAATATAACATCCTATATTAACTAGATTAGAATTAAAATAAAAAAATCTTCTTTTTCTCATTTAATGCTTTTTGTCTTATATTATACATTGCCAGATATTAAGATTACAACTCTTACGTTGTTTTGTTTGCATTTACTGATATACCTTTCCCATTCTTTTGTTTTTAGACTTTCAAAGCACTTTGGTCTAGGTCTGTCTTATAGACACAGAGTTGGATTTTTGCTTTGTGAGCTGATCTGAAAAATTTTGTCTTTAATAGGTGAATTAAGATCTTTTGCATTAATGATTCGGCAGATTTGTTTCAATTCTATCCTAATATTTTGTTACATTTATTATGTGTACTATATTATTTTTACCATGGTGGTTTTGTTCGAGAGATTCTTTTCTTTTAAAGCTTATTTATTTTGAGAGAGAGAGAGAGAGAGAGAGAGAGCGCGAGCAGGGGAGGTGCCGAGAGAGGGAGAGAGAGAATCCCAAGCAGGCTCTGTGTTGTCAGTGCAGAGCCCGATGTGGGGCTCAAACCCACAAACTGTGAGATCATGACCTGAGCTGAAGTCAAGAGTGGGACGCTTAACCGACTGAGCCACCCAGGCCCTCCTTGTTCTAGGGATTCTTTATGCTAGAATCGTTCTGTACTGCTCTTCATCCTGCTGGTCTTATTTGGGCTTCTCCTACTGGTTTGTCAGCTTTACATGATGCCCTTGACTCCCAACTATTACCTACGTGGTAATACCCCGTTCCTTGTTGCAGGAACTTCCACATCCCTAGCAGGTGTATTGGGCCATTTTCCCAATCATGGTGCATTTCTCCCTAAATGGATGGAAATCAAAGCTGCTTAAAAGATTAAAAAAAAAAAATTCTTCATCTTCTTTCTCTGACTCATCCCAGGAGTCACAATTCCTGGTACCTCTTGGAACATACACAGTGTGGCCCAGCGTATGTCCTTTCAAATCCCAACAGACTTGGGAGGATGCTGGCTGTCAGCGTTAGAAAAACAGAGGGCATGCTCAGGTGGAATTCTGAAGAATCCTGAATGAAAGGACTGTTTACAGATGTGTGAAGCAGTCGAGGGAACTCACATGGAAGGGCGAAGCATCCAGGGGCTCCCACCAGTGGGCAGCTCTTACCACTCACGTGTCTGAGCAGCAGGAAGAGTGATCTTGTCCCCCCTGTGTGGGGGGAGGTGGAGATGGGCTGTCTGGAAGGGGTTGTGGCAGTGGAGAGTGCAGTCACTGCCAGAACCGAGGTGCCTCAGGAGATGAGCAGGAGTAGAGAAGCTAGGTGAGAAATACCCCAACCTCTCTCTCTTCTGGCTTTCTGGTCTCTTACTGGTGCCTCCCATCAGCTAAGCCCAGCTCAAAAGTGAGGGCACAGAGGAATCAAGGTGATGCAAGTTGCAGGGGTCAGCTCCCTGGGCAGAGAAGGGCAGAAAAAAGATCTGGGTTTGGGGGGAGGGGCAAATGCGGAACAACTTCACATGGTGTTTCGTCACTGATCTCGTAAATCGGAGGCCTTCTTACTTCGGAGGGTGTAGTACCTTATCCACTGAACGTGTCTGTGCATTTTGCTTTAGACAAACTCAAACTCAGGTGTTGTTTTCTTCCTGCAGCTTGCCTTTCTGGGTGAAGGAGAAGGCCAACAGGCTGAAGACCGAGATAAGAGAGGTGGAGGAGCTTGACAATTGGCACCCAGCGGTCCCCTTGGTGCACAGTTTATTCCCTGCTGGTGGGTTAAAGAACCTTCAAAGAATAGTATAAAACTGGAGGCAAGCCCAGAAGAGCAGGCTTTTGAGAGGCTTCGCGGTGGAGAGGAGAGAAGGCAAAGCCTCTCCCAGAGTGGATGGTATCTTTTGCCCCACACCGTGGTCCCTTGGGCTGCTGTTATCATGGCCATGCATCACTGGTTGAGTGTGTTGGTTGAGCACCATTAGTCTTGTAATGGGGCACAACCTTCAACTCCGTGCCTCTGTCCACAGGTTCTTTGGATTCGCCAAGAAAATCCTAAGCAGAAACAGGCCCACAGAGCATGCACTGACTGTACTCTCGAGAGCCTCTTCCAATTGGTCGCCTCTGTCAGTGTGATTGCTCTAAGTCAAATGTTTGACTTTGATAAGTAATCACTGTGCTTTGCCTTTTTTTAAATTCTATGTTCTGAAAACCTTCAAACTTACAGAAAAGTTGTGAGGATCATACAATGAACAAATACCTACACGTCCTTCACTTAGAATTCACCGTGGTTAGCCTTTGTCAGAATTTGTGCGTTCTTTCTCTCTCTTTCATTCCTGTTATTATTTCGAAGAATTGTTTGAGAAGGAGTGGCAGACATCATCACCCTATGCTCCTAGGTACTATATACTTCGATATGCATCTCCTAAGGTCAAGGATATGCGCCAACAGTTGCAATACAAAATAACAAGTTCGGGGAACCTAACATTGATAACAATTCTCTGACGGTCCACCTTCAGTTTTAGTCAGTTAAATTTCGTTTTCCAAGAATGCCCTCATATCAATGGTAAAATGCAGCCGTCAGCTTTAGTTTGGTAAAACTATTCTCATTAATACCATTCAAGACTTTCTCTACTATTCACGTGGTACATGTCAGAAAAATGTGAAGGCTGGATCGCCACGGGCGATTCATACCATTGCCCCTGTAACTCCCTCCCTCCCTCCTGTATTTGTTTGACCACACAGCCAAGCAGGACGAGAGCTCAGTGAGTGCCAGTCGTGAGCCTTAGGGCTTTTCATCAATCAGGCGAGAAGCAAATATTTGGAAGAAAAGATAGGAATAAAAGCCAACCCTATACATTCAGGCTGTGACCCTCGGCGGTCAAGCCAGTGACTCAGCATCTTCATAGCCGATCTCCTTTACTAAGGAGACCCCACTGGCTGGCTAATCAGGGCTGTGGGTCTGGTCTCGCGAAATGTTAAAGCGCAAAGAGAGAACTGGGGGCCATGCTGAGACTCCAAATTGTTCGAGACACGAGACACGACTTCTTTCTCTGTGAAAACATTGTCTCCAGAGGTAGCCAATAAATGAAGTAAATGAGGTGGGTTTAGAACGGAGTACGTTCTTGCTGTCTTTATACACACCTTTGGATCGACTAGAAGACAACATGGTGGGCACGGCCAGCAACTGTGTCTGGCCACTCTTTGGGTTAGCATCAGCATACCTCTGCGCTGGTTCCCTTGCCCCTGGGACACAAAGCTCACCGCTGTCCCCGACAAAAATCCACAATAAATAAACAAACAAACAAACAAAACCAAATAATTTAGAAAAGGAAGAAAAAGAGGCTACCAACAAATTTTCTCAAAGACACCTACTCCTGTAAAAGAGAACTTTTGTGCTTCTGTTGTTTTAAAATGTAAAAAATTCAGTGGCAACCACCTGTGTTGGAGGGATAACGGAGAACACGATATAGATGCAAAAAAGGATTCTGCAGGAATTTCCAGGTGGGATTATCCAGGTGGACCAGGAAACTGCTCTCAGAGGGGACCCTGGTGTTTTGGAGGGAAGGAGTCCTATATAATAAAGGTATTGAGAAAAACACCCAGAGTACAGTTTTGGAAGATGTATAGCGGCCTCAAGATTTCAAAGAGGTCTATATCATTCCTTTTTTTTTTTTTTTTAGGTTTGTTTAGTTTTGAGAGAGAGAGAGAGAGAGAGAGAGAGAGCGAGTAGGGGAGGGGCAGAGAGAGAGGGAGACATGGAATCCCAAGCAGGCTCCAGGCTCTAGGCTGTTAGCACAGAGCCCGATGCAGGGCTCAAACTCACAAACCTTATGGGGAGAGTAAGGCATAGACTAAATGGCCAAATGGCAAAAATATGTGGGTGTCCTAGCTGTCCCAGTCCTTTCTTCCTAGGCACAAAAATGTTGGACCTTTTAAGGCATGAAAACCCCCCTCACCTCACTTCAGGTTCCTTGGTAAATAAGCATGTGGGTGCAGGTGCACATGTGTGTACGTGTGTGTGTGTGTTCGCCTCCTACTTTCAATCACTGAAACTCTCAAGCTTAATGGAAGCAACCTGTACATGACATTTCCAAGTAGATTCATTAGAGTAACAACTTCATATTGTACACAGGGTATTCTAATTTCAGATCCTGGGAAGAATGAAAACTGGCCTCTGTGGACTGGAGGGAATATTATGTTATACAGCTGGTGACACTCAAGTCCAAATAAGCTAAATGAAGACAATTCCAAGACTGTTTCTATAGTCTCTGCACTCCTAGTCATCCAAATGTTAAGATATTTGGATGTTAAACTTTTACAGTTCCACAAACGGGTTATGAATATTCTGTATAATTTCATTAATTGTCCACATTTCTGGTATGAGCTACCCAATTTGGTTAGACTGTTTCCTTTTGCTCTTAGGCCTTTGACCCTTAAAAGCTGGGCAGATAAGAGCCTTGTGTATAGGATTTCTTGCTGAAATACATCAGTGCTGGAGCTCCTCCAGATCATGCTACTGACGGAGAGGCTTTTCTTTCTCGGCTGGAAAATCAGGACAGAGTGATACCTTGACCCGAAACTGAGCAATGGGCCTGATGTAGATGGGGCACTTGCAGGGGTCTACTGGCCAAGTTCCCTGTGGGCTCTGGGAAAGGACGTGGGAACCCATGTGGTGTCTTTCTGATGCTGGGCAACTCTAGGAAGGGTTATGGCCCGAACCCTCCCTGGAGATGGGGGCGCCACTACCGACTTGAGGAACCAACACTGAGGCTCTGAAACCCGGACCTTGTAAGAAATACTAATATGAAAAGTAAACATCTTTTTTTAAAATTTTTTTTAATGTTTATTTATTTTTGAGACAGAGAGAGACAGAGCATGAACAGGGGAGGGGCAGAGAGAGAGGGAGACACAGAATCTGAAACAGGCTCCAGGCTCTGAGCTGTCAGCACAGAGCCTGACGCGGGGCTCGAACTCACAGACTGTGAGATCATGACCTGAGCCGAAGTCGGACGCTTAACCAACCGAGCCACCCAGGCGCCCCAAAAGTAAACATTTCTTAATGTGCATGGGGGAGAAGTCCCAGCCTCATATCCGAAGAGAAGCCAAATATACCAATGACTTGTTTAATTTAATTTAATTTAATTTAATTTAATTTAATTTAATTTAGAGAGAAAGACTGAGTGGGGGCGAGGGACAGAGGGAGAAAGTGAGAGAGTCTTAAGTAGGCTTCACATTCGGTGTGGAATCCGATGTGGGGCTTGATCCCACGACCCTGGCATCATGACCTGAGCCAAAATCAATACCTGAGCCAAAATCAAGAGTCTGACGCTCAACCAACTGAACCACTCCCCACCCCATGACTTGTTTTCTGAGGAAATGTGTTGGTTTCCACCAAATATAAAAATGGTGTGGGGGCAGCTTTTAGTGGTGATGGTGTGAGCGTGGCTATGATCATCTGGTTAGAAACGTGCTCTTTTGTTTGGGTACAGTGTGGGTTGGTGTAACGCGCGGGGTCCTCTTAGAGAGGACAGAATGGACCCATGAGGCATAATTATACTAAAAATATGTTTTGTTTTGTTTTTACTTGAAATTGAAGTTTAACTGGGAGTTCTGTATTTTCATTTGCTAAATCTGGGAACTTACAGAAGTGGCACAAAGGAGATGGATTTGAGGGCTTATTAGGGGGTAAAAGTGCAAGCAAGACTCCGAGTCGACTTGGATATGGGTAGGGGGAAGGTATGGGAAAAGGACAATTAGCAACAAGGTGGCTGGTGGTGCCCTTGCCAGGGCAGCATGTGGTGTCTTTATACACTTAGGGAAAGATGCCCTCTTGGGGGAGTTAGTCGTATGGATGCATTGCCTGGTAAGCAGTGTGCCAGCTAGATTTCAGCCCCCTTCTGTCCCTGTGCAGTGAACTACTTACACAACCATACACGGCAGCCCTGTGCTATTTGGTGAAATAGAGAATGCTGGGGAAGTCTTCTTGGGGGAGCTCAATTTTGGGAAGTTGAATTTGAGGAAACTGTGACACACACAGAGTGGAATTGTTTGGGATGTAGTTGGGTATATGCATCTGGGGACTGGTACGTGAATGTAGAAAAAAGGCTCCTGTGAGAAATATGAATCTCAAGCCTGTGCCGTGTGGATGCAGGGTCTAGATAATAAATAAGCTGATCAGAATATTGATCCCAAACCAAGATAGGTGCTCAAAAAGAGCTCTGAAACTCTGTGGCCTGAGAAAAAAAACCCAAATCCTCTTTGGGAACACTTTGCCACCCCAGGGCGTAGGGGACTCCCTAGAAATAACGAATATGAGCACCTGAGAAAAAGACTACAAACTACAACTGGGTCCACCATGAAGAAGCGTCAGTAGGCGAAACTCAAACCAGTTTATTTATTTTTTTTTAAGTTTATTTAGGGGGGTAGGAGGGAGGGGAAAATGGGTGATGGGCATCGAGGAGGGCACCTGTTGGGATGAGCACTGGGTGTTGTACGGAGACCACAATTTGACAATAAATTTCATATTAAAAAAAATAAAGTTTATTTTGAGGTGGGGGAGGGGCGGAGACAGAGCGGGAGAGAGAGAATCTCAAGCAGGCTTTGCACTGTCGGCACAGAGCCTGATGCATGGCTCAAACTAAAGAATCGAACTGTGAGATCGTGACCTGAGCAGAAATCAAGAGACCGAAGGTTAACTGACTGAGCCACCCAGGCATCCCCAAGCCAACTTAGATGATTAACCATGGTTAGCATTACGGTATGAATTACCAGCACTTAGGGTGCGTGGAATTTCATGTCTACCCAGACATTAGCTTTTTCCAACATTAGCTGAAGGGTTTCTAAATGGAAGGGAAAGGCTTAGGGGTAGCAATCCAGTAGACAGGGCAGGCCTAGAGGTCTTGAAATTGTATTTGCAAAGCAGCACAGTGTTTCTACTGAAATTCCATCTGCTTATTTGGGGAGATGATGAAGATTATAACCCCAGCCCCCAATGTCTTGGTATTGTCACAGGCTTCTGACCCTAACTTTAGCCCTTTTCCTGCACAATTTGATGGTAAAAACTGGACAAGGAGGAAACTAGAATTTCGATTGTTTTCTTGGCTAAGCAAGGTTAACCCAGTCAGAACCGGTTCCTCAGAAAGGAATGAGAGGTGGAGAAATGGGGGACATTGCAACCTACAAACCCTCCTGCTAACATCCCTGTTACTCCTTTGTAAGCTGGATGGACTTCCAACTTCTTAAAAAAATACTTTTAATGTTTATTATGGGGGGGGGGGAGGAGCAGAGAGAGAGGGAGACACAGAATCTGAAGCAGGCTCCACACTGTTAGTGCAGGGCTTGAACCCATGAACCGTGAGACCGCGACCTGAGCTGAAGTCTGATGCTCAACGAACTAAGCCACCCAGGTGCCACCCCCCAACCCCCGGCCTTTAAGAAAGATTTTATTTTTAACTATTCTCTACACCCAACGTGGGGCTTGAACTCACCACCCTGTGATCGAGTGTCACATGCTCCGCTGACCGAGTGAGGCAGGCAATTTCTTTTTCCTGGGCCAGAGTTTCTCAAATTGTGTTTCCTAAACACCAATAGATAGTATAAGAAAAAATGTTTCCAGGGTCAACTTTGTTTGGAAATGTTATATTAAAAAGGGAGCTTTTTTGTTTCCTAGGGATGCTGTAACAAACCACAAACTGGGTGGTTTACAGTGAGAGAAATTTAATCTCTCACAGTTCAGGAGGCTGGAAATCAGAAATCAAGGTGTCAGCAAGGTTGCTTCATTCTCGGGTGCTCAAGGCGGGGAGATATAGCATGCCTCTCTCTTAGTTCTAGTGTTGCCAGCTGGGATGGTGATGGCCTCTTCGTGGGGACTCTTGAGTCCTGGCTGGCGAGGCTTGGGTGATATTGTGGGGGTTTGGCCAGTGCACGCAATGTCGGAGGACAGTCTCTTGTGTTCATGGCTATTGGGTTTGGTTTTAGACATTATGGAAGTGGCATGATGTTGCATTTTCTGAATCCTTAAGTGAGACATGCAGTCTGTATGTTCAAGGGTGTCTTGGGGGACATTTTGACAGGGTTGCTCTGTCCCAATGGGCAGGTTGTATAATGCATGCCCTTAGGGGGCATGATTTACATCGTAGAAATGGTAGACACTGAGTGAGTCCCTGGGTGCTGGAATGGCATTTTGACAAGCTCTACCTCATTGGGTTTTTAGGTATGTATCAATTAATTTGCCACCCAAATTTATATAGGTAGGTATCGTTAACTCCACTTTTTAGATGAGGATACTGAGATTCAGCAAGGTTATTACCCAAACTAATGAGAGAGCAAAGATTTCAATCCAACCTGAGTTTGTCTAATACCAGTGCCTATCAATGGTAACACTTTATTATTAATCCACATAGATTGAATAGAAATATACGAAAAACTGGTGAGATATTTTTGTGGGTTTCTGGGACAATCACCGATCATCTGAAGTTGCCTTTCTTGTAATAACAGCTGCCGCTTTTGGGGGTAGTTATATGTATCAGACACTGGCCTAGGTTTATGATCTCATTTAATCCTTAGGACGACCCTATGAGGTTGCTATACTATTATCCCTATTTTACAGCTTAAAAAATTTAGGGTTACGGATGCCTGGGTGGCTCAGTTGGTTAAGCCTCCCACTCTTGATTTCAGCTCAGGTCATGATATCCTTGCTCTTCAGTTTGAGCCTGGCGCTGGACTCTGCACTGACAGCGCGGAGGCTGTCTGGGATTCTCTCTCCCTCTTTCTCTCTCTCTGCCCCTCCCTCGCTCACGAGCCCACGCTCTCAAAATAAACTTAAAAAAAAATTAGGGTTAAATGATTTCCTTTTCCTGAGTATTCCGCGAGTAAATTCCTATTAGTTACATGCCTAATAAAATGCTAAATTAATAAGTTAACAAAGCTCTTCCTAAACCAGCTGGCTAATTCTGCACGCGTGACGTTCCCTTTCTCCGCCACTAGGTGACCTCAAGATCAATCCCACCACAACCTTGCTTACTAAGAGCCACCGGCGGTATCTCGCGAGAGTCGTGGTTTCCTCCAACCTGTTCTGGACATGCGCGGGGCGTAGAGCGCTTTAGCCAGAGGGGCTTGATGGGTTTCTGTCAGTCTTCCTAGACCAGAGCTATAACAACAAGGCACTTAGTCCTTTCAGCAGCCTCGGTTCTCGCGAGACTTGCTACTCTGCTCCCCCCGCCCCCCACCTTGCGCCTGCGCACATCTCTTCAAGCCAGAAGGTCGCGCTTGGAGGAAGTGTCGGCTTCAGGTCCCGTGGCCGTAGGGCCGTTACTACTTCTGTGAAGCTCCTCTCGGCCGCTTGCCGAGGCACCCCGCAGCCAAGATGCCTCGAATTATGATCAAGGGGGGCGTGTGGAGGAATACCGAGGTAAGTCCCCCTTTCCCGCCGTCCGCTGCCCTCCGCCCCCTCCGGCGGCCTGTGCGCACGCGCGCGGAGGTCGGGGAGGCGAGGAGGATACCCTGCGGGGTCTACGTGGGCGCGGTGCTGGGGGTGGGGTGCAGCGCGGGGCGGACCCTCGAGGTCTTAACTTGATGTCCGGCCTTGAGTCATCAGAGCACCTCAAGGACAGGGACCGTGATTTAATCACTTGACGTGCCAGGCACTTGTTAGGCCCTAAGTGAATATTTGTTGAATTGAGGACGCGCCCCTGCCATGGAGGAAGGAACTCACTGTGTAGAAGGGGCGGGATAGGACTTCTGGGAGAGTTGGTTATCTGGCACACCCCCGTCCCTCAGCCTGGGCATTGTGCTTCTCTGATAAAATATAGAGCAGTGCTGTGGCCACAACTTTGTTCCTTCATTGACTTCCTTGCGGAGGGGAAGCAGCTTGAGTGCCAAGTTCAGTTCCCGTGTATGCCCGTATCCCTCTTGTTATCTCTTATCAAGGCATAACTTGTTTGTCCTCACGACGGATCCCAAGGCCTGTCTCTTCCTGTCCCTCCGCCTCAGCCAGGATAGAAACCAGATAGGACAAACTACCTGCAGTAGTCTCTTTGCTTCAGAAACGCAATGGATAATGCCAATGGCTAGCTAAAGGGCAGTAGAGAAAGAGTAAAATACAAATAAGATTTTGATGCATTTTGTGTTCATAGTGCACTGAATTTGTCAGTTTCAGGAGCACATCTTACCTTTTTATGTTGTGTCTTTTTACTTCTTGTGCCCTCTCAGAATGCCCTACTGCTCGACATCTTTCTGACCATCCTTCAAAACCCAGTTCAGAAACTCTTGAATTTTTGCCCTATCACCCTGTAAAAATAAGTGGCCCCATGGTACATCTTTCATCCATCCGATACAGCATGTTTTATCTTTTTGCAAGCATCATATTCTTCTGTGTGATGCTGATAAGTTTCTTAACCTTTCAGAGCCTCAGTTTTCTAATGGGGATGATAATAGTAACAGTAATCTTCTTTTATAGATTAAATGAATCAACATTTAGAATAGAATCTATTCTATGTGCCAGAATAGAGTCTGGCACATAGTAGTCTTTCAGTAAGTGCTAGTTGACATTGCTTTTCCCCAGCAGACAGCACTGCAAGAGAACCAGGTCTTGGAATCCCTAGAACCTCGGACAGTAACCACCATGAAATAATTTTTTTTGGCAAATGTTTGCAGAATGAATCTAGTAGGGTGGACAGTTGCTATTTATTTTTACTTCAAGATGTGTATTGTAACAAAGTGACACGTAAAATCAGTGACGACCTTGTCTCACAGTTTGTACAGAGGGAACCAGGCTGTCTAAATTGGAGAAGAGATGACTTCTGGGGGAGAGACAGATGTACAAAATCAAGTAACAGCAGGATTCCTGTGTAGTGGCCAAAGCCCTGCAGCCTTTTTAAATCTCTGATGTTGAGGTAGGGGGTGGGATGGGGTGGAGTGGCTCATATATGAGGCATGTATCACAAGTTCAATGTGGAAAAAAGCCTAAAAGTAAGATGCCCCAAGTGCGTTCGTCTGTCGCTCTGTTATCCTTGGCGTCTGTCTAGGCTTAGCTTTCTGGACTCCCCTGGGAGTAGTGAATTCCAAATCAGAATGGGTGCCCTGGTGAAACAATAACTAAAGGCTAGAAGAAGAGCTGACTGGTGTAGTAGGGGAAAAATACTTAATTCTTGAGTTATACCTGTGGATTTTTGGGTCAGGGCAGGGGTTATGGGACTGGAGAGAAAATGACATTTGTAAACTGGAGTGGAGAATGGATTCCCAGAGTCTTGCTTTGCTTCTTGAGGGCTGGATGAGATCTATTTGATTCTCTTTTCTTAAGCATGGAAGACCTGGTACAGGAAATAGGAAATGTTTTTTGAGTAAATGAATAAATGATGGAGCTGTATCCTTTTGAGAATGACAGCCAAACGTTGGAGAGTACTTTTTGTTAATCACTGCCAGGTAGTGTTTCTTAGATTGGGCTGTACTCACTCCCAATTTATTAGGGTGGGGAGGTTGTGTATTAGGGAGGGTAGGATGTCCTTCGGAGGGATTTCTTCTTAATATTTTGCATTTTGCCAATTCTGGCTTGTTGTTTGTTATAGTAAATGAAATTTTTGTATTTTTTTCCAGACCTTGGTCTGTGTGTGTGTGTGTGTGTGTGTGTGTGTGTGTGTTTATGACTTTTCTCCCAATCAATCCTAGGGAGAAATTTTGTCTGTTCTCACTTGGAATTTTGTGATTGAATATATTGTTTTTCCTTGACAATTTTTTTAGGATGAAATTCTGAAAGCAGCAGTAATGAAATATGGAAAAAACCAGTGGTCTAGGATTGCCTCACTGCTGCATAGAAAATCAGCAAAGCAGTGCAAAGCCAGATGGTATGTACCACTTAATGAGTAGAAAACAGAAAGCGACCTTAATTATGATGAGGAAAATGTCAGTTCTTTGAACCTTGCCAAAGAAAGCAGGCAGTGTGATACAACAGAAAGTATGGAGTGGGAGATGGGAGTTTAGATTTAAGCCTTAGCTGTCACTTGCTTCCTGTGTGATCTTAGGCAAGGCATTTTTTTTATACCCTCTTTCCTGTCTCTGTTTTCTCCCAATTGGGGATAATAATCCTTACTAACTGATGGAGATACGAGGTACAGATGAGTTAACGTGCTTGAGAGTGTTTTGTTAAGCATAAAATAAATTTACTTTTAGTACTGATGGACCCCAGCTTGTAAGTGGATTGTGTTCCAAAAATTTGTAAGTTGATTTAGAACTTACTTTCTCAAAGAAATTAATGATAAATAATGGCTAATTTTCTAGGCTAGCTCACAGTAGTGAGTTTTCCTCATCAACACGGTTGAAATATTGTGTATTTGCTATCCCCAAATATAACTTAACACTGCACCTGTGGTGTCTCCTTTGAAGTCACAGGGTAGTGGACACATTAAGCTCTTGGCATGAGTGATCTGGCCCCAGCCTTGACCCATGTGGTACTAAGATCATATTTTGGATTGTACAAGAGTGACTTCATTTCCTAGGCACCTGGGTGGGAGAAAGGATCAGAATATAGAGATTGGATCCCAAAGAGGAAGATTGTCCTCAGCCTGAAGAAGTTTTGATTTCTGCTTGTCTTAGTGGAGCTAAGCTCCTGCCCCAATATTTAGTAAGGCTTGTATCTTAATTGCAGCTAAGTAGACTGGATGGGAAAGGTGGGTTGGGTTGGGCAGTAGGAAAGACAGAGGATGGCATAGTAGTTTTACTTAAATTAAAAAACTCCAAAATCATATGATATTGGGAAGCATTTAGTGAGTATAAGTCAGATACTTAAAGTAAGCCAAGGTATTGTGAGAATTGAATCAAAGTAGGAGAGGGGCACCTGGCTGGCTCAGGCGGAAGAGCATGTGACTCATGATCTTGGGGTTGGGAGTTCGAACCCCGTGTTGGGTATAGAGATTACTTAAATAAATAAAATTAAAAAAAAGTGTGAGAAAGTACTATGAAAACTAGAAACACTAAAAATGTGAGGTGGTACTGTCTTATTTCAGGTAATTTCAAAACCTCTAATAAAGTGTAAAATAAATGAAAACAATTGGTAGTAGAGAAAGAAAGCATATGATCATGTTTCAGTTAGGGTACCTTTTTCAGGCATTACTAGTCTTGCATAATAAAAAAAAACAGAAGTCAGTGAGATAGGGAATAGTAAATGGGGTAAAGTTAACCAAATAGTGTTAAAAAGAACAGCTTTTGTAATTGAAGGGTGAGAGTTAGCTTGTGTTTTTCAGACACTAGAAGTTAGTATATCTAATGTGTAAATAGGATATTCATGCCGAGTGACTAATGAATGTATCAAATGGTATCATTTTAATAGGTATGAGTGGCTAGATCCAAGCATTAAGAAAACAGAATGGTCCCGAGAAGAAGAGGAAAAACTATTGCACTTGGCTAAGTTGATGCCAACTCAGTGGAGGACCATTGCGCCAATCATTGGACGAACAGCTGCCCAGTGCTTGGAACACTATGAGTTTCTTTTGTAAGTGAATTTCCAAATCAGTATTAAAATGTATGTATATCTCCTGAATGAGGCTGAATAAGCGTTTAGCATTTTCTGTGTTTAAACATTCAGTTACAGATCTGAGTAAAGCCAAAGGAGCTAAAGCTATCGGATTATATACTCTTAAGTCTCATGTTATTGATAATATTACATACTTGTTACATGCTTTTTAAAAGAGTAACTTAAAAATATTATATAATCATACATATTCTATTTTTTTAGAAAATTAGGGAAATAATGGTAAAAAAGCTAATCATCACCCATAGTTACACCTGTAATTACATTGCTAAGAGTGAACCAGAACATCTTGGTTCTTCATGTAAAGTTTTGTTTTTTGTTTTTTTTTTTTGTATGACTTTATTGCATTTATGATTAAGGAGCTCCTTGGATTCTGTTTCATAGTGAATGGAACACTCATTGAAATTAGAATTTGAATACCATCTCTAAAGTAGAATCACTTTATTTTGTGAATGTCCATCTGTTGGGTTTTGGAAAGAAAAGAGTGCCAGTGCTAGGAAACCTGGTATTTCTTAAGACTGAATGGTGTGATAGTGTGACTAACTTTTATGGGCTTTTTTCTAGGGATAAAGCTGCACAAAGAGACAATGAAGAGGAAACGACAGATGATCCACGAAAACTTAAACCTGGGGAAATAGATCCAAATCCAGAAACAAAACCAGCACGGCCTGATCCGATTGATATGGATGAGGGTGAGTGCGTGCTTCTGAGGACTTTATTTCTTTGGTAACCATAGAGTCCTCCGGCCTCTTTTTAACTCTTTGAGTTTTCTTTCTAAGCTCCTCCGACTTTTTAGAACCCCAGTTCTGTCTGCAGTTGTTATTCTCTCTTTCTAATTGTGTCCAGTCTTCTTTTTTTTTAAATTTTTTTTTTTTTCAACGTTTTTTATTTATTTTTGGGACAGAGAGAGACAGAGCATGAACGGGGGAGGGGCAGAGAGAGAGGGAGACACAGAATCGGAAACAGGCTCCAGGCTCCGAGCCATCAGCCCAGAGCCTGACGCGGGGCTCGAACTCACAGACCGCGAGATCGTGACCTGGCTGAAGTCGGACGCTTAACCGACTGCGCCACCCAGGCACCCCTGTCCAGTCTTCTATTATAGAGTAATTGTTCTTTCTGGACAGTGTCTCTTTATTTTTTGATTTTTCATTTCATTTAATAAATTAAGCAGCGTAATACTACTGGACAGATTCCCTAAAGGCTCGTTGTAAGCCCTTGAGAGTTCTGTTTTCTCCTTCCCATTCTGTGGAGAGAGGCACCACGACAGGATTTGGAGGTCAGTCCTGTTAACTAGTTTGACTTCAGGCAGGTAATTTAATCTTTGTGGTAAGGCAGCAGTGCGGTACTAGGAGGCAGACTCACGATGCCTTCTTCAGACACTGAATCAGGAATCAGAGGAACTGGATTTAGACTCCTGCCTGCCACTTATTAGCTATTGATCTTAGGCAAGATCATAATCCTTCTGAGATTTGATTCTCTTTCCTGCTAGATAGAGAATAATGATAGCTATCTTACCTCAACAGAGATGTTGTGAAGTGTTCAGTGAATGTTTGTTGAAATTTTAAAATTTAAAAGTTTAAAAGTAGTGGTTCTTACCTGCATCATTGTTATGTGGTGACCTTCTAAAAATACAAGTACCAGGGTCTCCCCAGGAGATCTGAGTCAGTAAGCTGCAGCATGGAGTGGGTAATCTTGGGATCTGAGTTTTTTAAAAAGTTATCTTGTTTAAAAAAAAAAAAAAAAAAAATTGTGATTCCACTCAACAACCTTATACAGGAATTGCTGTAAGGCATCAGTAATGAAATTTATTCTATTTTGGGAGCCATGGAAATGTATTGGAGGGGAGAAAAAAACCTTTTCTGAGGAAAAAAAGGTTTGTTTAATAGAGTATCTGTTTCCTTATAATTAAATAGTAGTTTTTACAGTAGTTTGTTATGATTGGTGCTGTGCCAGTTAGTTGATGATAATGAGAGATATGGTAATTATAGCTACTATTTAATGAATACTTTTGGATGCTTTACCTATTATATTTTATTTAGCTCTTCTCAACATTCCTGTGAAATAAGACTTGTTATTCCCTTTTTATAGATGATGCAACATGCTCAGGGAGGGTAAATAAGTTATCCAGGGTCACAGAGCTAGCAAGTGGTGGGCCTGGTTTTTAACTTTGGTTTCTCTGACTTCAAACCCCATACAACATCATGTAATGATTATATTTATGGTTTTTCTCAAGTACTACAGTATATCTCTCACATACCATACTTCTGTTGAAGAACTTAGTTTTTCTTCTCTATTTTTGCAGATGAACTTGAGATGCTTTCTGAAGCTAGAGCCCGCTTGGCAAATACTCAGGGAAAGAAAGCCAAGAGGAAAGCAAGAGAGAAACAGTTGGAAGAAGCAAGGTATAGTTGTTTCCATCCGTAGTTGAACAATTAGTTTGTGCATCCTTAGACCCCATAAAACTGTGATCTGTCAACTCTGTTGGGTAATAATTAGAATTGTCTGATTCCAGTTTTGCTAATACTCTTTAGTTCCTTTATACTTTGGAAAAGTTTTTTTTTTTTTTTTTTTTTAAGTTTATTTTTTTAGTAATCTGTACACCTTGCATGGGGCTTGAATTCATAACCCTGAGATCAAGAGTTGCATACTTTCTCTTCTGAGCCAGCCAGACACCCTTATACTTTGGAAAAATCTTATTTTTTTCTCCCTAACCATCATAGAATAGATACAGAAAAAAAATACGTCTTTGAAGAGATGTTGTAAGAAGTAAAAGATGTTGGCAGAAGTGACGCCCGGGTGATTGCTTGATTATGTTGGATTTGTTCTGTTAACATAGGAGAGCTTCATTTGTTGTAGGCATCTTGGAGTCATATGGCTAGAGGATATACAAGGCTATGTGATTTTTACTTACTCTCCTTGATTAGTATTGTGCAGGTATTGGCTGTGAAATAAGTAACTTGGCTGAATGTAGAGGGAGTTAATGAGCCTTGAACCAAATTTTAGGCCCTTCTAGAAATTTTTGTTTAAAAAGTGAGTGGTATCATTGCTGTCTGCTCAAGGTTTTCTCCACTTTCCCCTTCCTTTTTCCTTTTGGTTAGATCTATGATTGAGCTCATTTCCTATGGCCCAGAAACCATGAAATGGTTAAAGGGAAAATCTGAATTGTCTAAGAGCTTATTAGCTTTTGGAATTTGGGTACTGGGGTGACCTTCCTAGCCTACACAGCTGCCGTTTTTGGTCCCCACACTGGGAAGTCCTTCCTGACCTGATGACTAGCATTATGTTGATGGTTTCCCCAGTAGTGACTTTGAAGTGCCAGATCTTGGGGGGAGGATTCTTTCATACCTGAGGATGCTTCTTGGCATAGCTAAGCTGGCCAGCCACTAGTCCAGAATAGTTACTTAATGGAAGTATGAATGGCCTGGAACAATAAACAGAAACCAAGAGGAGATACTCAATTTTCTGCCCAGTTTCAGTCATTTTTGTATTTTGTACACTATTTAGGGTTAAATAATGTGAGTAGGGTTGAAAAAAATTCACTTTTCCATTTTCATCCATTGTTTGGAGACCAAATAATTTTGAGCCTTTTAACCATGGATGGCTAAGGATGCTTCTCTAAGTATAAGTGGCATTGCTTGCTTTAAACACTGTTTTACAGATTTAAATTTTCTCTGGTCTATCTTGTAGATTTTCTTATAGAATCTGTGTGTCTTAACTTGTACATATATCTTGTAATAGACCAGATTGGTCTGTATGTAAAATACATTGCAGGACTATTTCTTTAATGCTAAATTACAGATGTGTTTTAAAGCTTTTTTTTTTTTTTTTAAATTTTATTTTTAATTTTTTAAAATTTACATCCAAATCAGTTAGCATCTAGTGCAACAATGATTTCAGGAGTAGATTCCTTAGTGCCCCTGACCCATGTAGCCCATCCCCCTTCCCACCACCCCTCCCGTAAACCTCAGTTTGTTCTCCATATTTATGAGTCTCTTCTGTTTTGTCCCCCTCCCTGTTTTTATATTATTTTTGTTTCCCTTCCCTTATGTTCATCTGTTTTGTCTCTTAAAGTCCTCATATGAGTGAAGTCATATGATATTTGTCTTTCTCTGACTGACTAATTTCACTTAGCATCATACCCTCCAGTTCCATCCATGTAGTTGCAAATGGCAAGATTTCATTCTTTTTGATTGCTGAGTAATACTCCATTGTATACATATACTGTATTTTCTTTATGCATTCATTTGTCGATGGAGATTTGGGCTCTTTCCATACTTTGGCTATTGTCAATAGTGCTACTATAAACATTGAGGTGCATGTGTCCCTTCGAAACAGCACACCTGTATCCCTTGGATAAATACCTAGTAGTGCAGTTGCTGGGTTGTAGGTTTTAATTTTTTGAGGAACCTCCATACTGTTTTCCAGAGTGGCTGCACCAGCTTGCATTCCCATTAAAGCTTTTTATTGATTATAAATGTAATACGTTTTTCCTCCGGTATTGCACTATTTTCTTTTTGAGGTTGATATGATGCTATTAGCTTGGTTATATTCACTTAGTGAAAGCATTTCTGATGTCATTTGAGGTCTTTATTTCCTTTATTTAAAGAATGAAATTATTGGTGCGCCTGGGTGGCTCAGTCGGTTAAGTGTCTGACTCCTGGTTTCGGCTCAGATCATGATCTCACGGTTAATGGGATTGAGCCCCATGTCTGGTTCTGTGCTAACAGCACAGAGGCTGCTTGGGATTCTCTCTCTCCTCTCTCTCTGTCCCTCCCCAGCTCTCTTTCTATCCAAATAAATAAACATTAAAAGAATGAAATAACTTTATTTTTGAAATGTGTGTCTTTGCAAGCCTTTCTTTCAATACAGAGGTACATTTATGTGTACATATACACACAGTAATATTTGTATAAAATGGGATATTGTTACATGTTGTTTTGATGAGATGTTAGCTGTTAATCTTACTGGAGTTCCCTTGGCTTTGAACATTTTTAGCATGATGTTTCTGTGTGCAGATTTCTTTTTTTTTTTAATTTTTTTTTTTAACGTTTATTTATTTTTGAGAGAGAGAGAGACAGAGCATGAACGGGGGAGGGTCAGAGAGAGGGAGACAGAATCTGAAACAGGCTCCAGGCTCTGAGCTGTCAGCACAGAGCCTGATGCGGGGCTCGAACTTACGGACCGTGAGATCACGACCTGGGCTGAAGTCGGACACTTAACCGACTGAGCCACCCAGGCACCCCCTGCGTGCAGATTTCTTTATCTGACTTGTAGTTCGTTGAGCATTCTGGATATGTAGGTTCGGTAAATTTGGGAGAATTTTCAGCCATTTTTTCTTTGAATATTTTACTCTTTTTCTCTCTCCTTTTGGTGCACCTAATGATGCCCTGCATTTCTGTGAGGCTCTGTTCTTACTTTTTTTTTTTTTTTCTGGATTGCCTAATCTTTACCATCTCTCTCTAGGTTCTTTTAAGTTATTTCTATCTTTAAGTGATTTTCTCTATTTGATGCAATATTTTCATCATACTTTCCTTTGCTGCTTTAATCATGGTTTCTTTTTGTTTTTTGGAAATATTTATAATGGGCCCATTGAAGTCTGTCTGCTACATCTGACATCTAGTTGCTCTCACTGGCAGTTTCTGTTGCCAGCTTTTTTTCTCCCATGTGGGTCTTGCTTTCCTGTTTCTTCACAGGTCTCAAATTTTTTTTGTGGGAACTGGACACTTTAGATCATACATTGTAGCAATTCTGGGTGCTGTGTTCTCTCCATCCAGACTTTTTATTGTTATTTGCTTGTGTGTGGGTTATGTTAGTGAAGTCTCTTCTCCCCTAGTGGTCCCCTCAGAATGCAAAGCCTCTGATGTTGCACCTCATGGGGGGTGCAGTCTTGGGTATGCCCACAGTCACCTGGGATGGTGTGGTTTTGACCACGTTTTTGGCATCTTTTTCCCTAGCTACACCCACATTTTAAGCTCTACTAATTGTCAGCTGATTGGTGTATTGTTTTCAACAATGTCTTGGGACATAAAGTATTCCACAAACCTATCCAATTAAATTTGGGCTCCTTTGAAAGGATGGTTGTTTCTCCTCCTCCTCCTCCTCCTCCCCCTCCTCCTCCCCCTCCTCCTCCTCCTCCTCCTCCCCCCCTCCCCCTCCCCCTCCCCCTCCCTCTCCTCCCTCCTCCCTCCTCCTCCTCCCCCTCCCTCCTCCTCCTCCCCCTCCCTCCTCCTCCTCCTCCTCCCTCCTTCTCCTCCTTCCTCCTCCTCCCTCCTCCTCCTCCTCCTTTTTTAAATTTAAATTTTAGTTAACATACAGTGCAATATTGGTTTCAGGAGTAAAATTCAGTGATTCATTTGTCACTTACAACACCCAGTTGAAGGCATAGTTTCTCAGATCAGTGCTTGGTATTTGCTCTGACCCCAGGAAGTCTCCTCCCATTTTTTTCTGGCAAACTAGTGGGCCAACAGTTTAGTCTCTTTCTTCAGTGAATCTACCAGTTTCTTCCCAGTTACCTCTTACCACAAGTTCCACTGTTTTTGAGAGTGCTTTTAGGCTTGAACGTTTTCTCCATATTCTGTTGCAAACGAAGTCAATTTTTTTGGGGGGAGATTTGGCATTCTCTCTTCTACCCTTGGGCTGTGGTGTGTTTGTCTCTCTGAATGACATCTCCATTTCAGGAGCTGAGTGCTCCGTGTGGGCAGCAGCCCTAGGTCTCCTCTGCTTGCTTCTCCTAGTGTGGAAGCCTCATCCCGCAAGCTAGGGCAAGGACTCCTGGAGCCCCAGCATTCTTAGCAGCATTGTGTCCAAGATAGAGCCTCTGTCTGGGCACAAGAAAGAAGTGGCCCTCGTTCTGGGGCACTCTTGTTGGAATTTAACCTCTGCAACAGGTATTTGGAGGCAGGATGAAAATTGCTGATGTTCTGCCCCTCTTGTAATGAAAGCCTTCCTGTTGGGAACTGGAGGGGAGAGAGAACCCTGTGGTTTTGGCTGCACTAGTGTGGAGTAGAGTTTATATCTCCCAGTGCGGACAGGGGTAGGAGATGAGGAAGTGGGTCTTAATTCAGATACTATAGACTTTCACTTTTCTTTAATGAATTTTAGTAGATTTGTAGCTGGGGTGCAGGGGTGCAAGAGTACCTGGCTCTAGGGGGTCCCAAACACACCAGATTTGGCCACTCCCCATTGACAAAATGCAAAGGCAGAGGGACGAGTGGTGGTGGAACAAGACAGAAATTTATTTCAGTGAGGCCAACGCTGGGAAGACTTGGATAGCGTTTCAAGGACTGTCTCCAAAGTGACAAAAATACTTCCTGGTTTATGTAAGGAAAGTGGGACAAAGGTCAGTGGGTATGTGCAGGTGGGCAGGAAAAGTCTGGCACTCAAGGTCTTGGAGTTCATTACCTGCTGGGTCTTGCTGGCTTGGGGCAGTCCTTATTGCTTGAGGGGATAAGCGGGAAAGAAGAACTTAATTAGAAAGTACAGACTGTGGGGTTGTGGGAGGGGGGTGGGCTAAATGGGTAAGGGGCATTAAGGAATCTACTCCTGAAATCATTGTTGCACTATATGCTAACTTGGATGTAAATTAAAAAAATAAATAAAAATTTAAAAAGTACAGACTGATACCACAATGGGGGTAGTTGAAGCCCTCTTTCAGATTTTCTTTCCCCCCCCCCCTTTTTTTTTTTAAGTTTATTTATTTATTTTGAGGGGTTGGATAGGGAGAGAGGAAAATCCCAAGCAGGCTCTGACCTGTCAGCTCGGAGCCTGACACGGGGCTTGATCTCACAAACTGAGATCATGACATGAGCCAGAATCAAAAGCTGGATGCTTAACTGATGAGCCACCCAGGTGCCTTGTCTTTCAAATTTTCTTTCTTTCTCTTTTTTTTTTTTCTTAATTAAAATATTTTTTGGGGGGCACCTGGGTGGCTCAGTTGGTTAAGCATCTGACCTGGGCTTAGGTCATGATCTTGGTTTGTGAGTTTGAGCCCCCAGTAGGGCTCTGTGCTGACAGCTCAGAACCTGGAGCCTGCTTCAGATTCTGTGTGTGTGTTTCTCTCTCTGCTCCTCCTCACTCATGCTCTCTCTCAAAAATAAAGTAAACATTAAGAAAAAAAATAAGGGACGCCTGGGTGGCTCAGTCGGTTGAGCGTCCGACTTCGGCTCAGGTCATGATCTCACAGTTGTGGGTACGAGCCCTGCATTGGGCTCTGTGCTGACAGCTCAGAGCCTGGAGCCTGTTTCAGATTGTGTCTCCCTCTCTCTCTGCCCCTCGCCCACTTGTGCTCTGTCTCCCTCTGTCTCAAAAATGAATAAACATTAAAAATTTTTAAAAGAAAAAATTTTTAAATGTCTATTTTTGAGAGAGAGAAAAGCGCAAGCAGGGGAGGGCCAGAGAGAGGGAGACAGAGGATCTAAAGTGGGCTTTGCACTGACAGCAGAGAGCCCGACGTGGTGCTCAAACTCCTGAACTGTGAGATAATGACCTGAGCCAAAGTCGGATGTTTAATTGACTGAGCCACCCAGGCACTCCTCAGGTTTTCTTGAATAAATGTTTCATCATGTGCTATATCTCCTTTGGATCCTTTCCAGAGACATAAACTTTTTTTTTTTTTTTTTTTTCTAATTTTTGTCAGTTTTACTGGGGGTGTAGGTCTGCAGAGCCTCATGCTGGAAAGTGTTCTTATATGCTGATTTCCCTTTTTAATATTATAAATAACTTTTCTCGTCATTATATCATTAGAATTATAGCATCATGGGAAAATACAAAAAAGTAAAGATTAAATGAAATTCTAACCTCCAGTGATTATTGTTCATATTTTGTTGGACATCCTTCACATCTTACAAGCGTATATTCACTGATAGATATATGCATGTAATTTTTACATGTTGCTCTATAACGTGTAAACTTTGTAACGTGTTTTACACACCAGTATGTCTTGAGCATCTTTCCCTGGCAAAGTAGATTTACAGGTTTTTTAAACGTTATATAGATGGCTGTCTAATATTCTAGCTTATAACTATGCTATACATTTTCTTCATTTCTTGTTGGATGTCTAGATTGTGTCCAGTTATTAGCTTATTTATGAATGCTGCTTGAAGTCTTGCAGCCAAGGCCTTGTTTATGTTACTTATTTCTTTAGGCTAAAGGCTGAGGAATGAAATTATTGGGTTAAAACATGTGAGAAACTTCAGGGTTTTAATGTGTATTTCCAATTTCTCTTTGGGGAAACTACACCCATTTGTTTTCCATTACCACTGAGGGTGACTGTCCACTTTTTGTGTACTTGCCATTGAAACAAAAAACTGAACACTATTAATTAGATCTGCAGAAATGGTACTTGATTTAATTTGTGATTATTAGCTAAGTATACCTTTTATCATTTTGGCTATTTGCATATTTTTCCTTAGAGAACTATTTGTTTTCTTCTGTTTCCTCCCCCACCCCCCCTTGGAATATATTAAACAAAAAAACCTGAATAGATTGTTTATATCTAACCGTTCCCAATATAAATTGCAAATGTTTTTTCCTGTTGTTTAACTTTTATGATTAAAAAAAATGAATCTATAGAGATATAAAATTTAAAATTCAAAGCTGTTGCTGTTGGGTATTTACCTTTGCCTTTTATTTAATTTATATTAAGTGAGTAATTCCCAACCACAGATAAGATGCATACTTATATAGTTCCTTCTGGTTTTTCTTTTTGCTTGTGTGTGCGTATCTTTAAATCAAGAGGAGAATTTATTTTGGTGAATGGTTGTGAGGTGAGGATTTAAATAAATATTTCTTGGAGTGCCTGGGTGGCTCAGTCGGTTAAGCGTCCTACTTCAGCTCAGGTCATGATCCGTGAGTTTGAGCCCTGCGTTGGGCTCTGTGCTGACAGCTCAGAGCCTGGAGCCTGCTTCAGATTCTGTGTCTCCCTCTCTGTCTGCCCTCCCCGCTCATGCTCTGTCTCTCTCTGTCTCAAAAATAAATAAAAACATTAAGAAAAAATTTAAATAAATATTTCTTCCCCAAATATCCAAGTAGTTTTCTTAACTCTGTTAGATGATCTGTCCCTTCCCCATGGTATGTGATTTTCAGGGTGATCTTGTTTTGTTTTTCTTCAGGCGTCTTGCAGCCCTCCAGAAGAGAAGAGAACTTAGAGCAGCTGGCATAGAAATTCAGAAGAAGAGAAAAAAGAAGAGGGGAGTTGATTATAATGCTGAAATCCCATTTGAAAAAAAGCCTGCTCTTGGTTTCTATGATACTTCTGAGGAAAACTACCAGGCTCTTGATGCAGATTTCAGAAAATTAAGACAACAAGATCTTGATGGGGAACTAAGATCGTAAGTTGCCTTTCTGATTTTGAAAATGGAAAAGTATAGTAGGAATTTTATGGAGGGCCATGCGCTATCCTTGTCAGAGCCAGATTTTTATTATTTAGGACAATGTGACCTACATAATGTTTTTATTTATTTACTGGATTCACGTTTCTGAGAAAACCAGTGACCCTTGTGGTCGTGTCTTTGGCATAGAAGGCTGTTTGCATCTCCTGACACGTCAGCACTTGGCTCTTAGTGTAGTCTTTACTCACTGAGTCACAGTCTTAACGTTGATGTGCATTTGTGAACAAGTTAGTTATTTTACTAATGGACTGAAGAATCTGTCAAAATCTGGTCTGGTTTTTTGTCTATTCTAGTGAAAATTTTATCTTGTTTTCTTTGAATGAAATTAAAGTTACCGATGCATACCTAAGTCTTTTTATCTAATGGGGATACGTAAGTGTATTTATAAAATGTCTAAAGGTGCAGAGGATTTTGCCTATTTCTAGGGATTTTTAGAGTTTTCTCTATTTCTTCCATTTGAATTTTGTGGGGAGAACTTTTTATGGTTGTCAGAGAGTTTTAGTTTTCTACTCCCCTACTGACCTTCCACTCTGTTGACATGAATTGGGACTAAATGACAGGTGTCAGGCACCATGAAACAGGATTTTCTTGGATGTACTCCATTGTATTTGTTTCTCAAATTAAGACCTTGTATGAGGTAGGCTGTTTGAATAAAGAGGTGGAAGTGGGAGCGGCTTGTCTGGAAGGAACAGGCTGGATGGGGAAGAGGCTGACACCCAGACTGGGAGGAGGCATTCTTGGAGCTTTCAGAGGTGGCCTTGAGCCTGGCATTAGACTTTAACCATTTGTCAGGACTGAAATATCCTTTAAAAAAACAAGTGAATTAAAAGAATCATAATGAACAATTGAAGAACAGTTTTAAAGGGAAATTTAAAAATTCAGTGTTTTAATCCCATCCCCTTTGTATTACTGTTTTCCGTTTTTTTGTATGCTTGTCTCCATCATTTTCGTAAGTGCACGCACATACTTTTGTAAGAATGTAATCATGATATAGGAATAGTTTAATTTTCTTGTTGAAATTATATATAAAATTTTGTTTATCATCATAGTCTTTATGTAGGCTTAATATTTAATATGTAAGTTACTTAGTAGTATATCTTCTTAATAATTCTATCACTATTCTCAGCCTGCATTCCTCTTGAGTATAGTGGGTGAGTAATGGTGTAGGGCACAGCTTAATGTATTTGGATTTTGTCTTTTTATCAGTAATTTTTTTAGGAATGGGATTATTTTGTTCGAAGTGTATGAGTATTTATGTGGCTTTTACTGTTATTGTCTATGTGTAACTTTTAAAAATCTCTCTCTGCTTTGATTCATGGTAGGGAAAAAGAAGGAAGAGACAGAAAAAAAGACAAACAGCATTTAAAAAGGAAAAAAGAATCTGATTTGCCATCAGCTATTCTTCAGACTAGTGGTGTTTCTGAATTTACTAAAAAAAGAAGCAAACTAGTACTCCCTGCCCCTCAGGTAATCTAATAAAAACAGTTTTTTTATTGTGTGAACTCATATTCTTATAATTTATTTAGCACATGTTTGAAGGGTCTACATGCCAGGCTTTCGCTAGGTGTTGGGTGCCCTTAAGAAATTTACAGTGTAATAGGTGAGCCACATAAGGATAAGTCCTTGTGATTTACTATGATAAGTAACAACTTCTCTGTGTAAATTATTATATCTGGCCTTAAATTGCCCCTGTGATGGTTTAGTAAGTAATTGTCAGCTTTTAGCAATTTGTGAGCAGGTTAGGGCTCCTGGCCTCTTATTGTAGCCGATTAGGATACAGGTGGTATTTGGCTGTGTGGACTTTAGGCTGCTTTCTTATAGGGAATGTTTTGTTGTGTCATACTTCTCTTTTTGAGACAACAGCTGTGAAAATCAATGTGGTAGATGTGAAGAGAGAAACATACCCTCATTCAGCTTACCATTCAGCTTACCATTCAGCTTATCAAGGAACAGCCTTCTCTTCCTTTGACTTAATTATAGTTGGTCAGAACCATGGGAATTTTGAAAAAGTTCTTGGTTTATTTTGAATAGTACAGCTCTGTAGAATTGGACTGTTTGGTTTAATGGAGCAGAAGGATGGACTTAGGAGGCCAGAAGAGCTTCTTTCTTTATCCAAATGATGCACTTAGGTCAACACAAAATTCTTGGGCATAAACATGACATAATTTTGTCAGATGCTGCCATCCAAGTACTGATACTCCCTTTTTTTTTTTTTAAGTTTATTTCTTTTGAGAGAGAGAGAAAGTGCTCATGTGGCTGAATGGGGAAGGGGCAGAGAGGGAGAGAATCTCAAGCAGGCTCCGCAGTGTGGAGCCCAGCACGGGGCTCAAACCCACGAACTGTGAGATCATGACCTGAGCCGAAATCAAGAGTCGAATGCTTAACTGAGCCACCCAGGCGCCCTAAGTAGTGATATTTCTTAAATTGAGATTTTGCCTGTAATTTTTTTTCTTAGTTCTCTTTGGGATACTTGCTTTTTAAAAATTTTTTAAATTACTTTTAAAAAATTATTTTTTTATGTTTATTTGTTTTTGAGAGCGAGAACAGCTGACTGAGCTGTCAGTACAGAGCCCGACGTGGGGCTCGAACCCACAAATTGTGAGATTATGACCTGGAGCTGAAGTCAGACACTTAACCGACTGAGCCACCCAGATGCCCCTAGGATACTTATTTTTGTAAAATTACTAAGATAACGCTTTTTGATTTTCTCAGGGATCTTATGGCTCAGTGGACTTTGATGTTTTAATTGGTTTTTAGGCCCCCCTCCTTTGATGGTTGTATACAAACGTGATTATTTTATGTTCTTGGTTTATTGATGTGTTAGTTGGTTTGAAAGCATTTCATTATAGAAATACAAGACTTTGCCGCTTGATAGTATATCATATATGGAATTTATCCCCACATTATATGGGGAAGACTTAAAAACTTTTTTGTAGAATTTTTCAAACCCACAATAGTGAAGAAAGTAGTACAGCAAACCCCTGTGTACTCATCACAAAGCTTCAGTGATTCATCTTTCTGGAATATGGAAGTTTTAGGCTGTATTGTTCTTTGGTTAAAATGTTGCTGTATGATGATTTTCAGATTTCAGATGCAGAACTCCAGGAGGTTGTAAAAGTAGGCCAAGCAAGTGAAATCGCACGTCAGACTGCTGAGGAATCTGGCATAACAAACTCTGCCTCTAGTACGCTTTTGTCTGAGTACAATGTCACCAACAACAGCATCGCTCTTAGAACACCTCGTACACCGGCTTCCCAGGACAGAATTCTGCAGGTAAGCTGTCGGATAGTAGAGTGAGCCTTTCACTTCTTGTCCTTGAAAGTGAAGGAGCATAGTAAGTGATTTGGTTTGTTTCTTTTAAAAGGGGTAAACTAGATCCTAGAGATTTTGTTATTAGGAACCTAAATTAGCAGATTCAATAATGAGGTGATTTCATTTCCACATTTATTCATAGGTTTGTTTGTTTTGTTTTGTTTTTTTGAAGCTAGCCCTTCGAAATCTTTAGTACCTATTAGTAAAGCAAAGCATTTTAAAATTTCACATTGCCTAGCAGTCCTAGAAAGAAGTCAGATGTATGTAGTCAGTAACTTTTAAAATTTCCTTGCATTTCTGTGCTTAGCTTGGCACAGGCTGCCATCAGTACTGTTTCCCTCTCTCTCCTAAACACATGGGGTATACAGCTCTGTAGGGGGTTTGTATGCCAGAGAATAGCCACACCTAACAAAACACTATTGAACGTCCTTACGTCTCATTTCCTCTTCTCTAATAGTCAGAAGTACAATTTTAAGGTCTTTATTGGGAGTCACATGGTTCCTATTAAAACTTAGTAAGAAAAATAGTTTTGCTCCTCATTGCTTGCTCTCTAGAGGCACCAATTACAACTCTGTTTTTACCATCTTCTTGCTTGGACACTTGTTACTTGTTGATTTTATTTTCAGTTTTAGCCAGTTCTCCACCTGGGGATTTGAACATTTGGCTCTCCCACCCTCTTCCTCTATCATGCACGCACACTCTTTCTATTCTCTCATTTTCCATTATGGTTATATCATAATTTTGGTTAGCTCTGTATTCATGGTTTACTTTATGACTGTGCAAGCTATATTCGTTGCTGAGCCCACAAAGTGCCTTATGATTACTTATGATTATGTTTTATTTTTTGAGTTAATACTTGTTTTATTCAGATGCTAAATTTTTTGATGACTTAGTACAAATTCAACTCTAGATTGACACTGTCTGTGTAAATCTCTTGTAATCTGATCAAATTTTAGATATTCTCAGCTTCTTGAAAAAGTCTTTCTCAGAATTTCTGAGTGTTCTATTCTGGACGATTACTCTTTTATTTTATCTTTTTTATTTTAATGTTTTAATTTTTATTTTTACTTATTTTTTCTTTAAAAAAAATTTTTTTTTAATGTTTATTTTTGAGACAGAGCGTGAGCAGAGGAGGGGTAGAGAGAGAGGGAGACCCAGAATCTGAAGCAGGCTCCAGGCTCTGAGCTGTTGGCACGGAGCCCTACGCGGGGCTCGAACCCACGGACCGTGAGATCATGACCTGAGCCGAAGTTGGACACTCAACCAATTGAGCCACCCAGGCACCCCACTTATTTATTTATTTATTTTTTTAAGTTTATTTATTTTGAGAGACAGAGCAGAAGAGGGGCAGAGAGAGAGGGAAAGAATCCCAGGCAGGCTCTGTGCTATCATCGCAGAGCCTGATGCAGGGCTCGAACTCACAGACTATGAGATGATGACCTAAGCCGAAACCAAGAGTTGGACGCTTAACCAGCAGAGCCACTCAGGTGCCCCTATGTTTTTTTTTGAGAGAGACGGGGACAGAGCATGAATGGGGGAGGAACAGAGAGAGAGGAGGACACAGAATTCACAGCAGGTTTCAGGCTCCCAGCTGTCAGCACAAAGCCTGACTTGGGGCTTAAACCCACAAACCATGAGATCATGACTTGAGCTGAAGTCGGTGCTTAACTAGCTGAGCCACCCAAATACCCCTAGACGATTAGATCTTGTTTACAGCTTGTTCTCTTGATTTCCTGTTACTGGCACCCTAGAAAGTCTCTTGGATCACCTCTTTCCTGGCTCCCATGTCTTTGGTTTTTTTGGTTTATGTCTGTTAGTGAAAGGTTACTGAAGTTATGGAAGTTCCTTCAATAACTTTCTGAGGAGAAGGGTTCATGGCAGATGGAATTTTTAAGACCTTGCATAGCTGTGAATTATTGGTCTAACTATAGTATAACTGGGTATAGAACTCAAGATTGAAATCTTTTTTTTTTTTTTTTTGGTCTTTTAAACTCTACACCCAACGTGGAGCTTGAACTCATGACCCTGAGATTAAGAGTTGCATGCTCCACTGGCTGAGCCAGCCAGGTGCTCCCAGATTGAAATGGTTTTTGTTTACAGTTTTGAAGGCAGTGCTCCAGTGTCTTCTGGCTTCTATTATAGCTATTGAGATCTCTGCCATTTAGCAAATCCGTTTTTTCCTTTCTCTAGAAGCTAATATGATCTCTTTTTCACATGCATAGTTCTTGGTGTGGGTCTGTTTTCAATCACTCGCTAGGTACTTAGTGATCTTTTCATTCTGGAGATTCCTGGCCTTCAGTTCTGGGATGTTATTTTGAAAATTTTGTTTCCTCCCTTTCATTGGTCTATTTCTCTTATGAAATAAAATAAGAATTTTCTTATTTATTCCTCTCTGGTTTTCTGTTTTAATTGACCTTTTGACTTCTTGCTAGGAGATTTTCTGTGAATTTTATCTTTTTTCGGTTTTTAAATTTCTACAATCACATTTTTAATTTCTAAGAGCTCTTTAAAAAAATGTATTCAGTTCTTAAATATTTCATTTAGTGAATATTTTGTCTTATTTCTCTGAAGCTATTAATGATGGTTTTGTTTTATTTTTATGTTTTCTTTTCCCTGTATAGTATTTAAGTTTCTTTTGTTCTCTGTTTTTCATATTGGATGTTTCCTCAAGTATCTTTTGATCTTTGGCTCTTTGCCTGTATCTAGGGGTTAAGGGCAGGGCAGTTAAAAGTAGACTAGAAGCTCTCTAGGTGTGGGTAAGGCTCCTCAACTCCAGGCTTCCCTGTAGGCTGAACTGTCTGCTGGGTTTCTTTGGCAAATTCTTGATGTCAGTATTCTACATCTTTTGGGTTAGTCAGGTTCTTGAGAAAAGCAGCTTCCAATTTTCTGCCCAAAGGTATAAAGCTGGCCAGACTTTTAGGAGCATAGTTGGGGAAAGTGTTTTGTATTTGGACTAGCAAAAAGAACACACACAGGACTTTGGTAGTGTGAAATTCAAGGTTCTTTCCATGAACTAAGAACAGAGTAATGGGTAATGGAATAAGCCTTATTCTGGTTATCTTCATTTATTTTTTAAATTTTTATTTATTTTTTTTAGAGAGAGTGTGTGCACAAGTGGGCGGGGGAGAGTGGCAGAGGGAGAGAAAGAGGGAGAATCTTAAACAGGCTCCATGCTCAGCACAGAGCCTAATGTGGGGCTCAATCCCATGACCCTAGGATCATGACCTGAGCTGAAGTCAGGGGACACTCAACCAACTGAGCCATCCACGTGCCCCTGGTTATCTTCATTTTGCCCCAAAACTTACTGGCTTAAAACATGTCATTGATGCTAATGGTCTCTCTTGGTCAGGAATTCAGACCGGGCACAGGAAGAATGGCTTGTCTCTGCTCCATGATATCAAGGGTCTCAGCTAAGAAGACTCAGCACTGGGGGGTGTCTTGACACATAGGGACTTGAATCATCTTTCCATGACTGGTGGTTGATGCTGGCTGTGGGTTGGGTCCTCACCTGAGAATGGGGAATGCATCTGCATGTGGCCTCTCCAAAGCTTGCGCTTTCTTTCAGCCTGTGGCCTCAGGACAGTTAAACTTCTCTCATGGTGTCTCAAGGCTCCATTAGGGGTGTCGTAAAGAGTGTGGTAGGAAGCTGTATGTTTGCTCACCCTGCCTTGGAAGTCAAGCTGTGTCACTTTTCCTACGTTCTGTTAGTTACAGGTAATTCACAAGGCCACCTGGACTCAAAAGGAGGGGACATAGACCTCCACTTCATGATGGGAGGAGTATCAAGGTTGGATTCTAAGAAGAGCACATAAGATGAGAGATATGGCTGTCATTATCTTGGAAGATGTAGTCTTTCACAGGCCCGGAGTTGGGGATTGGGAGATTGTGGGTGCAGTGATAGTAGTAAGTGCTGCAGGGTTGTGGCAGAGGGACTAAAGACTTCAGAACATTGGCAGGCCTGCCTAAAGAGGACAAGGCTTCTGAAAGGAATTTGCCTTCATGAGTTTTCTCAGGAAGTGGATTGGACTGGCCAGTTGGAGGTATCTTAACTTCCCAGTAGAGGAAACTGAGAGTCAGAGGGGCTAGTGAACACTGGAGAGAGTTCGTGATAAAGCCAGACTAAAATCTGGGTATTCTCACATTTAGCCTAAGTTCACATTGGGAAATTTCCATTTTTAGTTCTTTATGATTGTAAAGAGATTTGGCACAGGTAATAGAAGCTTTTGAGTCATGATACTTTCATTTTAAAACATTTTTTGATATTTAAAACTTTATTCCAAAACTTCTGATCTGCTGTGTTAGGTTGACAGAGGAATGGAAGTATTGAATTCTGTCATGGCGAGTTCATTTTATCTGTTGGTGTTCATTAAGAAAATGTATAAGAATTCTGTCTCCTTTGAGGTTTATATAGTAGGACCAGAAGAGAGGATTCGGCTATTCTGGCTGAACTGTTAAAACACACTTCTTTACCTTCTTGTTTATCAGGAAGCTCAGAACCTCATGGCCCTGACCAATGTGGACACCCCATTGAAAGGTGGACTTAATACCCCTTTGCATGAGAGCGACTTCTCAGGTGTGACTCCACAGCGGCAGGTTGTACAGACTCCAAACACAGTTCTTTCTACCCCATTCAGGTATTGTAAATGAATACATCTTTATTGTTTTAGAAAAACTTCAAGGATTTGGACAACATGTTTGTTTTAGTAATGTTGACAGAGAATGGAAATAAGTATTTAACATGGCTTTTTGATTTCTTCTTACTCATGGTAGTAAATAACATAATAATACCCAGGAATTGGTTATTACTGTATGGAACTGTCTTCTTTTTTCAGAGTTTCTGATGCTATCACCTTTTTTCTGAATACATTTTATCTGATTTATTGACTTTAAATTTTTTTTTTTTTTAATTAAAAAAAAAGAATCTGAAACAGGCTCCAGGCTCTGAGCTGTCAGCACAAAGCCCAACATGCGGCTCGAATTCATGAACTGCAGGATTGTGACCTGAGCCGAAGTCGGACGCTTAACCAACTGAACCACCAGGCACCCCCATTTTATCCGATTTAAAAGAACAAATCAGTCCATTGTTTGTTTGATCATTAGTTGAATTTTATAAAAATTGTAGTCCTTTATCTGTGTTACTGTTGCTTTTCTCCCAACATTTTTTTTTTTTTTGAGAAAGAAAGTGAAAGAGATAGCAAGTGGGAGAGGGGCAGAGAGAGAGAGGGAGAGAGAATCTTAAGCAGGCTCCATGCTTTTTGTGGGGCTTGATCTCATGACTGAGATCATGACCTGAACTGAAAACAAGAGTCAGATGCTTAACCGATTAAGCCACCCAGATGCCCCATATCCCAACATTTTATTTTGAAAATTTCTAACATTCAGAGAGGTTAAAAGAATGGGAAAGCAAACATCCATATTTCACCATCTAGATTCTACAGTTGTTAACATTTTACCGTATTTGCTTTTCACATATCCATCCATCTGTCAATCCATCTAATTATTTGGTGCTTTTCAAAATAAGTTGCAGGTTTCAGTCCATTTCACTTCTAACACTTTCTTGTGCTTATCATTAACTAGAGTCCAGAGTTCAGTCTTTGTTTACGATTTTTTTTAAGTTACTGTTTTTTAAGAGGAATTTTTTAGATAGAAACCTTGTAGAAGCAGGTCATATTAAAATGAAATTTGAGCTTTTAAGTTTGGAAATCTTTTAGGTTCGTTTTTAATTTTCAGTGTTAGGATATATCCTCGTACTGATTATTTAGTATGGGAGTGTCTCAAACTGTTACAACTGTGCCTGACAGCAGGATCAAGAAGCATTGGCAGCCAGATCCTAATATACAACTTAACACTTTTGCAGGGCTTGTAAGAGAGCCTAATCCTTCTTTCCCTGTGTATGTCTTGTCTCTCAACTAGATTGTAAGCTCCTTGGGGGCAGGGACCATGTCTTTTGATAACACCTCATCTCACCTTTGGGAACATCTGCCTGGCAGATCACTTGTCTGGAACAGAGCTAAGGTATAGGAAGTAAGCACCCAACCAGCCAAACAAACAAAAACAGGCTTTGAACAACTAAGATATCAGTTGCAAAGTCTGTGGATTTTATTTATTGCTAAGAGAGTCTCAGCCCTCACTCAGAACTGTTCATATGTAGACATGTTAATTAAGTTTCCAAACAGAACGTAAAGGAGGAACCACTGAAGTGGATGCATACCTATGATAGTGGTGTTCTAGCCAGCAGCTACTGGTGGTGAGGGCAAATGATAAGATGAAGACACTATTGTGAACTTATAAACAATTTCCTAGGGGTCTTCGAGCATTATGGCTGCCCTCTGCCCATGGTATGTTCTTAGCCACCCCACAATGCATCAAGAAAGGTTGAAATAATGTTTGGTGGGCCTAGTTTAGCAAGGCAAGAAAATGTCAAATGTAATAACTTTACTTGAAGTCATTAAAATAAAAATACTGTGTGTAAATACTAAGCTAGTTGAACTAAACCTGTACTCCAACGTAGAGATCTCACTTAAAACCAGGTAGGAAGACAGATATTCTGCAATCTTAGTTTCTTTCTTTTATGCTTTCTTTGTAAAATAATTTATGTGAAAAATATTTGGAAGCACAATCCAGATAAAATTGGCACTTTTATTAATTGGAATTTCTGTCTTTCTAGGACTCCTTCTCATGGATCTGAAGGGTTGACTCCCCGCAGTGGGACAACTCCCAAACCAGTTATTAACTCCACCCCGGGTAGAACTCCTCTTCGAGACAAATTAAACATTAATCCCGAGGATGGAATGGCAGACTACAGTGATCCCTCTTATGTGAAGCAGATGGTACATGTCAAATCCCTTTAATACTCTTTTTTTTTTTTAAACTCTTCTATCTCATGGACGTTGTATTAAAATATTTTCCCTTGTTGGTGCATATTACATATACTTTAAGATAACTGTACACCTATGGATTCCAGAAAAGGAAAATGATTTATAGAACTTGAGAAGGGGAACCTTTTGGTCTCCTAAGCCTACTTACTCTTTTTTTTTTTTTTTTTTATTTAAAACATTTAAAAAAAATATTTCTTTTTGACAGAGAGAGCGAGTATGTGAGTAAGGGAGGGGCAGAGAGAGAGGGAGATACCGAATCCAAAGTAGGCTCCGGGCTCTGAGCTATCAGCACAGAGCCTGACGCGGGGCTCGAACCCACGAACCATAAGATCATGACCTGAGCTGAAGTCGGACGCTCAACTGACTGGGCCACTCAGGTGCCCCTAAGCTGACTAATTTTTAATGTGTTTGTGAATACTGATTGTGCTGATAGTAGTTCTCCTTGTATGTCATATGATTTTATTTTTTATCATTTACTAATTAAT
Organism: Panthera onca; assembly: GCF_046562875.1. NCBI lineage: Eukaryota > Metazoa > Chordata > Mammalia > Carnivora > Felidae > Panthera > Panthera onca. The sequence continues at coordinate 42,159,017 of NC_138343.1, forward strand.
GGTTTACTTTCTTGAATGGCACTCTTTTTTTTCTTTAACTTCTGTAAAACAAATTTTGAGTTTGGAATGCCTTATAAATTAGATTTTGAGCCTTGATTCTTGTTTGCTCTAGACTTTTAGAAGAGCTATCTAGATCTCAAAGCCAAATTAAGTTGATGTTTATTGCTTATCTTAGTGAAGTTTTCTTTTGTATATTTTGCAAGCTGATATAGACAGCTAATCATAAAAGCCACAGTTTTGTTTCTGCCCACGTTATTGCTTTTCTTACGTCACTCTTGGGTCTTATATGATGCCACAGAAAAGCATTGTGAGATTTTTTTTTTTTTTTAATGAGTTCCAGTGATACCTGTTTTTAGTTTACAAATTCTAACCTAGTGTATAGATTTGGTTATTTTAGAATTTTTTATTAAAAAAAGTGTTTTTTTTACTGTTTATTTTTGAGAGAGAGAGAGAGAGAGGGAGACACAGAATCCAGAGTAAGCTCCAGGCTCTGAGCTGTCTGCACAGAGCCTGACGCCGGCTTGAACTCAGGAACCATGAGATCATGACCTGAGCTGAAGTTGGACGCTTAACTGACTGAGCCACCCAGGCATCCCGAGTTTAGAATTTTTTTAATGCCCACCTTGATATCAAGTAATGTCAACTGTGAATGGCTACATAATAGCTAAACAAATGAATTTAATGTGTGCAGAGCGCTGATTTGGAGACTTCAGAGGATCTAAAGTTGAGTAAAGGTGTCCTTTGTCTTAAGGAAGTTTATACTCTGGAGAGATTGACAGTGCTAAACCAAGTCCCCAAATAATTGTAATGTAAGAACAAAATAAGCTTTCTGTGTAAGACCAACATGCTTGGGGGGGCCGAAGACAGAAATAATCACATTTGTTGGGTGGGTACTAGGAAAACCTTCGTTGAGGTATGCTCAGAAGGAGAGGTGGGGGCTGTCTCAGATAGAGGCCACAAAATGAGTAAGCATGGAGTGTATTTTGGACATAGCAGGTCATCTGGTTGGGCCTCACACCTACCATACGTGTAATGGAGCTATGGGGAATAAAAGGTAAGCCAAGGATGTACTGGGGAAAACTTTGGGTACCAGGCAGTTTCTTTTGGGAAGTGTGGACTGTTTTCTTTGGTCATCATATGATCTAGTCATTTCTTCCTTTCTTTTTCTTTTTTTAATTAATTAATTTGTTTTTAAGTAAATTTTACCCTCAATGTGGGGTTTGAACTCAAAACCCCAAGATCGGGCATCGCATGCTCTATTGACTGAGCCAACCAGGCCCCCCATGATTTGGTAATTTCTATTAAAAATAAACACACACAAAAACTCAGGCATCTTTTCAGATTAGATTTTATTAGTCCAAGAACAAATTGACTTTTGAATTTGTTCTTTCATTTGCTATTAAATTTCACGGTCAGAAATGTATTCCTTAAATGGAAATTCTAAAAGATTTTTTTTTGCCCTGCAGAGATAATTCCCAAACCTTCTATTAGAATATCTGAGAGTAACTTTACGGATCACAAATCAGAGTTTTTGATCTTAATTTAGAGAAGAAACTGAGATAGAAATCAAACAAACTTGTCTCAGCTCTGAAATTAGGGATCATTTTTCTAGAATTAAAATTAGGCTAATTATTTTTTAGAAACTCTTAAGAATGGAGGTTGAATACTTAAGATGTATGAATTGAGAAGATCAATTTTTTTTCTACAGGAAAGAGAATCTCGTGAGCATCTCCGTTTAGGATTGTTGGGCCTCCCTGCCCCTAAGAATGACTTTGAGATTGTTCTGCCAGAAAATGCTGAGAAGGAGCTGGAAGACCGTGAAATAGATGATACTTACATTGAAGATGCTGCTGATGTGGATGCACGAAAGCAGGTGGGTAATTGTGCTAGAAAAGAAGTGTGAAGTCGCTGACCATGTCAGTAGGCTGAAAGAATGAAGAATGGTCATTAAATGTGTCCATATTTAAAAGTTTTTTCAATATCTGAAAAAAGAAATTACCCTAAGTTGCTTAACATAGTTAATAATATGTACTCATGTAATTAATAATATACAAGAATATCTTGATAGGCAGTCTTAAAACGTATGTATGTATATGTGTATGTACATAATTTAAATACCTCCTGTCAAATTTATTATGCTTCTTTAAAATACACATAAATGTTCTTGTAGACATTGCTTTTCACTCTAGCCAAGAAAAGGTGTTATTGATCAGTCTTAAAAACAAGTGCATGTTGAGTGCACAGAGCCCAAATTAGGATTCAGTCTCATGAACTGTGAGATCGTGACCTGAGCCAAAATCAGGAGTCGGATGCTTAACTGACTGAGCTACCCATGCACCCCTAGGATAATTTTAGAAATGGAATTTCATGGGACTCGAGTGTGAATAGCATCAATGTAAATGTATTTCAGAGAGAAGTCACATGAATGTGCTTTTTATTTATTTATTTTTTAATTTTTTTTAATGTTTATTTTTGAGACAGAGAGAGCATGAACAGGGGAGGGGCAGAGAGAGAGGGAGACACAGAATCGGAAGCAGGCTCCAGGCTCTGAGCTGTCCGCACAGAGCCCGACGCGGGGCTTGAACTCACGGACCATGAGATTATGACCTGAGCTGAAGTCGGACGCTTAACCGACTGAGCCACCCAGGTGCCCCTGAATGTGCTTTTTAGTTGGTAGTACAAGATAATACTTTATTTTTTAAGTTAATTTATTTTGAGACAGAGAGAGAGAGGGGGAGAGAGAACCTCAAAGCAAGCTCCGCACTGTGAGCACAGAGCCCAGTGCAGGGCTTGAACTCATGAACCATGAGATCATGACCTGAAGTGAAATCAAGAGTTGGATACTTAACACACTGAACCACCCACGTGCCCCCAGGATATTACTTTTTATGTTTAGTTTTCTTAGTTACTTTGCCCTACATTTACTCTCAGAAATGCCTTGAAATTCTAATATGTTAACTTATATTATTCGTGATTTAAGAATCAGGAAACAACACATTGGCTAGTTTTTTAAATTAAAAATCAGTAGCTTTTGAGGTGGAAGTGAGGGTTGTGTTGCAGGAGGAACAAATAAGAGTCCCCTCTAAGTTTAGGATTCCAATTGATTATTTAAATTTTTAAATTTTATTTTAATTCCAATTTAGTTGATATACAATGTGATGTTAGTTTCAGGTGTACAGTATAGTGTTTCAACAATTCCATACCTCACCCAGTGCTCATCACGACTAGTACATTCTTTAATCCCCATCACCTATTTCACCCATCCCCCCCACCCACCTCCTCTGTGGTAACCATCAGTTCTCTATAGTTAACAGTCTGTTTCTTGGTTTGTCTCTTTTTTTTTCTTTCTTTTGCTGGTTTGTTTTGTTTCTTACATTCTACATATGAGTGAAATTTTATGGTATTTGTCTTTCTCTGACTATTTCACTTAGCATTGCACTCTCTAGCTCCGTCCATGTTGTTGCAAATGGCAAGATTTCATTCCTTTTCATGGCGGAGTAATATTCCGTGTGTGTGTGTGTGTGTGTGTGTGTGTGTGTGTGTGTGTATGTATGTATGTATTACATCTTCGTTATCTTTATAGGTATATACATATACGCACACATACACACCACAACTTCTTTATCCATTCATCAATCCATTGACACTTGGGCTGCTTCTGTAGTTTGGCTCCTGTAAATCATGTTGCTCTAAACATAAAGGTGCATGTCCCTTTGAATTAGTGTTTTTGTATTTTTTGGGTAAATGCCCCATAGTGTGATTCTGGATTGTAAGGTGGTTCTATTTTTAACTTTTTGAGGAACCTCCATACTGTTTTCCTCAGTGACTGTACCAGTTTGCATGCCCACCACCGGTGCTCAAGGGTTCCTTTTTCTTCACATCCTCGCCAATACTTGTTCTTTCTTGTGTTTTTGATTTTAGCCATTCTGACAGGTATGAAGTGATATCTCATTGTAGTTTTGATTTGTATTTCCCTGGTGATGAGAGATGTTGAGCATCTTTTCATGTGTCCATTAGCCATCTTGATGTCTTCTTGGAGAAGTGTCTGTTCATGTCTTTTGCCCACTTTGTAACTGAGTATTTGTTTTCTCGTGTTGGGTTGTATAAGTTCTTTATATATTTTGGATACTAACCTTTTCTTGGATATGTTGTATACAAATATCTTTTCTCATTCAACAGGTTGTCTTTTGTTGATTATTTTCTTCATTGTGCTTTTTATTTTGATGTAATTCCCATAGTTTATTTTCGCTTTTATTTCCCTTGCCTCTGGAGACGTATCTAGAAAAATGTTGCTACAGCTGGTGTCAGGGACATTCCTGCCTATGCTCTCTTCTAGGATTTTTATTAGAATTCCAAATTAAACAAGAAAAGAATGATTATCTGATGGATGGAGCCACATAAACTTGGAGAATGCTCTAGTAGCTGTTGGCAGTTCTTAGTTTGTATTGTAATGAGAGAATGAATAGACTGATTTCTGTTGCCTTTTATTACCTTTCTACAAACTTACACAGACTTCGACAGCTTTAACTCTTGAACATACATGTTCTTATACATGTTTTCAACTTTATTGAAATGTGGCAAATACCATATAGCTGTAATAATGGATATAAAAATAATTTTTTTAGGCTATACGAGAGGCAGAGCGTGTAAAGGAAATGAAGCGAATGCACAAAGCTGTCCAGAAAGATCTGCCAAGACCATCAGAAGTAAGTATTAGAGTTTCTGGCTTAGGAAGTTTTGAGTTTCTTCTTATGTGATTGATGCTTTTATATCATTCATAAAGTTTGTGAAACAAAATATTATATTCTTTCTGGAATATAGTAAAGCACTTCCCAGATATAATGTAAAATGTTTTGCTGGTACAAATAAGACCTTAGAAGGAAAGCAAAATTCTTTTGAAAATGTAAAACTACTATTTAATTCGTGCTAGAACAAGTAATAACATCAGCATTGGAGTGATAATGTTTGGTAATTGTACTTGTCTTAAAATTTTAGGTAAATGAAACTATTCTAAGACCCTTAAATGTAGAACCACCTCTAACAGATTTACAAAAAAGTGAAGAACTAATCAAAAAAGAAATGATCACAATGCTTCATTATGACCTTCTGCATCACCCTTATGAACCATCTGGAAATAAAAAAGGAAAAACTGTAGGATTTGGTACTAATAATTCAGAGCACATTGCCTATCTGGAACATAACCCTTATGAAAAGTTCTCCAAAGAAGAGCTGAAAAAGGTATCGTTGATTATAAAGTATTCATTAAATACTGTGTATCATGGACAAACACTGTCTTTTCTCATGCTGATATTTATAAACAAGTGAATTTCATGATTAGGAGATAAATGTTCATAGTAAGTGTTATGAAGAAGACATACTTAATCACCCCCCCCCCCCCCCCCCCCGCCCCTTTTCATTCAGTGACAGACCTTTTCCAGGTAAACACTGGCTTAGGTGGCAAGGTGTTTTGTTTCATGGGTGTATGCCTCATGGACAGTTGCTGCAAATTGCCATTTTCTGTGTTTAACTCTGCTACTTCTGAGTTGAATTGAATACCTTTAATACCTAAACCTCATTTATTTAGATTAATATGAAAAAGCAGGCATGCGTAAAAAACGTTTTTTTCACCTATTCGAAGAAAAGAAATACAGTGTACTGAATCTTTTTCCCTTAAATCATTTCCCACTATCCTTTTAGATAAGGAAATGCAGGAACATTTTCTTGTATAAAGTCTGTCCTGCCTCTTCCTCCGTATGCATTTGATTTTTCTGTTCTGACAGAGCAAACAGCTGTGATTGCAAATAGAAATCTGTTCCATGGTATGAGAAAATACAGTTGGTGTCATGGTTGGAAGCAGAGTGGTCATTAGCTTTAGTCTTATTTCTTTAGTCCTTAGCCCTGAAGGGCAGTTATAGACTTGTTGATTGGAATGGGTTATTGAATACTTGGGGAGAGAATCCCTACAATATATATATATTTTTTTCTGTCTTCTCTCCTGCTCTTTACCTGTATTTTTTTCTTGCTTTCTATTTTCCTTTTTGCAAAAGTAATACGTGTTTATTGAAGGATTTTTAGAAATTAGAGAAAGGAAGGACAGTTGGCCCCGATTTCTGAGTAACCTTGAATTACTCTTAGTAAGTATGATAGGAAACTGACATCTGTTGAATGCTTACGCTTGTGGCAGGCACATTTTACCATTGGACTGGGGTTGAGAATTACACTGTGAACTCCATACTTGAACAGTCTCCTCTTTTTAAAGTGAAAATAGGGGAAGATGGGATTTGAGAAATTTACTGTGTGTATGGAAACCTGAAATAAGGATCACATTGTTATGTAACAGAAGGTTCTGTGGGGAATCGATTCTAATAAAACTTTTAAAAATAATAGTTGTAGGTAGTGCTTTAGAATTATTGGAAACCATTACAAAGTAGTTTGAATTTTTTTTTTTTTTAAGTTTATTTTGAGAGAGAGGGTGAGTAGGGGAGGGGCAGAGAGGAGAGAAAGAGAGAGAGAATACCAAGCAGCCTCTGCTGTCAGTGTGCAGCCCTATGCAGGGCTCAAACCCATGAACCATGAGTGAGATCGTGACCTGAGCTGAAATCAAGAGTTGGGTGCTTAACTGACTGAGCCACCCATGGAGCCCTGGTTTTTTTTTTTTTAGTTTAAATATTCTTTCATATTTTATTGTATGTATTTATATTGTTCTCTGTTCCAAAATGAATTTGAAACAGCATTTACTTAGCGAGCAGATTCTTTATGGGCAGTTTAAAGATAAATTAGTAGGGCGCCTGGGTGGCTCAGTCGGTTGAGTGTCCGACTTCGGCTCAGGTCATGATTTTGCGTCTGTGAGTTCAAGCCCCGCGTCGGGCTCTGTGCTGACGGCTCAGAGCCTGGAGCCTGTTTCAGATTCTGTGTCTCCCTCTCTCTCTGCCCCTCTCTCTGCTCATGTTCTGTCTCTCTATCAAAAATAAGTAAACATAAAAAAATTTAAAGATAGTACTACTGTCTTCTAATAATCATAAGAGCTGAATTTGTAAATTTTTACTGTGTACAGTTTTGGAGTGAAATACCATTTCTGTTACTATGAAATGTTGGGTTTTCATTAAGTGTGTTAAAATTGGTTTGTTTTTGTTATTTTCTCAGAGATCTTGTTTAAAAGTATCCGTTCTTTATCTTCTATAGACATGATTTTCCGTTGTTTTACGTTTTTGTATTTGATTTTATTATATATTTTGGTCTGTGATGTACTGGAACGATCGAAAGCTTTCTTTAAGGCACAAAATGATAGTTGTCAGTTTTGAGCCAGGAAGCAAAGGGCTGGAAAAAGTTGATGTGGTATGCTTGTGGAGTCCTTGGGTCTCGAGTTGGGCCACACTCTGTGTGTATGTTTTATCATTTAATCCTGATAACAAACATGTCAGGTGGGTATTATCCTCACTTTACAGATGAGAAACGGGCTCAGAGATGTTAAGCAAGTTCAGACAGCTACTTAAATGGTAAAGGTAAAGGTATGATATGTACCCAGGCCTGTCCAACTTTATCTCTCCTCATTCTGTCATCTTAAACTCTCCTTAGTAAAGTAAAAGCTGGTGTGTGAGCCATTATTATTTGATCTGTGCCCCCATCTCATTCTTTGGCAATGTCAGGGGCATCTCTTCAGATGAGAAAAAAGGCATGTATCAGAAGCAATAAATGCCTGGTTCCCCTTCATAATCCTGTGAAGTCTGAAGTGTATGGAGGAATTGGTAGAGTGGAAGGAGCACACCCAAGCGAAGGTACCATTCGGCTTGGGGCATGATCCTGTCTTGCCTTTACTAGTGTGATGTGTTTTTCAAAAATTGCTTAATCTTTCTGAGCCTTAGTTTCATCATCTTTAATAAGAGAGTAATACCAGCTACTTTGTAACGTGTTAATGGTGTTTGGAGATAATGTAGATAAAATTTTTAAATTGAGTTCTTGGCATAGAGTAGATGTCCAAGAAATGGTAGCTACTGTTAATAATAGAGTGAAGGCAAAGATGTTTATTGGTGATATACGGAAGCTTGATTTTCAAAATCAGTCTGCGTCAACTTACTGGCTTCTTAATTCATTTTGTTTAGATATTGTTCCCCCCTTCCAAAACGAAAAACAAAAAAACAAGTCAACCACAACTCCTTGCCTTTACCCAAAGAAAGAGGAAAATTAGTTTTTTAAAGTTCTCTCTTGATAGCAAGTAATTCTGGTACCCAAGCTTACTGAAATTATTACTGTACACAGGCCCAGGATGTTTTGGTACAGGAGATGGAAGTGGTAAAACAAGGTATGAGCCACGGAGAACTCTCAAGTGAAGCTTATAACCAGGTGTGGGAAGAATGCTACAGTCAAGTTTTGTATCTTCCTGGGCAGAGCCGCTACACACGGGCCAACTTAGCTAGCAAAAAGGACAGAATCGAGTCACTTGAAAAGAGGCTTGAGGTTGGTATCCTTTTAAAATTCTAATTTAAATGTACCTTGATTGAGACAATGGACCAAGTAATAACCACTGGAGACAATTACAGAAAAAAAGACCTGAGGCACTTACTGGTTTTGCAATTCTTGCCTTTTTTTTTTTTTTAAAGTCTATTTCTTTTGTTTAGTGATGTCTACACTCAGTATGGGGCTCAAACTCACGACCCCGTGATCAACAGTTGTATTATGCTCTTCTGACTGAGCCAGCCGAGTGCCCCTTGCTTTTGCAGCTCTGGAGGGAAAACTGTACTAAAGTGTTTGGTCTTGTTTGGCTTTCATTGATTTTTCAGAATTGCTGGCCTTTATGATAAAGAATGGTGCCCTCCAGGTTGATCACAGGTCAAACAGGACCTTTTAAATGTGGGAGCAAGGAAGACAAGAAGTTAACACTGGTCACCCAGAACAATGTCCATCAATGCTAGAATAGCTTGTTTTCTGTAAAGAAGGATCTCAGTGGTGCCAAGGAGCTTTTTTTTCTGGAGCCAAAAGAGCACATTCATGTAACTTTGGTTCCTTTCTGTTCATTCTCTGATTCCTTTGGGTTTGTTAGAGAGAGAGCACCGAGCTGGATTATCTTAGATAATGGCTTCTGTGATTTTTTTCACATCTGAGGAAATGTTGAAATGTACTAGATGGGAGTTTCATGGCACATGGTTTCTTAATATAGTCTGCAGGTTTTGAATTCCAGAATCTGTGTAGGCATTTTGCCAATGGCATGTAAATTGTGGTTCATGGACCACTGGGCTGTCTTGTGGATTTTTCAAGGTGGTCTTCAGGGATGTTTCTGAGGCTAGGGTAGGGTGGGGAGAAAAGGGTGCTTCAGGCAGTCACATGCAGAAATGGCCTCAATTTCCTCCTTTGTGACTACTGATTTCTCTTTACAGAAAGCAGATTGGAAAATATTTTTATTTAGAGTTAAAATAAAAATAGCAGTACCACTTGGAGTGGTTGGTATCATGTGGGGCTAGGGAAATGAACAGGAAAAAGAGTTCTAGTAATATGAAATTATTCTAAGTCTTAATTTTACCTTTAAGACTACACGTATAGGCATCTGGTGGTTAATGTCTTTGAGCCTCTTTTATCACTTAGTGGGAAATTAGTTTCTCTTTGAAATAATTCTCATCGTGGGTGAAATCTTTGCAGTCCAGTTGCTGCTTGTTACTCCGTTGTACTGCTAACTTCCAGCAGGGTGTGCTGTTGTTCTGTGTTTTAATTTGGGATTTAAAGTCAGGGAAAGTAGAACATCAGTGGGCACATTTTGAGTTACATTTTCTGTTGTGTTGGCTTCGTTTATTTATAAGTGGTAGTTAGCAGTGTAATCCTGATCTAAGGTCAGCATTGTAATTGATTAGAAAGCTATTTGGAAAGCTTTCTTGTAACCTTTATATATAAATACTTTGGTCTCTCACTTAGTTTGAAAATCTTCTCATTTGAGGTGGGTAAACGTTTTCTGCCCCACGTGGTAAGGACATTTTGTGCTCTTTAAAATATAAAAAAAGTTTTTCCCTAAATCTCATTTACTTTGCTGAGGCACTAACTTTCGTGACAGCAAATAAATGTGTCACGAAGTGAGTGGTGCCATAAAGTACAGTAATTTTTATTTTTATGTTGAATTGGTCTTGTGAGTTTTGAAGGGAAAAATACAGAAAGAACCACTGCCGTTCTTTTGGAGATTTATTTGGGTCGTTTATGAGCAACCATTAAAAACATGTGGCTCTCTTTGTTCAGTTCAGTACCAGGAACTGAAATCTTCCGTTGAACTATTTTTGTTGAAGGATTGGTGATTTTGGAAGAATATTCATAAAACAGTCTGAAGTAATTTTTCTTTTCTTGACTTCTGGATAACTTACTTTATTGTTTACTCAGCTAGTTACTTTTAAAGAATATGTAATCAAATCCTTTAATTTAGTAAACTACACTTATTTCAAATGAAAGTTCATTAAATCTTTAAAAAGAAGAAAAGAGACTCAAAAACCCAAATAAACAACTCCCCCATTTTATTTGTATCCATCCCTAATTCAGAACTAGGCTTGTGTTAGCTTATTTTAGTTTTTGAAGACACAATTCTACTGGTTTGAAATACATAAATATTTTATTTCAATTGTGGTAATTCTTTCATCATTTCAGTTGATTGCTAAATTATAAACACTATTCAAAGTTTGTTGTGGGGAAGGAACTCCAGTTGTATTATATAAACTAAATGCTATACTTAAATTATTCTTTCCACTCTTAGGTTCAGGGAGATATGCCTTTCTGTGCAAGCACAATACACCATGGCTGCCAGTGTGTTTGATTTTTGCTGTCATGAACTTTGGAACAGTGAATCTAAATTATGGCCCTATCACAGTGTATCAAGCAAGATGAGATCCAGCTTTGTCGTGGTTGGTGTCTCCTAAATGGATTAAAAAATATGCCCTGAGGTTTATATTGGAGCTGGGTCTTTGAGCCATTACTCATGATTAGTATTTGAAATGCAGAATTTAAATGAAAATCCTTAGGATACTCACTTAAAACTAATGGAACCATCTCAGATTTTATGTAGAATGTGGTGGGTGGTGTAAGGAGTCTGTTAAATAAATGGAATCGGAAAGTAGTCACAGGTCAGAAGTAAGTGGGAAAGACTTCTGAGTTGTAACCAAGTTCACGTGTTTTATTCTGCTTTGGAGGCAGAATTAATTTTAGAACTGTGCCATACATTTGTGTGTCAAACAAGGCAGCAGCAGCAGCAAACAGAAATGATAACTAATATCTGAAAAGGAAAAGTTAGAAAGCATAGCATGTCGAGGCCATTTAGATACACTATTTTATTAGCCTCTGAGGGCATTATGGGTGTGTGGTGGGAGAGCAGAGTGATTGCTATCTGTAGTGATGCCCCAGATATTTAAAAAAATGGTTAATTTCTGCTCACTGTTATATATATATTTTTAAAGAAGGATGCCTAAAATGGTAGGAAAATTTTGTATCAAATGGTAAAAAATAAAAGGACTTTATAGTCCTTGATGTGATCGTATGTTCAGTGACTATTACTGAGCATCTAATATGTGCCAGCCGTTGTTCTAGCACCTGGGAGTGTAGCAGGAACAAAGCGGACAAGCTCTATGCTCTTGTGGACATCAGTTATCTGGAAAATGCTTCATGTGGAGGAGAACCTCATTTTCTGATGATGCCAGATAAATGAGTCATTACTGTATTTGGGAAGTGCAAATAGAATTTGAAGTGTTCTAATTTGTTTCCACTTTAAGTGGAAATAGGAAATCGTCTGAAGACATAATTATTTTGAGTGAAATAATTTCCAGGAGGTGCAAAAGTGAAAAGAGAAGTCTGAATTTAGGCCTGCTATTAAATTTAATAGTATTTGAAATAGTATCTAAACTGCTGCGTTGAGGAAGTTTGGCTGAAAAGTAGATTTTGTCATGTTAGCTATAAAAATGGAAAGGCTTTCCTTAGAGGTGGAAACTAGGTCCAGAAGTAATACTTCTCTCTGTATTTTACTGGCACAGTCAACTTAGTCAAGAAATATTATGTAACATCGACTTCTTGGAAATAAAGTAACTTGAAAAACACAGATAACACATCTTTCTCAGTGTACTTGTAGAACTCTTAGGAGCACCCCTGACTTTACTGAATGGTTATATTTCAGCAAAATTGACTGTACAATGGATCATATTTTCTCAGTGATTTTATTTATAAAGTCAGATATTTTTACATAGGAAAAAATTCCCTTAATACTTTAAGGAGTGAAAATTTTAGGGTAAGGATCAAGTTGTTGGGCAAATCTGGATGGAGGACTGTATGTTGAAGTAACTCGGCAGGTTTATGTTCTCTTGTGCGTGTGGGGGAGGGGTGACATGGGGCACAGGAGAGAAGTTTCTGGTACTCTGGAATGCTCCGTTTCTCAAATTCTGCTCTGTGCTTTGACCCTTAAGGGCACTGGCAGAGTTCTTGCTTGTTCTATCAAGAAGAGCTGGACCAGAGATCTCCTTGGTACAGTCGTGTTGCTTCTGGTATGCCTCAACGTTGAGTTGAATTTCTTTCATGCAGTTTATGTGTTTCATTTCCTAGCTCATGCAGATGTCAGGTGCTCTTGGTATTGCTTTGTTGGTACATTACTGTTCCTGGAAAGGTTTTTGGTAAGGTTTTTTGCCTTCCTGTTTAGCTTGCTTTGCCGGGATGCAGTCTGGTGGATGCTAACTCTGGTAGATGCAAGCAATAATCACATGCTTGGACCTGCATCTCGTCAGTGTGGAGAAGGTTCACTGATACGATTTAATGCTAGTGAGTAGTATAGAGATGAAAGGAAAGGCACTGATGGGCTCTTGTTGTTTGCAAACATTTCGGTGGTTGAACCACATCGTTACTACCATAGGATCATATTGCTAAACGATGGACTAGGAAGTGGAGCTGCCATCAACTATGTATTTATTTTGGGTATCCTTAAACCTGTTTTTCCAGTGGTGTAAAGTTATATTCTGGGCCTCCAAGCAAGAGTTTCACTGAGGGATGCTCTTAATGTTTCTGAACCTCACTGTAACAGACTTTAACTGAAGACAGTATTGGAGACCCAAGGATAATGTGTTTATTTTGGAATTACTTAAGCTTAGTAACCTTAACAAACTTAGTGAGTTTGAAAGTAACAATTACACTTTTATAAGTCCCATACAGCCCCCTTTTGTAATGACCCGAGGAAACACTTATGGTTCCACTGATTCATCTCCTGGGGACCATCAGTTTTCCATTGGTCTCTGGCCAGCCTTTTTTAGACAGTTTCTCTTCTATGCATTTAAAAAATAACATTTGTGGGCGTTTTTCTAAAAATAATACCTGTACTTTGTAGAAAATTTAAAAAGAAATTAAAAAACAATTTGAAAAGAAGCCTACCATCCAAACATAATCGCCTTACACATTTTGAGGGATATGTATGTGTGTGTATATCTATTAATATATGTGTGTGTGTGTATAATTAAATATAGAAAAAAATTACTGTATGCATCTGTGTGTGGATGAAAGGAGGAAGATGTTTAAAACTGAATTGGAATCCTCATATACTACTTTGTAGATTTAATAACATATCACAAATACCATTTTAAAAAGACCTGATCACTTGCTCTCATTTATAGAGTTGTGGCAAAGATCTGGTTTGGTGAAATCCCCAATTATGCTGGTTATATTCTGCCCAACTTCTTGAGAAGTTGTTAAATAACATTTTTTTTCCCTGTAAATTTTTTCTGAGAAATGTTTGTGTTCTTCTAATTTTATAGCTTGTTAAGAATAGAAGAGTTAGGAATTTAAAAGGATAAGCTGAGGAAAGTCAAAGCTTTTCTCAAGTGTCAAATAAAACTCTTGTAGGTTAATGTCTCAATCAGGGAAAGAGTGATGGGCAGATCCATTAATTAAGATCTTGTTTACATGTGTCTAGAATAACTTGTTTTTCAGGGAACTGTCTGATGGCATTAAGCCATGCAGTCCCACAGCTTGAATTTCTTCAGGCATGTTTGCATTTCACGGGCTGAGGCAGAGGGGACATTCGGTTTATTAGTAGTGGTGTGTTGAACTTTCAAGTAGGACGTACTTCATAGCTTCATCACTTAGTGGCCGTGTGGCCTCGGGCAAGTTACTTACCGTCTCTGAGCCTCGTATTTCCTCATACTTACCTGTAAAATTAGGGTGGGTAATAGTTCTTATCTCACGGAAGTGAGAGTTTGAGATAATGTAAGATTAAGTGAGATACTGTGTGCCTAGCAAATAGCAAGTTTTAGCAAATGGGAATTCCGTCCCATGTCTCTTCAGGTCTGTTAACCACCGTTAGTGTTGTCTAAATTGGATTAAACTTGGTTTGATACTTTTAGGTGTCATGAAGTAACTTTGTTACCTTGAACAGCAGGGTGGCTGAGTTTTTATTCTAGAAGTTTTGATGACTGTCCGAAATTGGAGATATGGGTTGATTTTCGCAGAGATTGAGTAAGACTGAAGGCTCAGATTTTGGTTAGTATAAATGGATCTTAACGTAATTGTGGATTTTAATTTAACATTTCATATATACATCTGGTGTGCTAAAATCGTTGACATGTAGATTTTGATGTCTCTTATATTTCATTGTATTGGTGTTTCATGGTTTGTGGTGTACAGTCTTAAATAGCCTCTGCAGTAGATCTTGAATTTGAATTTTATAAAACCTTTTATTATGGGAGTTTTCAAATACATCCTGAAGTGGATTAGTTTAATGAGTCCTCCAGTGTTATCATCCAGCTGTATCAACTCACCGCCACTTTTGTTTTCATATGGCATTTTCCCTTCCCCACTATTTTGAATTTTTTTTTTTTTTTCAACGTTTTTTATTTATTTTTGGGACAGAGAGAGACAGAGCATGAACGGGGGAGGGGCAGAGAGAGAGGGAGACACAGAATCGGAAACAGGCTCCAGGCTCCGAGCCATCGGCCCAGAGCCTGACGCGGGGCTCGAACTCACGGACCGCGAGATCGTGACCTGGCTGAAGTCGGAGGCTTAACCGACTGCGCCACCCAGGCGCCCCGCTTCCCCACTATTTTGAACCAAATTCCAGACATTGTATTGTAAAACAGTTATGGTACATGAAATTTGTTGTCTTGGTGTCCCTACACACTTATATGTAGATATATTCTCATTCATCTCTTGGATTGAATTTTACTCTTTCATTTTGGGCGTAGTCAGCTTCAATTATATCAAGTGTTGCCTACTTTAATTTCCTCATAGATATTAGAAATTTTGTGCTGATATGTATTTAAAGCATAAACTTCCATTATAACCATATTTGGTAGGTTTGTCTAGTGACAAGTTAACAAAGTATTTAATCCTGTCTCCACTGCCGTCTCTGTTAGTATTTGTGAGAGAGAAAGAGAGCTTGCGCACGAGTGGGAGAGGGGCAGATGGCAGGGGGGACAGAGAGAGGATCTGGAGTGGGCTCTGTGCTGACAGGAGCGAGCCCCATGTGGGGCACAAATTCACCAACCGTGAGATCAGGACCTGCGCCAGCTGGATGCTCAAGTGACTGAGCCACCCAGCTACCCCTCTGTACCCCTCTGTTAGATGTTTGAAGAGGAATTTGAAGTGCATATCTATAGTGCAGATAAGGATTTGAAAAAAATTTTTGAGAACATTTTGTAAGTCAGCTCTAATGTACCATCCAAGCTCCTTAAGCCAATATCGTTTTGTTTAAAATAAGTTGTCCTTCAGGAAGGGCAGTTGCTAATACTTAATATATATTTCTTTTATTAAAAAAATTTTTTTTACATTTATTTATTTTTGAGAGGGAGACACAGCGAGTGGGGGAAGAGCCGAGAGAGAGGGAGACATAGAATCCAAAGCAGGCTCCAGGCTCTGAGCTGTCAGCACAGAGCCCGATGCAGGGCTTGAATCCACGAACTGTGAGACCATGGTCTGAGCTACAGTCAGATGCTCAACCAACTGAGCCCTCCAGGTGCCCCGCAAATACTTAATTTTTAAAAAAAGGTTTAGAAACACGAATATGATTAAATCAGAGTCTTTTTTTCCCGTTTGTTTTTTTTTTTTTTTTTTTTTTTTTGTATTATAAAATCTTTAAAAATTTTCTTTATTTTAGAAAGAGTGAGCAAGTGTGGGAGAGGGGCAGAGGGGGAGAGAGAATATTAAGCAGTGGAGCCAGATGCAGGGCTTGATCCCACAACTTTTGGATCATGACCTGAGCCTAAATCAAAAGTCGGGTGGTCAACTGACTGAGCCAAGAAGGCATCCCTGATTTTTTGTATTTTAAACAATAAGGTCTTATATCCTGTTGGACTTTAATGTTTCTGTAGTGTATGGGGGGGGGGGGGGGTGGACTAATTTGCATATGCATTTATTTCATGCTTGTGATTTCTTGCTGCTAGAAAAACGCCAGCCTTATAGGTTAGTTTTTTCCCTCCTAAAGCACATTGAGCAGTCATAGAAAATTTTACAAAGTGTACAGATCTCTTCCTTCACCTTTTAATGATCAGATGATGATAGGTGTTAAGATAACTGAGCTTAAATTGAATATTAAAAGCTGCATTTAATTTCTTCTTTATACTTTTAGTGATTAAATTTATATAGTTACTCGACTAAATTTTTTCCTGTACTTAATTTTTTGGGGTATCATTTATTTCCATATTTGCTTGAAATCTTAGCACAGTGTTTGAGTCAGAAGATTTTATATAAAGCTTGAGCTAAATTAAATTGTTGGCGTGAAATGGAACCTAGCAGCTTAGTAGTTTTAAAATCCTTGATAGTTTGGGAAGCATAAATGACTCAATTGTACGAGGCAAGGTATTCCCCGGATGCAAGGTACCAGTCATAGTAAATGTGCCTTGATGACTAATTAAACACTTTTGGAACATAAGTATTAAGCTATTGCACCAAATTGGAAATTGAATATCCATGGAGTGCAGCATATAGTTAAGTGGATTATCTTGACCAATGAAAATGAAAATTTGTATGTCTATTTTTTTAAAAATGTGCTATGTGTATTTGAAATTCTGTACTGGTAAGGTTTTTGGAATGTTTATTTGAATCCACATGTGATTAGAGTATCTTAGAACGTGCTGAATTATATTTAAGGAACTGCATGCAACTCATTGATTTAGTTCACTTATTATTGGGAGTGAGGGCTTTTTGGTGGGTCTAGTTCAGAGAAAACAGCTGATTGATGTCCAGCTTCTGTAATGACAGTGGTTGAAACAGATTCTCTATCCTGATTGTCCAGGAGAATCATTTGGGGGCTTTAAAAATACCAAAGTCTGAGACCATTTAAATAAGCGTCTCTGGGTTTAGGGCACTGACACTGGTACATTGTAAAAGCTCTACAGGTAATTCTAAAGTTTAGCTGGGATTGAAAACCACTGGCTTGAGAAGATGTGTTTGAGTACGTGTTACTTGGTATGGTTGTCCTCATGAGGCAAACTGCTCTCTTAAAGAAGGAACAGCTATTTTTCCTTGTTTTATTTCCAGCAAGGATTCCAGGTCATTTTTTAGTTAAGGTTGGAATTTTAAAGAAGGTTTGAAAGCCTCATCATTAGTCCCTTGGTCCATTAGAGAGGAGATCAAAATGGTTAAACTCTTAGTATATATGAAATAATTGTAATCAGAGCTGACATTTGTTAACTGCTTACTCTGTGCCAGTCACTGGGTGGCTAAGGGCTTTTACGTACATTATCTTACTTAAGCTTCATAATAACTTAGCAGTGACTGCCATTTTACTGATGGAGAAATGGAGACAGGTTAAATAACTTGCATCGATTCACAACAGTTGGGTGGCTGTGCTGCGAGGAAAGAACGACTCACTCCCCCACTATACTGTGCTGCCTTGACTTCACACAGTATTTCCTTAGAAGACATACAACTGCCATGGAACTTACTTTGATTTGCTATTAGAGGAAAGTGGCCCCTTTATAAAGGACATTGTTTATTCTTGGATTTATTCTTCAAATGAATTGCAGAGGAATAAAAGCTTATTAACTTGTATAAAATGCCGAAGATATAAATGGTTGTTAAAAAGCTGTATTTTAATTTTAGATCCATCTCACATTTTTAAGGCAAGGCGTGGACATGCGACATGTTCGTTCTTTCCACCCCCCAGGCTTATTTGACTTTGACTTTTAATAAACTAAGCTGGAGGTGGATAGGTATGAAGTGTTACTTTTCTGGTAAAAGTATACACTTGACCCTTGAACAACACAGGGTTTATGGCCGCTGACCGCCCCCCTCCCCCCAGTTCAAAATTCATGCATGGCTTGGCTCCCCCAAAACTTACAGCCTGCTGTTGACTGGGGCACCTTACTGATAACATAAAGTCAATTTACGCATATTTTCTATTGTGTATGTATTATGCCCTGTGTTCCTGTAGTAAAGTAAGCTAGAGAAAAGAATATGTTATTAAAATTATAAGAGAAAATACATTTACAGTACTATAAAAAATCCATGGGGGCGCCTGGGTGGCGCAGTCGGTTGAGCGTCCGACTTCAGCCAGGTCATGATCTCGCGGTCCGTGAGTTCGAGCCCCGCGTCGGGCTCTGGGCTGATGGCTCGGAGCCTGGAGCCTGTTTCCGATTCTGTGTCTCCCTCTCTCTCTGCCCCTCCCCCGTTCATGCTCTGTCTCTCTGTGTCCCAAAAATAAATAAAAAACGTTGAAAAAAAAAAAATTTAAAAAAAAAAAAAAAAAATCCATGTGAGAGGACCCGTGCAGTTCAAACCTATGTTGTTCAAGGCTCAACTATACTTTGTATTTTGAGGAATATTTTATTATGTTTTATTTTACTTTATTTATTATCTATTTATTTATTTTGAGAGCGAGAGAGAGAGGGGGAGGGAGCGAGTGGCAGAGAGAGAGGGAGAGCGAGAGAGTCCCAAGCAGGCTTTGCACTGTCAGTGCGGAGATCAGTGAGGGGGCTTGAACTCATGGAACCATGAGATCATGACCTGAGCCGAAACCAAGAGTTGGACGCTTACCTGACTGAGCCACCCAGGTGCCCTTGAGGAACATTTTAATTTTTTGGTGTTCTTATATATTCTAACCATAAAGCATTGTAATTGATGTGTTTATTTTTAAATCGGATATTAGGCATTGAAGTGGATGTTTCAAAGTTGTTATTTTGGAAAGCTATATATTTGTTTTGGTGATTATATGGTTTCTAAATATTTTAATAAAACATCCTATGTATAGTTTTTCCTATCAGTTATTTATTTGACATTTATCCGTGGTACCATTTCTGTTTACTTATCCCTATCCTATTTATTCTACATTTGGTATCTTAGAAAAAAAAGAGTATTTACATTGTCACATGGTCTTCCTTGTTTATAGTTACATTGTTATGAATTATGGATTATCATTTGGGTGTATGTTATCTTGAAACTACTTAGTTTTGGAGTCACTTGATGAAATCAGTTTGAGGGGGAGTGGAAGAGAGTGGAGAGAGGTGAAGTAAGGGGAGGGAGGGAGAGAGGAAAGGAACGGACAGACATAGATAGATAATAAATTAACACAGATTGAATATAAGAAGCTAACAGATTTAATAATTACTCTTAAGGCTTTGACCTCACAGTTGTAAGTGTCGTATGTGCATTTGCAGATCACTTTAAAATATGAAGTGGTTATATACTGTGGGACGTAGACTAGATACCTGGCGTAGGTGCCATGTGGATGGGATTCTGCATTACATACCTTTTCCCCTTCTCATCCATCTCTCCTTGGACTCTCTCGTTCTCTCTCAACTGGGGCCTTCTCTGTCCTGCTTCAGCTCTAGAATTTTGTTGATATCTTGCTCCTGTTCATTGTCCTTCTCCTGTTCTTTTTTGAGTTTATATATTTTGAACTCTTTTCCCCTAATTTTAGAGTGAGCTGAGGAGGCAGCCCATCTGTGCCCAGGATACATATTTAATAGGAAAACTGCCATCTCTCAATTTTATGGTGTCTTTTCACTGTACAAAAACTAAATATTTTTTTCTTTGCCAAACGTGGCATTGTTTTTCCTTTATGGGTTTCATGCCAAATTTAGAATTATAACATTATAAAAATAACCAGTAGTTTTATAGTTTGAGGGGGTTACATTTTGATTACAACTGTGGTGCACTAATTGGTTGTTATTCAGTTATTAAAAATGTACTGGATGTATAATATAGAAGTGCATTTTCTCCACTTTTACTGAAATAATTGACATCCATCCTTGTATAAACTTAGGACATTCAGCATGATGGTTTGACTTACATATATTGTGAAATGATGATCACAGTCTCATCTCAGTTAAAAATCTGTCATCTCACATAGATAAAATGTAAAGAAAAGAAGAAAACAGAGAAAGAAAAACATTTTCTCTTGTGATCTTCAGATCTACTCTTGTAACAACTTCCCGGTACGTCATACAGGAGTCTTAGCTGTAGTCGTCATATTGTATGGCAATGCGTTTTGGGGATGAAGCTGGTGAAGACGGGTCTCTGCCAGTCCCCACATCCATGCAGATTAATGATAGCAGAAGTTATTTTCAGAAGTGCAGGTTACTTTTTCTTACACTGTGAAATTCAAGCCTGCTTTGAAATTGAATTATGGGTGAGATTATTACAAATCGATTATTTGGGACTAAACTGTACAACCCTTCCAGTGCAAGACAAATCCTTCTTAGGCCACATTTTGTGTTATGGTAGCTCAAGTATGAGGAATTCTAATGCGCCTTGGCTTTGAGGAGGGAGATGAACCAACAGGACCCATTTAGCCTGCTTTTCTCATGTCTGCTGATGTGATCTTCCCCTGCTCCCCCAGATAAACAGGGGTCACATGACAACGGAAGCCAAGAGAGCTGCAAAGATGGAAAAGAAGATGAAAATTTTGCTTGGGGGTTACCAGTCTCGTGCTATGGGGCTTATGAAACAATTGAATGACTTATGGGACCAAATCGAGCAGGCTTACTTGGAGTTACGCACTTTTGAAGAACTCAAGAAACACGAAGATTCTGCTATTCCCCGGAGGCTAGAGGTAACATCATTGCCTTGCAGCATTGCTTAAAAAGAGAACTGCAAAAAAATTACCAGGGCTTTCCTGTTTTTTCTTTCTCCTGTGCAGATTTATCTCTGAAGTTGATACTGTCTGGCTTTTTTCAGTGAGAGCCTGAAGCTTTTGACTTTCTTATCTAGAATTGTCTGTGTATAGGTGGATAGACCAGGCTAGTGGTGGATACAATGGCTTTTCCTTTACTGATTTTCTGGTTTGCATATAGATACACGGTGAAATAGAATAAGTAACCCTTGTGATTTGTCCCCCTGAAACTTAATTGCATCCCATTCTTACAGCTCTCTGAGGTACATTAAACCGTTGCCTGTTTTGTAATTTAGAATGCTGGGAATATAGCTGGTCATTGTACAGCATGAAATTCCTCTGGCCAGATTTGGTTTAACTTTTATTTCCGAAGTGTGCATGATAGTCCCTACCGAGATAAAGGGCCGTGAGGGCTTATCGAGGTGCATTTGTGGGTACTGATAGGGCAGCAGTGGCTTGTGTATTTGAGCTAGCAGAGATTCTCCCAACAAGATGGTAGTCGTATGACCAAAGAACCGTTGCAGTACTGGCTTTAGAGCATAAGTAGTTGTTCTTCCTTGTTTCTCTGGGGAATACTTCTCTCTTAAGAGTCATGACTTAACCCTTCTGTTCGTAAGATGATAAAGTGCCATAAGATATTTTTAATTTTCATTGCGTGCTTACATACGAAATAATGATTTAATATTTTTGTCTCTTCAAGTGTCTAAAAGAAGATGTTCAGCGACAACAGGAAAGAGAAAAAGAACTTCAGCATAGATATGCTGATCTGCTGCTGGAGAAAGAGACTTTAAAGTCCAAATTCTGAAGCATAGTTTATACTCTGTCACAGGATGAATTAATTGCTGGTTTTCATACTTTGGAAGGCTGAAACTGATGATTATCTTCATTGACAAATTTGCCCACGATCTGTGGTTTTTCAGTTGTTTACTTTAAATGATATCGATCTTACACAGTCTATGTATAAAGACTTTAACTCCACAAAATGTTTTAGGGTTTAAATTATTAAGATGATCATTCTTTTAGCAGTGTCATATTTGCAAAAATTTTTTTAGTTTTGGCCTTTAATTTTAAAAGCCTGGTTTTAAAGTGCTGCCTGTGAGTAAACTCTTGAATAAAAAGAAAATATAAAAAATTGTGAGTGTAGCCTTTTGTTTGAAGTAATTAGATAGTTAGAGTGCCCACAAACCAGCAAGTATGTACTCTGTGTCATATTTAATGAGTAACTGTTGGGTAATCAGAATGGTGATCCCGTATCTTAATTCCTTCAGAGGCAGTCCTTTTGTGGCCTCGTTAGTTTTAGCACAGGGCACTCATTTCTCTATACACTGACAAGATGGATTAACATTTTAATACCTCAGGGTTTGTTTTTTTGTTTTTTGGTTTTTTTTCAAGTATAATTTTAAGAAGTTCTCTTCTTTGCCCAGCTACTCACACAGTTTATGGATTAGGACTCAAAAGATTTCATTTTTATTGACCTGTTAGGTTCTTTTAAATGTCTTTTCTATGAAGGTGTGTTGAAGATTAATTTCAGTAAGGCTATCACACTTTATTAAAGCTTTGTGTTTATCCTAAGTTAATTACACAAGTGTAGAATTTTGGGAATTGGTAGAAGTGGGAAGACCAGACTTTATAATTCACATGAAATCGTTTGGGATAGTTACTAGTTGGCTACAAGTTCAGTATGGACCAACAGTATGTTGGACCTACCAGGAATATTTCCCCATCTTAATCCTAGGGATTAAAAGGAGGGAAGGAGGGATTTATTCAGTTATCAGGTAATTTATTAACCGCCCGGTGTCAGAGTCATGGAGATAGAACAATGAGTAAAGTAGGTATGACTCCTAGTTTGTGGAGCTTACAGTCCATTGGGAATGATGATAGGCGACTCAAATTCAGATGTTTTTTGAGTGACTCTTCTTAAGTGCCAGACACTTATTTAAGTGCTGGAGATAAAGAGTTAAGACCAACTTCTTGCTCTCATGGAGGTGACGTTAGTGGGAGGAGATACTCAACATACAGGGAAAAGTATCAGATCATGAACTTTGATTCTATGGAGGGAATTAAAATCGGGTGATGGGAGACAGTGACTGGATGGCGACTTTAGTTTGGATGATCAGAAGAGCTCTTTGAAGGGCTAACATTTCGCCTGGGTGGCGCAGTCGGTTAAGCGTCCGACTTCAGCCAGGTCACGATCTCGCGGTCCGTGAGTTCGAGCCCCGCGTCAGGCTCTGGGCTGATGGCTCGGAGCCTGGAGCCTGTTTCCGATTCTGTGTCTCCCTCTCTCTCTGCCCCTCCCCCGTTCATGCTCTGTCTCTCTCTGTCCCAAAAATAAATAAAAAACGTTGAAAAAAAAAAAAAAATTTGAAGGGCTAACATTTAAGATAGGATGTGGGGAAGAGCAATGCTGGCAAAGCGCCTTTGGGGTATTTGAGGAAGAGGAAGGAAGACAAGGTGGCTAGGGTGTCAAGAATGGCTTTTGAGTAAGGCCTGGGCGTATAGGGGCATATGTAGAAGGCCTTGGTAAGAAATTTGGTTTTTATTCTATTATGGGAAGCTGTGAGAAGATTCTGAGCAAAGGAATGGCATCAGATTTGGTTTAGAAACATCCTGTGGTCATAGTGCATAACGTCTCACCAGGCTGACGGGGGGGTGGGGAAGCCACTTAGTTGAGCATGAAGGTGATGGCAGACGAACAATAATACTGACTCCAACCAGGATAGAGGCAGTCCTGGTGGGGCAGGTGCAGGGACTTGAGCAGGAATCAGTATGCGGTCTCCTCAGACTATATATTTTTCTAGTTACCTAGTCACTTTAATTCTAGAACTTTTTTCAATAATTTCACATGGATTTTCTAGGAAACACTTTATCATCTGTGAATAGCAGCAATGTTTCTTCTAGTAGTTTCGTTTTTGTTGCATATTTTGTTGGCACAAATGTTTAGAACAGTTTTAAATGACGACCTTGTTTTTGATTTTCATGGGAATGTCCGTAATATTTTCTTTCGAGGTTGGCTGTTTTGAGTTCTTCTTTATCTAGAAAGGAAATACCCGTCTATTTTTAGTTTTTAAAGAATCTGAATTAGGATTGGCTCTGGAATTTTGTCACATACACTTTTTGGGTATCTTGTAAGATAGTCATATGGGTTTTTTTCCATTTAATTTGTTGATGACATCATCAGTCGATTTTTCCAGCATTAAACCAATCTTTGAACTCCTAGAATCAGGTAGATAATTAAAAAAAAAAAAAAAATTTTTTAAGATTTACATTTTGCTTGCATCTTGTGTAGACTTGAATTATATGGATTTAAAATAGTTGCTCTCATATTAAAGACTCCCTTTGTTTTCAAAATCTGAAGTAGTACATACATACTTCCAGCCTAAAGAATGACCACGGTTTGTGTAATTTCATAACTGGCAGTCTGCATAGTGCATGGCTCATGCTTTTGCTTTGTAGCAGTGAAGCTTTAACTGGTAAAGAGTTCTGCCATCCTCCTTTGTGAGCATCCTGTAAAGCCCAGGGTTCTTCACCAGTACCACTCTGAGAGTGATTTTGGTGACTGTTTTCACATTCACATTTATCGTATTCTCTTACAGGCATTCATTGAATGGTCGTGGTAACATTAGTGTTGAAAATCACGTTCAAGTGGCAGTAACTTTGGGACAGACATTAAATGTGATAAAGAGCCCTCTAACCCGCCAGCATGAGTGGGATCTCCTCTCTGAAATATTAGAAATGATGCCGCCTCTCTGCTACCAGCAATTGTAGACTTCTGCTGTCCAACCGTTTTATTCTCCTGATTTTTACGTTTATTTTTCTGGGAAAATCCTTTGTAAAATTTGTGATTGTCATGCAGTGCATTTCTCCTCAAATGTGGCCGCCTTATTGGTCCTATAAAATTTGATTTGCTAATATGTTATTTAGGAAAATGGCATTTTTACGTGAGTGAATTTAGTCTTTTGGGCTCATGTCCAATTTTTGACGTAGAGATTTTGCTAGCTGTATGAGGCGAATAGGATAAATATGTGTATTTGCATCAAGCACGTATATCGTTGGGGTTACTTGTTCCACGAAACATGGAAGGATTGCACTTATAAAACTTTTGAATTGAGAGCCCTGTTTGGAAGTCATTTCTTGATAACTGTCAAGTTTCTTCTGTGACTGTTACCTATTTTTAAACTTAGGTATTTTCATATCTGATTTTAAGATTTTGTTTCAAATGTATTTCTCCTTCTGTTTGTTACTTGTTAAATTTAAGTGATTTATGTTTTTCCAGAAAACCGAATTTTGTTGAAATTTAACACATTTATTAGCAGAGAATTTGAATAGGGTAAGAAATTTTCTATATTAAGTTTGTTACTTTTAAGTTATAAGAAATGACCTTTTCTTAGTTTGAGCATTCCTTTTTCTCCTTGATTTGACTTGCTAAAGGTAATCTTTTTTCCCTTAAAAAAAAAAAACCCTGCTGTTTGGATTTATCACGTGTGATTTGTTTTAAAATATTTTAATTTCTCATCTTATGTGTATTTCTTTTGTTTTCTGTAGAATTTTTCCCTGTAACTTTTTGAGTCTGATGTTTATTTTTTGTTTTTATATGTATACAAATGAAGGGTTTTAGTTATCTTTAATTTCAAATATGTTCCTATCCCAGCTACATTGATGTGTCTTTTTTTTCTAAGTAGTTTATCATTGTGTTTAAACTTTTGGTTAAATAATTAAGAATATTTAAAATTTTCTGTGTGGTTGGCTTTTCTTTGTTTGTTTTAAATAATTGTTACTTGTAGCAAGGAAAAATGGCTTATATAGTTTCTGTTTTTTGGAATTGATTGAGGTTTTGGGGCCCAGCATTTTAAAAAAGCATGCTATGGATGTTTTAAATGAAGGTTTATTCAGTGTATGTGGGACAGCTGAACACGTACTCAACCACTTTAATTATATGATTGAAATTTTATTTTCTTATTTTTGGGTGTAAACTACCATAGACTAGTAGTGTTGTCTTAAAGGCTTCTAGATCGTTCTTTCTCTCAGTTTTATCTTGTTTGGAGCTTTTTCTTTATATATTTTGATACGGTTGTTTAGTATGTAAATACTTGTGTCTGTTGGGGATCATTCATAAGAAGACAATCTATAAAGTTATTCTTTTTGTCCTTTATGTGTTATCTCTTTGAGATTGGAATATTCTTTTTTTTTGTTTGTTTATACTTGCTTGATAAGTTGTCTTTTTTTTTTTTTTTAACTTTTATATAATTTTTTGTTTTCTCTAAAGAGCATGTCTTGTTGGATTTTATACTTCAACCCATTTGGAGAGGTTTTGCAATTTAATAGGGGAGACTAATCCATTTGCTTTTATGTTAATTACTGACTTTGGTCTTTGTGATCATGTTTTATGCTTTCTCACTGATTCCTCTCATTTCCTAAATGGGCTATAATGCCCTGGGCTTTAATTTTCTTAGTGATTTAGGAAATATGCATTCTCTTTTAAGTTTTACAGATGATGATGGTATCATTTAGGGTTCAGGATCCATTCAGGACAAAGAAACCATACCAGTAATTTGAACAGGGAAATTTGATATGAAGAATTATTTGCTAGTAACAGGAGATCAATCACTAAGAGGGACAAAGGCAACCTTAAAGAATGTAGGACTAGCAGATGTAGAGAGGAACTACTACTTGTAGACAGAGATAGAGAGTACCTAAGTAGGGAACAGTCTTTTTTATGGCTGAATAATATTCTTTTGTGTGTGTGTGTGTGTGTGTGTGTGTGTGTGTGTGTGTGTGAGTGTGTGTGTGTGTGTGTGATGTTTTTGTTACCTGTTCACCCACTGATGGATACCTGTGTTGTTTCCACATCTCGGCTATTGTAAATGGTTCAATGAACACGGGGGTGCAGATATCTTTTGGAGTTAGTGTTTTCATTTTCTTTGGATAAATACCCAGAAGTGGAACAGCTGAATCATAGGGTAGTTCTGTTTTCAATTTTTTTGAGGAAGCTCCATACTGTTTAGTTGCTGCACCAGTTTGCATTACTGAGTACAGTACACGAGGGTTCCCTTTTCTCTACATCCTTGCCAACTCTTATTATTTCTTGTCATTTTGATACTGGTAATTCTGACACTAGTCATTCTGACAGGTGTGAGGTAATGTCTCATTGTAGTTTTGACTTGCATTTCTCTGATGGTTAATGATGATGAGCATCTTTTCATGTACTCATCGGCCATCTGTATGTCTTTGGAAAAATGTCTGCCCATGTTTTAATCGATTGTTTGTTTTTTTGGCTATTGAGTTGTATGAGTTCCTTATATATTTTGGATATTAGTCTCTCACCAGATACATGATTTGCAAATATTTTCTCCCACCCAATAGCTTGCCTTTTAATTTTGTTGATGGTTTCCTTTGCTGTGCAGAAGGCTTTAAGTCTGATGTAGCCCCACTTGTTTATTTTTCCTTTTGTTGCTTTTGGTGTCAGGTTCAAAAAATCATTGCCAAGGCAGGGAGTTTACTGCCTATGTTTCTTGTAGAGGGTGTATGGTTTCAGGGCTTACATTTAAGTCTTTAATCCATTTTGAGTTAATTTTTGTGTGTGGTATAAGACGGGTCCACTTTCCTTCTTTTGCATGTGGCTGTCCCATTGTCCCAGCACCATTTATTGAAGAGACTGTTCTTTCCCCAGTGTATATTTTTGGCTCCTTTGTTGTAAATTAATTTTCCATATATGCATGGGTTTATTTCTGGGCTCTATAATCTGTTCCATTGATCTGTGTGTCTGTTTTTATGCCAACACCATACTGTGTTACTTACTGTAGCTTTGTAATATAGTTAGAAATCAGGGAGTGTGACGTTTTCAGTAAATATCAACAGATGTGACTCACAAGATGTTTGGGGTCCTCAATTTTTTTAAAAGTATAAAGGGATCCTGAGCCCCCCCCTCCCCCCCCAGTTGAGAACTGCTAATTTAGATTAAGCTGGCTGGAAAAAAGGAACATCTACTCAGAGAATCCACAGCTTTCTCTGCTCTTTGATCAGAAGTGCAGATGGGGCGGGGCGCCTGGGTGGCTTAGTCGGTTTAGTGTCTGACTTCGACTCATGTCATGATCTTATGGTCCCTGAGTTCGAGCCCTGCATCGGGCTCTGTGCTGACAGTTCAGAGCCTGGAGCCTGCTTTAGATTCTGTGTCTCTGCCTCTCTCTGCCCCTCCCCCACTCATGATCTGTCTTGCTCTGTCTCTCAAAAATAAATAAATGTCAAAAAAAATTACACAAAAAAAATGCAGATGGGGCGCCTGGGTGCCTCAGTCCATTAAGCATCCGACTTCAACTTAGGTCATGATCTCATGGTCCATGGTTCGATCCCCGGGTCGGGCTCTGTGCTAATAGCTCAGAGCCTGGAGTCTGCTTCAGATTGTATCTCCCTCTTCCTCTGTTCCTCACCTGCTCACGCTCTGTCTCTCTCTCCTTCAAAAATAAAAAAATTAAGAAACAAAACAAAACAAGTGTGGTGTGCCCTGCCCTCCTGGGCCTCTCACCCCACATATATGTGCCTGAGAGAGGCTGGTGGTGGCTGTGTCCTGTGTGTGCACTGTGTCACTGTCCTGTCCTTACACTCATTCTTGGATTCTGGGGCTTTTCAACTTAAATAGCAGAAGTGACTAGTTAGATTTTGTTGTTTTTATTGTTATTTTTTCTTTCTTGATATTAGGTGTGCAAAATATAGTCATGAGGAAACCTGAAGCGGTTAGTGCAGTATAATTTCCTTTGCAGATGGGGTGACTGAAATCTCATGAGGGGAAGGGATTTGCCTAAATAGTGAAATTGATGTTCAAGCCACATCCAGAGTGTAGGCCTGGTTTTTCTACTGTAGGCAGGCACCATGGGATCTGAAATCTCAAGATGAATCCAAGGACACTTGTTTTTAAATGAAATAACACTGTACGCTCCTATAATCTAATAAACTTGGGACTGACTCATCACCCTTCAGTTTATTTTTAAAATTCTTTTTTAATGTTTTATTTGTTTTTGAGACAGAGACAGAGCATGAGCAGGGTAGGGGCAGAGAAAGAGGGAGACACAGAATCCAAAGCAGGCTCCAGGCACTTAGCTGTCAGCACAGAGCCCGACACAGGGCTTGAACCCACGACTGTGAGATCATGACCTGAGTCAAAGTTGGACGCTTAACCGACTGAGCCACCCAGGCGCCCCACCTTTCAGTTTAAAGAAATCCACCTTTTTGAATAATCCCTCTTTAATGAATAATGAATAATTACGGACTTTCCTTCTATATCTTAGGAGTATTATCTTGTACTGATTACCCTTGAAACTGATTCAGGGAAGAGCAATTGTCACCCTTTCCCACTGAGCATCACTTGATGTTCTGTCCCTGTGCCCCTTCTTGCCAAGAGTTTCTGACAGAATGTACTTGAAGATTGTCCTGGTATAGTGAAGTGGCCAAAAGACAGAAGCTGGACCAGATTTTAGAAGTGATGCATATGGCTTGCCTCGAGGAGGTATATTTTGGATTAATTGGAAGATCAAATGTGTAATTTACTCTCTGCTTCCAGAAGAGCCCTTGCAGGGGAATTTAGTATCTGACGGAGAAGAGAACTGTTCAAAATATGTAGGTGATGGTTACTTGATTTCTCCCAAGGAGAACTCCCTACTCCCCAACAAAAAGCATCAGGTCTGCCAGCTATTAGTTTTGTGTTTAAAATTCTTTACTGGAGGAAGGAGATGTCCGGAAAACCTGCCCAGATTCAGGATTTGCTTGCCTGAGAAATGTAGAAGTTTTTAACAACTGTGGAAGTGTCCAGTGTCTGCCCTCAAAGTTCAGAATGGGTTCATAAAATCTAGTAAAGGAAGAAGAAAGAGGATGACAGCCATGTTTTAATTTGGTATTTGGCTAAGGGAACTGAGGCTTGGCAGTGAGCCACTTTTCTGGTTGATGAGTTAAGAGCCCATGTGAACGAATGGTTTCTGAATACTTACAGGATAGCATCTTGGAGAATTGGGCTCAGAGGGAAGGCGGGAATCTTAGCGGCGATGAGCCTGCAGATAGGGACCTGGTGCTAAGCCAGAGGGATTTGGAAGTAGTTAACCTGCAAAAGCTGTCGTTTTCACGGGGTGAGGAGCTGAAACTAGAGGGTGGGGCTAGGAAGAATCATGACCTAGACTCCTATGTGGAATTATTTTCCAAGTCATCTCTTTGCTTTTCTGCTACTTCTTTGCTGATAGTCAAGTATTTTGTTCTTGCCTTTAATAAGAATCAGTTCTGAGAGACATGCTTGTTATGTCTGGGTTAAGGAAGTAGCGGTGTACCTTCCGAATTCCAAGTCTCTTGTCAGCCCCCGCGGGGTTTGGCCCTAAACTCCACCCAGCTGTCTCCGCGAACCATGGCTCAAGTGCCATCTAGTGGTTAAGTGGAGGAATTGTTTTTCAACCAAGGAACCAACAACTGAGTTAAGACTTTTTGACCTTCAAATCTGAGAAACAGAACATGTTCATTCTCCAGTGTCACTGCTATTTTCAAGGGAACTTGCTTCTTTGGAAATCCTGATTTTTGAACGAGATGAATTCCAGAATAATACTAGGCCCTGACATCCCTAGCAGGTAATGAAGAAATAGAAGCAGTGATTTCTTGATGACAAAATCATAGCCAATAGGTTAAGGGAAAAAACCTAAACAAAACCAGTGCTGTCTGAGAAACGGGTTCCTCCAACTCGAGACTTACGTCTGTCCCTCACTAGACTGAGCTGTTAATGCCTCACCGTCTAGCCCTAGCGGGGGCTCCCTGAGTGTGGACGAGGCAGCAAAGGTCTGTCTGCGTCTCTGTCACACAGTACCTGCGATGTGGCTCTAAAGTACCATGCCTGATTGTGGACTAATTTCGTAAGCGCCAGGGTGTATTTGTGTGGCCTTTTCCCAAGCAGTCCCCTAGGAAGCCATGCGCTTACTTCAACAGTGCTGCCACTGCTTAAAAATAAAAGGCTTATTGGAATTGTTTGGAATTTCTTCAGCGGTGCTCGGGAAAGACTGACCTGGAGGCTGTTTCTGTAATGGGGTTGGGAAGGAGAGAGGTGGAGGCAGGAAGGCTGGTGAGAAGTTGCCGAAGGAGCCCGAGGCGAGGTCACCCCGAGGTGACAAGGGCGGGGGGCAGTGAAGGCAGAAGAATTCAAGAGGCAAAGGCAGGATTGAAAAGTGTTGGCATTTGGATATGGAGGCAAAACAAACAAACAAAAAGCTACGGGTTAGTCATTTCTGACAGAAGATGCTGAGGGGACCAGATTTTGGAGAAAAGGTGAAATGTTTGCTTCTAGCGAAATACCGAGCAGGCATTGGCTCTAGAGGCCCAGAGGGCAGTCGTTACTGCAGACTGATCTGTATTTATTCATGGAACGAACATTGTAAAGTGCCTATAGTAATGGCTTGCGTGTCGTAAGTACCTGTCATACGAGGGACAGTGCTAGACCCCTGTGCACTAACTTAATCCTCACAAAACCGAGAAGCGTAGGTGCTCTCATACCCTCCTTTTCCAGATGGAGGTAAAGTGGTTTGAACGGGCCAAGTGTTTCACCCCCAGTTTAGACGGAATTAAGTGTGAGGGAGAGAAGAACCGAGAAGAAATCAGCGAAAATATCAACATTATTACCAATGAAACAAGGCTGGAAGGTGGGGCCGAGATTTGTGCCGACGGTGGCTTCCGGAGTCTTTCCCCCACTCCCAAGCCTCAGCACAGCCCCCTTGTGAGCCGGTGAGTTTGTGGCGCAGATGTGTTCACACAGACTGCTGGCTCTCCCAGAGACCCTGGGCTCTCGGGGCGTCGGTCCTCTGTGTTCGTACGGGTTCTGGTAACTTCGCAGAGTTCTGTTGATTGCTGATTGCGGCAGGTGAGTTTACAAAGCGGGGCCGATTTTCTGCGAGACAGGCTTCGAGGCGATCCTTGCAAGAGAACCTAGCCCTCGGCAGGCAGGAGTGGGTCGGGAGTCAGGGCGCTGGAACCAGCTGCCGGCTGTCGTCAGTGGACTCTCTCCGTGGACGCCAGCAGCATTGAGGCCTTAAGCCTCACTACACAAAGTGTGGTTTCTGCACCAGCGGCCTCAGAGCACCGGTCCCACTGGATGGGAATCTGCGTTTTAATGCGATTCCCCAACTGGCGTGCATGCACGTTAAAGTTCAGGAAACACTGTTGGAAACATACCCAGGAGCAGCCTTGTACGTGAAGGAGAAGCTTGTTTCTCTCCCGGTTGCCCCTGCTCTCGGGAAGCCTGCATTAATATTCTCCTCCCTGCAGAGGCCTTTCTGCTCCGGAGGCTGCCGACCAGCCCTTCCTTCGATCACTCATTATATCAACAATTTGTCCGTTATTTGGGAGCCATGAAAAAAGCCTTCTCAAAACATGCCCTGGAGCTTGTGGGGCTTATGTGATAACTTACTCAAACCAACCTGATACTTACTTCATTTCCCTGCATAGTCCACTCCAAAGAGTTTTTAAAAAGCAATTTTCGGAAACCTTTGGATAGGCCATTTGTTTCTCTATAAGACTTTTTCCCCAGAGGGATTTGTGATTATAACTGGAGTGAGAAAGTTCTGTTATTAGAAATAATATTTGGTCCTAGAAAGCTCTAGAGAACTTGGGTGGAAGGGGGGAAGGTAGAAAGGGCAGGGGCGGTTAGGGGGTGAGGATGGGGAGAACAAGGACTCGTGCTGTATCCGTAAATTCCCATTTTTGTACTTTGACAAAGAGGCCGGGAAATCCAAGGAAAAAAGTTCAAAAAGGTGCTGGTTCAAGGGATACAGGAGTGCTGATGCGTAGGGGCACGGGTACCCCAATGTTTATAGCAGCGCTCTCAACAGCAGCCAAATTATGGAAAGAGCCCAAATGTCCATCGACTGACGAATGGATAAAGAAGCTGTGGTTTATATATACAATGGAATACTACTTGGCAATGAGAAAGAATATAATCTGGCCATTTGCAGCAACGTGGATGGAACTGAAAGGTATGCTGAGTGAAATAAGTCAGTCCGAGAAGGACAGGTACATGTTTCACTTGTTTGTGGATCTTGAGAAACTTAACAGAAGACCATGGGGGAGAGGATGGGGGGAAAAAAGTTACAGAGAGGGAGGGAGGCAAACCACAAGAGACCCTTAAATACAGAGAACAAACTGAGGGTGGATGGAGGGGGGTGGGGGAGAGGGGAAAATGCGTGATGGGCATTGAGGAGGGCACTTGTTGGGATGAGCACTGGCTGTTGTATGGAAGCCAATTTGACAAGTTCTATTCATAAAAAAATAAAACATTAAAAAATTAAAAAAAAAAGTGTGGGTTCTAGAACTACGCCATCCAATATGGACCTTAGCTACATGTAGCTATTAAAATGAACATTTTAATTAAGTTCAATAAAATTATGTTCAGTGATCTCAGCTACATTTCAGGTGCTCAACGGCCACATTTCCACCAAGAAAGTTCTGTTGGGCATTGCTATTTGGGAAAGCCGTATAGGGTTGACATGTCGGTTGCTGGCGTGCAGTATTAACTCACAAGAGTAAATTTACAAGAGGGGACCTGAAGATCTGCCTGGTCTTCCCTAGACATGGTGGGATAAGTGTGCCTTTCAGTTCTGTAATGCTTTGAAGACCAAGTAAAACAGGGCATCCGTGCTCATTTTGCCCAAGTGATAAGGAACTGTGGGCCATGTTTCATTGCCTTGTGTCACACTGGACAGTAGGGGACAGCAGTGGTCTCTAAGGATAGTGTGTGTCACTAACTGGGAAGTGTGCTTGGGTGCCAGAGAGAGAGAGAGAGAGAGACAGCGCGGGGGGGGGGGGGGGGGGAGAGGAGAGAGATGGTGTCGTTCTGAATTGCCCACAAGGCTTATCAGAAGAAAACTCATGGATGGGGCGCCTGGGTGGCTCAGTCGGTTGAGCGTCCGACTTCAGCTCAGGTCATGATCTCACGGTTCACGAGTTGGAGCCCCGCATTGGGCTATGTGCTGACAGCTCAGAGCCTGGAGCCTGTTTTGGATTCTGTGTCTCCCTCTCTCTCTCTGCCCCTCCCCTGCTCATGCTCTGTCTCTAAATAAAAACACCAACCCCCCCCCCCCCCCCCACACACACACACAAAACAACAACTCACGGATCCTCATTCAGTTAAGTAAAACGGCCACAATAAAAGCAAGTGACAACAATAACAAAAAAGACACTCCTGGCTCCCTGCACTTCCAACAATGTGTGTATTATTCTCTCTGGAAGAAAACCAGGCACGGCGAACATGGCAGAAGTGAGCTCTTGAAACTGTATTAGACAAGGAAGCTGTATCAGTTTCGTGTTGCTTGAGAGTTTTGATTTTAACAGGTTCGAAACTAACCCTGATGCAGGCTGTTTTACAGAACAAAACCTCGGTGGGCAGCTCCTCAAAATGGTACTTTTCAAACACAAAGGTGTTCGCGGGTTCGCGTTCTCCTACGGCTAATGGTTAAGCGTGAGGGTTTGCACGTATGAAATGTGTCTGTACATTTCCTGCCTCAAGCTCAAAGCACCTTGTCTTAGCAGTTGTTTCTTCTGTGAATAAGAAGGTTTTTTTCTTTCGGCGCGTTTAGTTATCAGCCCTGGTGATTGGTTCTCCTTATACACAAGTAAAACAGTGTCTCGAAGGCTTTCCTCTCTGTGCCTTGGTCTTTGAAGCCTATTTCAAAATGTTTCACACTCCGTTGAGATCCCATGGACACGGGGTGATCACAGGGGGCAACTTGCTTACTCAGCAGCACGGAAGTGGGCGCGAGGGAGGGAATGCCCAAGTCAGGATCCCCAGCTTCAGATAAGGTTAGGATGAGGGCGAAGGTTGGGAGGCATTCGCGGTTCAGCCCAGTTCTCCGTCTCATGTCCGGCGTGGCCCTCTCGGGCCTGGGGTTACGGAGGATGGTGTCCTCCCCACACATTTTCCCACAGCACGTAAAAGAGAGGGTGGTCACTGTATGTGGGAGTCGGGGTGGGGTTTACAGACCTGCCTAGCCCCCTCGGACATTTGAAAAGGTCAGAATAAGCCTGTAAACCTTCATTTCTCTACATTTCTTCCAATGCACGATCGGAGCACCGATTTCCATGTCACTGAGCTGGAAAGAAGCAGGAGGGCGGTTCTGGGGCCGTCTTAGCACAGTGGCCCATCTGGGAATAGCCACCTGCAGAGACCGCGGCGACGAAAGGGTACTCCGTTGCAGCACTGTGTACTGGGAACAGCCCAGATGCCCGTAAACGGATCCAATTCTTCATGGCAACGCCTGCGCCATGGAACGCTGTGCAGTCCTGTGCCCTGGGGCTGGGGCACCCCCCCACCCCTGCTCACCCCTGCTTCAGGCCGGTCTTGTCTTTGTCTTCCCTCTCGGCCCTGTTCAAGTCCAGCAAGGCCAGCCCCAGCCCACCCTCCCGCACTCAGCCCTCCTCTGTCACCTGTGGTGCTGACGCGTATCTGGTCTTACGCATTTTGTTTTATTTTATTAAATTCTTTTATGTTTTATTTATTTTTGAGAGAGAGAGAGAGAGAGGAGGAGGAAGGGCAGAGAGAGAGAGGGAAGCGGAGGATCCGAGACAGGCTCTGCACTGTCAGCACAGAGCCCGACGCGGGGCTCGAACTCACAAACCGCAAGATCATGACCTGAGCCGAAGCCGGACGCTCAACCGACTGAGCCACCCCAGGCGCCCCCATACGAATAAATGTGAATAAAAAATATGAATTTTATTATTATTATTTGTTTAAAAAAATGTTTGTTTGTTTTGAAAGAGAGGGAGCGAGAGAGAATCCTAAGCAGGCTCTGTACTGTCAGTGCCAAACCGGACTCGGGGCTCAATCTCCCAAACTGTGGGATCATGACCTGAGCCGAAATCAAGAGTCAGACGCTTAACCGACTGCGCCGCACAGGTGCTCCTTGGCCTCATGCATTTTAGGCTTCATTTCTTCCTGTGTCTCCTCTTGACTCCTTAGCTAGACCAGAGCTTCTTCGAACCATGTCTTCCAAGCATCTCCTCAGAAAGATACTTGGGTATCTAAGTATCTTGCTCATTCTCTGTCTCTGTCTCTGTCTCTTTGTGTCTCTTCCCCGTCTACCTCTTGTGTCCTGGCACCTCTGGCCCATAAACAGATCCCGTTGTCAGTCCCCACCCCTGACCCCCATGCCAGCAGATGCGCCTTCAATCTGGAAAATAACAATTACTTTTGCTGGCTGGACGGAAGGGAAAGGGACGTCGAGGAGAAATGTCCCAGGAAGGAGAAACCACTGTTCTCAGAGTCTCAAGTCCTGGGTGTGAGTCTTGCCTCTGTTTATTTTCAGGCTGTGTGACTTGGGGCAGGTTACTTGATGTCTCTGAACTTCTCTGTGCACGATGTGGCTGTTCTGCTCTCGTGGATTGTCCCGAGAGTCCGGTTAGGGTGGGTTTGTGAGCTGCGGAGCGCTCACGCCTGCAAAGCTTCCTTACCACCCAAGCTCTTCACGACTTCCTGACCCATCGTTCATGGGGAAAGATACTAGCGCGAGCCCCCTATCAGGTTCCGAGCCCAAACACGGGACTGCGGAGGAAAAGGGGACTTGGCCGGGAAGGCTGGGAGTGCCTGCAGACTCCTCATTCCACAGTGTCCTGACTCAGAAGTCCTTGGCATTGGTTTGTATCTGAGTGAGTGGATGTGCTGATTAGTTGTACTTGGTGAACCAGAAGCACAACCCAAATATGTTCCTTTGTGGGATTTAAACAAATTAACAGGAAGAGCAGTGTGGGGGTGATGAGTGTGGAAGCACATTTCGGTTTGCCTTTTCAACCATTAACACATATGTTCTGAAAGCCGGTCTGGAAAAACATGCTTCTGTCAACTGTACGGTGAGCTGGGTGATGTCCTTCCTCCCTTATGCTGATGGGGGAGAAGTGGGCGGGGTGGGGGGGGGGGACATTTGTCCCCAGAAGGCCAGACAGCAGAGT
Source organism: Panthera onca (assembly GCF_046562875.1). Classification (NCBI taxonomy): domain Eukaryota; kingdom Metazoa; phylum Chordata; class Mammalia; order Carnivora; family Felidae; genus Panthera; species Panthera onca. Next base: position 42,196,002 of record NC_138343.1, read on the forward strand.
GGAAAGAGCTTTGGATTCATGCAGCCTCTACCACGAAGGAGCTGTGTGACCTTGGGCGAGTGACCTACCTTCTCTGAGCTTTGGTTTCTTGTTTCTTCACCTGTAAAGCAGATCCTCCTTTCCAGGCTCTTGTGACGATTAAATGTAAAGTGTCTCAGACTGTGCCCAGCACGCAGCAGGCCTCCAGTCAATGGTAGGTATTACGGTCACTTAAAATGCCCAGAAGCGGGAAACGGAACCAAACCACTGTTACTTTGGGGTTTTGTGTTACAGCTGAACTTAATCCTGACTAATACACTCACTTTACAAATAAACTCCACACGTCTCTTAGGAGAGGAACCCAAAGTTATGAGCCCCAGACTTCCTACACACGGCCTAGCCTTTAAGCCTGTTTCGTATTTTTCTAAAATAACTACTACTTTCTCAGTTAACATTCTCGGCACGGTTTGGCGGTAAGTTTTCAAGGCCATATAAAAGGCCTATGTGTCTGGGCGCCTGGGTGGCTCAGTCGGTTGAGCGTCCGACTTCAGCTCAGGCCGATCTCGCGGTCCGTGAGTTCGAGCCCCGCGTCGGGCTCTGGGCTGATGACCCAGAGCCTGGAGCCTGCTTCCGATTCTGTGAATCCCTCTCTCTCTGCCCCTCCCCTGCTCATGCTCTGTCTCTCTCTGTCTCAAACATAAAAAATAAACGTAAAAAAAAAAAAAAAAGAAAGACCTATGTGTCTAAGGTTTGGCCAGTGGGACGGAAGCAGAAGTGTAGGTGAGAGATGTGTTCTTAAAAAGAGGCCGGGTGCCCTTCGTCCCTCTTTCCATACTTTTACTCCCAACACTTATGACACCAACCGTGTGGGTTTTGTTTCCCACACCAACCAGTTCTCCCAATTTTCTGCACACCACCCGGGGGTCCTACGATTCAGTTCAGTTCCAACACTACTGACCTGGAGTTAGTGTCAGATCCCACAGGTTAAGGGCTCCGTCCCACAAGACTGCCCCGCTTCAGATGCCCAATCACAAGTCCTGGGCTGTCACCTGCACTTCCTGTTTTTTTTTTTTTTTTTAAGTTTGTTTGTTTGTTTGTTTATTTTGAGGTAGGGGGAAGAGAGAGAGTGAGAGAGAGAATGCCAAGCAGGCTCTGTGCTAATCGTGCAGAGAGCCCCACGCAGGGCTCAAACTCAAGAATCCTGAGATCACGACCAGAGCCAAGATCAAGAGTCAGACGCTTAACCGACCGAGCCACCCAGGCACCCCGGCGCCTGCACTTCTGACCAACTGGCTACAAATTGGGGGTTCCCATGACCCCTTCAGTTTTGGCAATTTGCTAGAATGGCTCACAGAACACAAGAAAGCACTCAACTATTACTGGTTTATTTAAAAAAAAATTTTTTTTTACATGTTACTTATTTTTGAGAGAGAGAGGCAGAGACAGAGACAGAGCACAAGTGGGGGAGAGGCAGAGAGAGAGGGAGACACAGGATTTGAAGCAGGCTCCAGGCTCTCAGCTGTCGGCACAGAACCCGACGTGGGGCTCGAACCCACAAACCGTGAGACCACGAGCCGAGCAGAAGTTGGATGCTCAACTGACTGAGCCACCCAGGTGCCCCAACTATTACTGGTTGGGGATATAAAGGATATGATAAAGAGTACTAGTGAACAGCCATAAGAAGAGACATGTATGATGAGGTCTGGATGGGTCCCAAGCACAGGTACTTCTGGCCCCATGGAGTTGGGGTGCACCACCCTCCCAGCAGACGGATGCATTTGCCATCTGGAAGCTCTCTGAATCCTGTCGTTTACAGGTTTTTATGGAGGTTCCATTATGTTGGCACGGTTGACTAAATCATGGGGCACCTGGATGGCTCAGGTGGTTGAGCGTCCAACTTCGGCTCACGTCATGGTCAGATGGTTCATGAGTTCGAGCCCCGTGTCAGGTTCACTGCTGTCAGTGCAGAGCCTGCTCTTCTGTCCCCCTTCTCTCTGCTACTCGCCCCCCCTTCTCAAAAATAAACATTAAAAAAGTCATAATCAACTAGTGACTGCACTCAACCTCTAGTCCCTTCCCCTCCCTGGGGCGTGGGGGATGGGCTGAAAGTTCCAACCCTCTAATCAATCACATGGTCGGTTCCTCTGGCGACCAGCCTCCCTCCTTATCACCATCTAGGGGACCACCAAGAGTCACCTTATTAGATTAGAGTCACCTTATGGTCTTAAAGGGCTTGTTATGAATAACAAAAGACATTCCCGCCACTCCTACCACTCAAGGGCATTCCAAACAGATTAGGAGCCCTGTGCCAGGAACTGGGGATAGGACACAGTAGCCACCGTCCCACAGGGACATGCTGAGAAGGGAAACTGGGCTTAGGAGAGAAGAACATAAAAGGTGCTTAGGTCCCCGACACCAGGGAGGGACACACTAGCCCCAGTTGGACCATCTCTGGACTTCTGAACATGCAAAGATATCCCTAAAGAAGCTGATTATCTCTCCCAATGCACTACTTAAAATTTCAGCAGGAGTAAGCCGGCTTGCGGTGGTGCCTGGTGAGCTTAGCTCAGCTGTGGGTAAGCGAGAGAAACGGGAAGAGGAAATACTCCAGCCAGTGCCGGGAATAGTGCTGCTCCCAAGGGTGGTACCTGGTGGTGTGCCCCAGGCTCTGACCTTGACCCTAGAGATAACGCAGTAACTTGGCTGAAGCCCTAAAGAGCATACTTACAACATATGGCGATGATTTGAAACGAGTTGGGAGAGCTGATATTTTGAAAAATATTAGAAAGATGCAAAGCATACTTCGATCCAACAGCCTTATGAGCTGAATGTAACAATATGGTCCACGAGATGAGGCTGAATGGAAGAATCTGCCTGATGTGGGAACCACACACCAGCAGCCTCAGTATAATTCCCGCTGCGGGAATTGCGTTGAGCTCTGAATTTGGGGGCAACTGGCCATCAGTGTGAAGAGACTCAGACATGTGTTATGGGAGATCCGGTTGAGGAAAGAGCTGGTGGGATGGGGTGAAATGAGGCAAGAGCCCCTTTAGTTTCCTTGGGCTGCCAAAACCAAGTCCCAACATGATAGAAATGTGTGGTCTTATGGTTCTGGAGGCTAGAAAGCCAAGATCAAGGCGTTGGTAGGGTTGGTTCCTTCTTCTGTGCCTTTCTCCTAGCTTCTGATGATTTCCCGTCAATCTTCGGCATTCCCTGGCTTGTAGACCCATCAGCCCTATCTCTTTATCTTCACGGGGTCGTCTCACTGTGTGCATGTCTCTGTGTCCAAACACAGTCATATTAAGTTAGGCTTATTCTATAATGACCTCATTTTACTTGCTCATCTGCTAAGACCCTGTTCCCAAATAAGATATTGACAGGTACTGGGGGCTTAGGGCTTCAGCACCTTTTTGGAGGGAATACCATTCAAGCCATAACAAGCCCTCTTCTAATACTTGGAGGGTTGCCCTGGGAAAGAGGCTTAATTTTCTTCTACAGGACCTCAAGGGAGAGAGGCAGGGCTGGGGGCGGGGGGCAGTTCCACAGAGACGGAGGACAGCCTGGTAAGAAGGTGCAGGGCTGTGTCTCAAAGCTTCTGTGCTTCTGGCTGTTTCTCTCCTCTCCCACTTGTATCCAATGGCCATTTTCTCCCCATTCCCCCTCCGGTCCCTATGTAAGCAAAAACAAAGATGCCAATAAATTATTAACCAAATAACGTATCATCTAAACTGGAACACTTCTGAGCATGGCAGTGGTGTGAATGGGGGGAGCAGTTGGCAAGGGGGCACATTGACTAAAGAATGAAAGTAACAACAGCAACAACAAAAACAAAGAAAAACCAGCTTCTCACGATCACCGTGCATCAGCAATAAAGCCAGCAGTTCTGAACCATGGCAGTGATAACATGACTCCTTGAAAAAATGTTTCGTTGGCTTAAGTCATAAACAATTGTTGTAACATATACGTAAGCTTTAAATTAGCTTGTTTTAATCTATCTTTACAATAATTTTTTTTAATGGTTTTGTTATTTAGTTTTGAGACAGAGACAGAGCACGAGCAGGGGAGGGGCAGAGAGAGAGGGAGACACAGAATCGGAAGCAGGCTCCAGGCTCTGAGCTGTCAGCACAGAGCCCGACGCGGGGCTCGAACCCACGGACTGTGAGATCATGACCTGAGCCGAAGTCGGACGCTTAACCAACTGAGCCACCCAGGCGCCTCCTTTATCTTTTAAGAAATAAATATTTGGGGCACCTGGGTGGCTCAGTCGGTTGAACGCCCAACTCTTGATCTCAGTTCAGGTCTTGATCTTGGGGTCGTGGGTTCAAGCCCTGTGTTGGGCTTCACGCTGGGCGTGAAGCCTACTTTAAAAAAAAGAAAGAAAGGAAGGAAGGTTACTATTTTACCTGGAAGTACATTTGGAGAATACTCAGTTCTACAGGTGGCCCCTGACCCATGGGAACTCACTGTGTGTACATTCGCCTGGAGAAGAAGTTCACAGCTATTCAAAAGCATTCAGGCTTGGTGAGCAGCCTGTGTCTCCAGCCCCCGGGTGAGTACTTCTGGGTTTAAACAACGGATTTGAAATGGACAATGACAGTGCAGTGATTAATAAAGACAAACACATATATTAAAAAAAAAAAAAAAAAGACAAACAGAACTTGAGTGACTTTAAGTCTGTCTTTCTTCAGAATGACAGAATAAACTAAAGAAACATATTCTCTTTTACTCTCCAAGTCGTAGCACAAATGGTTCATCAAACACATCTGATAATGTCCACATTACTTGTTCACGTTCAACAACCGTTGGTGTGGGCTCCCGGTTGCTGTGGCTGACCCTTCTGAAGTGACGCAACCTGTCTGGACAATGATTTGATGCAGGACATGGCACCAAGCTCTTCTGGCGATTTCCCTACTTAAATTATAGTCATTGGGTAACGTGTAGCCTCCGTAAGTGGAAAATTATTCTGAATGTCAGTGATACTATAAATGATGCTTATCTTCGATTCTGCTAAACTAACAGCAATTAAATTAAACATTTTCTAGGCCTTATAAACTTCCCTGAGCTTTCTATATTCCATACCTCTAATTATTGACAAAATCGCCGGGAATCGTTCTTTGAAATGTCATGTGTAGTTGGGTCAAGTGCAAAGTTTCAGGCGGTTGGAGGGAGGGCAGCCTACTTGGCTGAGTGGGTGGGCTCTCCATTGCCAGATGGCCTGTTTTGAAGCCTGGACTCACTCTGCCAGTGAAGTTCTAAATATCTCTGCCCTCTGATTCCTCACCTGTAAAAATGGGGATGGTGATGATGATGGTACTTAGTGAAGTATATAGTACATTTACTTTTTTTAACGTTTATTTATTTTGAGAGAGAGAAAGAGAGAGAGAGAGAGAGCCAGCGCAAATGTATGACCGTGCGCAGGGAAGGGGGAGAGGAAGACAGAGGAGAGGGAAAAAAATCCCAAGCAGGCTCTGAGCTGTGATCGCTTGAACCTAAAAACCATGAGATCATGACCTGAGCTGAAGTCGAGTCAGATGCTTGACCACTGGAGCCACCCAGGTGCCTCCTTTAAAATACATTTCAGGGGCGCCTGGGTGGCTTGGTCGGTTAAGCTTCCGACTTCAGCTCAGGTCATGATCTCACGGTCTGTGAGTTCGAGCCCCGCGTCGGGCTCTGTGCTGACAGCTCAGAGCCTGGAGCCTGTTTCAGATTCTGTGTTTCCCTCTCTCTCTGCTCCTCCCCCGTTCATGCTCTGTCTCTCTCTGTCTCAAAAAAAAATAAAAAAATAAAAAAAAAAAAAAAAAAACACGTTAAAATACATTTCATACATTTTAATACATAATACATTTTAAAAGGTGTGTGGCATTTATACAGTTTAATACATTTAAAAAGGTGTGTGGCATTGAACAAGCCCCTTGTAAGTGTCAGCTCTCATTGCTATTGAGATTATTCATCCCAATGAGGGGCTGGTGCTTAAGTAGTTAAAAAAATTTTTTTTTTAATGTTTGTTTGTTTATTTATTTATTTTTTTCCTGATTTTATTTTATTTGAAATATGAAATTTATTGTCCAATTGGTTTCCATACAACACCCAGTGCTCATCCCAACAGGCGCCCTCCTCCATGCCCCTCTCCCACCCCCCATCAGCCCTCAGTTTGTTCTCAGGTTTTTTTTTTTTCTAATTTTTTTAACGTTTATTTATTTTTGAGACAGAGAGAGACAGAGCATGAACGGGGGAGGGTCAGAGAGAGGGAGACACAGAATCTGAAGCAGGCTCCAGGCTCTGGGCTGTCAGCACAGAGCCCGAAGCGGGGCTCGAACTCACTCACGGACCGTGAGATCATGACCTGAGCAGAAGTCAGATGCTTAACCGACTGAGCCACCCAGGCGCCCCTGTTCTCAGGTTTTAAGAGTCTCTTATGGTCTGCCTCCCTCCCTCTCTAACCTTTTTTTTTCCCCCTTCCCCTCCTCCCCCATGGTCTGAACGTGTTCAAGATCTGGACATTTCCTGTTGAAACAGGTCGACAGCCAGTGGTGTGATTTCAGGTATAGACACTGCAGCTGGGACAGGTCGCTTGGGGTAGGAGATCCTCCTGAGGCTAGGCAGGCTGCACGGGGTGGATGAGGGAGACGGCAGACACGGAGAGCTGGCTGTGGAGGTGGGTGCAGGGCAGGCGGGAAACTGGAGGGGTGTCCTGCGTGCCCGCTCCCCTGGGCACCCTGCCAGTGGTGAAACTCTGGTGGCGTGGGGGGTGGGGGGGACAGGAGGTGGCTCTTGTAGTCCTTGCGTCTGATGGGCATTTTCTCGGTGTCCCTGGGGCTCAGGTACCCCAATGCTTGCCTGGAGGGACCTCTCCGCTACCGGCCCCAATTTGGTAGAATGGCTGCCTTGCGGCTCGGTTTGTCCGACGTGCCTGCTCTGGGCCCCTCCGCCTGACACCGTCACCTGCCTCCTTTTCTCTTCCTGATAGGCTCCTGGAAACCCTCTAAGGGTCTCCCTCCCTTTTTATATTATAAAAAGAGACAGTGGGGCAACCAGAGAGGGCAATGCTCCAACTCAAAGAACACAATGAAGACTAGGGTGGAGGGGCGCCTGGGTGGCTCAGTTGGTTGAGCGTCTGACTCTTGATTTCAACTCAGGTCTTGATCTCAGAGTCGTGGGATTGAGCCCCAAGTCGGGCTCCTTGCTAAGCATGGAGCCTGCTTAGGACTCTGTCTCTCTCTCTCTCTCTCCCTCGCCCTTCCCTCATTTCAGTTCAGGCACGCATGCATGCTCTCTCTCTCTCTCTCTCAAAAGAAAAAAAAAGTTAAGAAAAGACTTGGGTGTCATGAGCACCCACTGGATGCCAGGAGCTTTGCACAAAGCATCATCTCATTTCATCCCCACAACAGATGGGTTTACTTTCCTATTCAACAGATAGGGAAGTGGAGGTTTGGGGGCTTGAGAAGGTAGTTACTCGGTTAAGGTCACAGAGCTGGCGGCTCTCTGGCGGGGCCGCACTTACACGCACATTTGGTACAATCCCAACCCCTGGCCCGTCTTCAAGACAGTGCCCCTTCCTCTCCCCTCCTCTCCCTCCCTCGGGCCCCTGGCCTCCAGAACCCACCTGGGAGCCAGGCCCCTTGTCCCTTGCCCACGGCGCCTGCGCTGCGGTGGGTGGCAGAGGAAGGGCTCGCTGGTCCCGGCTGCCCATCTGCGGCTTGAACAGGAAAGAGACAAAGGTCCCATTTTAGGGCTGCTGTCTGTTTCCATGTCTCTAGTTGCTGAACCACCAGGAGGAAAAGCATTTGAGGTATTTCCACGGGAAATGGTAGCCAACAAAAGCGCCGTTGGGTGGTATTCTAGTTAATTGCAGGAAGGCGGGCAGCCCTCCAGGATATTACCTTTCTTGGGCTGGAAAGTGTTTCTTTGAAAAACGTTTTGGTTCAGCCGAGGCCTCCTGAGTTTTCGCAGATTTGTTCATAACTACGAAGAGAGTCACCAAGTCGGTCCATCGGGGGCCGGGAGGGGGTGCGGTGGGAGGCAAAGTCGGGCGGGAGGAAACCACTCTGATGACAACTCTCTGCTAAATGATGGCTGGAAAACACTGGATTATATTTCCCAGCCGGTATAAATTCCTAAAGGGGGCCATTCCCCCGAGGCCCGCCTCCCCCAGACGGAAACAGAATCTGCGACCCTGAATGAAACGTCTCATGCCCCTGAGAAGGGGAGAGGGCAGGAAATGAAGAGAAATGATCACTCTTCTTAAACACACTTAAAAAAAAATGTGTAACGAAAAGAAAAGTGTTCGCAAAGGTGCATGAATCCAAGCGTGTTACTCCTGACACGTTGGGTTTGCGTGTGCTTTTGCCTTCTCGGAAGGCTCCCCATTCACAGCGGCCCCGGGCAGCGAGCAGGGCCCCCATCAATCTCTGCACCTGAGAGACGAGGACACCACGTTACTGACTCACAGTGCGGGTCGTCCTGTGCATTCCGTCCGTCTGTCGTGACCGCGTATTTGCCACAGCCACCTCCTTTGTGCCCCACGCTGGGCTGCTGGCAAGGACGTTGAGGTGGCTGCTGTCTAGCCGTGGAGACACACGCCTTGTTTAAGTGGAACGGTCCAGAACAGCCCGAGGTGAGCTGGAGCCCACGTGGCGCTCTGAGAAGGGAGGGCTGAGGGTGGTCGGAGTAGGGAGACTGGCAGGACCTTGTGAAGGAGGCCACCCTCCCTCCCCCACAGGGCTCTTGCCATCACAGCTCCCTGAAGTCCAGGTACGGTGCCCAGGATTGAGTATTTCATTCTTAGTGGCCATTGTACATTTCATATATGCTACTTGTCATCAGCTCAAAGGCAGAGGCACAGACAGTGAAAGGTCACATGTCATTTCCCCTACCACCTGCAGTTCTGGCCCCCCGCCCCCAAGCGTGGTTTCTTCCCTGCGTGGTTTCTTCCCTGGACACACCTCCAGGCCCACTCTCACTCCCCCAGCCTGCTCTGCCTCTCTCTGCCCCTGCAGGGACAGTGTCGTGGTGTTTTTTTCCTTCCTCTCTGCCAGGTGTGTCTGTTCTGGGTCAGAGCATCTGTCAAGTGCATTCCTTCCCTCCTGCCCATCCCCACAGCCGCCTCCTCCCTTTACTCTAGCTCATGGGGGCTGGGGAGGGGGTGCTGCTGGCCCCTGGGTCCTTCATCACGCCTTGCCCATTCCTTTAACCCTATAAAGAACCCTTTTAAAAAATGTATTTATTATTTATTTTTAGGTGTTTTTGTTTGTTTGTTTTATTTTACTTTAAAAAAAATTTTTTTTTAACATTTATTTATTTTTGAGACAGAGAGAGACAGAGCATGAACAGGGGAGGGTCAGAGAGAGGGAGACACAGAATCTGAAACAGGCTCCAGGCTCTAAGCAGTCAGCACAGAGCCCGACGCGGGGCTCGAACTCACATACCGCGAGATCATGACCTGAGCCGAAGTCGGACGCTTAACAGACTGAGCCACCCAGGCGCCCCTGTTTTATTTTACTTTTTTAAGAGAGAGTCAGAGCGAGCATGTGTGCATGAGCAGGGTGGGAGGGGCAGAGGGAGAGAGAGAATCCTAAGCAGGCTCAACACCCAGCTCGGAGCCCAATGTGGGCTCAATCCCATGAATGGTGAGCTCATGACCTGAGCCGAAATCAAGAGTTGGAGCGTAGCCAACTGAGCCACCCAGGCACCCTCTTCCTTCTTTCCCACCTTCCTTTCTGAACCCTTTTTTTTAACTCTCCCCAAATCACCCCACCTCAGGTTTTGTAGGACCTTAACTGATGGTGAGCACATACATTGTTTTGTAGTCTGCGTATGCAGATGTGTGTGTGTGTGTGTGTGTGTGTGTGTGTGTACCAAAAGTAGTAAAGCATTCATATAGTTCTATATGTGTGTATCTATCACCTACTTTTTAAGGTGAGCATAGTATTCCATACTATTCCATTGAGTGGATAGGCATTGTTTATACCAGTCCCCCTACTGCCAAACATTTATAAGGCTGTGTTCAGTTCTTCTCGTTGGTATCATGACCTTCCCAAATATGTATATGGCTTCTTCCGGGAGCCGAACGCGTGGCCTACGGCGGTAGAAGGTACCTGTGAGAGCCTGGGCAAGGCACTCCACCTCTCTGAGCCTCAGTTTCCCCATCGGTCCAATGGGAATTAGCATAGATACGTATAGATGTATAATGTATAGATCATTGGCCCCGGAGGCACGTGATGGCCTGTGACTTTGCTGAGCCCTCATCTTCCCGAAGCTGCTGTTGTGAGGCTGGAGAGCAGGCAGAGGCATCTCCTCGTCATGCTCACTCATTGCGAAAACACTAACTTCTGGAAGAAGCCCCGAAGCGAAAACCAGCTATGAGGGCTAGAAGATTCGGAGAGAGGGATGACTCTTACAACTAAGAAGTGTTATGGGAGAGTGGCGCCTGGGTGGCTCAGTCAACGAAGCCTCCAATTCTTGATTTTGGCTCCAGTTATGACCTGACGTTAGAGGGATCGAGCCCCATGTCCGGCTCTGACCTGACAAGTGGGGAGCCTGCTTGGGATTTTCTCTCTCCCTCTCTCTCTGCCCCACCCCTGCTTGCTTGCACTCTCTCTCTCTCTCTCAAAATAAATACACGTTGAAAAAAGTTTTACAGGAGAAACGATGTGTTCTTGGGCATCTGGGGAACTACGAGGAGAGATGGGGAAATCAAGGACATGGTGTGGGCGGCTACACGCCCTCGCAGCTCCGTCCAGACCCCAGGTACTCCTTCCGGGCTGCGGGAGGCTGGAGCAGGGCCTCGAGCAGGCGCCCCCCCCCCCCCCCCCCCCCCCCGGAGCGCGCAGAGAGGCTCCCGCGCAGTGCGGCGGCAAACCGGTCCCGGCCCCGGCCCACCCCGAGCGTGGCGGTGGCGGCCCAGACCAGCAGGTGTCGCTGCTACCCCAGTAGACGGCCCCGCGCACGGACCAAACAGCTCTGTTCCCGTCCGGCAGGGTTTACCCTGGGCCATAACAGGGTTAGAAGCCTGTTCTCCCCCACGTCCCCACTTCTGCCTAAGACAAGGGGTGACACCCCCCCTTCCTCCTTCCCCCAAAGAGGCCGGGAGGCTGTGGGCGGAAGAGAACTCCATGCAGGTTGGCTGCGCAGCGTCCCCCCTGACCTCCTGGCCACGTGGGGCTCCAGGGCACCACTGCCTGCCAGGCTCTCCCTGGAGCTGTCGGGGTGCTCCGATGAAGAGGCGTTTTGGACTTCATAATCCGGCAGGGGGATGGGACAATTTGAAGGGGAATGTGTAAGTGTAACAAAGAGGGGCCCAGCCTGGGTCTGGCAAGCTGAGTCCCCAGCCTGGTTTTTCTTTCTTGAAGGGTCCTGTTCTAGGTTTTGAGTTATTCCTCTGCACCATAGGAGAAAAGGAAGTAGCTCACCTGAATAGGTTTAGAGGGTGACCAGTGGTCCCATTTGCCCAGCGACGGGTGGCTAGGGGCTGAGGGGTTGCTAGGATACAAGACTTTGGTGCTAAACCCCGGAAAGCCCAGGGAAGCTGGGAACACCCTGGTCATTCTAACTGGGTAGCCGCCACGTTTCAGGCACTGTTTCATGTAATCCACACCGGCGGTAGCATTGTCACCTCCGTTGTTCAGAAGAAGAAACTGAGGGCCAGAGAGCTTAAAGGGGCTGCCGGAGGTCTCAGAATGGGGAGGAAAGAGCTGACATTGCAATGAAAGTCCATTTCGCTGGTGTTCTTTCCATTGCGCTCCACAGCCTCCTGGATTCCTCCGAAGTTGGGAGTTGAGAAGTGACTTGCAGAGGCAAATCTGGGAGGCCCAAACAGTAGGCAGCTGTGGGTCGTGGGCATAGATAATTATAACGTGTGCTGCGGCCACTGCCTGAACTGGGGCAGTGGCCCGGGAGCTCCTCAAGAGCTTTCAGTTCTGAGGGAAGCAGCGTGTTGGGAACTGGGGGGAGATGAGGACATGTCGGCGAGGGCACACGCGGAAGGAAGATGTGCAACGGGCCAGGCCAAGGGGGCACTGCTGGGGTCGACAGGGCTTGCGGGGGGACAACACAGGTTACGTCAGCCGGAGGGGGGACAGACCACACCACCAAGGAGGCTCTGACAATTTCATGTACCCCTTCGATAGCCCAGACATTTAAAGAAAAGTATCTTTTGGGGCACCTGGGTGGCTCCGTCGGTTAAGCGTCCGACTCCGGCTCAGGTCATGATCTCGCGGTCCGTGAGTTCGACCCCCGCGTCGGGCTCTGTGCTGACAGTTCCGAGCCCGGAGCCTGCTTCGGATTCTGTGTCTCCCTCTCTCTCTGACCCTCCCCCGTCCATGCTCTGTCTCTCTCTGTCTCAAAAATAAATAAACATTAAAAAAATTGTCTTTCTTTTAAATGTCTTTTGGTACAAGAACAAACGCCTGGTGAGCTCAGGACTTGTGGGGTTGTCTTGCTGAGCCGAGCAGGACCGGGTGAGCAGGAAGAAGCAGATCCTGAAGGAAGTTCACGGTCATCCCCCTTGTGGGGCGGGCAGGGACAGCATCAGCTACCTCCACAGCTTGTCATGAAGTGGTGTTGGGTTCTGACAGGGGAGCTGGGGAAACACTCAAACGAGCGTGAAAACCCAAACGAAATGATCCACATGGTCCTTGATCCACCCGGTAAAAGCAACTCTTGTCCCCCCAGGCTGGTTGCCGAGCTCAGGGCCAGTGTTACAGAGAGAAGCCCCAGCTTTCTCGTCTCTGCCTGTGAGAGCTCCTGGGCCCCCAGCAGACAGACTCCTCAGCAAGTCACCGCAACCAGGATGAGTGACGAGCTTATTAAGACAGAGCTCAAGGTGTCACCCATCCACTCCTGGGACCTGCGTGTGTCTGCCGAGCAGGGCTACTGCCTTCACAGGCGAGAGTTAAGGACAAATGCCCTCTCTGGATGTGTACGGCTCTCGGCAGCACAGCTTTGCAAGTTCAGATCCCACTAACCCCCTCAGCTGGGTGCCTTTGTGCAGTGCGTAAACTGTGCGACTGCACATGGTGATCCTGCCGACAGAAGCCTGTTTGTGTCAGGGGCCGAGGAACCCTTTGGGAGGGAATTTGTCAGGAAGGAGGAGTGCCAGGCATGCATGAATGGGTTCAGGAGTGAGGCCGGAGTGTGCTTGGAGTGGCCGCCTCTGCCTGGGAAGTACCCACAAGAAGTTATTCAGGAAGACAAGGAGGAGGAGGGGCCTCGTGGGCAAAGGAATAACATGTGCAGATGCGCAGAGGCCTAAAATCTCCAGGCTGCTTGGAGGGTGGGGTGCAAGGAGGGGACAGTGGGGGACGAGGTGGGCAGGGGCCAGAGGGTAGAGGTCCGGGCTTCTGTGCGTTGTTCTGTGGTTGAGGATGGGAGGAATCGGACTTGGAGAGAAGGGGGCCGCAAGGAGGGAAGAGCGGGGAGGTAACACTTCTTTTTGTAGGCTCCCTTGATTTTTATTCCCATACCGCGTCCAGAAACCTCCATTGGTAGTTCTGAGCTCTGTCTTCTCCCATCGGGCCTGATCCTGCTGGGAGTCTTAGAAATAAAAGTTGGGAACCTTACTCTCAACAGAAATGACAAGTCTGTAGAAGAGAGTTCGGATACCACACGTGTGCCTGCTGGGACCGACAGGGCACAGAGAGTGCGGGGCGAAGGAGTCCGCCCTGTGCTTGGGGTGATCTGCAAGGGCTTCTCAGACCTGCCCACTGCCTGTGTAGACCTGGCTGTGGGCATAGTCTTCACCCCTGACAAGGGCACTGGGTAAGCCACTTCCGCTGGGTTCCAATGCTTGCCGAAGGGCCCAGAAGCTCCCACTCACCTTATGGCCAGGGCATAAGCTGCCTGGATGTCATGATTATTTACCCTTCCTCCTGCTGGGTGGCAGCATCTCAGGGACCGACCACCGCCTCTCACCCACCCTGCACACCAGTGAGGACCCAAGTTTGATTTTACGTAGCCAAAGAATTTAGCTCTTTTCTTTTTCTCTTGTATTTTGGTTTCTCTTTTTGGAAGGCGCAGGAGAGAGGCTGGAAAGGGCTCCCTTGACCGAAACTGATCTGGAGGGGCTGAAAGTGTGCACACAATGGTTGGTGGGCCAGGCTGGCCGTGTCCCAGGGGCCAAGCCCCATGCTGGGCCGCTCTAACAAGAACTTGAACTGAACCGAACCATGACCCCCACATTGGAAAACACTGCCCCGATTCACTGAACCCAAAACCGAATCCAAATATTATTATTTTTCAACTGAACTCTGAATTGAACTGTTTTTTTTCTTAAATACCTACCAAGCCAGTTTGAACTAGACACAAACATATGTGTTTTCTGAAACTATTGAACCTGAACTTCAAAATAATCTCCTATCCGAGGGCGAAGTGAGACTTTATTTGCTTCAGAGTGTCCTGTTCCCAGCAGGCCAGCCGAGTTTCCTTTATTTCATTTGTTCGGCACTGTAACTTTACTTCTCATCTTTTTTTTTTTTTTTTTTAATTTTTTTTTTTTAACGTTTATTTACTTTTGAGACAGAGAGAGACAGAGCATGAAGGGGGGAGGGTCAGAGAGAGGGAGACACAGAATCCGAAACAGGCTCCAGGCTCCGAGCTGTCAGCACAGAGCCCGACGCGGGGCTTGAACTCACGGACTGCGAGATTGTGACCTGAGCCAAAGTCGGCTGCTCAACCGACTGAGCCACCCAGGCGCCCCTCATCTTTTTTTTAATTTTAATTTTTTTTAAGAGACAGAGTGTGTGCACGTGAGCAGGGGAAGGGTAGAGAGAGAGGATTTTTTTTAAGTTTATTTGTTTATTTTGAGAGAGAGAAAGAGAGCATGAGCATGGGAGGAGCAGAGAGAGAGAGAGAGAGAGAGAGAGAATCCCAAGCAGGCTCCCCACCTGATGCGGGGCTTGATCTCATGAACTGTGAGATCATGACTTGAGCCGAAATTAAAAGTTGGGTGCTTAACTGACTGAGCCACACAGGTGCCCCGGGAGAGAGAGAGAGAGAGAGAGAGAGAGAGAATCTTCAGCAGATTCCATGCTCAGTGCAGAGCCCAACTGGGGGCTCGATCCTACAACCCTGGGATCATGACCTGAGCCAAAATAAAGAATCGGATGCTTAACCAACTGAGCCACCCAGGCAGCCTACTTTATTTCTCATCTTTAAACACAGTGCGATGCATAGATCTTAAATGCGTAGTTCGATCGATTCTGACAGACGCACATACTCGAGGACCTGGCCCCCGGGTCAAGATCTAGAACATCTGCATCCGCCCAGAGAGATCCCTCTGCCCCTTCCAGGTCCATTCCAACCCCACCAAACAACCACTGTTCTCATTTCTGTCTCCTTTTGCTTCTCATTGGAGGCTAATGAACAACTGTCCCCCACCTCCCACACCACAGGGAAAACAAGATAATACCCATTTTATGGATAAGAGGGATGAGGCTCAAAGGAGTACAAGTAGCTTGCTTACGCTCACAGAGTTCGGTGGTGGCAGGGTTAGAATGACCCAGGTTTCTGGTCTGCCAGCCAAGTGTTCTTTCCATTTCAAGCCAGCTGCTGAACTGAAGAGTGGATTTAATGCCTCCTTGGGCTCCCTAGGGAAGGTGTCCCACCTCTGGCTTTCAGGGCACGGTGGGGATTGCTTGCCCCACAAACAGGGTGGTTCCACCGACTTTTAAAGATCTCTTGCAAAGAGGGCCCGGCGTGGCTCGGTTCCTGGGCTGGGCCGCCTTGCAGATAGGACCTTCTCGTGGGGCCCCCACAGACCCCCGTGGCGGCAGCCTGCACTGGGGTGCCTGTTCCCTGTCTCCAGCCTGCCTGTGTGTGGCTGTCTGTCGGTGTCTCTGGCCGCCTGTGTGCAGACAAACTGTATCTGACCCCCGAGGAGCAGTGTCTGTCTCCCGGAGCAGTCGAGCTAGAGAACATTGACCAGGTTCCCAGGCTGGTTTTCCTGGGGAAACATTTTCCAGAGCCTACAACAATGTTGCATTTGATTTGATTTTTTTCCCCCCTTTGCAGGCGATTGTGTGGTTTGGGGTGTTTTGCTCCTAGTTATAATCCAATAAAGAGCAGATGCTGTGATTTTTCCAAGAGTGCTGCTTTCAACCGCCCTCGTTGAAAATGCTCTAATTTATTTCAGTCGCTTGTGGGAAAACCAGCCTCAGCTCAAAACAAAGGCGTCCTGTGCTGATGTAATTGCCCCGTGAGTCTCTCCTCGGGGCTCCAGGCCTGCTGATGGTCACCGAGGCAGCCCAGGAAGAAGCCTCCTTTCTAGATGGTGGCAGTTATCCAAGAGACCCTCTCTTCCGAACCTCTCAGGGGGAGGTGGGAGCCCCAAGCCCAGAAGGGGGGCAGGAACCAAGATGTTCTTCATGGCCTGCCCATTTCCTGTGGCTCACAGGGGTCAGTTTATGGGTCCATCACACCTTCTTGTGCATTAATTTGGTCATTTTCTTTCTGTTTAATATGTAGTCAAGCCCTGCCCATCGAGGGGCTGAAAGTTTGGGAGAAAGAATGGATTGAGAGAGAGGGAATCTCAGCTAAACAGCTGAGCTCCTTTATGGGCGCTCAGGCCGTGGCACCTGTAGGAGGACATGTTGGGCACTTTGGTGTTTTGGGGAGGAAGACATGCCAAGGGTGGGGGTAGACCTCAAGGGTCCACCGGTCCACCCACTCTCAGCTGTATTCAAGCTGACGTGTTCTGTCTCCTGTTCTGTCCAGACGCCACCAGACCCCTGGCTAAGGTGATTACAGACCACTCACTCATTGCTGTGGTTTGATCGTGCACAGATTTCTTCTCGCGAAGCACATGGGCCTCCTGGACTCCAGAGTCCAAGATGCAGCCCCTTGGCAGAGTGATGTCAACTCATAGATAAGACTCTGATTGGATTACACTGGGTGGTGCCACCTGTTTGACTATAACTGTGTGTCCGCGGGAGGGACTCTGGGCGTGTGCTGTGGGGCTGGCTGTCTCAAAGGCCCTGCTTTCCATTTTGTTTGCAAAGCCATTTCCATAGAGCCACAGAGCTCTGTTTCTTTCAAGTTCGAGGAGGTCACATGCTGGGGAGCATTTGCCTGGGAGGCGCCCTTCCTCCCCGGCAGGGCCCCCTCTCCCCTGCAGCCATTCTTTCCCTAGAACCACCTGGTGGGGCAGAATGAATCAGGTGGGCAGAGACTTGTGCTAACAAACCCTCTTCTGGCCTTTGATTCTTGGTGGCAAGTTATAAGGAATTGGCGAAGGCACAGAGGAGTCCCAAACGCCTAACAAGTACAGATTTCTAGAATTCACGGCCTTTAGAGATTCAGGTGCAGTCTGTCTGATGCAGGACTCAAGCATCTTTATTTTTATTTCAAGAGAGTATTTAAGCATGCGTGTTCGTTTAAAACCTTCTGAGAATTAAGAAAATGTGAACCATAATGTTTTCTGCCCTCCAACAGTCACACTGAGCGTTTTTGCAAACTTCTTTCCGGTCTTTATTATTGTACAGACATTTATATCTGGAGAAGTACTACACGCTCACTTTGGTATCCTTTTCCTTTTGAGCATCATGAGTATTTTCCCGTGACATTCGATATTTTCTGAAAGCATGTTTTGTACGGGTCGCACATAAGGGAATCTTTGTCCGATTACTTCCACGAGCTGGGTTCTTGGGTGTGTGAGAAAGCTCTAGAGTAGACTTTGAAATACTTAGCTTTGTTCATTCCCTTGTGCTGGGTTCCACTCCCCCGATACACCCGGCTTTTGCTCCCTTCCAATGTGGAGCCTCATTTATGGTCTTAGTTTTATTTATTTATTTAAAAAAAATTTTTTTTTTAACGTTTATTTATTTTTGAGACAGAGAGAGACAGAGCATGAATGGGGAGGGTCAGAGAGAGGGAGACACAGAATACGAAACAGGCTCCAGGCTCTGAGCTGTCAGCACAGAGCCCGACGCGGGGCTCGAACCCACGGACCGTGAGATCATGACCTGAGCCGAAGTCGGCTGCCCAACCGACTGAGCCACCCAGGTGCCCCTATGGTCTTACTTTTAAAATCACAAAGGCAGGGGTGCCCAGGTGGCTCCATTGGCTAAGCATCCTACTCTTGATTTCGGTTCAGGTCATGATCTCACGGTTCATGAGTCTGAACCCTGCATCAGGCTCCGTGCTGACATTGTGGAGCCTGCTTGGGATTCTCTCTCCGTTTCTCTCTGTCTCTACCCCACTCATGCTCATGTGCATGCTTTCTCTCTCTCTCAAAACAAGTAAATAAACTTAAAAAAAAATCACAAAAGCACACATGCTCGAGGAGGCCAGTCAAGCAACGTGAAGGTGTGTGAAACAAAACACACAGTCCTTGGGTTTCCCCAGCCAAGCACTTCCCCACCCCCCCGCCACCCTGAGGGCCCATTGGTTAGGGACGTACCTCTTTAGTCTCATTTTTATTTGTACTAAGTTTCTCAGCTGTTTTTGCTGCATGAGAAGATGGGGAACTGTTGTTGTGGGGGGCAGCGTAGGCTGGGAACTGGAAATCTGAGGTCTTGTCCCAGCTCCCCCACTCACCGGCACTGGGAATGTGAGCACTGTAAGAAATTCTGGACCTCACTTTCTTGTTTGCAGTGTAGGGACGATGACATCCTTGATGCCTGCCTGCCTGTAGATTGTTCTGGGATTAGATTTAGCAAGCAAGCAAACAAACAAACAAAACAATACAACAATGTAAGACCAAACAAGATGCCTACTTAAATTTGAATTTCAAATACATCTTGCGGGGGGGGGGGGGGGGCGCCCGGGGCTGGTGGGGGTGGGGGATCTCAGTTGGTTGAGCATCCAACTCTTGATTATGCCTCAGGTTTGTGAGATTGACCTTCATGGGATCGAGCCCTACTTCGGGCTCTGTGCTGACAGCGTGGAGGCTGCTTGGGATTCTCTCTCTCCTTCTCTCTCTGTCCTTCCCCTGTTTGCATGCACGCACACACACTCTGTCTCTCAAAATAAACAAATACATTAAAAAAAATCAAATAAACCACAGGTAATTATTTAGTAGAAATATGTCCCATGGCATATTTCATTTGTATTTTACTTGGCAACCCTACATGAGATGAAACACGGGGAAGTGATTGGGAGATGGGACCTGGCAAGATGACTCCCCAGGACCCCAGCTGGTCTTGTCCCTTTGGAGGGAGGGCTCCTTTCTCTAGGGGAGGTCAGGGCTCCTCCGTCCTTGGACTTGAGACAGCTCCTCAAGCACTGACAAGTGCAGGAGGGCTGAGGCCCTGGAGCAGCAGGGGTGAGGAGGACAGTGCACTGCTATTTACTGAGCACCTACTGTGTGCCAGGCAGTTGGTAAACACTCCAGTGTCCATGTTTACCCCCTACTCATAGGTGCTAACCCTCTTCCTGACTCCCTTGCCCTCCCAGACCTCACCACACCTCTCTGCACCCAGGCCCAATTCCTGCCTTGTCAGGCAGTTTATTTGGAAATAATTCTGGGGCTTCAGCCCTTGGCTTTCTATACATGTCTCCAGGTAGGTGCTGGGTCAGGAGAGATTTCCCCCAAAGATCTTACCTCTCTGGTCTCCCCTCGGTCTCCTTGGATCCCAATCTTTTATGCAGGTGTGAATGGATGGTATTGAGGCGGCTATTCGAGAATCCCCTGGGCCTCTTTCTTTATCTCCTTTAATTAATTAATCAGTTTTCAAGTTAGTTAACATACGGTGTAGACTTGGCTTCAGGAGGAGAACCCAGTGATTCATCTCTTAACATATGACACCCAGTGCTCATCCCGAAAAATGCCTTTCTTGATGCCCATCACCCATTTAACACACCCCTCCTCACCCCCCTCCAGCAACCCTCAGTTGTTCTCTGTATTTAAATTTTTTAAAAATGTTTATTTCTTTCTGAGACAGAGAGAGACAGAGCATGAGTGAGGGAGGGGCAGAGAGAGAGGGAGACACAGAATCAGAAGCAGGCTCCAGGCTCCGAGCTGTCAGCACAGAGCCCGATGCGAGGCTCGAACTCACAAACCATGAGATCACGACCTGAGCCGAAATCGGTCTCTCAACCAACTGAGCCACCCAGGCGCTCCTGTTCTCTGTATTTAAGAGTCACTTATGGCTTGCCTCTCTCTCTGTTTTGATCTCATTTTCCCCTTCCTTTCCCCTATGTTCATCATTAGGTTTCTCAAGTTCCACATGAGAGAAATCATATGGTATCTGTTTTTCTCTGACTGATTTACTTTGCTTAGCGTAATACCCTCCAGTTCCATCCACGTTGCGAATGGCAAGATTTCATTCTTTTTCACTGCTGAGTAGTATTCCATTGTATACATATACCGCATCTTCTTCATTCATCAGTTGATGGACATGTGGGCTCTTTCCATAATTTGGCTGTTGTTGATTGTGCTGCTATAAACATTGGGGTGAATGTGCCCCTTTGAATCAGCACTCCTGTATCCTTTGGATAAATTCCTAGTAGTGCTATTGCTGGGTCATAGTATAGTTCTATTTTTAATTTTTTTTAATGTTTATTTATTTTTGAGAGAGAGAGAGAGATAGAGTGTGAGACGGGGGAAGGCAGAGAAAGAGCAAGACACAGAATCTGAAGCAGGCTCTAGGCTCCGAGCTGTCAACACAGAGCCCGACATGGGGCTGGAACTCATGGACCGCGAGATCATGACCTGAGCTGAAATCAGATGCTTAACCGACTGAGCCACCCGGGCACCCCTATTTTTAAAAATTAATTAATCAATAAATTAATTTTTAAATTTACATCCAAGTTAGTTAGCATATAGTGCAACAATGATTTCAGGAGTAGATTCATTAAGGCCCTTACCCATTTAGCCCATCCCCCCCTCCCACAACCTCTCCAGCAACCCTCTGTTCTCTATACTTAAGAGTCTCTTGTGTTTTGACCCCCTCCCTTTTTTTATATTATTTTAGCTTCCCTTCCCTTGTGTCCATCTGTTTTGTATCTTAAATTTCTCATATGAGTGAAGTCATATGATATTTGTCTTTGAGTGACTAATGTCACTTAGCATAATACCCTCCAGTTCCATCCACGTAGTTGCATATGGCAAGATGTCATTCTTTTTGATTGCCGAGTAATACTCCATTGTATATATATACCACATCTTCTTTATCCATTCATCCATCGGTGGACATTTGGGCTCTTTCCATACTTTGGCTATTGTTGATAGTCCTGCTATAAACATTAGGGTGCATGTGTCCCTTCGAAACACCACACCTGTGTCCCTTGGATAAATACCTAGGAGTGCAGTTGCTGGGTTGAAGGTAGTTCTATTTGTAATTTTTTGAGGAACCTCCATACTGTTCTCCAGAGTGGCTGCACCAGTTTGCATTCCCACCAACAAGGAAGCAGGGTTCCTCTTTCTCCGCATCCTCGCCAACATCTGTTGTTTCCTGAATTGTTAACGTTTGCAATTCTGACAGGTGTGAGGTGGTATCTCATTGTGGTTTGATTTGTATTTCCCCGTTGATGAGTGATGTTGAGCATTTTTTCATGTGTCAGTTGGCCATCTGGATGTCTTCTTTGGAGAAGTGTCTATTCGTGTCTTTTGCCCATTTCTTCACGGAATTATTTGTTTTTTGGGTGTTGAGTTTGATAAGTTCTTTATAGATGTTGGATACCAACCCTTTATCTGATATGTTGTTTGCAAATAACTTCTCCCATTCTGTTGGTTGCCTTTTAGTTTTTGTTGATTGTTTCCTTTGCTTTGCTATCTCCCCTTCTTGGGTGAATCCCATACAGCTGACTTTCCCGCACCTCTGGGCAGAGGTAGTGGTCTGTCAGGGTGCCCTTCTCCTGAGGCCACCTCCGGGCTGCATGGGCATGGTGCTCTCATTCAGTGTCTTCTGACCCCTCAGTAGCCTTCCTGGCATCCCCTGAACACCCCACAGACCTCCCCCACCTGCTATCTACAGCTGTGGAACACAGGACTTTGTGGAACCCCATGAGATACAGACATATTCAAGTTAAAATGACTGAGTGCGATATAACTCTGCTCTAAATTGGATGGCATTTTAACCTGTATTCTACTGTAAACAATAGGTATTTTAGGAGGAACAAACATACAGGGAGGGGAGCACTTATCTTGGAAACGTTACCCTCTGAGAATTATTTCACTAAAGCAGCAACACACTTAATCGCAGGAACTGAGACTGAGGACCTCCTGGAGCCTCACAACTGTCCCCATGCCCCCTGTGTCTCCATCCCGCGGAGGTTAGTAATGCCAATGAGAGAAGCACAACTTTTTGGATGTGTTCTCTCTCCTGGATAAAGTCACTACGTTATTTCCGTCCCATCAGTAATGATGGTAATAATACCTCAGATTTATTTTATTTTTTTTAATGTTTATTTATTTTTGAGACAGAGAGAGACAGAGCATGAACAGGGGAGGGGCAGAGAGAGAGGGAGACACAGAATCTGAAACAGGCTCCAGGCTCTGAGCGGTCAGCACAGTGCCCGACGCGGGGCTCAAACTCACGGACCGCGAGATCATGACCTGAGCCGAAGTCGGACGCTTAACCGACCGAGCCACGCAGGCGCCCCAGATTTATACAGCATGGTATTTTTTTCTGGTCAATTGGAATATTTGAAACAACATCGAGATAGCAAAAGCCTCTTCTCTGCCCCCGATTCAGGTCCCTCTATTTCTCATGTGTCCACTATTAGCAGTTTGGGTTATAATCTTCTAGACTTTTCCATCTGTACATAAACATGCATGTGAGTGTGTGTGTGTGTGTGTGTGTGTGTGTGTGTGTACGTGTGTGTGTGTTTCACATGGCTGGTAGCACACTACACATATTGTAATGCTACTTTTTTCACTTAGCAAGTAGATCATGGACACACAGTCCTTGTTTATCCTTCTTCGCTGTGCCGTCCTGCATCGTATGGTCCTACTTCAGTTCCTGCAGCAGGTCCCTTGGGACTGATATTTACACCGTGCCGAGTTCGGCGGCTATCATGAAGCCACCGCGAATACCCCTGTGTTAGCCGGGCACCTAACCGACTTACAGAAATGCATTCCCATCTGCTATTTGATGTGTGGAGGTCAAACATTATCCCCTCTTCTTTACAAATGCAAATCCGGAGCATAGAGATGGGCCGAAGTCCTGTGGCCACGCGGTTAGTAAGGTGCAGAGCCAGCTGGCTTTTGAGCCCCTGCCCCAGGCCTCAAGGCTGTCTCCTCCGAGGCTCAGAGTGCTTCAGAACCCACTTCTCACACTTTAGTGTGCACACGCACGCCCTAGGACTGGTGCTAAAATGTGGATTCTGACCCACTCGGTCTGGGGTGGGCATCTTTGTTTTAAAAATTACTTTTAATGGGGGCACCTGGGTGGCTCAATCTGTTGAGCGTCTGACTTTGGCTCAGGTCATGATCTCAAGACTTGGGAGTTCGAGCCCCACATCAGGCTCTGTGCTGACAGTTCAGAGCCTGGAGTCTGCTTTGGATTCTGTGTCTCCCTCTCTCTCTGCCCCTCCCCTGCTCATGCTTTGCCTCTCTCTCCTTCAAAAATAAATAAACATTAAAAAAATTTTTTTAACGTTTATTCTTTTTTCTCTTTCTTTCTTTCTTTCTTTCTCTCTTTCTTTCTTTCTTTCTTTCTTTTTTGAGAGAGACAGAGCACAAGCAGAGGAGGGACAGAGAGAGAGGGAGACACAGAATCCGAAGCAAGCTCCAGGCTCTAAGCTGTCAGCACAGAGCCCGATGCGGGGTTCCAGCCCATGAACTGTGAGACTATGACTGAGCCAAAGTCAGATGCTTAACTGACTGAGCCACCCAGGTGCCTCCTGGGGTGGGCACCTTTCTAATAAGGTGCCAGGTGGTGCTCACGCCATCGGTCTAGACCATGCTTTGAGCAACTAGGCTTTAGTGTATGTGGCATCACTAGATTCAGAAGACATTTGCGGGGTGTGGGCTTTCACTGGCCTCCAGTCTGGTGGGCACTTTGACCACCATCACGGTAAGTGCCAAAGATCAGAAGTCCCCACCGCACACACAGTGTCAGTGCGGGAAGGAGACTGGCTTGTTCTGACCGAGGCTCAGGTCAGGGAGCCAGGGCTGAGCCAGATGCCACAACTCTGGATCCCACTTGGGTCTTTCCCACACGGGATGCCGGGGACTGGCTACCACAGGAGGCTGGCGGCTGCTGGATCCCGGTCCCCGTCTCCTGTCCAAGCTCCTTCTTCCTATGTCTCACCACGTGGCATAGCTTGGTTTGAAGAGGTGATGAGGGAAGGTGGTTTGGGCCTCAGACACTGAAGGTGTTGGGCATTCCCCTTCTAAGTACAGAGGTCTCTACTGGGCCTTTGTTTTTTTTAAAGATTGATTTGAATTTTTAAAGATTGACAAATATTCCGTATTGACTGCTGAACACAAGAATGCTGTCTGATGCCTTTAATTGGGCCCAACTTCCAGGCCTTGTCTACAGGAGGGCTGGCCACTCACTGGGTTTGGCAGTCAATGCTGCTTCATCTTCTGTCTGTCAGGATGCTTGCTGTACCCTCCCAGCCACAGAACCACCCATCTATCCATCCATCCATCTATCCAAAATGTCTTTTGCTCCCCTATCCTGAGCTAGGGATGGCCCTAGGTGCTGTCGGGGGATTCAAAGATGAATGAGTCAGGTCCTTGCCCTCAAGGGAGGGAGAGAAGTCAAGACACAAATAACTCTAAGAACATTGCTCTAACTGGCCCAGTTTCCAAGTCATATTCACACTTTCAGTTCATTTAGTCTTTAAAATCAGAGATTGGGCCCTCAGGAAGAATGGAGGTCACCCTTCCCCGCCTCCCCATCACCTCCTGGGAGTTGGTTCTGGGCGGGGAGGTGCTGAAGGCACTGAGTGATCAGGGACCTCAGAGGGAGGAAGGATGATGGGACAATGGCAGTTGATGTCAGAACTCCTGTGGAGCGGTTCAGGTTCAACATGGGAAGAGGCTCCCAGCCCAGGTGATTCAGGAATCTAGGAACGCAGAGCTCTGTTTCTCCCTCCCTGGGCAAGTAGGATCGGGGAAGACATTTGCCCCTGGTCAGGCTGCAGACAGGGCAGGACTGAGGCAGACCCATTTCTCCCTCAGGGCTTTTTTCCTGCCCCTGTCTCTGTCCAGTTCCTCCAGCCGTGGAGCCAGAGGGTCCCTGCTAGACCCTGGGACCTTTGCCTGCCTCTCCTGGCTGGTGTCCTCCCTCACCTCCCCCTCTCCATTTATAGCTAAATTGCTTTTTTAATTTTATTGAGTTTTTAAATGCTTATTTATTTTTGAGAGAGAGAGAGAGAGAGAGAGAGAACGTGAGTAAGGGAGGGGCAGAGAGAGAGGGAGACAGAGGATCCGAAGTGGGCTCTGAGCTGACAGCCCAGAGCCTTATGCGGGGCTGGAAATCACCACCCGCGAGATCACGACCTGAGCTGAAGGCGGATGCTTAACCGACCGAGCCACCCAGGTGCCCCCAAATTGCTTTTTTAAAAGCCATGACTTTGGGTTAATAATCTTGAATGAGTTAGGTCCAAGATCAGCCAGTCCCTTACTAAGCTGGTAGCTATTCCAGTAAAGCCACAGAGGGGCTTTTGTGTGTGTGTGTGTGTGTGTGTGTGTGTGTGTGTGTAGGGGGAGGGGGATGGCTACTGAATGCCCCATTAACATCCACGTGGGGTCTGGGCAGTTGGGGGTCATAAAGATGCTGGATGGGGATGTTGAGGGAAAGGCAGCCGCTTCAACGGTGGGTGTGAGGTGCTGGCAGTGAGGGGTGCTTGCCGCAAAGACGTGGGGGTGGTGAAGAGAGTGGGGAGCACTACAGCAAATCTTGCTCTCCTCACAGGTGCTCCCCACAACCTTTGCATTCAGGCTTGTACGGCGGGGGGGGGGGGGGCGTCCAGCTGCCTCAGTGGGAGTCAGGAGGGGGTGAAGTGTGTCCCTCGGTGTTGACACCACACCTCCCACTCCGACCTGTGGGGGCTGGGGGGGGGTGTGGTGCTGAAAGGGGCCCCCACGTGTGGTGCCGATGGGTTCCAGCTGTGCTCCGGTGCCCCTGACTCTGTGGGCTGCCAGGTGGGGCTCGGGGTCAGGGGAGGCCCGGTGGATCTTTGAGTACTCATGCACCGTGTAATGAAAACCACCACTCAGCAGATCCCAGTGTTTACCCCGTGCCTCTGTCCTCGTGCCTTGGGGGTCTGGAGTCGCTGGAGGGTCTCTGAAATATTTACATTTTGCCGACAACCCCTGGGAGCGTTGTCTGCTGGCCGTGCACACATGCATGTGCTAAGGCGTTCGTGTACCTCCCCACGTTGGATGCTCCCTATTTCACAGAAGAGGAAGGCGAGGCTGAGGGAGGCCAGGGGCCACAGTCGGTCTGTACAACCGGAAGAGGCAGCTGGGGATTCTGCAGGTCTGCCTGAGCCCACAGGCCACGCCTCTTCCATTTTGATCGGGCTTCTAGCATTTAGGTTAGACGGCAGGAGAATGTCCTCACTGTGATGTGCCTGGTACGTGCTGGCCTTGGCAACGTACTGTTTGGTGTAAATTGGGATTCCATAACCCGTTAACTCACTGTCTCTGGGGCCGGATGGGGGAAGGGAAATGGGAATTTGGGGTCGTCTGGCTCTGCATCCCCTCCTGTCTCTCCACTGAGCCTCAGACTTCTGAGAGTGAGAAAAGAGGACACCACCATGGGCGACTCTTTCCTGCAGCTCGGGTGCTGTTGCTTGATTACACTGGGAAAACCGGGGCATGGGCGGGGGTGGTTTGCCCCAAAGCAACTTTTGGGAGAGTTTTGAGAAGTTCTAACTCCAGGGGAGTCTGGCTTGGTAAACTGTGTTTCTGGCCCCGATCATTCCATGCTGGCTCAGTTACTTGATTTATTTAACCTGTGTGTGTGTGTGTGTGTGTGTGTGTGTGTGTGTTGACATGGGTGTAATTAGCATACAAGTGTTTATGGCACCTGGGGAATCAGCCACCCTGACTTGAGCTATTGATGTTATCTTGGGACAGGTGGGAAATCTTGGGAGTGAATGTTTCTTGGGGGCAAGAACTGAGCTCTGAGTTGTCTATGGCTCCCGTCATGGCCCCAAAATGGGTGCATTTGCCATACCTCACAGGTGCGTCTAAAACACCTATGTATTATTAGGTTTTCTGAATACCCATAACCTAGTGCACTTGGAGAGAAGGGATGGGCTGCTACCCCTGTGAAGAGAAGGATCTTTTTTTTGTATTGAGGGGTAAACTTTCTCTAAAGTGACCCCTGAAGGAAACACCTGGAAACCAGACATCTTAAAATGAGAGGTGTCTTGACAATAATAGGGCTTCTTATCATTAGGGGTGGGGTGTGGACTATGGTGAGGCAGGCGTCCTGGGTTGGGGGTTGTGACAATCTTTAACTTAGGGTGAGTGCTGTCACTCTGGGCCTTGGGGCTGGGGCACATCCTCTGAGATGAGGCAGTGAAGCTGGTGCAACCCAGATTTTACCATGAGCATCAACCCCCTGGGGATCTTGATAAAAGGCAGGCTCTGATTCAGTAGATCTGAGGAGGAGCTTGAGAGCTTTTCTAACCAGTGTCAGGAGAAGCCAAGGCTGCTGGTCCACCGGCTGCACTTGGAATGGGAAGGCTCTAGAAAATCGCCAAGAGTCCTTTCAATGTGAACTCAGAGCTGAACTATGGTTTTGAAGTGGGCAAGCAGAGCTGGGGTTCTCACATTCCAGGGATTTCTCAAGCACACAGCACACACACACACACACACACACACACACACACACTTCACAGGGGGAAAGACAGAGGCAGAAGAAGAATGGGAAAAAAGGCAGTGGGTGCCATGTGGCAGGGAGCAGGTACAGTGAGGGATGCAGAGAACAGTACGAACACAGGAGGAGAGGTTTGTGCCCTGAGAGAGAGGCAGAGAAACACACAGAAGGAGGAAAGCAGCCGGGGAGAGTACGGGTGGAGAGTGGAGGGAATTGTGGGGGCATGGGGAGAAGTAGAGGCTCCCGGCTCTGCCCCTTCCAGGGCCGGAGTGTGCTTCCCCAACTTCCTGGTCTCCCAGGGGGTGAAGACACCTCCAGCTCTAATCACGGCAGCTTCAAGCCCCGAGGGGTCCCATTACTTTTTTCCTCTTGTTTATATTTGGAAAAAGATTTTGCCCCCACTCCCTTTCTCCAGCCACCATCCCAGGCCCAAAAAGGAAGGACGGAAGCCCGCCCCCATTAATCAGAGCTGAGGCCCGCGTAATGGCGGTGAGCAGGGGGACTGCGAGAGCTACCGTCTGATTGAACATTAGTCATGCTGCACGTTACATTCTCTAATGAGAAAATTATTCCAAATTGCCTCGAGGGATGGTCGTGATTAAACTATTTGCCTTGACTTCCTCTGCTAAATTGAACGTGCATGAGTGCACGCGCGCGCGCACACACACACACACACACACACACACACACACAGAGTCACCCCTGTCAGATCTGCTCACCCAAAGCCTTGGAACGCACCGTCTGGAGGGGTAGGTACAGCCTCTGAATTCCAGAGGGTTTCCACTCCTAGCCTATTCACAGCCTGCCTTCTCCTGCTACATTTTGAAGACAGCTAGGCCCCGGGGAGGGAAAGGGGAGCATTGGTGGGGCCATATTGCTGCAAGGCCCCAGTTGCCCACATTCTGAAGGGGGCTCAGTTTCTGTGGGTGAGCGTCTCCTGGGTGTCAGATGTCTGTCTCTTGAAAAGAGAATACTTTTCTTCAGGCAAGAATCTGGGGCTCTTTTCAAATCCCTCTTTATTTTCTCTCCTCTGAAACTCCAATTTTATTTGGACCTCCTTCCTATGCATAAGCTGGGCCAAGCCATTAACCTGCAGCCCCTGTTTGCTGTTACAGGTTTTCGAAGCATATTTCAAAAGGGAACCAAAGCATATGATTAAATAAGTATTCAGAGGAGGTAGAAAGTTTTCATGCAGAGTTTATAACATAAAAAATTCTCCCAAGAGCATGTGTGGTCTTGGTTATTAGGACATTAACACACCACTTCCCCAGTTGCCTCCTCTTTAAATCCTGGCCAGATTTCAATGTCTGGCACAAGTGTTCTGTCCTCTGGAGTCCCTCTCTGACTGTCACCTCAGTCACAATGGAGCACTCCTAATTCTGGGCTCTCATTGTTTTTGTCGTGAGTTGATAGAACTCAGTGAATATTTACCGAGTACTGTATGAGTTAGCTTTTGCTAGGTGATACTGTGTTAACCACAACTTCTCAGTGATTCATTCTGGGATCCAGGTTGAAGGAGCAGCACCCAGAGGGAATAAGACAGCAACGATGGAACCACGTAGGGATCTTAAAACTTATGCTCGCATGTGGCACACTTGACTTCTGTTTACCTCCTATTGGCCAAAGTAGGCCTCTTGACCAAGCCTGAAGTCAGTGGGATGGGAAGGAAGAATCCTTTCGCCAGGGAGTGCCAGCACAAGCATCTTCCTGGGTACACCAGGAAAAATTCAGCACCCTCGGACATAGTATCTAGAGTAGTTTTGTGTCTATTCTTGGCATTCTTCCCAAATTCCCTCACCATGATCGTTAGAGTCTTTTTAGTTGTCACAGGTAGTGATTCTTTTTTCTTTTTTTTTAATTTAAAGGCTTTTTTAATGTTTATTTTTGAGAGAGACAGAGACAGAGCGCAAGTGGGGGAGGGGCAGAGAGAGAGGGAGACACAGAATCTGAAGCGGGCTCCAGGCTCTGAGCTGCCTGCACAGAGCCCGACACTGGGCCTGAACCCACGAACCATGAAATCATGACCTGAAACTGAAGTCGGACACTCAACCGACTGAGCCACCCAGATGCCCCATCTTTTTTTCTTTTTTAAAGGCAAATTGCATGCTGGCAACATATGATTCTGTCAACCTCTCTTCTCTCAGCTTCTAGACTGAGTTTTCTCCTGGTTCTTTCCAGTCTCTGGTCACCTCCACCTCATCTCTGTCTCTCTGGGACCATCTTTCCCCTCTTTTTTACATTCTTTTTAGTGTTATGTTCCCTTTGGGTTGGGAAGTCTCTTCCTTTGAGTTGATTTCAATGTCGTCTTCTATGTCTATGACCGTAAACTCATTTTCCCTGCCAAACCCGGTCCTCCTCTCATGTGGCAGATTAAATATGGCCGCACCTTCTTCCTCCTGTCCTCCTGTCCAGAAGTGGAATCTATTTCTCCTCCTCTTGACTCTGGGCTGGTCTTGTAACTTTGAGAGAGTCTGAAGCCTAGGCCTGGGAGAAGCCAGCTGCCATGTAAGGAAGCCAGTCTAGCCTGTTGGAGGGTGAGGGGTGGGGGGGAACTGAAGTGTCCCAGCTGACAGCCAGTGCCAACCACCAGACTCATGTGTGAGGCCAGTTTTGACCTTCCATCCCAGTGCATCTTCCAGCTCATTACAGCTGAATGAGTGAGCCCAGATGAAGCCAGCAGAGGCAGCATCCAGCCAACCCCTAAATCATGAGCAATCGTAATTATCTGTCATTTCAAGTCCCTAAGTTTTGGAGTGTTTGTTGTGAGCAACAGATAACTGAAATATCCTACATCCCTTAAGTTGGTTAGTGGCACGGCCACCTAACCAGCCTTCTAACCTCAAAACCTGAGAGTCACCCAGTCACCTCCGTCTTCCTCGATTCCACATCCAGTTTGTTAGTAAGCTGTATGAAAGCGAGCTGGAGTGGAGGTGGGAGTTGTTGTTTAATGGGCACAGAGTTTCAGTTTTGCAAGATGAACAAGTTTTAGAGGTGGCTTGCAGAACTATGTGAATATACTTACTCCTTTTGAACTGTACATTTAAAAGTGTTACTTTTAACAGCAAGTGTACTCACTTACTTTTAACAGTAAGTGTAACTATACACTTAAAAAGCTAGTAAACTTTTTATGTGTGTTTTACTGCAATTTTAAAAAGTGATTTAAGCATCTTCTGGTCTGCCCCTCTTCTCAATCTCCACCCTCCATGCTGCTTTCTTCCTGAGATGTGGCTCCAGTCCTGATAGTTTTCTTTTCTTTTCTTTTCTTTTCTTTTCTTTTCTTTTCTTTTCTCTTCCTTTCTTTTCTTTTCTTTTCTTTTTAGAGAGAAAGGGAGCAAGTTAGCAAGGGGCAGAGAGGAAAGGAATCCCACAAGGAGGAGAGAGAGAGAGAGAGAGAGAGAGAGAAATGGGGCTCACCTAAGTGGGGCTCATGTTCACCTGAAGCGGGGATCAAGCTCACCCCTATGCGGGACTCAAACTCACAAACAGTGAGATCATGACCTGAGCCAAAGTCAGATGCTTAGCTGACTGAGTCACCCAGGTGCCCCTGACACTTTAAAACTCAGTCTCACCCTCTGCCTTCAGGGTAAAATCCAAACCTGCACCAGGAAATGTAAGGTTCCCTGTCTGCCCTCATGTCCATTAACTTCTGCTCTCATTAACATCCTCCCACTGTCTGGGTTTGTTCCAGGACTTTCCTTGCCTCTATACCTCCAAGCTTTCCTCAAGAAATTCCGTCCACTAGCATGTCCTCAGTGGTTTTTATTCAACATTAACAGCATCCTTTGGGTCTTTGAAGTGTCCTGTTTTTTTGTTAATATATTTTTAAATTAATTTAATTTATTTTTGAGAGAGGGAGGGAGAGCAAGTGAGCATGAGCTGGGGAAGGGCAGAGAGAGGGAGAGACAGAATCTGAAGCAGGTTTCAGGCTTCGAGCTGTCAGCACAGAGCCCAACGTGGGGCTCAGACCCACGAACTGTGAGATCATGACCTGAGCCGAAATCAAGAGTCAGATGCTTAACTGACTGAGCCACCCAGGTGCCCCTAGTATTTTATTTTTTTTTAATTATTATTTATTTATTTATTTTGAGAAAGACAGGGGGGTGGGAGAGGCAGAGAGAGAAGAGAGAGAGAATCCTGACACAGCACTCAATCTCATGAGTGAGATCGTGACCTGAGCTGAAATCAAGAGTTGGACACTCAACCAGCTGAGCCGCAACAGGTGCCCCTTATCTAGAATTTTAATTCTGAAAATTTAACCTATGAAAATAATGCCAGTACCAAACAACCAACAGACGCCTTGGGGTTGACGGTTGGGAGTCAATGAGAAAGAAGGGAAAAATAAGTCATGGTTTATCATGACAATCATGTCATATCATAAGAGGTCAACATACAAATACATTTTGTCATGTGTAGTGTCAGCAGGTTATGTGATGGTATCTTGCTGAGCACTTTGTGTCAATATCTCTAACCTTACTACACTCTCCCTGAGGCATGAGGTGTTAATTCCTATCACCATCTTACAGATGAAGAAGTTGAGGCTCAGATGGAAAAGGTAATTCCCCCCCCCCTCATTTTACTGAGATATATTGACAAACAGCACTGTATAAATTTAACGTGTACAGTATAATGATTTGACAAGGTAATTTTTGAAAATAAACTTTTAATGGAAATAGATATATTTCCATAGGAAGTACCCACATCCTATACAGAGAAAGCCGTGTCATAGAAGCTGAGAGAAGAGAATGGTTGAAGAATCATATGTTGCCAAGATGTCAAATATCAGGTAACTTGCTTAAAAAAAATGATTAGGTCTGGTGATTAAAACCTTGATAGATTAGCACAAGGTGAACACATCCATTGACCACTGCTCAGAACAAGGCATAGAACGCCACCACTGCCCCAGCAATACCCCCCCTTTCTCTGCTGTTCTCCTTCCCAAAGATAACCATCATCTGACTTCTAACAAATAGGTGAGGGCGTTTGCCTGAAGTTCCTCCCTGAGGAAAGGGACCAGTGTCTTTCTACTGCCTATAACATGAGCCCCCAAAGTGCATGGCATTCCTGTGAGGGCAGTGACAGGAGACCTAGGCTTGACTCATGGCTCTGCTCTGTCCTGGCCTTGACTTTGCTACATGTAGGTACAGGCATCTGTGTATCTGGAGAGAAGGCCATGCATTTCTCAACAATCAGAGAAAGACCCGTCAAGGGAGAGACCTCTTTTTATCTACCCCAACCAGGGGCTTGTCTTTGAGGCACGTGCGTGTGTGTGCGTGTGCGCACACACACACACACACACACACACACACGTGCGTGCACACACACACTTCCCTGTGACCTATCTGCAGCTTAAAGTCTGCTTGCAACTGCAAACCTTCCAGATAAATTTCTGATCTCTCCCGGAAAGCTGTTGTGAACTCAGTGTAAGGAAAGCTTTTAAAGTGACCCTCCGTTTAAGCCCTGAGTCAAAGCCTGTGTGTTTTCTTTCCTTTTCTTAACTGGAAGGTTATGTGTTTCTTAGCTACTGGTCAGACTGGATGAGACTGCCAAAAAGCTTTCAGGGAATTTCCTCACCATGTAACAAATTTATGAGTCATATGAAAAACTGGGAAATGCTTCAACAAGCTGCCTCTCATTGACTCAGAGCCTTTTTTTTTTACAACACCTTGGTGCTGGGGCCTTGGATGGAGCCAGCAGAAGGGTTTATTATAACTACAAATGGCCTGATGTTGCCTGGGAGGAGGCTGTGTTGATCTCTCTTCTTATCTCCACTTTCCTGTCCTCCCCAACAGAAAGCTATAAAAGTTCCCTGAAACAGTTCAGACACCAAAAAGCCAACCAGATAACTCCTTCTTACTCCATAAAGGCCCGGCAGATGGATAGGTGGGTGACTGGATGGCTGAAGGCAGATTTGGGGCCTTATTCTCCACCTCTGCCTAGACAATCAATGAAGAGCTCAAACTTAACATGCTTAAAATGGAGCGCTGATCGCCCTGCAACCCCTGCTGTCCTCTCCATCTTAGGAAATGCGAACTTCCTCTGGGCCAGATCATGTTTTCCAAAGATGACTTTGAAAATATCCCCGGTGTCCCCGCCATGCTCTTCTGCAATGTGACAGGCTACTCCTTCATCAAGAGGTAGAGTTAATTTTTCCACCCCCTTGAAATAGGACAGGCTCTGGGGGTGGCTGGGTGGCTCAATAGGTTAAGCGTCCAACTCTTGATTTCAGCTCAGGTCATGATCTCAGGGTCATGGGATCGAGCCCTGCATTGGGCTGCACTCTGAGTATGGAGCGTCCTTAAGATTCTCTCTCTCTTTCTCTCTCTCTCTCTCTCACTCTGTCCCTCCCCCTACTTGCTCTCGGTTCCTCTCTCTCTCTTTTTCAAAAAAAAAAAAAAGAAAGAAAGAAAGAAAGAAAGAAAGATAAATAAGCTAGGTTCTAGACTGTTTTTTTTTAAGTTTATTTATTTATTTTGAGAGAGACAGAGTGGGGGAGAGGCAGAGAGCGAGAGAGGGAGAGAGGATCCCAAGCAGGCTCTGCACTATCAGCATGAAACCCAATGTGGGGCTTGAACTCATGAAACCGTAAAACCGTGACTTGAGATGAAACCAAGAGTCAGATGCTCAACTGGCTGAGCCACCCAGGCACCCCTGGACTGTTTTGAATAATAATAGAATATGGTAGAAATGTTGCTGTGCCAGTTTGGGGCATAGCCCTTCAGTAGCCTGGCAGCCTCCACTTCCTGCCTCTTGGAAGGCAGCCGCCATGTAAGAAGTGCACCTGCCTGGGGACCACCATGATGTGAGAAGAGAGAGATGCTAAGGGACACTGAGCACTAAGCATGAGTGGAGAAGCCACCTTGGAGGTTGATGTGTTACCCGGGTCTCCCCAGCTGCGGCCGCACGGAGCAGAAACAAACTACCCAGCCAGCCTAGTCCTGACCCACAAAGTCACGGGCAGCCTCCTAACACCCCTCTTCAGTCTCCTCTCTTGCAACCTGGACAGAGCCTGTAAGACCCGAGTTAGACCACATCGCTCCTCTGCTCGGGATCCTCCAAAGGCTCCCGCTGCACTCAGGTGCTGCCCCCCCGCCGGCCCCCTGCTACCTCTGTAACATCATTTCCTGTTTCCTTCCCCGTTGCTCACTCTGTTCCAGGAACACTGGCTTCCCGGTTGCTTCTCCGCCAGCCTCAAGCCTGCATTCACTACTCCTTTTTATCGGAACAGTCTTGCCGAGATGGCTGTGCGGCACACGCTGTCACCTCTGTAAAGCCTGCACCAGCTGGCACTTAGTGAATGCCCTTCTCTGTCCCCCCCATCCCTCCCCGTACACTCCCCTGCCCCTTCCCTGCTGCTCTTTTCTCTATGGCATTTGGTCATCTGATGGCCGCACACTCTAGATATTTAGTTCTTGTCTGTCTTCTCTATGGGGTGTCAGGTGTCGCTCCACGGGGGCAGATCTTTGGTCCGTTTTGTTCACAGACATGCTTCCCTAGAGCCTAGAACCAGGCTGCGCACATAGAAGGTACTCAAAAGCCATTTGCCCGATACATGAGCCTAACTTTTCCGAACCTGAGTTTCTTAACTACAAAATGAGGAAAAGTACAGTTGCTTTGAGGGGGTTGTGAGGACAAGTAAGGTTTATCTAGAGTGTATGGCATTGAGCCTGGTACAGAGCAGTGCTCAGTAAACCTTAGGTCTTTTTCCTACATTCCTACTTATTCCCCATAACCAGCTGCTCTAAGAATCTATTCTAGGGGCGCCTGGGTGGCTCAGTCGGTTAAACGTCTGATTCTTGGTTTCGGCTCAGGTCACGATCTCACTGTTGTGATACTGAGCCCCGTGTCAGGCTCCACACTGAATGTGGAGCCTGCTTGGGATTCTCTCCCCCGATCTCTCTGCCCCTCCCCCAATTGCTCTCTCTCTCTCTCTCTCTCTTTCTCAAATAAATAAATACACATTAAAAAAAGAGAATCTATTCTAAAAAGGCTGGGAAGAAATGATATATGTGTAAAATTATATACATGAATAAAAATATATTAATTTATAAAATGTTAATATATTAAAATATATTTAAGATACATATTATATATCTAAAAAGACATGAACAAAATCCAAATCCATTTATAGTAAATGGCCCATGGGTATATTTCACTTGTCTTGTCTTGCATTATGTTTTTGGCCTTTATTACCTTCTGGAGTGATCGTTTCTGTAACATAATAACTATGTGATAGAATGTGTTCCCTCAGATCTGTCGGTCACCGGCTCAGTGGCCTGGGTCTCTTGTTTGTGGTTCTAGATGGCGAAAATATGATTGGTCCAGCTTGTGTCAGTTGTCTGCGGCTGGTCCAACTGGGGGCATTGGGAGGGGGTCGGAAACCAGGACTCACACACAGATGTTCCCACTCAGGCCCATCTTCAGCAGATGTTATGGGCACAGGCAATGACCAGAGAAGGGGGTCTAGGTGGGGCAGAGACCTTATGATGTGTTACCTACACGATACTTGCCCATAGTTGTCATAGGCCTGTGTTCTGGTGGAGGCATTTCCTCTGATCTCGTATTCTTGTGTGTGTGTATGTGTGTGTGTGTGTGTGTGTGTGTGTGTGTGTGTGTGTGTTTATTTCTGAGAGAGAGAGAGGGAGACAGAGGATCTGAACAAGCTCCGTGCTGTCAGCGCAGAACTTGATGCGGGGCTCGGACTCTTGAACTGTGCGATCATAACTGTGAGAAGTTGACGCTAAACTGACTGAGCCACCCAGGTGCCCCACCCGGGTCTCATATTCGAGGGTATGGGAGTGAGTCTGTGTCCCCCAAGATCTGCCCTTTGTAGACCACATGCTGTCTCCCTACCCTTTCCCCGCCAAGTCTGGGAGGCTCATCTCTTTGGTCTGCCTTTCCCATCCGTGGCCTTGCCCTATATTCCTACTGGAGACTGGCGGCTCACTAACAACAGAGCATTTAGAGGAGAGCTTGTGGACAAAGGTGTGCGTGTAGGGGAGCCATAAGGGATTGTGCCCGGCTGGGGCTGATATAACCGAGCTGTTACCACTCTTAGGCCCAAGGGAGGAGGGAGGGGTGGTTACTGGCACCTGGAAGG
The DNA here is from genome assembly GCF_046562875.1 of Panthera onca. NCBI lineage: Eukaryota > Metazoa > Chordata > Mammalia > Carnivora > Felidae > Panthera > Panthera onca. The sequence goes on from NC_138343.1 coordinate 42,232,797, forward strand.
GGAGCCATCTAGGGAAGCAGAGGGACACAGCCAGCCTGAGGGGTGGGGGGGAAGCAGGGAGGGAAAGAGGTGCCCGGGCGGCCAGGCCTCATTCTCTCCCTTCCTCTGGCTCCTGCCAGGGCCTCTCATCGGTTGGAGCCAGGGGACAAGTGGGTCATGGATGTAGCCCAGGGTTGGTTCCCCGGGGCCTAGAGCAAGGCGGAGGGTGGAGAGTGGTTGGTAAAGGGAGACCCGGCCACTTCCCTCTGCACTTTCTCCAGCTCTCTCCAAGCACAAGTCCTGCCCTGTACCCAGTGTTGCAGGCCTGACTGCCCAGGGGTCTGGGTCAGGAGAGATACAGTCTTCAGTACTCCTTTCAGATAATATCCACCCTTTGGGACTAGGAACACATTTGCTATTATCTTTAGGAATCCTTGAGTCATAACTGATGATTAATTCAATCTACAAAGCATAGAATGCGGGTCATTTTCCCCTAAGCGTATCCTTATACTTGCTCGGCTAAAACTCCAGCTACCCACTCAGGTAGCAGGACCCCTTCTGCGGTGTCGTCCTTGTTGTGCGAGGACGACCAGGAATGCGGGCTGATGGAATGTTGTTGCTGGCAGAGGTCTCAGAACGGATTTCTTGGTAATCCAACTGCATCGTTCTCCTGGTAAGAAAACCGGAGCCCACAGAAGGAAGGTGACCCGTGGTCAGGAAAACCTGCTACAACCACACTCACGTTGCCGGTCACCAGATGTGTGGATGACCCCCATGTCCATCGACTCTCTGCCACCAGCCGGGTGTGCTATGATCCCATTCAGTTCTGACACTGCCTACTCGGAGTTAGCATCGGATCCCACAAGGGCTGCATCCCACAAGACTGCCCCCCCTTCACATGCCCCCTTGCAAGTCCCAGGCTGTCACCTGTGCCTCTGACCGACTGGCTCTAGATCAGGGATCCCATGCTCCCCTCCTTGGCGTCATTAATTTGCCACAGCAGGGGCGCCTGGGTGGCTTGGTCGGTTCAGCGTCCGACTTTGGCTCAGGTCATGATCCCGCCGTTCCCGAGTTCAAGCCCCATGTCGTGCTCTGTGCTGCCAGCTCAGAGCCTGGAGCCTGTTTCAGATTCTGTCTCTCTCTTTCTCTCTCAAAAATAATAAAGTAAACATTAAAAAAAAATAATTTGCCACAACAGCTCATGGAACTCAGGGAAACACTTACGTTTGTCACTTTGTTAGATCATAAAGGATACGATAAAGGATCCAGACGAACAGCCAGATGAAGAGATACAAAGTGTGAGAGGTCTGGCGAGGGGGCCCAGAGTTTCCATGCTCCCTCCAGGCCCGCCATCCCCCCAGCACCACCATGCGTGCAGCGACCTGGAAGCATTCTGAACCCTGTTCTTTTGGGATTTTTATGGAGGCTTCATCACGTAGGCCCGATTGATGATTTACTCCGTTTCTAACCCCTCTCTGCACCCTAGAGAGTGAGGGCCAGCTCTGAAAGCATCAACCTTCTAATCGTGGTTTGGTGTCTCTGGTGACCAGCTGCCACCCAGGGGCCTGCCAAGAACCAAAGACGTTCCCATCACTCAGGGAGTTCCAAGGGTTTTAGGAGCTCTGTGCTGGGGACTGGGGGGAGACTGGTTCCATTTTTGCTACTATTTCACACCTGTGCAAAGTGACACAGCCTGGTGGCAGAGCTAGGGCTTTACTGCAGCCCCCCTGACCCCGTGTCCGTTTCTCTTGCTACGTTCCCCTGTTGCCTAGGGAATAAATGCCATCAGATAGGCAGAGGGCAGGCAGGCCCCTCGTTCCCTCGTTATCTGTGTTCTTTCCTTGTTTTGTCTCACTTGTTTGTTCCTTCACACTTTCTAGGAGTTAGTGAGTGATTGCTGTGGGTCACACACTGGCTCAGTCACAGATTGTGGTGACAGTGCCAGTACCCAAACGTATCTGGTTCTCCTCTCCTTCTGGGCTCGTGGAAGACTCACTTCTCACTGAGGAGGGATCTAGAAGGGAGGAGCAAGCTTGTATGTGTTCAAGCTGAGACTGTGGGGCTGTTGGGTACCACGGAATAAGCCACATCGACTAATACACAGCCCATGTTTTGGAAGAAGAGAGGGAGATGTTTCTGATAATGCGGTAGAATTATGGGGCAATAGAATAATGGAAAGGCGAAGGCAGGAGTGATGGGTCCCACCCACTCCACAGAGCAGACCTGGGCAGCAAGGCCAGGTCAGATGTGTTTCTCATGAGCAGGACTATGCTCTGTCCGTACTGTAGCCTTAGCTCAACCACTAATCTGCTCAGTGACCCCTACGAGTCACTTTCCCTCTCTGTGCCTTGTGTATAAAGTGATGGGGTTAGACAGGATCACCTCTGAGGTTCTTTCCAGCTCTAAAATTCTGTATTTTATTATTAAAAAAATTTTTTTAACATTTATTTATTATTGAGAGACAGAGAGGCACAGCATGTGAACAGGGGAGGGGTAGAGAGAGGGGGGAAACACAGAATCTGAAACAGGCTCCAGGCTCTGAGCTGTCAGCACAGAGCCTGATGCGGGGCTTGAACCCACAAACTGGGAGATCATGACCCGAGCCGAAGTCGGTCGCTTAACCAACTGAGCCACCCAGGCGCCCCTAAAATTCTGTATTTTAGAACAGATCTAGCGACTTGCTCTCCTGACATCTTGGTCTGTGCTTCCTCCCCGTAACTGGCTCTGGACCTTCTCCTTGTGAGTCATTGGGTCTCCATGTTCCCTCATGGAGATGAAACCTGATTGAGCAGGAAGCGAAGGGAAGGAAAGACTTGATGTTCAGGCTGTTGACTTCCAAAATAATAATTGCAAAAGCCATAACTAGAGATTTGCTGGCTGGGTTTTGTGGAGATAATTGAAGGCTCTTGAAAATCCTCGAGGGGGGTCCCGAATGGAGTTTTTGCCGAAGTGACAAGCGAGGAAGCTCTCTCTTTCCTTCACCTCCTCTTACCCCTTCACTGGCACTGAGCCCACCACTCCCCTTCGCCCAAGCCACCAGGGCTCACTCACTGGATGAGTTTGAGTAAATGATGGGCTCTGAGGGCCTGAGGGTCCTTCTTGGCTAAATGGAGCCAAGAGTGGGCACAATGTATCTGGCCCAGGTGTAGTGGCCCATGGGCACTCACTGATGAGTCCACACCCTGCTGGGTCGCTGTCCTCCCGAGGGTGGCCTCTGTGGGGTTTGGTTCCTGTAGACCACCACTTCTCCTAGGCTCCAAACACCCCAACTTGGCTCCTGTGCGGCGCTCGCTTTCGGGGTCATGCAAATGCACAGCCTGAGAAAGGACCACCTCCTTACACTCTGTGTCCCTCCGGCCTCACCCTCCGCCTGGCCTGTCCAGCCAACGTGGGGCTGATTTGGGTTAGACAAGAAAGCCTCTCAGGCCAGGGTGCTCAAACTTCAGTGAGCCCTCAAGCCACCTGGAGGGCTGGTTAAAAGGGCTTTGTTAAAGCATAAATCACCAGTCCAAGCCCCCGAGTTACTGATGCAGGAGGTCTGTCGTGAGGCCTCAAAATCTGCATTTCTAGCAAGTTCCCAGGTGATACCGATGCTGCTGGTTCAGGGACCACACTTTGAGAATCCCTACCCTAGGGAATTGCAAAGTGGCACAAAACTCTCTTAAAGGCTGCTCGGGAAATTCAGGGATGAGGAACTTCCTTCCCCAAGGCCAGGCTAATGTTGATCTGTTCTTCCTGTTTCCTGATCTTTCCTCCTCTGGATTTGCTGCTCTGGCTGCTGGTGATTCTAACTTCTGCAGCTCTAGAGCCTGGAGACGTTTGCCTAATTTATGGGACTTGGCAGACACTCAGAGGCTGAGGGAGGACAGAAAACTCCTAACATACAGCACATCTGACTCTCGTGTTTGGGCGTTTTTTTACTGCTCACTGGGGAGAGCATACACGTGGAAGGCCTGTTCCCTGGCTCGCCATAAAACTTGGTAATGGAGTGCAACAGGGTGGTTATGAGTCATTCAGGGGGCTGCGCCCTTGCCCACCCTGGAGCAAGCTGGAGGTCTTTCTGGAAAGTGCTGGAGCTGGCACTCAGTGGCAATTTTTGGTGAGGATTTGTGCGCCCTGTGGGCTCTTTAATTCATTTCCTAGAGGGAATGGAGGGCATGCCCCTCCTCCTCCATGCTGGCTGCATCATGGACGCGATGGGGAGCCTTCTTGGCCATGTGAGTGCTGGCCACACTCTACAGACGGCAGAACAATGGAATCAAAGGGCAGGGCCTTGGTGAGCAGAGCTGCCATCCCAACTCAGACTTCTCCTTCAGAGAGAAATAGACATCTAGCTTGAAGTTTAGGCTTTCACGGCCAGGTGAAATCTCTAAGTCTACATCCTAAATGGTATGCCCACTTGTCCAGAGGAGCAGTGTCTTTCCCTGGGAGCCGGTCTTCTTCAATTCTCCCTTAGATGAAGGCCTCCTCCTCTCCACTGTGTGGACACTCTGAGTTTGTATCTGAGAGGCACATCCAGATCCTAGGCAGAGCCAGAGCAGTGACTCTCAAATCTGGTCATGCATGAACACACAGAGGTTCGGTTCCTACCCCATGCCCACACCTGACAGGTTAGAAATTTGGGGCATGAGATCCAGAAACCGTGCTTTTGATTTGGAAGATTTGAAAACCGACTGATTAGGTTTATTTATGCTTCCGGACCTCCTAGCCTGAGTTCCCAACATGGCCTGGCCCACTGTATTTATTCAGCAAGTATTTACAGAGCAAATTCCTATTATATGCTGGACACTATCATTTTGTTCACCTCCTCGTATGGGAGACAGCTAAACACACACAAGTATATATTCAAGTAGGGGTATCTGCTAGGAAGCAGAAGAAAACAGGGTAATGTGGTAGAGGGCAGGGAGGAGCCAATTTAGATAAGCTAAGAGCGAAGGCTTCTCTAAGCAAGTGCCATTTGAGAAGGTCTGAATGATGTGAAGGCGTGAGCACTCTGGATAGGTATAATGTTACTTATATAATGTTATAATTATAACTATATAAGCATACTTACATAATGTTAGTTATAAGCTGAGCTGACGTAGCAAACAGGCTCTCAAAATCAAACAGTTTGAAGAGTAAGACCTTTCTTTATTTCTCACAGAATCCTTCACTGTTAGAATTCAGGCCGAAGGGATGGCTTTCCTCTCTGTAGCCATTTGGGGACTCAGGGTGATGGCTGCTCTGTTGTCTTCAAATTTTGACTTCCAAGGTCTTCCTGGCATCACCATCCCATTTGGATGGAAGGTCAAAGAGCTTGGGGAAGTGTGTTGGGAGTTTTCGATGGGTCAGTCTGAATGTGATGGACGTTGCTTTTGCTCGTGTACCACTGGAGCAAATTTGGTCACATGGTCAGCCCCTAGTGCAAGGGAGCCTGGGAAATGTAGTCCAGTCACGTGGCCAGGACTAAGGAGAAGATGGATTTGGGGGGACAGGCAGTGCTCTCTGCCAGAGGCAGGGGAGACAGCAAGTGCAAAGGCTCAGATCAGGGAGTGAGTTTGGTGTGTTCAAGGAAGAGTGGGGAAGCCCAAGTGACTGGAGTAGTGAGATTCGAGGAGATGGGGTAGCAGATAAAGATGGGAAGGCAGGCAAAGCCTGCTGCCAGCGTGTTTTCCCTCCCCTGCTCACTTTAGTGAAGGTTTAACAATTGTGATCTTTTTGAACATAGCATTCTTCCAGTGTAGACAAAAGTGAAGAGAATCACATAATGAACCCCCAGGTACCCATGAGCTTATCAATGTTTGGCCAAACCTATTCTAATTGAAAAACAGTATACAAATTTCTCAGGTGGCAAGAAGAGGGATAGTCCTTCACAGTCTCCTACTTACCTCACACGATCTCTCAGGGAAAATTCTGACAGATGTTTGAAAGCATTTTGGACCTTTCGAAGACAAAAAAAATACCATAATGATCCTATCATTATCGCTACCTTTATCAGAACTTCCAATTTTTATACCAAATGAATCAGATATAAAATTTTAAAGGCGGAATCAGCTGTCTTTGCTGTGTGACAAATTACCTCAGAGCTAAGCGGCTTAAATTGACAATTGACAATAAACATTTATTGTCTCTCATAGTTTCTGACTTTGAGTGTCTCATAAGGATATTTCAGATGCTGATCAGGACTACAGCCCTGCTTCTAGATGGTTCGCTCACATAGTTGACAAGCTGTGCTAGCTGTTGGTGTAGGTCTTAGTTTTTCACACAAGCCTTTCCTCAGGGAGGCTTCAGTACCTTTACAAGATGGCAGTTGGCTTTCTTCAGAGCGAGCAATCCAAGAGGCCAAGGAGAAAACCGCAATGCCTTTATAACCTAGCTTCAGAAGTCACACACCATCACCTCCACAGTATGCTGTACTCACATGTGTCACCCTGGTTCAGTGAAGGAGCGGGATTACAGAAGGGCATGCATAGTAGGAGGTAAAGACCACTGTGAGCCATCTTGGAGGCTGGTGACCATAGGGGCCTAAGCTAAATTCATTCCAATGCTCTCTTTCAGACATAATCTATTCAATAATCTCTAGAAGAACCGGTTTTGGAATCACTGCCTAAATATGAATAAACAAAGATTTCTGATGATTGGCCAAATAGAATTGGGCGATTTTGTAGTTATGAGGGAACTTAGAAGTTATGTATTTCTACCCTCCCATTTTACAGAGGAAGAAATCATTTCCAGAGAGACAAAATGAGGTGAGTTTGTGGCTGGGTAAAGATTAAAGAGCCAGTCTCTTAACTCATGGATCTGCAGTGTTTGAGGCAATGAAAGAACCTTAGATTTGGGGTCCAGACATCTCTCCCAAGGTCTCAACATGGGTGACCCCTTGCCTAGCCTCTGCTCCCCAAGCTTGATCAATCTCTAAACAAAAATGTCATCCTTTTGGGACAATGTTTATGGACAATGTTAAATATTCTCAATAAAACTCAACATGCTCTTTAAACACATTGGGTTGGTGATGTTTGTATAGCCTTATTCATTTAATTTATTTTGCCCCAGTGAACAGTGTTGGGGAATTTAAAGCCATGTAACTATTTAGTTAGCTTCATGGACCTCTCAGACATGCTGTCCATGAAGCAGCAAATTTGGATACCCATGGAACAGCAGATTTGTGGTTCTGTTAAGCTTTTTTTTTTGTTTTGTTTTTTAGTTGCATGCAACAGAAAACACACTGACTAGCAAAGGCAATGTGTTAGAGGGACTATGGGGTACCTGACAAATCAAAGGAAGGCTTGAACAACTTAAGATTTGGAACAAAGCGGGGCTGCCCCTGATGGCTCAGCAGCAAGAGTTCCCAGATTCTCTTCTTGGTGGTTTCCCATCAACACAATCCAGCCCCAATGATTTCCAGTTCACGTGTGCTGATATGGATGTCAAAGTCCTGGGAAGCAGAAGGTCTCTGACTGCCTCCCACCCTGGGGTTATATATCCTCCGATGATCAGTCGGCTGTGGCCAGTGACCAGGATCATGTAGCATAGACATGGCCTTTGGGGCCCACGTGGAAATGCCTGGCTATGTCCACCACCAAAGGGGGAGTCCCTGGGGGCTACCCAAGAGGGGTCTGTGGTCCTCTGTAAAATTCCACCACACCAGCAGGGCTTAACCTTGAATAGTGGACAAAGTCATTCTTGCCACTTTGTTCTGTAGGGAACCACCCATTTTAACACCACTATTAATTCACTTGTTTTTACTTTAGCTTGGAGCTTTGGGACTCAAGCCAATACCCTTTCCTTCTTGGGATTTAGTTTTACATCTGTGTAGTGAGGGGTTTGTGCCTTTAAGTTCTTAAATTAATTTTTTAACGTTTATTTATTTATTTATTTATTTATTTATTTATTTATTTATTTTTGAGAGAGAGGGAGAACGTGAGTGGGGGAGGGACTGGAAGGGAGACTCAGAATCTGAAGCAGGCTCCAGGCTCTGAGCTGTCAGGACAGAGCCTGATGTGGGGCTCAAACCCACAAACTGTGAGATCATGACCTGAGTCGAAGTCGGATGCTTACCCGACTGAGCCACCCGGATTCACCTCAGTCCCTTCAAGGTCTAATATAACCTGATGGCTGTGCAGTTCAGTAGCCCCTCTTCTCCTGCCCTGCTGTTGAAGATTTCTTGGCTGGGCCTCACGCTGTGCAGGTGAATAGGTACAAATCCACGTGTGTGAATTCTGTCTCTAAAAGGGTGTCACCTACACCTGTGTAGTCAGGTATTTTCTGAAATACACTGGCGCATATTCTCTTCATGAGAATGTACCAGCTCTGGACTGAGCTGATCATGTGATAAGGCAAAATCATCTGGATGAATTGGTACATTTTCCTAGCAAGAAATTCAAGGGCTCTGTGTCTCTGCTTACAATCTATAATTGTTGGTGTACTTTAGGCAAGAACTGGAATTAGAAGTTCTTCTATGGAAACCAATTTGACAATAAATTTCATATAAAAAAAAAAGAAATTCTTCAAGGGTTTGACTGATAGGAACTGCAGCAATAAATGGGGGATGGGAAGAGGTGAGTGGGTTCGGGGTAGGGGCTGTGGGTGAATGAGAGACTTCAGTAAGTCTCAGAGGCTCTTTAAGGGTTAATAGGTTCAGGGACTTCAATGAATAATCTGCGACAGGCTTGTAGGAACCCCCTAATCATCAACAATTGGGAAAACTCAAGTCTACCTTATGGTTCATCCAGGATTGTGGGGTGGTGATGGAAATGGGAGTGAAGGATGTATCAGTGGAAAGTGTCCATTCCCAGCTGAGAAACACCTTTCACCAGATCTCTCAAACATGACCCTAACGTGGTCCCCACCCACAATGTGAAGGCCAACTCAAAGATGGATCCTGAACCATTCCAAGCTTTCCTTGGGATCCCAAGTCAAAAATCTTGGAGTTAGACAGTGATGACCAGACAAGCTCTCGGAGATAACACAGCTTGATCCCAATACTTTCTTCCCAACTTCTCCTAAACACCCAAAGTCATGTCTTTGGCAGGCCCACACTGGTGGATAACTTTCCTCTCTGTGGTCACTAGTTTTTCACTATGTTGGCTGCTGAGGAGACCAGCATCTCACCCTCACACACTCAGTCATGTTCAGGGCTGATCACTTTTATCATGGAAGAGAATCTTTCCCAGAAATCCCAGGCGACCTTTCCTTTTGTCTAACTGGTCAGAAGAAGTGGGTCAAATGTCACCCTAAATTCAATCACTGTCAAAGAGCCATTCAAATTGCCTCTCCCAGCTCAGACAAATTCTGATTCATCCCCTGGGGCGGGGGGGTGGGGTGGGTGGGATGGGGTGGGCAGGCGGCCCTTCTTGGAGCCCATAGCTAGCTGCCCACTATGTATGTGTACAGCAATATGGGGGGTAGATATGTGCGAGGTGGGGACCCCGGACTGGGGAGAAGCACTGGCTGACATGACTGATGGCACCCAACTTGGCCATCTCATCTGTGTTTGGCTTCTTAAGTGACCTGCCTGTAGTTGTGAGTAAATAGGTCATGGGGGGTTATTTAAGATACTTTATTTCTCTCTCTGTGTCTGTCTCTGTCTCTCTTTCAATTTCTCTCTCTCTCTCTCTCTCTCTCTCTCTGTGTGTGTGTGTGTGTGTGTGTGTAGCCGATTTACACACATATGACAGAAAGAGAGTTATGACCCAAGGCCTTATAATGTTCCTTCCTTAATTAGACTTGCGGAAATGCAACATTTTTGCTTTAAAAGAAGTGTAATGAAGATAGATTATAGTTCAGGGTCTGATTGGGGAGAACTAGGAACGAAGATTAATTAGCAGCAGCATGTGGTTTATTTTCAAGGTCGTTTTTACTTGGCTTCCAGAAATCCTGGCCTAATATCTTCAAACTCTCGCTGAACTTTTCATGTGCAATGGGGTGGGGATTTTGTGTTCTTGTTTGATGGGGAGAGGCATTTGCCTTCCTGTAATACTCTCTGGCCGGCCAGCCCCTGTCACTTGCCACGTTGGGATGTCTGTGGATGGCCATCCCAGGCTAAACCGACCCTTCCCACGCCTACCCTGTATGGCTTCGATGTGAAGTGCTTTCCAGCTGACAGTTATCAGGAGGCATGTGGGCGTTGGATCTGAGGGTGCCTTTTAATCGTGCAAGCTGTTTAAAGTCTCCTAAAATTCCTCAGCATCCTTTTTTTTTTTTTTAATGGTGCTTAAAATTTTCAAGGATTTTTTAGAAAAGAGAGAGGGAGAACTTTAAAATAGCCCCATCGTTCTAGTTCTGGGGCCTTTTGGAGGGCGTAAGTGCTTTCTAGATAATTCTTTGGTTAGCTTTCAGCCTTTATTTTCTTCCATGTCACCTTTGCCTTCTCCTGAAAGGCTCTTTCTTCTCCTACTTAGGGACGATCACCACCCTCGTAAACCCATTAGTAGATCCCTGCTTCTTTTGGGATAAAAGCTAAACTCCTCACCATGGCTCACAGGGGCCCTGCCTGCTCTGCCCTCAGCTTTCTCCCTACCTCCCTGTATTCCAGGTGCACTGGCTTTCTTTGGCTTCCTTAAACAAGTAAATCTTTTTTTCTGCTTCAGAACCTTCACACATGCTGTCCCTTGTGCCTAGAACAGACTCTCCTACATTGGCCATTGGCTAATTCCTTTTTACCTTCCAGGTCTCAGTGTAAATGCAACCTCCATAATTATGGTGGCTTTCCATGACTTTTCCAGATGAGACCTCTCCTTAAGTACAAACCACCCCATCCAGTTTGGGTCTTCCATAGCGCTCAACACAATTTGCCATTATTTTGCCTATTTCTGGGTATACTTGTTTGGTTGTCTCTCATACTAGACCAATGGTAGGTTCTTAGCATGTTCATGTATATGTATATGTTCATGTATGTGAACACAGCATGTTCTTGTATATGCAGGGCAGAGCTCCATAGATCTGAGGGTCAGAGCTGGTTGATTAGCTGCTGCCTGGACAGAAATGGGGATGGATGGTGTGTAGACCCCACCAGGCCTGGCCCAGCATGTGTACTTTATCAGGGGAGAGGGGAAAGGTATTCGGGATCAGGAACCCATCCTTGCAGGAGACAGGGCTTGACCCTCAGGTGGCATCCAAGGACTCCAATTTCCTTTGAGTCTTAATTCCCAAGCAAGTCCAGTGTTATTCCAGAGATGTATGCATGTGTATGGGGGTGTGTGTGCACACCTGCAAGGGGGGCCAGGGACCACATAGGGGACCATGATTGGTGGTGGAGAGAGGAACCCAGCCTTTTATTCCTTCTTCCCTTCTGGCCCCGCTGGATGTGCAGCTCATCCTGGGATCTCAGACATCACCGACAGGTAGCGTACATATGTGGGGTGAGTGGACCATTGGAGGGACAACATCCTTCTGCCTGATGGAGGCCCTTAGCGCCTGCTCGGGTGACCTGAGAATGCATGTTGCGTACTTGCTGTATGTCGCTTGTACCTACATCTCAGTTAATCTTCACAACTGCTCTGTGAGATCAACGTTATTATTATCACCCCCATTTTTCTATCATGTCTCAGAGAGGAAAATAATATTCCTTGTTGTTTTTCCCTTTACAGCAGATTTTAGAAAGAATAGCATCATTCTATTCAGAAACAGACACAACCTGAAAGCTCATTTTATCCAAGCTTCTTATTTTATGGTGATGAAACCGAGAAGGGAAGGTTAGTGGCAAATCCAAGGCCATGTGGTCAACGTATTCATTATCCATGGCAAGGTCTTACTTGCTACCATGGAGAATGAGAACATACCAGGCTTCTTGCTGTGCTTTATAAAAAACAAATCAATATGCTTAATATCATTTTTGTTCGTCTCCTTGAAAGATGCAGTGTAGCAGGAAAGTCCACTGTCAACATTTTTACGAACTCTGTGGAAACTATGATGTTAAAGGCTTTTGGTAACCGCTTCATTAAGCTTGGCTTTTTCTAGGCCACCACAAAAGGTAAATAAACCCTAATGAGTACTACACCCAGTCTGAGATCCTGTAAGTTGTACAAAGAGTCAATGCCTCAAAACACACTCATCTCCCCACCCCAAGCCTCAGGGGAGTCTGAGAAAGGTGATCCTAGCCCTGCACTGTGCACCAAGACCTTCAGACAAAGACTTATTAACCCACAAATTAGACACTAACTAAATAAAGCCAGAATTTCCATAGACTGAAAAGAACGGCATAGCATCAGTAATACTGTGAAGTTAGTGTTCTGCCAACTGGCCCTCCATCAAAGCAGAATTCCCTGGTAACCAGTACACAGAGATTAATGGGGGCTGCTGGGCCTAACAGTGACCCCAGGCCTTACTCTTTTGTTCCTTTTGCAAATTCTATCCTAGATGTTGGGGATTCAATAGTGATTAAGGCAAAATCCCAACCCTCGAGGCACTCCATGTCTTGGGGGAGGCACTGCAGTACGAGGAAATAGACTATAATCCTGGGGTGCAGTGAGAACTTGTAGAAGGAGTTACTCCATACGGGGGGAGCAGAGCCAAGAACACTTCCTTGGATGGACTGGCAAGTTGAAGGAAAGGGCTCCTTCCCAAAATAAGAAGAACTTGACAGTGTGTTTACAGGATGATGGGAAGGAGCCACTGAAAGAGAAAGGATTGAGCTCACTTATTGGCCTGAGGTTCCTAAGAAGGTGGAAAGGGATGGTGCCAGGTGGGAGGATGAGCCTTGGGGGTAAAGAGAATCCTCCTTGTGAGGCAGGTGAGGAAGAGACAAGGGTAGGCCCGGATGTAGGTGAGCTGGCAGACAAGAGACGAGTGGTGGGGAAACAGGAAGATGCAGCTGCTTTGGCTAAACCAGGAGATGTGAACACCTTATGAGTGTGTGGGGTTGGTGGGAAGGTGAAGGACTTCATGAGAGGGGAAAGCGTAATAAAGCACCTGTGCCAAACTGCCTGGAGGTGGGCGGTGATGGGGGTCCAGCAATTGCCAGGGACCATGGGAGAAGAGTAGTACCAAAATGAGTGGTCGGGTGGATTTCTCCAGAAATATTCAGCAGGATGAATGTAGGAGCAGAGAACGCTGGGCTGAATCTAAGATTCGTTTTGTTCCAGGTAAATCTAAGGGAAGGAAAAGGGGGCAAAGGGATTAAGAGTTTCCGTAAGACATGAAATAATGGTTCATGGAATATAAAGAAGGGAGTTGGAGGGGTGCCTCGGTGGCTCAGTTGGTTAGGCGTCAGGCTTCGGCTCAGGTCATAATCTCACCGTTCGTGAGTTCGAGCCCTGTGTCAGGCTCTGTGTTGACAGCTCCGAGCCTGGAGCCTGCCTCAGATTCTGTGTCTCCCTCTGCCTCTGCCTCTTCCCCACTCATGATCTGTCTCTGTCTCTCAAATATAGACAAACATTAAAAGGAAACCTTTTAAAAATAATAATAATAATAAAAGAAGGGAGTGGAGACAGAAAGGGCTAATATATTGGGAGAAATGAAGCCAAAGGTCTGGAGGTCTCAAAGGGTTAAAAACAGATGCTGAGAGACTGGTGGAAGAAAAGTGTGGGAAGATACAGGTGATTGTTGATAGAGAATAGACTATGAGAACTTTGCTTCCAGGTAATGGTGAGTTAAGTTAATTAGGCTATCTTGCATGCTGAAAACAACAAAGAATTCTGGCTAAAATACCAAAAAATTTTCTTAAAAGTGACAAAAGCTGACAGGATTGTAAGGAATTACTGGGCCAACATTTAAGCAGAAAAAGAGGCCAGAGAGGTAAGTGAGTACAGAATCTGCTTTTGTTCTTTTTTTTTTTTTTAATATTTTTTTAAACGTTTATTCATTCTTGAGAGACAGAGCATGAGTGGGGGGGGGGGCGGTGCAGAGAGAGAGAGGAAGACACAGAATCAGAAGCAGGCTCCAGGCTCTGACCTGTCAGCACAGAGCCCAATGTGGGGCTAGAACCACAAACCGTGAGATCATGACCTAAGCCGAAGTCGTACACTCAACCAACTGAGCCACCCAGGTGCCCCAAGAATCTGCTTTTGTTCTGAGGGAATTTCACACTTTAGCAAATCTCAACTTTTGTTTTGTCTACCAAAATTGAAGTCAAAGACCGGCACAAAGTGTAGTGTCTAATAGGAAGCTTTCCTCACTACAAGCTGGGCTTCCTAAGGAGCCTGAAAGCAGGATGAGCTAAATTAAACCAACTCTTACATGGGCATATAGCTCAGATGTGTACCATTGGGGTGATTCAGGGAAACTCAAGTCTTGATTTGGGATTAAAGGTGGGTTCTAGACTAAGGTTATGAGACACATATTTCTATAAATTATTTTTCAAGTATGATGGCTAGCACAGTGTCAAAGATAACTATAGCATGGAAATAAGAGAACACGAGCAACCCATGGGTCGCTTCAGATACTGTTGTTATCAGACACAGATTATTTAAAAACTATGCTTAATCTGTTTAAAGAAATAAAAAATTAGCTTAAAAATATCTGCAGGGAATCAAACCGATTGGGAAATCAAACAGAATTACTCAAATTGAAACATACAATAATCAAAATGGATAACGATCTGTTTGCTCAAAACAGAGAATAATCAAAATACAGAATAATCTGCCTTCTGAGGTAGAGCAGTTACTAGTGGTGACCTTGTCCAGAGTATGGCCACCAGGAGGTTGTGGCTAAGGTGGAGAAGAGGAGGTCTTCAGAGGAGTTGACATGATGCAGGCACTGACAGGCAGGGAGTGGGGTGGGCCGTTCATGTGACCTGTGAAGTCATCCAAAATTATGGCAGGACCTGGGGCAGGGGAGGGTAAGTGCCAAAGATATTACTGGATAAGAAGAAGGTTAGTAGATGACAGAGAGGAAGACAGTTAGAGTGGTCCCGCCAGATGAGATTGAAATGTCCTGGCACAAGGATTTCTAACAAGAGTGTAGAAGAAGTGATCTGGAAGCGACAGTGAAGAGTGCAGAGATGGATTTCGCCTCTCTGTCAAGAGCTGTGCAGGGTCTGGCATTTTACAACAAGCCACAGCCTCATGGGTGCTGGCAGAAGACTTGAAAGTCTTGTGTCAGAGACAAGGGACAATGATTACTCGCAGCAATACCAGTAGCCAGAGGATTAGCAGTTGCATGGCTCCTTTGAGCCTCAATTCCCAAAGAGTGATGCAGAGATTCAAGGGATATATGTACATGAGGTCATGTTTTAGGAGAGGAACCCTGAGCTTAAAGGCTCCAGATCTCTTACAATAGACGGTAAGCTGGCCTGCCCTCTGCTCTGGAGAGAGACATCATCTCTATCTCCCAAGCCTGGTCACTCTACAAACACCTTGAAAAGCAAGTTGAGAATGAAAGTAGTCAATGCCTCTGCTGGCAGGAGGTACTGAAATGTGAGAGACCCTTAGAGAACTGTCAACACGTCCAAGCCCCAAGTCCACTGGGTGTGAGGATGAATGGTCTTTACTTTACAGGATTCCAAGGAAGTGGTGTTCTCAGCAGCTCACAGGATTTTAGCTGGGGCTAGGAGGTGAGGGATGTTATGAACTTCTGTTGAGGAAGTTAAGAATTTATGGCGTTTGTTCCCGCCCATTAAAAACAGAAGTGCTTATTGGGTCATAAAAATAAAATTTGGAACCAGGATCATGTTTGGAATGACACGATGCGATACAACACTGCGTCGCAATGTGATCCAGAAGAGATAGAGTGGGGGAGGGGCTGGCACTGGACCGGGAGCAAGAAGTGGGTGTTCCCATGGGAGCATCACTTTCCCTTCCTGGTCAGCATTTCCTCATCTGCAAAACACTTAAAGAAATCCTCAATTCCCCAGAAAACCCAAATTTCCAGCCATGTTGGGGACAGAGTTTGGTTAAAAAAAAAAAAAAAAAAAAAGACGATAAAAAAAGCAAGCGGTGATAGAGGCAGTGATAACAATGACCATGGAATAGAAGATGGACGATGTGGCTCCCAGCCTAGTGATGTGCTTCATCTGGCTTTGGAAGCCAAGAGTATCCCTGGGCAGTAAATTTGTTTGAAGTTTCTGGAGAGACTGATTGACCAACTCTGATTTCCTAATGCAGGAGTAGACATTTAGAGCCTCAAAAAGGCAGCCTGCGTCAGAGAATGAATGCGGGCTTTGGAGGCCAACAGACCTGGGCACAAATCCAGCCTCTTCCACTTACTGGCTACGAAACTAGAGTGTGCTACTATTTTGTGGCCCGCCCACACCCCTGTCTTTTGGGAGCTGCACACTCCCTTTCTGGAGACTGCCCATACCCCTGCTCTATCCACGTGGTCCTGTGGGAAGTTGCACAACTCACAAGATCCTATCCCACAGTTGATTGGTTGAGGGGTGGGTCTCTAGGCCAAGCTGAACCAATCAGAGTCCTTCCCTAGGATTTCTGAAACCCGAACTGAGGCTTGGAGTCTTTCCTTCACTGCTGGGGAAGGCTGTGGATGACATCCATGTGAGAATGTAGGCAGAGGCACTTCCTGCCACGTGCAGATAGCTACTGTGCAGTGACAGCAGAGGTGGAGAGAGAGGTCTGATGGTATCTGAGCCCCTGCCTCTAGTTGCTCTGGGCCCTGGCTGCTTCTTGCCTTTCCCATGCACGCTTTGCTTCTTAAACGCTGCTGCATTTGGGGAACCGTTGAGTCTCTTATGTAAGGTTGGCCAAGTTGGCTTTAATCATTTGCGACCCGAAGAAGTCTGACTCACTTGGGAGTCCTGGGCAAGGGACCTCACAATTCCTCAGCTTCCTGGTTTATAAAATGGTAACAATTGGGATAAAATCTGTAGCATAGCTGCAGGGGTAGCTGAGCAGATTAAGTGACATAACTTATGAGAACACCTGGCACCGTGCCTTGCCAGTAGGAGGACTCAAGAAATATTATTTTCTTTCCTTTTTGGCCTTATGGGCATCTAGGATGCTACTTTTTTTAAATTTTTTTTTTTTTTTTTTTTTTAACGTTTATTTATTTTTGAGACAGAGAGAGAGCATGAACAGGGGAGGGGCAGAGAGAGAGGGAGACACAGAATCGGAAGCAGGCTCCAGGCTCCGAGCCATCGGCCCAGAGCCCGACGCGGGGCTCGAACTCACGTACCGTGAGATCGTGACCTGAGCTGAAGTCGGACGCTTAACCGACTGAGCCACCCAGGCGCCCCTAGGATGCTACTTTTTAAGAGAACGTGTATGGAGCCCTTGCTCTGAGCCAGACAATGAACGCGTTGTCTCATTTAGCCTCCCGGTGATCCTGAGAGGTAGCTGCTGTTTATCCCCATTTCCCAGGCAAGGAAACAACCGTGAAGGGAGTGGATAGGCGCTGTGTGCTGTTCACTGGATTTGAGGGCTTCACAAGCCCCACTCAAACCTTGCATTGTCTGAAACTCAGAGGAGGTAGGTTTGGACAAGTGAGATACGATGGTAAGGGTAGGGGTAAATGTTGAACATTTACTGACTTGACAAGAAGTTTAGGTTGGAAACAGAGAGAGTTCCAAGAAGACTTCGTTGAGGTAACCATGAATAGTTGTAGAGGGTTATTAAGGGCAGCTGGAGCAGGCAGGGCCCCCACCTTTTTTTTTGTTTTTGTTTTTAACGTTTCTTTATTTATTTTGAGAGAAAGAGAGGGAGCGAGTGCCAGCAGGGGGAGGGGCGGAGAGAAAGGGAGAGATAATCCCAAGCAGGCTTCCTGTCAGTGGTCAGCACAGAGCCTGACGTGGGGCTCGATCTCACGCACCATGAGATCATGACCTGAGCCAAAATCAAGAGCCAGACGCTTAACCCACTGAGCCACCCAGGTGCCCCAGGGCCCATACCTTTTGAGCTTCACATCCTGGAGGAGACATTCCCTCCGTCACCTGATGTAAGCCCTAGCTCTCCCTGCAGAGCACAGCGGGTTCTTAGGAGTGCTGTCCACAGCGGGCAGGCAGGCAGGGCCTACATGCACTTCCCCTTCGTGCTTAGACGCTGTCTTAGGCCTTAAGGGACAGTCACTGAGCTTGGGTACAAGACGGGTGGGGTGGGGAGGCAGGGAGGAGACTGGAGCAAGTTCCTAGGGAAGGTGAGGAGCCGACCAGGGTGGCAGTCGGGGGTGGGGGGTGGGGGTGGGATGAGAGCTGTTTTAAAGATCTGTCTGGATTTGGTGACCAACTGGACACAGGAGGTGAAAGAAAGGAAGAATTACTGGGGTTGAGATGAGGATGTTTCCTTGAAAGACTGAGGAGGATGAATGAATTTTTCTACTGTTAAAAAAAAGAAAAAGAGGGGCGCTTGGGTGGCTCAGTCAGTTAAGTGGTTAAGCGTCCGACTTTGGCTCAGGTCATGATCTTGCGGTTCATGAGTTGGAGCCCCGTGTTGGGCTCTGTGCTGACAGTTCAGAGTCCTGTGTCTCCCTTTCTCTGCCCACCTCCCCGCTCCCCAAATAAAATAAACATTAAAATTTAAAAAAAAAAAAAAAAAAAGGAAAGAAGAAACAAAATATCAAAACAAAATAGCAGTTACGGGCATGGTTAAGAAATAATTGTCATGTCTGACTTTGGAGGCATCCTGTGCCTCCGTTTCTTGTACGTGTCATTTGTCACATCATCTGCACCCACTGCTGGTTCTCCCTGGATGCTGTGTAGTCTCTGCAGACCCCAAGGAATGAAGCAAAATGGCCTTGACTTTTCAGCAGCCTGGTCTGGGGGCTGGGTGGTAGAAACAGTGGAGTCTGGCAGTAGGAGAGCAGAGTCCTGGGTCTCTGGCTTAGAGGCACGAGTAGCTGGCTGTGTGAACACACGCACTTCACTGCTTCTCTCTGACCTGTGCAAGACCAACTTCAGTCTTCCTGGGGGCTGCCTCTGGCCTGCTGAGTAAGGGGGGGGGGGTTCCACCTTACCCCTCTTCCACAGGGCTTCCCCTTCTGATACCCTGGGGTCTGGAAATAACATTTCTTCCTCCCATCCTCCCTCTCTCCTTCACGTCCTTCCCTTCCCTTCCCTTCCCTTCCCTTCCCTTCCCTTCCCTTCCCTTCCCTTCCTTTCCTCCTCCTCCTTCCTTTCTCCCTCCCTCCTTTCCTTCCTTCCTTCCTTCCTTCCTTCCTTCCTTCCTTCCTTCCTCCCTCCCCTTCCTTCCTTCCTTCCTTCCTTCCTTCCTTCCTTCTTTCCTTCCTCCCTCCCCTTCCTTCCTTCCTCCCTCCCCTTCCTTCCTTCCTTCCTTCCTTCCTTCCTTCCTAAGTTTCTTTCAAAGAGCGGATGAGACTATATACTTAAAAGTTCTTCCAGTGCTCACATTTATGGATTCTCTGACCATGTCAGGGCCTTGAGGGACTATAGCAAGAACTACATGACTTTACCGTGTCCTAAATTGGGGTGCTCCTCAGGACCCCGCTTTCCTCGTGTGAGTTCAGAGCCCCCGTGCAAGTGCAGGTGGACATCGGCGCAGATAGGACCCGGATGCGTTGACCTAGGCAGGCCCAGGGTTTGTACCTGCATCTGGTAACCATTACCTCAGCTCGCAGGGCTACGCGCTCACTGGGAAGCATCCGCCTGCTGCTAGAAAAGACTCGATTTCGCTTTCAGCATAATAATTTAGACATCATAAGGTTTAGGGTTACCTGAAGGAGTAAAAGGGGAGGAATGTCATCTGAAATCGAGATTCTAATCATCTCTGGTGGGTTTTTGATGTGCTGGTTGGAGCCTGGCTGTTGGCCCAGCCAAAGCCCCAGGGGCAGGGCCTGCCCAGAGGCACATGATGGGGAAAGCTGCAAGGGGCTGTTACTTGGGCTGTGGCTGGATTTTGGAGAAACGGTTCCCTCCAGAGATGGGGGGTGCCACTCACTCATCTCTCACAGGTGGTTCAGCCATCCTTCCTGCCCAGTCTGCTGACCCTGCCCCCGAAACCCCATCCCTGGGTCTTGCACACTTTGGCTTCCTTACTCCGTGGGTGTGATGAACTCTCTGCCTGGGTACCACCCCCTCCACAGTTGGCAGCACATGTCCTCTGCCGCCTTCCTCCCTGGGCTGACCCTCCCTGGCCTGTGGCCCCGAATGTGGCCCTCTCCGGCTCTGCTTGGCCCCACCTTCCCTGCCTTTGCCTGACTTCCACTGACAATAAAACCACAGGGTCACAGAGTACCTCGTGCCTATTAACTCACATGGGTGAATGGGTTGGAGATGAAGCCATTCGAGATCACGAACTCCAAAGCATCTGTCGCGACAACTCCACAGATCCGTAACTCAGAGCCTGCTTCTCCTCTGTTAAAATAAAACCCCCAGAAATTGCCCCTTAACTTCTCCCCACTTTCTGATGAATTAAATACACACGTCTCGGTTTCGAATTCCAGACCCTTTGCAATCTGGTCCCAATCTACTTTGCTATCCTTTTCCCTCCTCCACTGTTACATGTGCCTTTTTGCTTCCACAGCTTTGCTCTGAGACCCCTGGCAGATCCCTGAATAGGCCCCGAACCCCTGCCCCTTGCCATCCTTCCCCCTGCTGCTGCTGAGTGGCCACCCTCCCAGTCAAGGAGGGCGCCGAGGAGCTAAGGCTCCAGGAGGCTTCTGGGTGCCTCACCAGTGCTTGTGGCTCATCCTATCTCCCCCCTAGTCTGCATCCTGCAGGACAGGGACAGCGTCTGTGTCCTCACCACGACACCTGATACAGAGAAGGGAGAGCCTGAGATTATCAACTGAAGGGAAGCAGGAGGGGAGACAGCAGGTCTGGCCTTAGAGTGGTGGGAGAAAGAGGCCAAGAATAGGATGAAGTTTCGGGAGACCCTGAGGGGTCTCTGGGGCCCCCCAGCCTGTGGTTGTCTGTATTCCATGACATGTACCATCAGTAGAGCATTAAAGCCACAGTTCCCAAACCCACTGCCACTACAGACGCGGTCATTATTAAATTTTCTCCCTCACAGACCATAGGTTTTGACATATTTTATCTGCCAAATGAACTGCATTTATTTACTAATATATTTTCTTAAAAAATTTTTTTTAACGCTTATTTATTTTTGAGACACACACACACACACACACGCACACACACACACAGAGTGTGAGTGGGGGAAGGGCAGATAGAGGAGGACACACAGAAGCCGAAGCAGGCTCCAGGCTCTGAGCGGTCAGCACAGAGCCCGACACGGGGCTCGAACTCACAGACTGTGAGAACATGACCTGAGCTGAAGTTGGACGCTTAACTGACTGAGCCACCCGGGGGGGTCCTACTAATATATTTTCTAATCAGAGACCCATGTAGCTGCCACTTAGAGCTTCAGATCAGATGAGGTGACCAGAGACCCTGTGAGGCACTCACATCCAGGGCAGAAGAACTCCATACTTTCAGTTTACCTGTCTGACTTTATCACAAACATACGCTAGCTTCGTAGCTTCAGAAATAATGAAATGAAGGGCCCCATCACTGCCTTCCTGAAAGCTTACTTGGAAATGTCTGGTTTAAAGTTCCTTGTTGGGGGCGGGGTGCGGCGCCTGGGTGGCTCAGTCGGTTAAGCGTCCAACTCTTGATTTCGGCTCAGGTCATGATCTCATGGGTTCGTGAGATCGAGCCTCGCATCGGGCTCTGTGCTGATAGCTCGGAGCCTGCTTGGGATTCTCTCTCTTCCTCTCTCTTTGCCCCTACAGCACCCCTCTCTCAAAATAAATAAATCAACATTAAAAAATATTAAAGTCCCTTGTTTTCTGTTACAATGCAAATTCCCTGGTTGGAGTAATAATTTAACATTATTACCTGCACCTTAGTGAATGGGTTTTTTGGGGTCTTACCAAGAGCAGGTTTTGCTAGGGGAAGTGTGTGAGTGGAAGGAGCCCTCAGGGGAGAGGACAATGTGGGGAGACTGGGCAGCCCAGGAAGACAAGTATTTGGAGGTGTTTCCTCGTATCCCTTGTTGCCTTGACTGGTTCTATACACTCAAACCTTGGTGTGAAGGGATTCTGAAGCGAGAGAGTAGCAGGCTCTGTTGGTCACGCCCAGCAGCCATCTTCCCTTCCTGCTACAGAACCCCAGTTCTACTCAAGAATGGGGTGTGGGTGTGTAAGCTAGCTCTGGCTGAGCTCACATCCCATTTCTCCCTGATGAGGAGAAGAGAAACTTCCTTCTTCCTTCCAGCCTGCCTCACGCGTTGTAGTGTGAAGACGTCATATTTGGATTGTGACAGCCATCTGTTCCAAGAAAAGCCAAGAGACTTACACAGAAAAGCCTTGATATCACTGAAGGGCTGAAAGAACTCAGATAGGAGTCACCCACCTCTAGACTTTTTGTTAGGAGAGATTATGAACCCTATAATTTAAGCAACCGTGGTCAGATTTTGTTCCTTGGACCATCCTAAGGCTTATAAAGGCGTTATGGTGAGTACAGGCCTCACAGAAGGGCCCGGCAGGGTGGCAGAGAGAAAGCCTCTGGCCTGATGATTCTGAAGGCAACCCAGAGTGGGCAGGGCTGGGCCCTCCAGCGGGGAGAGAGTCCTGGGGCTCTGCGCCTGGCTCTTGGTCTACAGAGCAGAGCCCAAGTGCATCTAGCCCAATCTTGCTCACCCAGCCCTACTCCCATTGTGTTCCTATCAGGCTCCTTGAATGGAGCATGGATGGTCTTTTTCATCACGATCTCATACCTTCCACCACTGCTACAGGTCTTTATTTGAAATGGCTTTCATTCTTGTCTAGAATTTCCTGTCTCCTGTCCTGAATCTTCGGATTCTACCCATTTCTCCTGTCAGCCCAGATTCCCCTTCCCTAACCCCTGCCGTCTCACATCAGTGCTCTCTGGACCCATGGGTGTCTTGGGTGGTAATGAAAGCTGAATTTCCATTTGGTTGCATCTGTAGGAGATATGGTTGAGGTCTTGCCCATAGCCCCTGGCACTGACCATTCTTATACACTGGTGCTGGCCTGCTGCAGCCCCTGTGGGCAGTTTGTCTGGAAATGCTGGGGCATTTACACTCTAAGGAGCAGCCCTCCATTGTTGCCAGTGGTATATAAATTCCCCAGTTCCTTTGTCCTTCATATGCAACTTTGAGGCGTATCCTACTCAGACTCTCAGAGGTGCCAGTGGCATTGAGCCTCAGATGCCCTCAGTGGTAACCTGCTCATTACTACACTCCAAATTGGCCTCCTTTCCTTCCCTGTCTCACTTCCCTACTCTCTTGCCAAAGCTTCCTAGAATTATCTCCCAAGTAAAGCACTTGCACCAAAATCCTTGTCTCAGGCTCTGTTTTTAGGAGGATCTAGTCCAAGGAATATCTTTTTTCTCATTGCCCATAGAACCAAAACCCAAATCCTTTGCCTGCCACATCTCAACTCCAGCCGGATAGTTTGGGTCCTTTTGCAAGAGTAAACTGGCTAAAAATCTTTTGGTCCCGGCCTCCAGCCTGATAATTAGTGCTGGCTCCCACTTGACCCGAACCTGGCGTATGAATGTGAAAATCTTTGCCTCACTTTGACCATCAACTTCTGCCAGACAGGGTCCAAATCCCTAATTCTCTGTGCTCCCTGGAAGCACCTGCTCAATCAGAACAGATTAAGGTCCAGAAAATTCCTGTCGGTGACTCAGCATCCTCTTGACAAAGAAGAGACGGGGCAAAGCTGATTTCGAGGGGAGGCGGACTCCAGAGAATGAAGACCAGAATTGAGCAGGAAGGTGGGGTGGGGGAAGGAAGAAACAGAAAAATGTGCAAGTCATAAAGCAGCAGGGAGCCCTGCAAGCCATTAGATAATTAACCAAAGTGAAAAATCAGAAAGCCAGCTTTGGCTGTCATTACAGGGTTGCAGCTGCTTTTGGAGTTTGATTGAATAAAGTATTTTTATTAACTTCACATTTTGCCTCTAATTTCCCCCCTGTTCTTTCTCATCCTGGGCCCCTCGAGTTCCTTGACTCCCAGACTTGGTGATAGGCAGTGGCAGGAGCCGCCCTCCTGCTGGCCCTGCACCCCCGCCCTCCCCCCTCCTCCCCCAATTCCGCCTTCCTCTCCCCTCCCCCCGGCCCCCTTAGCCCTGGCTCTGGTTCCACTTTCTCCCTGCTCTGAATACCCACATCCACACCTCTTTCTATCTTTGCTCCCCTTGGGGCTACAGAGAAGTCTGAAGGCAACTCCCGGAATGGGACCATTCCCCAACCAAACTGACTGTGTTTGGAACCCTCCAGACCCTGGCCCCTGGCCCAGGCAGTGAGGGTGTGTGTGGGGATGTCCTGTGGGCAGAGTGGGTAGGCCGGGAGCCCGGTTCTTCAGTCTCTACACTGTCAACTTCAGCCTTGTTTCACAGGGGCTCAGTTTCTTCATCCGTAGCCTGGGATGGCGAACACCCAGTGTGCGGAAAGTAAAGGAACAAGAAATGGAAGGTAATGAGTATTTCCCGCATGCCAGGCTCTTCTGCGTGGTTCACTAAGTTTGCTTCTCGCCACAGGGCTGTGAGGTAGGCACCGGTCGAAGAGGGAAAGGATGTAGACCCAAAGAGATCAGAAGACGTGGAAGTTTGCAGAACCACCCCAGCCCTCCTGTTTCTAAAATCTGCCCGTCGGTAGTAATCGGGAAATACTGTAACCCCACTCCCCGATCCCCGCTGCCTTAGTTCAGCCCACCTTAGTTCTCCCTCGTCCACCTTTGCCACCCTAGTTATTTTCCCCCAAACATCCTGGTGTGGATGTTCCTCTGCCTCAAATCCCTTAAAGCCTCTCTGTTGTCCAAGAACTAAAGTCCAAATAAGGCCCTCGTGGTCTGGCCCCCCTGCCTGCCTTACTAGAAGCCTCTTAGTCAGCTTACAATTTCCTCAACAGGCCTCCAGTGGGCCTCCTTTCTGTGTGCATCTGTGAGGATACAGATACTCGGGTGAGGGCCCCCGCCTGTACCTCTCTCTCCTCTGCCCCGGGGACTCTCTTCGCCTTCAGTGCTGAGAGCGATGTCAGCTCCTGTGGAAGCTGCTCCTTCCTCCTTGGGGCAAGCTCCTCCCGCTGTGCTCCCCAGAGCGGGTCTGTGGTTGCCTTGTCTACACTGCCTGCCTGGCAGACACAGCTCTGTGGAAGCGAGACCCCTTCTCGCTGAGCTAGCACGGCATACGCTTTCTGCCGTGGACACAGTGGAACACACAGCCACTTCTCTGGGGAAAGTGGCTGCAGGTTGGGTTGCTCGGAAAGCAGACTCTCAGAAGGGGTTTGTGAAAGCAAGGAGCGCTCTGGGTGCTTGGGGTGAGAGCTAGGGAGCAGGTGTGGGCCGAGGGAGACCAGAAGCTTCCGTGACAGCCTGGGCAGACCCCACGGGGGGGTTCTGCAGCAAGTGGGGCCCAGTCAGAGCCGACCTGCTTTGTACCCTGGATCGATCAGTCCTGGATGCGGGCTGCTGGGAAAGGGCAGACCTCGACAAGGCAGCTCTCTGCAGCTGAGCTCTAGGGGCTGACAGCTGGTGGCTCCCAGCAGCTGCAGAGGCGAGGCCTTCCTCGAAGGGGGATTGGGATGGTACATGACAGTGTCCACCACGGAAGGGCCCCAGCACCCCCAGGAGCATGAACCACCTCTCCTCTATTCCTCCATACGACGCGCACGCTTGGCTTCAAGCATCTATGGGATGGCGTGTTCGGCCTCCCAGCCCTTGCCAGGACACAGAGTGTGATGACACGGTGACAGGAATATCTCCGGCACCGAGCACCGGAGAGGGTCCTCTGGGGCACGCGTTGTCGATCCAGGTGCCTTCAGCCCTACAGTGTGTGCAGAGCACCTGCCCTCCCGGAGCCCCTGAGCTTCTCCGCTCTACCCATGGGCCCAGCTCCTTCTCCAGGGTCCTGACCAGTGCAGGGTGGGCCGCTCTCCACCCAGCCCTTGGGGCATTCACATTTTGCCTGCCCATGTTGTGGCCTGCGATCCTGCAATTTCAAAGTGACTGTCCTTTCTGGGCTCCTCTGCTGTGTCTTTGATCCCCGGGAACCCCTCCTGGGTTCCAGGAATGATATAAAGACAGGGCTGTGGGGGTTGCTGTGGGTACTCCGGCTGGGTGGCACCGGCTGGGCTGGTATTGAGGGCGCGAGAGGCTTGGCCTTCATCAGAGTTTCCCTCTGCAGGGAATACGCCACAGACAGAGATGCATTGTTTCGGTTGGGGTTGGGAAGGGGTCAGATGTGAGGCAGAGGGTCCCTCGGCCAGTGCCAGGGAGGAGCTGGGGCTGACTACCACGTGGCGTGCATTCAGCCCCGAGAACAGACAGCGGGAGCCCAGGCGGTGCCGGTCACTCAGGCCAACGTCCAGAGAGGCCCTGGTCCCTGTGGGGAAGCCGTGGACATGCGCATGGTGACACGCATGCCCTAGGTCACGGGGAGCCCGGATTGAGTGCTCCCTGCATCCCGGCAAAGCCGTGGGTGGGAGTCCCTGGCCAAAACCTCAAAGCCTCTCCAGCTTTCTGTTTCCTCTGTTTCCCACCTGGCTGTTGTGCAAGGGTTAGTCATGCACTTGAGGGGTTCCTGAGTTCCGTGGCCATGGTGCCTGAGCCCCAGTCTGGGACCCACGGCCTGACAAAGACAAATATGATTTAATTAGAGGCCATGCCGAAAAATCAGGGGCTGAAGCTAACATATCCATGTGGTGTTAATTGAGGAAAAACATGAAGCCCTCTATTCTTTCCCTGAGAGCCTTACAGGCATTAGGGCGCCTCCCCGGCCCAGTTCGTTAAACCCCCAGGGACCTGGATGGGCCGAGTTAGGGAAGAATTGTGGCATGAGGTGGGGTGGGGGGAGGCGGGAAGAGTTCTTTTTCATATCAGGTTTCTCTTGGATTTTTCTGAACGAGCTGGAGCCTCTCTGGACCCTTTTCAGAGCAAGGTTTATAAAAGCCTAAGATAGGGGCGCCTGGGTGGCGCAGTCGGTTAAGGGTCCGACTTCAGCCAGGTCACGATCTCGCGGTCCGCGAGTTCGAGCCCCGCGTCAGGCTCTGGGCTGATGGCTCGGAGCCTGGAGCCTGTTTCCGATTCTGTGTCTCCCTCTCTCTCTGCCCCTCCCCCGTTCATGCTCTGTCTCTCTCTGTCCCAAAAATAAATAAAAAACGTTGAAAAAATAAATAAATAAATAAAAGCCTAAGATAAAAAAAAAAAAAACAAAGGATTATAAAGTAAACCAATTACGTTGACCTAGTTATAAAAACTGTGCTAGAACAATACGTGTGGGTCATTATCACGTGTTAGACAAGGGAGATCTAGCAGCAGGTCCTGGTGACGCCATTTTGGAGACGTGAGGCATATGAACATTCTTTGAGGTAACCCTAAGAACAGTCATGGGGAAGTTTGCTACAGCTGACAGGGTCCCGGGTGCCATCAACCGTGCTTGAGGCCCACGCTTGCGATGGAAGGAAATGCTAACACTCCAGGCAGAGGTGGGGGAGAAGGAAGCCCAGGCTAAGGGCCCCTGCCCTGGTCCCTCGTGCATTTGTCACTAGCTGGGGACTGAACAGGTAAGACTGCTTCTCTGAGTCTTGTTTTCTCACTTGCAAGGTGGGGATGACGACACTGACAAACTCAGAGTCGTGGGAAGGCACAGCTTCTGGGTGTTCGAGTCAGAAACCTGGGATGTCACCCTGGGTGTCCCCTAGGCTTCCTCTTCCCCATGCCCAATGCCCGCACCCCCAAGCCCTGTCACTTCCACCCTGGCACTATCTCCACAGACTCTCTTCTGTTCCCACTGCAGCACCTCAGGACAGAGCTGGGCCCCCAGCCTTCAGTCTGCCTCCTTCAAACGCAGGCCTCTCCATGGGCCCAGAGTGGCCTGCTCACACAGGTATGACTGGGCTGCCCTCTCTTCAGACCTTCCAGGGCTCCCATGAGGTTTCAGGGTTGAGCCCAGACGCCACAGGAAGATTCTCTGCCATCTGGCCTCTACCCGCCTCCCTGCCTCCTCTGGGGCTACACAGGGGCTCTCTGCCTTCTCACCTCCAGGACCTCTGCTGGCCCAGCACAGAGCCTTCTTCTCTTCTCCTTGTTAACTCCTCTCCCGGCTTCGTCTTATGTGCTGCCTCCTCTGGAAGCCCTCGCTGACCCCCACCCCATGCAGTCACCCTGCCAAGTTCTCTTGTAGCATCTGTGAATATTTCTGTCATGGTCGTCGCTATTTTGTGTGCGTTCGTCTGCTCTGCTTCAATACTGTGGGGGAAGGGGTGCTGACTGCTGAAAACCATGTCTCCCATGTTCCTTGTCAGTTATGGCTTCTGGTCAGGTCCCGTCGATGGGAAGCAATGGCAGGAGGTTGGGGGCAGTGGAGGGGGGAGAAGAGGGGGTATTTCTTAGTTTCTTCTGGTAGAGCCTTTGTCAGGGTCCACAGTTCCTCCATGGCCTCAGCCCCCACCTGCTGGCTCTGGTTCCTGGATGTTGCTAACTGGGTTGCCTTGCTGTCCCCTGTGGGTCTCTGTTTCCCTGACTAGATCCTGGTTCACGTAGAATGTTCACCTCTCTTGCCCCCTCCAGACTGTATATCACTCACCTTGGAGTCCTCAGCACCAGCAAATGGATGTGGCATCCTTGTGGTGCCCCAGGCTCCTCTCTGTCCCCACGAGCAGCCCGCACCCCTTCCTACATTTGTGGTTTCATCTAAATATTTTATGCTCCCTGTTTCTCTCTCTTTTCCAAGCCCATGCAAAGTCTGCCCTTCAAGGCCCCACTCAAATGCATGAAGTCCACCTTGAAGCTCAAGCCCGGCTTGTATTGGTTCTGGTGAAGTCCAGCTCCAGCAGGGAGGACCAGCAGGGAGGACCAGTCGGAAGGAACACACATTTGCTTTCGTTTTGAGGCATGGTCATCTGTTTGCCCACAGATTGTAACTCTTTTTCTTTTCTTTCTTTTCTTTTTTCAACTTTTTAATGTTTATTTTTGAGAGAGAGACCATGAGCAGGGGAGGGACGGAGAGAGAGAGGGAGACACAGAATCGGAAGCAGGCTCCAGGCTCTGAGCTGTCAGCACAGAGCCCGACACAGGGCTCGAACTCACAAACCGTGAGATATGACCTGAGCTGAAGTCGGTGCTTCCCTGAGCCACCCAGGTGCCCCTCTTTATTTATTTATTTATTTATTTATTTATTTATTTATAAGTTATTTATTTTGGTGAGAGAGTGAGAGAGTGAGAGAGAGAGAGAGAGAGAGGGAGGCAAGAGAGAGAACCCCAGGCTTACAAGCACAGAGCCTGATGTGGGCCTCCATTGCACCAACCGTGAGATCACGGCCTGAGCTGAGATCAAGAGTCAGACGCTCGAATGACTGAGCCACCCAGGCGCCCCTGGAGATTGTAACCCTTGGTGGCAAGAATAACATGATAATAAAGTTGGTAATAGCGAACGGAAGCCCAGAGAGGTTGCATAACTTGCCCAAGGTCACACAGCTACAGAGTGGTAGAGCTGAGGCTGGGTTGGAGCTGCCTGGTTCTGAAGCCTGTGCTGCGGACACGTCCCTCCCTGGGCCTCTCCACCCTGCTGTTCCCTTAGCAGAAACCACCCTCGGGGGTGTTCAGGTTGGGGAGTTGGCGTGAGGGAGACTGAAGGGGTCTTAGTCTCCAAGGGGACTAAGGCGTCCCTGAAGGAGTCTAGTTCCTGATCACACGTCAGTTTCTCACACCGAGGGACTTGGGCACTGGGCCCCTGAGGTCAGACCCACACTCCTTTTTTTTTTTTCTTTCTTCCTGTCAGTTCTGCGTCCCCATGAACTTGCTTCGTATCTTGTTCTCAGCTCAGAGGTTCCTCCAACCGTTTCCAACAGCTTGCTACTTCATGTGAAACCTCATCCAGGTAATTTTCCACTTCACACTGCAAAGAATAATAGCCAGGGGGCTCTTTTTATAGGAAAAACTCGGGGCTGAGCAGACTCCACTCCTGGGCAGACAGCAGAAGGTCTGCAGGGGCAGCAGTGCCTGAAGGAGCTGGAAAACATTAACTCTGCATATAGATTTCCACTCATCCCACGCTCGCTACTACTCGCAGTGCTGAGTTTCGATATTTCCTGGCCATCTGAATCCACTTCTGTCTCTTTAATCACAGGCCCCTGTGTGTCTTGGGCCCTCCTGCCCGGCCTTTCCAGACACTGGCATGTGGTGTTCTGGAGGCTCTCCTACCCGGTTGCAGAGATTTAACTCAAAACTGTCTGCATAGAGCCTTCCGCTTACTCCTCACTGGGGACCAAGGAGGGAAGCCATATCTCTGAACACTGGCGATGTGTCATGCATGGTGCTGGGGGCTTTTAGATCATAAATTAAAATTGCTGGGGCGCCTGGGTGGCTCCGTCGGTTAAGCGTCCCACTCTCGGTTTCGGCTCAGGTCACGATCTTGGGGTTTGTGAGCTCAAACCCCCCATCGGGCTTTTCACTGGTAGAGAAGCCTGCTTGGGATTCTCTCTCTCCCTTTCTCTCTGCCCCACCCTCACCCACTCTGTTTCTTTCCAAAATAAAGAAATAAACTTAAAAAAAAAAATTAAAATTGTCATGATCTCTGTAGTAGGTTGGTTTCTCAGAAGCAGATGCTGAGATGGGGTTTGGGGCACAGATGTTTATTAGGGGTTAACACCTTGGAAAGGGGTTAGGGAGGAAGCAGGATGTGTAGAGGAAGATGCTGAACTGTGAGTAAGGAAAATATAGTGATGTATAGCTTTGTTTCTGGAGTGGTTCATCAACATGTTTCCCATGCAACTAGGGAGAGAAAAATGTGTGTTGATAAGCAGATGACAGACAGCACCAGGCAATGGCTGGACCCCAAATGCCTGGCACCGAGCTTTGTGACTCTGGAGGCTAAGGACGGAGTCACGGAGGAGTAAGGACTACACTGATCTTTAAAACGCGCCTGGGATTTATCTAGATGGAGGAGTGGATAAGGTAATGTAGGTAGCAGGTATAGTGGGATAAAGGGGATGGAAGTTGGAATTGACAGGGCCTGTGTAGGGAAGTGAGCCAGCCGGCCTGGTTGGAAGGGACCAGTAAGAGCCAAGCAAATAAAATGGAAATGGGGAATATAAAATTCAGCCTCATTCGATTCCGTTCCACAAGCTTCTCTTGAGTACCTACTGTATGCCAAAGCAGCTGTGGGGCCAGACGGGCCCAGAATGAATAAGGAAGGCTCTCTCCCTCACTTGGCTGATAAGGCCTCAGCCATCAGCCTGTCTCCCGTGTTTCGCACTTGGAGCCAGGAGGCCAGGCCAGCAGTGGACGTGCCCTGCCTGCAGGGCCACTGTAAGAAGGCTGGTGAGGTCAGCCCTGCCTGAGTCTAACCCCCTTGCCCTGGGGTTGGGCCAGACATCGGAGCCTTCTTCTCCTTTGTCTCCTTCGGGTAAGGGGCTCTGGCAGGAGATGAGGGAGGAGGGCTTCTCTTTCCTGCCGGGGGAGAGAGAGGGGCCACTAGTGTCCTCTGGGTCCCCAGGGAGGACAACAGTGAGGTTGAAAGCAGGCCTCCCTCCTGCAAGATGCCCTCAGGGTAGGGCCTGGCTGGGGTGTGGGGGCAGCCAAGGCGGTGGGAGAGCGGGTATTGTGGAAAAGGCCCTCTCTTATGGCTTCTAGGTGGTGGGAGTTTGCTTACCTGTAAAACAACAACAAAAATAAACAAAAAGCAAACAACATCTTGATTCCACTTAAGGGCTGCCAGCTTTTTCTTTCGCCCAGTGAGAACACCAGGAGAGAAACACCACTGTTATGAATTGAGTTGTGTTTCCTACAAAAATATGATGAAGTCGGGGCACCTGGGTGGCTCGGTCGGTCGAGTGACTCTTGATTTCGGCTCAGGTCATGATCCCAGGGTCATGGGATCGAGGCCCATGTTGGGCTCCACACTGAGCATGGAGTCTGCTTAAGATTCTCTATCTTTCTGTCTCTCCTTCTGCCCCTCTCTCTTTCTCTCTCTCTCTCTCTCAAATAAAAAAAAAAAAGGAAAAAATATGTTGAAGTCTTGACCCCTGATACCCGTCAGTCCAACTTTTATTTGGAAATAGTGTTGTTGCAGATCTAATTGCATACGGTGAGGTCATGCTGGAGGAGAATGGGCCCCTAATCCAGTATGACTGGTGCCCTTATAAAAAGGGGAAACGCGGACACAGAGGAAAGGTGAAGACAAAGACACTGTGGGGGAAGGACGGGTGAACAGAGGCACAGAGACAGCTGCAAGCCGAGGAGAGCCAAGGATTGCCAGCCCCCACCAGAAGCTGGGAAGCGGCAAGGAGTCTCAGAGGGAGTGGGGCTCTGCTGGCACCTTGATTTTGGACCCCTAGCCTCCAGAACTGTGAGACAATCAATTTCGCTGGTTTTAAGCCACACGGTTTGTGGACCTTTGTGATGGCAGCTTCAGGAAACAAACACACCCACGTTTCAGGATGTTCTAACCCCCAGGCAATTTCAGTTGAATGTGTCTAACAATTTGAGTTGAATGTGTCTAGCTTTATGCAAAATCTACTCGGAGGGTAGAGTTCTCTCTTTTTATCTTGGACCAATGATGGACCTAGACTAGTCCCCATCCTGGACTGGTGCTTGGGGGCTGCTGCTGTGCAAAGGAAATGGGTGAGGGTGGCGGCCACTGTGGTCCCGGGGACTCTTGCCCCTCTTCTGGCCTCCATATCCTTGGAAGTTGCACTGTGAACTCTCCTTGGTCCCTTCTGCCTGAGGCTGGGTGATCTGCCCTTACGGATAGTTGTCTGGAGGCTCAGATGTCTGTGGAATGTTCCTTAGTTACTTAGTGGCCTGGAAAATGCACATCCAAAACTATGGGAAGTCCCCACACCTGGGAGTGGGAAACTGGATGAACTGGGGTCAGCAACGAATAGTGCTTATATTCATAGGATACTCAGAGGACACAGAGGATATTGTACAGGCTGAGATGATGACCACCTTGTCTTCCAGCGCCCAGGGAAGGTTACCATTTTGGGGCAGGATGGAAGAAAAGGCTTTACCATTGGGTGGTAGAATGTGCACCTGAGAAGCATTCAAACTGGTGGCCCATTGGCACATTTGTGTCGATGTCACTGTGGCCTGTGCAATTTTAAGCTTTTAGAGCTGCACTTCGGAAAGTGTGTTCTGTGGAACATGGATTCATTGTGATATTAATAGCAATTAAGTGGAACAATGGTTTAGTGGTAAAATATTCCTGAGAAATATTGGGTTGCACAGCCTTGTACAGATTCCTCTCCTGCGGGACATCTCAGGGCCTCCACCATGCTGAAGGACATTGGGCACTGTTAGCATGCAGCGTTTCCCAAACTCAACTGGCAGTGGAACTTTCTCCCTCTTATACATGGTGTATCCCCTGAGCTTATTTTCTGAAGAATACCCTTGGCACCCACTCTTCTAGAAACAAGGATTCTGCATTTCTCTGTTCAGTACCTAGCAGAATGCCTTGGGCAAGTTCATACTTCACCTTGGTGGCCAGGTGATGTCAATGATGGTGATGATGGTAAAAATGAGGATAGTGGTCATGGTTCTGGTGGTGACGTTCATGTTAAGGACATTGGTAATGAGGGTGGGTAGTTTGGTGTAGATTTAGTAATCCCCTGAGGAGAAAGAACTCCCAACTCAGACCTATTTATTGATGATACTATTAGGCTTTACGGAGTTAATGACCTGGGCTAGGAGCAAGGAGATGGTCCCTAAAAAGACCAGGAATGTGCAAGTGAGGGATGTCAGTGGGCCCAGAGCTAATAAAGCCCCTAGCAACATGGGATACGCACTGAGGGTGTATACTTTTGTTTCCTGGAGCCTCTGTGGACGTGAATGTAATACAAATATGTGATTTTTGTGACCACAGGATCCTTAGTACGGTGAGTAGGTGGGGAATCCTGTGAAGACGTGTGACCCCACTAAGCAATGACGCTGAAACATGTGTGTTTGCTTCTTCTAGGTTGTATCTCTTTGGAATGGTCTGTTTGCAGCCCAGTCATGCTGGAGAACGTAGGATGATTTATGACCTTCCAAAGGGCCTGAGGGGATCGTGAAGGCAGCAGCGAAGTGGCTACAGGAGGTCTTGATGGTGGCAGCAGGGTTATTGGCGATGGTCATGGTGGGCCGATGGTAAGAATGGTAAAGGTGGGGACAATCCCGGTGGTGATGAGAGTGATGATGAGCATGCCAGAGGCCATGATGGTAGGGCTGCAGTAGGTGATGGTGGCAGTGATGGGGGCGTCCCGAGTTGAGATACTGGAAAGTGTCGGGGGCTTCATGGTGAGTGAGGTGCACCAGTAAGGGTCTCAGTGACTCTCTGCTTCTGCCTCCTTTCTTTATGGGCAGGTCAGCCTTGGTGAGAGGCGACCTGGCCTGATAAGAACAAGATCTTGCCTCAGGACGCATTTAGTTGTCTTCTGTGTAGAGAAGTGGCCTGTCACTTTATCCATGAATCAGCCTCATAAACTTTCCACTTTGCAATTTGCAGGTTGTCAACCCCACAAACCACTCGTGCCTGGAATACGGAGCTTGAACAAATAAATCACGCTTATTATTCACGTCAGCAGCAATGTCATCATTGTATAGGAGTCCAGACCTGGACTGACCTACCCAGGGGACACGGGTGGCCCCCCTCAATATTGTTCAAGCCTAGCACACCATGATTCAACACTGAATTTCTAGACAGAGGCCCTTATATCAAAGTGACATAATTTAATAGCACGCTTCTCCCTCACCGGAGCAGGGCCTGACTGGGGGTGGTAGACATACGGCTTCCCTGGGAAAAGGGGGAATGACTCTCAGAGGCAGGTTCATGCCCTTTCCCTATGCGAAGACCACTGTTCGGTCCCCAAACTATAATTCAACCAGCCCAGCCACCGACATGGTGTTACTCTATGTAATCAGAGCACAGCTTTTCTCCCCTTTTCCTGCACATGCCCCTTCTACCCGACTGTAAGGAGGAAATACAGCTCAGTCTAGGCCTCTGTCAGGGTGGCCCCTGCCCTAACGGTGGTGAGACGGGTGATGGCGGCCTAACGGTAGATATTTAGCGCCCATGTAACACATTCTGGCAAGGGCTGCCCATTGATTCACCTCAGGCTTGCTTTGTTGTTCCTCAAGGGGAGCACTTGGTCAAGGCCTCGCCCGCCTCTGGATGTAGAGCTTTCACAGTTGTCCACAATTTTCCTGGCAGGGGTCTGAAATCATAGCAACTGTGTAGCAAAAGCCATTTTCCCTTGTTTCTTCACGTCGTCATTCAACGAGGCAAAGTGACAGTCAGGTGGCCCTTTTCCTTCTTTTCTGGAGGACATTATTCGTTTAATTTTATTTATTTATTTTGTTTCTTTCCTTTTTTTTTTTTTTCCCTCCCTCCCTTTGGGAATGAAATAACATTCCAGTAACCTCTGGACAAAAATCTGAGCTGGTTAGCAGAGTGTTAAAGCAGGTTGAACATCTCATTCATAGAGATATCAGGCGTTTTCCTATGACCTTAAATGGTTGGAATGCTAATTAGCTGGGGCGTGGGGGGGGGGGTGGGGAGACCACTTTTGTTTTGGGATTCTAGAAATGAAAGTCTTAGGGGGGAAATGTCTGTGGTTTAGTAAATTCAAAGTTTTAGAACACATTGGAATTAGATATTTTTGGTTTGGAAGAAAAATGTGTAATATATAGAGAATATGTTTTTGTGTCATTTGAGGCGTAATTTTGGAGGGCAGAGCTTGTGTGTGTTTGGGATTGCTGCACTAAGGCGATGCTCACTGTGGTTTCAATAATGCCACGAGGAACAGGTGACTCACGAAATACACTACCATTCTGAGTGATTAAATTCCAATTTGGCTGTTGCTTTGAAATATTTCAAAACATAGTATACTGAGAGGTGAAGATGTGACAAAATGGTTTTTTTTTTTAAAGGTTTGGTTGTAGGACACTGTGGTTGACTCCCCAGCATCCTTTAGTCCCCAGATGCAGCCTAAGTCAGCCATGCTAATTCCCCTCCACTTGCCAGGGATTGGCTCAGCACCAGGCAGGTGTAAGCCAATTTGGGCCAATGAGATTCAGTAGGGGGCTTGCTCAGGGCTTCTGGGAAAGAGCAACCAGTTCTCCACCCACCTTTCTGGCTGTGAACAAGGAAGCACGTTGCTCCGAATGCTGTTGGCAGCCATGGTGAGACCACTGGGGGTGGGGCTGGTGTTAGGACAAAGCCAGCACAGCTGCTGACAGAGCAGAGCAGAACGTGGGTTCTGTGCCTGACTCCTGCCCCACCTCTGAACTTCCGGTTCTGTGAGACAACAGATGCCATGATTATTTAAGCGAGTCTGGGAGAGAATTTCTGTTACCTGAAGGGGAGAGCACTTGTCCACAGTTCCTGCTCTTCGGAGTTCTCGAATGTTGATTAAAGAGGTGAAAAAGCACACAGTAGTAACTGTTAAATTGTAAAGACAGATACTCTATGGCAGGAGTTGGACAAATCCTTCCTGTCGGTGTCCACATAGAACATAACTCTGGTCTTTGCCGGCCATATGGTCTCTACTCTAACTACTCAACTCTGCCATTGTAGCATAAAAGCAGCATAGGCAATAGGTATATGAATGTGCATGTCTGTGTTACAATAAAACTTTATGTAAAAGAACAGATGGTGGTCCAGGTGTGGCCTATGAGCCTTAGGTCGCTGGCCACTGCCATGGAAATTTTCAGAACGGAGACATCTGTAGGGACTGGGGTCATGGGAGGATTCCTGGAGGATGTGGGTGCCGGACATGGGTCAGCCACATTTCTGGGTGTGTACCTTTAAAGATCACGCCCTTCTCCTGTCTGACGTGATTGCGGAAAAGAAAAGCCAGAGTGCACCTGACAGTATTCCTGGAGATCAAACCAGTTCTGCAGGCTCCAATTCCCTGTCCTCAGTGGTCAGTCGTGAAAGATCAACTGATAGGGGGCCACACGCAGAGAGACTCCCTGGCCAGGTGGGCCTTCTACCTGGACAGTCAGAGGTAGGTCTGGACACGTGGAAGCACACAGCAAACAGCTCGAGGAGCGTAGATGTGAGACTCTTCAAATCAGAGCGTTGAGACCACAGTGTTCAGGTACACCGTGGGTCTCCCGTGAAGTGCGATCTGGACTTTCCTGATGTCAGAGGGCTCCTGGGACTCACCTGTAGGGGGCAGAGTCTTGGGGAGACTGGGCCATGATGCACACGCGCAGCTGGGAACACTGCCTGCTGAGGGTGACCCTGAGCGCGGGTAGGATTTGCATGAGAGGCAGGTAAGCACGGGCGGTGGGAACAAGGCTACAGGCGAGCAGAGACTTGGAGGGGGACCCACCGCAGCCTGTGAGGGGAAGGAGCTCTAATGGATGACAGCCCCATGGCTGAAACTGGGACCTGTTCCCTCCCACCTTGAGACCAGAGCCTGAAGTTGAATTTGATTAAGTATCCAGGACAATAGTGCCCATCAGTCTCGACCTACAGGCAGAGTCTGGGAGCTATTCAACCAATCTGAAAAACACTGATGCGGTTGACAGGGCTTGTGGATGAGGTGGTGGGAGCAAAAATCTCCCTTTTCTAAACGGGGAGCAGGAAGTGTGCTGAGCACTCTGGTGAGCAGTGACCAGCATGGGCACAGGGAGCAGGAAGGAAGAGAGGCCCAGGGAGAGCGGGAAGGCGGTGGTTCTTTAGGACGGAGTGCTGGACCCATCCGGAAAGCATGGAGTGAGGGCAGCGGGTGGCTCACCTCCTCACCCGGAGGGAAGGGGCGCAAGGAGGAGGCTGCAGTTTGCAGGGGAAGGGACCTGAAATGTAAGGACCGGTGAGAGCCGACATGCTCCCCAACCTCAAGGGTTACAATTTAGAAACTTAAAAATATTCCCTCCATGTTTGCTTCCTTTGATGTGTACACACAAGGCATTCTAGTTGGAGAGAGAAAAAAAATAAGCCAAACTGCTGACTAACATCCTTTTGAAAAGAAATACGTACTTTGAAGAACTGCAAGGACTTGTGGAAGCTTTCAAAGGGTGTTTTCTTTTCTCATTTTTAAAAGCCCAAGGGTTTTGGTGAAATCAGTGCTGTTGTCTCAGGCTCCAGAACAGTATATGCACAGCTGGTGGCCCAGGGACACAAAGGAAACCCCCATAGAGCTTTCTTATTTCTTTTTTCTAAAACAGTTTATTGACTTATTTTCGGAGTGGGGAGGGGAGGGAGAGAGAGAATCCCAAACAGGCTCTGTGCTCATAACACAGAGCCGGACGTGGGGCTCGAACTCACGAACCATGAGATCACGACCTGAGCTGAAATCAGGAGTTGGAGTCTTAACTGACTGAGCCACCCAGGCATCCCCATAGCTTTTTTCCTAATCCTTGTCCCCAACACTGTCGAGGGCTGGTGGGTGGCTGCTCCCCTCTGCTCGCTAATCTCAACTCTGGGGCTGGCACCTGCAGGCCTGCTCTGAGGATGCCCTTCCCCGCAGGTGCTGTGTTTGCTCCCCAATTCTGCTCCCCTGAACCCCTCAGCTGCTCCAACAACCCCACTCCGCCCTGGCTCTGCCTCAGGGGTTGGGCTTTCAGGCAAACCTTGCATTGGTTACTCTGTTTCTTTCTCCCTTTGTCTTTCTTTGTTTTTAGGAGGAGCCCTTGTTTTTATGACCCTCCTCACCACCCCCTCCACCCCTGCTCCCTGCTGTTTTTTTCAGGGGTCAAAGTTTTCATCTCCTGTTTAACTGTCCTTGTCCCCTCACTTACCTTCATTGTTCTGGGCTCTCTGTGACCTGCTTCCAACAAGGCTGGCTGCTTCTTCAAGCCTGACTCAGGCCCTCCGAGATGTGTGGCTTCCGTGTCTCTCGGGGAAGGGTTTTCTGTTGTTCTGTTTGGCTTTTCCGCTCTTCTATTTGTGTTTCGACGGGCAGGCATATGGGGTGCTTATAGACTTCTCAGGAGAGTGTACTTTTGAGATGGGAGGGCTGCTTCTGAATTTCTGGGGCTCGCTGCATGGTGAGATAGACTGTCTTGAAATGCCTGCTGTCATTTCTGAGCATTTCCACACGCCCCCCTCCTCGTCAACCTGCTGTGTCTCTTCCTGCATGTGTCTCTTCCTAGGGTGGAAGGCAAATTAAAGAACCACTTCATCCACTTAATACCTTTCATCCTCAAACTGCTGCATTCTTCTTCTCCTTCATCTCCTTCTTCTCCTCTTCGTCCTCCTCCTCCTCCTCTTCCTTCTTCTTAGATTTTTTATTTTTAGGTAATCTCCACACCCAACATGGGGTTCGAACTCACAACCCCGAGGTCAACAGTCGTGCGCTCTGACTGACTGAGCCAGTCAGGCGCCCCAAAGCTTCTTCTTTAAACTTAATAAAGAGATACCACAAAAGATCAGAACAGGGAAGAAATAAAAATTCTCAGCTGTGTCACAAACAATTCTTCACTAAGTTATTCAAATATTGCAGTTGTGTGATACAGATTAAAAACATTTATTGCTCTTAATCCTTATTACTAACCCTCTAAATCTTTGCTTTCACTATGTGGTTCCTGGACCAGCAGCATCAGCATCTCCTGGGAGCTGGCTGGAGTGAGGATTCCTGGGTGGCTCAGAGTTGGTTAAGCGTCAGACTTCGGCTCAGGTCATGACCTCGAGGTTAGTGAGTTTAGGCTCTCTGCTGTCAGCCTGTTCCTATCCTCTGTCTCCCTCTCTCCTGCTGCCCTGCTCATGCTCTCTCTCTCTCAAAAATAAATAAACATTTAAAAAAACAAGAAAAAAAAAAGAAGCAAGGATTCTAGTCCCACTCCCAACCTACTGACACAATCTGCATTTTAAAAAGATCCCCAGGTGACTCTGTGCTTATTAGCATTAAAAAAAGTCCTGCTATAATCATCTTTAAAAACATTAAATGGACCATTAAACCAAAAAAAAATCAACCAAGTACTTACACAATCACTTGATACAGCATGAACTGTGGCCAAAATATCTCATTTTATTTTATTATTATTATTTTTAATTCTTTTAACGTTTATTTATTTTTGAGAGACAACATGAGCAGGGGAGGGACAGAGAGAGAGGGAGACACAGAATCCGAAACAGGCTCCAGGCTCTGAGCTGTCAGCACAGACCCAGATGCAGGGCTCCAACTCACCAAGGGCGAGATCATGACCTGAGCCAAAGTGGGACGCTTAACCCACTGAGCCACCCAGGCGCCCCCAAAATATCTCATTTTAGCCTCTGCTCGCAGCGAAGCCATGAAGTTGATCTGGTCTTGGTTTCCATGTGCCAGATGGGATGACAAGAACCCCCGACCGCCCTCTGCACCTAAAAGTGTAGTGTAAGGACTTTTTTGGGTAACGATTAAGTGAAACAAAATGGGTCAGTGCACTTTGTAAAGCACCATAGAGGGTTCGCTGTTACAATGTATACACGGCCTCATTTTAATTGTGGGTGTCTTAGCTCTTCCTCAGCCAGCATCTGCCTGATGCAGGTATGGATGGTGAGGAGTCACCACCAGTCGTGTTGTATTAGCACAGGACATATGACAACACCTCATCTGTAACTTGGATAAAAATGACTCCTGCTTTAGGGGACACCTGCCAGTTTTTTGCCTTTGACCAGCATCTGAAGGTCCTTCCTACACACTGGTGAATTTCTGCCCACATGGGTCTTGGTGAGAAGTAAGACTGTTTCAAGGTAAGAAAGCCTAGAAGGCTGGGGCGCCTGGGTGGCTCAGTCGGTTGGGCGGCTGACTTCGGCTCAGGTCATGATCTCGAGGTCCATGAGTTCGAGCCCGACGCGGGGCTCTGTGCTGACAGCTCAGAGCCTGGAGCCTGTTTCAGATTCTGTGTCTCCCTCTCTCTGGCCCTCCCCTGTTCATGATCTGTCTCTCTCTGTCTCAAAAATAAATAAACGTTAAAAAAAAAATTAAAAAAAAAAGAAAGCCTAAAAGGCTGACCCTTGCTTCTTCCTGCTGGGCTGCCAGCCTCTACCTCCACCTGGCCAGCCCAGGACATTGGCACACATCAGCTCAGGTGCAACTAAGCCCACCCTTTCCCCCAGGAGTTTGAATCTAGGATCTGTGGTGCAGAGACACAGGGATGGTGGAGCTCTATTCAGCAGCCACAGGTGCAGTTATGACTGTGACAGATGCAGGGACGTGTGCCCATCCAGCGATGACATTCGCTCTTCATGACTGAACTCAGGTCCTGGCTTCCCTTGGAAGCCCATTTTCTGAACATTCCCTGTAATTCTCTGAGATGCCCGATATCCTCTTGGTAAGCTGTTTTTCTGATGAAATCACCCTAGTTCGTTTCTGTCACTTGCCAGCTAGAAGCCTGAGTGATAACTCCATTCCCCTTAGTGGCTTGCTCTGAGAAAGAAGGTGACAATACATAGTAGATGGCACTGAAATCACCCTAGTTCGTTTCTGTCACTTGCCAGCTAGAAGCCTGAGTGATAACTCCATTCCCCTTAGTGGCTTGCTCTGAGAAAGAAGGTGACAATACATAGTAGATGGCACTTAGAAATGCCCCGTTGGTGGCACCAAGAATGAACGAGGCATCTGCTTTTGTTTCAACTTGATAGAGCCCTATTCTTTGATCACTGAATTACAAGATGTGGCTTTTACTAATTCATGGGCAGCTGGACATCTTTACATTCCCATGGAAAGGAGCCCTGCTCCCTGGATGTCCTCTCTCTGCCCTTGGTCAGAGGTCAACCCCGGGTCCTGGTCCTCCAAGGTCAGAGCTAAGATCCAGCTCACTCTTCTTTTCTTGTCAGCAAAACCAAGGGTGACAATTTCTCAGACTTCTACCAACGTTTTATCCAATTTGTCCACCAGCCATCTACCATTGACTCTCTCTCAATTTCTTTCTTGATCTATCAAGAGATGAGTTACCAGAGGCCTTCTATTATCCCCCCAAATTCAACATGAAACAAACAAACTTCATCAAAGCCATTATTTCTTGCTTTTGGTCAAAGTTAACATGAGGGGTCTCCCCAGGAAAGCGGCAGGATAAGTTATATGATTAACGTTATTCCTCGGTTAGCTCATGTCAAAATCGGTCACGAAGAGCCTTATCTCCCTTGTTCCATTTGTTTCCTTCCAGAGCCATATGCTGGTGATTACCAATCTTTGGGGAGTTGAAATACCTTGTCATTATTTCTTTGATTCCAAGGCATGCCTGCCTCCCTCCAACAAAAAAGGAAAAAGGATCAGAGTGTGTCACTTATTTATTTTTGAAAAGGAAGCAAATGAAAATTAACTTTGCGTTGAAATCTTCCAAGAGGTCAGGTTGTCCCTTGAAATGATGACATCTTAACACTGAGAAGCACTGCTTTAGAAACTCCAGATTATGTGAAAAAAACAGCTGCTTGCTTTCATTTGCCTTTCCTTTCCTTTCCTTTTTTTTTTTTTTATAATCCTGTGTCCCCAACCTTCCTTTGCAAAATGGAAAAATTTCAACCTAACACCTTCTACCTTCTGCTCTTTTTTCCTCCCTTTTCCCTCTTCTTAAGAAATTTAGCTGTAAACAACAACAACAAACAAACGAACAAACCCTGAGCAACGCCCCGGAGAAACTCCCAAGCACATGCCCAGGGAAACATGTATCTGACAGTACTATTAGTCATCACCAACGACTGGGAGCACCAGTGTCCCTCGATGGGAAAATGGACAAACCATTGAGATATACTACTCACAGGATAGGGTGTTACACAATAGTGAAAATGAACAAAACACAGTTGTCTGCAACAGCATGGAAAAATCTTAGAGACGTGGCAGTGAGTGAGAAAAGGGGGGCTGCAAAAGATTGAAAGGTGCATGTGCCACTCCTGGGCCGAAGCATTTTGTGGTGGTGATTTTGGGGAGGTCTCATGTCTAGATGGTGGTACCCCCCACCCCCAAACCAAAGCATCCTGGACTGGAGTTGCCACACACAAGACAGTTGTCCTGGAGAGCCAGCTGGACCTCCAGGGGGTTTGGCTTGAGCAGGAAGCGAACCTTTGGTGGTGTGCCAGGCGGCCGAGATTTGAAAGACTGCTTTGTTACTGTAGCGTGACTTCGCCTGCCCTGATCGCGGCAGACGCGCACCCGAAAGCCATGTGAGGGGTGAGGAAGATACTGATGCACCCACAGCTCAGGATATGGCTACTTCTGGAGGAAACTCGTGGGTTGGGAACAGGATAGAGCACACGGGGAGATGGAAGTGTGAAGGTGATGTTCTGGTTCGTAAGCTGGGTGATGGGTTCATGGGTGTGCATTTTAAAAAAATTAATTAATTAATTAATTAATTTTAAAATGTACATCCAAGTTACTTACCATATAGCGCAACAGTGATTTCAGGGGTAGATTCCTTAGTGCCCCTTATCCATGTAGCCCATCCCCCCTCCCACAACCCCTCCAGTAACCCTGTGTTTGTTCTCCATATTTAAGAGTCTCTTCTGTTTTGTCCCCCTCCCTGTTTTTATATTATTTTTGCTTCCCTTCCCTTATGTTCATCTGGTTTGTATCTTAAAGTCCTCATATGAGTGAAGTCATATGATATTTGTCTTTCTCTGACTGACTAATTTCACTTAGCACTTATAAAATGGGTGTGCATTTTATAATTAGGCTTTATAATTTATACGTGTTCACGTAAATGCCAAATGTGACATGATAGGAAAGTTTTAGACGCTCTAAATTAGTTTCAAAACTCAGCAGCAGTAAAGGCAGCTATGTAAATAGGTGGCTACCTTGAAATTCTCTCAATTTGTTTGAAAGTTTCCATAATAAAGTGTTTGATAAAAGCCCT
This sequence comes from Panthera onca, assembly GCF_046562875.1. NCBI lineage: Eukaryota > Metazoa > Chordata > Mammalia > Carnivora > Felidae > Panthera > Panthera onca. The sequence continues at coordinate 42,276,320 of NC_138343.1, forward strand.
GCATAGCCAACAGTTACGTTAAGAACTTTTACAAAAGGCTACCCCAACACAACATCCATTTTGCGTTTTTTCCAGCTCTTCTATCTAGGCGTAGTGTTTTCATAGACGTGCTTGTAATGTATGTGGGATTTTACAGCTGGCTTTTTTCGTTTAATGTTTTATTATCCACATTTCCCCAGAACTCACGTGTTTAGGTGCGTTCATTCATGTTTGGGGAGTTCCTTCTATCCCGTGCAAATATGGGTATCCCTTTCAGACCCCAATCACACTCCAAAAGCCAAAGATAGTTTTTCACTCTGTGCTCGCAATAATTAGAGCTCTAACATATACTACTTTGTCGCAAGTTTCCTCAGGAGATGCTGTGTCGCTCTGCCAACTACTATTTTCTCGAGATAAAAGGAGGCTGTGTGAATTTAAGACACGGGGGGTAGTAACAGCATTTTCCCAGTTCATTGTTGTATGCAGACTATGTGTTGTTAGGTGCGGGCTAGGGAAATCTGTTACCTTCCCTTCTGGACTTCTCTCTCTTAGCCTCTGCTACTTCTGTCTCGCCACCATCTCAAAAACAGCCCCGACTTAAAAGTCTCAGCGGGTATAAACTTACAAACTGCTTAAAAAGCCTACCTATGTTTGGAAGCATCCCTCCTTTATTTTTTCCCCGATTACATAAGTTTTTATTCATGTTCATGGCAGATAATTGAGAAAATACATAGAAACAAAGTCCACCCATCTTTCCACCATCCAGAACTAGACTACTGCTGGTGTTTTAGTCTTTTAAACAAATGTACTTTTTCAACAGTCTTTCTGCCTGAAGGCGAAGCGTTAAAAATACAACGCTTCTACTTGTTTAGCTTCTACCAGGAGCCTGCACGGCCGTAGCCCAGATGAAATTAACACCAGTGCCGTAGGGTCCGTCACTTTTTATCCAGGCGGTAGCTGTAACAAGAAGGCTTCCCCGTCATCATTAAGATATGATTTAATATGTCGTCAAGTATATAAAAGGCTCCTCCACTCAGAATAGCAAACAGCTGTTCACCATCTCCAGCGAGCCTGGAGCCAGAGGAAGGAGGCTGAGCGGTTGGGGCTCCCGGCAGCTTCTGGTCCTGCACGGGGAGGGCAGGCAGTTCCTAGAGGGTGGGGGCAGAGACTTATTCCCTGTAGCACCTGAAGTGCCCATCTACCTGGGCTTTGGGTATTTGGGCTTGACACTGTAGAACAATGACTTGCTCTCTCTGTGTCTCTGTCTCTGACTTTTCGGGACGGCGTGATTGGTGGCTTATACTGGGAGGGCCAGGGGTTGGCTGGTTCTTTTAAGGTAGCCTGTGCTGTCATCTGAAGAGCTAGAGTGTGATCTCAAGTGGGATGGATTTTGTGACCTCTGCGGGTTCTGTCCACACAAATCTGACTTTGCCATTTCTGCCCTCAGCTTCCCTTCCCAGAATTCAATTCTCCTCTGTTCAGCTTCCGCTGGCTGCCCTCTTGCTCGCTAGTCCTCGCCAGCTCTCGGGAGGAGGGCTGTGTCTCTTGCTCCACCAGTTGGAGGAGTGGATAGAGCCTCTGGCTCGGAGCAGTGGGTGCCTGTTCAGTCCACCAACCTTCGGGAATGCCCGCCGTGTGTTGTCTGTGGCTCTGGGGGCTTGGGATGGGAGCAGACAGCAGAAAAATCACATAGTATGGAACTCTGAGGCCATCATAGCAACCCTCTTGATAAAGAAGCCAAGGCCAGGGGCACCTGGGTGGCTCGGTCGGTTAAGCGTCCGTCTTCGGCTCAGGTCATGATCTCGCGGTCCGTGAGTTCGAGCCCCGTGTTGGGCTCTGTGCTGACAGCTCAGAGCCTGGAGCCTGCTTCGGATTCTATGTCTTCCTCTTTCTGTGCTTCTCTCCTGCTCATGCTCTGTCTCTCTCTCTCTCTCTCTCTCTCTCTCTCTCTCTCTCAAAAATAAACATTAAAAAAAAAAAAAGAAGCCAAGGCCAGAGTCAGCCACAAGAGTAAAAGAGAAATAAAAGAAAAGTTACTGCCCTAAGGGATTTTGCCATCTGAATCTGTATTATGTATGTCTCAGTAGGTTATACTACATACTCATTTGGAGCCGAAAGATTTAAAATTTTTTTTAAATGTTTATTTTATGTACTTTGAGAGAGAGAGAGAGACAGAGCACGTGAGCAGGGGAGGGACAGAGAGGGGATCCCAAGCAGGTTCTGCGCAGTTAGCTGCAGAAGTCAGCACAGAGGTTAGTGCAGAGCCCAGCACAGAGCCTGACACGGGGCTCGAACTCATGAACTGCAAGATCATGACCTGAGCCGAAATCAAGAGTCTGAGGCTTAACCGACTGAGCTACGCAGGTGCTCCTAGAGCTGACAGATTTTAGAAGGCTATGAAGAGATGTAGGTAGGAACTTCACGTAAATAGAGGCCCAAAGCCATCAGAAACCCATGCTATACTGCGGTGAGAAGGCAGGTTAAGGGGATAGACACGTGTTATCAGTACCCCCATTCGTGCCCTTTGGTCCTCACCTCAATCTGCACCAACGGTATGCCCCCACTTTCTACCATAAGCACCTGCACCCGAGGGCCTGAAGGCTTTCTCTTAGCCTGCCTGCACAGGCAATTCTCCTGGAAATTCCTAGGAGGTCACGTGCCCAGGGGTATCCCTCAGCCAATGATAGATGGGAGCTAGGGGAGAAATACCCCAGCTCTCCCCCTCCGAAGATGGGCGATTGAGGTGTGTCCTATAGTCTCCCCAGATTTCCTTGTGGGACAGAGCCCCTCCGTTTTTACCCAGCTGTCCCCTGCGGTAACATGGATATCCACACTCCGTTCATTGGCTCTTTTCCCTTCTGTGTCTCCCTTCTGCACTCCCTCACCAGGGTTTACTGGGACCACCTCCCAGATGAACTCTGCCCACTTGAATTCTTGTTTTGGGTCAGCCTCTCAGGGAGCCCCAAACTACCTCGGGAGATATCATCACCCACTGGCCTCGCTGAATGTTTGCCCAAGACTGTATCTCCATGGGAGACATGGTTGTTATCACCCAGGACTCAGAGCGAAAACCTACGGAAGATGGTTGGTGTGTCTGCTCTGAGCCAAAAGCAGCTGGGCGAGTGCCCACACTCCTGAGTGGAGATGACCTGGTCTTGCAAAGGGGCAGGAGTGGGTGAGTGAGAAAGCATTTACTGGGCACACGGCAGACGTCTGCCAGGCTGTGTTAGGTAGCCATCTGCATGAGCCCTGTGAGGCAGATCCTCATTTAGCCCCATTTTACAGAGGGGAAAAGTAAGGCCGAGCAACTCGCTAAAAGCTGTCGGTAAGTGGTAGAGCTCACATTTGAATCCAGTGCTGTCCGACTCTCAATATAGTGGTTTTCTAAGCTCTCAGGCTGCAGCCTAAAGCTTACAAAGATGCCCACCAGCCACGACCCTGGACTTGGGATGCCCTGTGGCTGGCAGTGGCATTCTCAACCGTATCCTCAGCCCATAAACCCTCCTCCTCTTCCCATTCCAAAACAAGTCCCCGCAGCAGTGACCCTGCATTCTCCCTTCGATACACACATGCCCTTTTGGGGGGCCCATTTTCCTCTCCGTTTCATGGGTCATTTGTGCAATACTCCATAGCAGGAAATGAGGGTGGCTGGGGGTGAGGGGTCCCAAGCTCTCCTCAGGGAGGACCTTGGTCATCGGCCAGCCTTTGGTTGCCTCCAATTGTGCCTGTGGTGCGACCGTGGGTGTGCGGGGGGTTAACACTGGCTGGGCTGGTGGGGAGGTGGGGTCAATGGCTATTCCTGGGCTGAGCCAGCTCTCCACATGCCTCCCCTGTCATCACCTCTGCCTTGTTTTATGACACCGTCACCCGAGTCTCATTTCCCCTCAGGTTCCTTGAGGACAGGAGCTAAGTCTCTTTCACTTTTGGGCCACCAGAGAATGTGGAGCATTCCGTTAGCGACAATAGACATCTGCTGAATGGATGACATGGCTACTTTCTAGAACCAGACTCCACGAGCATGTGCTTTTTTAAGGAATAAGCTTTATTTAGGCTGCTATTAAACTTTTTTGACTATTTTTAACGAACCTGTTCAAACTATCAGAAACAGTATAATGAATACTTTTGATCATAACGAGTCATATAACGAGTGCCCCTATGCACATCACCTAGATTTAACAAATAGCATTTCCCACATTTGACGTAGCTCCCAGAGGCCAGGTTTCGTACCTGCTCCGATTGCAATGATACTGTCTTGCGCAAGGACATCTCGTCCAGCACTTCACAGACATTGTACGCACAGGGGCAAAGCCTCAAAGTTGACTGGTCACTTAATTCCGCACCACTTGCTGAGGGCCCAGCGTGTGTCGGGCCATGTGGAGGGCACAGAGTGACCTCATCTTTTTAGGTGAGGAAGTCGTGGTGGCCGTCCTTGAGACATTCACCCTCAGCCTGGAAAGGGAATAGACGTGTCAATACACATTGCATTATGATATGCTGCGTCTAATGCTCCAGTTTAGAGATTGACAAACTGAGAACCTGTGAAGTCTAAAGTCTCATCTCTCGTGAACATCAGCAGTTCGAAGCGGGGGAAACTGTGGCCTTGAGCTCCTGCTTTGCTGCGGCTTAGCTGTGTGATCCTTAGCAAGTGTCTGTCCAACTCTGGGCCAGTTTTGTCCCCTGTAAATTAAGGGGTCAGGCTGGAATATTTCGAAGGTCCCCCTTCAACTCTGAGTTTCTAGAACTTTTTATAGTAAAGTATTTAACCAGCCTCCTTCCTCCTTCTTACTTGCCTGTAACCTCCTCTCTGAGCCAGAGCCCGAAGGAATTTCCAGCTTTGCCTGGATTCCATGATGGGTTCTAATTCCACTCTCTGGTTACCCATGCCAGGGATAATTCTCCCAGTCAGGAATTCCTCTTATGGAGCTACCCCATGTCCCTGTTGCTGCAGTTTCCATTAATTTCCTTTGACCTGTCCTTGGGGGAAGCTCATGATTACTGATAATTCTAGTTAATCCTTTAACTAGAAAAAGGAAACTAACCATCTAATAGGCAGAATGAGGGAATGACTTGGCTTGCCATCTGCAAAATATAAACCGAAAATATTCCAGAGTGTTCTCTGGGAGGCCACAGCCATTAATGCTGAGAGCTGGCTACTGCAGGGCCTCGTCTCCCGGTGGCGGGCACGCTTCGGAGCCGAGCCAGGAGCGGGCACAGGCGTTGGCGGCCCCTGCTGTTTTTCCTTCTCTGCGTGTTTGCGGCATAATCATTTTACTCGCGAAGGCAGAACAACCCCAGCCCTAGAAGAAAGGCCTTGCTGACATCTCTCTGAGCAGCTGGCCTTCCCCTCATTTCAGAAGATGTCATGGCTTATTAATTCCTTGCAAAAGCAATAGGAACTGGGTATTGGCTTAATTTGGGACCAATTTACCGTTATGGTAGAAAAATGGGCTCTGTCTCCTTTTATTCAGCACAGGGGCCTGTAGTTCCTCCCTTAAGCCCTCCTGTGCCAGGCTCTCCCCGCACCCCGCCCCCCCCCCCCGCCCCCCCCGCCCACTCCTAACTGTGTCACCTTGGGCTGATTATTTACCCTTTCAGGGCCTCAATTTCCTCAATGTAGAATCGGGGTAACCGTATTATGCGGTTCATAGGATTGTTTTGAGTGGATGTGAAGTTACTGAGTTATTTTCAGGTCTCTGTCTACCAAAAGCTTCGAACTGAAACGCTATTTTTGAAAATCTGGGGGATTTCACATAAAAATACAGATTTTCAGCTTTTCACACATAAGTGGAAGCCATGCCAACCTTATGTCCACATTCTCCGGGTGGAACGATAGTCCAGAGCGGAGTAGAGGCGGCTCCCTTTAAAAAGGAGGCCCTGTACTTTCCCGGCTCTCTGGGCCTTCTTGCCCCGTCCTACAAGGCCAGGACCAGGGATTTTTTTGATGTCCTGCCTGGCCCCAAAGCCTTGAGTCCGTGGTCTGGGTTCATCGGCCAGGAGGGAATTTGGGGTGGGTCTCTGGGTCTTTCACACATTCTACAGGTAGAGGGCGTCAAGAATATATGTGGCTTTGTTTTAAGCTGTGTGGTGCTGGTCAGAGAGAGTGATTTATTCATCCGCGTTGCCACGAGATGGCGTGGCGCCTGCCCCATGCAAGCTGGTCAGCACACGTTTGTTAACTGAACCATGTAACAGTGAGACTTCCAAAAGGATTGTCTTAAAGGAGTTTTTATAACTTTAACCTACACTATAATGCACCTGAGCACCAGGAAATGAATAGACACAGGGGTCTTATGTGCCCTAAATGTGAGTCTTCTTTAAAAAACATTTTCTTGGGGCTCCTGGGTGGCTCAGTTGGTTGAGAGTCTGACTCTTGATTTCGGCTCAGTCATGATCCCAAGGTCGTGGGATAGAGCCCTGTGTTGGGCTCCTCACTAAGCACGGAAGCTGATTAAATTTCTCTCTCTCTCTCTCTCTCTCTCTCTCTCGCTCTCGCTCTTTCCCTCTGCCTCTCTCCCCAGCTTACCCTCTCTATTGCTCTCTTTCTTTCTCTCAAACAAAACACCCCAACATTTTATTTTTTCATGCATTATACAAGTAATGAATGTTTACTGTAGAAAAACACAAATAAGCAAAAACAAAAAACAAAAAAACAAAAAAACAAAACCATTTCAACAAGGATGTGATGGAACCATGGACCTAAGCAGAGCTGCAATATTCTAGAGCTCTTACCTCTCTTCCTGTAGCACCAGACCTCACTTCTGTGTTCTGATGCCCATTCCCTGGGCCTTGGCATTATCATCTTTGAAGGAAGGAGCCCTGTGAACAAACGAGTTCCCAGCATTTAATGTTTCCACAAGCACAGCTCAGGGTAGGGCTGCAAGTTGTTTAGCAGTATGCAAGTATGCAAGTTGTTTAGCGCAAATGGATGGTCCCGTTTTCTGGAAGAGTGAAACCAACGTGTCATGGGAGACCACTTCATGCCTGGCATGCTCACAAACATTGCCTGATTCCATCCTCCCTAGGCTCCCCACCAAATGGAATCTAGGGCTTCAAAGAACCACTCAGGTTGGCTGTGAGTTGGGAGTGCACGCAAGCCGTCCCAGACACCCTCTTGGATCTGTCCTACGTCAAGGGTACAGGAATAAGAACAACTTCCCGCCCTTTGTCACCTGCTGTCTGGCAGTCCCATTACTGAGCGGCCCCGAAATGAAAAACAAGCCATCCCCCAAACCTTGTAAGTGTGATTCTATGTGCTGTGCTGATGCCAGCTGATGCAGCATGTGACGAGAGCCTGGCAGGAGCGGCTTGGAGGACTGGATTGACCCATTGCCGGCACAGGCCACTTTTCCTTTCCTTGGCTGAGCTCTCCCTCTGCAACTCGGGACAATCACCTGGCCTTACCATCCGTTCTCTGAGATGCGGTGAGACCCAAGGGTGCTATGGAGGGTAAAACACCACACAAGAGTATTTTCTTTCCATGTGCGTGAAAACTTGACTTAGCTTGAGTTGTTCTGGGAGAGGCGGTTTTTTCTTTCCTTCCTTCACCTTCTGTATCTCGCTGTGTTTCTCCCCGCAGTGTCGGCATCACGGGCTCCTCGGGAGCCCCCATTGTGGCTCCTCAACTGCTAATGTTCACTTCTGTGGAAAATGATAGGTGACAGGTTGCTCCCTGAGATACCCACAATCAGATAAGCCAGGAGGGGAAACAAGTTCTTTGGGAAGAGAAACAGACTGTACTTTGGAAATTAAATATTCCTTAGAGGAGCACGGGAAACTTAAGATTCCAGCCACGGGTTTCCGAGGAAGGCTCAGCACAGAGACCGCGCCATCCCCCCGGTGAGGGCTGAGAAGGGTGGAAGTTCTGCTCCCGACATCTGCAACTGTCATCTGGGGCCGGGTCTGGGCTCGGTGACCACCCCCACCCAACACAGGCAAAGGGGTCCAACCCTCCTTCCCCTCTCCCCGCCGCGGGTGCCCCAGTCCCCCTCCATTCGCTCAACAGAGCGTCTTGAGCCTTCCAAGTTAGTATCTTGATGTTCACTTTAAGTGGGGATGTGGGAAGAGGACTGTTACTGCCATTCCCAATGTGGGGAAACTGAGGCACAAGAGGTTGAGCAGGAGCCCAAAGGACAAAAGAACTGAAGACTGAAGTGTGACTGCCCTTCTGAACAGAGCTCCAAATGTGCTCGTCTTTGCCCACCCTGCGGGTGCGCGCACACACACACACACACACACACACGCTGAGTTTTACAGCTCTCTAAAATTTATGAGGAAAGTCGAGTACCCAGAGATCTCTTAATTAAGCGGCCTTCCCCTAGGAGAAAGGAAATGGGCCTCCATATTCTTAGCACTAACATCGGATTGCATGATTTACTACCCAAGGCCTGTGCCTCTCCCCAAATCAACTCCTCCCGTAGTACAAACATCTATCACCTTGAAGGTGGTTCAAACGCCACCTTCCCCTCCTCCTCCCCCTTTCCCGGTACCCTCCAGGCCTCAGCATTTCCTCCCATCTCCCCCTTACGCCAGAGGTTCAGGGTCAGGCTGGAGCCCTGAATAGACACCCTACTGTAGCCAGGCCTGGGAGAGAGGGGCTGCCCTCACCCGTGTGGGGACAGAGGGGGGTGCCTGGTTCTTCCTCACGGCCCACTATGGTTGCTGATGGCTGCCATGAAGATATATGGGTTTAATCAGGCCTCTGACAGGTAAAGACCCTAACAACGAGGACAGTTTGTTCTCCCAAACTGTTGAGTATCTAAGCCCAGTGTTTACTTTGGAATTGAATGAATAACATTGTTCTGGGAAAGGAAATTTAAAAAAGCAGGCTTGTAATTTACAGTAGAGAGGAGAGCAGATCCGGAGGTCTTGTCCACTCCCCCCCCTTCCCAGGCCCGAGCCCCCCTCCCACAAACCATCCCTCTGTCTCTTTGCTGTTTTAAACTTCTAAACACACCACAACCAACCAGCTCATCTTCTTAGCCCTGCCAGGAAAGGTCTCAACATTGCCAGCCTCCCTAGAGCTGCCAAGAGAACTCACTGCTTCGAGGCAAAGGTCCTGCCCCTCCCATCACCCCCCCCCCCCACTGGCCCCGCCACAGCTTTTAAAAATCAAAACCAAATGCCACTGAAATTCCAAATGCTGTGAGACCCATTGAAAATGTGGAGTGAAGGGGGATGATCAGGGGTAGGCCAGAGGTTCACCTGCTCCCGCCCCACCAGGCCAGGAGACAGTGACTTCTTACCAAAAAATAAGGATGGGGCGGGAGTGGCGGTGGGGGAGCCTGCCACCCTCTCCCCTCCCCGCCCTCCAACTCCCCCTACAAGCCAAACCTCGCAAAATGCGTGGCTCTGTTGGGATTGAGGACTCCCATCACTGAGGAAGGGCGATTTATTTTTAAAATAAATAAATGGAGGGACAGAAGGAGCGAACGATAATTCCCTTATAGCCAGGGTCTAGAAAATCCCCAGGGACTTTTTTGAAGCGAGACCAGTGGTACCTCTTGCCTGTGCTAAGGCATGGGGTAGTGGTTTGCGACAGTGAACACCCTGGTCAGCCAGGGGGTGCTCGAGACCAGCCTGTTTACTCGAAACAGACAAGTCTCATTTCCAGATGAAGTACTCATCTGCCCCACGGAGACAAGCTCAGGGCCCTCCACCCAACCTCCCTTTCTGGAGTGCCCTTAAATGTAAGACAAAAGGAAAGGACTTGTGTTCTCAGGCTGCTCAGCTGGGGGAGGGTGTTCCTCCAGAAGCGCCCCCCCCTCCGCCCCTGGCCCCCCCACCCCCCACCCCGGGTCTGGCTGTAGGCTGGAGGGGTCTCTCACATTCCCAGCCTGGCCTCAGACAGGGATACCTGCCTCCCCTGTTCTCTTCTAGAAACCAGGGCCTCGATGCCTGCCTTCCCCTCCTACCTACTTCGGATGCCTTGGATTAGCTAATTGATGGGGAGGGGGGACCACTTTGAACATTTCAAGGCCTGGTCAGGGGCCAAGTCTCATTACTCCGCTTCAAAGTCAGAAACTCCATAAAAAGTTCATTGGTGGAGTTGATTGTTCCAGATTGTCCCAACGGAACTGAACCCACCACGGCACCCCGGGCCTCAGGTTTTAATGTGGGGCGAGAACACGTGTGTGGTACCGCGCCCTAGCGGGGAGGGGGAGGAGCAGGACCCCCTGCCCCGTTTGCGTTTTCTTTTCTCTTTTCAAACACTTAAAAATTACAAAAGGACTATAACCACATTACCCAAAACTTGGAAAACAGAGAGGAGCAATGGCAAATATTCCAGAAGCCCACACCTTAATACAATGCTAATATTTCTTTCTAAGCCTTTTTCTTATGTGTAATTTGTATACACTACAAGTTAGCATATGCATGTAAAATGACCTGGGTATTTTGCCCTTTTTTCTTCCTCTGAGCATGAAATCATGCTTAGAACTCTTTATTATTTTTTTTAAGTTTATTTATTTATTTTGAGAGAGGGAGAGAGTGCATGTGCCTGCGCAAGTGGGGGAGGGGCAGGGAGAGATGGGGGGAGTAGAGAGAGAAACCCAAGCAGCACAGAGCCAGATTCGGGGCTCGATCTCACAAACTGTGAGATCATGACCTGAGCTGAAACAAAGAGTTGGACGCTTAACCGACTGAGCCACCCAGGTGCCCCCAAAGCCAGTATTTTAAGTGACTGTGACATTCCGTCCTGGAATGTGAAACAATTATTATATATTTAGGTTGTTTATAGTTTGCATTTTTATGAATAATATGAACATAGGCTTGTTTCCCCAGGATAGCATCTTGAATTTTGTTTTTTGTAAAAAGTAACATTTTTTCTGATTAGAAACGTCACCCATTTTTTTAATTTAAAGTGTGGAAAAGCCGGGAAAGTAGGAAGAAGTTAATAAAAATCACCCATAATTGTTGTGCCCAGAGAGAATCACTGTTTAATTTTGAGTATATTTCCTTCATATATATATATATATATATATATATATATATATATATATATATATATTAGAAACAGGATCGTGCTGCACAGAAGTTTTGTAGGTCCCTGGGGCCGGGAGAATAAAATTGGCAGAGGAAATATTATTTCCAGGAGAGATTCACCGTGTGATATGTGTGGATTTGAAACTGGACGGCATTTTCATCCTGACCGGGCAAGGCGGGACAGACCTGTGCCTAGCTGTGGGGTGAGGAGGGTGCCCCAAGGGCCGTTAGCGATGCAACTTTGTCAAGCCCCGTGGCCTTGCTTTGCAGATGGGGTCAACGGCAAGGCCACGGTGGGCGCGAGCAAACGCACTTTCCTCATTTCTTCTGACAAGCACTGCAGAGCCTCTGATTTATGGCCACACTTCACGGGACACTAGTAAACGTCCCATAGTGTATTTTGTAAGAGTAATGAAGTCTCAGTAACCCCAGCCCTCCCCGTAGCCTCTGCTAATAAATTTCCTTCTGGGCGAGGGGTGAGCCTGCCAGGCACTTGGCAGAGTCACTGGGCTGTGGATTAAGCAGAGGGGCACTAGGGCCCCCCAGGGCTGCTGCTCTCTCCCTAGTCTTGCTCAGAAGGAAATGGGGGGCTTGGCCGTGCCCCCCCCCCACCTCCAGCCACCCCTAGAATGTCGAGCTCTCAAAAAGCAAGAGAAAGATGAAAAGTGAGTCAAGGAGCTGGAAAAGGAGGAGGAGAAACCCCAAACCATAATTGCCCCTTTCCTTCTGCAGCTCAGATTACTGGCCAGGGGCTGAGGGGCGGTGGAGGCTGTTTCTTTTTTGACTACTGTTTCCCTTGAGTTGGAAGATGAACTATGGGATGAAAGAAGACGGAGGGGCAATTGAGATGGGCTGAGTTGGGGGGTGGGGTTGTGCAGGGTCACCACAGACCGGGAATCAGGGGGGCCCGGATTTCCTCAGGCTCCAGAAGTAGGGTGGGGTAGGGGTTTGGGGGGGCGCTGAAGGTATTTACATCTCCCCCACCCCGTGCCAACACAGGCACTTCAAAAGGCTAGGACAGAAGAAATATTTGTCCCTTCATAGATTAGCTGCCCCCCCCCGCCCCGAACCTCCCCTCCTCTCTCATATATTTGGTTTGGATGTTTCTTCACTCATTATTTTAATTCAACACTCCTTTCAGCCGGAGCCTGCCAGGTCCCACACGGGGGGCTAAGGACACAAAGATGGGTAGATACAACCTTTGTGGAAGTAACAGAAGTCTGAGCTAATGCTTCGCAAGTGCTTAGGGTACATCAGGCTCCGTTCCAAGTCCTTTACGTGTATTGATTCATTTACTCCTCACAAAACCCAAGACATAAGCATTTTATTATCGTCACTTCTGTGTTACTCGGGGCTAAGTGGCTTGCCCAAGATCTCTCTGGTTCCTGAGTCCAGGCTCTCAGGGGCTCCTGGAGTCATGAGCTCCAAGCAGGTAACCTACCCAGACGTCATCCCCAACAAGCATGTTATTCTACAAACTAAGAAACTGAGGCCCAGAGAGGAGAAGTGACTTTCCCAAGGTCACACAGCAAGGGGGCAAGGCTGGGACTAGAGCCCAACGGCGCAACCCCGTGGCCACCTCTCTTGCCATTGTATTGCCAGCCGTCCTTCAGCCATCTGGATCTCCCTCATGCATATTCTGAGAAGACAGTGAACTGAGAATACTTTTCTGATGTCTGGAAACTTCCTGTTTGCAGTGAGCAACACTGAAGACCGGCGGATGGGCCCAGAAGGAACCATGAAGAAGGCTGGTTAAGGAAAGGATACGAACTCCAGACCCACCAGCTGGGGAACGTTCTGGTATCAGTGGGGTGGCGAATGAGTTTTGAAAGCTAAAGATTTACATTTTAGTAACCATAATGTGTAGAAACTTCCCGTATAGGGTTTACCAATTTTCTCCCCAAGACTTGCAGCCCCACGGTATGATTGCCAGGATAGAACACCCTGCGTGAATGTCTAGAACCAGCAGACATTCTGGTGCGTGGGGAGAAACGGCCCGCGAGCAGTCTCCTGGGTGTCAGAGCCCCAACTGCTGTGCACTTTGGAGGCTTTGATCAGGAGGTGATGTTGGTGCCCCAGCAGGAACTCTCACACCCTAAAAGTGATCGCAAGCGCCTGAGACATGCCTCATGAAGAAGCAAACCTCACAAATAAAATCCGGGTTTTGACGCAATGGGTTGGGGAAAAGAAAAATCAATCCGGGTTTGAATCGCAGTCTTTCGCTGCTCTGGGTTGTCTCTCTGTCCATGTTGGGGGTGGTGGTGTTTGCTTCCGTTACCACATTTGTAAGCAGGTGAACACTACGAATACCCCTTTAATTCTGAGCACCATGGTGTGATTCTTCCACGGAGGATGGGTTACTATAAGCAGAGCTCAGAAGAGGCTGAAAGTCATTTATAACCTGATGTCACCCAGAAAATCAAACATTCAAATTCACTTAAAAAAAAAAACAACTCCCCCCCCCCAAAAAAAACCCCAAAAACCTGGGTTTTGAAAATAAAATGCCTGGCCTAATTCGATGGTGGTGGCTTGGGTCTCTGTTTCTTGTTAGAATTCCCCTGTGCTCTCATACAGGGAAAATCCCAGCTCATTGCAGCCTGGTTCCTTCCATAGCAGGACTGGGGAAGGGCCATCAGCTGGGAGTCATGTCACCAGCCAACATCGGCACCTCGCATCTCCGTGGTTTGGATGCAAAATGAGGGCGGGGAGACATCTTGCAGCCTGTAGGGGGAGGTGGGGGAGGTACGACCCAGCTGTCACGGTTCCTCCCCGCAACCCTGGGCAGCGCCTGTGCTGATGGCCATTTACGAGGAACCACCAGACATTAAGGGCCTCCGGGACTCAGTACTTGGAGGGTGGGTGTGAAATGACACAGGAAAGTGCCGTTGCAAGTACAGAAGTGCTTGTTATGACAGCACTGGGTGTTACAGGCAAAAGAGGAGTCACTAAATTCTACTCCTGAAACCAACACTACACTATATGTTAACGAACTAGAACTTAAACAAAATCTTGAAGGAAAAAGTAGAAAGAAAGAAAAGAAGCCCAGAAGAGCCTGTTTGTAAACCGTCTCCACCAAATGTCCTAGCACGCTGCTGGCAGATCCGTACTCTCAGTCTCGTCTCTCCTTTTCTAGGGCAGGGGACAACCGAAGGGGACTACGTGCTGTGGTAATGGAGCACTGGATTGTGAAGATTTGGGGGACCTGGGTTCGAGTCCTGACTCCAACGTTAACTGGGTGACAGAGAACAACTCCTTTTCCTCTCTGGACCTTGTTGCCTCCTCTGGGAAATGAGTGGCCTCCCTAACTCCTCTTCCAGGCTCTCGGTTTGGGGTCATTTAACCCTTAAGGACCAGCGCCTGGCTCCCAGCAAGCCTTCAAGGAGTATTTGTCGAATTGGGTAGGGTTCCTGCGGGGCTCACGGAGGGGTCCCACAGATCAGATACAATGGAGAGGATGAAAGTGATTCCCGAACACAGCTGGAGGGCTATTTGTCTCCCTCAGGAGGAGGAGGGTGAGGACAGGAGACCCCGGCACACCCCCTTCTGCGTTCTTTGCAAGGACGCTGGGGAGTGGGAGGCGTGCCCCTGGCAGAAGCAGGCACGTTTGTGGGATTTCTCAGCCTTTCAAACCCAGACCTTCTGATGAGCATTAAAAAAAAATCTCATGCCCTTTCTTGATGCTTTTTGAAATTTCAAAATAAATGAAATAGGTGACTTAAAAAAAAAATCAACGATCGTTTTAGAGCGTGCTTTCCTCAAACTTCTCACGTCCCCTGGAGATTCTGATAAACACAAGGCAGGCCCTGAAATAGGCTATTTTTCATTCCGGGCAGGCGTGAAAATTGAATCTGTCGGCACTGCCTGGGCTTTAGGTAAGGAAGGACACTCGTCTCTCTGCAAATTCCTCTCGCTGTGAGATTTTCAGGATCGGGTACCCTAAGTGTGACCCTGACTTGCCCCTGCCAGCAGGCCATGGTGACGAGGCTCTGCGACGAAATAGCGTGCTATGCAACACACGTTCTTGATATTGTTAACAATGTTCCTATAGCTATTTTTGATTTTGTGCTTTTCCATTAGACCACACTGCTTTTTTTTTTTTTAATTTTAATTCAGGTTAGTTAACTAGACCACACTGCTTTTTGCTTTTGGCTTTTGGCTTTGACTTCTCGCTCAGCAGGGGTGGGCTGCAGGCAACTTAGGGGTTATCTCTTCGCTCATCATTTATTCTGTTCATTGCCTGGGCTGCACCCGCTATTCTTTTTTCCTGTTTGTCAATTTGGGCCAGCACTTCCTGGGTGTCCATGACATGAGAGGATCTCAGAAACACCCGCCTTTAAGGAGCTTAGGCTAGTCTAGAGGAAACCAGATGGAGACCCGTCGTAGGTAAATGATTAGGTGTCATTATATGGTTGAGTGCCTTAAAAGGCAGCCTTTCTGTCCAAGGTAACTATTTTTTCAACGTTCTCTTCCATTCTCTAAGGCCAGAACAAATCTGGCTTAATTGCGAACTTGGGCGATTCATCTAACCTCTGTGAACATCAGTTGACTTGAAACCAAGGCTCAGTGAGATGGTGTTTAAAGCCCTTTCCAGGTCTGCCCAGGATCCAGGGGACTCCTGTCACCACTGGAGTGGGGCCCATTGCCCTCGAGATCTGTAGGTCCCTTGTCCCTGATATCCTCTGCTCCCACCCTGATTGACTCCCCTCAAAGGCACCTCCCTGCTCACTACCTGGTCCCTTTGGTTTTCCAACTTCTTGTCTTTTTTCTTCTGTCTTTAAGGAAAAAGTGAAAATTGGAGAACTGGCATGTCTAGGACGTTGTGGGTGGCCTGTAAGGGGGCCGATGAGGTAGAGGACTGGGGGGAGGGGCACACTGTTGACTCACTGGGTCATCGGGTAGAGCCATCTCACATCATCACGGCCCTGCTCACTGCCAAGAGACCAACACTATGCTTGTGGTGGACTCACGGCCAGCTGGCTGGCCCAGTGCTGGTAGGAGGCCTCTAGGGAGCCCAGAGTGAGGGGGAAGGGGGACGGCCACTGGGCCAAGGGCTGTGAAGACCCTTCATCGGACAGACGACGGAAGGCCCCGTGGGGGCTGTGCTTCTCCCCAGCTGCAGGCACCGAGCAGGAGAGCCCTCCTTTCCCCAGGCCCACTCCGCCTGGCCCCTCAGACCCAGCCTTGTGCCCCGCCCTGGCACGTACTGAGCACAGCAAGTGGCTGCTGCTTAGCACGACGTCTGACCACACAGCTGGTAGGTGGCCAATAAAGGTCAACTTAATGAGTGACTGCTTCACACCCACGCCATGTTAAGCTAAAATAGTCACGCAAGTGACAAAGGACTTTTTACACGTCACTTATTTTCTTATTAGGATTTATTTACTCTGGGGAGCGCCTGGGTGGCTCAGTGGGTTAAGCGTCCAACTCTTGGTTTTGGCTCAGGTCATGATCTCAGGGTTGTGAGATCGAGCCCCGAGTCGGACTCCATGCTGAGCGTGGAGCTTGCTTAAGCCTCTCTCTCTCCCTCTACAGCTCATGTGCGTTCTCTCTCTCGAAAAAAGAAAAGCCAAAAAGATTTATTTATTTTTTTTCCTGTCCAGTGCTCGTTGTTTTGAAGACCCAAGGATGATGGGGTACATTTGAACTGGGAACAAGAAAGCATAGGACAAATCCCTCCGCTCCCTGTGCCTCTGTCGTGGGACAGCACAGGCAGTGGTGAAGACAGCATCTTTAGCCTTGCTGGGGGATCAAGGCCACTGGCAGAGGGGAAGGGTCTGGGGCAGTCACAGTGGCTGTGACAGGTGGGAGGGGCCGTCACTGAGATGCTCTACACCTGCAATAACCCCCAAGAAGAATGTCCCCCATTCTCTCTGGTCATTGGGTCCCACACGCCACATTTCTGGCATCCTCCAGGGAAGGATTTTGCCCTACTCCATACTACTGATCTCGCTGCAGGTGATGTGATTCAGAACGAATGAGGCCAGTTTCCCTAAGCCATCCAAGATGGCAAGTTCTGTGGGTTTTCTTCAGGACTTCAGCTTAAATGTCCCCTCATCCTTTTCTGAATCAGAATCCTCAGAATCCTTTTCTGAGGCGACTAAAGGAGTGAGTGGAGTGAACAGCATCTGCAGGAAGAGAATTCCAGAGGGGCGAGCAAGGGACGGTTTGGCTGGGCTGTGTGAGCAGGGCCAGCTCAGAGCGCAGCCGGAGGCCAGGGTGCACTGCACCTTGCAGACCATGGGGATTCTCGGGATTTCATGCTAAGTGCAGTTAGAAGTCATCGGTGGGTTTTGAGCCGGGAAGTGGTATGATCTGAGAGAGAGGGAGGGTGAAGATGGGATTTACTGGTGGACTGAGTAAAGGAGCAATCAGTGACAACTTTGAGGCTTTTGGTCTGAGTAACCAGATGAATGGGCCGTCTGTCCTCTTGGAAGCCATGTCCCCTGCACTGGATCTCGCAAGATCTCTTGTCCATTCCTTTCCGTTTCTTCTGCTGCTGCCTTGTTCAAAAGCCCATCACTCCTCACTGGGCTTCCTGCAGAGGTCCCTCACTGCCAATCAACACAGTTAATGAAGATTAGGTTTAATTATTTATTTCACGTTCATGCTTGAAAACTTGGAGGGCCCCTTGTGTCTATTACTGTGTTAAATTAAGTTGCCTAGCAGCTTAAAACAGCAAATATTCATTGTCTCATGGGAATCTGGGTGCATCTTAGCTGGGTCCTCCACTTCAAGGTCACATAAGGCTTCAGTCAAGATGGCAGCCAAGCTGTGGTCTCATCTGAAGGCTCAACTGGAGGAGAACCCAATTCTAAGCTTATTCGTGTGCTTGTCGGTAGGATTCTGTTCCTCATAAGCAGTTTGGTTGAGTGTCTCAGGTCCCCACTGGCCATTGGCCAGAGATATCAGTTGCTTGCCATATGGGTCTCTCCTCAGGGCAGCTCCCAACATGGTACTGGCTTCCTCAGAGAGAGCCAGCGAGAGAGCTAGAGAGGGCACTCAAGAAGGAAGCTGTAGTCTTTCCTGCAGCTGATTTTGGAAGTGACAGCTCGTTACTTTTGCCATATTCTCCCTGTTAGAAGTGAGTTGCTAGATACTATCCACACTCAAAGGGAGGGGATTATACAAAGGCAGGAATGCCAGGAGGCAGGGATCATTGGGTGTCGTGTTTGAGGCTGTTTACTACTCCTGGCCCCTCTCCTGCGTCTTCTGCACCCACTCCCCACTCCGGTCGTGTCTCCTGACTTGCCAATCCTGAAAAAGCTATCTGTTTCCTGTTTCCTGTGTCATTGCCTTTCTCTGGTCACTGTGCACTTCCTGCCTTGAACTCTTAAAGATTTTCTTCTGGTTATTATTTCAGGCTTGGAAGTTATGTCTTTGAGTGTAACCCCCCTCCCACTTGCCTCTACCAGCTACTTTAGTCCGTGTGTTCACTCCTTCAAGTTTACATTTGTGCTCTGCGACAGTCAGGACTGTGTCCTTTTCATTTGTGGGGTCCCTATTGCCAAATATGGTGCATAGCACATAGTAGATACTTATTTAACTCTTTGTTCAGTGCAGATGGGTGATTTTTTTAGTTAAAGCAAAAGAAAAAATTCAGGAAGGAAGCTTCCTCATGGGATGGATTCCAAGGTTAAACAGGGCTGTAAGATGATCTGTTCTGGATCACCCATGCCTAGCTTCCTCTCCATTGGGAATTCCTAAAAAACTGCTCAGCGGCTCCTGTGAGTATCCAAGTTACCTCACTTTGGGCCTCTCACAAATCTTGCGAGACAGGAAGGGCGGCAATCATTGTACCCATTTTATAGATGCAGACTGAGGCTTAGGGAGGCTAAGGGTCATGGCCACAGCTGAATGGCTAGTACCTGGCTCAGTTCACTTCAAAACATATTTATCAAGCCTATGTTTCATATAGAAAAAGCCCAAGTTTTCATACGGAAAAGTAAGATATAGTCCCTGTCTTCAAGGAGCTCACGGCTTATCATGATGACTGACATGTAACAGATCGTTTCCACTCAATGAGGAGAGCCACTGGTATGACTTTTCTACCATGTGAACTGCCTCTGAAATTATTCCGGTTGTAAAAATGTGACAGTGTAAGGCCGGAACTGTGGACCCCAAATCTGATAGGTCTTTGGAACCATCTGGAGAGCTTTTAAAGAACATAGACTCTGTGCACGCCTGGATGGCTCTGTCAGTTAAACATCTGACACTTGGTTTCAGCTCAGGTCATGATCTCATGGTTCATGAGGTCAAGCTCCACATTTAGGTTCACATTGACAGGGTGGACGCTGCGTGGGATACTCTCTTTTCCTTTCTCTCTGCCCCTCCCCGGCTCATGTTCTCTCTCCCAAAATAAATAAACACACTTAAAAGAAAAAGTTTAAAAAAATACAGACTCTGATTTATGGGTCCCGAATGAGACCCAGGAAGTTGTATTATTAAAAACCAAGTAATACTGATAGGCAGGTTTGAGACCATCTGGTATAGTGGGTTTGGTCTTAGGAGAACAATCAGATCTGGAAGTGTCTATCTAGTGGGAAAAAGGGGGATTTCCCACTAGCTCAGCCTGTTAGAGCTCTACAGGTATTTCTCTTCCCTGGACTGCCCCCACCTTGGAATGGGCCTCTGGTCTTGTCTTTTCCCCGCCTGGTCCCTACTCTCTTTCCCTGAGCCCCAGTTACACCCTTTCCTTATATTTCTGGTCACACCTCAGCTGAAACCCTACCTGCCTTAGGTGTCTCTCCCAAGTTGCCAGCAATAAAGCCCTCCTTGGAGCAGATCCAAGATGGCGTGCTCTCCTCCCCGGTTGCAGTGGTCTGTGGTGGCTTCCTCTTCTGAATTCCCACCACCCTCTAGTCTGGCATTTCTCGAGACATCTGCTGCTATGGCCGTCTGTGAACAGGCCTGGTAAACCCGTGAAAGGCGATCAGTGTGGGGTTTAGGTTTTGACCATTCATTGCCTTCTAGTCTTGGTTCAGATGTGACCTTCGTAGTGAGGCTTTCCCTGACTACGCATTGAAACCTCACTCTTGCTTCCTGCACACCCAATATCCCTGACTGATCAAATCCCCCCATAGCACCCATTACCTTCTAATTCACTAAATTAATGATCTATCCTGTTCTCATCTCTCTCCTGACGATGGAGTACAGTTCCCAGGAGGATGGGGATTTTTGTCCCCTCTGTCCACGGATATATCGTCAGCACCTAACACAGTGCCTGACACAAAGCGAGTGCTGTAGAAAGCTGTGTTGGATGCATGAATCTTGAGCAATGCCCTGGAATGCAGTGGTGCTCTCTAAATCCCATTTGTTTGTTTGGTTGATTGAGAAGGCCAGCCTAATTAGGGCAAACTAATCTCCTTCTCTTTGGGAAGAGGCCCTGGTCAGACAGCCCTGGCTTGGAGACTCTCCTTTCTTGAGGTTGATAGAATGAGCCTTGTTGAGACTGTCATGGCCTTCCCAGCTGGGCTGAAAAATGCCTTTGGAATCAGATGCCAGGGAGGCAATGGGCCAGCTCCAAGACTTCCCAAGGAGCCGGAGTCAGGGCTGGCTTCACATCCCCTTCGTCAGCCCCAGCACACAGAGGAGAGGCCTTCGGCTGCCAAGGACTTTGTTTTATTGTCACTGCAGTTGGCTTGCCTCTAGGCAGGAGCTGCCAGGGCAGCAGCCATCAAGCCCTGGACACTGGGCTGGGGTAATAATAGCAATTCCATAATTCTCACCGGAGCTGCCGCCGAAAGGAGGAGCTGCTGGAGGGGGCTGAGAAAACAGAAGCCCAGCAGCAGCAGGAGGAGGAGAGCTGGTACTGGCTGTTCTCTCACTTCCTCGCAGACCTGGCCTGGGGACGTGGCTCAGGGATTTTCTTCCAGCCCAGTGTCAGTTCAGTTTTTCCAAAGCTTGTCACAGAAAGAGGGCCAGGGTCTTATTCTTAAGCCATGGGGACATGGCAGAGAATTCTCAGGTAGAAAATTGTGATACCATCTTCCATAGACAGCCTGCATCATTGGCAAGGGACATTGCTGCTTTGGGATGCATTTGAAATGTTACTTCTGTTATATGTGCCTTCTAACTTCTGGAAAGACAGTACCTTGGACGGAGAAGTTCTACAAAACTGTTCTCACCGCTCCAGAGCTGTGAATCCCCCTTGTGTGTAGGATGATAAATCTTTGCACCAACTTGGTCGGAGATACCCCTGAGTTCTGGCCTTGGAGTGGGCAGGTCTACCACATTGAGGGACTGTCTGGGAATCTCTGAGCTATATTGTACGCTCCTGTTTCTCATTTAGGAAGAGGAAATAACTAAGGACCCGAAACGTGTCTTGTCAAAAAGCTTCCCTGTGGTACCTGGATGTAAAACCAGAACTGAGAGCCCAGATTCTCCATGCACTGGGCAGGGGAGTGAAGGTGAATGGACACCACCCTCAGAGAACAAAGCTGGCAGCTCATTTGAATACCAGTTATGTAATTGCATGCAGGTTATCCCTCCAAGACCATATTTAAGGCTCAGTAACATCCCAGTCTTCTCTCCAGCAACTGTTCAGATCAGCTGTTCCTGAAAACCACCCCCTGGCACACGAATCCTGGTGCATATAGTCTACCGGGAAACATAGATCTTGAGGATGAGCTTCTAGAAATACTAAAGGTTGGTTGGACCTACTTGACATCATTCAGTCCAGGGCCCTGTGAGATTTTTGTTCATGGCCACCTGGCCTCCCAGTGAAGCCCATTGGACCGTGAGAAGAGCATAGGATGGTTTGAGCTCACTATAAAGGCCAGCAGCCGAGCTTCTACTCCGGGCTATTTTCAGGTGGTGGAATGTTTCTGTCATCCACTCAGTCACACAGATGAGACCAGACCCTAGCAAAGTTAAAATTGTATATAGGTCTGCCTGTAGACATCCTCTCCATTCTCCTCTTTTCACCACTTCCTCTGGACACCCTCTCTGGTGTTACCATCTGCCTACCCTACTAAGACAAAGCACCGACCTAGATTATGTGCTCTGTTTCCCTTTCTTTCATCAAAATGTCCCCTCTGCCTGAAAGGCCACAGACTGTTGAACCCTCTAGTCTTAACAATATGACATTTCTCCTCTAGTGTCCTAATCCTGTAGCTCAGTGAAAACAACAAATAACTATAATAGCTTACACTTGTAACTACATCTTATTCATGATAGACTTTCCTACCTATTATTCCCTCAATGGACTCCATTGAATGTCTACAATAGACTTTATTGTGCCCACATTCCTTACTGGGTACTGACGGCACTGCAGGTTGAGAAGGACTCATAAGAAACTAGCTGGAACATCACAGTGATGTGTTCATGACTATGGGGCCAGCAGGAAGGGAGGGTTTGCATCTCTTGGTTCAGATGAGGTTCAGTGCAGAAGGTGATTGGCTCACCAAGGGGACAAGGAATAAAGTGGGTGGCACAGGCACATTTGGTTCTCAGGAAAATCCTAGAAGTTTGGCATAAATGGTATAGTTGGCCTTATTTTTGCCACTGAAAAAGTGAGGCCCAGAGAGAGGCAGAGACTTGCCTAAGTTCATTTTGAAAACCAGAAACAGGGCAGGAGCTTCCTTAGCTACTTGAGACACTGGGGCTCTTCTTTCCTGTGAAGGTGGATGACTTTTGTGGCAGACATTTTTTAATAGTTTATCATACAAGTATCCATTCTTAAGTGCTGCATTTTAGTTTTGCCCACATCTTTGATATATCTTTTTTTTTAATGTTTGTTTATTTTTGAGAGACAGAGTACGAGCAGGGGAGGGGCAAAGAGAGACGGAAACACAGAATTTGAAGCAGGCTCCAGGCTCAAGCTGTCAGCACAGGGCCCAATGAGGGGCTTGAACCCATGAACTGTGAGATCATGACCTGAGCTGAAGTTGGATACTTAACCGACTGAGCCACCCAGGCGCCTCCTTTGATATATCTTTTTAAGTCCCTTTTTGTATAAACCTTCCTCCCCCATCCCCTTTTCCTTGCCATGCATTTGTTGAAGAGCCAGGACCATTTGATCTATAGGGTTTTGCACAGACTAGATCTTGCTGATTGCAGCCTCATGGTGTCAGTTAGCATGTTCTTCTACTCTGTGCATTTTTGATAAATTAGTAGTTGGACCTTGAGGCTTGATCACATTCAGGCTTTTTTTCCCCCTAGGTGATATGTTCTTATTTAGGAAGAGGAAATAACTAAGGTGCTTTTTCATCAGGAGACACATAAGTTTTGCTTGTCCCTTTTTTGTGTGTGATGCTAGTAACTGTTGATCCTCAATGCCTAGATTGATTAATTAATTCATGCTTTGTTCTGATATCTCCAATCTCTGCTTCAAGGCATGGCATCTGGCTTTGCCTTTGTGCTCAGCCCTCCGGAGAGACATGACTGTTTTTCTGTTTCTTGGGTCCTATCCTTTCAGCCTACACATCAACCCCAGTCTTCTCTACCCAGCTCAGGCTCTCATCACATCTTCTTGACTTTTTACCAAAGGTGGGTATTTGTAGAAATCTTGTATGACCATCTTGAGCTTATGAAAGGAAGGATCCTGCTCAGGCTCATCTCACTGCCTGGCTTTCAGATCTGCTTATGGGCCCTTTGCATACAGATACAGTTGTAATAAATGGCCAGGGAGACCTTTTTGAGCTCAGAGGAAGGAGCACAACAGGACAACTTGGAAGCATCATAAAGATTTTGTCATCCTGGAAGCTGAATTCTGCAGCTTCATAGTTGCTGAAAAGACTGCCAAGTTGTTCACCGAAAACATTTCCTTTGTCTCCTGGCCACAGGAGGCTTTGTCCCCCAGGCTCTTTTGAGTTAGATGTGTCCATGTGATTGAGTTCTGGCCAATGGAATGTAGCTAAACATGTCACTCAAGTCTAGCCCGTTAATACCAGCAGAGTGATTCCATATCTTTTCTTTCCCATCTGCTGGCTGGCTGGCTGGATAAGGTCCAGCAGGGGACTTAGAGTCTTAAGAGTGTGGCAGACCCACAAGATAGAAAAACCTTAGGGCACTGAAAGACCATATGGGAGTCTGTGCCCTGGCTTGGAACATGTGCATTGGACTTTGTGGGAGACAGTAATGACTTTTTCTTTAATTAAACTATTTTAATTTGAGGGGTTGATATAGCAACTAGTGTTATTTGCCCTGGCTTATAAAAACCTTTTGGAGAGTGAGGGAGTGGCTCATGATGAATGTAGAGGAAAGGAAAGCAAATCCTAAAGAAGTTAAGGTAAAATAATTGAGGCTTGATCACTTCCGAGTAAGTTTCATGTTGTAGGATGCCTTACTCAATATGATATCACTTCTATCCCAAAGGAATTATTTCTGAAAGTCATGGCTTTTCGAATTACCTGAGTACCCCTCATATATGGGACGCTGTCTCTGGAGAGGAACCAATGAATCACTAATTGCATAGTGCCAGAGCTCCTTCTGAGGTTGAAGAGATGTTTCTGGAAAGGGCAGGGCAACAAAGTCATAGCCTTGCCACTCCTTGAGATGAGGACCCTGAGTCACCAGTGGGGCAGATTCTGGCCCAAATAATGGGAAGGAAGTTATTGTATTAACAGTTGTGACAAAGACAGAAATAAGCCAAGTTTTAGAGGAAGGACTGATAGAAATCATCACAGATCTGAAACTCCAATCACAACATTGGCTGACTCCATCTGACTCTATATGTTCATTCAGATGTGTCTTGGGCAGAGAACACTAGAACTCACCTAAGAGGTAACCAGAGGATGTCTGCTAGTTTAGGCAGCATTTTCTCCTTACGGAGTTTTCTTCCTTCCTTCTTCCCCATGAGACTTTTGTTTCTCAGACCTCTATTAACACTCCACCTCTTTTCCAATGGTTTTTCAGACTTTGGAGATCAGATGGATACTCTGGTTTTGGTCTTATTTAATCACTGTTACTCTTTAGACTTTCAGACACCTGACAACTTAAGTTCACCAGGGGCTAGCATTGTGTGTCTCTGCTTTTTGTAACACACACACACACACACACACACACACACACACACACACAGAGGCAGTCATCTCCCAAAAGTTTTCAAGACAGGCAATGAGTGTAGTAGTCAAGAGAAGCCTCTGGGTGCCATGACCATTCAACGGGATGGGGAACAGTCTTTTCAAGAAATCATGCTGGAACAACGGGATATCCAATGCAAAAGAATAAAGGTGGATTTCTATCTCATACCATATCAAGACCTAAATATAAAACCCCCAACTCTAAGGCTGTTAGAACAAAATGTAGGAGCAAGTCTTCCTGACCTTGTGCTGGGGAAGTCCTTAGATACTCCACCAGATGCACAAGCAACAGAAGAAAACAATTGATAGCTTGGACCTCACAAAAATGAAAACTTTTGTGCTTCAAAGGATACCATCAAGAAGGTGAAAAGATGACCCACAGGCTGGCAGAAAATCATTTACCTGTAAGGTGCTTGTATCCAGGAGATATAAAAAATTCCTACAACTCAACAATAATAAGACAATCATTTTCTTAATAGTCAAAGCATTTGAATAGATGCTTCTCCAAAGGAAATATATGTACAAATAGCCAATGGGTATGTAAAAAGATGCCCAACATCGTTAGTCATTAGTGAAATGCAAATCAAAACCACAATGAGATACCACTTCACATTCGCGAGGATGGCTATCATCAAAACAGTGGGAAATGACAAGTGTTGGTGAGGATGCGGAGGAACTGGACCCTCCTTACGTTGCTGATGGGAAAGTAAAATGGTGCAGTCACTTTGGGAAATAGTTTGGCAGTTCCTCAAAGAGTTCAACATGGAGTAAGCATGTGACTCAGCAATTCCACATCTGGGTGTACCCAAGAGAAAAGAAAACTTGGGTATGTGCAAAAACCTGCAAACAAACGTTCACAGCAACGTTATTCGTAACAGCCACGAAACGGGAACAACTCAAATGCCCATCAGTTGACGAATGGATAAACAAAAGTGGTATATCTGTATGATGAGATATCATTTGGTTATAAAAAAGACACGGAGTACTGATGCAAGGTACAACACAGATAGATCTTGAAAACATTATGCTAAGTGCAAAAGCCAGGCACATATATATCGTAGGCTTCCATTCATACGAAATATCCCGAACAAGTTAATCCATAGAGACAGAATGTCGATTAGAGATTGCCAGGGCCTGGGAGAAGGAGGGGGTGGGAATTAGGAATGTCTGCTGAGGAGTATAGGGTGTCTTTTTGAGGTGACGAAAATGTTTCAGAATTAGTGATGATAGTTGCATAATTCTGTGAATACACTAAAAACCCACTGCACTGTATACTTTTAGAAGGTTAGCTGTATGGTCTGAGAATTATATTTCTTTTTTTGTAATTTTTAAATTTTTTAAAATTTACATCCAAATTAGTTAGCATCTAGTGCAACAATGATTTCAGGAATAGATTCCTTAGTGCCCCTTACCCATTTAGCCCATCCTGCCTCCCACACCCCTCCCATAACCCTCAGCTTCTTATCCATATTTATAAGTCTGTTCTGTTTTGTCCCCCTCCCTGTTTTTATATTCTTTTTGTTTCCCTTCCCTTATGTTCATCTGTTTTGTCTCTTAAAGTCCTCATATGAATGAAGTCATATGATATTTGTCTCTTTCTGACTGACTAATTTCCCTTAGCGTAATACCCTCCAGTTCCATCCATGTAGTTGCAAATGGCAAGATTTCATTCTTTTTCATTGCCAAGTAATACTCCATTATATATATACCACATCTTCTTTATCCATTCATCCATAAATGGACATTTGGGCCCTTTCCATAATTTGGCTGTTGTTGATAGTGCTGCTATAAACATTGGGGAGCATGTGTCCCTTCGAAACAGCACACCTGTATCCCGTGAATAAATGCCTAGTAATGCAATTGCTGGGTTGTAGGGTAGTTCTATTTTTAGGTTTTTGAGGAACCTCCATGCTGTTTTCCAGAGTGGCTACACCAGCTTGCATTGCCAGAGAGTTATATTTCAATAAAGGTGTTTAAAAAAGAAAGGGAGGGGGCGCCCGGGTGGCTCAGTTGGTTAAGCATATGACTTCAGCTCGGGTCATGATCTCATGGTTCGTGGGTTTGAGCCCCACATCGGGATCTTTGCTGTCATTGCGGACTCTGCTTCAGATCCTCTGTCTCTCTCTCTCTGCCCCTTCCCCACTCATGTGCTCATGTGTGCTCTCTCTCTCAAAAATAAATAAACATTTAAAAAATAAAAGAGAGAGGGAGGTCAGTCTCTGGAGCCTGACTGAGTTCAAACCCCAGCTCTTCTGATTACATGTGTGATTTTGGGCTAGTCATTTACTCACTCCGTGCCTCAGTTTCCTCATGTGTAAAATGAAGATAACAGAAGTACCTGTCTCATAGGGTTGTGAGGATTACATGAATTAAGAGAATAGATCCTGGCAAGAACAAGCACTCCATAAGAGTTACCTTCTTTTTTAAAGAAATTATTGGTGACCTATGTCATTATGTACAACGATCCAGCAATCTGTACACAAATCAAGGGCCAAAGAAGCCTTGTCAGTAGGGAGGGCCTGGTCCATGGTGATGTCCACAAGCAGGACCGTGGCTTGGAGATCAGGGTAGCTCCCACACTGAAAGAATCACTCATGAAACTTGCAGAGCACTTAGTACACCCAAACATACATAAATACAGAGTCTGGCTCAAGCTTTTTGGCCAGAGTCCATTGAGAGTTATGAATCCCTCTTTGAACAATGGCAGCTATTATTAAAATCTAGAGACTTTGAGTTGGATGCTTTCTCTAGCCCAGACACTGATTCAGAGCTGCAACATTCTAAATAGCAAGGCTAGAAATTGATGCTGTTTTTGAGCTGATTTATTGAGAGGTTTCTTGATTTGGGTCAGGTTCCTGCAACATTTGGAAAGTGACGACTATAGCATCATTATTTCCCCCAAATGACCAAAATTATAGCCGGTAACTTGAGGCCAGTAAATTTCCCTGCAGCAGATGTTAAACTCTTTTAAAAGATGATTAACAATGGGAGACTTGGCTCTATGGCAGAGCAACCAATCGGGTGGCGTTGCTGAAGTCAACGTGTGAGGTAAGGGGCACATCCAGAGCCCCACGGCATGGTGGGGAGCCCCGGCTGGAGACTGCAAGAGCCCACATGTTGTGATGTAAATCAAGCCTGTGGTCCTGGGTGGCTGGACATGTGGTGCTGTGACAAGAGACCTAGCCTGGTGTTGGATCTTGGGTGTTGGGAGACTGGGGCTTGGGGCTTGCTTCTGCCAGCCGTGTGACTCAGGGCAAGTTCTTTCCTTTCTCTGGGATACGGTTTCCCCATCCTTTAGAATAAGGAGGGACCACAGTCAGTGGTCTCTAAGATATTTTGTGAATTTTAGACTGATTTGTTCTATTACTTGAGAAGAATGCAGATACATCATTTGTTAATCTCCAAAGAATCTATGATTTTTAGGTGAAACAACCACAAAAGAACCACAACCACAAAAGAAAGTACAGCAATGAAAAGGCATGAGGCTGGACCCAGAGAGGCCATCCCTGGGAATCCCAAACCAGGTCTCTGGGACCAGACATAAATGTTTCCTGGTTGAGGACAAGACTCCATCAGAGTCCTCCATACGAAAGGCTATGCAACTTTTGTTCATCTTTCCGGCAGTAAAGTTCTCCACACGTTCATCTCTCCTCCCTTTCCTGAAGGTTTGTCATCCATTCATGAGGTTTGTGAACCAACTATTCAACATATACACTTACACATACGCACATGTACATGTGTGTGTACATAATTGTTGGGTGGAGTTGAATGGTGTTCTAATGACCTCCAATGAGGGTGTCTTGGGACTCCTTCTCCATCCATTCTGATCTCTCCAAATACGCTCCCAGCTTGAGGTCACTGGCGATTGGAAAGGCACCATTGGGATTCTTTAAAAAAGTCCCAGGTGGTCTCCCCCCCCCCACCCCCCGCCAAGGGGAAACGGCCCAGATCATGCATCTCATACTGCTTCAGCCTTGGGACTTTGGAGAGTAGAACTTGAGTTATTCCAAGCTTTTTTCCCCCATATGTAAGACAACACAGCAAATCCCTTGAAGAATCAAGTATGCGTTCATTCAATAAATATTTATTGAGCACTTACTAAGGGTCAAGTTTGCCACTAGCTCTGGAGATACAGTGCTGGACCATCAGAAGGAAAGAGCTTAGAATGTTTTAGGAGATAAAAGAAGGTCAGTGTGAGGAGAGACTTGGTCCCTTCACTCAGGCTACTATAATGAAATACCATAGATTGGGTGGCTTATAAACAACACACATTTATTTCTCAGAATTCTAGAGACTGAAAGTCCAAGATCAGGGTGTCAGCATG
Source organism: Panthera onca (assembly GCF_046562875.1). NCBI lineage: Eukaryota > Metazoa > Chordata > Mammalia > Carnivora > Felidae > Panthera > Panthera onca. The sequence continues at coordinate 42,305,624 of NC_138343.1, forward strand.
GTTGGGAGAGGGTCCTCTTTTGGGCCACAAACTTCTCGTTGTGTCCTCACATGGTGGAAAAGCTAGGGAGCTCTGTGGGGTCTCTTTTATAAGAGCTCTAATCCCATTCATGAGGGCTCCTCCAAAGGATACCATCCCATTTGGCATTAGGATTTCAACGTATGAATTTGGGGGGACACCAACATTCAAGCCACAGCAAGGAGCAAAGTAAGTGAGTGGAGATCCTGCCGGAAAGGCAGGCAGGGATCAGGTCTTGCAGGGTCTAGGTGACCCAAGAGGTCAATTTGTTCATCCACAGTCCTGAGGGAAGTGGAACACAGAGAGACATGGCTGAGGGAAGCCATGAGGAGTGGGGGTAACCAAATCAGATCTATCAGATTGAATGCTTAAGTTATTTTTAAACACACAAAAAATTAGCTTGTTAATGAAATGGATTATTGAGCATACATGAGAAATATCTGGAGCAGAAAACAGAGCAGAGTCTTTAGATTCCAGCCTGCATTTGAATCTGGGCTCTGCTTATTGCTGGGTGACTTTGGGCAGGCTATCTAACTTCTCTGACTTGGGTTTCTGTCATTTGTACAATGAAGGCAGTAGTACCTACCTCATGGGCCTCGTAGGAGATGATACATAAGGTCATGCTGGCACAATTTACAGTTCCTGGTACATAATTGGTACTCTCCCCCGCAACTAAGCTCCACTCTACCATATGGACACCTACATATTATGGTTCACAGTTGCAAGCAACAGAATCTATTCTGGCTAGTTTAAGCAGAAAAGGATTGTATTAAGAGATGGTGACAAACTCCCAGACTTGTTGGAATAATTGCAGAAACATTCAAGACTAAGGCTCCAAGAGCAGTCACAACCGTGCTGCAGAACTGACCCTGTCTGGAAGCTGCTTCCCTCACAGATGACCTAGAATTACCACTTCACATCTGCCATCACTTATACCAGTAAGAATGGAAATCCCTGAACCACTGAAGTTTCTGACACTTGCCTGGTGGCCCATTTATTCTAGGGAACATTCTGTTCCCCAAGTAATAAAGGCCTAGAGACCCCCTGCTGTCTCTAGTCACACAAACTTGAGCTAGCACTGTTTTCTCTTCTCAAGCTGAGTTATCTGATTCTCCACAAGCTCACTTTGGGATGGCATATTCCCTAATAAAAAAAAATTATTTTGTGTACAATTGATCGATGTCAGTCTGTGTCAGAACTCCTAATATATATATATATTTTTTTACTTTTTCTAGCCTCTAGCAGGAAACAAAGATTAATTATGCCATTTGGGCTTTTCCTTCAAGCAGCTGCTCTCTCTCTCTCTCCCCCATTTCCACACAGGTCTTCTGTTTCTCATTCTTTGTTTTTCTGTCTTTTCTTCATTGCTTTAAAACCAAACAAAATCACAGACTTTTTTAAAGTTTATTTTATTTATTTAGAGAAAGAGAGAGAGATTGAGAAAGAGAGAGAGAGAGACAGAGAGAGACAGAGAGCAAGCATATGCATGGGAGGGGCAGAGAGAGAGAGAGAGAGAGAGAGAGAGAGAGAATCCCAAGCAGACTGTATGCTGTCACAGCACAGAGCCTGATGCAGGGCTCAATCTCATGAACCATGAGACCATGATCTGAGCTGAAATCAAGAGTTGAGGCTTAATGGACTGAGCCACCCAGGTGCTGCCTAGACTTATTTTTTGAGAAAACTTTGAGATCATGAACTCCAACCCAACAGACAGCTCAGAGTGGGGCTGTGGCTCGTCTGAGATCACTCAGCCAACTGAAGATCCTTGTGACCTGAGAAGGTAGAATCAGGGGCTCTGGAGTCTTATTTCAGCCCAGCCACTAACACAAGATGAGAACCCTTGACAGGGCACTTCCTGTTCTAGTTAGGACTCTAGGCTGTAAGTGACAGAAACTCAACTGAAACCAACCTTGGCCAGAAGGGACTTTAATTGCTCATGCACTCTGGAAATGCAGGAGTGGGTTGGGGGGAGGTAGCAACTGCTGACTTGAAGTCACCAGAAGTCTCTCTGTGGCTTTTCTCTACTTTCTCCTACCTCACTTGGGATTTCTTCACATGGTGGGGGTATGGCTGCTGCCTGCTCATGACTCACATTTTCCAGATTTATCACTGAAATGGAAAAGGCATGCGACCCACCCTTTGGACCGATCATTGAAACCAGCCAACTGTGATTAGCTGAGTTTGACAGACAGCTATGGCTAGGGTCATGGAATCACAAAAATGTGAAGGGAGAGAAAGAAGATTCAGGTCCTCCGAAGAAGGACTCTCCATGGTCATGTCTGTGCACCCCCATCAGCTTCTTCTCCATGATTTGTGTGGCCTCCACTTTATCTCTGCAGGTTTGCTCTTCTCATCCTTCTGTATGGTACTATGGAAGGAAAACAGGTCTAAAGTGGAACAAACGAAATGTGCTTGAAGAGAGAGTCCCCGATACCAGTTTCCTAGCAAGAAGAACATGCTAACGCCCACTGTCCAATGGATACAAGCCAATTCATACTTATCACCCAAGAGGGCAGGATTCTGAGGGAGTGAGACATAGGGCTGGTTATTTTTATGGTGGGACAAGAAGTTGGAGTGATAGTCTTTGGGTGAGGGGTGGGGGACTGTGTTTTCCTGCCAGCAGTCCCCAAATTCTGATCCACTTCTTGGTCAAACTCATTAAATTATTTGTTCTGGTTTGATGACAGGCTCTTTTAGGAAATGGTAGCATTGTTGTCTCCACCATGACCATCAGGCTTTGGCCTGAGAGTCTTTTGTTTTTATTATTGTTGTTGTTTAAAGCTTGCTCATGAAAGCATAGCTTCAGGGCCCTGAAGTGATGTTGCTGCATTACTATAGACCTAATCCTTGAGTACTTTTCAGGTTTCAGGAAAGGGCTTTGTTTGACTAAATCTTCTGAATAGCTGACTGACTTACAGGGAAATGGTTTTGTGTGAAATTTTAGGGATGAAATCACGCTAGAACATATCAGCCCTTATCCCATGTCAGTAAGAGGAGTGTGATGGCAAGGGGCAGCTATGGAAGGAGCAAGTCAGAAGTCAGTTATAAAGCCATTTGCTCGCTCTGAATTCATCTTTTTTTTTTTTTTGAAAGAGAGAGAGAGAGAGAGAGAGAGAGAGAGAGAGAGAGAATCTTAAGCAGGCTCCACACTCAGTGCAGAGCCCGAGGCAGAGCTTGATCCCACCGCCCTGGGATCATGACCTGAGCTGAAATCAAGAGTTGGATGCTCTACCGACTTAGCCACCCAGGCGCTTCTGAAATTCATCTTTTGTTTATAATCTGATCCAACCATGTCTGCCTTTGTCATCTTCTCTATGACTTCTTGACTTCTTTGGAAAAGGTAAAATTTTCTTATCATATTAGTCACTAGCCACGAGGAGTTCACTCTTTTCAGCAGTTCTGTGCTGCTCCTAAGGTGCTACACCTACCACTCTAGCTTTGTCCTGGATTTATTTTCACAGCCGACTAATGAGGGGTGACTGTTCCTGCGTGTGAAGAGCCAAGGGCAAGGCTCTACTGAATCCCGATTTGCTGAAATCTGGCTGTGACCTGATTTCATGTCAATCAGTCATCCTCACACATTCAAGACAGTGCATTGTGGGGCAACAGCTCCAGAGGGGAAGCAAATTTGTGCTTAATTTATCTTTCTCATAGTATAGAGAAGTTTCTCATTGTTCTATGCAAATAAACAAAAATGTCTGGCTCAATAGATTCTGCTCTTGGATATTCCCCCAAACACAATATATCTCCTTGAAAGAAGACAAAAATGTAAAGGATATCTACACAGTGTGGTCCATGCACCCATTCTTTGTGAATGATGTGGAAATGCTGTGTGTGATTGCTGGATGGTCCCTGCACCCATTCTGGGAGATCTGGGACCTGGTTTACGGAGGCTTGAAGTTTGCGGTGGGTGCTTTGCTCATGCATTTGCCTTCTTCACTTTGCAGAAGGTGTGGCCTCTGATAGTGAGCACAATCAATTCTTTGTTTAATAAGTGACTCAGAGATAGAATTGTGAACATAAATAATCATTTAAAGGAATTGTTGAATTTGGGCTAAAAGTGAACTGATCCCAGGGTTTATTCTGGAAGCTGAGCTTTTAAAGAAAGTGCAGATGATTTCTCTCTGGGAGTGTAGACTTATGATCTCAAGTTCTGGCCACCTGCCATTTTATTATACGGAAACGTTGGAATGGGTGGGGGAGGGGAGAATTCAGAGTAAGTTGTTGTAGAACTAGAAGTATAGACACAAGGTGGTGTAGACATGACTCAGACCAGCCGTAAAGATGTGCTGACAATACCAGACTCCTTGCGCATGGCCCTTACCTGACTTCCTACCCTTGGTTCGTTGGGGGATGTTGCATTTCAAAATTTACTGGCTGAATATACTACATTGTTCTTCTGAACCCCAAATACCCACTGAAAAGAACTTCCTTTAGAAAAATCAAAAAGAAAGGGGTCCTCACATTCCACTCAAGGCCGTCTAAGCCCTAATCACAGCACTGTCATGAATAAGGAGGTGCGTTATTGCCCCAGGACCAGACATAAACAAAGCTAGGCTTTCATTTCTCCATTAGGCATAGGGGAGATGGCCTCATGTGAGTAAGCTCAGCTCCATGTGTTTTGTAATGGTACATTACTCTGCTGTGCTGTTGGGGGAGGAGAGGACTACCCTGCATGGTCATATAACTGGAGGAGCTCTAATGTGCCATCCCACTGTCCCGATTTCTTCCCATCACACAGCTCTGTTGAGTTCTCCCCATCCAGACTGGCCTCCTCTCTGTTCATCTGAATACTGAGCAGATAAACATTTACTAACATAAGCAATACTAAGGCTCCACTATGGAGACTTCCTGCCCTCCTCAGTTCCTTACATCTATTTTTTCTGATATTGTTTGCATTTCCAGACTTCTTCTGGTTAGTATTTGACTGATGTATCTTTTTCTACCTTTTTTTTTTTACTTTCAACCTTTCTGTGCCATCATGTTTTCGATGTGTCTTTTATAAGAAGCCTATAGTTGGTATTTTAAAAATTCCTATCTGATAATCCCTGTCTTTTAAGTGATGAGTTTAGTCTTTTTACACTTACTGTGATTGCAGACATATTTGGGCTTATTTCTGTCACTTTACTTTGTACTTCTATTTGTCTTGCTTTTTCTTTTTTCTCCTTTCTTACTCCTTCATTTTGGATTAAGTTTGTTTTCTTATTCCATTATCCCCATCCTCTCACTAATTTGTGTGTGATACATGCCTTCTTTTCTTTCATCGAAATTTCATTATGCATATTAAACAAATTTTAAGTTAATCAGTTTAATCCTCTTCCCAAATAATACAAGAAACTTGTAAGACATTAACTTTTTGTGCACACCTTCCAGACTTATATGCTTTTTTTTTTAATGACAGGATCTTTAAAAAAATTTTTTTTAATGTTTATGTATTTTTGAGAGAGACACAGAGTGTGAGTGGAGGAGGGGCAAAGAGAGAGGGAGACACAGAATCTGAAGCAGGCTCCAGGTTCTGAGCTGTCAGCATAGAGCCCAGTGAGGGTCCTGAACCCATGAACTGCGAGATCAGGACCCAAACTGAAATCAGACACTTGACTGAGCCACCAAGGCACCCCAAAACTTACATGCTTTTATGTTCAGTATTTAGTTGTATCTTTTTTAAATCCCAAAATAGATGTCATAATTTGTATATATAAAATGTTTGGTTGGATTTACATAAATATGTATTAATCTCTTTGTTAATCAATCCTTTTTGCATCTTAGACCTTCTAGCTGGAATCATTTTTCTTCTTAAAGTATATTCTTTAGAAGCTGTTATTATTATTTTTTTTTACTACTGGCTTGTTGGGTTTGCTCTTTTCATTTCATAAGATGTCTTATGTCACCCAAGTTCTATTTTTTAAAAATGTTTATTTATTTATTTTGAGAAGAGAGAAAATGGGGGAGGGGCAGAGAGAGGGGGGAGAGAGAGAATCCCAAGCAGGCTCCCAGAGCCTGATGTGGGGCTCGATCTCACAAACTGTGAGATCATGACCCGAACTGAAGTCAAGAGTTGGATGCTTAATGAAATGAGCCACCCAGGTGCCCCTCACCCAATTTCTAAAAGATTATCTTTTTCAGGTACACAAATGTAGGTCAGCATAGATTTTCTCCCAGCATTTTGAAGATGGTTTCCATATTTGCCCTTGAGAATGATGTTTTCTAAGTCTTATGCCCTTTCTTGGATGATCGGTCTTTTCTCAGGCTGCTTTAATATCTTCTCTGTATTGTCGGTGTTTTGTAGTTTACTATCATATATCCAGGTGTATGTATGTGTGTGTGTGTGTGTGTGTGTTTAAATACTTTTGATATCTTTCGTGCTTCTTGTACCTGTACCTGATTTTTTACCAGTTCTAAAGAAAGAGAGGCCATTAGCTTTTTGATAATTGCCTCTTCTCCATCTCCATTTTTCTTTCCTTCTGTAACTCTGATTAGAAATGTTAGCCCTCCTCATTCTATCTTCCACATCTCTAAATGTCTCTGGTCTCCATTGGCCTTCCTCTGCTCTGCAGTCGTATACAGCTTCTAGTTTATACTACGACATTGAATGCAGGAATGATTTTTTTGCCATTCCTTGTTCTAGCTCTGTCTCCCTAACTAGACTGGAAGCCCCTTGAGGACAGCGCATGTGTTTCGTGTGACACTTGTAGTCCCACGCCACTTGGCTCAGTGATATAGTAAGTGCTCAATAAATACTTCATCCATACCGGCCCATTATTTCATGCTCCCAAACTGCACCCAACCTGAGGATTACACAGGTGACCTCTCAAGAGCCAGACCAATGCGCTGGGCCAGGACACTCCCATTCTTCCTCTATAAGTCCTTGGAGGGTGTAAGTGCTCTCTTCCACTGCCCTCAGCTGACTTCCTTGGACTGTACCTTTTACCTCCTTCAGCCCAGGGACTCAGCTGCAGTACTGGAACTCACTTCTTGTTTTTCTTCTCTGTTTGGTCTTTTCATGCCATTCCTGTTTGCCACCCACAGTCTAGAAATACAATTTCAAGGTCAGACCTTGAAAATACTTGGGAATGAGTGCTGCTTCTAAACAGCAATTTAGAATTTGACACCTGTCTCCCCTGACAGTGTGGTCCTGGGCTGTGAGCCTTAGTTTCTTTACCTATAAAATGGGAATGATGTAGTGGTAAAAAAAAAAAAAAATTGAGATAGTGAGTGTGAAAGTGCTTTCCAAATGTTGGGCACCGTTATTGTCTGCAAAACAATATTAAATGATGGCTGTGGCCATTAGACATAGGAAACACAGAAAATGATCTATATACTAGTTGAATAAAATAAAGTTAAACTATATTATTCTGACTTTTAAAAGATTATTTAAAAAAAAACTTTATCAATCTGACTTCATTGAAAAAGTGCTGCAAGGAAAAACAACAGTTTTTTTTTCCTGCAAAATAAAAATAATTAAAAAAGGGAATTGAGAGGTTTATTTAAAACTCTGAGGGGCGCCTGGGTGGCTCAGTCAGTTAAGCGGCCGACTTAGGCTCAGGTCATGATCTCACAGTCCTTGAGTTCGAGCCCTGCGTCGGGCTCTGTGCTGCCAGCTCAGAGCCTGGAGCCTGTTTCAGATTCTGTGTCTCCCCCCTTCTCTGACCCTCCCCTGTTCATGCTGTGTCTCTCCCTGTCTCAAAAATAAATAAAATGTTAAAAAAATAAATAAATAAAACTCTGAGCACCTTGAACCTATTTGAAACCCTGTGTCCCCTTTAAATCAAGTTGCTCCTGAGTTAATAGGTAAGATTACGGCCAGGAAGAATAGGCTAAAGGGAAATAGGGGAGCGGATTTAAAACATAAAAATTGTCAGGCTTTGGAACTTCAGGAATGCTGACTCCCATCTCCTCCCAGCATCCTGCTCCGTAGGCTTTGGAGAGGCCACCGCACTTGCAAGGATCCTCTTTGCTGCAAACCACTTGAAATCAAAGTCACGTGCCAGCTTCGCCCCTCCACCCTGTGACCTCCCTCCAGCTCTGCAACCCAGTTCCTGTTCCCTGGGATCCGGGGACCCTGGAATCTTGAAGCCCCTTGTAAGAAGCAGCTTCATCCTTGAACACTCTAGTGGCAGCAGAGAAGAGTCATAGTGACGACAGTCGATGTCCCTTGTTGTCTTCTCCTTCTTCTTTTTTTTAAACGAGTCATTGTTACAGACGTGAGGTCATTTCTTCTCTACCACCCAGTGCTCTGTGAGGTGAACAGGGCAGACCAAATTCCCATCTCATAGATGAGAAAACTGAGGCCTGCTCCAAGTCACAGGGCTTTTAAGTGGCTGATACGGAATGGCATCGCTGGTTTCCAGTATTCTCCCAAGACTGGGTGGCCCTGGGCCAGTGACAGCACCACCGCACTCGAGAAATGGTCTGGAGACCAGGGGCTTGCCAGCAGTTTATAAAAGGTGTGTAAGAGAGGCCAGCTGGACATCCCATTTCATCAGTAAGAACACTAAGGCCCCCTTATCCACGGGTGTACCCCCAGGGGCACATTTTCAAACCTGAGTTTTGTGACTTTTCTTCCACACTCAAAGTACAGTTAGTGTTACGGATTCGGATTCTTTTAAAAAGTGGAAAATCTGTATTTGATGCTTTTATTAACTAGAGGAATTACAGTTGACCCTTGAACCACGTGGGACTGCTTACATGTGGATTTTTTACAGTATGGTACTATAAGTATATTTTTTCTTCCTTGTGAGTTTCTTAACAACATTTCTTTTTCTGTGGCTTCCTTTATTGTGAGAATATAGCATATAATACATATAATATACAATATTATATATATTATATACACACATATATATATATATAACACATATATATATAATATATATGTGTTAATCGACTGTTTGTGTTACCAATAAGGCTTCCAGTCAACAGTAGGCTATTAGTAGCTACGTTTTTGGAGAGTCACAAGATATACATCGATTTTTGACTGCTCAGGAGGTCGGCACTCTTAACTCTTGCGTTCTTCAAGGGTCAACTGTTAATTTGCAGTGAAACTCGAGCTTTCGGTCTCTGAGCTCTCTCCAAAGTATTTTTACATCCTCTGTCTTATTTGGTCCGGACACCCCAATGCTGAGCATGCCAATTAGCCGGGACCCCCTCTCCATGGAAGCTGATGTTCCCTGGCTATTTCCACAAGCTCTCTCATTTCACAGATGGAGAAGTGGAGTCATAGAAAACAACTTTCCTAAACAGAGTTGACCCACAAGCAAAGATGCTCCCTTATCGCTCTAAATCACCCACCTATTGTGCCTCCTGACTCTCCTGGGAGAAACATAGTTCATGGAAAGATCCCGGCTTTGGGATTCAGGAGACCTGGGTTCAAGTCCTACTGTTGATGCTAGTAGCTAGCTGAGTGACCTTGGGCTGGTCACCTTCCTTCCTCTAAGCCACTTACTTTCTTTATTAATAAAATAGGGGGAGATAGTACCTGCTTCAAAGAGTTTCTGAGCATATATAAAGTGATTGTGCCAAAGTCAATGTTTGTCGCGTAGAGTGTGCTCAATAAACATTAGCTGAATTGGAATCCTTCTAGGATTTAGTTTCCTTATCAGTAAAAGAAGGATGGTAATCTCTGCCTGGCTTCTCCACAGGCTCATTAAGTGTCCAGATGAGATTGTGGATGTAAGAAAACTTTCAGAAATACTGTTAGACAGTATTGCAATTATGAGAACTTTATAACTGTGTGGAGGTTGCTGATATTTTTTTGCAAGTAGGAAACTAGGCACGTCTTGGCTTTTGCTCATGCCCCTCTCAAAACTGGGGAGGTATGACCACCCCCAAGGAGGGATTTGCTGGTGTCAGCACAGAATGTAGAAATGGGGTCAGACATGGAAGCCTGGCATCATGGATAAGTGCCCAAAGAGAGGCATAAGGAGGCAAGAGAGTTCATATTCTTCCTGTCAGGGAGGGCTCACAGAAGGGCATCTGGACAGGTGGGTTAAAAACTGGGTTACATGGGGGGCGCCTGGGTGGCTCAGTCGGTTAAGCGGCCGACTTCGGCTCAGGTCATGATCTCGCGGTCCGTGAGTTCGAGCCCCGCGTCGGGCTCTGTGCTGACAGCTCAGAGCCTGGAGCCTGTTTCAGATTCTGTGTCTCCCTCTCTCTCTGGCCCTCCCCCATTCATGCTCTGTCTCTCTCTGTCTCAAAAATAAATAAAACGTTAAAAAAAATTAAAAAAAAAACTGGGTTACATGGAAATAGCGGGTAACACCAAATGGGCATAGGCAGGGAGATAAGTAGGCATGGCCAATGCAGGAGAGAGAGTGAGTCCTCTCATTTGGCTGGAGCAAAGGGTTGGGGAGAGCGGAATTTATCAGAAAGTGCCCAGACCAAGAGTCCAGCCTTAGACCACCAACAGAATGGACTAGAAGGTTCTGGAGTGTGACAGGAAGAAAGATTCTACTCGATCCTTTGTGGTGGCGGGGGGTGGGGGGAGGGAGCCCAGATCAGAGCTTTAGGAGGCATCTTTGCTAAGGGTGGGACCCAGGAAGACATCCACCTGAAACAGGCAGATGGATTTTCCCCTATAATTATTACTCTTAATGGTTAGGTTCAATAATACTTGTGTCCAATGATAGTGAGATCCAATAATTTTAGTTGCTAACATTTATAGAACGTTTTGCATGTGCCAGGCACTGTTTGACCAGTTGTATCAACTTCGTAGGGCCGCGTAGGAAGTACCACCAAGTGAGTGGTTTAAAACAACAGAAATGTACTCTCTCATAGTTCTGGAGACTCCGTCCAAAGGCTCTAGGGGAGAATCCTCTTTTGCTTCTTCCAGCTTCTATGGCTCTAAGTGTCCCATGGACTGTGGCTGCATCCTTCCAGTCTCTGCTTCTGTCTTCTCCTGGGTTTCTCCTCCGCGTGTTTCTTGTAAAGACACTTGTCAGTAGATTTTGGGTCCACTCAGGCACTCCAGGATGATCTCATCGTGAGACCCTTTGCTTAATTTCACGGGCAAAGACCCATTTTCCAAAAAAATTCATGTTCACAGATTCTGGAGATCAGTGCATGGGGATATTTTTTTGGGGGGGCCACCATTCAAACCATACATGATGTCATTTCATCCTCAAAGGGTGGTGACACTGGCGGGTAAGCAATCTCATTATCCTGGTTTTATACACGAGGAAACCGAGGCTCAGAGAGGCCGAGTAACTTGCTCAAAGTCATAAGGCCAGTAAAGTGGCATAACTGGGTATGAATCCCAGTGGTCTGGCTCAGGGCTGTGTGTACTCCTAACCGTCATGCTATTCTGCCTCTTAGTGATATTTGAGAGGGACATTACTCTCACAGACAAAGACACCAAGAATTTGGAACCCTTCTGTGGCAGGTGGAGGGGGGGGGGGGATGTTCAAAAGGCGTGAAAGTGTGGCCAGGGAGACAGGGCTCTGATAAGTGGAGAACAGATGCAGCTAGGCAGGAGAACAGCCGACAAGACTGAGTGTGTGTGTGTGTGTGTGTGTGTGTGTGTGTGTGCGTGTGTGTGGAGGCTGCATGGGCGCCCAGGTCCTCTGGAGCCGTGAGATCTCTCTGGTGTTACGTGGGTTCCTGGGTTATGTTGTCTTCTCTTCATCTACCCCACGTGGCAGGCGTGGACTCGTGGAAGCTGGGGAAAGGGAAGAGGAGCCATGGGGTCACAGGGGAGTAGGGAAAGAGGTCAGCAGCCATGAGAGCAGTGACTCGGAGAATGGACACCTCCCAGGAGTCTCTGGATCTTGGGGTCAAAGCTGCTTCCCCACATTTGTGGGGGATGAGTCTGGAACCGCTTCATTTGGCTGTTAAAGGGGGACCAGGGTGGCCTGTGCTCCAGGAGGTGGGAGAGGGTCACCTGGGACACGGAGGAGGGCGTGTCTCCCTCCGTGGCTAACAGAAGGCACCCCCGCCCCAGGAAGCATGGTGAGGATGTGCCCACAGGAGAGGAAGCAGCCCCTCACAGCTGCGCATTCTGGGGGCAGCAAGCAGCTGCAGGGAACCCCAGGGAGGACAGGAGGATGCCTTTCTCCACCCGTTTTTTCTTCCTCCCCAGTGGTATTCTGGGAGGGAGGGGATGTGAGGACTGGGGTTGGGTCAAGGGAGGGCAGAGTTTGCCTTGGTTTTTTTCCCTTCCTCTCTCTGACATGCTGTTTTCCTGTTTTTCATCCTCACTGCCGTGGTGGCTCAACCTAGAAAAGTGATCTCCACAGAGAAAGGCCTAGAGAAGGGCCTGGTCCCCTCCCAAACCTCTCCCGGCTCCCCTGGCTGGGTTCTCGCTGAGGGCTGCACGACGAGGCCACCCTTCATGAGGGTCCCTTGGAATTTTGTGGGAAAGAGCAAACGAGACGAGCTGCTAGACTGCCACTTGTGGACCACGTGGTCCTACACAAATGCCAAGTGACCGGGTGCCTCCAACCACTGGATGCCTGGCGCAGTCACCCAGGAAGTTAGAGCAGACTGTGGCTGAGGAAATCAGAAGTTCAAGGTCAAAGAGACCCCAGCTGCTTCTTCCCATGCTGGTCCCCACAGTGAGGCCTGTGACCCGGTTCCCGGTGCCACACACCTTCACTCAGCTCTCCTCCCCGGCAGTGCCTGACCTCAGGTGGAGCAAATGAAGGGGCTCGTCCAGGCCCGACGCTGAAGCGCGAGCCTTTGCTGCTGCCCAGTCTGTCCAGACCTCAGCGAGGCTGCCCCGGCTGCTGTGGGCGGAGGTGGAAGGAAAGCAGGTGAGGAGTCAAGGTCCTACGCGTTAGCAACAGGGGGCAAATAGGAAATTTCTTTGGGCTTCCCCATTATGAGCATTGTATTTGCTCGTGACGGCTGCCTCGGGCTCAGGACGGAGAAGGTGGCAAAGCACAAGGCCTGGTGGGGCATCGTGATGAGGTGACGGTGAAACCAGGGCAGAGACGTGCTCCCCAGGTATTATTCCACGTGCTCCTGGGTATTGTTCCCAACCTCTCGTGCGGTGAAGGAGGAGTCAGGACTGGTTCTGGCGAGGCGACCCTGAGCAGAACGATGGGTGTCCCTTCTGGGCTGAGGCAGTCATAGCCGGTGTCCCCCTTCCATGCCCCGCTCCTCCTGTTCCGGCAACCCTGGAGACCACGTGGTCCAGATGGGTCAGCGGCAAGATGGGGGAAGGCTGCCCAACCCACACTGGAATTTTCCCTGGTGGGAAATAAGCTTGTAAGTGTACCGAGCCCCTGAGCTTTGGAGGTTTCCTGTGGGACAGGTAGCTTAATTACTTTGATGAATACACCCCTTCATATCAACACAGCCCCTTCGGTTAGATACCACCTGCTTTTCATAACCACCCACAATAGCCTCTCTTCTTATGAGTGAATTGTAGCAGTGACTTGCCCAAGGTCACGCAGATAGAAAAGGAGCTTACGGGACTGTTGGAAGTTAAGCAGAAATACAGAGGGGGCAGTAACAGTGAAACAAAGAGGATGCCCTTCCCTTGGTTTAGAGAGCCAGGTAGGAGGCCAGGTGGAGATAGGGGTAGGAGAAAGAGGCTCTTGGCTCCTGTTCCCCTCTATACCCTTAACCTCATGACCTGTGCAGTTGCAGGCAAGGGGGTGCCCTGTGTGAGGCCCCCCAGCACCAGGGAGGTAGAACCACGGAAATGTGTCTTTGGGGACTCACGTGCCCGGATGCAGGTGTTCTCTGGATAGGAGCACCAGTGGCAATAAAACCACTGAGACTTTGCACAAAACTAAAGGAGCAGAATGGAGATGTCCAATGAGCACTGTGCCCCAAAGCTGCCCCTCGTGTTGACCAGGTTGTCATTGCTCAACGCGCTTTGGGGCCTCTCTTTGGGGTGTGCCCGTTTGCTAGCCACATCCTTTATAACAAAGCCACTGAAGTCCTGCTTCTGTTTTTTTCTTTCTGTAATTTTTTTTAACATGTATTTATTTTCTGAGAGGCAGAGAGAGACAGAGCATGAGTGGGGGGCAGGGCGAGGGTAAAGAGCAGGAGACACAAAATCCAAAGCAGGCTCCAGGCTCTGAGCTGTCAGCACAGAGCCTTACGCGGGGCTCGAACTCACAAACCTCGAGATCATGACTTGAGCCAAAGTCGGACACTTAACCGACTGAGCCACCCAGATGCCCCTCTTTCTGTATTGTTTTAAATTTATTTTTTGAATAGATAACATATATAAGGCTCAAACATCTAGAGATGCTTAAAGGTATAGAGTATAGATGCTCTCCCACCCTTGCTCCCTCATGCTCGGTTCCTGTTCCATCTGACGGGTAACCATTGTTGTTAGGTCATTACTTCCATTCAGACTTTGTTTTGTAAGTTTGCAAGATAATCGTATTATTTTTAGCCTTGCTTTTCTCATGAATGGTGTCACATTACACTGTATTTTGTTTGTTTGTTTGTTTTCACTTAAGACATCTTGGAAGTATTTCCATACTGTAATAAAGAGCATAAAGAATTCTCTCTCTTTTCAACAGATACATAGTATTCCATTGTCAGGACGTATTATGAATTATTTAACCAGTTCCCCATTACTATTACGAAGAGAAATGCAATGAACATCTTTCACATTTACCGTTTGCATATATTTAAGTATACCTGAAGGGTGGGTTCTTTTTTTTTTTAACATTTATTTTTGAGAGAGAGAGACAGACAGAGAGAGAGAGACAGACAGAGTGTGAGCGGGGGAGGGGCAGAGAGAGAGAGGGAGACACAGAATCTGAAGCAGGCTCCAGGCTCTGAGCTGTCAGCACAGATCCTGACGCGGGGCTGGAACACACGAACCGTGAGATCATGATCTGAGCTGAAGTCGGATGCTCAACCGACTGAGCCGCCCAGGCTCCCCCGAAGGGTGAGTTCTGAGAAGTGGAAATGCTGGGTCACAGGATAGGTGTATTTTATATTTTGATAGATGCCAAATTGCCCTCTGTGGGGGTTTGTTGTGCCAATTTGTATTGCTATCAGCGATGTATGAGAGCGCCACTTTCTGAACAATTTCACCAGCAGAATGTGTGTTCAAACTTTCAGGCTTTTATCATTTGATAAGAGAAAAGTGGAGTAGCTTTGTATTATATTATCCTGAGTGAGGTCATATATATTTTCAAATGCTTAATTTGCAGTTCTTTTTTAGAAGTTATCTGCTCCTATCCCTTGCCTATTTCTGTACTGTTTTTGGTCTTTTTCTTATTAATTTGTAGGAGCCCTTTATTTATAATAGAGACCAGCTCTTTGTTACTGGGAGAAGTTGCAAATATTTCTTCCTAGTTTGACTTTTAAAAGATTTTTTCTTTTTTCTTTCTTTCTTTCTTTCTCTTTCTTTCTTTCTTTTTGCTTAGGATGTTTGTTGTTTTTTGTTTTGCCATGGAGGAGTTTTTGGGTTTCATGTAATCAAATCAGTCTTTTTCTTTTATAATATGGATATTCCGTTATAGTTAGGCACACTTTCCCTATTGCAGGTCTTTAAGGAATTCTTCCATATCTTTTTTTTTTTTTAGCACTTATATAGTTTTATTTACCTTTTGTCTAAGTCTTTGATCCATTTTGAATTTTCTAATTGAGTCCAAGTTTAGTTTCATCTAGCTTGTTAGTCGATATCCCAATTAGTCAATCCGTTATTGAACAATCTATTTTTTTCACCCATGATTTGAAATGACACTTTTATCATTACAAAATCCTATATTATTTGGACCCATTTCTGGTCTATTATATACCATTGGTTTAACTATGTATATGGCAATATGACCTTTTTTTGAAATGTTGAACATGTTTTCTATCATGTAGATCATGTAGGATACGGCCTTCTCATTTCTCTTTTTTTTTGCAGAGTTGTGTGGACAATGTTTTTTGTTTTTTTTTCTTTATATGAAATTTAAAATCATATAATCTGGCTACAAACCACACGTTAGTATTTTTAGTGGAACTTCAGTAAATCCAAACAGTCACTGAAGAACGATGGACATTTTACTCGGAAATTGAGTCTTGTTATCTGAGACTGTGGGGTGATGGTCATTTGTTTGAGTCTCTTTGCCTCTCCATCACTTCTAGGCCTGTTTAGAGATGAAAGGCTTTTGGGAGATACAAACACTTCCAAATCCCCGAGTGTTAGCTGTTCATCATACAGCAACGACGAAGGGCCCGGTCCTGGTCTCTAACCATCTTCTCCTGGACCAAAGCTCCACCTGGTTTGGGTTGGGGTTTGGGGGGAGAGGGGAGGATCTGTCACCAACAGATTGGAGCTGGGGAGGGAGCTATCATCTGGGTATCCAGAACTGAAAGTCAGCAATCTCGGACAAAGATAGAAGGGGCAGGAGTGGAGGACTGTGGGCTACCAGTAGATCTGCAGGAAGGTGAGGAGGAAGAGAAACCAGAGGGTGGGCAAGAGCAAACTGTGGGGGAGGAGAGGGAGAGGGAGGAGGGGGAAGAGGCGGGAGGGGGGAGGGGGAGGAGGGAGGAGGCAGCATCTGGGCAGGAGCCCGGTTCCAGTGAGGCCCTAAAGAGACTGCAACCTCTTCAAGGGCTGGGACAATGTCTTCAGTGGCGACATCTTTTAAAATATGTAATAAACAACATACATAGAAGAATGTAGAAAACATATGTGTGCTGCTTACTGAACGGCTCTGAAGTCAACTCCCTTTCAGCCACCACCAGGTCAAGAAACAGAATGTTTCTGCCAGCTAACCACTGTCCTGCCAGTTTATGATCAGAAGACAATTGTTATTATAATAAAGAAAAAAACGTTGACAAATTCAAGACCAGGGCTGAAATGTGCTAGAAAGGGGATTGGAACCTTGGCCAAGAAGAGAGACCCAAAGAGTAAATCAGGAAACTGAGGCAAAGGTGTAGCCCTGGAGCAGAGGTCTGGGAGCAAGGCGACTACTCCATGGGGATGTGAGCCCCCTGGCATTTGCATGTCCCCCCGCCAGCTGCTTGGCTCAAAGCAAGCTGCTTAGGCTAGCCAAATAGCTGGGGCAGAAGCTCAGCGCACATACATTTAGGGTCTCTGGAGGCCTGTAGTGCAAGATTATCTTAGTTTTAAGGAGCAGAACCCCACTTCAACTAGCCTGAGTAAGCAGGTGCAGACCAGGCACCTCCCAGGACTGAGGTCAGCTGGGTCCCAAGACTCTACTGGGGAAATGAAGAATGCAGATTTCTTTCTTTGTTTCTCTCTTTCTTAAGTTTATTTATTTTGAGAAAGAGAGAGTGTGTGGGAGAGGGACAGAGAGAGAGAATCACAAGCAGGCTCCGTGCCCTCAGCACAGAGCCTGATGCAGGACTCGATCCCATGAACCATGAAATCATGACCTGAGCCGAAATCAAGAGTCAGACGTTCAACCAACTGAGCCACCCAGGTGCCCCAGAATGAAGATTTCTTGAACTCTCTGTGGGCTACTGGTCTCTCTCTTCCATGCTTCTCTTGGCTTCTTTCTCTCCTTGCTTTCTAAGGGTACTTTCTCCTCTTGCCCAAGGCCCAAGAGAACCCTTCTATATACACCAGGACATTTTTCAGCTCCTGCTCTCAAGTGTCTTCCTGCTTAGATCCCTTCTCCAAAGGAAGAAGTCTGATTGCTACCCCCTACGTGGATCCCACTTGTGGGCCAGTGGGTGGTGCCCTAGGCCCAGAGAGTCCACCTCATTTCTGAGGAGATTTCTGTAGTTTTGAGGTTTGATTCATCCCTGAGAAGTAATCAGGAAATTTGCTGAGACCTGAGTCTCAATGGCCTCTGCCATGGGGTGGCATGGGAACGAGGGTCACGTGAGCAGTCAGCACCCCCTTCACCTATCAGGGGTGCATCTCAGAACTTTGTTTCTTGGTGACAAGAAACCTTCACAAGAGAAAGTCACTGGTGGCTTAAAAGGTGGTTTTCTTGGAGTGGAAAGATAGATTCAGAAGACTCAGGATTCTCAATGTCTGAGGCCTGGTAAAGACAGTTTTGCTTTTCGGAGTTGGAGTGTTTGTGAATGTCAAGGGCATCTGTGCTTGACTAGTCAGGAACAAAAAAGGGCATGGCCCATGTTAGTTTCTGTTGTAGGGGAGCATGAAGCTTGGAAGTTTGATGCCAGGGCAGGTCAAGGGAATGCAGACAGATGACTGAGGATGCTGAGTGTGAAGTAAGGTGGGGCGGGCACTTCTGGAACAAGTGTGTGCCTGGGGTGGGCCGCCTGCTTGTATGTGGCTGGCTCCATGGTAAGGAGTCTGGCCTCTTGGTCTAAAGACACCTGGAAGGACAGGGCAGGAGGAGCCGATGCTCTCCCACGCATGGGCATTTAGGAAGGGACTCTGTTGTTTATTTTTAGGAAACGGAAGGATCAAAGTCATTCAGTCCCCTCGTGTTTCCATGAGGCCAGGCACCATGGGCAGGCAGTGCCTATGGGGTAGTCTATGAGGAATCTCTGTGGGACCCCATTAGTTCCCTAACATCTCCGCCATTGCCCTTTTAAAATCTGGAAATCCCTACCCAAAGGGATGTCTTTGGCTTGAGAATATTGCTAGAAAGCCCATAACAAATCGTTTCCATGTTCAAAGCCCATCTCAGTGAGGTCCATCTTGACCACCATATTTTATTCATTTATTTTATTTTATTTGAGACAGAGAGAGTGCACTCAAACAGGGGACGGGGGCAGAGTCAGAGAATCTTAAGCGGGCTCTATGGTCACCATGCAGCCAGACCCAGGGCTTCACCCCACGACCCTGGAATCATGACCTGAGCCGAAATCAAGAGTTGACGCTCAACTGACTGAGCCACCCAGCTGCCCCTTGACCACCATATTTAAAATCACATTCCCACCACCAGAACCTTCCAATTCCCCTTATCCTGTAGTATTTTATTTTTATGGCACTTTTTACCTAATATAGGATACGCTTTTCATTATTTTCTGTCTCCTTTTACCAGGATGGGTACAATCCCACTGCCTAGAAAACCATTTGGCATACAGTGGGCGCCCAGAAAACACCTGTTGAACCAAATCTCTAACCCGAGGATGCTGAGATGGGGATGGAGGGCTGTGTAATATTTTAATCTGGGATTCCCAACCTTTTCCAGGGAAAAGTCCTCTTTCAAGCTCACACCATTTCAGGGAGATGCATATAGATAGTAGCTATACTTGGAAAGTTCCAAGTGCTTTGAATTTGTACTTGAAAATGAATTTTACTTTACTAATCTATATACGTTTGAGAAACAGTATGTTATGTTCTCTATTCGTATCCATTTATGTACTATCCTAACACTGCCTGACACACATATGTTTTCTCACAAACTGTTTGCAGTAACTCTGAGAACACAAGAGCCTGCAGCCCACAGGTCAGACTCCTGTTTACAGATGGAAGGTGTTTGCATAATGACAGCAACAGCCAAGGGCCTGCTTGGTCTCCATGCGTCTCCCTCTGGGCCGATGCTCACTTCCCCCACCCTCATGTGGTGTTTGGGTTGGGTTTGGGGGGAGATGGGAGAACCTGTCACCAAGAGATATAAAAAGTCAAGAAAGGGGTCATTGGAGCTGGGGAGGGAGACTCCATCTGGATATCCAGAACTGAAAGTCACCAATCTTGGACAAACATAGAAAGAAAGGGGCGGGCATTTAAACCGTTTAAAACCATTAGCAACTATGGATAATTGAACCCTTATTAGTTTATTGGCTTTAGTTATCAGAGATGGGACTCAAAAGGTTTGGAATGGCTGACAGCTAGGTTTTGAGTGGGGCAGAGTAGAGTAAGGTGAACATGGGCTTTGGGGCTACAGAGATTCTTTTTTTTTTTTTTTTTTAATGTTTATTTATTTTTGAGAGAGAGAGAGAGCGCACAAGCTGGGGAGGGACAGAGAGAGAGGGAGATAGAATCTGAAGCAGGCTCCAGGCTCTGAGCTGTCAGCACAGAGCCCAACGTAGGGCTCCAACCCACGAACCATGAGATCATGACCTGAGCTAAAGTTGGACGCTTGACCGACTGAGCCACCCGGGCGCCCGACAGAGATTATTTCAAGTTTGTGCTCTGACAAGGACCATCTGGGTGACCAGGAAGTTACTTCTTTCGTTGCTTCTGGGTCATGGAGATGAGATGGGATGGCGAGCGCCAGATACTTAGTGGTATAACTGGGACATCTGGGTTCTCCACAAATGCTCCTTTCCTGTAAAGTTCTGAGGGAGGGGGCAGTGTCCAGGAGGTCCTGGGCATGTGGGGGCAGGGCACCAAAGCGGGAACGAGGAGGTGCTGAAAGATGTTTTGTGCCAGGGCTGAGGATGTCTTGTGCGGGGATGACAGGGCGATCTCCAATGTCAGGGAGTTAGGGGGACGGTTATTACTCACTCCCTGGGAGCATCCCCTTTGGGTGGCAAGGTGGAGTCCCTGGGTGCATTTGTAGTGGGTGAGGGGCACTGCTGTCCCCGCAAGTAAACCATGAGCTCCCTGCTGAGCAGCTGATGAGATGCGGTGCCCTAATTAGCGAGACAGTCCTGCTGGGAGCCTCAAACTGAGACTCTAATTCCAATCAGCATTTTGATTCCAGTACATTTGGCAAAATAAAAACAGCTGTGAAGAGAGCCCATGAAAAAGACAAGAGTCCTCCTCATGCTTGCCTTTCAGCCCTCCAGCTTTTGGAGACACTCGGCCACTTCAGTTGCTTTTCCTCTCCCGCTTCTCTTTTCGGCTTGCCAGGGAACACGATACCTGCCACCCGGCATAGGCTTCCATCCCCTGACGCCCAAGGAAACCACCCAGGTTCTGATTAGGGCCGGCCCTCTGGCTCCGCACGGGTGTCTGTCATTTCAGATGGGCTCTGTGGCGGGCCCAATCACACAGATGCGAGCCACAGGGATGCCAGAGGGTCTATTTTCAAGAGACTGGTCTGGGAGCAAGTCACAGACAAAACCAGAGAACACAACCCATCGCCCCAGAACGCCACTTTTCAGCTCCTGATGGGTTTGGCCTCAGTCCTCCCTGCTTTTGTGGGTAAGTCCAGAAGTGTCCACTTACATAGGATGTAATTTTAAGAGCCCTGAGATGCCCAACTACCTTTGGCCTGAAATAGAAATGCTCCTTCTGGGAGCATGCCTTCAGGTCAAGGAAGCTCCTGTGAAAAAGAAATAGCTAACCAGAGAGGGGCAGCCTGCTTCACCCATTAGCAGGCGTTAATACTAGAGCAGCTTCCTGGTTTTTTTTGGAGGGGGAAGGTCCATGGTAAAAGGCGTGTGACATAGGATAGGCACCTTTGGATATGGGGGGTGGGTACAGGAAGATATCTGCAGCCGGGGGAGGAGCAGCTTGGGGACCCAGTATCTGGGGAAACTGTAGGGAGAAGTGCAGAGGCCATCGGCCCTGATTTCACTGACTTCACTGGCTTGGCCGACTGACCGTGGATTCAGGGCCATCCACGAGGTCTTTTGTCCACAGAGCTAACAGTTCATTTATGAGTCTGCCGGTGCTCTCCTATTATTCTACTACGTTCTACAAGGGAAGGGAAGATCCACCTCCCCCCCACCCCCATTTCAACCCACACATCAGGGAAAGTCCTAACCGTCCTCTAGAAGACTCCAAGTTGGAGGGTAAGGCCATGGCTTTGCTGCTTCAATGCCCTTTAGGAGATGGGGGGGGGGGGGGGGGGAGTCAGATGCATGCACTTTTGTTAGGCTCTGTGATTGATGAGGGAAGTTGCAACCTGGTTTTGCTCGGTCTACCGGGGAAATTACCTCAATGCAACTCAAGGCCTCAAAGGAGGCTTAGTTGCTACAAAGTAGGGCAGTCTAAAAATAGAGGCTATTTCTGTACTTGGCTCAGCTGATAAGAAGGAAGTAAACCTATCAAACAATAACATATTTAATGTTCTCAATATTTCTGATGTGCAAGTTCTGGGCTGGCTACGGAGGGGGATACAGCAGGAATATAAATTGGGGGTGACCATACTTCCTGTTTCCTGGGGCAGTCTTGGCTTGTTCTCATGTAATTCTTATTAGCTCCCTCTTTTAATCTCAGGAGTGCCCTGGTTTGGACAATACATTATATGTTCATCTTCAGTAAAAAAATGCTGCTGAGTTAGAAAAATTAAGCAGCTCGTGTTTCTGGAATGAGCAAAGTGAGATTCAGCTGGCCTGCGTTAGGGAGCAGCTGATGGGAGTCCATGCACGTCTAAAAGTGAGCTGATGTTTCCCTTCCACTTGCCATCTAGGTTCCTGTCGTGGCTCCAGGTGGCATGGCTATGGGGCATCAGTGCATCCATCCCATGTTGGTAGCACCTTCTGGAGACATCCCTAAGATCTACAGTGTGAAGGGTTCCCCTTAGAGTTGTGTGTCACAGCTCCCTGGGTCTTGGGTTTGGAAAGGGCAGAGAGATTACTTATTTGTTTTTTTAAAGTTTTTATTTATTTATTCTGAGAGAGAGAGAGAGAGAGAGAGAGAGCGCATGTATGAGCAGGGGAGGGGTAGAGGGAGAGAGAGAGAATCCCAAACAGGCTCTGCCCTGTCAGCTTGGAGCCCAGCTTGGGGCTTGAACCCACAAAACCGTGAGATCATGACCTGAGCTGAAATCAAGAGTCGGATGCTTAGCCGACTGAGCCACCCAGAGTCGAGAGATTATTGTCTTATTTCCAGCTGTTCACTCTCACCTGGGAGCCTGCCAGCACTTTGGGGGCAATGGTCATGCTTGTTCATCTTCCCATGTTTTGGCACAAGTGTGTACAACAGAGCGGTTCTCCAATACATGGGAGATGAACTGAGTCAGATTTAGCCATCAACCCCTAACACACGCTGCTCAAAGACCTTCATGAAGATGTTCTCCCCGGGGGTTGTTGGCCATGACTGGGGAGACACTAAGCTGACTCGTGCACCTGAGTCCCTCACAGGTGTATGGTGGCATTGACATCTCAGTGGTGGGGCCTGGCCTGCGTGGGCTGGGATTAGAACTCCTGGTCTCTCCTCTATGGAATCTGTCGTCTGCGTGGTGATGGGAGGCCAGGTTCTGCTAAAGGGCCAGTTCCACATTGGGTGGCTCTCACAGCATGTGGTTTTATGATTCCCATTTGCTGGGTTCCCTTCAGAGGTGCTGACTCTGGTATAGAGAATAAATCCAGCCTAAGGGCCTTCTTCCGGGGGCAGGTTACAATTCTGGGAGCTGTTAAGGAGAAGGGAGGGGTCTCTGGTCAGGAAAAGGGGTGGCTAGGAGGAGACAGAGGGCAGGGTGTGGCTGTATCACTCACCGAAGGCCACCATTACCTGATTAAAATGTCCCTCCAGCAGGGCCAAGGGCAGGCAAAAGGGAAGAGGTCAGGGAGTGTGGGTCCCCAGACTTAGCCCCATACAGGGCCTTCTGAGCATTAGTTGCAGAGGGTTAACTGTGACTGGCAGGGGTCACTAATCGGTTTAGAAAGAGGAGTATAGCTAGGGCAGGGATGGTAAAAGAAGAAAGAAGGGGCGATAAAAAATAGGCACATCTGATCCCATAAAAGGGCTTGGGGACATGAATAAAGGGAGGTTCTTCATATAAGGACAAGTGGAATTTGATGAAGTAGCTTCATCGTCCCCAACCTATTGTCCAAGATGTCAGGATTCACCGGGTCGGGGTAGAGCAGAGCAGAGGGCAGGCAGAGGAGACAGGGGCACCTCCGTGGACAGCACAAAGGTGTCTTGTGGCAGGCCCAGATTTCTGCTGATGAGAGAGGTGTTTTCAGGACACCAGAGTTCTCCCTGGCCAGCCATGAGCCTGCAGCTGTCATGTCAGGGAGCCCGAGGGAGGCACGATGCGGTGGGGCAAGAAGGAGAATCTGGGAGCTAGTTCTGATGTTTAGATCAGCTTTTAAAAAATTGATTGCTTTAATTCCCTAAGCGCCCTGGGAGTTGTTTCTATTTGCACTGTATCATTTTTCAGATGGGGAGGCAAGAAACAGACAGTGAAAACAGATATACTTGGACAGAGGGATTTCGGTTCCCCATAACATGCTCCCCACCAAAAGTGACCCTAAAGGCTTGTGGCCTGGCTTCCGCTCTTGAGCCAGATAATTAACAGTCCAATTCCAGTCTAGTCACTTTTTACCTGGAGGCTCCCCGAGCCTCATTCTTAGCCTGGTGGGCTGTGTGAGGATTGAGGATGATGTATGGACGTGGCTCCGTGTCACCTACCTCCGTCAGTGCTCAGGAAATGGTGGATGCTGGTCTGTGGGCATTATGATAGGAAGCACTTACCCAGTGCCCACCAAGTGAGTCCTGCTAAACAATTTGCACACCACAGCCCGTTCATCCCTTCAGCCCACTTCACAGATGAGGACAGGACATACAGACTGACTCCCAGAGTACATACACAGCGGTTCAACCTCTTGCTAGTGTGGTAGAGCTGGGATTTGAACCCAGGCAGGCAGCCTTCAGAGGCCAGGCTTGTTGTACTGCTTGTGTTCACAGATATAATTTATATCAAGGCCAGAGGGAAACCCTACCCTCCCTTACTCCGGTAAAACTTGTGACATTGACACAGTTCACCACGGAGCCTTTGTCCTCTCTCCCTGGGCTGTCCCTTCCCTTTTGTGATGGCCCAGATGCCCAGAGCCCTTCAATTTTTCCATGTCTCTGTTGCTTGGCTCTTGTGTGCCCGGTGTGGTTCGAGGCACTCTGAGTACATCTCCTCATCAAATCCTTCTGGAAGCTCTATGAAGATCCCAGTTTACAGATGGGAAATGGTGCTCCTTGGGTCACCCAACATGGCCCTCCCTTCCTCAAGGGTCCTGTTTTCCAAGGGGGAATGTTCTAGGTTATGGAGCAGTGTGGGCAGAAGCTCTGAGGCACCATGGCCTTTTGGGGAGTCTGCACATGTCTACATGGTTGGCGCATTGTAAGAGGACGGCCTGTGGGGAAACAAGGCCCGGGCTGTGCTCTTTGCTCAGCCTGAGCATGGAGGGCTGTGGTGACCTGTTAGTCCTCCCAATGCACCTGTCCTCATGCACCTGCCCTGATTACAAAGCCTTCCTATTTACCTGTGGGTCTGCATTTAGAGCTGGCCTGGGGAGACCAACAGTCCCATGAATGGTGATGAGGGAGTCATGGTCTTGCTTTTCAGCCCTTCCAATGGGCTACAGTGGGATCTCTCGACCTCAAGTGATGCTGGGTCCTCCTTGGCTATCAAACTGGTGTAGGTGCAAGGGCGGACGTCTCTCTGTTTGGTGAGGAAGGCAGCTGAGATAATGAGAAGGGGCTTCTTGGGAGGGAGGTGTGTGTCCAGGTAGCTTATGGAGGAGGCTACGTTGGGGCAACATGGAGGCTTTCAGAGACACACTGGGGCAAAAGAGGGTTTGTCTCTGAGGGGAAGAGTAGGAAACTGGCAGAGAAAAAGGGGTGGTCACAGTGCCCTCCTCTCTTCCACTGCTGGGTCAACACACTAAGTGAATCCAAACCAGTTGGTTAATCCCACCTAGCTTTTGTTTGAACTTGTCTCTGTGGGTTTCCTTCCTGGCTCTTCAGTGAGAACACATGTAGTCATGGTGACACTCTCACCTTCTCATTCCCCGAGAATCTTTGTCTTAGTGAAGCAGGGTTGGTCCCATACTCTAGAGTTGTGGTTCATAGAGGCAAATTTTCCAGGAGATTTCTGATTGCCAATCCTCTGCTCTGAGGCAGAATAATCTGCGGGTTCCACACTTTCCAAAATGTCCACAGCCACCCTCCATTTTCCCAGTCCTGAGTGGCCATGAGAGGCAACGGCTGTGACCCTTCTTCTTATGTCTCGGTTGGATGAGGCCTGTGTTCCCAACTCAAAAAAGACCCTGGGGTTCTGTGTCCCAGAATTTCTAAGAAAGTCTTGATTTCAAACAGCCTGCCGTGTTGGGAGACCACATGTCAGGCCAGTGCCAGATGAATGTGTCCTGATTTTTGTTTCAGAAAGTATGGTCAGCATAAGTGGGGAGAGAGAAATTGGAAAGGACAGTAATTGGAGCCTGGTCCTGGGCATGAGGTGGAAACCACAGAAAGGCTCCATTTCAGTTTGCTTAAGCAACGGTAGCTATCATAGCCTATCAGGGTGCAGGGGCCATCAACGTCAAGGTTGTCTGGTTCAGCCTCAGTCTTTCCATAAACATGTCCTGGCAGTGTTGAGTGCTGGCTCAAAGTCAGGTAGACACAGGTTTGAATCCTGGCTGTGCCACTTTCTAATTTGGACCTTGGGCAAGAAGCGTAACTTCAATCTCCAGTTTATAAACCTGGAAGAATAACGGCACCCTATACCACAGGGTTGTTTTTAGAATTAAACAAACAAATGAATGGAAATTGATTACTCCAGGGCTGGCTCAGTAGTGGTTACCGTCCTCCTGGTCCTCCTCACCGTGTGCCTGGTGCTGTGCTAGGGTGTGCGGACACCAGAGTGGATAAGAGGTAGTCCTGGCCTGGGGTAGACACTGCTCATTACCCACTCTTCATCCAATCTGTCTCCCTTCCTCCCTTCCTTTCTCTTTTGCTCCCTCCTCCCTTCTTCCTTCCCTCCCTTCCTTTCTGCCATGATGAGCCCTGATTTATTCAGGTTAGCAAAGTATCCCTCTAAAAAAACCCACCATTTCCCAATTTTGTTTTCTTTTGGTGATAGAGGTGTTCATGTGATATAGTCTGAGCCAATGAGATGTAGGTGGGAGTCACTGGTGGGATCTAAAAGCCTCTTTATAAGGAGATGGTGTTAGAGGCACCTGGGTGGCTCAGTCATTAAGCGTCTGACTCTTTGTTATGGTTCAGGTCCTGATCTTGCAGTGTGTGAGTTCAAGCCCCACATTGGGCTCTGCACTGACAGTGTAAAGTCTGCTTGGGATTCTCTCTCTCTACCTCTTTCTCTGCCCCTCCCTGCTCATGCTCTCTCTCTCTCTTTCCAAATAAATAAATAAACTTTTTTTTTCAAAGGAAATGATGTTAGACATGGAGTAGCCATTCTTGACAGTGATGGGATGAGCCTGATGACAAAGTCACATGCTAGAGCAGAGCAGGAAGAGAGAGAAGGAATTAAGTCCTTAACGGCAGAGTCAAGAAGGTAGGAACTGTAGGTCAAACCCAGCCTGCCATCTGTTTTTGTCAATAAAGCTTTATTGGAATACAGCCATGTCCATTCCTTTATGTATTATCTGTGGCTGTTTTCACAATACAGTGGAAGAATGGAGTAGCTGTGACAGAGACCATGTGATCCTCGAAGCCTAAACTATTTCTGATCTAGCCTTTCCAGAAAAAGTTTGACGATCCCTGCTTAATGGGATCCGTGTGTCCTGTAACAACTCTGGAGTGCTTAGTCCCAAATGTCTTAGTGATGGTAATATAAATCTGTGTCAACCATTTAATTTAGTGGCTGTTTTGCTTTCTGATTCTCCAATGTAATACCAAACCATGCACTGCCCTGCAACATTAATTCTTCCAGTTTTGCCAAGATGTTGTAAACTTCTGCTGGAAGACTCAGGGGAGAGCGTCTGTGAGGGGTCATAGGCTGCAAGCAAATGAAGCTCCTTCTAAGCCATCAAAGGAGAATGGAAAGTTTTGGAAAGACCACAAAAGGCTTGAGAAGTGGTCTGAGAAAGGACAAGTACTAGGCAGTTCGAGGAATATCAGAAGGCAGGGGAGAGCAGCACCTCCATTAACAGTCCTTTCAGACAGTTCCATGGGAAAGAGGTTCATTCCCAAAAAGGATTAGGGGGCTGCTGGAGTGCCAAAACTGTGAGTGTCCATCCCTGAGAGGAAAATTCCTACCTCCAAAAGAACCCAGTCATCACTGTGCAGAGCCTGCTGGTTGCCAGCCCCCAATACCAATTCTCCCCTCCCCCTGCTATGGTAATAGAACCTCCAATTTTTTTTAACAGGTTGCATGGCCACTCAGAATATCAATGAGTTTCCCGGTGTCCTTTGCAGCAAAGTGAGGGCATATGACTCTGTTCTTGTCATTGGGATGGGAAAAGAAGTGATGTAGGCAGCCTCTGGGGTGTGAACTCAAAGGCTGTACTCTTTCTTCTTCCACTGCCTGGGATGTGGGTGTGGTGTTTCTTCATCTTGGATCATGTGGGGGACAGTACCAACCTAGGGGAGGCAGCTCATAAAGGGAGAAGGAGCCTGGATCTGAGACATGGAGCAGTCAGACCAGTTCCGGATGGGTCACCTCCAGAAGACATTTACTGTGACAGAAAAGACACTTCTCTCTTGTCTAAGTCACTGTTAGTTCTGGTCTTTGTTATGCCTATCCAATACAGTCATGGGCTTCCAGGAAGCAATTACTCATACTGAGCTGAGTGCTGAGTTCCAGTAGCTTCCACCCAGTAGATCTCCCCTTGGGACCGTACATAAAATTTCTGAGTTCTCATCCAAAAGACAGTCCGTCACATACTTCCCCAAGCCCCATCCAATCTCCATATGCTGTCTTTTCACCTCTAGTTTCTGCACTGTTCTCTGTGGGACATGCCAGTGGGACTTGCTTGGAAAGTGCTCTGTTTATCTGCATCCAGACACTTCGCCCCACAAATGCTCAGGCCAAGCAAGGGGACACAGGGGGACTGTCTTCTACTCCACTTTAGATTCTCCACTTCACAACTTCTCAACCAGCTTTCATAAATGGGCAGCGAATCAACATAGACCCCGAATGCTGTCCCTTTAATCTTTTTATTTAGCCCCAGTGAATTATGTAACATATTGTGTTAGTTTTTGGTGGATGCTGTAACAAATTGGTACAACCACCAAGGTAAAAGAACACACATTTATTACCTTAAAGTTCTGGAGGTCTGAAGTTTGGAGTGGGTCTCACTGGGCTAAAAGCAAGGTGATGTAGGCCTGTGTTCCCTTCTGGAGGCTCTGGGGGAAAATCTATTTCTCGCCCCTTCCAGCTTGGCCACATTCCTTGCCGTCCACATTCCTTGGCTCACGGTCCTCTTCTTCCATCTTCAAAGGCCAGCAGAATGGGGCCAAGTCTTTTCATGCTGACATCTCTCTGGTTCAGACTCTTCTTCTGCCTCCTTCTTCCACCTTGAAGGACACTTGTGATTACGTAAGGAGCTCATCCAGAGTAATCTCCCGAGTGTAAGGTCAGCTGGTTAACAACTTTGATTCCATCTCCGAACTTCATTCATCTTGTCACGTAGCATGACATATTCACCGGTTCCAGAGACATCTTCAGGGGGCCATTATTCTGCCTGCCACACATATTGGTGGTGGTAACTGTGATTATCGCTGACTGATGCTTTCTGTGGGCCAGGTGCTGAAGTAAGAACTTTATATACAGTGTCTTATTTAATCCCCTAACCCTGGGGTGGCAAAATTCTAAGACGGCTCCTAGAAGTTCCGCCCCGGGTGTACATGTCCTATATAATCCCCTCCACGTGAGTGTGGGGAGGACCTGTGAATATGATGAATGTCACTCCTGTGATTAGGTTACATAATATGGCAAAGGATATGAAATCGTTAATCACATGATTAGGCTACATAAGACTTCATTTTAGCAGACGGGGAGAGAGATTCTCCTGCTGGCCTCGAAGAAGTGAGCTGCCATGTTGCAAACTGCCAGTGGAGGGGGCCACGTGGCAAGGAGCCGAGGGCAGCCTCTAGGAGCCAGGAGCAGTCCTGCCCCACGGCCAGCAAAAGAATGGGGACCTCAATCATACAGCCGCTAGGAGCTGAATTCTGCCAACACTTGAATGAGCCTTGGAAGCAGAATCTTCCCCAGAGTCTCCAGAGGAGAAGGCAGACTGGCCAATACCTTGGGAATCTCTAAACAGAAGACCCTGCCTGGATTCTGACCGACAGAACTGTGAGACAATGACCACATTGGTTTGTAGTAATTTGTTATGCAGTGGTTGAAAACAAATACATCTCAATGTGAGAGACTGAAGCTCAGAAAATCTAAGAAAACTGCCGAGGTCAGAGAGCTCACAAATGGCGGAGCTGGTATCCAAGCGAAGGTCTATCTCCAAATCCAAATTTGTAGCTGCTACCACATCCCAACTGACAAGCGTGAATAAAAGATTTGGCATTATCTTTTATTGTGAGTACTTCATCCGAGCCTGATAGGAAAACAAGTTCTTTTCTAGCCTTTTGGAAATGAACTGGTAACTTTTCTCTTCTCTGCAGTGAGATATCTCACGTGTTCTGAACCATCTGGGCATCGCTGGGTTTCCACTGGGCTTCCCGTTGTAAAGTGACGTCCCGTTTTTGAACACCATGGCGCCAAAATTTAAATTCTAAAACAAGCCGGATGTATGCGCAGGTTTAAGGTAGAAACTTTTTTTTTGTTCAACCAAACTTCAAGTTGGCAAAAGCTATGAATCAGTGCCCGTGAGCACATCAAATGAAGTCAGCAAGCTGAGTCTTGATCCAGACCTAGAGAAATACTGATATCGCACCTATGTACCCAAACAGATGTGGGTCTCGTGTTGTAAAGGAAACAAATCAATTGAAAAATGTTGCTGAATTGTTGGTGGTTGTTCATCTTTAGGAGTGCTCTCTACCACAGATGTAAAAGACATCACTACTGTCAACAATGTCAACATGAAGAAGGGGCCTTCCTACTTGAAAGCTGGGAGCCCCCGCTTCGCCTGGGGTCATGTTTACTTGTCTGTGCCCCCATGGCCAGTAGCTGCTCACAAAAGTTGTTTTGGTTATCCCGGGTTCTTTGCTCTGCGGCAAAGAATGCTCTTTTATCAGATGCTCCCCTAAGTCCTTCTGATATAAACAGCATCTCATAATTTTCTAGAAGGGAGCTTTCAGTGAAGCTGGAAGCTGGGTCATCCTGAGCAATTTGTGGCTTACTTGTCAAGGTGATTAAGAAGACTGTGGGAGAGCAAAGCTCCTAAGATTCTGGCTCTTAGGCCCTATTAGGCAATTAACCTGTGCTCTGGAGAATGGTTAATTAGTAGTTTCCCACTCATTCTTCTGGGCCCGAGAAGGGGCAGGGCTTTGGACACAAGTAGCTTAGGTGGAGTCTTCTGTTCTAAGACATGGTGGGCTACACCCTACAGTTAAGGTTCCCCTTAAGGCTGATCAGTTCTTGATCAGAAAATCCCAGAATCCTTAGCAAAGAAATGGACTCCACCACCCCAGGCAGAGAACTCCTCCCAGTGGTCTTAAGTTTGGGCAAGTCATTCTACCTCAGGAGCCCAGTTTCCTGGTGTGGTTAACATTTTCCTCACAGACCATGGAGAGAACCTCACAGAGCCAAAGTGTTTAGTTTTCTGTTACTTCATGACAAATCACCACACACTCAGTGGCTTAGAAAAACATACTCCTTATCTCAGGTTCTGTGGGCCAGGAGGGCGGACACGGCTTAGCTAGGTCCTCTGCTTAGGGTCTCATAAGGTTCCAATGAAGGTGTCAGCAGGGGCTCAGTCTCATCAGAGGCTCATCTGAGAAAGGATCACTTTTGTTAGCAGAATTCAGGTCCTTGCAGCTGTGGGACCAAAGGCTTTGCTTTCTTGCTGGACTCTATCCTTGAATCCTTGAGACCCCTGTCAGTTCCTTGCCACTTGGCCTTGCAATAAAGACAGCCTACAACATGGCAGCTTGCCTCTTCAAAGCCAGCAAGGGAATGAGAGAGGCCAGCAAGATAGGTGTTACAACTGTATAGAATCATATTATCACACACATGTAATCTCACACAACCTGTCCCATTTTTCCTATTCTACTGGTTAGAAGCAAGTCACTGGCCTCAAAAGCTCAAGATCTGAGGCTCACACAAGGACGTAAGCACCAGGAGGCAGGAATCATGTAGGACACCTTAAAAGCCCATCTGCCATAACCCCTAACCCCTTTAAACCAGGAAGTTTGTTCAAACACTATATACCCTTTCTTCCTGCCGAAATCATCAAGCCCTCCAAGGATATGGTCAATAGTCACCATAACCCATTCATTTGCTCATTCACTCACTCAACCAGTTGAGAACTTGCTACGTGCCAGGCAGTGAGTAAGGCGCTGACCTTTGACCCCCTCTTCCTTCCCAAGCTAAACGTTGGTCAGAGTTGAGGTCCAAGAATTTGGGGACAAGATGAGAAAATGTATCTTTTGGTGGAAACAGAAACTACAATGAAATGTATGCAATTGTCCATTTTGAGAACAGCCTACCAGAAGATGTAAATTGAGGATTGGGACAACGTTCAAATCTTGAAGGAAGACACAATCTAAAATGTGATTATTGTAAGATAAACTATAACTGAGACTCAAATAAAATGATAATTTTTTTTCGGAAATCATTCAAAATTATTTGTGATAGACGATGTTATAGTTCCCAGTTATTTGCCACTTGCCTATAGGAGGACCATATATCCCTGCCTGTCGCCATGGGATTCACAGTGTCCCCTTTGAGAAGAGTACACTTCCCAGCTCCTGCTGGGCATGGCCATGTGACTTGCTTTGGCCAATGGAATGTGGTTAGGAAGTAGTGTATACCACATCCGCTTGGGAGCTTTAGAAGCCATTGTGACTTTCCTTCTCCTGCAAGAATGGCATGTTCCAGATGGGGGCTGCCCCTTTAGTCTGGGCCCTGGAATAAAGACATGTGGAGGAGAGCCACACATGCAGGTACATAAAATATGAGTGAGAAGCAATCCAGGTTGCTTTGAGCCACCGACTGAGATTTGGGGTAGTTTAAACTACAGCTTCGTGAGAAGTGACAAAACATAATCCGGAACCAACTGTGCTTTCTGTACACGTAAGAGCGGGCCAGTTGGTGCTGTCCCTGGTGTCTTGAATTTCTGCTGAGGCCCTAAAGCAGAGGGGAGGAACGGAAGTTTGAACTAATGAGAGACTGAACTTTTGATTTAGATTGTACCGGACTTCCTAACAACTGACAATGATTATGGAGGGACAGTAAGATAGGTAAAGGGGATTAAGAGGTACAAACCGCCAGTTGTAAGATAAATAAGACAGGGGGGTGTAACGTAGGGAGTATGGTCAAGAATGTAACAACTTGGGGATGCCTGGGTGGCTCAGTCAGTTAAGTGTCCTACTCTTTTTTTTTTTTTTTTAAATTTCTTTTAGCGTTTATTTATTTTTGAGAGAGGGAGAGAGAGAGAGAGAGAGAGCAAGTCGGGGAGGGGCAGAGAGAGAGGGAGACAGAATCTGAAGCAGGCTCCAGGTTCTGAGCTGTCTTCACAGAGCCCGAGACGGGGCTTGAACTCATGAACCATGAGATCATGACCTGAGCTGAAGTCGGATGCCCAACCGACTAAGCCACCCAGGTGCCCCTAAGCATCTGACTCTTGATTTTGGCTCAGGTCATAATCTCATGGTTTGTGAGTTCGAGCCCTGCATCAGGCTCTACATGGTAGAGCCTGCTTGGGATCCCTGTCTCCCTCTCTCTCTCTCTGCCCCTTCCCACTCCTGCACTCTCCCCTTCTCTCTCAAAAAAAATAAATAAACATTTTTTAAAAAGGTAACAACTTTCTATGGTGACAAATGCTTATTAGACTTATTGTGGTGACTGCTTCATAATGTATATAAATAACAAGTCACTGTGTTCTACACCTGAAACTAATACAATGTTGTATGTCAATTATTCTTCAATTAAAAACAAAAAAAAAACAAACCATGAGACTGTTACACTTTCTAAAGGGGACAAGAAAAGCTGTCGTCCAGGCTGGGAGAAGTCAGATCCAAGAGCCTGTGACTGAAGGCGATGGTGGTGACAGGAATGCAGTTCTTGTCTTTTGGTGTCCTGGCAGAGCTGGCCCATTTCGTAAGCCCGTTACTTTGTTTTATATGACTCTCCCTCCTGACAAGAGTATGAGGAGCTGCTGAGGCAGCTGTGGTACCCAGTGAACACGTACCTGGTCTAGAAAAAGGCACTAGTTTTCTTAGACTAGGAATTTGGGAATGGAAAAGATTCTAGAAGCCATCAAATCCAACCCCTTTATTTTACAGGTGAGGAAATTAGGATCCAGAGAGTTGAGGAAATCAGTTTACGTTACTTTTCTTTTTCGTTTTTAAAATGTATTTATTCATTTTTATTTTGAGAAAGGCAGAGACAGCATGAGCGGGGGAGGGGCGGAGAGAGAGGGGGATGGCGGACCGGAAGCGGGTTCCACGGTGCCAGCACAGAGGGGCTCGAACTCACGAACCGTGAGATCATGACCTGAGCCAAAACCAAGAGTCAGACGCTCAACCGAGTGAGCCACACAGGCGCCCCTCAATTTACTTTTCTTTATCCTCTGCTTGCTCTGAGAATTGGGGGTTTAATCTCTACAGCGGACCTTCCCCCTGGGAACAGATGACTACACCAGTTACCCTGCCATGTAAAGGGCACACGGCATTTTCTTTTATCCCTTCTGTAAATGAGTGATCATGCCTCGACCGCCCAGGTTTCGTGGGGCCCTGAGTGTCCTGATAGAATCGAGCTGTGAACCTCACTGCACCCTAAGCTTGGGGCTCCCCCAGGAAGCAGCTTGCAACACCCCAGTTCCTACTGGGTCATGGTCTTTAATCCATTTGGCTCTGTTACGTCAGATCTTTCAGCTTCTCTGTTTTACTTCCCTTGAATGCTTGGTGTGCTTCCCACAAGGATGCTGGTGTGAGAGAAGCAGCGTCGAGCCCCAGGCCAGCCTAGGCAGATCTTCTGAAGGATCCCACCCAGGTCTCATTTGCAGAGACATCACTTCTGCGGGGCAGGGAGGGCCTGGTGGAGGGTTTCACCCATCACACACATGCACACACAGGCACAGCTACCCTCTGAAATGTCGGGATGATCTCCCCCGAGCCGGTGCTGTCATCATGGCCCTCCCTTCCCCACACCAGCGTGGCAATTTAGTTGGCTTGCCTTGGGTTCCTCGATGACACGTCAACCTCACCATCCACCTTAAAGGACTGAGGATTAGAATGTCAGCTCTGAGGCTACAGGGCCCTTTAAAGAGCACATCCTTGGGGCGCCTGGGTGGCTCAGTCGGCTCAGGTCATGATCTCACTGCTGGTGAGTTCGAGCCCCGCGTCGGGCTCTGTGCTGACAGCCCGGAGCCTGGAGCCTGCTTCCGATTCTGTGTCTCCCTCTCTCTCGGCCCCTCCCCCACTCACACTTTGTCTCTCTCTCTCTCAAAAAAATGAGTAAGTGTTAAAAAAATTAAAAAAAAAAATAAAGAGCACGTCCTTAATCGCCAGATTTCACTTTTGAATGCTAAAGATGGAAGCACGTGGGGGAAATTGACAGGAATGAAGACAATGTATGGAAGTTGCTGCCGTTGGTACCTTCCGTCTCTGCACCTGTGTGACCTATTCTGTCGTTCCATCTTGCAGGGTGGGCTTTTTACTCTGCACCTGTATGTGATTTAATCCCTGGGCTAAGTCCCCAGTGGGGAAACCAGAGAAGGTTACCATGCAGGTTCCACAGGCAGCTCTCCTGATGGTAGCCGAGTGCCTGGCACATAGTAAGTGCTCAATAATCCCCAGCCCAGGGCAGTGACAACAGAGCAGAAAACCCACGGGAAGCACAAGAGACCTGTCTTTCACTTATAATAGGGGAAGGACTTGTTCCTTCGGGACTCAGGGACACCAACCATAAGTAAAGGACCCAACCCAGCTGGCTTCCCTTGACTTTTGGTTCCTCTGTTTAGAAATGCAGTGTTTGTGGCTTCAGATACATCAAGAGAATTGAACCTGAGAGATAGGCAATTTGGCCAGGTTTCAAACCCACTGAAAACTCCAGCTCTAAATGTAGATGTGATCTGGAAACTTGAGTTTCAAGTTCCCCTTGACTTGGGCAAAGCCTGAATTTCAAATTACTGCACGTTTGATTTTATCCATTCTCAGGTTGATTTCCACACACTTCCTCCCTTCTCCCAGCTCGTCACTCTGGTCGTCGTATCTCTCCTTTGGCCGCCGGCTGCCTTGGCTTCTCTCGCACTGTTGACTGTCATTGTTACTCACACCTGTACTGTGCGTCTGTGCAGTCTTGTGTCCTCTGCCTGAGTGTAGACCCCTTGTGGGCTGGGGCTGTGCCCACCCCCTTTCCTTCGCCCTCAGTGAAACTTGCACAGGGTCCAGCGTCTCACCCGCCACACGTAAGGCTTGAGGGCTGCTCAGTTGGAAAGGTAGAAACCAGGCGAAGGTGAGTTCCAACCAGATTTCCAAGCCTTGGCTTTCTGATTTGGTTAACTGTGCATTGAAAGTAGACAAGTAAGGGGCGCCTGGGTGGTTCAGCCGGTTAAGTGTCCGACTTCAGCTCAGGTCATGTTCTCACAGTTTGTGGGTTCGAGCCCCACATTGGGCTCTGTGCTGACAGCTCGGAGCCTGGAGCCTGCTTCAGAACCTGTGACTCTCTCTCTCTCTCTGTCCGTCTCCTGCTCACGCTCTGTCTCTTTCTCTCTTTCTGAAAAATAAATAAACATCCAAAAATTTAAACAAAAAAAAGAGAGTGGACAAGTAAATAAGTGATGCAAACCTCTGGAGAATAGAGGTTTGATTTAAGAAGTTTACACAATTTAAGAAAAGTTTGGTGAAAACCAAGCAACGCTACCTGGCAAAACTCAATCAATTACAAATAGCTTTCTCTCACTCCTGCCGTATGGCTACTGCCTGATTGGTTTGTCTCCATTTTGTTGGGGGAAGTAAAGGAGTAAAAGGTTAGAATCTGGCACATGGGGCAGAACTAGAGTTCAGATCGCACACACCTTTTCATACCCCTCTCTCTCTCTCTTTTTTTTTTTTTTTTTTGAGAAAGAGGGATTATTAGTTTCCAAGAGTTGCCAGCAAAATACCGCAAACTGGGTGGCTTCGACCACAGAAATTTATTGTCTCACAGTTCTGGAGACCAGAAGTCTGATCAAAGTTCTTTCCGAGGCTGTGAGGGCAAACCTGTTCCAGGCCTGTGTCCTAGATTCTGGGGCTTTGCTGGTCATCTTTGGTGTTTCTTGGCTTCCAGCGCTCTGCCTTCATGTTCACATGGCGTTGTCCCCGCGTGTGTCTTTGTCCAAATTCCCCCTTTCTATAAGGACATCAGTCATACTAGATTAGGGACCCAACCTACTCCAAGGTCTAAGGTGACCTTGTCCTAACTTATCATATCTGCAGCAACACTGTTTCCAAAAGAAGGTCACATTCTGAGGTACTGGACGTTAGGACTTCACATACGGATTTTTTTTGTTGTTGGGGGGCAGGGGACACAGTTCAACTCATAACAGAGAACATATTCTTCTTGTTTGAATTTATTGTTCTCCAAATCTGGGTGTGCCAATTTGATTCAGTCCGTGCCACACCTGTGAGTTTGGATGATAAACATCTGGAAGAAACTAGTGATGGGCTTCTTCCTGTCCCCCTCCATACAGTGATCCATCCATCCATCCATCCATTGTTCACACACACACACACACACACACACACACACACTTTATACAGCTGAGACTTTGGAAATTTATAATTGGAGGTCTCTGCCATGCCAGGGGCACTACTTGGAGTCCTATTTGTACGTGTCGCATGAGCTACCTCAGAGGAGTAAGGCCTCGGTTCAGAACACAGCCCTCTACTTACCAGCTCTGTGATCTCAGTAACCTCTTCCTCTCTGAGCCTCGCTTGCAAACACAGGAGCAGAGCCCGGTGCCCGACAGGTCCTGGGAAAATGATGGTGGCCGTTAGCGTTATTACTTTTGAGAGGTGTGGAGAGACAGAGCGGAAGCATGGCCTCCCAGTTTCCGGGAGCTCAACCTGAGACACTCCCCCCAGTGGAATCCCAGGCTCTGTAGCAGACGCCATCTCATCTGGTTTGCCCTTACGCCAATCCTGGAGCTGTGGTTCTTAACTCTTTTGGGAACTGGATCCCCCCCAAGCACCTGATAAAAGCTGTGCACCCTTCCCCACACAGCACGTGTACAGGGACTGTCCGCCCAGGTTTGCGTGTGGCTTCAGATGGTCTGTGGCTCCTCTCCAGCCCGTCCATGCGGGCTGAGAACACTCCCTTAAGAAGTAGCCAACCTCAGAAATCGGTCCATTCATTCACAAACCCTCGTGTGGCTGCCACACTCTGGGTGCTGCAGGCCAGGCCGGGGAGCGAGGGAGCGTAGGCTAGGAGACCTTGTCCCAAGTGGCTCGCAGGTGTCGAGGACCATACTCAGAAGCAGAAATGACTCGGTCTTGTAGCAGAAGTGCAGCAGTACTTACGTGAGAGCTCAGAGGAGGGAAAATTGTTTCCCCTAGCGGGGAGTACAGAGTCATCAAGTGGTCCAGGGAAGGGAAGGACGTCTGAGTTGGAAAACGGAAGACAAAAGCTTGGCTTCACATTGTATGTTGGCATTCCCAAGGTATGTGCTCACACAGGTGCACATCCGTCAGTCTGTTGGTGTTTGCTGTCACCTGAACGGAGCTAGTTTCACCTTCGTCCTGGGCTCTCTGGCCCTCCGGGAACTGCTCTCATCAAGCCTGGGTAGGATACAGCTCGGGTTTCTGTCCCGCACCATAAACACGAGTCTCAGATGCCCTAATGGGGCTTCCAACAGGGAAGTGCACATCCAGGGGTAATTGACCACTTCTCTCCATCAAGAGAGAGTTTCTTTCCACCCGTACCCCCTCTCTTCTTTGTCCACATCACACTAATGGCCAAGAGCTGAAACTTCTTGAGGTCAGAGAACATTCTGATATGCCCAGGTTCAGCTCTGCTTCCGTTGCTTTGAAAGCGTATCCATTTGGTTCTGGTTCATAACGCTTCACTGGGAATTTTTCTGCAAGACTTCAGTTCCTTTTGCGGTTCAGCGAAAAGATTGGTATTCGGGCTGGGTGCAGATTAGGGTTAGGCCAGGGTTGGGGCTCGTTCTGGTCGGGGTTTTACAGGGTGGTCGTTTGCAAGACCCTTATCTCAAGCCATCCCAGATGGAGACGGCAGGGCCATGTGGCCTGGGACCCACTTCACAGAGAAGTTTCACTAACTTCTAGGAGGAGAACACAGCGTGCTCCCCCCACACACGGCAGCAGCGAGCGGTCTTTGAAGAGGAGCTCACTGCCAGAACGAGTCTGCTGTAGCAAGAAGCTAGGAAAGGGATTGCTGGTTCCAGCTTGAGCACAAACCTGCAATATGAGCCCAGGTAAATCAATTCTGCTCTCTGGCACTTGCGTTCCTTATGTGTAAAAACAAGGAAATTGGACGAGAAACTAGATGAGGGTTAAAGTACCTTTCAGAGCTAAACGGTTATGATGCTGCAAAAACACCTTTATTTTAAATTAACTGCGTCTCCAAGGAAAAGACGCAATGTGTCCCTTCCTCCGCGGCCTGCCCAGGTCTGCCTTCCGCAAAATTTATCCCTCCCGTGTTCCCATAACACTGCGCTCATTAGAGAGCTAACTTAATAGCTTCAGCAGCCTTCCCTGACACCACTTACGTGTTCCCGGGGGCCGTGGACGTCATCATGCGAGGCTCCCTCGGGAGCTGGGCTGCATAACAGCCCCGTGGGCACGCAGGTCACAGACCCTCCCGTCCTGCCTTGCCCCTTCTTGCCTTGTAGGGGACCTTGTGTGGGGAGCTTACTTTGCACGAAACCCTGCATTAGGGCAGGTTGGAGCATAACACACACACACACACACACACACACACACACACACACGGGAACGCGCCTCTTGAGGGCGCTAGTGAGCCCTCCAGCCCCGCTGCAGTCCCGCAGGGTGTGGGGCTGAAGCGCACCTAGCATGGGGGTCCTCAGGTCTCCACCACCTAGCACCACAATTGTGCCATGTAAGCAAGTGTTTGCTGCACCCGGAACTCACCCTTTATTTTTTTTTTTTTATTAAAATTTGTTTTTAATGTTTATTTATTTTTGAGAGAGAGAGAAGAGAGAGAGAGAGAGAGAGGGAGAGAGAGAGAGAGAGAGAGAGAGAGAGAGAGAAAGAGTATGCAAGCGGGCAAGGGGCAGAGAGAGAGGGAGACACAGAATCTGAAGCAGGCTCCAGGCTCTGAGCTGTCAGCACAGAGCGTGATGTGGGGCTCGAACCCATGAACTGTGAGATCATGACCTGAGCCGAAATCAGCCCCTTAACCTACTGAGCCACCCAGGTGCCCCGAACTCAGACTTTAAATGGCAAGATACTCTCAGGGTGCCTGGGTAGCTTAGTTGGTTAAGCATCTGACTTCGGCTCAGGTCATGGTCTCACGGCTGGTGAGTTCGAGTCCTGCCACGGGCTCTGTGCTGACAGCTCAGAGCCTGGAGCCTGCTTCAAAATGTATGTGTGTGTGTGTGTGTGTGTGTGTGTGTGCCCCTCCCCTGCTCATGCTGTGTCTCTCAAAAATAAACATTAAAAAATGTTATTTTTTAATTATATTTTTTAATATAAACATCAAAAAATTAAAAAAATAGATATTCTCATTCATTTTCAATATTACAGGGGAACACATCCACTTTTGGTTTCTCGCTTCTTGGTCTTTTTAGCTGGGTATCATGAACCTTCATCCTGACAGGTATCAGTAGTCCTACTTTAGGTTTTCGCAGGTAAATTGAGAAAAACATAACCTCCATTTGAGGCCCAGTGAGTTTGCAAATAAAGTGCTTAGTTAATAGTAATTATTATTCTAGCTGCCAGTTGATTAGGTAATGATCTATGCGAGGCAGTTGATTTATGTAGAGCCGTTTGCCCTTCTAGGAAGTGGTCCCTAAACCGTCAGGCACTTTGAATTCTTGGATGTGAATTAAACAGTTTCTCTTCCTCTCCCTCATTTCCAGTTGCATGGCTTGCACCTGACTGGGGTGGCCTTCTCTCCTCCCTGCTCCCTGCCAAACCTTCCTTTTCTTTCTCTCTCCCCTCCTCTTTCCTTATTTCTCTCTCTTCAAGTTTACCGGGAGTATTTCATTACTAAAGGACTACACACTCATTAGAGGAAATTTGAAAAAAGAAAAAACCCAGAACATTAGAAAAAAAATGGGGGTGCCTGGGTGGCTCAGTCGGTTAAGCGTCTGACTCTTGATTTTGGCTCAGGTCATGATCTCGCCATTCGTGAGTTTGAGCCCCTGCACTGAGCTTCATTGCTGCCAGCGTGGAGCCTGTTTGGGAGTCTCCCTCCCTTTCTCTCTCTGCTTCTCTCTCTCTCAAAATAAATAGTTTTTAAAAAAGGAAAAATGTCCCCTGGCATCAGAGAAATCCACATTTTGGTATATTTGTACTTTATCTCCTTTTTTTTTTTTTTTCATAATTTTGAGCTCTGTTTGCTTGTTTTACATGTGGAGGTCATATTGTAGACATAATTTTGCGTCTTGTTTATTTTTAGTTACAACATGAGCATATCCCTATGTTAATTTTAAATTTATCCCAGGGCACCTGGGTGGCTCAGTCCGTTGAGCGTCCGACTTTGGTTTAGCTCATGATCTCGCGGTCTGTGAGTTTGAGCCCCGCGTCGGGCTCTGGGCTGACGGCTCAGAGCCTGGAGCCTGCTTCCGATTCTGTGTCTCCCTGTCTCTCTGCTCCTCCCCTGTTCACACTCTGTCTCCTTGTCTCTCTCTGTCTCTAAAAAATAAACATTAAAAAATTTTTTTTAATTTACCACAAACATCATCTATATTGGCTGCTGCAATATGGCTGCACTTGAGGCACCAGATTGTTTAGGGAGGTCCCTGTAGGGTTGATACTCACTTCTTTCCAATTTGTTGTTCCTAATATACTGTGGCTGGGAAACC
Source organism: Panthera onca (assembly GCF_046562875.1). Lineage (NCBI taxonomy): Eukaryota > Metazoa > Chordata > Mammalia > Carnivora > Felidae > Panthera > Panthera onca. The sequence continues at coordinate 42,347,174 of NC_138343.1, forward strand.
ACCCACCAAGCCTGTTAGAAAGAGTTACTAGGTCTTGTGATCTTGTGGGAATGGCTGAGGGGCTTTCCTCAGGAGCCTTTGAGTTTGAATTTTGTAACATATTCTTTAGTCTCTCAAAAACGTCCTTTACTTACCTTTTCAGTGTTTTTTAATGTTTATTTATTTTTGAGAGAGAGGGAGAGAGAGCAAGCAGGAGAGGAGCAGAGACAGAGGGAGACACAGAATCCAAAGCAGGCTCCAGGTTCTGAGCTGTGAGCACGGAGCCTGGTGCGGGGCTCGAACTCATGAACTGTGAGATCATGACCTGAGCCGAAGTCAGATGCTTAACCAACTGAGCCACCCAGGCAGGAGCCCCACCTTTTCAGTTCTTGATTGAGGCCTGAAAGGTCGAGATTATCAAATAATTGATCTTTTTATAAGTGAATGAGTATTGCACTAGAAAAAAAATGAGAAAATCTACTCTTCTCCCATTAGAGAAATGTCATATTAAAGAGGTCAAATAATGCAATTGTTAAGAGCTGTCTGTGCCCACATCCCAGCCCCCCACGTCTTGGCTGGGTGACATCAGGCAGCCTCTCTGTGCTTCAGTCCCCCACATAATGGGATGGTGATAGTTTCCACTTCACAGAGTTGTTGGGAACAGTCAATTAACCCATGTAGGGTACTTAGGATAGAAGCTGGTGTTTGCTAAGCTCTAGCGAGTGTTTGCTATTATTGCGGTCTATGTATGTACAGAGCATTTTAAAATTCCTCTTAAACATTTTGACTACTCTTTTAGGCTTTTTTTCAACTGAAGTATAACATAAATTGTTATATTAGTTTCAGGTGTACAACATACTGATTTGACAATTCTATACATTACTCAATGCTCATCATGATGTAGTCAGCACACAATGTTATTACAATATTATTGACTATGTTCTCTATGCTGTACTTTCCATCTCTGTGACTTATTTAGTTTATAACTTGGAAGTTTGTATATCTTAATCCCCTTCACCTATTTCATCCACCCCCCCACCGACCTCCTCTCTGGCAAGCACCAGTTTGTTGTCTGCAGTTAAGAGTCTGGTTTTTGTTTGTTTGTTTGTTTGTTTGTTTGTTTGTGATGAATGGATAAAGAAGATGTGGTACGCATATGCAATGGAATATTAAGCAGCCATGGAAAAGAAGGCGATCTTGCCATTTGTGGCAACATGGATGTACCCAGAGGGTATTATACTAAATGAAATAAGTTAAACAAAGACAAATACCATATGATTTCACTTATATAGGGAAGATTTTTGTTTTTTAAAGAGGCTCAGGAGTGGAAGGAGGAGGCAGATCAGAGGGCAAGGCCTGGAGAGAGAAAGAGCAAGGAGGAGGAGACCCGGGGTTCAGGGAAACGAGGCTGACACCTGGGTGCCTCTGCCCCTAAGGCTGGTGAGTAGGCTCTGGTCTCAAGGCCTCCTGGGCATTGCCCAAACTAGGCCAGGAAGTGAGAGTTAGGGCCCAGCAGGGGAGGGGGACAGGAGCTGAAAATTAGAACCTGAAGGAGGAAGGGACTGGGGTCTACCCTCCCCACTGTCACCGCCTAGGTGGGAGACGAGTGCAGAGTCTGGGGTCAGGAGCAGGGGGAGAGTCTAACTGTAGACTTTGCAGTTTTCCTTACAGGGGGATACAGAACAGTTGCATTCTGGTAACGGAAGTGAAATTAAAAATACGAGCAGGAAATAAAATTAATTTAAAAATATCTGAAAACATGTATTTTGTGGCTCATCCAACTGGCTGAGCTGGGCTGGCTTGTTTTTCCTCAGACTGACTGATTAATAGGACAGAAGTGAGGAGGTGTGAATTTATCTTGGACCCAGGTGGGGGGCCAGGGGGCTTGGCATCAACCCACTCTGACTAAATCTGCATTTTCAAGTCCAGGAGAGATGCCCACATACTGGGGGGTGGAGGAGCTGGACGAGAAGCATTTCAGACTGAGCTCCTTCTCAGCAAGCTTCTAGAAGCTGTTTGCTTTCTTCCGTCTTTTGAAAATACAGCCACGCAGGCCCAGAGGCAACCCTCTGGTGACTATGGGACTCGGGGGCCTGTCCCTGGCTGGGCTGAGGACCCAGAGCTGGTCCAGGAAAGGAGAGAGCAGTGCAGACATCCAGCCTCAAATGCTCTCTGGGACGAGGAGGGAGGACCAGTCGGCACTCAGGGACATAAAATAAAATCCTGCTGGGCTGTTTTCCTCCCTGAGCATGGAGAATCATTTAACAGCATGAAAGGTGGTCGAGAAGCAATAAATAATCTTCAAATGAGGAAAAGGCCACCGTCTGGGAGGTAGAGAGAAGGAGAGAAGCTGATTTTGCTGTAGCCCAAGACACATATAATTAAAAACAAAGACATCTTTAAGATAGATCTAAGTCAGCCTCCCTGGCCGGCTCCTTCAGCCTGCAAATTCCCCATGTCCCCCCGCTCCCCCCCCCCCCATCTCCTTTTCCCAGAAAAGCCTGGGAACACCCTCAGAAGAAAAACTCATCCTAACGAGAGAAGACATGTTCTTGAAGAAATTTTGACTTCTAGTTTACGGCTCGGTAAGCATTTCAGTAGAAAGATGCCCCACATTCAGGCACCAAGTCAAGGGCACATAGTTCCAACGATAGCCTGCGCCTCGGTGTGATTAGTTTTACAACATTTGCAATTAAACGTAGATTTTCTGCCGCCTGAACCTGACCGGACTAGGGGCTCTGGGGCTTCTGGATCTCTCAGCGCACACGCGGAGGCACACGGAGCTGTGTGAGGGTCCCTGCAACGTGCCCTCCCCCCGCCCCCCCACAGCGCGCACAAATGGAAACTGCCCGGAAACACACCTGAACGTGGAAAAGCCGCCTTTCCCCAAGCCTTCTTCATCAGAAACAGATCTGCTCTACTTCTGTTATTTGATATTGATCGTTGAAATTTTCCTCAACCAGAAGTGTAGGGTTAAGGATCTCTTTTTTTGAAATACTCCAGAAATCTAGAAGATAATATGATCGCATAAGCTCGTGTATTTTGGCCTCAGGAGAAATTGGTTGTTGTGTGTGTGTCCGCGTGTGTGCATGTGTCTCTGTGTATGTGTGTGTCTGTCCTGGGGGGGGTGGGGGTCCAGGGAAGAAGAGCGCAAGAAGGAGAAACGTGGCGGGTGTGGCAGAAGTCCTGGGTGCCACAAAAACCATGACGGGAGAGGAATGTGAAAATCTGGCATGCCCTAACAAGCAAACCCCTGTGAGCTGACCACCCAGTGGACTTCCTGAAAGTTCCACATTGCCCTTTCTCTTGAGATGGCCAGTGCTGCCCAGCATTGATTGGGAGCAACTTGCAGGAACAGAAAAAGATTGATTTTTTTAGTCCTGCAACTACCAGCCCCTGCCCAAGCCTGCATGGTGTGGCCTCCAGCAAAGCGAGCGGTTTTGTGCTTTCTCAGGTCAGTTCAAGAGGCAGTAAAGCAGGTCAGAGCCCACATCTCCAAAGTAGCCGAGCAGAGTAGGGAACAAGCCAGGCCTTGAGTGGCAAAAAGACCTAGATTTGAATCCCAGTGGCCACTTTATAACCAGTGCGATCCCGGGAACGTTCCTTGACCTCTCTCAACCTCAGTTTTCTCATCTATAAACTGGGGCCAGAGATGCCCATGATGTGCCATTCTCGTGAGGCGCTGAGAAGGTCACGTGTGCGCAGTGGCTGGTCTGAGGTGGGTGCTTAAGGGGTTAGAGGCCCCGTGCTGCCCTCTCCCACAGAGCCCTCCAGTCTGCCGCTGTCATAGACCTGGCAGAAGGACGGCTTTATTCCCTTTTGGGAAGCCGCCCCACCCTCCTACACCCTGGCTGCCTCCCTGGCCATCCCCTCAGCACTTGGAGCTGGAGCCTGTCACTCGGGTCCAGGAAAGACCTGGAGAAGGTTTTCAGAAAGGAGAAGAGGGAAGAGTTATAGCTCCACCCAGGCGGGGCACTGAGGCAGGAAGAGGTGGACCTGACGCGGGAGGCCAATTCCTGCCTGCTCCCAGTCTCCCAAATAGCTGGCCCAGATGTCTTCACTTTCTTCTGGAAAGCTTCCTCTGGTTTAGTCTGACACTATCTTTGACCGCCCTGAGCAGCCCCCCATGGGAATAGTTCTGGTGCTGTCTGTCCCTTACCAGCTGGCATTTTTAGATGCGGTCATTATATGTTGTTGGGGTCTCTTTACATCTTGCCTGATTTCTCCTGGAGCCCCTGGGTTATCCACACCCACATATGGTTGTGCCAGCCCTGTGAGAAAGAATCCAGGAGTAAGAGTCACCACCCAGTAACGAGGGTGGAAAATCACATACGGGTGTTCAGGTGAGGTCTGTGGGGTGGGCATCATTGATTCAGAAGTTGAAAATGGGACTTTCGGACGTTGAAACTTAGTCGATTGTCAATTTTTACGAACCCACCTTTTTTTTTTTTTTTTTTCTCCACAGGAAAATACTTGAATGTAAAACCTCCCCACCCTTTACCCAGACTTCTCTGAAGTTGGGCTTTTGACATTGATTTTCCCAGCTCAGTATCAAGTATAGCATCACTGAAGATCACCGAACTGCTGTTTAGACATTTTAAAGATGCAATTTGAGTTCCAGTCGGGGGAAAGGGGTGGATAAAAGAGATTATATGATAATGATATGGCTGTGGAAGCCTGTCAAATAAAGTGCATTTTCTCTGGTGGGCAGGCTATTTCTGGAGCTGTGCACGAGTTGCTACACGGAGGGATGTGTTTATCCTAATGGGAAGCAGGACTGAGCGAGGCCACAGCTCCCTGCACAGTTTTTAGAGTTTTGAGATACCACAGAGACATTTGTGGTGTCCAGAAGACGCATTTAGTCTGTGCTGGCCCTTTCAATTTGTGCTGACTTGGCTCTGACAGGGATCAGAGGAAGGCAAGAAGTCTAAAGGCTAAAGTGAAGGAATGTGTGTCTGTCCAGACATGCCCATTTAATAAGAAGAGATATAAGAAAAGAAAAGTCAATGCAAACTGGTTTAAACAATAAGGAGTTTACTATACAAGCTAATAAGTAGCCCAGGGTCAGGGGCTTCAGGTAGGGTATGATCAAGGCGTTAACTCTGTTTTCCCATAAGCCCACCTGCTCTTCCTTCTTCTAATTCTTTTCCTTAGTCTGACTTCCTCACGGCTAAAAGATGGCCACCAGCAGCAGCTTTCACACTTGCCTCTTTGGTCATGTCCAGGGAGAAAGGGAGATCTTTCCTCTGAACTGGTCAATTTAAGCCACCCCCCGGATTAATAGCAGTCACTAGTCTGACATCCTGGGCTGATTGGCCTAACCCAGAGCTCTGAGCCCAACACAAGCCAGGAGATTTGAGTTACCTTCACTGGTGGGATCAGGTTCCCCGAGACACCGATATTACAGAGGCAGGGGTGGGGCGGATGGGGAGGAGCAGACTTTGCAAGGAAGGCAAGGGGAGAATGAGTTAGAAAGGAAAGCAGTTCAGCAACCAACAGTGTTCCCAGCCAGGAATGTAGAAGCCCTGTTTTAACAGAGCTCTACGGGCTGAGAGACTGGAAGTCTGGTCTTTCTGCCTCACATAGCCTTCCAGAATCAAGAAAGATATTGGGAAAGTAAGAATGTGAAATAGATATAGACAGTATATCTATGTGTAAAATATATGTATATGTATTACTACTGGAGCCACCAACTTCACAGATGAACAATTTTATGCCTCAGTGTTCTCCCCTGTAAAATGGACACAGTATTACTTCCTTAACATCCTTTGCCATGGATACAGAAGTTTCAGATATTAATTCCAGTGCTCCTAGAGACCTGCTTCGCGGCCCAGATTGGGGCCTGATTTCCCCCAGAGTGGAATGGTAACCACCCAGCCCCCCTTGGTACTCTCTCCCCGTCGCCCGGGGCCCACCCAACCTTGGCTGGTCTTGGCAACATTCCCTCTGGAAAGTATAAAAAACAAACTTCTCCAGAGTTGTCAATCAGTGCCCACTTAACGCACTGGGGGCTGGGCCTCCTGGATAGAAAGCGTGGTGGGATTGGATCACAAGTGGGAGCCCTCCACCCTCCAACAGCCTGGGCATGGCTGATCAAGGCCAGTCCCTCCAAGCCTGGCCATGAGCCTGAGGGCGTGGACCGGGATGGGGAGGGAGCCTGCTGGCTGCGACCCAGGACACTCTGCCCTGGGGACAGGGAATGAAGAGGGGTATTCCAGGGTGGGAGCGAGGAGCAGGGTCTGCAGTGGGGCCTCAGGTGGCCTTCCGCGCCTTGCAGTAGGACACTGGAGTGGTTGTCACAGGTGGTTTAAGTCTCCGCCAGAGCTGAAGTCACGGTCGAGAAGGCTGTGGCTTCCGGTCCTGGGGCCGCCCCTGCTAAATGGGATTTGATCGTTTCTGTGGGCGCAGCCTTGATTTTCATGGCACAGAAGCCCGCATTTCTGTCTCCCAGATGCCAGCAGGCCGGGAGCTGCTCTGTCTGCACAGACACGCAGGCATGCACACACACATATACGGATTCACGTGCGCGTGTAGACGTGCACGCATGCTTAGGTCCCTCTGTCTCAGGTGTCGTCGGCTCTGTCCCTCCGGCCACCCCACACGGAGAGAGGTTGTATTCCACCTTTGGGCATGGACGGCAAGCACTGGAAAGACTGCTTCCTCTTCCTTCCTTCCTGAGAGGCACTGCCTGTGGGAGCTGCTCAGAGGGAGAGCCGCAGAACCGCAGGAGCCTGACTTTGAGGGGAGAAGCCGGACTCCTGTAAGCTTTCTGCATTTCCCACAGTGCCTGGCGTGAACAGCGTCACGGGGGCTTGTGATCCAGGACGATCTGAAGCTTTCCAGAGGGAAGTCTAGGGCCCCAGAGAGGAGCTGCCTCCGGCCACCCTGCGGGTCTCCAGCGGAGCCTGGTCCAGGGCCTGGGTTCGGGGGAGGTATGGGGCAGTTGAAGCCCGAGGGCAGGACTGCATTTCCAGAGACATGTGTGAGCTCCTCTGGGAGCGTGTAACTGGAGAAAAGTCCGGAGAAGCCATGGAGACCTCTGAGGCCCACCTCTGCTCACCACAAGATGGCAACAGAGCTTTGTGCCAGCCCCAGCGATGGGGAGGTGTCCAGCACTCTCTGGGGACTGGACCTCGCATCCCTACCCCTGAGGGCCCGAGTTTTCCTTCAGCATCTTCAGGTTAGGCTGGGAGTTCATTTAACGTGGACCTGGGTATATCTGTCCTTCCTGTTTTATTGCCTTGAACTCCATTTGCCTGTGGATACAGGCAAAAATGCATCATTGAGGGCCATATGGGGTGTTGAATGTACAGTTTTCATTTTGGGAGAAGAGTTTCAAGTGGCTCTCCCACCTGGAAGCAATAATGTTTGAACCGTGCACCCTCTTGCCAGCAGCCCCCCAGGCTCCCTTTTTCCTCTGTGCTCTTTAGCGCTCCTTCCCACTGGGCCATGTCTGGCTGCAGTGGGCCCACCGGGGTGGGCAGTTGTGGGAGGCAATAACTACCTAGGAGGTCAGAGGAAGAGAAGATTTCTTTTAACTTCTGTATAGGCTGGAGGCAACAAAGCACCAGAGATGGAGAATATAGACATTCAGGAGGGAGATAATCAATAATACTGACTCATCCAACAGTTATATGAAATTACCAGGAGCCAAAAAGTGCTCTGGGCTCTGGGAATGTAGGAACGAATATCATGTGATCCCTGTGGTCCAGGCTTCTGGTGGAGTGGGAGCAAACAGGTGTGGAAGCCAGAGGTTTGATACATTGCTATAGAAGTTCCACAGATAAGTGTAGGGGCGGAGGAAGCAGACAAGGCAGGGCCAAGTCTATGGGAGGGAGTGGGACAGATGTGTGGAGAGAGGCACTGTTGTTCTTTTTAAAAAAATAGACCTGGGGCGCCTGGGTGGCTCAGTAGGTTAATCGTCCGACTTCGGCTCGGGTCATGATCTCGCGGTTCATGGGTTCGAGCCCTGTGTCAGGCTCTGTGCTGACAGCTCAGGGCCTGGAGCCTGCTTCAGAGTCTGTGTCTCCTTCTCTCTCTGCCCCTCCCCTACTCATGCTCTCTCTCTCTCTCTCTCTCTCTCTCTCTGTCTCTTAAAAGTGAATAAATGTTAAAAAAATTAAAGAGGGGGCACCTGGGTGGCTGGGTCGGTTAAGCGTCTGACTTTGGCTTAGGTCATGATCTCAAGGTTTGTGGGTTCGAGCCCCGCATCTGTGCTGACAACTCGGAGACTGGAGCCTGTTTCGGATTCTGTGTCTCCCTCTCTTTCTGCCCTTCTCCTGTCATGCTGTGTGTGTCTGTCTCTCTCTCTCTCTCTCTCTCAAAAATGAATAAACATTAAAAAATAATAAAAAATAGACTTTATTTTCTAGAGCAGTTTTCAGTTCACAGCAAAGCTGAGGGGAGGATGCAGATATTTTCCGTATATCACCAGCCTTTACACACGCACAGCCTCTTCTATTGCCAACTTCCTGCATCAGAGGGCACCCTGGTTACAATGGATGATGCTCCAGTGACACATCGGTATTACCCACCCGAAGTCCACAGTTTACATGAACTCATTCTTGGTGTTGTATATTCTATGGGTTTTGACAAATGTATCATGACACGTATCCACCATCATACTGTACTATACGCAATAGTTTCACTGCCTTAAAAAATCCTCTGTGCTCCCTCTGTTCATCCCTCTCCTCCCTCCAACCCCTGACAACCACTGATCCTTTTACTGTCTTCATAGTTTTACCTTTTCCAGAGTAAGCCTGTAGTTGGGATCATACAGTCTGCAGCCTTTTTCAGATTGGTTTCTTTAGTAACCAGTTTCTTTAGTAACTTAGTAACATGCATTTAAGTTTCCTCCACACCTTTTCATGGCTTGATGGCTCATTTTTAAGTGCTGAATGATATTCCACGGCCTGGATAGATCACTATTTATTGGCTCACTCACCTGCTGAAGGACGTCTTGGTTGCTCCCAAGTGTTGACAACTGTGAATAAAGCTGCTGTAAATACCTGCGTGCAGGTTTTTGTGTGGACATAAGTTTTTAAACCCTTTGGGTAGAGAAAGGTTTTATTGGGGGTTGCACCTGAAACCGGGACGCTGGGTGTTGGCCAGGGGGAACGCGGGGGATGAGAAAGCCCTCCCAGCTAAGAAGACAGTGTCAGCCAAGGCACAGGTGGAGAGGAAGCTAGGCTCCTGGGGGAGTGCACCCAGCAGAGTCCAGGGTGGTGGGCAGGGTGCGGGATCACAGTGAGTTCTGTGATTAGAGGCACGGGTCAGGTGCAGGCCATGGAAAGCCTAGTTTAGCCAGCCTGAAGGATTTGGACTTTATCTCTACCTGATAAGGAGCCAGCAGAGGGTTTAGAGGGACCAACAGTCCCTGTTTGCCTGGGGTCTTTCTTGCAACAGTGAAATCCTGCATCCCAGAATCTGCCCCAGCCTGGGCGGACTGGGAGAGCTGGTCGCCCTACTTTTAAGCACCAGAAGGATATGGTTAGATTTGCTTTTAAACATACCTTTTTGTTGTAGGAGTATTTTGAGATTCAGAGAAAAGTTGCCAAGTTCAGGGTATCCCTCACCCGGTTTCTCCTACTGCCAACATCTTACATACATATGGTAGCTAATATGTGTCGATAGTACTAGGTTAACATTGATATATTACTATTCACCAGATTTCAGATGCTCTTTGGATTTCTGCAGCTTTTCTACCAACGTCCTTTTTCTGTTCCGGGGGGAGGGGTGGCCATGGCCCCGGAAGGCTAAGGGGGTAGACTTGGTGGGACTCAGGATCGTCACTTGCTGATGAATCCGTCTGAAAGAGTGAAGTGGAATGTTACCACGTATTGCTTGCTCCTACATCTTATCCGGTCATCTCTGCGGCAGATTATCCCTGAACACCTGCCAGGCGCTGGTCACTGATGTTCTCCAGACACACGGACGGCAAAACGCCCCGCTCCAGTTCCAGCCCGGTTTTCCCATTTCCCAGTGCCCCCCGACCTCCGCTGTCTGTGAGTAGGCTAAACACGAACAACTTCTCAAAAGAAGTCCAACTGAAAGAATTTTCACAGCCTGTCCTTAATGCTGCCAAGAATATATATTACCAATTTCCAGTGGAAGCTCAAATGTCCCTTTGCAATAACCTGGCCTCTGAACGCTAAGTTTGAGGGGTTACCGCAAGTCGGGACTACACCTCAGGGACCCAGTGCCATGCTGCCCGGTGAGAGGTGTTGGGGGGCGGGTGCCGGGGAGGGAGGCATGAGACGGTGATGGGGCTTGAGACCCAGAGGGTCTGGGTACATACTCCCTTGGGTCGCAGCCCAGGGTTAAGAAAAAAAAAAAAAAAAAAAAAAAAAAAAAAACAGAATTCAGAGAAATCCTGGTTGGCATGTTTCTAGCCCAGATGGAAGAGAAATAGGACAAACTTCTAGAGGTGCCAAAACCAACACATGAGAAGCGCCAGCTGCCAGCAAATTCGAGGTATGTTGGCGTGCGCAGCCGAAGAGAAATGCATTCACCCTGTTGGAAAGGGGGAGACGAGAAGACGGACAGCCGTTGAGAGAGAGCGGGTGCTCCTTGCCAACCGCGAAACGCCAGCTCGGGAAGCACGGCCGCTTCCAAATGACCGAGCGGGACTGGAGCAAGCCAGGGGAAGGGGCGCAGACAGCCAGGCGACAGGCATCTGGAGATGCAGGGCTGGCGGCTCGGCGGCCTGGCTCCCCCCCCTCCGAGCAGCGCCCTCGGCCACTCAGCCTGCTCTCTGCACCCGAGGGGAGGCGATCCGTGCCCACACTCCTTCTCGTCTCGGCCCCTCTCTCGTGCTGCTCCCCCCTCCATCTCTGCTGTTCACACTCTTCCCATCTTTGGGGGGCATTGGTCACCCGGGGGCACATCTCTGCATATCCTCCTGACACTCGGGATAACTCTTGCATCCCAAATCCCGCGTCCCGAAGGGAGAAGCCAGGACCCTCGCATCTCTAGACGCCTGTGCGGCACTCTGTATGTGACGTGTCCGCGTGAGACTTGGTTTGAGGCCACGCCCCCAACCAGGGGGGCAACACGGAGTGGCAGGGATTTGATTCCTGAGGGCAGAGGAGGGATTGAGCTTCTGGTTTCTGCTGCTGAGGGTCCTATGTGCCGAGTGGCCGTGGGGTCCTCTCTAAGAAACCCCTTCGTGTGGTTGGGCGCTTTACGGCGAAAGGCTTCAGAGTCCGGCTCTCCTGGACATCTGTGCACTCTTTAATGGTCTTGACTAAACTCCCCCCTTGTCCCCCTTAAAAGAACAAGAATGGATTCTGTTGTTTGCAACTAAGAATTGTAACTGTCACGCTGTCTCAGCCATCTGGGGCTGCCCTAACAAGCTACCACTGACGGGGTGGCATAAACAACAGGCACTTACTTCTCATAGTTCTGGAGGCCGGGAGGTCCAAGGTCAGGGTGCTGGCAGATCAGTCTCGGGGAGGGCCTTCTCCCCAGTTCGCAGATGGCCATCTTCTTCTTACATCCTCACATGATGGAGAGAGAGACCATCTCTCTTCTTCTTCTTTTTTTTAGTATGAAATTTATTGTCAAATTGGTTTCCATACAACACCCAGTGAGATCATCTCTCTTCTTAAAAGGGCACCGACCCATTCACGACGGGTGATCATCTGCCAAAGGCCCCACCTCCTACCACCACCACACTGGGGACTAGGCTTCAACATTTGAATTTGGGGGGGGGGGGACACAAGCATTCAGTCCATAGCACCCTCCTTCAAGAGCAGCTGAAGACGTGACCTCTCTACAATTCTCTCTGGGCCCTTAGATTCTGTGGAGGTGCCCGTCTTTAAATGCACCACCCCATTAAAAAATTGTTTTTTAATGTTTATTTATTTTTGAGGCAGTGCAAGTGGGGGAAGGGCAGAGAGAGAGAGACACAGAATCCGAAGCAGCCTCTAGGCTCCGAGCTGTCAACACAGAGCCCAAGGTGGGGCTGGAATTTGTGAACTGTGACATCATGACCTGAGCTTGACCGAGCTTAACTGATCAGACGCTTAACCGACTGAGCCACCCAGGCACCCCTAATGCACCATCCCATTTAACATTAATAGCCTGTTGTCCTCTAGTGTTTGAACTGGGGGGGGGGGGGTCTGCTCCCTCACTGAAGGCAGTGAGCCTAGCTTTTCTTCTTTTTGTTCTTGCTTGTAGCATCCCGCAGCTGGAAAAGAATCGAGAACATGTTGGCCAATCCACCCATTTTACACACAAGGTGCTGCTCAGAGCAGTGACCAGTCGGGTGAGTGGCCAAGCACCGGAGGGGACAGGACCAGAGGAGCCACAGCCCTGTCTTTCCTCCCACGTCACCTCCCACCACGTGAGCCATTTACGTGGAAGATGCATCGTGACACTACTTGAATTGAAACAGGGCCTTCTGAGGAGTTCAAAACACTTCACCAACCTCCAGGTTGTATAATTTATGCTCCTGGGAAATAACACAGATCGGAGAAAGCCTCTTCTATTGACAGTAGGTGAAACCTAGGTCCCAAGGAACCGACAGGATTTGCTTGCCCACAATTGGTAGCAAAGTGACGAGCCTCCCGCTCCTTGGATTCTGAAGTCTGTTTCGGGAAAACCATAGCATGTGGGTTCTGGTCATGGAAACACTTCCCAAAATGCACTGGGGGCTGCCATATGACTGATGCTGAGTCCTCAGGGGCTCCTTGGAGAGGAGAGGATGGAAAGTCCCTGTGTTAGGTATCTGTTGCTCTCAACACTTTGCCCCGAAGCTTTGTGGCTTGAAACGACACCAGTCATTTGTTATCTCTCAGTTTCTGTGTGTCAGGAATTTGCGCTCAGGTCATGATCTCACGGTTCATGGGTTTGAGCCCCATGTTGGGTTCTGCGTTGGCAGTGAGGAGCCTGCTTGGGATTCTCTCTTTCTCCCTCTCTCTGTGCCCCTCCCCTGCTCGCACTATCTCTTGTCTCTCTCAAAATGAATAAATAAACTTACCAAAAAAAAAAAAAAAAAAAAAAAAAGGAAAAGCTGCTTGGGTTTAATTACCCATTGGTTTGCTCCCTGCAGATACCCTGTAGGAGTTATTACTTTAGGCAGCTTGCCAAATCAGTCAATGTGCAATTATCGAGGACTCTGTTTACCCAACATTGTGCTAGGGATTGATAATACTCAGTGTAAAATCTTGGTTTATATCAAGTTTATAGTGGTGGTTCCTGGCTTCAAATAACCCCATGAACCAAGCCCCACAGAGCAAACCATTTAACCAAGTATCGATCACCTGGATGACACGCAAGGCTCTGACTTCACAGAAGTCACACCTTAACCAGAACTTTCTAGGAAAAACAAATAATTAATAATAGCGTGCTTTTATTAAAAAAAGCACACGTACATATGACGGCAGAGAGCTCGAGCACTATTGGAAAACCTGAAATGTGTGGCAGCCTTCTAATTAAAAAGATCATTTCCTTTAAACTCAGATGGAATATCCTTCGCCTGTTTCTATTTTTCTCCCCGTGAAACAAACTCTCTGCAAGAGATGTGAAATTTATTACGAGAGGGAACATGCTAACTTTCCAAACATCCCAGTCAGTCCAAGGAAACGAGGCACTGATGACTTGGAAAACACCTTCCTTTACACACACGTCCATTCACTGTGTCCGGCACGGCCAGCCCTCAGCAGACTCGGACAGCGGGGGGCATGTCCGGTGAATCAGAGCAATGCCGACTGAAATCGCCCATTGGGTCTCCTGTGCCCACCACCAGACTAATCCAAACTCCAGCTTTGTCTATAGTACATCCTCCACGACTTTTCCCAGCCAAGGCTTAAATGACTCAAGTTCCACCATGTTCCCTGGAGGGGTTATCCTGCAGCCAAATAGAACGAAACTCACCATTTGGAATTTTTCCCCCTTTATTGAATCTAATTTTTCCTTCACTTGTTTTCCTACTGTCATGTTCTTGCTGGATCCCTTTGGACCACCCACTGTGCCTGCTCTTCAAATGTGTGGACTAGAATTTCCCATCATCATTTGGCCTGTGACACATTTTTGAACTGTCAGCAGTCACGGCCGTGGCACTGGGGTCCCATCCCTTAGATTCAGACACACTGTGGGTCTAGCCGTCTGGCTAACCACACTGTTGATTCTCTATTATGTACACACACAAGCATCGCCTCTTTGTGCCAGGGTCCCATCGTCTTTGCTCTCAAACTCCTGAGTCAAATTTAGCACGGTGCATCAAGAAAATCCAGGATGTGGCAAAACGGGAAGAATATCTTTGAGACCCAGAAGAAGGCTAGCCTGCCCCAGCTGAGAATTATCGTCAAATAGGAATCTAAAGAAAGTGAAACTCGAACCCCCTTCCATTATTCCCTTAGGCATTTTTGCTCTTTCTTTTGACATTCTTGCTACTTTTATTCAAAATTCTACAAGTTTTCTAAGTCCTTTTTCAAACCCTTAAGCCAAAAGCAACCATGTCTAATTACAGGCAAATAGAATCCTCTGGCTGTTTAATTCAATCATAATATAGGAATACAAGAAATAGGTTTGATAGTAACATTCACCATTATTGATAAATGTACCCAAATATATGCCGTCTCACTGAAGTCCAGCTCATGTGTACGTCACTCACACAGATGTCACGACATTGCATCGGCCGGGCCTAAGTCATCAGGTATAGATGGGTCATGGGTAATTAGGACTTGGCTCATCCGGGAAGGCATCAGGCCTGGGCCCAGGAGAGGCTGTTGCACAACAACGTCCTTTGTGGTTTGTTTCTACTTTTGAAAACCCCCTCAGGGCTGAAAATGATGCCGGTGGCTCCAACCATTGCTGAGGCCGGTATGCCAAGCACCTGGGGAACCAGAGTATCTGTGTTAGTTATCCAGAGGCGCCTGCCCCCCAGGATCAACAGAAAGAGCTCTGATCCCAACACTGCCCCTTAACTTCTTTTAGAACTTCTGTTCTCCAGGGGTGCCTGGGTGACTCAGTCGGTTGAGTGTCTGGCTCTTGGTTTTGGTTCAGGTCATGATCTCATGGTCTGTGAGTTCGAGCCCTGCATTGGGCTCTGCACTGTCAGTGTGGAGCCTGCTTGGAATTCTCTCTCCCTCCCTCTCTCTCTGCCTCTCTGTATCAAAATAAAATTAAAAAAAATAAAATCTAAAAAAAAAAAAAAAAAAAGAACTTCTGTTCTCTGTGCTTCAATTCCCTAATCCATACAATGGGTATATACTATGTCTTCTCTCCCTTCCTCAGAAGGATCTTGCCCCCAAATGACAAAACAGAACTGCCCTGCTGTTCTTGCTATTTCATCCAGGAAGAGGGTATGTTTTCCCACGGACCCTTGACCAGGAGGGCTGGCACAGCTCTGTGCTTCTCCAGTCTCTGACCGTCCTGTCAGTCCCAGGAGGCTAGTGCCCAGGGCGCCGGCCCCATTGGCATACTCCCAGGTCACACTGCTTCTCACATGCCCCACCTGCATGTAAATCCCATCCTTTCTATGGTCACGACTCAGCTCCAATTCTGAATCCGTGGCCTGGTGTCTGTCAAAAGTTCTGGGACATTCTCCGCTCTGATACCTTCAGGTTGCCTCTGCCCTGTTTCCTCACCTTCTGAAACACTGCTAGACAGCTCTCAGAGCCTTTCACTCTATCCTCTACGGCTTTTCATCTCTCTTATATTCTCACCTCTTTATCTCTCTGGGATACATTCTGGGTAATTTCTCCAGCACTATCCCCCAGTTCTCAAAGTCTCTCTTTGTGTGGTACATGGCCTGCTATTAAATGTATCCATTGAGTTTTAAATTTCTGTTTTATTTCCTTATTTTCTACAAGTTCTGTTTTATTCCTTCACAAATCTGCTTATTCTGTACTCATATTTTAAAGGTCCACTTCCATTTGTTGATTCTGCTGTCATTTCTGCTGGCTCTTGCTTTTCGTGCCTTGTTTCCTTATACTTGTGGTGATTTTTAGCTGTGAGCTTCTCATCTTCCTTAGAAATTGCTGGAAATTCTTCAAGGCCTAGGGAAAGGTGGATTCCTTCAGAGAAGATTTCTGTTTGCTTCTTTGGATGCCTGCTAGTCCTCTAGTCTGTGATCCCTTTTAGGTTTCTGCCTGGTTTTTTTTCAGATGACCCATGTAGAGTGAATTTAAGCTACAGATATACAAGAAGTCTGGTTTGAAGTTCCCAGGAGAGATATTCCCCTCTTCACTCCAGTGCCAAGATTCAAAATAAGGGCTTTCCCTTGGAAGTGTAACTTGCTCCCCAAATCTGGGAAGAGGTTGGTTTTATTTTCAGTCCTTCCTTACACTGCTGGTGTGGCTCTTGGAGGTCCTAAAGTTATGGGACATCTCCTGTGGGACTGTCCACCTTGGGCACACCTAGGTTCGGTCTCCTTCCCACAGACCCTCATAAGGCTCCAAACATATCAATTTTCAAGTTCACAAGATCCAGAAAATTCCTTCAAGGAAATCCTTCAAATGCTGGCTTGAGTGCTCTTCTCACTGCCTTGTGAGTTCTGCCTTCATTTATTTTTTTGGCCAGTACATTCCATACTTCCTTGACAACTTGTGGAGCCATTTAAAGACAGCAGGGGCACCTGGGTGGCTCAGTTGGCTGAGTGTCTGACTCCTGGTTTCAGCTCAGGTCATGTTCTCACAGTACGTGGGATCAAGCCCGGCATCAGGCTCTGCTCTGACGGCGCAGAGCCTGCTTGGGATTCTCTCTCTCCCTCGCTCTCTGCCCCTCCCCCACTCTCTCTCAAAATAAATACATAAACATTAAAAAGTAATAAAGGCAGTAAAAATATTTTTCCCCCGCATTTTTAGTTGTTTTGGGCAGGATGGGTAGTGTGGACACCTAGTCTACCACATAGCTAGAAGCAGACATCTCAGCTTAAACCCTACCTTTTCCGCAGCCTCTTCAGCAGACAGAGCATCGACAGCTTGGACCCCATCTGAGCCTGGTGGTTTTTTGTTTTTTGGGTTTTTTTTTTCACCTTCTATCCCATCTGAGACCAAGAGCTGACCCGTTGAACAGGAATGGTAGGTCTCTTGCTCTCCCTTTTTTTCCATGTAGTATATTTTACATCCCCTCCCCCCCCCCCCCCCCCCCCCTGCTTTGGTTCCTCTCTGCTCTCCACCTAAGTAAGTGAACAACACTATGACCGTCGCCAGGCTAACATCAACCCCTCTACTTTATTTGGGTCTCGATGAAGTACTTTCTTTCAGGAGCCTGAGGAGGGCAAGAACTCATTTTTCTGAACTGAAGGAAACAGTTGGTCTGGGGTCGTACGTTTAGATACTCACATGATTATCATATGCAGTCAGTGCGGAGACCTCTGTGTTGAAGCACAGCTGATGTTTCAAATTGTAAATGCGAAGAAAGAAAAGTTAATTCAGCAGATATTCGCCTCTGTGACATGAGTCACTGTCTGTGTAAAAAGTTGCCATGCAATCAGAAAAATGTAAGAGTCTTGCCTGAGATCTTTCCAAGACATTCGACATTTATCCATTTAAAAAAATCCATTGAGCACCTATGGCATGGGACCCTACGCTGGGCACAGTGTCCAGGGTTGAGCAAGACACACGCGGTCTTTGCGTTTAGAAGGCACACAGTGCCTGGGAATTGGATGGAACATGAGGCTGGATGAGGGCGGGCGGTGGGGTGGAGTGTAATGTAGATGAGGCATCGGCAAGAACAGCAGGCAGCTCACGCTTTCTCCAAAAGACCTACACCCGGGCCCCGATCCCAGACAGTATGGATGACCTATATACGTTTTTAAAGCTCCCAGGTGATTCTAATGACTAGCCAAAGTTGGAAACCACTGCTTGAATCAATAATTTAGGGCAGAGTCTCCAGAGAGGGGTGTGGGGATGGGTCACACAGTGCAGAGGTCTTGGTCCACTTATCCCTCACTGCTGCCCAGGTGTGGGGTAGCCAGAGCCCCCAGGCATGCCCCCACCTCAACAGGCAGCTTCACCTGTTTGCTGCCTTGGACCGTACTAATGTGATACTCCCTATGTGTGCCATAATGTGGAAAAGGTTTGGGAGTCCTGTGTCAGAATATCTGTACCATGGGATTTGGTTGAGATTGGCAGTGTGATTCAGTGAAAAAAAAAAAAATCAAGGATTTGGGGTCAGATCACCTTAGGTTCAGTATCCCTGCTCAGCCGCTGATGGTGCGAATTCCCACAAGTTACTTAACTTCTTTTGACTTCAATTTTCACATCTGTGAAGTGGAAATATCACCTCCTTCCCATGGTTCTTATAAGGATTGGAAATAATGCCTGTAAAGCACTTAGACCAGGAGTCAGTTCCTACAGGCAGGTGTTTAATAAGTAGTGGCCATTATCATTGACGTGGTTACGATTGTCAGAGAATTCTACCCAAACCGCCAGCAGGCCCAGAGCCAAAGAGTGAAGACTGAAAGAGAAAAGGATGGACTTGGGTAGAAACATGAGTTATGGTCCCTTCAGGTCTCAGTCGTGCATTGTGTGTTATGTGCAGATTATTGTGCATTATCTCTTCAGGGCCATGGTGGGTTCCAAGGCTAGTGCAGCAACGTCAGATCAAGCCCACTGGGAAGCGTTCGTGGAGGCATTTCTGCCCACACCTGCTGCTCCTGGCCTCCAGGGCTTCCTGTGCGTTGCTGTTTTGAGGCCACTAGAGGAATCTCTGGGCCAAGTCTGGGGGCTGAGGGCCTGTCCTGGAGTCACCTTGGGTCTTCCAAGCCAGCCTTCTTGGTGTGAGGAGGAGACGCATGAGAGGCTGGGCAGGTGCTACAGACCCTGAACACGGCCTTCCCCTCCTCTCTGGGACATGACAGAAGGAAAGAGACACAGCAGATGCCCCGCTCCAGGCCTGCTGCCGAAGCTGCAGGTTCCATGACAGATTGAACCTCAGGGTAACTTCTTGAAGAAAGGCAGTACCAGGGCCTGCAGGCTTCGGCCAGCAAGCAGGTCTCCCACCCAGACACTGACTGCAGGTGTCCTTGGGGTGACGATAGCCTGAAAAGTAGAGGTGAGCGTGAACACCGGGACACCTGCCCTAGGCCTGGTGGGGTGCGTCCCTAGGGAGCCATGTCTGCAGGACTCTTTCCCATCACAACCAGATTGGTGTCAGTGCTGATCTGGCCATTTAGAATGTTACTCATGGGGTTTGTCTTTGTCCCCCTTCCATCCCTCATGTGCCTCCAGTCTCTAAGACCCTCAGCTGTCCTCCTGACACATCTTTTGCATCTCCCTTGGTCTTCTGCTTAATCTGTAACAAGAGGAAGACACTGACGACCCCTATGCAGATGCTAACCCACACTCCATTAATGGCCTAGCTGGGGCTCCAATCCACACTGACAGATCCCTAGACTGTGCTCTACCCAGACCAGACTTGTCTCTTCAAAAAGATGGTCAACTCCCTGAGGGCAGGGACTGTGTCTCCTGTGTCCTATGCGGCCCTGGCATAACCTCCGTGCCTGTTGGAAACAGAATCGGCCACGAATATTTCCTGTGGGCCTGCTCATGGCGGTCTGCTGGAGAGGATGACCTTTAGTCCCTCCCTCCTTCATGGAAGCCCGAGGCTCTCCTTGTTCCTTCTTGCAATAAGGCTGCTGGGCAGAGGAAGCCCCTTCGGCTGGGGGTGGCCAGGTTGGGTTCCCTCCTGTGGGGCACTGGTTCAGGGGAGGGAGCCACGCCTGGCTGAGTCAAGCTAAAGCCCCCTCCTGCGCTCAGGAGCATCTTCCCATTTACACGCCATCACCTTGGTGGTTTCCAGGAGCTGTACTGTGGACATTGCCTTTGCATCACAGCCTCTTCTTGGTATTTCTCATCCCTCCTCCTCTTCCTCTCTGATGGTCTGAGTCCCAGGATCCACATATGGTTCATTTTGGCATTAAAAAAAAATTTCCTGGCCAGAGGGTTCTGGCTTCCAGGAAGGCTCTCCCATAGCGTGTGGGAGTCGGAAGCTGATCCAGGGGGCCTGATTGTGGTCAGGCCGTCTGAGCTCCCTCCTTCTGGAGGCTGTCTTTGACTCACCTCTTCTTCCATTGTGAGTTATTCTTGCCTTGACCAGCCAGACCACATGGGTAGAAGTCCTGGAGAAGCCCACAGCTTCCAGTCAGCTGGAATGGCTCCTCCAGAGGATTGGGTGTGACCTTGGCCAAGACTCTCTCCTTACCAGGCCTGTCTCCTCACCTGCCCAAACCCGAGGGTTGGACTAGATCTGAGCTTCCACACTGGATTTGTAACCCATTTTGCCTTCTGATGAGAACTGAAATCCCATGACTTCTCCTGTCATCAAAAGATACTCTGAATGGCTTCATGTAAGAATGATACTTATTTTACATACATTGCTTCATTTAACTCTGTAGATAGACTCTACCTAGACATAGGCCCACTAGCCAAGAAGATTTTGGAGAGCTGGTCTTTCTGTCTCCTAATTTGTGAGTCTTTTATTCTTCCAATAGGATGTCTAAAAAGTATTGGTGAATGGACAGGTGATGCTCCCTCACCCCATGCCCCGCTTCCTAGAAACAGACATAGAAGGAGGCCAGGGGAATGGAAAGGGCATTGGGCGATGTGACTCCATGCAGAAAAGAGCCCCAGCAGCTTATGCCCCCAGGAGCTATGCTGGGAGAGGCCAGCTTGGCTGTGAAAGGCCTTTACCAGGAAAGTATGCTACTAGGATCCAAGGCCAGCTAGCCTTCTCTCCCCCTCTCCTTTCTGGGACTCATGGGGCTGGAATGAACAGAGTGGGCCCGACACCCCAACATGGGAGACCAAGAAATGGAAGAAGGGAGACCCTGGGTGAGGGAGCTAAAGGCTAAAGACACCAGGAAGCCACAGAGGGCCTCCCACACCCCCATGGACTCCTTCTAGGACAGAAGATAAGGCTCAACCATGAAGTCAAGACTTGGGTCCATTTTGGGACTCCCTGCTCAAGCTTGACTAACAGGAACAAGGCTGATACACTCCCATTTTACATCAGAGCCTGTGATTATATCTCTTTTACACCACATTTTGTTCTCTACCCCTTACCCTGGGGATTTCAACATGCCTGTGTCCCCCTCCCCCCAAAATCACACAAAGTCTACATCCCCGACAGTCTTTGTTCTATGACCCTTGAGAAAGTCCCAGGTCTCCGGCGCCTCACTTTCTCAACGGCGTCGCAGCCTTGATTTCCCCAAGATTTCACAGATAAGAAGGGCCTTGGAACCGCACCTCCAGGTCCTCTTGTCTGCATTCCTCCTCCTTGACGTCCTCCCTCAGTCACCAACTTCCACATGGGCAGCAGCCTTTGACACAATCACACAGCCTCAGTTCTTTCTGCTTCCTATAGGCCGTGGCCTTCTTCCCAGAGACCATTCCCAACCGAAGGCCTCAAGCTGGACCTGTAACTCATGATCCATCATCTCACTGTTGGAGCCTCCGATCCACAGTCAGAGCCCCCCACCCCCACCCCATCCAGGGCTTCTCCAACGGATGAACACAAACAGAATATTTGGGCAACATAATAAATAGCACAGTATTGGCTTATATACCAAACTCTAAAATAAATATCCACGAGTCCATACTTGTATATAAATAAATGAGTGAATAAATAAATACATGAGGGAGAAGAGACAAATCTTCCTAGAGAAAAGCTCCAAATTATAGGTGCCTACTCCCTTCTCCTGGGGGAGGAGCTTAATCTCCCTCCTCTTGCGGACAGACTGCACACAGTGACTTGCTCCCAGGGAGCGGAGTGTGGAATGGGTGGGGGACACTTTCCCATGGAGAAACCTTGGCCAGGTGATCAGCGTCGGTCACCAGTGTCAGGTCATGTGGACAGCCCATGCCCCCAGCATGGGCACCTCACCTCTATGGTTTTCTTCCGAGCACATAGCCCTAATCTAGTCATGAGAGGACATCAGACAGACCCAAATGAAGGGGCCTTCTACAAAACACCTGGCCAGCACCCTTCATGGTACCACGGAAACCTAAGATGGTAGCATTCGGGGAAACGCACTGGGTGGCAGGTGTAAGAGAACGTTCTGTACTGTTTTGTAACTTTTTTGGGTAAGCCTAAAATTACTCCAAAATAAGAAGTTTCTTTGATAAGATGAGGTGGGCTGGGGCACCTGGGTGGCTCAGTCGGCTAAGCGTCCGACTTCAGCTCAGGTCACGATCTTGCACTTTGTGAGTTCGAGCCCCGCGACGGGGTGTGTGCTGACCGCTCAGAGGCTGGATCCCGCTTCGGATTCTGTGTCTCCTTCTCTCTCTGCCCCTCCCCCACTCGCACTCTCTTTCTCTCTCTCTTTCTCTCTCTCTCTCTCTCTCTCTCGCTCAAAAAATTCTTTGTGTACTCTGTTACTTTGTCTCATTTTTAATTGAACGTGAAGGGAATGCAGTATTTTAATTGTATCTCTGCCAATATCTTTATCTAGAGGCCTGTTGCCATTTTTGTCGCCAAGAAAGGCTGGATTACATTTTTTTTCTTTCAGATGGCGTTGGTGTAGTGTATTCTTGGTTATCAAAATACTCCTAGTTTGGGGACTTGGAAATGGTAAAATTCATGGTGTGTAAAAAAGCACGATACGTAACTGTACAATCTTCATCACATTAAAATGCTTAGTTGTGTAGATACACGCATGGGACCTAGAAGTCAAACTGTAAACTGCTTTTGACTATGGATGACTTTGTTCTTTGCTTCTTGTGTTATTCAGTTTCCTTTTGTGCACGTGTTAACTTTTAAAAAAATAAAGATTTTTAAAACCAAAAAAATAAATAAATAAACATTAAAAAATGTAAAAACAAAAGATGAGGGGGGCTAACTGAGAGGCCTTCTTGCTTTGTATATGTGTGCCTTGTTTCACAATCAATATACAAATACAATCTCATTACACAGAATTTAAATGGGCAGAAGCTTACAGAGCAGAACCGGAAGTCTCCCTTCTGGACTATATCCCTGCCTTCACGTGCCTCTTCAGAGACGATAGAGTCAGTTATGGCTCAGACCTGGGCACTGCTCACCCTCTGCCAGGCCTTGCCGGAAATGTTCTACCTCCCCTGGGTGGCTGAACTTAAGCTTCATAACCATCCATTGACGTGGGCACTGTTAGTCCCACTTTAAAGACAGAGAAACTGAGGTACACGGAAGTCAAAGATGTCGGCCAGGGTGGGTAATAGGGACTGGAGCCAGGTAATCAAGTGCCAGCATCCACGCTGTGGCCACCTAGAGAGGATTCTAGAATCCAGAATTATCTGGCCCCAAATAGCAACGGTGCTGAAGTGGTAAAAAACCCCGCGGTATGGTCTTCTGGGGCAAAACCAGAAGATCCTAAGATCCTTCCAGCTCCAGCATGCCTCATGGATGCATCTCCTCGCAGATCCAGCACTTTCCAGCTCTCCCTGCTCCATCCTATACTGTCTCTTTCTGCGCGCCCTCCCTCACTCCCCACCCCCTGGCTCTCCTCGCAGAGCGTGAGCACTTCTCGAAACCATACCGTGTGGCATCTCTTACAAGGCACCTCGCTTTTCCCTCAACTGAAGTGTCAGCTCTGGGAGAGCAGTAATGGTGTCCGTTTCTGTATCATCCACGGGGCCCAGCACGCAATGCATGGTGAGAGAATCAGACAATGTTGTCTCTCCCATTCCTAAAGAAGTCTAACTATTCAAGGCAGTATTTTATCCCAGGACCTCCCAGGCCCTACTGCACAGTAGAATCACCTGGGAACTCTAAGTAAACACAAATGTCAGAGCCCCTTCCCAGATACCAGTTGAATCACGGTTTCTTGGGATGGTCCCCCACATCTACATTTTTTAACAAATTTCCTCAGTGATTCTAATGCACAGCCTGGAAAGAGAGCCGCTGGGCTAGTGAATTACCCCCTGCAGAGTTATCGCAAACATCTGAGCCGGATTCTTGCAGTTCTTGAGATAACTCTTGGTGATAAATTCGTGTCAAAGAAGGGGTCACGTCAGGTTTCTGTTCTCTAATCCAGGGTTTTTCAAACTGTTTTGTGCACATGAATCACCTGCGGTTGTGTGAAACGCAGACTAGGATGCAGTAGGTCTGGGGTAGGGCCCGAGACCCTGCCTTTCTAACAAGCTCCCAGGAGTTGCTGATGATGCTAATCCAGGGACCACCCCTCGAGTCACAAGGCTTTCCATGTAGTGTCCGTGGCGGGGGACCTTCAGGCCCCTCCCCAAACTTAGGTTATGAAATCATTGCTTGTTCCTTGGCCAATCACCCAGTCACCCTCTTGGAAAATTCACCTCAAGCACAGTTGAACTGAAACAAAAGCTCTGAGGAAAAATGGCAAATGTTTACTGGGAGTTAGGAAATAAAATGGAGGAATAGGGGTGCCTGGGTGGTTCAGTCAGTTAAGCGTCCTACTTCGGCTCCGGTCATGATCTCACGATTCATGGGTTCAAGCCCCGCATTGGGCTCTGAGCTGACAGCTCGGAGCCTGGAGCCTGCTTCTGATTCTGTGTCTCCTTCTCTCTCTGACCCTGCTCCACTCCTGCTCTGTGTGTCTGTCTCTCTCTCGAAAATAAACAGTAAAAATTTTTGAAAAAAATAAAAAAAGTTAAAAAAGAAAAAAAGAAAAGAAGACCGAGGAATAAAGCAGAAATGTGACAACTCCTAAAGCTTAAAACACACACACACACACACACACACACACACACACACACACACAAAGCAACTCCAGCAGGAACTTCAGGGCCCCTTCCAGTTTTAACAGTCCCGACTCAACGTCCATTAGAATGTCAGCTAAGATCCATCAAGAGTGTAATTTCCTCCCGCAGACCAGGGACCTCGTTTTTTGCTGTTCTAGCCGCACTCTGTTCTCCATCAGTGGGATTTACGCATATGGAACCGAGTGTGGAATTGGGCCCATTACATTTAACTTCCTATATCTGACATATTTAATACCTACTTTTCAAATAAATGAAATCCCTGTTTAGTGCTGGCCAGGAAAGGTGCACTTGGTTAAGGGATTTCCACGGGCAGTTCTGTCTGTGCAAGGTGGTTCCGTCAGACCCGGCAGCCTCTTGGAGAACGTGCGGTGCCCAGAGTCTCCCAGAAATCAGGGCAAAGTTATAGAATAATGAAACAACATTTGTAAGAAATGGGCAAAATTTTTTAAAAGTCTCACTAAGAGAAGAGCTGCTTTATGTCAGAATTATAATCACTTACACTTAGAAACGTATGACTCAGGGGTGCCTGGGTGGCTCAGTCAGTTAAGCGTCTGACTCTTGGTTTCAGCTCGGGTCGTGATCTCATGGTTCGTGAGTTTGAGCCCCACATTGGACTCTGCACTGATAGCGAAAAGTCTGCTTGGGATTCTCTTTCTCCTTTGCTCTCTACCCCTCCTCTATTCATGTGTGTGCACTTGCTCTCTTGTTCTCTCTTTCTCTCTCTCTCAGAATAAATAAATTAATTTAAAAAAAAGAAAAGAAATATACGTCTCAGACTTAGGATGAGAGAAGCCTCCAGAAGTCTTCAGATTTACGTGCCTACCTTATTAAGTACCATTCCAGAGGGGTTCATGGGCCCTGAGTTTGTAAAGTGCAAGGGTGAAGTCACAAGTTGGCCCAGTGTTGCCTGATCCTCTGGGTGCTTGTGAATGTTCTGAGCTGACCATCAGCGACTTAGCTCAGGGGACTGGGACTTGGAAGTGGGCAGCCAAGACTAGAGGTCAATACCCACCTACACTCTACCTTTACCAACCGGCTGCCTGGCCGACAGGTCTCCAGAAACTGGAGCTTCTGGGAAGAAGATCGAGGCAACCCCAGCCCCTGGCCCCCACCCGAGGACCCCTTGGCAAGAGCTCATTTGCATCTCATTTGGTCTCTTGTCTGGGAGCTAATGGGGAAAGTGACACGTGCACGAGTTAAGAGGTATCTAGGAGGAGAGAAGAATACAGCTAATAGAGGAGATAATGTGCGTTTCCTAGTCTTGATGGAGACAGGCTGAGAAGCTCTGTTCAAGACCTGCTCTGAGAGCTTCCTGGGTGCAAGACAGGATGGTGGGGGCAGAGTCAGCCACTCTCCCCTTTCATTCACAAAACCCCACTCCTCTAGCCAGAGTCACTATCCTGCAGTTGTAGAGGGTACTTCACGGCAAAGCCTGTCCTTACCCCCAGTCTCTGGGTTTGGGGTCCTGGGAACGGCCGGGTGGGGGTGCGGAAGGAGCGGCGTGACAGTAGAGTGTGCAGGGGGCACTGTGCTTGAAGAATGTGGCTCTTGGCTTTCTAGTATTCCCTTTTGGGGGGATACAGCAGAGCTCCCAAGAAGAGAATAGTTAGAAAAGCCAAAAAGAGACCCTGGAGAAAAATCCATCCTTGTGATATTGCTGCTGTAAACGTCCTCAAACCGCAGTTCAAGTTCAGAGCTCAGCTCACTCGTCATCCAGGCTGGTTCTCCTACCCTCTTGCAAGGTCCTGGCGTGCCAGACCACCTGCATACCAGTATTTAGGCCGGGCGGGTCCCTTCCTTCTTCCTTGTGCCGACGCCTCTGCTGCTGGAGCCATCTGAGCGGCTCCCAACAGAAGACAGACGGATGCAGAGCTCCTCTCTGCCCCCAGCCCCGCCCCCACCTCAGCCGTCACAATAACAAACAGCCCTGTAAAAAGCACTTACATTTATGAACTGTTTATAAATTTACTGACATTGATTTATGACCCTTGGCTGGACCTGACTTTAGACTCTTTAGGGGTATTTCTTTTCTTTCTTCCTTTCTTTTTGGGATTTTTAAAAAAGTGTTAATGTTATGGTTCACATTCTTAATATAGCCACACGCCAGGAACTACACGGAAGACAGCTGGGAGCCCAACCAATGACCCATGGGCAGGAACTGAGACTTGATTTATGCCGGGGACTGGGGCTGGCGGAGAAAACCGTTTCTGATTGGTTCGGGGACAGGCTGTCACTCCAGAAGAGCCCTGAGAGGCCAGTTGGGGCGGTTGGGGGAAGCAGGAAGAGGACAAAGTGGATCTAGACGTGTGTGGACTTGGCCACTTCCTAGATGCACGACCTTAGGCAAGTGACTTGATCCCCCTGAGCCCCAATTTCCTCACCTATGCAACGGGGACAGTAATACTGACCTGAAACGGTTGTTTCAAGAGTACACAAAGCAACATTTGCAACATATCTGGCTGTGTCTTGTCTCGATAGGTGTTGGCCAAATGGGAATCGGGGGGGGGGGTGTAGAAACACAACTGTTTGGGGCACACTGGGCCCTGGAGAACATTCCAAGCAAAGCTTAGTCAACAGGATTTTGCCTTATTACTTATTCACCAGTTTCAGGCGAAGTTTGGATGGAAGTGTGTCACTAGTCCTTTTCATGGCGGTGTGGTCAGGGTCACGGCATCAACCCAGACACCTCCTCCTAGTCGCGCAAGACTCTGGAGGGAGTTGGAGGAAAGTGAGATTGAAGAAGTTCCTTCTACCCCCAACTTCTCTGCCCACCCCTACACATGCCAGTGAAAATAAATGTTATTTTCACTGTGTCATTAAACTTTATTACCTGTATCATTGTCTGCATCTCCTTGCGTCTGCAAAGAAAAGAGGGCACGATCGTTTATGGAACATTGTGCACTGCGAAGAACGTGGCACGACTTCTGTCGTCCCAAATCTCACAGAACCCTCTGAAGCGGGTGTCACTCTCCCATTTTCACAGATAAAGAAACTGAGGGTCAGAGAGATTAAGGTAACTTGCCCATGATCACACAGCCAGTAAGTAACTGAGATTAAGACTCCTAACCAATCCATTGTCCCCAAATCTTCGATCTTTCTCTATATATTAAAGACAAAACAAAATACTGACTGAGGGTCTCTGGGAGCTCCTTGTGACGTGTGAAAACCAGCCCAGAACACAACATAGCCTCTGCATCAGGAAATGTCCCGGGTTAGCTTGTGCCCGCTCAGCTGCTGTAATAGAGGCCGACGCCACTTCTCACCGCAGAGCCTTTCTGGCCCCCCAAAGAGCAGGATAAACAAAGGCAAAAGCGAAAACCTGCACTCGTTCCATTAGGCCAGAACCCACCCGCAGGGACCCTCTTGGACACCAGGTGGCGCCCGAGTAAGGCCAAATGGGGCGTTTCAGGCTGGGCTGGTTTCTGAGGGGAACAGCATCCACAAACTGTCAAATAGAGTGGGTGAAGCCAATTGCCAGCGAAAGAGAGGTGTCCCGGCTCCAGCTCTGGCAGGGTGGCATTCTGGTGAGGGACTACGTGACGATGGCCTATCTCAACACTAAGCCATCGTGGCCGACCTCCTGCTGTTGACCGTGGTTGAGTGACTGGCAGAGGCTGTGGGCACAGGGAGGCAGGGCCCCATCAGGCAGGCTGGGGGGACAGAACTTGGAAGGCGTGGGTGGGAGGACTCCTTCTGTCCATCTGAGAGGCCCTCTTCCCAGCATCCCCACGAAGAGGCACCCCCCCCCCCCCCCCAGCTCTGGGTGGCCCTCCATAGGTGCCCTGGGTGGACACCTGCACATGTATGTGGTTATATCCGAGGAGTCCTCCTCAGACCCCAAGCTGCTTCTTTTTTTTAAACTTTGATTATTTATTTTTGAGAGAGAGAGAGAGAGAGAGAGAGCGCACAGGGTAGGGGCAGAGAGAGCGAGAGAGAGAGAAAATCCCAAGCAGACTTCACACTGTCAACGCGGAACCTGATGGGGGGCTGGAACTCATGAACCACAAGATCATGACCTGAGCCGAAATCAAGAGTTGGATGTTTAACCAACTGTGCCCCCCAGGGCACCCCGCCCCCTGCCCCAAGCTTCTAATCGCAGTTGAGAGAGGGAAGGAGAAGACTCTTTCAGCAGCGGCTGCCCCTCAGAAGATAGGCCCTTCTATCCATGGTCTCATCCCCTCTCCCATTGTCCCCCGAGCCTTGATTTTTGATTTCGATGTAGTACAATGTTTGAGTGAAAACATGGACATTGGGGGTTCAGGAGACATGAACAAGCCAGAGACCTTAGTAACATGGCCATGTGGAGAAAGGGATAACTTAGTGTATCTATGTCTTCAAACCCCACCTCCTCATTACTAGGACTATCTCAGTCCTTCCAGAACATGTCCATCTCAGACAATTTTCTCCCAAATCACTGGATGTTGTCTAGAAAATGCAATATTCAACCTGATATTTCCCAAATAGCTTGTCTAAGCCAGAAGTGGGATGAAACTCTGTCAGGCTAAATGTTTTGGTGGTTGGTTTAGATGATAAGGCCACCCATGATACATCTTATCTCCCCAGGGGCTGGCGGCTGTTGGGAAGGGGAGATGGTTCCCTTCTGCCCAGGGAGCACCCACGAGGACCGGCCCCCTACCTCCTAGGCTTCCAGCGTGGAGACCCTTGTGTTCCTCTCCATCTATGTGTTGCGGATTCCAGAGCCATAATCTGCTAGTTTCATAGACAGAGACAGCTCACTCAGCGACTCATTAATTACATGCCAAGGGAGGAAGGGAAGAAAAAAAACTCACAAAAATGTTCATTCAAAGTTAATTGCTGCCCGTAGTCTTACTAATTGAAGTAGCTCAGTTGGTTTGCACTCATGTACCTGCGTTGTGTTTAAAATGGGATATTGCACAGTGTAAACTAAGCCACATCACAACCTAACGATCTGGAAAATCCTGGTGTAATAAACAAAGCTGGCTTTGAGTTACTCAGGAGAAACATACATTTGCCTGTGCCCACTGACACACACACACACACACACACACACACACATACACACACACACACATCCCCAAAGCATCAGGATCTCAGACCTTCTGTTCATATCGTTTCCTCCACAGCTCAAATTAAACACAGTCTCAGCCTCTTGCTCGCTCTCTCTTCCTCTCTCTTTCTCTTATTAAATTTATTTTTAACAGCACCTCAAAAAAAATAAACACACCCCTCTGTGCCACTCTTATGCCAGGTGCAGCCAGGGGCAAATTTTTACAGCTGAATTACATGACCTGAAAAAAAAACGGAGTACATAATGAGGACATTGAGAGACACCCATCCATAGCGCCGGGCCAATGGCTGGTGTAATAACATTCCTGGAGAGAGCGGTAGCCCGAGCAGCAGCAGAGTCAGGGCTGGGGCCCTTACTCAGCATGAGGAATTATATATATCTTGGAACTCTTTCCCGAACCTAAACATTATTGCTAAGAAAAGGATAACAGTGCGAGCAGCCGTGGCTCTCCAGCCTGGGCTCGCGCACTGCTGCGTGTGACTTCCCACGCGAGGCTGAAGGGACACCTGCCAGACCCAGCTCTGCCCAGGACGGCATGCGGCTGAAGGCCTGGCGAGCGTCCAGCTCTGGAGAGAGAGACACGGCCGCGGGGCAAAGTTTGGCACTCTGCAAGGACCCCTGGGACGGGTCGTGGACCTTTTAAGTCTCGGGAGCCCCTCTGCTGTGACAGTTGTCTGGTGCCATCTTGAAACCCCCAGTTGTGTGGGGCTCAGATTACAGCCCCTGAGCTCGGCCATCAGTGACCCCGGAGAGAGCCAGGAGGGGTGACAAAGCTGCAGGAATAATGGCAACACACATGGCTTTTAGAGGGTGGCTCATCTTAGACAGTTATAAATACAAATATAAATATAAACATAAATATAAATATCCACACACACATATATATGTGTGTGTGTGTGTGTGTGTGTGTGTGTGTGTGTGTATGTAATTTTTTAGATAAAATTCACATCGAATAAAATGAACCACTGACCATTTTTAAGTGTACGATTCAGAGGCATTTAGCCCATTCACAGTGTTATGCCACCACCACCTCTGTCTAGTTCCAAGACATTTTCATCACCCCAAAAGGAAACTTCATACTCATTAAGTGGTCACTCCCTGCCCTCCCCCCACCAACTGCCCCCCAGCTCCCAGGCCACTTTCTATCTCTTTGGATTTACCTTTCCTGGATGTTTCATCCAAATGGAATCATATACTATGCAACTTTTTATGCAAGATCTAGATTTTAAAACCTTTTAGTGCTGTCAATATGCATACAGCATACACATTTGAACTGTATAGCTTGACAAATCTTCGTAAGCAGACCACACCCAAGTAACCACCACGCCAATCAACAAACAGAACGTTACTAGCCCCCAGAGGCCACTCGTTATCTCTCCAGTCCTGCTACTCAGAGGGAACCATGCTCCTGACTCTGTGGCATGGGTTACGTTTACTTGTTTTCGTTCTGTTGTGCATGGTTGTATTTGTCCATATTCATTGCTGTGTACTATTCTGTTGTGACTACACTACAATTTATATGTCCATTTGACTGTTGATGGACATTTGGGTTATTGTGTTTTTTTAAACATTATTTTCTTTTTTAATTTTTTTAAATGTTTATTTAGTTTTGAGAGAGAGAGAGACACACACACACACACACAGAGCATGAGTGGGGGAAGAGCAGACAGAGAGGGAGACACAGAATCCGAAGCAGGCTCCGGGCTCTGAGCTGTCAGCACAGAGCCCGATGCGGGGCTCTAACCCATGAACCATGAGATTATGACCTGAGCTGAAGTCAGACGCTTAACTGACTGAGCCACCCAGGCGCCTCCCAGGCTATGTATTTTTAATTGACATTCAAGTCCAACAAACGTGTTGAGTGGATTCTCAGATAAATAGCAGATTAAAAGCATCGAAATAGAAGGAGTGGGTCATAGTGGGGGGGGGGGGTGGGGTTGGACTAAACGGCCCCTGAGGTTCTCATGGCTTGGATATGCTATGATTTGAGTCACCCCGAGGGAAAGCAGAGTGGAGGGTGAGCACCTCAGGAGTGTACTCTTCTTAAATAAACTGGGGGCCTTGATGGGTTAAGGGTCATGGAGTCAGAAAAAGCCCAGGCCAGTTTCTAAGGTTCAGAGTCACCTGTCCTTTACCCCCCATTTTGGACCCCAGATGGCCAGCTGCATGCTCTGCTGACAAGGAGAGTGTGTTGTGAATCCGGACTTGCCCAGGGCTCACAGTCCTGGAAGCTGGTAAGCTCCAGCTTGCACCAAAACCTGGCCACTGTGGAGAGAGGACATGCCTTGAGTCTGGTGTCCAGTTGATTTTGGCCAGACCTAGGAGAAAGACACAGGAAACCTCCGATACTCCGCTTCACAGTTTGGCCAAGGCAAATGCTCAAATTACCCCTCTTTGGAAATAGGTAACACATCAAAATATATTTTCCTTTCCATATGTTGAATTGTACCTTTTCCTGTTACACTATCTATCTCACTATCCACATAGCTGGAGCAGACTTTTTCATCTGTAGATTCTGCCTTGGCTGGCCCCATACATTTCTGGAATAAAAGTTTGGGGAGCCACTTTGAAAACAAACAAAAGATCCAGGCTAAAAAAAAAAGCAAGCACACAGACATCCAGACTTCTTACCTCCCGGTTTTATGCAGTTAAGATCAGGCCATTCTCGATGCCTCCATCCTCTGAGCTCAGCACAATCTGCGTAGGGAAATGGAGAAAATGCTCACCCACCAGGAAACTTCCAGACATTCCCTTTGTGGGGGGAAAAGATGCCTTTGAATGTAGATTTCTCAAGCTTCATTTCCTTTCCCATCGTGGATGCTGTTAGAATCCTCATCACCCAACATCCCTGTGGACATTACATCACTGGGGAGCTGGCTTAGGAATGGAGCTCTTGGCAAAGAAATCAGTGGAGAAGAGAAGGGACTTGCTTATCACCTCTGAGAGCAGAGAGAGAGCCCAGAGCAGGGGCCTGATTTCTGGGTGACCTCGGATCTCCTTGCTGTTTTGTCTACTCTGCTCATCTTTCAAGGTTCAATTCAAGTCTCCACTTGCTGAGAAACCTGTGCCAACTTGTCCCCTCCCTCTGCGTCACCTCCACCTCCAGATTCTACAGCCTGGCTATCTGCTGTCACTGACCTGGCCCTTGGTGTTACACTGTGTGGTTGGTCTTTCCTCTGTGATTTCCCCTCCCCACCAAGCCACAAGCCCCTTAAACCGCGGGAGGAGAGGGGAGGAGAGCGTGGCCCACGTATTCTGCCTGTACCCCAGATCCCATCAGCACTCAGCCAGTTTCAGGGTCTCCATAGCGTTTGATGGTTAGTAACAACAGTCTGAAGTAACTGTGTACCTGGGATTTTCTCTGTCGATGTATTAAGAAATCGGGGCTTTTTTTTTTTCTTTTTTTTAAATCTCGGAATTCTGGGAAATTGAAGATGAGCGTGGGTGAGTAGGTTTGAGGCTCGCATCTGTTCTCCCCGATGGATCGTGGGTACCCAGAATCCCCTGCCGAGCGTACCAAGAGTGGTTGGGCTCAGCGGGGAAGGGTGCTCAGATCAATGAGCAGTGTCTTCTGTGGGCACGGGGCGGCCAGGAACAGCAAGGGTGCGACACATTTGCCGTGCTTGAACTCCTCCAACTGCTTCAACTGCTTCACCTTACAGTGGAGGAGACTGAGGTGCAGAGAGAGGAAGTGACTTTATCCAAGGAAAATCAATTTCCTAAAAGGACTTTGCGCTCGGGGCGGTGAGCTAACACATTGGCACCGTTCGCATGCGGCCGTCTTGAACACAGTCTCCCTAAGACCATCTTCCGCTTCCTTTGAGGTGGTGGGTTTTGACACGGGAAGACATATTAAGGGAAAGGCATGAGTCAGATCTTCTGAAGCCGCTAAAGAGCATATTAAGCCATCTACAGCTTTTTCTGATTTTCGGTTTCTTACAGTAGTTGAACTGATTTTCTTTTTTCTTTTTAACGTAAACAGACTTTCCCCTCTGTAGCCAGCCAAGTCCCCCCTGGTGAATCTGTTAGAGTATGGTGGCTCTTATGACTTCACAACTGAAAGAGCTGAAAAAAGCAACTGGATGTCATAAGAATTTGTGCTGCTTGTTCTGAGATCAGTCCCCAGGGTTTTAGCTGGGACTTTGCTCTCTTCATTCCTTGAAATTGGCCATGCCCTGTCGTGTTGCTTAGAGTCTACTTAGCATTGACTTCATTCTGAATTATTTTCATGCCAGTTATTTAACATTTCAGAGCCCCAGTAGACAGTGAACTTCTCAAGGGCAGGAGCCATGACTTAATATCACCATGTACCCCGCTCCCCTCCAGCCTAGGAGACTACCTTGAACTCTGCCCACTCACTAGTTGATTCATTCATGTGTGCCTGCATGCAAAAGCCATTTGTGGAGTGCCTACCTTGTCCTGCCAGAACTCATTATGGAAGGAAATGCTCTGGCAAGATGGGGCATGCAGTCTTGACGATTAGAATTCTCATGGAGCAAGGACTCATCTCAATGTGACTTTTCTTTGCACCGCTTAATGCCTTCTAGGGTGGTGACCACACTGGCACAGGGTTCCAGAGGGATCTATGAAAGGGCAGGTTTGGGAAAGCTGGGGAGAAGGTCACAGCAGCACCCTGAAGAGAAAAAAAAATCTCCAGCTTCAGAATCTTATCCACTATTTCTCTCCTTTTACTCTTTTTCTTTCCTTTTATGTATTTTTATGTGAAAAATTTCAAACCTAGGCAGAAAGGTATAAAGAACCCGGTGCCCTCATCACACATCAATTATCTCTAACTCATGCCCAGTCTCGTTCCATCTTCGTTTACTCTCTGTCCCTAACTCTGGATTACTTTGAAACGAAGCCCAGAATCATATGAATCGTTCGTATGTTTCTCCAGGTATGGCCAAAGGATGAGATACAGAATTTTTAAAAAGATACTCATAGTGTCATTTCACATCTGAAAATGAACAAGTCCTTCATAACATCAGATAATACAGCTCTGGGATTGTCTCATGAATGTTCCTTTTTTATGTGTAAACAGTTAGAAATTTACTTGTTTGATTTAGTATCCAAATGAAGTCCATGCATTGTGATTGGTCAATATGCTTCTTAAGCCTCTTTCATTATTTATTTATTAAAAAAAAAATTTTTTTTTTTAACGTTTATTTATTTTTGAGACAGAGAGAGACAGAGCATGAACGGGGGAGGGTCAGAGAGAGAGGGAGACACAGCATGTGAAACAGGCTCCAGGCTCTGAGCAGTCAGCACAGAGCCCGACGCGGGGCTCGAACTCACGGACCATGAGATCGTAACCTGAGCCGAAGCCGGAAGCTCAACCGACTGAGCCACCCAGGCGCCCCAAGCCTCTTTTAATTTATAGCGGTAGTACTTATCTAAGGGCAATTTTGCTCCCAAGGGGTGCTTGGCAATGTCTGGAGACACTTTTCTTATTGTTGCAACCTGGGGTGGGTGCTGCTGCCATTGAGCGGCCAGGGGTCAGGGATGCTGCTCAACAACTACAATGCTCAGGACTGTCCCCATGACGGAGAACCGTCCAGCCCCAATGTCAAGAAGATGGAAATTGAGAAACCAAGGCCTAGAGGTTCTACCTCTCTCGGTTTTTATTGCAGTTTCTTTGTTGAAAAAACATTTTTTTTTTAATGTTTATTTATTTTTGAGAGAGAGGAAGAGAGAGAGGGAGACAGATGATCCAAAGAGGGCTCGGAGCTGACAGCAGCGAGCCCAACGTGGAGCTCAAACTCATGAACTGCAAAATCATGACCTGAGCCGAAGTCAGACGGTTAACCGACTGAGCCACCCAGGTGCCCCACGATTTCTTTGTTGGGGACACCAGGCTTGTGAAGGCCCTGCAGAGTTAGTTCTCCTGCTCTGGACCGTGCTCTGAGCACCTTTGTGGTGAGTTCAACACGGCCCTCTGAACGCTGAATCCCCTGTAACTTGGTAGTTCCTTCTCCCACATTTCCTCAAGGTTTCTCCTGTGCCTGGGTGTCTCACACACACACGTGGGCATCTTCCTCAGTGGGCCACACCCTCTGCCCTGAGCTGAGTCCTTGTGTCACTGGCCCACCTGCCTCAGAGACAGCGTGCGCCTGTGGGGAATGCAGTGTGAGCCCTCCTGTCACAGAAGAGGCATTTCTGGAAGGGACAGACTCTCCTGGTGGCCCCATTCGGCCTCCCTGGGCAACTTTCTCCCAAGAGGGCTAGTCATCTTCCAGCTCAAGCAAAATATCAATCCTTTTGTGGTTTTGAATTTGACACTAAGAAACGACATTTACACAAGATGCAAGCTTTCAAAGCAGGTTCCAGGAATTAAAGTCATTCTTAATCAAATTAGCCCTTGAAACAATCTGGAAGCTCTGGTATCTGCAGCTGTCATGTGGTCCATCCACATTCCCAAATCTGCATAAGGTATTTCACACACACCCATGCAGCGTCCCCCATCACTCGTCCAAAAGCCAGATTCCTGCCTCCCCACTGGTTTAGGACAAAGCCATAGACAAGAGTAGAGATAAGACTCCTGCGTGGTGAGGAAAACAGCTCAAGTCTCTGCAATTTAATTTTGCCAGACAGGCCAGCCCTTGCCCAATAATTGTACATAAAGGAAGACACAGTCAATAGCAAGAGGTGAGAATTGACAACAGAAGAACAAACAGAAGGACTATTAAAAAAAAACCAGTGGGGGCGCCTGGGTGGCTCAGTCGGTTAAGGGGCCGACTTCGGCTCAGGTCACGATCTCGCGGTCCGTGAGTTCGAGCCCCGCGTCGGGCTCTGTGCTGACCGCGCAGAGCCTGGAGCCTGTTTCGGATTCTGTGTCTCCCTCTCTCTGACCCTCCCCCGTTCATGCTCTGTCTCTCTCTGTCTCAAAAATAAATAAACGTTAAAGAAAAAATTAAAAAAAAAAAAAACCAGTGGTCTGGGCCTATTTAGGGTGGAGATAAATAGCCTTACTCATGTAGCCTACGGTTGTAATTACCACTGCCATCCTCAGTCTTGAGGACACCGTCTAAGGCATAATATCAGGAAAGGAAGGAAGACGGAGCCTATGTGATTGGGGGCTGACTGCTCATCGCCAGCTGCTCTGGATGCTCGGGAACAAGAAGGAAAAGGCACTTGGTGCTCCGGAGGTCCACGTGGGCGCACAGACAGGATTTTGGTGGGGTGACATAGGTTCCATGAATGAAGGAGC
Source organism: Panthera onca (assembly GCF_046562875.1). Lineage (NCBI taxonomy): Eukaryota > Metazoa > Chordata > Mammalia > Carnivora > Felidae > Panthera > Panthera onca. The sequence goes on from NC_138343.1 coordinate 42,384,069, forward strand.
CCAGTGCAGCTCCCTCATGCAGCCTGGGAAAGCTTCCAGAAGGAGTTGTGAAGATGGGCAGCTGAGTAGAAGGGGGACACAAAGGCCTGGCTGCTCTGACCCGCAGGAAGTGTGTTCTGGAGCAGGAGCAGGGCACTGAGGCGAGGGGTGGGGGGGGGGGGGGGGGGAGTGTGGCTGGGCCAGCCGAGATGCTCGTGCAGCAAACCAAGTGTTCACAGCTTGTCCTCAGAGCAAGCCGGGCAGAGACATAGTGTGATTGACATTTTGGAAAGGTTATTCTGGCTGCAAGTGTCAGGGAGAGGGAAAGAGAGGGGCAAAACCAGATTTCCTTAGCGGTTGGCAGTAACCCAGGCGAGCGAGGGAGAGTGTGCATGAAGGCAGTGGAGACAGAAGGGGATGACAGGATTATCTCATTTAATCCTCTCCACACCCCCAGAGGTTAAAAATCATCTCTCGCCGTGAGCAGGCCGCTTCCTGGCACTGTCGAGGTCGCAGATAGTAAGTAATGCCGTCTGGATCTGAACCCAGCTCTGACTTCCAACTCAAAACTTGTTCCAGGCCACCAGAGGCATCCTTCAGTGTAGGTCTTCAAGTGAAATGATGCTCAGCACAACGTGCAGGAAATAAGGCAGGAAGGCACGACACGTTTTGGAAAGATTTCCGTAAAACCATTAAAACATCAAAGAGGGCATTGTCTGGGGAAGAACCTGGTAACTCAAGAAGCCGGTGTTCCTATGTGAAGTGGGGATCGTACAAGCCAAATTCCAGCCACTGGGAACACGGGCTCCCAGACAGGCCCCATCCTCCGTGGGGGACAGCAGGGCAGTGCGGTGGTCCCCCACAAGGCCCATAGCTGACTTAGAGACTCATGGAAAGGTGAAGAGCCTTTGGGAGAGGACAGTGTGGGTGGCCTTGAAGAACAGCACAGACCCAGGACCTGTTCCCCCGGGCAAAGGGCGCCTGCCCACATCAGACACACCTACCTTCTCCAGGGGAAGAGAAGAATGGAATATTTCAGCCCCTCTCTCTCTCTCTCTCTCTCTCTCTCTCTCTCTCTCTGTCTCACTTACTCCGTCGCACACACACAATCTTTTAAAATGTAAAGAGCAAGGAGAAAATGTCTATTTGCACCATCTGGCTTGTTCTTTAAATAGCTCATTCCAAGAAAGAAATATGTTCTCCTTGCCTTAATTTATGTTTCTACCTTTTTCTTCCAATAAGCCTGCAGAAGGAAACGGGGGAGGGGGCGGGAAGGGGTGCAGTTCTGATGCCTTGCAAAGATTCGGCCATGGCTTTGGTATGCTGCTGCCTACACAGCAGTATTTAACCCAATTACAGGATAATAAGGGCTCAGACAAATTATCTGCAAATAGATATGTCTATATGTAAACCCTCATATTTGGAACATGCATCTGGGGCCAAGGAAAAGTTAAGCGCTTAGCCAGAGAGGGACTGAGCTCACAGCTTTTTTTTCCCCTAGCCGTGCGTGTGGAGACACTTGAATTAGATAAATAAGAAATCCCAGGTACAGACTAGATGGTCCTGCTTTGAAGCTCTTTGGCTCTGAGACCATGGCCCTCTAGGGTCTGTCTGCCCAGCCACCCAGGGGACACTGAGGGACTCCGCCAGGTTGGCCCAGGCCCCCGAGGGTAGGGCGTGCACAGCCACCCTCCTCCCGCTCCCTCCCAAAGCAGCAAGGACACAGCCTGGCCCAAATGCGACTGCTTCAAGCCTAATGAGCAAAGGCAAGGGGCTGGGCTGGGAGGGCAAGGGGACAAGAGGGTAAATGACAAAGGCACCAGAAGTTGGCATTTCGTGGTTCTAAACCACCGACCAGCCCTGAAAAATCAACATTTTCACTTTAAGGTAGAGCGGGAAACTGAGGCCCCCCCCGGAGAAGGAGGGACTGGCTAAGGCCCCCCTGCTGGCTCGTGGGGAAGCTGAGACAGAACCTGGCGCCCTGGCCCCAGCACAGCGCCCTCTGGAGGGCCAGCGCTGCCCTCATAACAAGGCCGGAGGAAGGAAAGGCTTCTCAGCAACATGACTCTTCTCTGTGGATACAATTTAAAAGAGAAACTGGACTTCATTTTCTTTTTTCCCCTAATAACTTACACCTAAAGGGGAAAAAACTGTTAAAATATGAGGCATATAATGTGTGCAATAAAAGTACAGATCGCATGAGGCAACATTCCTGTTGCCAGCGTGGGGGCGCATGAGCACGCGTGTGCTTGTGTGTGCGACCAGCTCTGGGTAGGGGTCCCTCTTCTGCCCAGCACAACGACATGGTGTTTTAACAGTTCCCACTTGGAGCACATTTCTCTGCCCCATCTTGGCTCGCCTGTCCCCGGTTTTCTCCATCATGATGATCGGCCGCACCTTACAACTGTTTTCTCTGTACAGGGTGTTTGCTGTTTTATTTGGGGCAATGGACACTAGCCTACATCGAGGCCTCGGAAAATAATTTTGGTTCCCAGGGAGAGGAAGGTGGTCCAACGGCAACAGCTCTCCCAGCGTCTGGCGGGGGGGGGGGGGGGTCGGGGCGGGGGGGAAGGGGGCTCTCCAGTGAGGCCTGCTAAAGACACCTTTAAAGACAGTTTCCCTCCGTCATTTCCAGGAATGTCTTAAATCAGTTTGAACATCTGCAAGGCTTTGAAGATGGTCGTGGCAGGGTCTGGGGGAGCCTGCAGGAGGCGAGGGAGGTGAGGAGGAGGGGGAGTTATCGAGAACAAGCCCAGAGGCCCAGCCTCAAAAGTCTTCTGTCGCAAGATGCCTCCAGTCTGCCCGGGTCTCCCCCTGCCTGCTTCTATCACCTGTTTTTAGTACCAGCGTTTTCAATTCGTTTCAGTTTCCAAAGGGCAGGGGGCAGCCGAGTGGGGAGCAGGGCAGGGAATGGTGGAAAGACCAGGGTGTTGTTTTTGTAGACAGGAGGCCTGGTTTTCGTCGGGCGTGAGGAGATACCCAGGTGTTTTTATGCAGCCCCTAGTACAGGCCTGGCCTGCTGGAGTGGATTTCAATTCTCCTTTGCCAAACTACACTTTCAAGAGGTATCAGATATCGAAAGCCTCTCCCCGAAGCCAAAGCAAGCTTTTGGGGGAGGAGAGGTCCAGAAGGGGCGAGGGACGGTAGGAGAAGATGCTGGGTTAAAAAAAAAAAAAAAAGGAAAAAAGCAAAAGCAATAAGAAAAGTTCCTTCACATAGTGTTCCAAGTTGGCTGTTTCTTTTTAAAATAATTGGTTGAAAACGGTGCATGAAGCCAGGTAAGTCTGTTCTGCATTGCAAAGGAGCCTGGGCAGAAACCGTTCTTCTTGGCACAGGTGGGATTCTTGGGGAACCAGGGCTTTGTAGGACAAGGCAAGGGGCTGTGCCCAGTGACCCAAAGCGACCTGTCCCTTAAGAGACATCCGGAGGGAGGGAAGAAGTGATGTGCGGGAGGCAGGAGAAGGGGAAAAGACAAAGGAGGAGGGAGAAGGCAAGTGTGGAGCGGGGCCCCTAACTCCCTGCCCCCCCGGGATGGGACAGGCTGGCAGAGCTCGGGGACCTGGTGGTATTTTCCCATGCAGGCCTCCTGTCTCGGCCCCTGAATATCAGTAACTGTGTTGAGTGTTGCCCCTTCTATAGTGTTCAGAATTCTCCTCTCTAATGACTCATGAAAGCATAAAATTAAGACATTCTGGGAAGCCAAAGGAATCTGGTTTAAAATGTGTGTTTGGGGAATGGAAGGCATTAGAAAAATGCTCATGTCTGGACGATTCTGTTGTTTTCTTCCCCTGTTTTCTCTTCAAATTAATGAATGAGTCACGGTCGTCTTTAAGCCTGTAAAATGCTCCAGAAGGGGAATCAGGGAGGGCCGGGGAATCTGACAATCTCATTTTCTCTGGCTTTTTGGACGGTTCAGACTCGTTGCTGGTTTTCTCTTCCTCTTTCTGTCTCCGGAGAAAGGCTCTTTCCCATCAAGAAGGAACACAACTTGAGTCCCTCTCTCCTCCCACCTCCAGGCCGAGACCGCCCACCTTGAATAAAATCCAGCCACATTGGTGGGATATGCAGGCCCTGATTCCAGGACCTTCATGAGGACTGGATTTGGAAGGCTGGCCCCACCCCATGAGCGCCTGGAGCGGGTCTAGTCGGGGGTCTGCCTTCTCACCTCAGATGCACACCCCAGTGTCTGCCTTCAGTCAGCTCCCAAGCCAAGGGCACAGCCTCTGGGCACACCCTCAACCATCAGAGGGTTAAAGAGTAATCCTTTAGCTTCTAGAAAGCACGGGCGACCCCCATTTTGCTTCTGGTGCCTTCCGTCCAGTACTCAATGCCCCACCTCATCTGGATGCACGGTCCAGTCCCCTCCCCAAGCCTGACCCCTTGCCCACAGGTATTACCTAGCCACCAGGAACTTCAGAAGTGACCCACGTTCTATCATTATTTCTTGAGGGAACCCCTTCTTTCCTCTACCCCAATAAAAACGCCTCTTCCCTCAATGGTTATCAGGAATTAGTCTGGTAACAGAAGGAGAGGAAGGAGGAGGAGAGAAAGGTCTGACATTTGAACAGCTCTACAGAGGATGCCCTAATGGAGTTTTCCAAAGCCCTGGTAGTTACTGCTGACCGATAGAGAAGTGATAACCTGGGCCTGCCACCCTGTCTGGTGCCCCTGACCTTATTTCTGGGCTTCTGTGACTTCTCAGCTTCCCTGGAAAGAGAGGAGACAGGGGACCACAGGCTTGTTTTACTGAGCACCTACAATGTGCCCAGAGTCATATATCTCTGCCCGACAGAGCCTGCGACTGCATCATGGAGGCTGCTGGGATTTGTGGAGGTTAATAAGCAGCCCAAGGTCGCAGGCCCTGGCCACACCCGGAGTCGTCAACCTACAGGGCAGGAGCCACCTGCCCCCTGGGGCCCCAGAAGCATCTTCCCAAGCTCTGACTCATTTTTCTTCTGCCAGAAGACAGAACTGGCAGCATCTGCTGCAGCCCACCGTCCTCAGATCCCCGGCTCAGCACTGGGAGTGCATTTTAGCTTAAGGTTGGGCTGTCTCCTGTGCCCAGATCAGACCTGCTGGGAAGGGGTGTCAGGGGAGAGGACTGGGACCCCAAACCCTCACCTGCTCCTCCCTCTCCTTATCCTAGCCGATGTCCAAAATGTTTGAAGTTGTGCCAAAGTTAGGTGAAGAACACGTGTGCCTTATTACCCATCCACAGAGGAACAACTATGTAAACGATTAAATATGTATCAGATTCACTGCACTGTAAGTTTGATTTAATTACAACACTAAAACTCTACATGCATATATTCTGTTTTTATAGGTTTTTGCTTGTTGAGTATGGTCATTTGCTCAAAATAAATTGAGGGAACACTGTTTATATATGCCAGTCTCAGAGCCAGGAGAGAAAAGCTGATGTTTATGCAAGACGCGATTATAAAATAATGACTGTGTTTTTTCAGCAAGCAGACTAGGACTCCAAAGACATTCCACTGGAAAGCTCCGTTCTACTCCAGAGAAGTTGCCATTGCTCAAGTGCCTTGTGGCATCTCTTTTGGAATTGCCTTCAGAGTCCATTTGTGTGGGCCACATGGAAAAAAAATAAACCACTCCGCCCCACCTCGTTATTGACCGAAAAATCCTATTACCCAGTTTGATTACTCACCTAATTCCCTGGGATTGGCCTCAAATGGCTTTCAAATGCTTCTAAATATCAGATCAAGCCTCAAATGATGAGAACTAGCAACCTTTGAAGAACATTTCCAAGAATGCTGAGCAGGCTCTGGGAGCACTTCCAAAAGAATTGAGATCCAGGCGGGGTTGGTGGGTGAGGTCAGCGTTGAGCAGAGCCTTGAAGGACAGGAGAGATCTGAGTGATGATACGCCCCATCTACACTTCACCGAGTGCTTTTCCCACCTATTCTGTCTTGGGAGTCTCCCAACGGGGCAGGCATACTGATGATCACCAGATTGTAGATGAGGAATTTAACGCCCAGGAGAAATCATGGTGTCCTTGTCACACAGCTAAGCAAATGAGTAACAGAGTCAGGACTTGAGATCAAGGCACTTTGTGTACCTGAGTGCATGGTGCCCACTGTCGTCCTGTGTCCTTCAGGATTTCAGTAAGTAGAAGCCGGTAGGCTGGGCTGCCTGGAGGAGAGGATTCCTACACAAGAGAGGCGGAAGGCCAGACGGAGGGAGTAGGCTGCCTGGGAGGCCTTTGGAGCAGATGAAGAAGTATGGCAGAGACTGATGCTGTAGCTAGTGGCGATACTCTTTCACCTGGACCTGGATGCTGACCCTGTAGGCTGGCTCACGAAACACATGCCCCAACCATCCTTCCTGAACTGCCCCTGGCAGCCGGAGTTCTGATGATGGCCTGGGTATATACCAAGTGGTGGCCGTGGGTGAGGTGTGGAAGGTAGCAGTGAACAGTGGGAGGTGACGGCCAGATACAGGGACATCAGATCCCCCGGGGGAGGTACTTGTTTACTCAGCAACCATCCTGGACTGGTCCCCAAGCTCCCAGGTGCGGAGTTTCTGCTGAAATTGTCTTGCAGCTTGGGTGGGAGTTTCTGCAGGCTGCATTGTTCCTGGCTTGGTTTCCTAGTCTTCCGAGAAATTTTACAAACTCCCCACAGGCTCTAAGAAATCCCTAGCTGAAGTGGATTCTGTCGTCTGCAGTCGAGACCAACTATACAGTCTGGTCACGCTAGCCATCCGTTCATCGCACAGATATCTTCTTCCAACAATTTATTCAGCACCTGCTGTGTGTCAGAATGTGTGCTTTGCTGTGCGTTTGTCTTGTTGAATATGACAACTCCCTTGCGACACAATTATACCCACTTAGAGAGGTTAAAAAGCAACTCAGGCCACACAGCTAGATTCGGACACAATCTTTTATTTTTCCACCGCCCCCTGACCTAAAACTTTCAGGATATTTCTGAAAGAAGTATGAAAGGTGAAGAGAAAAAAGGCATGAGCATCTTTTAGATCGGCATGACAGTCTAGGGGGTGTTTGGAGGGGTTCTGGCTCCACAAGGTTTTAGAAGGATTAGATGCAAAGGACCTGAGCAACAGGCTAGTTCTGGGCATCCCCCTGGGGAAGTCATTAGGTGTGTCCTATCCTTGGCTGTGCCTTGTTTTCCAAGGATGGTGGAGTCTAAAATATGGGGACCAGAGTCCTGTAAATTGACACCTATTTTATTATTTAAAAAAGATTTTTAAGTTTATTTTGAGAGAGAGAGAGAGAGAGAGCAAACAGGGAAGGGGCAGGGAGAGAGAGGGAGAGAATCCAAAGCAGGCTCTGCACTGTCAGTCCCAACACGGGGCTCGAACTCATGAACCGTGAGATCATGACCTGAGCCAAAACCAAGAGTCGGTCACTTAACCAACTGAACCACCCAGGCATCCCCAACACGTGTTTTAAAGACACTCAGATAGCTCACTGTTCACAGGACTGGTTTAGAACTTCTTTTTGTCCCAGGAAAAAGCCTTTTGCAATTGAGCTGTTCCCTCACTATTGGCAATTCCAGATTTTTACAGAGTCTAGGCAAAGTGGGGGCCACTTCTCTCCCCTGGGAGTCTCATCCACGCTCTTCCCAGCACTCTTTGGACAAAATGCTGAGGCAAGAGGAGGGGGAGCATTTTGATTCCAACAATTTCCCCTCTCCTTGAAGCAGGTGAATTCTTAGGTTTAGTTCTCTGGAACAAGGATCTAGAAAACCCAGGGCTTGCTTCCTCTAATTAAGTGACAAGGAAGTGAAAACATGGAAGGCAGAGATTTACGTCAACCGGAGCAGGGTTCTCACGCTGGGACCCGCCCCCCCCCCCCCCCCCGTGCCGCCCCGCCCCTCCCCGCCCCACCCCCTGAGCAGGCAGGGCGCTGGCCAGCAGCCAGAGGGGCGCTTCTGGCAGCCAGATGGCCTGGGACAGACCTTGGGAGTCTGCCTCCCTCATTCCTCAGCTCCCTCATTTCCTTACCTGCTTCAGTTCTTCAGCCCCTTCACCTCCTTCACCTCCCTAACCCCGCACTCTCTCATCCCTCCCCTTCCTCATAGCTTTACCCTTCTCTCATCCTCTCCTCCCCATCCCCACCCCCATACACCCCTACTCTTCTCACGTCTCCTACCTCCTTACTCTTTGGACCCTTCACCTACTCACCCACACCGCCCCCCCACCCCCACCCGTCACCTCTTCACCTGCTCACAGCCAGCTCCCTATGCTTCCTTGCACCTTGGGCCCTCCATACAACTACTTCTCTACTCCAGCTGAAATATTCTATTAGAAGCAGCCGGATTTGGAGAAAACAAGCCCAGAGGCCAACTTCTTGGAGATTCTGGGTGTGATCATTTCCAAGGAAATGAATAGAAAATCCAACTCAAAAATGACCTGGACAGTAAGGAAATAATGCATTAGGAAACATAACTGAAATTCTAGGACTGCGGCAACCTTCAGGAGTGGGTTGATCAGGGGTTATGTCTTCATTTCTCTGTGATGCTCTCAGCACCAACCCATTTGGGTTGGCGGCTTGCCTTCAGTGCAGCCTGAACTCCCAGATAGCAATCTGTTGCAAAACAGCTCAACCGTTTCAGGCCTCACATCCCACATAGCCACACCACGGAAAGCAAGAGAGAGGTAGCTTCCCTGGCTCACTACCCACCCCTACCACCACTGTATTCTACAGAAGTTCTCCACTTCACTCTGATTGGGCCAGCCTGGTCCAATCATCATGGCCAGGAGAAGGTTGAGCACTGATTGGCTGGCTCCCCCCCCCCCCCCCGCCCCCGTCCCTGAACAAATCACTGTGGCGAGGTGGATGAGACTGTGCTGATTGGTTTATGGATCTGGAAGAGGGATTAACTTCCCTAAACCAGAATTGGTGCCCCACTGTGGTACAGGGCTAGTAGCGGGCTGGAAGGCTATCACATTGTCTGCCTCCCCAGGGAGCCGGTTTTTGGTCTTGGATACACTCTGAGCCATGGGTCATCCTAGTAAAAGGATGGGCTTCAGGTCCTGACAGACTCAATTTGGACCCTTGTCTGCCACTGTCACGTTATGGAAGCTTGATCAAATTGCTTAACCTCAATGAGCCTTAGTTTCCTCAGCTGTAAAATAAGCATAATTCTACCTGCCTTCCAGAGGAGGAAAATATATGCAGGAGGGTCTGACACTATAACTGTGACGTGAGGGTTTTAAGCCCCCAGGGCAGGAGCAGGCTGTCTGACCCCGGTCCACCCACCACTGCCCCCGCTGGGAGGAAGCAACCCTTTGCCTCGTATCTGAACCAGAGGCCAATACAAAGGCCTCAGGGGACCTGATGAGCCTCCTCTAGTCTCTTCCGCGGCAGGTGAGTCAAGGCCCATGGAGATGCCGCTTATCACCTCATCCGCTGCCCCAGGGCACCCTGGGAGAGATTGTTCCTGATGATAGATTCAGGACTGGCAGACCGCAGCCCTTGAAAACATTCTTGTTTGCTTCTGGAGTACCAAACAAGATTCTGGGAAGAAATACAACAGTCTTGACCCTGGACATTGGTGCTGAGCTTCAGAGGATGGATGGGCTTTGGATACGGACAGCCCTGGTTCCAATCCCAGTGCTGCCATTTAGGAAATACGTGGTTTGCCCCTCTGAGGAATGATTTCCTCGTTTGTGATAAGGAAATACTAATGGGGCTAACTTCAAGGGTTTGTTGTGGGGATCAAGCATGCACTCAACCCAAGACTGTGTCAAGGAATAGAAGACTGTAGATAAATGTTATTGGCATTATGATCAACTGCCAACGGAATATTTATATTTGAAGACTCTCTTTTTATTACATTTCTTTTTTTTTTTAGTGTTTATTTATTTTTGAGACAGAGCATGTGCATGAGTGGGGGGAGGAGCAGAGAAAGAGGGGGACAGAAGATCTGAAGCAGGCTCTGTGCTGACAGCAGTGAGCCCCACGTGGGGCTTGAACTCGTGAACTGTTGAGATCATGGCCTGAGCCACAGTCAGATGCTTAACTGACTGAGCCACCCGGGTGCCCCTTTTTATTGCATTTCTAACATTCCAGTGTCTTTGGATTGTATCAGGGGTTCACAAGGATAAATAGGGTGCTCTGATCCTCTCGTGCATCAACACGATTCAACCAGTATTTACCTAGCACCTACCAAGTGCCACGTACACTGCCAGGAGCTGCAAACATGATGGGCTGTGACGTATGGTTGTACAAGTTGTGCACTGCACAATTCCAGGTGTCCAGTGACATAATGACCCCCATTCCCTGGAATTGTACAGTGCATAACCTGCATGACCACACAAAGTGCCGTACCTGCCCTCTGCTCAAACCATCCCACTGTTACAGAGTTGGAAATTTGGATTTGTATAGTGTAGTATGGTGAGATTTTTATCCAAGGAGAGCTGGGGCAAGAGTCAAACCATGCAGGGCCTTACTGGCTATGTTAAGCATTTGGAATTTTATTCTTGAAGCAATGAGGAGCCCTTGGAGGACTTTTAAAGGAGAGCAACATATTCAGGTTTGCATTTTAAAAGTATCCTCTGGCTCTTCTGTGGAGAATAGATAATAGGGGGAAGTGTGGAAGCAGGACGTCATCCATGCAGCTTTTATGGGGAAGGAATGGTCATGGCTTGGACTATGGTGGCAGGAAAAGCCACAGGAGGGACAAATTCAAGAGTTAACAAGTGCTGGGATGGGGAGAGGAAGGACTGAATGGCTGCTGGCAAGTTTTCTGAGTGGAGGAAGCTGATATTTGCTCCAGACTTCATAACGAAACCTGTGACGGCCTTTAGTCCTTATATTTTCGTGCATGAGGGTTCCTCAGCAGCTCCAAAAGCTGAGCTCTAAGGGGCAAGAGGACGAGGTGAGGTGGAGAAAGAGGTTCGGGGGCAGAACCCCACCTCAACTGTCCTGCTCAGAAAGATGCTATGATCTCGGTGAGATCAGGGCCATTCCATTGTCGTGAGCTGTGCTGTGAGCCTCAGAGCAGTGGTCCTCACCCACGGGGGACAGCAAGGCCAGCACTTGAATTCCCCAAAGAAAGGAGACTCTGTGGAAACCTGCCAGAGACACTGGAATGATGAGTCAATCCCAGGCACCAGAAGTCTGGACGGATTGAACCAGCCTCGGGAGTTTACCTGTTGGAACACCTATTATTAGACTTCTAAACTGCCTTAATCCAACCCACAGAGGCACTCCCTGCCTGCATGCAAACCTGCTTTCCACCCTTTCCTTTGCAGCCATTAGTCACCCGTGTCTCCTGGCTCCCAATTGTACTTCTGCCCCACAGACATTACCAGGATGGACTTGGTGCCTCCCAGGGCAAAGGTCCCACGCAGATCAATTGCTCTCCTTCTCTACCACAAGGTTTGACAATGACCATAGCCCTGCACCCAGGCAGATGGACCATCCCCTCCTGGAGGACGGCGGGCCCTCAGAGCACCCTTTTTTCCAAAGCTTGATTGTGGAGACTACAGACCCACGCCTGAGAGTTAGGCTCAGTGGTGGGGGACCTGCTGGGTGCTAGCTAACCCGATGGGTGATATTTCCAAAAGGGCCCGCCCTCTGACACCTCTAGAAAAAAAAGAAAAGCTCCCACAAGTTGAAGCCAAGTTGGACCAACAAGTTTGACCTCTCAAAAAGAATGACAGGAAGATATATAGGCTTTCCATCGAAAGATTCCAAAGCACCTGTCTTTTATCTCGTGCTTTCTCGGTTCATTCATCCAGGAGGTGTGAACTGGGCACCAAGTCTGTGTCAGGTGGTGTGTTGGAAGGTGGGGAGGACTAAGAGAGCAGAATTGTCACCCCAGGGAATTTACATTCTAATATGCTGGAACCAAGCAGCCCCTCTCTGCCCAAAGTCTGAGAACTTGTGTCCCAGCCGGAACATGTGATATTCTTATAATACCAGGCAAAGAAGATAACAACCCTGAATTCAAGCTCCTGTGGCTGGGATTCTAGAAGCATTTTTTTTTAAGTTCATTTATTTATTTTGAGAGAGAGAGAGCAGGCAGGGAAGGGGCAGAGAGAGAGAGGGAGAGAGAGAATCCCAAGCTGGCTCCAAGGTGTCAGCACAGACCCCCAATGCAGGGTTCGAACTCATGAACCGTGAGATCATGACCTGAGCTGAAACCAAGATTCAGACGCTTAACCGACTCAGCCACCCAGGTGCCCCTCTAGGAGGATTCTTCTCCCTGACTGGGTTCTAGGACAAGCACACAAGTGAAAGACAGTAGGCACTGTGTGTGGACAGGATTGAGGACTCTGCCCACGTGCCGATGCAATTGGGTAGGAGAGTAACTGATTGAACACCTCTATTCAAGGGGTAGAGTGACTGAGTGGATGTTACCCTGGAGGGCACTTCTAGAGGAGAACCACGTTCTTAGAATGTTTAACCAAACATTCTGACCAAGCTGCCCTCAGCCTTATCCTGGTGACTTGGATAGATGGTGAGCTGCTGTGTCTTCAAGCCTGCAGAGGTGGGCTGACAGGCCAGCGGGGGCCACACAGAGCTCTGTCTTTCAAGGCGGTGGTCTCCCTGGAGGAGGAGGAGGAGAGGAGGCGGTTAGAAGCACTGATGGGGGGCAGATGGCCTCCAGGAAAGAAAAGCAATCACCACTTAGCAGAAGAAGGCATTTACTGGCAAGGAGGCCCCGGCTGGATCAGGTGGGGACGCTGGTTTGTGGCCTCCTATCCCAGTCCTACACACCCTGGGTTCAAATCCCATAAGACCCTGGCTGAGTCAGCCCGATGGGGTTCCTCACTCAGCCTGCCGGCCACTTCCTGTGATTGGATCCCTCAGAAGTGACATCAGTGTGAGGTTTGCAAGCAGGGGCAGAGTAGGGACGGGAGTCAGGTCTCCTGGCCCAGGCTGCACTGTGCCCCCAGACTCCTGTGAATGTCAAGAGTCACCTGTTCAAGCTACTCCAAACCCTCAGGGGAGTTAGGGGAGCCTGGCTCAGGTCACGATCTCACAGTCTGTGAGATCACTACGCCGACAGTGCGGAGCCTGCTTGGGATCTTCTCTCTCCCCCTCTCTCTCCCCCTCCCCCTCTCACACTCTCTCTTTCACTCTCAAAATAAATAAATAAACTTAAAAAAAAAAAAGTCAGCTAGAAGACATCCCTGTCACTGCCACTCACTGCCGCTCACAGATTAGGGGGAATTAGTTTCTTGGTTTCCAGACGAAGGACCAAGAATAGAATGGAGATCAGGTAGTATTTGTCTTCCTAAGGGAGAGAGGTTAAGGAACCAGCCAGCGCACGGTCTGCCACCCGGGCCCTGCAAAGCCAGGTGTGAGCATATGTCACTTCCCATTGCTGCTGTGACAAATCACTTCCAACTCTGTGTTGAAGCAGCTTTATTCATTATCTTCAGTTCTGTGGGTCAGAAGTCTGGCCCAGCATGGCTCCGCCTGGACCTCACAAAGTCCAAGTCAAGGTGTCCCACGGTCCAGGCTCTTCTCTGGATGCTCTGGGGGAAGGCTCCCCTCCAAGATCATTCAGGTTGTTGGCAGAATCCAGAGCCTTGCTGGACACCAGCCGGGAGTCTCTCTCAGCTTCTTAAAGCCACGCATACTCCTCACCACCGTGCCCCTCCACCTTCCCGTGGCGAAAGTGGGTCGAGTTCTTTCCATGCTTCAAATCTCTCTGCCTTCCATCTAAATAAAGCACCACCTGCTTCACAGCTGGCCCCAGGGCGTGCCCTGCTGAGTGTCACAATCCAGGCTGGTGATGTTACCTGCCGTGAACGTGTGGTTCCCTGTTGTCGGTTGATGTTGCTCAAGGGCATTGGCATTTCCACCGCAGATAACATAGGCGGCAGAGTCAATACGTTGGTTTGCCCACACGTAGGCTAACAGAAATGACTCCACCACTGGAAAATAGGAAATATCATTGTATTTTCGTGTCACCAGGGGCAAGGGTTTAGTTTCTTTTTCAGGTTTTTTGTTTTTTAATACTATTTGTCGACCTACAGTTGGAATTCCAAATTCCATGTACTAGCTAAAAAAAAAAAATCTCTAAAGATAAAGGACAGAGAAGAGGTGGTAATGGATTACAGCATCATTCCCTACCCTACACACACACACACACGCACACGCACGTATGCACACACAAACATGTAAATATACGTACACTTTGCGCACATACACGCACAGGTGCACATGCACTTACGTGCACCCACTGGGTGTGTACGCGGCACGATGCCTGGAATAGAACACAAGCTGGATAGTTGCCATGGTTACCATCCCACGTAACACCAGTCTAGTGGTACAGTGTCACCCCAAATGGCAGCAAAGTGGTGTTCCTTCATTCAGGCAGTAACTGCGGGTGTGCCTTTGCTCTCGAAGGGCCGACTCACAATGTGGCAGTGGAGACAGACAACACACTGTGAGCAGGAGCACAGCAGGAGTGAGAAGAAAGGGTTCGGGCCCCCACCCCAGAGAACTGAGGGAAGGTCCTCCATTCCCTCCGGAAGGCCACGGGGTCTCCAGGTGACTCACGCGTGTTCCATGTGGCCGTCAGGGGCTCCGGCCACCCTGTTCACAGGCACCTGTTCCTGGCTAGTGTCTCACTGGAGCTGTTTTGTCCCCTCCAGCCTGTGCGCCCAAAGTGGGGGCCGGATGCCATCTCACCCCTGCAAGAGATAGGGGCTCACCCACCAGGGCCTGATGCTAAGATCCCTGTTCCCCTCTCTTCTTTCCTGTCCATTTCCTCACTCAGTCCAGCACCCCTGGTCTGCACCACACTTGACTCACTCTTTCAGGGAGAAGGGGTAAGACAGATGCCTGCAGTCACCTGTGAGCTGCTGGAACTGCCTTGTGCCCAACCTCCCCCAACCTTCTCCTCTTCCCTCCATTCCCCTGCGCAGAGGTGAAGGCTCCATCCAATTCCAGCCCCTTCCTATCCAGAGTGGCCTGTGATGCAAACCAGGCATCAAGAGGAAGCCTCTCCTAAGTGATGGAGGAATTTGGTTCCACTTAATAGGTTGTATCAGTTAGGAATGATCTTGGCTATACATTATAGTTCATCTGAATTTTTAAAAGCTTTAACCATAAAAACACTTAACTATCTTATAGAACAAGAAGCCCAGATAGGCAGTCCCAGGGTGTAGTGGTCCAGTGATGTCATTGAGACCAAGGTTGTTCCCAGCATCGCACTCCGCAATCCTTAACCTGCACTGGGCTTCCACATTGTCACAAGATGGCAGCCATAGCTCCAGACATCACATTTTCATACAATAGCATTACGAGGACTTTTTTTTCACATGGCTTCTGTTTCAGATTTGAGGCGGTCTCAGATTTCCTATCAAGCCCAAACACCCGAGATTGATTGCTATAGTACACACCTTAGCGTTTCCTTGGGTTCTTTGTTCCTACGTAAAGAAGTTCAGAGCCAAACTTTGGATGAGCCCAATCTATTTGCCAAGGAGCATCAGTGTTCTCTTTCCTATCTGTTCTCATCAGCCTCTCCTATCCCTTCCCTCTCACATTGCTATTTCCATGATCCCTGTCGGCGCACAACTCTATTTGGCACCCCTGAAAGTCTGATGATGTTATATAATGGATCAGCAGTCCCAGAGGTGGGAGTCAGGGTGACCCTGTTAAATATAAAAAGAATGTTTGTGGTTCCTCCATTTCTTCATTCATTTGTGCCTTCATTGAACAATTACACAGTGGCACTGCCCTTGGAACAGACACCTCCCTGTCTTCAGGAAGTATAATCTAGTGCAGAGGCAAACAGTAACAAAATCCCACCAATAACTGTATCAGTGCACTTTGCGATAGATGCTAAGTAGGACAATTACAGAGTGGCTGTGGGCTCTGAGTGCCTGGGGAGGGGTGCGGGGGGGGGGGGGTTGGTGGAAACAGGCCAGAGTTGAAACAGAGGTAGGAGGGAGCCAGGCAAATGGGAAAGCCACAGGCAGTGATGTGCTGCCCCAGTTTGATCCGCATGCACATCTTGTTCCAGCTCTGCTCTCAGTGGTTTCGCATCGGCGGCTTGAAAGAAACCATAGCGGGCATATCGACACTGTAGAAATTGGCAACTTCTAGATTAGAGCTTCTTTCCCTGGAGAGCCAGGAACATGTGCCAGTGGGCCACTGCGAAGAAGGGTGACTTCTGAGACACACTTGTGCAGACAAGGTACAAATTCTCACCTCTCAGATGCATCATTGGACAGTTTTGAACTGCTCCACGTTTAAGGCTGTGGGGCTGAGGGCACTGTGGTCTGATGAGAAAGAGTGAGCCAGCATTTAATGCTGATCGGCATGACGATGGCGACAAGTGTCACGGGAGAGTCTTTAACCCACAGGGCACCCTCCAGGTCTCCCGAGAGCGCACAGCTCTCCTCCAAGTGCAATCGCAGTCTCTCCAAGCACATCCCAGGTCACTCTCTTCTTTAGACCATCTGCTCGAAGTGAAAGCAAATCGAATTCCTTCCCCACCCGACCCACACCCCTGCTCCCCAGATCCTTCCTTCTTTTGTTGCTAGTTCACATCTCAGAATACAGGCTTCTCACGTCTCCGACAACTGGGTATATTGTATCCTCCAAATTTCCCTTTAAAATCCACCTCCTCCAGTCTCCCTCTCTCTCTGACCCTCCCCCGTTCATGCTCTGTCTCTCTCTGTCTCAAAAATAAATAAACATAAAAATTAAAAAAAAAATAAGATAAAATAAAATCCACCTCCTCCAGGAAACCTTCCCTGATTGCCCCAAGTCCACCTTGATGTCCTATTATTTGGTGTCCCAGAGCAGATGTCCTTCCCATTTTCCATCTGTGGGGTTGGTTGTTTTGTAACCAGCCTCAGGTTAATTCACAGATGTGCCATCAGACTCCCCAGTAGAGGATAAACTCCTCAAGGTCAGAGGCTATGTCTCAATATTACTATTATTATTATTTGTAACTCCTGAGAAAGGCTATAAGATGAGCCTGGGCACTTGGAGAAATGACCCAAATGGTTCATTCAATTCAATTTAACTGATCATTCATTCAATTACTGTAAGGATGGAACAATGAGTTCTAGGAAAGAAGTGGGAGGGTAGTTGGGTGAGCCTGCTTTTTACCTTCTTGTCCAGAATGAGGCAGGATGCTGGGGGCAGGGCTGCTAAACTAAGGTCAAGCATGGGCTTCCCTGCCCCTCCAATGAGCAGCTGTGTGACCTGGGCCAGAATTATCCTGACCTCCCTCTGAGCCTTGCTTTTTTTCATCTCCAGACTGAGAACAGCAAACGCACCTCTAGGGCAGGGCGCAGCATTTAAATCAGAAAGCACTCGGGGAGCCGCACGCGGCCCCCGGGGCACACAGCGTGGCCGACTGGCTGTGACTCTGGCACTGACAGATGGGTCAGAAGGGATCTGTCTCCTTGAACCCAAGGGGTCCTACATTGTTTGTTCTTGGACTTCATCTGTTTTGCTCATTGCTGTTTCCCCAGCATCTAGACCAGGCTGCTTGTAATTTTGCTTGTAATTTTGCTGCTTGTAATTTTGCAACGGATTTGCTTGTAATATTTGTTGAATAGAGAGACAATTGTGGTGGATCCACAATAGCTGTCAGGGGTCAGTTGTGTAGTTTCACACGCACGGTGAGGGTCACTGTGGCCCACCGCCTGCCGGGCCTCACTCCTTGTGCAGCCCCCCACTGTGACAGTCTGCTCTTTTAAGTCTGCAAGTTCTCTGACCCAGCTTGTCCCTGCTCTCTAATCCCGGCCCTGTGGTTGCAGGGTCACCCTGTGGTTTGCTGAGGGTCAACCCTGGACAACTCGGAATTTACTCAAGTGGAATCCAAGTGCCATCCGCTGAGGGGGCTCATGAAGACACTGGGTGGTGGGTCCCCCTCAGACCTCTGGCTCCTTCCTCCCACTGGGGCTCACCCCCAACCCCATAGACGTACTCAGAGGCATATAGTGTTGAAGGGACTCCCCTCTCCTTTTATTTTTTTGCTTCACTGCAGGTGTGTATCAGCCAATATCTAGACTGGGGAGAGCCAGTTTGGGCCAGCAGAACTGGATCCGTTTGGGGTCCCCAACACCTCCTCGTTTCCCCGGAAGGGAAAGGGGAGCCATCAGCAGAGGTCGACCCTTTCCTCGCAAACTCCATGGCAACATCCTTGGTGGTGAGTGCAGCTCTGTCCGCCCTGAGGAGATGACCGCCAGGAGCTCCTTAGCCAGAAGCCAGCGACTGCCATCCCCAGCCTCAGGATTCCCTGTGGATGTTGGCTTCCCTTTCCACGGGACAGCTGTCACCCCTCTACGCCCCTAAACAGCTGGCTCCAGGGATAGAAGCCAGGGCACCCATCCCAGGCTCTGCCCGGACTCCTACGTGTCACTTCCTACACCTCCTTTGCTTTCTTGTTGTTCCTTCCCTCCCTCTGTGCGGCCGTCCCTCGCTCCTTCCTTCTCTCCGGCTTCGAGGCTGTACTCCAGCCATACCTCAGAACTGTGACCCAATGACCATGTTAACTGAGGTGAACTCCGGTCAGTTGTGACATCACCCTTGTGCTAAAAATCTCCACTTGGCTCCTCAGACAAGTTCACATCCACTTCAGGGTTTGGCTGCACTGGTCTTACTTACTCCATCTTGCCTAAAAAGAGCTGCTTACGCTCTGCAAAACCTCCCCAGCCACCGAGGTCGACTGTAGTTCGTGTAACGACCATTCCAACATTCTGAGGGCAAGGACAGAGGGCCCGTGATGCTTTTGGCTCCTTGGAGCCCTTCTGCGGAAATCCCTGCAACCACCGACCAAGTGTTTCTCAAATCCCCTTGAAACATGTTCACATTTTCAAAACACAGAAAGCAACGGCGAAGTTCGGCGGCTCTCGGGCCACACCAGGAGGAAAGAGGCAGAACTCATTCCATCCTTTCTGTCAACAGGACCTGGTTTTCTGCCAGGAGCAGCTCATCGCTCTTCAAGTCATAACTTTCATGCTGTCGGGGTTCTTGGATGCTGAGGTTTGATCCTTGTCTTGGGGGAGGGGTGGCCGGTAAGGCCACAGTAATAGTAACAAAACAGTATTCCTGTAGCTCAGAACTGTGGCAACCCAGCTCTTCAGTCACAGTCACCCTGGACCCTCTGTGACACCTTCTTGCGTCTTGGCTGTGTCGGCGTCTGGCTCCAAGGCTGCCGCTCCAGACAGAGGCTGTGGTGACTCAGTGGCTCTTTCACTAAGGCTTCTCCCCCTGACGCTGGCCTGTCACTCCCAGATTGCTTCAGTTTCCGGCACACTCCCAGCCATGTCTCTGAGCGCTGATGGCCCGGAGCAAGCAAAATATCCTTCACCCCTTTGACAGCTCCAAGGCGATCCGCCTTGACTCCATGACGCAATTATCTTTCTCTCCTAACCCCCCTTCTTTCCGAACTGGTGGTAGTACTCACCGCATTCAGGGCCCCATCTCCTCTGTCAATGCCAGGGGAAAGTCCAGGAACTACATTTCCCAGAATCCATTGCCATCAGGCTTGTGGTTTAGATTCCCCCAATGAGGGGCACTCCCCTGAGAACTGAGGGGCAGAAGGGAAACACAGGCCATGTTCCTCCTCCAGGAAGATGCACTTCCCTCTTCCAACTCCCTTTCTACTTGAACTACATAAATTGGGTTCTGTTTTTCTGACGGATCCTTCTTTCTTTCTTCTTTAGAACCATAGAATTAGAACCATTCTTCTAAACCATAGAATCCTGGTTTTAGTAGGGCAGCCGTTTATTTGCCCAGCTAAAATGTCCAGCTGTTGTCACTGTGACTGATAAACCAGAGCAAAAGTCTACCAGAGACTTGGTGGAAACATTTTTGCTTTTTCAGATACCAGGATTGCCCCTTCTTCCTTTTTCTTTCATCCTGTTTTCTACTTTCTGGTTAGAATTTGGACTTAGTGACTGGAAATCCAGTAGCCATATTGTAACCATGAGGGAAAGGCCAGGGAAATTGCAGAGACCTTGGGCTTGAAATTCTTTTTCGTTTTTTTTCAAAGTTTTATTTAAATTCCAGTTAGTTAACATATAGTGTATTATTGGTTTCAGGTGTAGAATTTAGTGATTTATCACTTACGTACAGCACCCTGTGCTCATCCCAGCAAGTGCCTTCCTCAATGCCCATCACCCATTTAGCCCATCCCCCACCCACTTCCCTCCATCAACCTTCAGATTGTTCTCTATCATTAAGAGTGTCATATGGTTTGCTTTCCCCCCTCTCTCTCTGTTATTTCCCTTCTCATATGTTCATCTGTTTCATTTCTTAAATTCCACGTATGAGTGAAATTATATGGTATTTATCTTTTTCTGACTTACTTCATTTAGCATAATACCCTCTAGTTCCATCCATGTCGTTGCAAATGGCAAGATTTCATTCTTTTTGATGGCTGAGTAATATTCCATTGTGTGTGTGTGTGTGTGTGTGTGTGTGTGTGTGTGTGTATGTGTATCACATCTTTTTTTTTTATATTTTAATAATTTATTTATTTTTTAATTCACATCCAAGTTAGTTAGCATATAATGAAACAATCGTTTCAGGAATAGATTCCTTAGCGCCCCTTACCCATTTAGCCCATCCCCCCTCCCACAACCCCTCTGGCAACCCTCTGTTTGTTCTCCATATTTAAGAGTCTCTGTTTTTACGTTATTTTTGCTTCCTTCCCTTATGTTCATCTGTTTGGTCTCTTAAAGTCCTCATATGAGTGAAGTCATATGATATTTTGTCTTTCTCTGACTAATTTCGCTTAGCATCATACCCTCTAGTTCCATTCATGTCGTTGCAAATGGCAAGATTTCATTCTTTTTGATGGCTGAGTAATACTCCATTGTGTATATATACCGCATTTTCTTCATCCGTTCATCAGTTGATGGGTATTTGGCCTCCTCCATTGTTTGGCTATTGTAGATAATGCTGATGTAAACATCAGGGTGCATGTACTCCTTCGAATCTGTCTTCTTGTACCTTTGGATAAATACCTAGTAGTGCAATTGCTGGGTCATAGGGTAGTTCTATTTTTAATTTTTTGAGGAACCTCCATACTGTTTTCCAGAGTGGCTGCACCAGTTTGCATTCCCACCAGCAGTGCAAAAGGGTTCCTCTTTCTCTGCATCCTCGCCAACATCTGTTGTTTCCTGTGCTGTTAATTTTGACCATTCTGACAGGTGTGAGGTGGTGTCTCATTGTGGTTTTGATTTGTATTTCCCTGATGATGGGTAATCTTTTCATGCATCTGTTCATATGTCTGTTAGCCATCTGGAGGTCTTCTTTGGAAAATGTCTATTCATGTCTTCTGCCCATGTCTTAACTGGGTGTTTGTTATTTGGGGGTGTTGAGTTTGCTAAGTTTTTTTTATAGATTTTGGATACTGACCCTTCATCAGATATGTCACTGCAAATATCTTGTCTCATTCCATAGGCTGCCTTTTAGTTTTGTTGATTGTTTCCTTTGCTGTGCAGAAGCTTTTTATCTTGATGAAGTTCCAAGGGTCTATGTTTGCTTTTGTTTCCCTTGCCTTTGGCAATGTGTCTAGTAAGAATTTGCTCCGGCTAAGGTCAAAGAGGTTGCTGCCTGTGTTCTCCTCTAAGATTGTGATGGTTTCCTGTCTCACATATAGGTCTTTCATCCATTTTGAATTTATTTTTGTGTGTGATGTAATAAAGTGGTCCAGTTTCATTCTTCCAGCATGTTGCTGTCCAGTTTTCCCAACATCTTTTGTTGAAGACATTGTCTTTTTTTCCTGCTTTGTTGAAGACTAGTTGACCATTTAGTTGTGGGTCCGTTTCTGGTTTTTCTATTCTGTTCCATTGCTCTATGTGTCTGTTTTTTGTGCCAGTACCATACTGTCTTGATGACTACAGCTTTGTAATGTAGTTTGAAGTCCAAAATTAAGATGCCTCCAGCTTTGCTTTTCTTTTTCAGGATTGCTTTGGCTATTTGAGGTCTTTTGTGGTTCCATACAAATTTTAAGGTTGTTTGTGCTAGTTCCATGAAAAATGCTGGTGGTATTTTGGTAGGGATTCCATTAAATGTGTAGATTGTTTTGAGTCGTATAGACATTTTAACAATGTTTGTTTTTCCAATCCATGGACATGAAACTTTTTCCCATTTGTTTGTATCCTCTTTAATTTCTTGCATAAGCGTTTCATAGTTTTCACAGTACAGATCTTTTACTCCTTTGGTTAGGTTTATTCCTAAGTATCTTATGGTTTTTGGTGCAATTGTAAATGGGATCGATTCCTTGATTTCTCTTTCTGCTGCTTCATTACTGGTGTGTAGAAATGCCACAGGTTTCTGTACATTGATTTTTATATCCTGTGACTTTGCTGAATTCATGTATTAATTCTAGCTTTTTTTTTTTTTTTTTTTGGAGGAATCTTTTGGGTTTTCTACATAGAGTATCATGTCATCTGCAAATAGTGAAAATTTGACGTCTTCTTTGCCAATTTGGATGCCTTTTATTTCTTTTTGTTGTCTGATTACTGAGGCTAAGACTTCCCTGTCTTGTTCCTGACTATAGAGGAAAAGCTCTCAGTTTTTGCCCGCTGATGATGATAGTCGCTGTGGGTCTTTCATATATGGCTTTTATGATATTGAGGTGTGTTCCATCTATACCTACTTCCTGGAGGGTTTTTATCAAGAAAGGATGCTGTATTTTGTCAATGCTTTGTCTGCATCTACTGAGAGGATCATATGATTCTTACCCTTTCTTTTATTAATATTGTGTATCATGCTGATTGATGTGTGACTATTGAACCACCCCTGCAGCCCAGGAATTAGTCCCACTTGGCCACGGTGAATAATTCTTTTAAGGCACTGTTAGATTCAACTTGCTAGGCTCTTGTTGAGAATTTTTGCATCCGGGTTCATCACTGACCTGTGATTCTCCTTTTCAATGGCGTCTCTGTCTGGTCTTGGAATCAAGGTGATGTTGATGGCCTCGGAATTCTTAAACCCTTGAACTAACGGTAGGAACTGCCTCTCGGGGACTTCTTGCTTTATAAGGGAAAACATTCTCCTTCATTTAGGTTGAGTACTGGCTAGTCATGATTTATGTTACTTTTAGCCAAGAGCAGTCGTAACTAATTCAGTATAGGTGCCCACCGACCTCACCTCTTTGGGAATCACTGTCATACTGAACCACGTTACTTCAGGTGTGTTAAGATAAAAAGCCGGTTGCAGACATCTTCTGTTTGGAGGATTCCTTCCAGAGGCTCCTTGGCCTCTCTCTCCTGAGAATATAGCCCTCTCCAGCTGCTTCACTAGCTCCCAAACATGTCCAGGCATGCCTGCATCCATGAGATTTCAATAAGATTTAAACATCTTAGACAAACCTTCCAGCATGAAAGCATGTATGGAATTTATCTAGATGTCTCAATGAAAGAAACTCAGTTCTAAAATATAAATTGTCTCTTTCATCTCTATAAAGCCTCCTGGGCACTCACGATGTTATATGTAAATGAGGATCACAAAGTCACACAAATAGGCCCCTTCCTTTTCAGGTCTTACATCTGGCCTACTTTGGAAAAAGTTGTAAGTGACTGAGACCAGTTACACACACAGTTACAGGAGTAACAGTGACAAAGAAGGACATCGGTTTATGAAAAGTTAGTGGGTGGTGTTTTTGCTTATTAAGGGGGGAAAAAAGGTAATTCTGTCCTAAAATAAAGAGTTGGATTGCTTCAGATTTTGAAAGAAGATGGTGAGGGCCCAAACCTCTAGGACTAGAGGAAATAGTAGAAGTTTGTGAACAGAGAATGTTATTTGCCTTGAATTATAATGCTTACAAATAAATGAGCCTCCAAAAAGGCAGTGAAATGTAAAATGCAAAATTTTGCCAAAGCTGGGTAAGGTGCTATGGCTTCATTAACAAGATTTTTTAAAAAAGAAACTTATTAAGCATGTACTGACAAATACTATATCAATGTAAAAGTCAGAGTTTTGTTTCTCTCTACTGAAGTGACAAATTATTCAGTGTGTTCTTAACAAATGGTAGCAAAAGATTTTTCTTTACCTAGATAGCAGATATTCTGTTTCAGAATGTGTTTCTGTGCTTTGTGCTACTGTTTTTCATGCTTTGGGTTATTTTTTCACATAGAAAACTACCAACCTTTCTTCCTTTCAAAAGGCTGAGGTTTTTAAAAGAGTTGTTTCAGGGGTCGAGACCATCTTCAAGTTTACAGATTTGTTAGAAGAACCAACAAAACCTAAAGCAGGTTACCACCACAGCCAAGGTTTATTGCAGAAAAATAAATTTATTTATTTAAAATCCATAATTTTATTACAGAGCAAGACAGCAGGAAAAAGATTACTTACTATTAATTTAAGACATTTCTTAGATCCATAAAGATAGGCGTTAAGTTGCAGGAAACAGAGTAACGATGTAAATGAACGTTGTTCAGAGGAGATACAACTACAGCTAACCTTTGAACAACAAGGGAGTTTGGGGTGCTGACCACCCCTTCCCTGTGCTGCATAGTTGAAAATCCACATATAACTTTTGACTCCCTCAACACCTAACTACTAATAGCCTACGGTTGACCAGAAGCCTTACCGATGATATAAACAGTTGATTAACACATATTTTGCATGTTATATACTCTAGTCTTATGATAAAGCCAGCCAGAGAAAAGATAATATTATTGAGAAAATCATAGGGAAAATACTTTTATAGTACTGTCCTGTACTATAATAGTACATATAATAGTACAGTATAATAGTATTGTCCTGTCCTATAATAATTATTGAAAAATAATAATAATAATCCACATATCAGTGGATCTGTGCAGCTCAAACCCATGTTGTTCGAGAGTCAACCGTATTTGTCTAGTAGAAAAGATAACTCCAAAGGTTACAGTGTTACTGCTCTGTGGGATATAAACCAGTTAGGTATCTAACTTAGCAGTCGTGTAAATAGTTTGCTATTTATTTAATCAATATCGTTTGCTCACCCCAGTTTTCTTTGAATCAGTCTTACCATTTCACTTGTTCCGCTAACGATACGTGTTCACCTAAAAAACAAAGCCCTGAACACTCAGAATGAAAAAAACATCAAAGTTGAGATAAGTTTCTTAAAGTTCCTTTTAAAATATCATGAATGTTAATCTTCTGACTCTGCAGGAAAAAGAAGATATGATATTAATCATCAACTGTAGTCTGGAACGTCTTCCAACACCAAAGGCAACAAACCCAAACAGAATGTCTTATGATACTGAGGAAGTACTGGTACAAAACAAACCAAAACATCTGTATTTCTGGAATGAAAGGCGATTTACAAATTAAGTTCAATAAAAACACGATTAGATGATTTCGCTAGTCATGGAAGTGTGGGATGCTAACAGTGTTCAAAAACTGTAATTAAACGTCGAAGTGTTAAATACTTAACCGTGTTGTCAGAATGGCAATCCTGTTGCAGTGATGAAGCTTATGGACCAAGGAAAGTAAGTTTTGCAATCATCAGTGAGCCAAAGATTATCTATCATGAGTTAACTTTGTACAAAGACCAGCATTTGAAGTCATCAACATTTTTTTTTTAACGTTTATTTATTTTTGAGACAGAGAGAGACAGAGCATAAACAGGGGAGGGGCAGAGAGAGAGGGAGACACAGAATCCGAGGCAGGCTCCAGGCTCTGAGCTGTCAGCACAGAGCCCGACACGGGCTCAAACTCATGAACTGTGAGATCGTGACCTGAGCTGAAGTCGGACGCTTAACTGACTGAGCCACCCAGGCGCCCTGAAGTCATCAACATTTTTGAAAATATAATTTATTAATGTCAATAAAGAAATAAAAAAACGTTTAGAAAGTACCATTCGATTTTTCTAACAATATCAATTGGTTAAAAAATAACTGAGTATTTTCAGAGATGAAATATTCAACAGGCATCAAAAAACAACAGTTTTAATATGGGCATATTAGTATAGTCTAGGTTTATGGGCCTGCTTGTTATAAAACATTTATCTACTACAACGTGAAAATTGTTTTGGGGAAATTTATACATCAAGACAATAAAATGTGAACCATTAATAACAAAGCTTCAACTGTTTCACATTGAAGTGCTGTGAACAATTTACTTCCATGTAAAATTTAAGACTTTGAAGATAGTTTAATAGATTTTGTTTATTTTATGGAACCAGAAATAGTAACATTTGATGTAATATATTTTAGTTTATCATCAATACTTAAGAAAAATAAGTTTTGGGGCGCCTGGGTAGGTTAGTTGGTTAAGCTCAGGTCATGATCTTGAGGTTTGGGAGTTCAAGCCCTGCATCAGGCTCTGTGCTGACAGCTCAGAGGCTGGAACCTGCTTCGGGTTTTGTGTCTCCCTCTCTCTTTACCCCTCCCTGTTGGTGCACGCTCTCTCTCTCAAAAATAAATAAACATTAAAAAAAAGAAAAGAAAAGAAAAATAAGTTTTCAATGAGAAACATTTACAGGAAAATCTCACTGGATTTTGTACAGAGTACCAGGATAATGCTATGGATGATAGCTGAGATTTCAACCAAAATTTTAGAACATTTTCCAGATGTTTTAATTTGATATAGTCTAAGTCACTGTGTTCAGTTGTATTTGAAAGATGCAATGGAGAATGTAAACAAAGTAAGTCACTTTAAATCTTCCTTGCATAGATTTTTGATTTAGCACTATCCTCCAAATAAAACATTCTTAGAGATTAAATAATACCTTTGAAGAGATTAAAATTTAAACTTTTTTTTTTAAATGTTTATTTATTTTTGAGAGAGAGAATGAGAGAGACAGACTGTGAGCCAGGGAGGGGCAGGAAGAGAGGGAGACACAGAATCCGAAGCAGGCTCCAGGCTCTGAACTGTCAGCCCAGGGCCCGACGCGGGGCTCGAACTCAAGAACTGAAAGATCATGACCTGAGCTGGAGTCGAATGCTCAACTGACTGAGTCACCCAGGTTCCCGAGATTAAACTTTAAATAATAAAAACTGGAAGCATATTGGGACCTCAAGAGGCAGCCTGCAGTTTAAGAGCTGCAAAAGTGGGTCGGAAATTGTGTCAAGGTTTGGATGTTTGTGTTAACAGAAATGATTGAACATTCATTGAACATTCAATCATTCAAATTGAACATTTTGAAAATAGCTTTTTTAAATTTATTTTTTAAATAATTTCTTATGTTTATTTTATTTATTTTTTTTTTTGAGAGAGAGAGAGAGAGAGAGAGAGAGACAGAGATCGTGAGCAGCAGAGGGGGAGAAAGAAAGGGAGACACAGAATCCGAAGCAGGCTCCAGGTTCCGAGCTGTCAGCACAGAGCCCGATGCAGGGTTCGAACTCACGAGCAGTGACATCATGACCTGAGCCGAAGTTGGACACGCAGCTGACTGAGCCACTCAGGTGCCCCTGAAAACAACTTTTTTTTTTTAGATCTTCGGCTTTAAAAAACAATATCCTAACAAAAATATCAATTTTTTTTTCTTGTAAGAAGAAAACGATTCTATGAGAGTTAATTTGGGGGACGGCACATAAAACTAAACATGGGAGATTTACGGAGACAAATACGATGCTCCTGTTTGCCCCCACGGACCCTCTCTCTTCTTCTCTGCTCTGCTTTCTGTCTTGTCCAGGCTGGCCTGTGTGGGCTCATCAAAGGGCTCCCGTGTACTCAGCCTGCCAAGTGGTTTTGGCAGATGGAAGGATCAGCAAGAGGTCCCAGAAAGGAAGGACTCTGAGGTCAAAGTGATTATGGCGAGGCTATAACTCCCTGCAGCGAGTTACTGCCCAGCTGCATCCTGACCCAGGGCCGGCCGGGCTGCCTTCCCACGGTTGTCTCCCCAGACCTGCTAACAGTTCGCTCCTTCTCAGCCTGGGCTGAGTGAGGACTCCCTACTGCTCCCAGCAGTGTGGGTGCTGCACTGGCCCTGGCCGTCCCTCCTCTCCTCAAATTACCCACACTGAATGTGCCATCTGTTCCCTGCTGCGTCCCTTGACTGATCCGTGCACCGTTGGAAAGAACAAAAAAGCGCATTCTACTCCAAGAGAAGAAAACCCCGATCAATCAGCGAAACAAACAAACAAACAACAACAAAACAAAGTGTTTACCGTTTGACAACACTAAAGTGAAAAAAAATGCCATAAATGTTTATGTTCTTTTGATTTATTGAATCCTTTAGTAGTGACTGGATGACATTTGGGTTAAACAGAATTACTAAAGTGAGGCCAAGTAATGAAATAGGACATTCCAATAAATGATCTTGTGGGACTCCTTCCATAATGGAGATGTAGAGTATATAAATGTCTTTTAATTTGTAATAGGCAATGAGTGGTTGCATGTTTTTAATGGCGGCCATGACACCTCGCGTAACAGAGGGCGCCCCAATGTGAATAATGACTTGAATTCAAATTACACGATCCCGACTTCATTATTATCATTATTTTTTTAACCAAGCACTACTCCGATTTCTTTTGGTCATTGTTTGAGGTTGAATCATAACCACAGTTGTTCACAAAACTTAGAAAATAGTCAAAGGAATAGGCCCCGTGATTTTTTTTTTTTTTTTTTTTTTTTTTTTTGCCAGCTTCCCTGGGCCTAGGCCAGAGGACGGGAATGGGGTCCATGCCTCAGCACGTACAGCCTGCTCCCCAGACCTCCAGGAAAGCAAGCTGCTCCATGGTATGAATCCGCTCCGCCATCCCGAGAGACCCAGGCTGCAAGTGTGGGAGGGTGCAGGCTCTTCCGGAGGAGTTCTGTCTCCTGTGATGTGGGGTGTGCAGGGCTGGAGGGAGGGCGTCATCCAGCTGTGGAGATGTGGCCTGCTCTCTTGAGACAGCGGTTTTCCTCCAGCTTCAGAGCTCTTGTTGGCGGCCCCACCAGACTCACCGGGGGACCCCACAATCTTGGAGTGAGACCAACACGGACACAGATCTGCACAAGCCTCCCTGGAGATGGTGCACGCTAGAGGCTGGTCTGCAGTGATCTCACAAGGCTCAGCGAGAGCTGCCAGATCTCATGAAGTTCCTGAGCAAGAGAGGGCTTCTGACACATGTCCAGCGTGGGAGGAGGGGGCTGGGGGGAAGGCACCAGGACAGGAAGGGTGGATTCTGGGCCCTGTGGGACAGGAGGGGAGGCGGGCACACCCTTGCCACCTTGTCCCAGCTGTGCTAGCCTTTGGGCCATGACGCCGTGATGTGCCTGTAAGCCTGGTCTCCAGATGTGCCTTTCCTGATGGTCTCTCGGACCATGGATTCCTTTCATGGTGGGGGATCAGGGACAGGCAATTTCAAGAGAAAAAAAGGTTCCCCCCAGCCAGGCCCAAGAAGTGGACAGGACTCTAAGGAGATTTCATTCATTGCCTCAACCCTTTTCTCCCCGAAAACCCAATCCGGGAGGCAGGAGGAATATATTTGATATATTCTTGGCTTGGAGTCACACACACACACACACACACACACACACACACACACACCAGTCACGCTCCAGTTTGGAAAATGTCACAATTTTTTTTTAATGTGGCTGTAATGATGACGTCCTTACATACTGGAAAGGGATTCTCCAGGGGCAGCAGCAGCTGGAGGGGGTAATAGGATGGGGCAGACAGTTATAATCCTCCTGTGACTCTCCAAAGTGCACAGAAGAATCTGTCAGCCATTTAGGAACCACAGTGTCAGGCTGTGGCTGCCCCAAGAGGAGGCTCAGAGACAGTTCACACCATGGCAGCTGAAGCCCGCGGTTTGGAGATGTGTCTCTGCTAAGCCAGCTGTCGGCACCCAGCCCGAGCATCAAACCGCCTCGAAGGTGGGGCCAGGGCCACTTGGGCTTCGCTTCGCAGGTTGCTAATTCTTACACCATCTCTGGAAGGAAAGACAGGTATGGGCAGCAAGAACAGGGTGGCGCAAGGGACGGGTTCCTGGGCCTGACTCTGCTGGCCACACCAGGACTCTGCTTGCTCAGGGGAAGGGAGTTGGGAGGTGGACAAGGCAGGCGGCCACTTCCACTCCTGGGTGATGACCATGAAAGTGAACGTGGGGGCCTCGTCTAGTGGGCGTAGAGCCCAAGCGTGGAGCAGAGAAACAGAAGCACCTTCTCTAGCTGTGTCCTCCCCAGCCAGGAAGGCTGGCCTTCCTCTTGGTGGCTGTGAGAAGTCATGTGTGTGTTCTCCCCAAGGCCCTTCTATCCTTTTCCACAGTGTCAGCTGCCATCTTAGTGGGGACCACAATTTCCACCCACTGCACCATGAAGCACCGATTCAAGGTCTGCTTTCACTCTGCCCATTCCATTTACTCATACCAGACCCAGCGCTAAACCCAGAAAGCGCAAGAACTCAGAAAGACTTAGGTCCAAATTCCAGTTTGGCCACTTACTAGTTGTATGACCTCTGGTGTCACTTAACCTTCCCGAGCCTCAGATGTTGTGAGAGGGGGACAATGAGACATGCCTTAGAATGCAATTGCCAGAGTTAAATGAGACAGTACCTGTAAGGTGCTGAGCACGGTAGGCAGGTACTCACCTCTTCTTTCTTAGTTCTCCCTCCCTTCCTCGAAGGTGGAGGCCTTGCTTGGTGCGTCCCCAAAGGCCCGGTAGCTCCTAGCACAGAGCGAGCACTCCACAAAGATGGGGTGAGAGACGTCACCTGTTGTCTGGTGGTAAGCTGGGACAGGATAATGGTCCAGGTGCCTTGCACCAGGGGAATCTTGCTGTGCCCTTCAGCTCTGGTTATAAGCCTTATGGCAGTAGATGTCTTAGCGACACTGTCATCACTGTGTCATTTTGTTTTATTCTTTTCTCTCTTTTGTAAGCAAATGAGCAAAGCAAGACATAAGGGGTGGCACCTTGCCAATAGGGAAGCTGAGCAGCAGAGTGGGGAGCATGCTGGATGGGGCCAAGTGATCTGGTTCAAATCACAGATATGTCACGAACCACATGTGTGCCGGTGCTAAGGCTGTTTACGCTCTTAATGCCCAACCCTGCCTCCTCCAAAGTCACGTGGTTCATTCCTGACCCATCTACTCTGTAAGGTTGCTGGCAGGGACTAGGGCCTCGTATAGGCACGATGAAAATGATACGGAGGATGAACAGAAATTTGGCGATAGGGGCTATCACTGTGATTGCTCATTCAGCCACATGTACATTTGTGCTAAATGAGATTATGGTCGCATTGGAAAGAACAGGCGATGGGATTGTTGGAATTTAGGTTTGGAATTTGGACATAGCTACCAACTCGCTGTGTGACCTTGGGCATGCCCTGGTCCACTCTGCGAACCCAGAGTCTGTGTTAGGTAATCTGTCACATCCCTCCGGGATTTGAAGGTGGAATAGTATGAACAGACACTAATGACTTTGAAAAGCGGCAAAACCCACTCCAGCCCTAGATGCTTTGGAGAGTGATGATCTGTTGACAAAGCGCTAGTTGGCTGCTTGAGGCCAGATTCTCCGGGAGTCATCCTGGGGGCGCCTGGGGAGCAGTGCCGGGCTGCCCAGGCCATCACCACAGTCCACGTGTAAGGCAGCTGTGGGGTTGCAAGCACATATTTGAGATGAAAAAAATTTTCCCTCAACAATAGATCGGGCAGCTGTGGGAGGTGTGGGGCCCCGGCCCTGGGGTTTTCCAAGCCCCATCAGACTTCTGACTCCTACCCAGTGTGCTTCTCACACCAAAGATGCAGGGAGGGAAACCTGATTCAGCCACTCCCAGGCCCGGCAGTTCTCGACAGGGGGCTCTCGACAAACTGCCAAGCTGAGCCCATCTCTTAGATCTCTCCCCACTGTTTCGTGCTGTTTTGGCCCTCAGTGGTCCCACATAATATCCCAACCCCACAAGGCATCTCAGAGAATCAGGGAGCCACAGAGCCTCTGCATAGGGAGAATCTAGAGAAACATGATACCAGTGGTCTTCAAATCTGTTCAGTGATTTTGTCAAAACAAAATGAAATCACCCAAAGGGGTACTTTTTTTTTTTTAATGTTTATTTATGACAGAGAGAGAGAGAGAGCGAGAGCATGAGTGGGGAGGGGTAGAGAGAGAGGGAGACACAGAATTGGAAGCAGGCTCCAGGCTCCGAGCTGTCAGCACAGGGCCCAACATGGGGCTCGAACCCACGGACTGTGAGATCATGACCTGAGCCGAAGTCGGACGCTCAACTGACTGAGCCACCCAGGCACCCTTTAAAGGGATATTTTTTAAAGTTCAATTTGAAAACATTGTCTTTATAGAGCCAATAAACGAGCACAGTGATGCTGTTTGGATGGACCTCAAAATTGAAAATTCAGATTTAGGGGTGACAGTTATAATCACATTAATATCTGCATTCAATTTATTTCTGCATTTGTGGTCATTGCAGGTCATTAAGAAGATAAACAGCCACAAATGGTAATGGTTTTTAATGAGCTTGCAATCTTGGAAACCCTTAAATGAAACAGAGATCGCTGGGAAGAATCATTTGAGGTCTGTTTAAAACAAGCTCACATTGGGGCACCTGGGTGGTTCAGTTGGTTAAGCATCCAACTTCGGCCCAGGTCATGATCTCACGGTTTGTGGGTTCGAGCCCCGCGTCGGGCTCGGGCTCTGTGCTGACAGCTCGGAGCCTGGATCCTGCTTCAGATTCTGTGTCTCCCTCTCTCTCTGCCTCTTCCTGCTCATGCTCTGTCTGTCTCTCTCTCTCAAAAATAAATAAAACATTAAACAAAAACCAAAAAACAAAAACAAGCTCACCTGCCTCTCTCTCTCTGGGAGTTAGGATGCATCAGCAAATTTAGAAACCACAGGCAAGGTTAGTCAGTGTCACGGAACATGACTTCCACATCTGTATGTCCCAGTGCCCAGCACAACACTTGACTCATAATAAGAACTTGGTAAGTGTTTGCTGAATAAATGAACAAATTGTCAGGTTTACTTGATGTTTTAATCCTGAGTGTATTTTCCTGCCAAACCTTCTACTATATTCTCAGTGAAGGTGGATGGTTGGATGGATGGATGGATGGATGGACGGATGGATGGATGGATGGATAGATATGGATCTAGGAGTGTCTCAGAATCATCTTTGAAGAATCAACTCTCCTTTTTCAGTTCTCTAAATGGAGAGCCCATATTTACATTTTCATACAAAAATCTTAATTTCAGTGGTGGCAGACATTCACCTTGCTAATAACCACATTGCTCAGCCTCCCTAGCAGCTAGGTATGGCCACGTAATTAAGTTCTCACTAGTGGAACGTAAGCAGATCCGAGGTCTGTAGCTTCTGCATCGCTTACAGAAAACACATGAAAATAAATTACCCTCCGTTTCTCCTCTACCTTGCTTCCTGTGAGGAGGGATGCCGATATGGTAATGACGCAGCTCTAACCACGTGGATGAGGGCAACTCTCTAGAGGCCAACAAAGAAACAAGATGGAAAGAGCCCAGGTGCCAAGTGACAGAACGGAACAGAACCTCCCTGCTGATCGGAGGGGACATGCACCTCCAGACTGTCACGTGACAAAGAAATATCCTTCAGCCTGATTGGGGTCTCCATTCCATCAGCTTATACAGCCTACATCCTAACTACTACTACCCCAGTCTGGGATTTACTCCTCAATTGCAGTCATTTTTTTGCGAAGAGTATATTTTGCTAAAACTGTAAAAGGGCCAAGGTCAGTGCGTTGTATGTGCAATCCAAGAGGAAACGTTAGAATTCTCTCCCCGCCGGGTTCACCCTCTCAGGGACACATGTGGAAGGAACCAATGTAGTGAGACACCAGCAGAAGAGGGAGAGGTTCTCAGGGATGTTGAGGCGAGACACCAAGGCCGTCTTCCGTAACCCATAGTTCTGACGCTCCCCCTCTGTCCTAACCAAAATTTGACCCCAGAAGGGGAGGAACAGCCTTTCAAAGAAGCAGCGGCTTTAAGTCCTTATCTTCTCAGGGCTCCTGCCTGACGGAGAACGTCCAACCTTTCCCCTCTATGCAGAGCGTGCGTGTGCCTGTGCGTGCGTGTGTGCTTGTGAGGGCTGGAGAGGGCTGGGGCTGAGAATTTAAATGAGGCTCCCATCTGGAAAGCACGCTCTAACTTCCTTCCTGTGTGCTGGGGTGGATTGTGATTCTCACACCAGACTTGGCCTTTTCTCCAGGCCTTAGGGGTACAGACATCGCTAGCTGACACCCTACGGGGCGTAGGTCCCACTGTCCAGCAAGCAGCCCCTTCTCGGCCAGGCCTTCCATCTCCAAGTACACAAGACGCCACAGGGCCAGCAGCTCATCTCGCTCCCAGTGGCTCATGGCTGTTCACTTCCAAGGGCCCAGTCATTCTCTCTTTTGATCTTTCTGAAGCTGACGCAAAGCCCCAGGACTGCAGTGGGACTTTGATCCGAGTAATAGAATCAGGCAGAGGGAAAGACAGCAACATATGCTGCAGAGCCTTTTCGGCCGGCTTTGGGCTCGGATGTTTAATGAGAGCAAATTCTGGAAAACCCGGGAAATAAAAACTGAAAGATGTAAATAGGGAGAGATTATCACCGAATTCTTGTAATTGTCTTACAAGCCCCTCTGGAGGGGCAGACAGTGACTAAGAAGGGGACTCTGCCATGGGATGACGATTAGGGCTTGGCAGGCAGAGGTGCGGTTTCGAGTTGGTCCTGAATGAAGCTAAATGTTCCAATCTGGGTTTTTTTTCTATCACTGGTTTTGTCAGTTTTCCTCCTCCTTTCCCCGCCTGGCAAGTTTGGGAGGCATGAGTCAGGAAGAGGATGCCGAGGATCTGGGGAAGTGGCTGGCTCCTTCCCGGTCGGTGGGTCCCCACTTGGAAGGGCTGGGTTGGCCCCGGCTCTGCCCTAACCAGTCACATGAAGGGACAAGAGCTTCCTTTCACCTCCATAGGCCTCTGTCTCCTCACCGGAGCCCCAGGGAAGGGGTGGCCTCAAGAGGCCAAGGTTCCTGCTGTGGCATTGAGGCTGAAAGTTGCAGAAGCCCACCCTCGGGGCTGTGCCTGGCTCTTATCTGGAGCTGACCTGGCTTCCGCTAGCTGGATGAACTTGGACATATTACTGAGCTTCTCCAAGCTTTCGTTTTTTAACCTGTCCGATGGGAGTTGTGAGTCCTGCCATATGTGACAACATGATGGACGTGGAGGGCATCGTGCTAGGTGAGATAAAGCAGACGGAGAGAGGCAACTGCTGCGTCTGCACGGTACCCCTTACATGTGGAATATTAAAAAAAAAAAAAAAAAAAAAAAAAAAAGGTCAAACTCACAGAAAGAGAGAGTAAAAAAATGGCCACCCGGGGCAGAGGCAAATAGAGAGAGGTTGCTAATGTGTACTGACTTCCAGCTGTAAGGTGAATAAGGTCTGGGGATCTGATGAAGAACATGATGACTGTAGCTGATAACACTATATTATGTAATTGAAATTGGCTAAAAGGGTGGGATCTAAATGTTCTCACAAAATATGTGTAGATATACATCTATAGAAATATGCAAGGCGATGGGTGTGCTAACTAGATGGGAGGAATCCTTCCACCCTGCACACGTACCTCAAGTACGATGTGCATGATAAGTATGTGACAATGTTATTTGTCCATTATTCTTCAATCAAGCTGGAAAAAAAAGGGGGGAGTTGTGCAGACTACATCACAGGTTCCATATAAAATGCTTTGCATAGCGCTGGGTTCAAAGCGCGTGTGCACTTGTATTTACTGCTACTACCGTTACGGTCTGGCTTCTTCTTGGGCCAAGACCCCCCGCTTCAAACTAGACCTGGCCTCTGCCTCTGAAACTCAGAGTGTTGACCTGGGTAAACACACGGTGTGTTGACCTCACCCACGGTGAGGGAAGCGCATCTTTAAAAGGTTTTCTTCCAACCTACGAGCCCCGCAAAAACCATTTTGCACACTCGTTTCCAGTCCTTTCGGCATTCTTGCGGGTGAGGCGTTGTTTTCTTCATTTTACAGAGAGATGGAGTCTCAGTGAGAGTAATGGAATTGACTGAGGCCGCACACTTGGAAAGTGCTGGAGCCAGGATTGTGCCAGTTGAGTCTGGTGCCAAAGCCCATGAAACACCATCCCTGCCACGGATACCAAACAGGCCCTTCCAATGTCACCTTGTCTTCTGTTGTGGCCGACTTGGGCTGAGCGCACAAAAAGGGGGCCATGGATTTGAGTGCACACAGCAGGCCAAACACCTGCTTCTGGCCACATGGGCATCACACTCGAGGCAATGGAGCCAGCCTGCAGGCTGGAGTTTCCTCCCCCGTCCCTGGAACACTCGTGGAAGAAATAAAGTTCTGATTGGCGGCATCCAGCCACATATTCCCACAAAGATGAGGGAACTTCACTGAGGTAGAATTTTAAATTGGGCAAGAGCTGGGGCGCCTGGGTGGCTCAGTCGGTTCAGCGTCCGACTTCAGCTCAGGTCACGATCTCGCGGTCTGTGAGTTCGAGCCCCGTGTCGGGCTCTGGACTGATGGCTCAGAGCCTGGAGCCTGCTTCCGATTCTGTGTCTCCCTCTCTCTCTGTCCCTCCCCCATTCATGCGTTGTCTCTCTCTGTCTCAAAAATAAATAAACGTTAAATTGGGCAAGAGCTGTCTTATTCCTATCTAGGAAGAAAGGACTTGCCAAGCAGTTAATAGATAATAATGTAAACAGGGTTTGTAATCCTGTCCAATTCATACAGGTGCCGGAGATACAGGACTGAATGAATCTTTCCCTTTCAAAGGGAGCTCACAGGCCAGCCTAGAAGCAAGCAACCGAGTGCTTACACAACAAACAGAAAAAAAACAAACAATAAAAACAAACAATAAAACAAACAATAAAATTTAAAGATAAAAAACAATAAAATTTAAAAAAAAAAGTTCTGCATGAACACAATGATGAGAGGGAGGAATTGGGTTTGGCAAAAGCCCAAGAAAGCTTAAGACTCAATCAAATATTGAAAAACCCATTTCTCTTCAGAAATACCTTCCATTGTAAAGATTAATTTCATGTTGGGTTATTCCCATCAAGCTTAAAGGAGATCAAAGACATGATACCACCTCAATTTTGATAAGCCTAATTGAAACTACTGTATGAGCTTTAAAATAGTATTTCCTCCTTTCTAGAGACATTCTAGAATTTAGTTGTACCTTTAGTTCACATGCATGTTTCTCTCAGTCTCAGTTAAACCAGCTTCTTGGTCCAGGGGGCCATGTGGAGACAGATTATGTTTTCCATTTCTCAGGGGGTCTCAGAGTGTTTTTGCAATGAACATTGTCCAGAAAAATGTGGAGGATATGGTAGAGTGTGATTCAGGGCCAGGACCAAATGGAGAGCCCATGGGATGGTACCAGAGGGATGGGACCTGGACCATGGACTTGGCATTTAAAGCAGATTTCTTGGAGAGACAGGGGAGGAAGAACCTGGGAGAAGATGTCAGTCAAGAAATGGCAACGTTCAGAGGCAGAACTGGCAAGAGGCAAGAACAATGGGGCACGAGGCTTTGGGCCTGAGGGGTCTACTTTGGAAGGTGGTTGGGAGGCCGTGACCCTTGCTGACAGGATGTTGGAGCCATAGGAGACAGACGACAAACACTGGGTGCCCTCGATTGTTGCCTCCCTTGGCTGCTGAGCCCGAGTCAGCTCCATGGCATACCCCCGTCTCAAAAACCAACAGCTCTCCTTGAAAAACTCACCCAAGCCCACTACACTGACTCAGCAGGCCCGGGAAGCACCGAGAAACCCTTTGGGGGAAATCCAAAGCCCAGAGCTTATTCTGAGAACCTCCCACCACCGGAAGGAAGAAAAGATCACGAAACTCAGCACTTTCCAGCTCGCCATTCCTCTCCACCGTGGTGGCACCGGCCAGGGGCCAGTGGTTGGCGGCTCTGCAGCTATTTTTACCCTCAGATTTCCAGAACTGCCAACCAATCCTGGTTGCAGGACACCACAGTAAACTCAACTCCGTCCACAACAATCACAAGAAGTCGAAGCCACAGCGCGCAGCTGTGCACGGCCACACTCATCCGTACCCCGGACACACGGGCCCCAACTAGAGTCAAATGCCCAGGCTCCCACTGGAAAGTGAGGAGGCAGCTCCTTC
Source organism: Panthera onca (assembly GCF_046562875.1). Taxonomy (NCBI): domain Eukaryota; kingdom Metazoa; phylum Chordata; class Mammalia; order Carnivora; family Felidae; genus Panthera; species Panthera onca. Next base: position 42,422,006 of record NC_138343.1, read on the forward strand.
CGACTATCCAAGGTTCAGACGTGATGTGATGCATGGTCGTGGCCAACAGCCTCCGGCCTGTTGGAGGAGGGCACCGAAGTTCAGGGTTCAGGCTTTAATCCTTCAAAGGGCCTCTAAGTTGAATGATCTTGTGGTTTGTGGTGGACCTAGTCCAGAATAGTTCATTACAGGCCCAAAGAGCTACCTTGTTGAAAGCTGTCTTGCTCTTACTCTGTTTTAATGGTCAGCAACTCAACAATGGTGTCTCTCCTCCTCCTCTGAACCTCTCACCTGTGACCCTCCCGGCAGACTTACCTTTAGTTTGCTGTCTTCCACTTGTCTCTCAGTCTACAGCCTTCTTTCAGAGGCTCAGAAGCTGGTTATATTTTAAGAAGGAAATACTTCCGGGGCACCTGGGTGGCTCAGTCAGATGAGCATCCGACTTCGGCTCAGGTCATGATCTCGCGGTCCATGAGTTCGAGCCCCGCATCAGGCTCTGTGCTGACAGCTCAGAGCCTGGAGCCTGCTTCAGATTCTGTGTCTCCCTCTCTCTCTGCCCCTCCTTGCTCATGCTCTGTCTCTGTCTCTCTCTCTCTCTCAAAAATAAATGTTAAAAAAAATTTTAAAAAAGAAGGAATTACTTCCTCATGGTGTAGATAGATAAATAATGTCAATACTGGGAAGAAAAATTTTTTATCAAGATAGGCTTTTCTTCTGCCTAGAATCTGTGTGAAAAAACCCTGTGGACTGTGGAACTCCACTCCAGGCGTGTTGAGGTCAGCTGTGGGGAGGCTGTTGAAGGGCAATAAAAACGATCACAGCGTTCTCTTCTCCGGTGACAGAACCAAAGGGCTTTGGGTTTCTCTGGGGCGATAGCTAGAAAATGGGCAAAGAATAATTTCTTACAACTGTTGCTAATCATGGAAATTATTATTGCTGTAATGAAGAGACTCCTGTCTGCAGGCCAAAGGTCCTCTCAGCCCTCTCCTGGAAGGAGGACTTCACCCTGAAAAGTTCTAACTCCTCGTGCTCAAAATGCCAACTGGAATCACTTGAATGTCCAAGCTACCATTTCCTCCTTCCACTACTGACCAGTTTTTTAGGCCTCAAAATACTAAATTACCAGGCCTTTTCCCATCGGATTTCCCTCAGAAAATTAAGTCGGATCAAGAAGGATTCAGTGTGGGTCGCACGCTAAATCTGCCCAGCTCAGGGAGCTCAAATGTTGGCCACCAGCCCCTCCTTCGCAGCTCCAGCTTCCGGCGACCGTTCAACAGGGGATTTGCAGCCCTGTCTATTTTCCCTCTCGGTTACGGTGCTGTGACTCACCAGCTGCAGAGTTACCAGCCCACCGGCAAGGGCACCGCGGGGCTGAGAAGGCCAGGCTGAGGAGGCCGGTGGGGTGAGCTGAGGCGGAGGAAGGGGGGGAGAGTGAGAGAAAAGAAAGTTACAGAACAGCAGACTTGATAGGCCTACGGTTTCATCCTGCAATGTTCAAATATTAGACCCTGGCCCCAAATAAGCTGCTCACTCACTGCCTTTTCCCTTTGTGTTGGCTCCAAGAAACACGAAGCGAGAGGTAGCTGAACAAAATGCCTCATTCATGAGAGTCTGGCGGATGCAAGCGAGTTCACGACTTGATAATCCCTGACAGCCCTCATTAAATCAGGGAGCTGCAGGTGTGAAGGCTGCTGGGGGTGGGGGGCTGTAAGCCGGGCCAGGGCACCGGAGCTCTGTCGGTGGAGGGACCTTGTCAGGATAGGGCAGCTTTCCAAGTTGATAAGGGAACAGTGCCAATTCAGAATGAATGCTTGAGGCAGAAGTCTCTTTTCACGGCAAGAAGTCAGAGGCTGTTCTCTGAATTTGATGGTGTGTGTGTGTGTGTGTGTGTGTGTGTGTATAAATGCTTGGTTTCTCCAACAAAATTGAAACTCCAGGGACCCCAAAACTGGCAAAAGGGGGGAGAATCTCCTGGTGGTTAGGGAGTTCATTCCTCTCCCAGTCCCGACTCTTGTCCCTCACAACTTACCCTCTTCTTAGGGATCGGTCCTAATTGCTGTCTCCTGCACACCACCTCCAGGAGACAGCCCCCCACAGTAGCTGGGGCACGTCGCATGACCCCGCTAGGGCCGCCATGCCAGAGTTTCCCAGTGTGGCCCTGGAGAGCATCTCTATTTGGGGAGGAGGAGGGCCTTCCCCTGGGGAGCGCTCCCTCCTCTTCCACCTCAGAATTTTATTGGGGAAGTGAGTGCACCTCAGGGCATGTTTGTCTGACAGAAGAACAGGTTTATGTGCAGGGGCAGGACTGGCTGCCACCACTGGAGTGTGATTTTAGGAGTGCCTTCAGGAAAGTCTGAGGTCAAAGAAAATTCTCCCGCATTGCCTTTCTGTCACCGATCCCTGAGATCCCTTCGCTGAGGAATTTGCTAATTTTAGTAAACATCTTGTTAAATTACAAGTACTGTTGAGAGTCATAACGCATAATGCCGTTTCTAATATTACAAGGTATGAAGAGGAAACAGGAAGAAATGAAAGAACACAGGTCTCCAGTGACTCTACCGGCAAATTCCTGATTGGCAAGGCAGTCACAAAAGAGGACTGACTTACACGGCAGCTTTCAAAAACCTCTTTGGTCCTCAGTTTCTTTATCGGTGTAAATAATGGGAATGATGATAAGAGCAGCACCAGAGGCCTGTTAAGAAAATATAGTCAAGTCCAGAAATCTGAATGAGCACCTCAAAATTATACTAGTCAAGTGAAAACTTCCTAGTATACAGTTCGTCAGAAGATGGGATCTCTGGGGCGCCTGGGTGGCTCAGTTGGCTAAGTGTCCGACTTTTGCTTTCTGCTCAGGTCATGATCTCACGGTTCACGGGGATTGGGCCTCTCGTGGGGCTCTGGGTTGGTGCGCGGAGCCTGCTTAGGATTCTCTCTCTCTCTCTGCCCCTCCCTTGCTTTCTCTCTCTCTCTCTCTCAAAATAAATAAAAACATTAAAAAAAGAAGACGATGGGATCTAGGGAAGTGTAACTCTGTTAGACCCTTCCAGGTGGTTCTGCTTATTGCCCTAGCAGAAGACATGCTCTCCAGGTATGGAGGCCGCAGCGTGTAACCCAAAGACTTTGCCTTATGAGGTCCCGGAGTCGACTGTTGCACAGAGGAAATAGGAGCCGTTGAGCCTCTTGGTAAACAAGCTGTCTTGTATCTGTGGGAACACTAGGTTTTCAACTTCAATATGCATACTTAAACTTATACTTAGTGAAAATACCTATTACTAATTAACTCATTCACCTGGTCACCTCAGTACTGGGGCAACTGGAAACAAAAACACCAGAAGTCATTCAAAACAATCCAACACATTGAAATTCAAGCACCATGTCGACATACTTTGCAAGCAGACGAGAAAAATGTAAAACTAAAGCTAGTTCTAATGGCTTTTGCTAAACAAAATAAACCTAGAGGGGAAAATAAAAGTATTTCTTCCAACTGGAGTTTTTACAAGGGGAGAAAAATCAAATACTTTCCTTCAACTCTACAAAGCAAACAAAACCCTTCAAAAGTCCATGAGAAATGGCAGGTATTTAGGTGATTAACTTTGAGTGGACATGCAAGAAATGTTTCTGGAACACTGTGGGGCGACTGGCCAGGGCAGAGCTTGTCAGAATCATCAGGATTTGACAGTGTTAGAAATGTAAGCCTGGAGATACAAACTTGAAACCCAGGACTTGGAAACTGAATCCATACTTAACTCCCCACTATGCTCACCTCCCAACAGACTAAAACCTTAATGTCTTCACAAAGCTAAAGTTGTTGAGGAATCACAGGCAAAATATTTGAAATCATTAACGTTTACTGGGGCCTTCCTTCTGTTTTTCTAATTGGCTTTTCCCTCTGTAAGTTGCTAGGGCTGTCCTAACAAAATACGACTGACTGGGTGGCTGAAACAACAGAAATTTATTTCCTCACAGTTCTGGAGGCCGTAAGTCCAAGATCAAGGTTTTGGCAGGTCTGGTTTCTCCTGAGGCCTCTCTCCTTGGCTCGGGGATGGCCACCTTCTGTGTCTACACATGGTCACCTTTCTGGGCATACACATCCTGGTGTTTCTTTGTGTGTCTAAATCTCCTCTTCTTATAATGACACCAGTCAGATTGGATTGAGGCCCTATCAGCCTCATTTTAGCTTAATGACTTCTCTAAAGGTCCTGTCTCCAAATACAGTCACATTCTGAGGTGCTAGGAGTTAAGGCTTCAACATAGGAATGGGGGGGGGGGGGGTGCACAATTCAGCCCATAACACTGTTCTTACACCTTTGCACTGGGAAGATTCTGCTGTGAGCTCTTTTGCTTGTTTCTAGCCTTGTCTGTCTTTACTTTCACCTCTGTATCTCTCTATCTTTCTGACTGTCTCCATATCTTCAGTTCCTCAGTGTGTCCCTGTCTGGGTATCTGTCTCCCAGACCCATCAAGCCTTCTCACCCACCCTATCCTTCTGGTCTTTCTTCAGATATCTAATAAGTAATTTCTATGTGCCTGTTATGAGTGAGGGCAAGAGAAAAATTCTGTCCCTGCCCTTAAGGAATTTTTATTCTTGAAGTTGAGAGATTTGACCTCAAAAAACCATAATATAAAGGCAGCCTGTGATGAACACTATAGGAACCTAGAACAGAGGTTGGAAAACTACAGCCTGCAGCCCAAATCTGGCCTGCTACCTATTTCTATAAAATTTTATTGAAACACGGCCATACCATTTATTAACGTATTATTTATGCCTGCTTTTGCAGAGTGCAGATTTGTATAATTACGACAAAGATCATATGGCCTACAAATCCAAAGATATTTACCATCTGACCCTTTACAGAAAACATTTGCTGACTCCTGAACTGAAGTCAAATTTTACAGGAGATGAGAGTCAGGAAGAAGCCCATCTGACTGTTATCTTCTGGGATATGTCGCTGAGAGTGTGTGATTTAAGCTGGGCTTTGAGGGATGAAGAAGAGTTCAAGAGGTAGAGGTGGGAAGGGGGGTTCTAAGCGACATCAACAGCATGAGCACATGTGGGAGGTGGTAGGAATTCAAGGCACAGTTGGGGCTCTAAGTGAAGACCCTCTCACATCAAGATAGGAGCCTGAATCTCTGGAGCATCTTGGAGGGTTTTTGAGTAGGAGTTGGCACGTAACTAGCACATTCTATGTGAGAAGCTCTGCATGGAATGCAGATGAATCAGACCCAATTCCTGCCATCAAGGAGCTTATGACTGTCTAATAAGGGGAACGAGGCAAGTCCCCAAACAGCTACAGTACAGGGCAGAATAATGCCTCCATGTGGGAAACTTAAACCAGGAAAGTGATCAAAGAGGGGCTCGAGCAAAGTCAAAGCTGATGAGTGGGTAGAGGATGGGTTATTGATAATAATGATAGTTCAGATGCACTCAGCCTATAACGTGAGTCAGGTCTCTGCTAAGTGCTTTACGCACATTGAATCTCATAACAATCCTGTGAGGAGATACTCATGTTATCCCCCAATTTTTTCACCCGGAAAAAATCAGGAGAACTGACAAGGAAAGGGAGACTCAGACTGAGCAGGGATTCAAACCCACATTAGATTCTCCCGTATTCCATACAACCACATGAGATGTTCCATACTCCGTACCTCCAACTTAGATTCTCCCCTCCGTGCTCGTCACCACTCTGGTGAGAGGGAAGGCAGGGAGGCCTACGAAAAGAAGTTTGCAAAAGTCTATCATTTGGAGAGAAGCAAACAGGAGGGTTTCGTATTCACGGTTTATAGTCAGCCATTGAGTAGGTTTTACTTTTTGAACGAAGTGTCCGAGTGTAGAAGGCTAACTGATGTGCCACAGTACGTGTGCTTGGCTCTGATGCGTGGCTGGTGAAGAACGGATCCCCCGTTATTCCTATGAGTTTGATGTGTGCCTCCATTTTCCACGTGGACCATGGGCCACCGTGCTTGCCTGAGAGATGGGCAGAGAGGAAAAGCCTGTCCCTCCAGGAGGGAACCCTAAAGAGGAGTTGCTCTCAATACCAGGCCAACAGTGTGCGCTCATACCATAATATTTTGTACAGACATTTAGGTGCACCATAAAGATACTCAAAGAAGCCCTTCTGACCCCTCCCACCATCCTCCCACGGGGCTGCGCCAGACCGTTGGGTCTGTTCCCAGAGACGTCCTGTGAGGCACTGTGCCACTAAGAACCGCATCTAGAGCGGAAGGCCCGTGCACCACCAAGGAGACGTCCTCCAGGCCGTGACTCCAGCTGCTGGTAAAATAGATGCTCTGCGGTCCTAACAAGCAGCAGCAAAACAGTAACAGAGCTTCTTGGCTGCCCGGGGATCCTGACGGGAGAGGTGGGGAGCCACCCCCAGGATGGGAGGGAACACAGAGTGGACTGAACAGGGGGACTCAGTAGCTCTGGAGTGCCCCCCTCTCCCCCGCCCCGCGCCCTGGGTTCCTCACATACCACTTGGTCCTAAATGACAAGGACAATGCAATTACGGTAAAGTGCTAAAGTTACAAGTTGTTCTAAACGCTCTTCGACAAAGAATATTCTGTGAAAAGGAACCCCAGGCGGTTATAAACTTTTTTTTTTTTTTTTTGCTGTGTAGAAACCATAAGGTTTGCATCCAAGAATGTGTTGTCTGTTTGAGGCCGCCCTTTATTCTTTCAGTGGCATGCATTTCAAATGAGCAGTTGTCCGTGGCCCCAGAGTCTGTGGCTGAGGCATATCTAATCAGGTTAAGCAGCCGTTCGTCCCAGCTGTCAGCTCTCTGGAAATCAGAACATTATCGGCAACCACACACAACTCAAATAGAAGGTTGGCGCTGGGAGACCTGAGTCGCTAACTCCTCCCTGACCTTACCGTGGTGGCCCCTGGGTTTTTTGTTGTTTGGTTTTTTCTTCTCCTATGCGACGGTCTACAACGGTAGCGGAGCTATTTTAGGGATTAAAATAGCTAATTGCAGATTTCCATCAGTGGCTGAGAGGCCAGCCACTCAGAACACAGGTTTGGAGAACACGTTGGTGGTCTTTGCTTGTGGGGAGGGTTTTGGCCTCTTTGCCCTGGAAAGTGGCTCACCCACACCCAGGGCCCACAGAGCTGTTAATTGGAGGCTCTTCCATGTAGGCCACTTGACTCTGGGTGTGAGGAATTTGGGGGAATTTCGTGTGAAAACGCATGTGATGTTTTCTTGGCCCGAAAAGCACGGCTAGAAGGGCCTTTAAAAGTCACCTACTTGGCCTGCTTGCTGCATAGAGGAAGAAACTGCAGTTCAGAGAGTCCCACAAGCCAGAGAGGCAGAGATGGGATGGGTGTCCAGACTTCCTTTCTGGTGCTCTCTCTTCTGAGATGTCTGCACAGCTCCGTCAGGTTGCTTAAATAGCTTAAGAGTGGCACTAAAACCGGCTTGAGGCCAGGTTTCAATCCTCCCCCACTTCCCCTCACATGGCAGTATGGCCTTGAGGGGATTATTTACCCTTGATGAGCTGTGGCTCTGCTATCTGTAAAGGGGGATGATCAGCCCCGCCTATCAGATTGGTCAATTAATTCAATGCGATCATGGCTTAACACTTTCAGCACAGTGACTGACACTTTGTCAGTGGCCCCTTAACACTGCTTGATGGACCTGTTACCAACATGACAACGCGAGGCTCCTTCCACTGAGGGAGATTCTGCAGATACCCTGTCCAGGAGGAGATGCACTGAGAGTTGATTTTCATGCCCTGACCGCCTCCAGCTTCCTACGTGCTTCTTCATTTCTGAGAAGTGGTCTGCACAGGGTTAGTGGGACATAGTCCTGAGAAAGCTGGAGACTTGGAAGGGATCAGAGAAATTCAGGAGAAAGATACCTGTTATTTTCCATCAAGAGATTAGAAAGGTCTTTTTTTTTAATGTTGAGAGAGAGAGAGAGACAGAGTGTGAGCGGGGTAGGGGCAGAGAGAGAGGGAGACACAGAATCCGAGGCAGGCTCCAGGCTCTGAGGCCAGTGCAGGGCTCGAACTCAGGAACCGCGAGATCATGAGCTGAAGTTGGACGCTTAAACGACTGGGTCACCCAGGCGCCCCTATAGATATAGATAGAGTGGATGTGCAAGATAACATGCTCACCTAATTCAGCTTGAGTGTCTCTGCCATCCACCCCGAGGATATGTAGCTCAGAGAAGCCAGCAAGGGCCAGAGAGGTCTTCCCTCCTCCAGGGAAAAGTGTTGCCTTTGTGAGAAAAAAAAGGACAGGTTCCTGCTTTGCTCGTTCCATCCTCTCTCCCTGACCTGGAGATGCTGGGAATGAAGAGTTTACCCCTCTGCACACAGAAACCTGCCTTCTAGAATACGTGGGAAAAGTTGGAACTTTTTGGCAATTTTGCCAGGTCTCTGAGGTGAGGAAGATAAAAAAATAAAAATAGAAATAAAAGAAACACGGAATGAAAAGAAATGAAAACTGATAGAATATGGCAAGACCGCTTATTGAGAGTCATGGTTGGAAAAAAGAAAATTTGGTGACTTCAATGATTTTTCTCTCTTCTCCTGTCGTCAACTTTTGTCTCAGTCCTATCAGTCTGCTATAACAAAAATACCACAGAACGGGTGCCTTACAAACAACACCGATTTCTCACAGTCCTGGAGGCGGGAATTCCAAGACCAAGGCTCTAGCAGATTTGTTGGCTGGTGAGGCTCCACCTCCTGGGTCATACACAAATGGCCTTCTTTTTGCTATAACCTGTGAGTGAAAGGAGTACGAGAGTTCTCTTGGGCCTCTTTTATAAGGGCACTGATGTCATTTAGGAGGGCTCCACCCTCAGAACCTCATCACCCCCAAATCCATACCCCCCTACTACCATTCTCTTGAGGGTTAAGATTTCAACATATGAATTTGGGGTACAGGTGGGCATAAACATTCAGACCATAGCAGCTTTTCTGTCTCAAAGAGAACATTTAAGCCCAATTAATACAGTAAATGTCTTTGTTTTACTATAAGCCTGATGTCCTTTACTAGTCTTAATTCTCCGCCAGGTCCTCATTGATGATTTCTTAAAGTTGAGCAAGAAATGTGATGTACGGTTTTGTGACTTGAACTCTGTTTCCAGTACAGATGCTCAGAGAATATGTTCAGCATAGAAGTTAAATTTACAGAAGACCATGGGGGAAGGAAAGGGGGAAAAAAAATTTAGACAGGGAGGGAGCCAAACCATAAGAGTCACTTAAAAACTGAGAATAAACTGAGGGTTGATGGGGGGGTGGGAGTGAGGGGAGAGTGGGTGAGGGGTATTGAGGAGGGCACCTGTTGGGATGAGCACTGGGTGTTGTATGGAAACCAATCTGACGATACATTTCATATTTTTTTAATTATTTGATGGTTATGATGGTTATGATTATTAATAACATTTCTCAAGAAGTAATTATAATAATTATTAATGTTCAGACAAGGGTAGAATAATTCTATGTGATGAAAATTATAGGTTTGACTCCTGGTCCCATTTTATTTTATTATTTTATTTTATTTTTAATTTTTAAAAATTTACATCCAAATTAGTTAGCATCTAGTGCAACAATGATTTCAAGAGTAGATTCCTTAGTGCCCCTTATCCATTTAGCCCATCCCCCCTCCCACAACCCCTCTAGTAACCCTCAGTTTGTTCTCCATATTTATGAGTCTCTTCTGTTTTGTCCCCCTCCCTGTTTTTATATTCTTTTTGTTTCCCTTCCTTATGTTCCTCTGGTTTGTCTCTTAAGGTCCTCATATGAGTGAAGTCATATGACTTTTGTCTTTCTCTGACTGACTAATTTCACTTAGCGTAATACCCTCCAGTTCCATCCACGTAGTTGCAAATGGCAAGATTTCATTCTTTTTGATTGCTGAGTAATACTCCATTGTATATATATACCACATCTTCTTTATCCATTCATCCATCGATGGACATTTGGGCTCTTTCCATACTTTGGCTATTGTTGATAGTGTTGCTATAAACATGATGGTGCATGTGTCCCTTTGAAACAGCACACCTGTATTCCGTGGATAAATGCCTAGTAGTGCAATTGCTGGGTCATAGGGTAGTTCTATTTTTAGTTTTTGGAGGAACCTCCATACTGTTTTCCAGAGTGGCCGCACCAGCTTGCATTCCCACCAACAATGCAAAAGAGATCCTCTTTCTCTGCATCCTTGCCAACATCTGTTGTGGCCTGCGTTGTAAATGTTAGCCATTCTGACAGGTGTGAGGTGGTATCTCAACAATAAATTTCATATTAAAAAAATAAAATAAATAAATAAAATAAATTTTTAAAATTGCATGTATGAGCCAACCCAGCTCAACATCTTACTTTATTTTTTTTTTAATTTTTTTTTAAACATTTATTTATTTTTGAGACAGAGAGAGACAGAGCATGAACGGGGGAGAGGCAAAGAGAGAGGGAGCAACAGAATGGGAAGCAGGCTCCAGGCTCTGGGCTGTCAGCCCAGAGCCCGACGCGGGGCTCAAACTCACGGACCGCGAGATCGTGACCTGAGTTGAAGTCGGACGCTTAACCGACTGAGCCACCCAGGCGCCCCTCAACATCTTACTTTAAGAATGACATCACATAATCCCAATTATGTAGAAGTTAATCATGAAGAAAAGGATGGTTCAAAACCAGAAAACTCCATCAGTATAATTCCTCATATTCATGGATAAAGGACAAAAAGAATCACATTATCACCTCATCGTAGTTGCAAAAGAAGCACTTTCTAAATTTCAACACTTACATGTGATCAGAAAACAAAATCTCTGCTACAGGATGAATTTTGAGTCCACCCCCCAAACCCCAAATTCATATGTTGAAATCCTAACCCCCAAGGGGATGGTATGAGGAGGCAGAGACTTTGGGAGGTGATTAGACCACAGGGCTCCATCCTCATTAGTGGGATTAATGCCTATATAGAAAGGTTCCGAAAGCATCCCTTGCCCCTTTCACCACTAGAGGACAGAGTGAGAAGTTGGCAGTCTGCAATCTGGAAGAAGGCTCTCACCAGAACCTGACCATGCCAGCGTCCTGATGTTGGACTTCCACTCTCCAGAACTATGAGAAATAATTTTCTGTTGTTTATAAGCCACCCAGTCAGTCAATGGTAATTTGTTAGAGCAGCTGGAAAGGACTAAGACGACCTCTTTACAAACTAGAAATAGGTGGGTACTTTCAACTCAATAAAGGTCAGATACATCAAAAATCTATAGTAAACGTCATGTTTAAACTTTACAGATCCCTTTTAATATTGGAACAAAACAAGGATCTCACTATTGCTGCTATGCTCAGCAAAGTATTGGTTCTGGTAAAACCTATAAATACCTTCCCCTCCCTGCTGAAAATCCACAATGGAACGAGACAACAATGAGAAAAGGCATGAAGATTAGCAGAGAAGAAATAGCTGTCCTTACCTGTAAATTAGAAGAAAAAAAAAAACACAAAATAATCAGCAAACTCATAGAACTGATAAGGATGTTTAGCAAGGTTGCTAGATACAAGTTTAACTTACAAAAATATCAACTAATAGCATTCTTTCTAGACTGGCAATAGTCAACTAAGAATATAATAGAAAATAAAATATTATTGTTAATAACAGAAAAACTGAAGTATCCAGAATCTAATTTAAAGAATATACCATGGAAGAAAATTAAAGTTCTTCTAAGAGATTCCAAAGAAAATCTAAATAACTGGGAAAGACATTCCAAACATTTAGATGGCATTGCATAACATTAGCTTGAAATATCTTCCCTAAATGATCTATGAATTCAATACAATCCTAATATAAAAATCCATTGAATATTTTAAGAAACTCGATATATTTATTTTAAAATTCTTGTGGAAACATAGAGGTCCAAAAATAATTATGTCAACTAAACATGAGCAAAGGGGGATGATCTGTCTTACCCAATGGTAATATACCTTAATAGATGTTATAAAGGAAACCCAAATAGAAAAAAAACGGGCAAATGATGTGAATGGGAAATTTACAGAAAGGGGAGACCCACATGGCAGGAGAAGCTATCTGTCCGTGTGGAAAGATGCTCAAACTCAACAGAAACCAGAGAAATTCAAAGCAAATCAACAATAATGTATCACTTCACACACACTGAGATATCAACATTGAAAAGTTAGATAATGCCAAAGTTGCATGGCTCTGGGGAAATAGGAAGTTTGTGTACCCCTGGTGGAGGTGTAAATAGGTGCACTCATGCTGAAGAGCTACCTGGTGATACTCAGTCAATGAAGTGTGTTTATGCCCCATGTCTCAGCAGTCCCCCTCTTGCACATGTAGCCCAGTGAATTCATCCCCTAGGTCCATCAGGGAATATGTAGGATCCTGCTCACCACAGATTGTTTGTGGAAGTGGGGGGTAGAGGAAACCCCCGTGTAGACAATGGAGTGTATGCTCTCTAAGGAGTACTGTATAGCTGAGAAGCATGGCACCATGTGGATATATCCTAAGAACATGGTGTTTGATGGGGGGAGGGGGTGGGATAAGAAACAGAACGAGGTTCACCGGACTGTCTCATTTATACAAAGTAAATATTTGCACCCTTAAATGCCGTATTAGTACTTAGACATAAGTATACAAAGTCAAGGATATACATGAAACACATTAGAGTGGTTGCAGTTGGGGAGAGACGATTGGGGGCAGGAAAGGGGGAATCCACAGAACGAGGGCTACACCTTGCCGACTGACCAGTGACCAAGTGCTGTGAGTTGAGCGTGGTGCTCTGCATCTGTGGTCCATATAAAGGCATAAGAGGAAGAGAAATTCATTGCATATAAAAGAAAGTACTATGCTTGGCATTTATTCTGAAATTGTACAAATGCAAATTCGAAGTGATTTATTCTCCTAAAGAGATTTTGGCGAGTCTATGCAGGATTTGGCATGTTAGATCTGAGGGATTCTGGCTACGATCAACTACGTCTCCAGCATTTTGCCTGTTTCCATTAAATTTTAGAGAGAACTGAGGCCTAAGGTAGTTTGAGAGTCAGTAGTTGGAAAACTACGCTTTGTTAAGCATAACACTTATAGGAAAACATGGTCATTTGGGAGGTTTTTAACACCAACCAGGTAATTTGGAGAAAGAAGTAGAAGGCCTCACTTGAAAGACCGCTATAGGGGCGCCTGGGTGGCTTGGTCGGTTAGGCGTCCGACTTCGGCTCAGGTCATGATCTCACGGTCCGTGAGTTCGAGCCCCGCGTCGGGCTCTGTGCTGACAGCTCGGAGCCTGGAGCCTGTTTTGGATTCTATGTCTCCCTCTCTCTCTGCCCCTCCCCCGTTCATGCTCTGTCTCTCTCTGTCTCAAAAATAAATAAACGTTAAAAAAAAAAAGAAAAAAAAAAAAGACCGCTATAAAGCTAAAAAGAGATAAAGGAACAAAAATCAGAGATATTAGGTTAGGATGGATGGAAATTTATATTCTTAAAGCTTTCTTGATCTTAAATTTTTGCCCTGGAGAAATATCATCTCAACGTTTCTTTCTACATCTCATTAAGTCCCTTTTCTGTACATCATTCTGTGAATGATCCATACACAAATTCATTTCATTCTCTAACAACCCTATGAATGAGATATTGTAACTTTACAGAAGAAAAAACCTGAAGCACAGAGAGGTCCAGTTACTTTCCCTGAGCCATAAAGGCAGAAACTAGAGAAGGGTTCAATCCAGATATGGCTGGCTGTCTCTAAAGCATTTGCTCTTTCCAACGCTATATAATAAAAGGTATTTGAGCTTAACTATGCTTGTAAAGAGACTTGCTTTTGACATTATAGTATGGTATGCAGTGTTCAGTGCAAGGAAACAGAAAGCACTCTGTATTTTTAGGTAGAATGGGGTTTAATACTATGAAATCGTTGCTTAGGAAATCTTTGTAAGGGTTAGAGGAGGAGGCTGTCAGCTTGACCACCAGAAAGTTCTCCCAGAACACTGTTAAAATGACCTGCCAATCAGGAAGATGGGAGAAGGTAGATCAGGAGATCAGGAACCACCTCAGTAACTGACCCAGGAATCAGGAAACCAGACCAGGAAGCAGTCATCATCACCAATATTGCTCATAAACACCCAGGAATGTGATCATTGGACACTGGAAACCTATATTCAGCTGATAAAGTTATTGAACTGCTTTTCCAAAATCATGTAAATGGAATTGGACCCTGTGTCTTCATAACCTTGCTTCCCAGCAGAAAACAGCCAAAAACATCTGGAAAGAGGCTTCTGTCTCATTTCTGCACCTAACTGGTGGAACTTAACTGTCTTCTAAAATTCTGGCTGAAAGGGAGTCTTGGAAGTGTAGTTTTTAGTGTCCTGGACTTTGTACTATGGGAGTCACACTAGAAAGGTATGGTTATGGACAGTGAGTCCAGCATGGGCATACTTTTATTTGAAACTCTAAGGTCACACCACTTGAAGTAAGAAAGTCAATGAACTATCTTCTTAAACTCAAGAACAAACTCCCTGCCTGCGTCCTCTATGACCATCATCATCTATTATCACCTGTTGGCAACATATCAAAAATATAAAACAGTAGTTAAGAAAAAGTTACCCTCAGTATTGATCCAAGTAGAACTTCTAGAAATAAAAAAATACAACCATTAAAAATAAAAAAGAAGAACCAAAAAAATCCAAAAAACTCAATGGGCTGGTTAGACAGCAGATTAGATATAGCTGAAGAAAGAATTGGTGAACTGGGAAACAGGTTGAGGAAATTACTCAGATTGGAGTAGAGTGACACAAGGAGATGGAAGATATGGAAAAGAGGTGAAGGGTCTTGGAAGATAGATAGATGCCACACATAGGAGCTGCAGAGAAAGTCAACTCAGAGAATGGGGGAAAATATTTGGAGATAATTGCGAAATTATTTCTAGAATTTATTAAAGACATGCATATTCAAGTAAGGTAGATAAGAATAAATTCATTTCCCAGGACACAAGATAAAGACAACATAACAAAAGCAACTAGAAAGGAAAGGTAACTCACCTTTAAGGGACTAACAGATGGATAGTAGACTTCTCATCAGCAACAAGGAAGGCCAGAAAACATGCAATAATATCCTAAACACATTGAAGGGAAATAACTCCACCTAAAATTCTATGCATAAATTATCACTTAAGGAAGTAAAATATAGATTTTTCCAGTAATGCAGAGACTAAGAGAATTTACAACTCACAGACACCCCTCCCCCCTTCAAAGATCTAAAGGAGACTCCAGGAAACAGGAAATTGAGTCTATAAGGAAAGGAGATGCAGGGAAAAAATGGTATACAAGGAAACTGGTAAATATAGATTAATTCTAAATAATGATTGATTTGGGGGCATCTGAGTGGCTCAGTTGGTTAAGTGATCAACACTTGATTTCGGTTCAGGTCATGATCTTATGGTTGTTTTGTGAGTTGGAGCCCTGCCTCGGGCTCTACACTCACAGCACAGAGCCTGCTTGGGATCCTCTGTCTCCCTACCTCTGCCCCTCCCTCCCTCCCTCTGTCTGTCTCAAACATAAATAAACGTAGAAAGAAAGAAAGAAAGAAAGAAAGAAAGAAAGAAAGAAAGGAAGAAGGAAGGAAGGGAAGGAGGTAGGGAAGGAAGGAAGGAAGGAAGGAAGGAAGGAAGGAAGGAAGGAAAAAAGATTGATTTTTAAAATAATAACAACTGTTTCAAAGTAGGGGGAATTAAAAAACATCCCAGAAGATAATGACACAGAAGATAAGGGGGTTAAACAGAGTTAAAGCCTTTCAAGGTCCTTGTTTTGTCAGGACAGGGAAAAGGGATACTGATTAACCTTTTTAAAGGGCAGAAATAAATGTAGAAAGGAAAACCAAAGCCTCCTCATCCCTTGTCCCCCAGAAAGGAGGAGAGGAAGAAGGGTTCTTGCTGCAGTCTGCATGTCAGTGTGGAGGACAAGTAGTACATTTTCAAAATAAAGACTTTCCTTTTTTAGTTCTAAGTAAATGGGAGAAACCAGGAGGAAATGGACCTTTTTCCTTGCTGGAGATTTGCTAACCCAACCTTTGTTTGGTGTTGCTCAGCAATTGGAAAGAGTCACAGAACAAATAGAGCTGATCTCCACCCTCTGCCTGGCCTGCTCCCACCTCCACAGCCCTCTTCCCCCGAGCCCTGGCTGCCAGATCAGCTCTAGCCTCTGTCTACCCCCTGAGCTAGGCCTGTGTCTCTCACACCCCCTGCCCACCGGCATCCCCAGCGCTGGCCCGGCTTTGCTCTTTCTTAGACCTTCTCCAGTCCCAGAACTTTGAGCTCGTCCCTGCCTCCTGCTCTGCTCCGGGAGCAAGACCTGCCCCTGCCCCTGCTCTGCCACCTGCTTGCTGCCTGCCATGTCCTGCCGTGTCCAAACACTATCTTCCCGTGGCAGGAACTACCACTTGCTGAGCATCTGTGAGCCAGCCTATGTCTTTGGGCCAGTGACTTCTTGGAACTTAGTGTTCTCAGCTGTAAGTGGGGATAATAACAGCACCTACCTCATCGTGCTGATATGTGGCTGAATGAGCTACTGCACGTACAGCACGTAGAATGGTGCCTAGCAGAAAGTAACCACAATGTAAGTGTTGGTGGAACAGAAGTTCGTTCTTTTTTTTTTTTTTTTTTAATTTTTTAACGTTTATTTATTATTGAGAAACAGAGAGAGACAGAGCATGATCAGGGGAGGGGCAGAGAGAGAGAGGGAGACACAGAAGCCGAAGCAGGCTCCAGGCTCCGAGCTGTCAGCACAGAGCCCAACGCGGGGCTAGAACTCACCGACTGTGAGATCGGGACCTGAGCCGAAGTCGGACGCTTAACCGACTGAGCCACCCAGGCGCCCCAGAAGTTCGTTCTTATTAGCCCATGTTACAGGTAGGAAACCAAGGCCTAGAGAGGCTCAGTAACTTGCCTGAGGCCACACAGCGAATGGACTGGGCCTGGCACTCTGGCTAAGGCCTGTGTGCCTCCCTCTTCCTCTGTAGTGATGGGCACTGTGCACCCGTCTACCTGTGCCCAAATATCATCATATTCACAGACTCCAGCACCCACCGGTGGGTGAACCCACGCTGTTCCAGCCTAGGAGGCGGTCTTGTTCCAGGTCCCAGGTTTTTCTGGGGTATCTGTATCACATCCCTGTACCCGACCATGTTTGACTTGTGGAACACGCGTGGGTTGAGCCACCACAATGAAATGGCAGAAAAGCTGGAGAGAAGCGCTCATACCACACTGGAGTGCTCTGTGTGAGTAACAAGGGTGGGGGGGGGCGGGTGTCCAGATGAATCTAAAATTCAGTGGGCAGGTAGTGTGCCCTGTGATGGGCAGCAGCCAGCCCAGCAATGAGGCCATTGGCTTGGCTGGAGTCCTGGAGCAGGCTGCCCCCCAGAGAGGGGGCGTGTCCACCACCACGGGCATCTCCCGGGGTCTGGAAGCACCTGTGTGGATCTCCCCTCGGCCCGTAGGGCCCACGGGCTCATTTCTATAGGAGCTTAACTACCGCCGAAGAAGAAGCCTGAGGAAATGAGCCAGGCAGGCACGAAGGCACTGCTCAGATTGGCTTTGAGGCATGGGTGCCAAAGACACAGCTTGTTTAAATTATCCTCTGCAGAAGAGCCTTCGACAAGGACCTCTGATGCCTCCGGAATTGAACCCCCGGCTCCTTGGGTGCTGCTCCGGGGATGACCACTCTTGGTTTCCAAATAACAATCCGAGTGAAACATTTTTTCATTGCCACCTCCCCTCTCTGCCCGGTGTTGGCGTGCACACCTCGGGCTCACTGACCACACTCAAGTCCTGGTCCTCCCCTCCCTTCCTGCTAGACCGTCTCAAAGGGCTTTGTGAGGGATGAAGGATATAAGCGGCAGAAAACACATAGAAAGGTACACATGCCCCGGAACTAATAGCCCTTTTTATTGGGAGACGGGCGGAATCAAAGCAGGCTGGTTATGAGCACGTGCTTCCAAATCAGGCGATCTGGGTTTGAATCCCAGGTTTCAATTCTCAAAAAAAACAATCTAATCTCCCAGTGCCTCAGTTTCCTCATCTGTAAAACGGGGACCAAAAAAATGCCTACCCTCCGGGCTTGTTGTGAGGATGAAGTAAGGCAAAGTGAGTCAAGAGCTTAGCACCAAGCTGACACAGGACAGGGTACAATAGTCACAACGACGATAATATTCCTTAAGGAAACTGAAGTGTTGGGAGGTACAGTAACCTGTCCAAGGTCACCCAGCCAGTAGATGGCGGAACTGGGTCCAGAACCAGGTTTTCTGAATCTCCCTCAGGCGATCTTGCCCGGCTCCTGGCATTTGCCTTGGAAGCCACTGCCTCTTTTTCAGGCCCAACGGCCGAGAGCTTGGTTTTTGTGAGGAAGTAGGACACGGGACGCGTTTTGAGCCCTGAAGATCTTTTACGTTGAGCCTGTAGCATCCATCCCATCTCAGGAGGCAGCGTCTTGAGGTCATTTCAGAAGAGTGAATTTCCAGTTGGGGGGCAAGAGGAGACACCTTGCAAGAGAACTGGCTTTTAATGGGGGATGTTCTTTGAAAGGATGATTTGACCACACAGAGGAGGGAGCCACGAGGGGGAGAAACAGAGCAAGCTTCCGGGGGCAAGGTGTTGACTGGTAGGGGTGGGGGTGGGGGGCTGGGCTTCAGGAGGAGCTGGAGGAGAGGCTTCCTGGAGCTGGGGCCAAGGCCGGGTGAGGGGCTCCGTCCACGGCCTCCCCTCTGAGAGACCATCTCCCCACTCTGGGAGAGCTCTACCTGGTTTGTGCTCCACAGATTATTTCCAATTGCCATGTGGAACTGCCAACATTTTCCACATTAAGAACAAATCAAAAGAGATTTTTCACTAAGCATGAGTTAGTGGAAGGGAATGAGAGCAAATCAAATTCATACAAAAATAGAGGAAATTAATTTTTAAAAAGCCCAACCAAACACCCTGTAATTTTCAGTGATTTCCTTTCAGGGAAACTGACCACTGTCACTATAAACAAAGAAGAGAATAAATAAATAAAAAGGGAAAGAAGGTTGTGCTTTTTTCTTTTTGCCTCCCTGATGGATGGTTTATAGAGGCCTCGGGATAAAAGTCAGCCTCTAATTGGTCCCAGATGGCGCCTGCCTCCTCTGCCCCTGCTTCAGTGTTTCCCTGTGCCTCAGTCCGGGTCTGCCAGACACGCTGGTGGTGACGGGAGCTGGACCCTCGTCCCCCTGGCTGTGGCTGCAGCCAGATGCAGATGGGCAACAGAACATCAGGGTCACAGAGACCTCATTACCACCATGGAAATGGCAAGCCACCGGAGCCTGCGCCTGCGTCTGGCCTGAGGGATCTGTGCATCTCGTTCCTCTTGAGGCTCCACCACCAGGG
Source organism: Panthera onca (assembly GCF_046562875.1). Lineage (NCBI taxonomy): Eukaryota > Metazoa > Chordata > Mammalia > Carnivora > Felidae > Panthera > Panthera onca. The sequence goes on from NC_138343.1 coordinate 42,441,327, forward strand.
AGAAGGCCTGGCTGGGTAAAGATGTCCTCCTCTTAGGAGAGTTTGCCCTTCCAATGCACTGCCAGTATGGGGGCATCTGGGCCACTTATTATAAGTAGTCTCAAAGTCTTTCTGGAATGAGGCAGGGTGTCTGCCGTAATCAGAGAAGCCATCTCACAACAGCTTTGTTCCCGTCGGGGGTGGGGTGGGGACTCCACGGACTGCCCTCCGCTGGCATCACTGTCTCATCTGCTAGGAGCTCCCTCACTCCCTGTTGCCTCTGCAGCGCTTCTGCGGCCTGTCTGCTTCCTTTGGCACGTGACTCTAGGATGATCACTTGGAAAGTGTCTTCTGTCTCCTTCCCCTCTCCCCCACCTTCAGCCCAGGAGTGAAGCCTAGAATGCCGAAGGAGTGGGTCCTCGTTCCCCGACAACGAGAATTCAGCAAGTATGGGGGCCGGACACGTAGGCAGATTCTGAGCCTCTGTTCTCACCATCTTGGTTTCTCTATTGTAGGGACTCCGGTATTTGTTTTTAACAAGAGCAGAGATTCCATTTGTACATGAGAAGATGTATGCCGTTCTCGATGAAAAATCTGAAAATAACTTTTGAGCTGTTGAATATCTCTTGTAAAACAAATATCATGATGAGTTGGGGTAAATGAATCAGAAACAGATGGCTAAAATTTATCTGCAACACACAGAATTTCAACCCAGAGGGAAGGGGTGCGGGGGAGCCTTTGGGGTTTCCATGATCCCCGAATACAAGGAAAGAGGCTTGAGCCCCTCGACTGATCCAGCTAGCTAATCTGGGAGCATCCAGTCCAGCATCAACAGAGACGTGTGTGAGGCCCTCCAAGGATCACAGTTATCAAGAACACAGAGCTGCTATCAAGTTTCTAAAACGTGGCTTCTGAAAATAAGCTGTTCTAATTTATGGTATACCTTCCCCTAACTACTCCCCTGAAGCACATGGCCCCATGGAAGATGGAAATTATTTTGGAGATAACCAGTTGCTGGGTTTGGCATCCATTCTGCAACAGTTACATGTGTGGAAAGGGGCCCTGATTGGTGGGGTGGGAGTGTGCTGGGGAGGGGGGGTGGTGGGGCAGGGGCACACACATCAGTGGTTTCCACAAGAATGTGAAAATACTATATTTTGTGACAAAGTTGCTCCAGGGTAGGCAGATTGTTCGCAAATCGGTTACAGATTTCCTCGAAATATATAGGGACTTCCATGCAGAAGAAAGGGAGTTTGGGGGCCCAAGTGCATTTGGGGTTTCGCTGAGCTCGAAAGTGGGAACGGAGCTGGAGACAATGACTGGTCCCAGCAGTGGCCCCCGGGGCCAGTCCTCACCGTTCCTACACACATGGCCACGCTAGTCGTACATCAGCAGGGGGGCTTTGCAGGATTCTCAGGTGAAGTTGCTGCTTCTTTAATCTGCCCTGTGGTGTTGTTAGTGTTTCCATAACCGATCCGACTCTGTGAATACCACTGCCCCGTAGCTATCTTCATTGTTCAAAGGAGGAACCTGCTTTCCAGTTTAGGACGTGGTGTTTTGAAAATGACACCAAAAGTAATTGGGGATCAGTCTGTCCCGAATGTAATGGTCTACCGAAAATTTCAGATACTCAGTCACAGATCCAACTGTGGTCCTTCCCAGAAATTCAAAAGTATCCATTATTTGATCAAACTTAATACATCTGAAGTGCAACTCTTTCTGTTTCCATCTTGATATTCTTAGTTCAGCCAGGGGCAGTGGCATCTACTCAAGCTGGAAATTTCAGGTTCCTCCTTGGTCGTTCCTTCTTGCTCATTCTTCAGACCTGGTCCAAGAGGAAGCCTCACTGTTCTTCCTGTCTTTTCCACCAGTCCATCCTTCACACAGCTCCCCCAGGGACTGCTTTTCTTCTCAAAATGGAATTCATATAATGAGGCATTTGATGCATTTCTCTGCATAAAACTACTTTGTGGCCTCCCACTGTAGTTAAAATTAAATCTGAACTTCTCACTGTGACCTTTAAGACCCTGCATGAGCCAACTCTTGCTTCCGTCAACTCCTTCTCACTTTCCCTTCTGCACTCCACTTCATCTTGCCTGACGTCCAGCTATGCCCCTCCTCCTCCCAGGCAGCTGCACCCATCTCAAGCCCTTCACAGACACACATCACTGGTTCCTTCTCCTGCTGCTTTGAATCTCACCTTAAATGTCTTCTCCCATTTGTTCATAGATAATAATAATGATCCCACACCCCAAGACTTTAATGTAAGTCGTCCATCAATTAGAGTAGAAAATCGTTTTCTGGCTATAGATCTTATGTTCAGTCTTCGACCCTTGTCAGCGCAAGGATGAACACAGGCACGTGTGCACACATATAGAAACACACATCAAATGCATTCACCTGACCCTGGCAAGGACTTTGCTAGTGACAGGGGGCTGATAGGAGCAGAGCTGGAGCTCATGAACAAATCCTCACAATGAAAAAACCAACTATAACTCTGGACTCTCCTAGCCCAGGAGACCCAGCCATGGTGGTCCTGTGAGCAAGGGCCTCTCCCCTCTTTCCTGACAGGAAGATGAGGATCCTGGGATACCTACTGGGTCGGTAGCAAGTAAACTGGTGAGCATGAACATTACATTGCACCAGGGTGACAGGACAGTGATGTCTAATCTAGATCAGCCCTCTGGGGTATGCAGGGGACAAAAAGAACACAAGAGGAAGGTCTGATTTAGGATAGACGAGGGTTGGGGCTCTTCGGGCATTTGATTCTCTCTTCTACAACCTATCCCCATTACAAAACAATGCATGCTCTCTTGGAATTTTTTTTTGTTTATTTTTGAGAGAGAGAGAGTACGAGCAGGGGAGAAGCAGAAATAGAGGGACAGAGGATCCAAATCAGGCTCTGTGCTGACAGCAGAGAGCCCAGTGCAGGGCTTGAGCTCACAAACCATGAGATCATGACCTGAGCCAAAGTGGGGCACTAAACCACCTAAGCCACTCAGGTGCCCCTCTCTTAGAAATTTTTAAATATTACAGGAAATTAGGATCTAGGAAGAACAAATCTCCCGGACCTCCCTAATCTAAAGACAACTATGGCTATTTTGATGCATTTATTCTGACCTTTTGTCTGTGTAGGTTTTTGTTGTTGTTGTTTTAGTGTTACACAGCAGTCATCATACTGTTTATACAGTTTTCTGTCCTGCATTTTCCATTTAATCTAAGCATTTTCAGGTTGCCACCTACTTACTGAGAATATTGTTATTAAAGGAATGGATATACCCAAGATTGTTTCTCTTTCCCTTAGGAGTGGGAATTTATCTTGAATAGTCAATTATTACACATAAAGCAGTAATTAACAATTTTTGTACGAAAGATTTAGGACGACTTTCTTAGGATAGATTAGGTGGATTCTTTAAGATGGGCTAGTTATTTTAACCTATAACAACTTCACATTTATTTAGTTCATTGTGGTCAGTAATAATTTTTAAATCTTTCTCTCTTGATTTTCTTTTTTTCACCCTTACATTCTTCATAAAGTAACTTTAAAAAGTAACTTCAAATGGTTGTAACAGTTCTTTTTTTTAATTAAAAAATTTTTTTTAATATTTATTTATTTTTGAGGGGCAGGGGAGGGGAAGAGAAAGAGGGAGGCACAGAATCTGAAGCAGGCTCCAGGCTCTGAGCTGTCAGCACAGAGCCCAACACAGGGCTTAAACTCATGAACCATGAGATCATGCCCTGAGCCAAAGTCAGACACTTAACTGACTGAGCCACCCAGGAGCCCCTCTAACACTTCTCACCAATCTGTAAGTGTGATAACTGCTCAGCAAAATTCCTTCTCCATTTTTCTGAAGCACACAACTAAATCCATTTCCTGGTTTCCCTTGCTGGGAAGATGTGTCACATGGTTGAGTTTTAGCCAATGGAATGTGAGAGGAAGTGAGGCATCCTACTTCCAGGCCTGGTCATAAAGTCTCCCATGTATGATCCACCATAGTTTTCTCCCTCCACCAACTGAACAGTGCTCTAAAGGATGATAGAGCCATGAGATAGAAGGAGCCTGGGTCCTTGAATGACATGGAATAGAATCACTGTGCCTTTTTGAACAGCTATCCAGAACTATTTATTTAATGTGAGGAAGAGATAAACCAGTATTGGGTCTATCTGTTACAACAGTTTAGTCCACACCATAAATACAGGGTGCAAATACAGCCCCACCAACATTAATATTCATCATTGGATATTAATAATCCTTAGTAGTCCCGATCGTCCCAAGTCCCTAATAATATGAGTACAGCACCTCATCCCCCTCACCTAGGTATTTCTGAAGGTCCTGAGCTCATGTGTGCACAGAACAGTTCTACTCACCAAAGAATCCTTATCCACCTGCCTCAGCAAAGAATCCCCTCTCCTTCTCCAAGGTGAATAAGGCACAGCAGTTATTGACGGCACCCCCCACCCCCCCCACCGGGGTTTGGCCCTGGAGTTGACAGGGCTGGGGACCTGCTTTGAATTCCTCAGGGATAGATACTATCAAAGGCTCCACCTGGCCAAAGCTGTCCCCTGGGAGAGGCCCAAGTAGGACCCACAGGCAGTTAGATGAAGCCAAGTAGTTCTGAATGGCATTGCCCAAGGCAAAGGCAAGGGTAACCAAACAATAGTCGTCCTTAAGCCTCCTTACCGGAGAGCAGAGTATGGGGAGGCATGGATAGTCAGAGACAGCAGGCAGAGAGAGCAGGGGAGAGCAGAGGGAGAAGCACATCCTGAATTTCCGGGAGCTCCAGAGTAGGGCTTATGACCTTGCTCATGGGAGCCTAGGGGGGTCTTGCAAGGTTCCAAATCTGTTTAAATATGTGCTATAAAATTACAAGGAGCCATTTCCTAGCTGCCTAATTAAAAACCCACATCAATGACTGGGTAATAAAAATATCATTTCATATTGCACACATGATGAAAGCTTCCTCAGTGCCGATGTTTCTGCTAAGGAGCCTCCTGCTCTGTGATGGCCCCTCCTGTATAGTTTCAAAGTCTGCCTCTGGCACAAGGGGAGGTACAGGGAAGCAGTCGCATCCCAGTTCCGGTGGGTCAGCTGGTCAAGGGCAAATTCCTCACCTCCCTGTGCCCTCGTTTCCTTCTCTGTGAGATGGGGGCAAAAGTGGAATCTGTCTCATAGGTATCAGGAGGACCGAACGAATTCCGGCATAAGTCACATATCTGGAAGATAGCTATTATTATAAGAAACAGACTTTGCCTGGCTGATTGCTACAGCGACCTTATATTTACCAGACACCTGAACCAAGCAAAGTAACTGTCCAATTTGGAGAGCACTTTTATGCTTTATTTTGATTCCATTTCAGGGTTTTATTTTCATGAAAAAAAAAAAAAAAGTATACAGGTCCAATAACTTTTTTCCCAGCTAGGGCTTTTGCTAGGCTTTGGGAAGATCTTTGTTTTGGTTAGCGACAAACTTTGAAAACTAGCTAGCATTTGGGTTTGGTTTGGCTTGTAGTTGAAGAGACCAGCTTGGGCTGATTTGGGTGCACAGTTTGGCTCAGTTCAAAGCCTGACCGTGGAATTTCGATTCTCTCTCTGTTGCTCACCGGGGCATGCACAAAGGAGAAGAACAATGCCCTAGAGACCAGCGCATCTGCACATCCCACAAGCTGCTGCCTTAGGCTCTGCATCAAAAAGTTCCTTGAAAAGAGTGGCTTCTGAGCATCTTGAAACCTGCCGGGTTTAGAGGTCTCAGAACGATGGACCTCACATTGCGGGACCCTGGCAGAGACCGCTTTGTTTTTGTTTAATAAGCCTTATAAGAGCTTTCCCCCAAAAAACCCACAGGCACTTGGAAGAGCCTGCAGCAGAACCAGGCCTTAACCTGAAAGTTCAGCAGACGTTTGCTCTAAGTTCATGTCCACTAATGAATTTTAACTTCTGGCCTCACGCCACTTGAGGATCACTGAATTTGTAGAAAATGTTGAAGCCAGCCAATGAAAAATTTCTTCTATTGTTTTCAATGTTTGAGAGAGAGAGAGAGAGAGAGAGAGAGAGAGCGTGATAGAGCATGCATGCACACGTATGAGTGGGGGAGGGACAGAGAGAGAGAGAGAGAGAGAGAGAGAGAGAGAGAAAATCTCAAGCAGGCTCCACACCATTAGCACAGAGCCTGACTTGGGGCTCAGTCTCGCTACCCTTGAGATCATGACCTGAGCCGAAATCAAGAATTGAATGTTTGATTGGCTGAGCCACCCAGACATCCCTGAACAAAATTCTTTTAGTTCTCTTTCCCAACTGCTCTGAACCATAGAGGTTAAGTGAATTTCCAAGTCACCTCACAGCACATGAGGGCACAAGACATATCGGCGAGACGCCTGACACGGTGTTCTGCATTAGCCTCCAGAATTTCCTTATCTTCAAGAAGGTGTGTACATCTCTGAATGGGGATCCCGTAGTTCCCTGGTAAGTCCGTGGTAATCCATCACTCAAGTGAATAGTGTATTTTCTCATTTTCCTTTGGGTATCTCAAAAACTGAACAGAGACTCAGGTCCATAACATAGAACCACAATTAGTCAATGAATGCGCTGTGGTATTATTTACACAGCTTTTTCAGTGCTAATTATTTTCCCTTGGAATCCCAGTTTCCCCAAGCTACAAGTACAGAGGGTGGCCTGTTAACAGCAAGAACCCACATCTCTGTGGCTCTTGCTTCTGCCTGTTCAGGGAGGATCTCGGTCCCCCCAGGTCATCCCCACAGATGCAGCCCAGGGTCTGTGGGGAAACCGCTCTCTAATTTAGGGCGGTCAAAGGCCCCCACTGCTGTGCTGCTTCCAGATTTTGTCAGCCTGATATCTTCTATTTGCCCTCAGCCTTCTAACTTCTTAGGTTCCACATATGAATCCTTGTGCATTTCAGAGGTGACTCAAATCAGAGTCACAGATTTCAAGCTCAAACCCTCTTTTCCTTTCATACACATTAAAAAAAAATTAAATCCAAGTTAGTTAACCTATAGCATAAAAAAGATTTCACGAGTAGAATTTAGTGATTCATCACTTACCTATGACACCCAGGGCTCATCCCAACAAGTGCCCTCCTTAAGGCCCATCACCCATTCAGCCCATCCCTCCACCCACCTCCCCTCCAGCAACCCTCAGTTCGTTCTCTGTATTTAGGAGCCTCTTACTGTTTGCCTCCTTGTTTTTATGTTATTTTTCCTTCCCTTCCCCATCTGTCGTGTTTCTTAAATTCCACATATGAAGCTCAAACCCTCTTTAGAACCATAGCTTCCCTTTGACCCAGATAGGTGTTTTTATGTATTTTTTTTTTTTAAACTGGGCCAAGCCGGTCCCATGTGACTGCACTGTCTATTGAATTCTTCCAGGTGTTCCTGGCTCCTTTGGTCACATATGCTTCTGGTGACCTTGCCCGCAAGCTTCCCAAATGCACCCCAACGAGTCCAAATTCCAACTGAGGCCTCCTCTGCTTGTCTTGATTAAGATAAATAGTGGCTGTGGGTAAATGAAAATATCACGAAGTTAGAACTTAAGCTATCAGTTTATGAAATGGAGTTAAATCAGCCACATTAAATAAGTAACGAGAAAGCACACTGTGAACTGTAGGGGCTCTGCAGATAACGGACTGATTTGCCGAAAATCAGTTTGCCACATAATCTGCTTGCTGGTGTTTCCCATTTCACTGCAGTCCTTACTTGGAAGGGGATGGAGAGTCCGTGGCCCCACTCCTGCCTTTGATCAGGCTGAATTACCTACTAACCAAAATCGTGTTTCTATTAACTACTTAGAGTGTTGACAATAATTCACACTGCATGAAATGGTTTCCACGGTCTTTGAGGGCTTTTTCTCGTTTTCAGTTCTAGTTTTGCTGAGGCTTTCTAAAGCCAGTCCCTGAGCTGGCTTACGGGAGAGGGGTTCCAGAGGTCCCACCTTTCAGAGCAACAGTGGTGTCCTCTTCCACTCTTCACTTTGCCGCACAATTGCCCCTGTGTCCTGTCCTCATAACGCCCTGGGAGCACCTCCTTGCTACCTCCTCTCAAGTCATCATGGAACCTGCCACCTTGGGTTGCAATTGTCATTTCTGGAAAGTTCCAGGGATAAGATGTATTTTAACTGTGGTGGATTGCCCACAAATAACAATTTTTCCCATCCCTTATGGGCATTGAGAGGTAGATCCTATTCCTCCACCCCTTGAATCGGGGCTGACTTTGTGGGAGTGACACTGTAGAACTTCCGAGCTCAGGCTTTAAGACGGTTTGCAGCTTCTGCTAACCTGAAACTCATCAGCTGTCCCGTGTAAGTCAGACTCCCCTCCAGACAGAAATGTTCCATCAGCTCTGGGCTCTTCCAGCAACAGCAGCTGAAGGGCTATCCAGCCTCCATGCAGCCTCCAGACTGTAGAATCAAATATATGGTTCTTGTTTAACCCACTAAGTTATGGGGTGGCCTGTTAATGTAGCAAAAGATAACTGATATACCATCTACAGCACTCTGATTAGTCTAGATGTTTCCATATGATTGACTTGGAACTTACCGGGAAGACATGAGCAATGTTTCATAAGGAATTCGGAAGCCTTGTGGGAGAAAATAGAAGAAAACCTCATTCTCTCTTCCCAGAGATTTCAAGTTGTAGACATTAGTCAGAATGGATCTAAAACTCAGACTATAATCCAGTAACACGACAATACCACAGCCTCCTGAAACAAAACCAATACAACGGCAGTGATCAGAGTTCAGGACACTCATTAGAGGAGGGACTCTCTAATTCTCTACATAGCTAGTTTCCACTGAGAACAGCCAAACTGACATATTGGAGTTTCCTTGACACATAGGGGAGGGAAGGTGAAGGAAAGGAGGGAGGCTGGAGCCTGGAACATCACCCTTAGAGACAATACTGAGGGAGGGGCTGTATCTTGACTCCCAAACTGTAAACACTGATATCCCAGGTGTATTACTATTGTAAGTCCCAGCTTAATTTGCCATCTTGACATTTTGAGAAGGAAAAATTGTTGGAAAAAAATACTAACAGAAGTTGTGAAGCAATACCCCCCCCCGCGCCCGTTCACAAGCAGTGTCAGTCTTTCTTTCTAAATACATATTGTGTATAGCAGAACACAAAGAAATAACTTTTAGCATATGAGAAAAATTGTTCATAACATTCCCACAACCTCGTGTCTGAAAATACGCTCTTGCCTTCACTGAATATATGAATGGTTAAAATATTGATTTCTTTTGTTTACACAAAGGCTCCAAAAGATGAGTGCTTTGGGTTTTTCTTCTCCCCCCACTGCCCCCAAATCAACAAAGCAGAACACACCTCCTCCTCGCTGAACTTGAACTCCAAACGTGTGCTTAAGGGAGACAGGGCTGACAGCCCAGGGACTTGAGGGTCCCATTAGCAGTCGTCCACACCCATTACCCTGTCTCTCTGGATTTCCTTTCATGCCACGGTTCCAACACTTTTTGCAAAGAGAGCCGGCAGACAGATTCTGAAATTTGCATGCAGATCCTTCTTGATAGTAAAAATGCTTCAAGATGTGGCTGGGAGGGCTGGGTGGTTGACTTCTGGGCTTTGAAAGGCCCTTCCTGGTGTTACCTTAGTGGAATGGTACCAACAGTCAGCCCTCCAGACAGAGGGACCCCTCACCTCCTCTGCAACAAGGGAGTCCCGGGGCGGGGGGGGGGCGGACCATGTGACACAGAGGGTGATGCTCTTTAAAGCATTTGGAGGTCAAGGCTCAGAGATGTGGGGAAGGCAACAAGGGACTGCAGAAGACAGAGTGTGTGAACACAGTGGGTTTGCAAACCCTGTTCAGGGACTCTCATCATGGCTTGAGTTCATCCAATGACCAAGGCTGGATTTGGGGTGAAGGGGAGAAAAGTTTACCCACCAGGTCACTCTGCCATATCACCAAGATGGTTGGAAGGTGGGCCCACAAATCTGTCAGGCCTTGTCTTTTAGCTTCAATGTCTCTCTAGCATGGGTTTTCTCAGCCGAGGGTGGTATTTCAAGCTGTTCAGGAGTTTGGGTGAGGAAAAAAAGTACCTTTTTATTTTTATTCACCTCAAACTGAAATTTAGCCTCCCCTTTTAATTGAGATATAATTGACATTTGACATATTAGCTTCAGGTGTATAACATACTTCCCTGTTTGTACACATGGCAAAATGATCGCCACAGTGAGTCTAGCTAACATCCATTACCACACATACTTGACAAAACCGTTTTCCTGATGGTAAGAACTTTGAAGATCTCTTTCAGCAGCTTTCAACATACGACACAGTATTACTAACTATAGTAACCATGCTGTGCCTTATGGTCCCATGACTTACTTATTTTCCAATTGGAGGCTGTACCTTTGGACCACCTTCACCTGTTTCACCCACCCCTCCATTCCTTTTATTTTATTTAAAAAAAATTTTTTTAACGTTTATTTATTTTTGAGACACACAGAGAGAGAGAGAGCATGAACAGGGGAGGGTCAGAGAAAGAGGGAGACACAGAATCGGAAACAGGCTCCAGGCTCTGAGCGGTCAGCACAGAGCCCGACGCGGGGCTCGAACTCACGGACCGCGAGATCATGACCTGAGCCGAAGTCGGACGCTTAACCGACTGAGCCACCCAGGCGCCCCCTCCATTCCTTTTAAACAAAAGCTTTATCGTCAGCAGAAATCAGACACCATATTACTGTTGCACGCATAAGAAAAGTTTACTTAAGCTTATCACTACTTCGGTATTATGGTACTCATTATACCAACTACCAAAGATAGCTATTGAAGGTCTTAACGAAGCACATACAAAACTGTATCACATACCTCGGACTTGTTAGGAGGCTCCTATCAAAAAACAAACAAACAAACCTACTTGAGGGCACAGCACTGGTTCCTGGATAAATAAGGACGGCCCCTGGAAAATCGGTTTTACCCAAAGCTTATACCTTTCAAACACTTTTACATAAAGCTAAATATGGATGTGTGATGGGGTAGGAAGCAAACTTCCCATGAATTTTTTGGCCAAAATGTGAAATGTTGAATGCATTTTGTGTATAGGTGTGGCTGGTCGTTTGGCTAGGACTCCAGAAATTCGGGGTTCGCAGTGTCCTTCCCCATGTTAGGGACAGAGACGTCCCTTGAAAATTTGCAACATGCTGGCCAAAAGTGGCCCCGCCATAGCCTGAACATGCCAGCAGAGTATTGCAGAGGAGGAAGGCCTCAGGTCCCTCTTTGGCTCAAGTCCCTTTAAATTGGGGAGGATGCACAGAGTGGTTGAAGGAGCAAACGTTTTCACAGGAGGTAAACTTGGGTTCAAATCCGAGTTCTGCCAGTTATTAGCTGCAGGTCTCCGGGCACAAGATGCACCCCTCACCCCCAGCCCCGGTCTGCATTTCCCCATCTGTAAAACACAGACAGCAATATCAACCTCTCCCAGTATATAAGACACACTGTCCCTACAAGGGGCTCAATACAATGGAGTTTCAAAGAAAGCCATCCAACTCCTTTTTGGTCTGCGGACCCTCTCCCTTAGGGGTTTTGTGGCCTGGGCCCCAAGGTTCATCTTAACCTCAGCCCAGTCCGAGGGACACATCCAGGAGAGAGGCTTAGGCAAACCAGCTGGAATCGCCCTCTCTGCTTTCTCAGTTGGCTTCTGGGGGTCCTCGGTCCTTTCCAGCTGCCTCAAATGATTCCGCGTTGCCCACCGATCTGAGACGGCTGAGAATAGCCAGGCAGAGCCCGCGGAGCTGAGGCCTGACCACCCCGTCGCCACCCTGGAGAGGCCTGCAATCCCGTGGCTTCCATCCGCTCGCCGCCTAGAGCTCTGCGCCCCACATCTGCGGCCTGGTACCGAGCCCATGCACCGCGAGCCAAGGCCAAAGACACGCCTGCCAAAAAAACAAACAAACAAACAAACGAAAAACCTGGAGCAACGCATAAGCACGGTCTTGCCTGTTTCCACCCGTGGTGCCTGACGCACGCTTGGCACACGCACAAGGCACGCAGGGGGCAGGCACTCCAGCACACCCCAGGCGTTCCTGGAGGCCTGTCCAGCGGCGCTGGTCTGCAGGTGGCAGCCCTGGGGAGGGGAGGGGTAGGACGACTTGGACCATTAGGCCGTATCTCTGGAGGCAGGTCACGACCCAGGAAAGGAAACCAGCAACCTGAGCCAGTCTTGAGCCAGCTGGGTGCCTGGGGCAGTGACCAGGTCAGGCCTGGAAACTGGTCTGGATAGGAGCACTGGAGGACAGTAGAGCAAATCGAAGGGCCGAGTCTCCTCTGTTTTTCGCCACAGGCCTGCGTTATGTAGTCCCAGCTCACACCCTCTCCTTTCTCACTATTTCACTATCACACTCTCAGCTCTAGACATCTCCCATGGTTTGGGACAGACTCGTCCAGTAGCTGCACCCTGGAATGAATGTCCCAAGCTCGGTCCTACCCTCTGGAAAGGGCTGAGCAATCTTGAGCAACTGGGAATAGATGCCTGCAGCATCCGCTGGGATTCCCACTTTGCTGTCAGAAGCTTCCCTCGGCCATGGCAGTCATCTAGAATTCTGCCAGACAAAGCATTGTGCTTCAGGGGAGAGAGGGAGCCCTGGACAGGGAGTCAAGGCTTGGGTTCTCTCCTGGCTTTGCCCCTTCTTGGGGTGTCATAGATCATTGAACTCCTCAGTTTCCTGCCCAGGAAAATGGGTCGATTTTATATCTGCCTGGGTGTGGTGAGAATTGAACGAGAGAATACAATCAAAATCTTTGTAAAGCCCTGTAAAAGCCATTGTCATCGTTTGGTGTTTGGTTGCCATTGCCACCATGCCATTGTCTGGGAACCCTGTCATGGTCCAGAGCAGCCAGGTCCCCACAGTGGCTTCGTTGACTGCCTCGGGCCTTCTGTTGGCAGTCCCACAACACGCAGTGAGCCAGTCCAGGCTGTAGGAGGCTGAGACTCCTCTTCCACTGAGGCCAAAGGATGGGCCGTGGTCAACACATGTTGGGTGTTTCTCAGACAGGCTCGGTGAACTAGTGTTCTTAATAGTGCAAAATAAGAGAATAATGCCCTACATTTGTGCTTTCAAGTTTGAAAAGCCCTGTCATCAGTATTATTGAATTGAAGTCTCACAGCAAACGTATGAGGCTAATCTTACCCTGTAATATTATGCCCATTTACCTATGTAGAAACTGAGACACAGAAAGGTTAAGCAACTTACCCAGCTCACAGGATTTTTTTTTTTGCCTGTTCAGGTTCCTGATTGTAAGAGTCCCTGTGGTTAGGTTGGGGTAGGCAGTAAAAGGGCAACAACTGTGAAAATCACGCATGGACAGTGTCTGGTCCAAAAGGGAAGGTGTGCACGTTCTTCTGAAAGCATCTCTGGTTGATAAACGGGTCTAAAACTCGATGAGACCTGAAATGCTGGGGCTGGTGTGGAGGCCAAGGACCATGTGAGAGACTAGGCTGAGGGTCAGGGGCACGGTCCAAGGAAGACCTTGGTGGCCCAACCCAGGTACTGCCATGTCTGCTTCAGCAAACCAGAGCAATGTCCCAGCAGATCCTGCAGGGATCTCCTTGACTCTGTGACGCCCAGCATCCCCACTCCCTGCCTCCCATAACAGAGAGGAGACTCCATTTCAGCCATCCAGAACAGGGTGGTGGGGGTGGGGGTGGGGCGGGGGGTGTGTGGACGACTACAAGTGGCATTTGGAAAGGGAGCCAAAAGATGCCTGACAGTCTGTCATTCTGCAGGAGATTGTAGGAAGACTGTCTTTTTTTTTTTTTTTAATGTTTTTATTTATTTTTAAGAGAGAGAGAGAGATAAAGCGTGAGTCGGGGAGGGGCAGAGAGAGGGAGACACAGAATCTGAAACAGGCTCCAGGCTCTGAGCTGCAGCACAGAACCCGACGCGGGGCTCGAACTCACGGACTATGAGATCGTGACCTGAGCTGAAGTCAGACGCTTAACCAACTGAGCCACCCAGGCGCCCCCTGTAGGAGTCTGTCTTATAAAATGAATTGTCCCGCAACCTTCCCCGATTGTCAAATGTCCAACCTGTGCAGTCATTCCTGGAGGTGAAAAGCCTACTTTTTACCAGAACCCAGGGAATTTATTTTTGCGTGGTTTTGTAGTACATTAAAATTTCCCAAGAATGCAACCAATGTGTAAATGAAGATGACACTTCAGCAATGTTCATGATTTAGTTAAAATGTGTTGCCAGTAGAAATGCTGCCGGTGGCTTTGGAATCCCGGCACCATGCACCTGCATCCCTCTGTGTCACCGGTTGTGGCTGGCACAGGGGTCCAGTCACGGGTATAGCTGGGCTTCCTGAGGGCCTCCAGGATGGTCATGCCTGCACATGGCAAATACACAGTAATTTATCTTCAATCGCTTTCTTTTGCATTGGAGTTACGCTGTTGACCTTGAAAAATTGCATACCTTTTCCTTTCATTTCGGGATGGCAAAGGAGCATTATGTAATAAATAGAGAAGAAATGTTGCATTTGGGAAGGCTGAGAATCCTGCTCTGAGAAAATGGCAGGTTCCTTCTTAAGAATCACAGTATTTCGGATTGGAAGAGACCTTGAAGGTCACCCAGTCCCACCTCTGCCTCTGTCCAGCGCTCCAGTCCGTGTGGCTGGGGTGAGGACTCGGGGCTTTCACACACCTCTGCCTGCTTTCTTCCTCCTATGATGCGACCCCTATGAGGGCCCAGGGTGGGGGAGAGCAGATGGGCCAGGAGGACGAAGGACCCGGACTCAGAGAGCGTTATGGGTCTTGGCATGAGGCTTTGCAGGTGCTGGGGTCCAAGAGCCACTTAATATGTCCACTTACAGCTCTGGGCACTAGCTCAGTGGGAAAACTTGGACCTGCATTCCAAGTAGAAACACTCTACTCTCAAAGGCTCAGTCTGTATCGGCTGTATCCCAGGCTTCTGGGACCCACCAAGCTGGCAAACAAACACACGGCATATCAGAGCATGTCCCGGTGGTGGAGTTCTGAATGGCACCGTGGGCATCTGATTGTCACCGAGCACGGAGCCAGCTGGAAATGGGTAAATAGATACCCTGATGTCAGCAAGAACCTCGAGAACACCAAAGTGAAGATGGCTACTCCTGCTAGTTTATTCCAGACTCAAGGGTCTATGGCTCCACATTCTAGGATAAAGGGACTGTAAGAAGGTGGGCTTTAGGCAGGGTCAGCCCCAGTGTTCCTGCTGGCTGAGTGTCCTCAAAGCTGCCTTGACAAAAGACAGACCGGAAGGGCAGAACACCGGGATGACCCACGCCTTTGGCATTTTGACCCGGTTGCTTTGCAGCTCGTTGTAGCCACACTCCATCCTCGCCCTGTCCTTCCTCTCCACCGCCCCCTGTACCCCGTGAGTTTGCAACTCCCTTGTCCTGTCCTATGCCCTGTGCCCTTTCCTCTGGGGGCTGGGCAGCCTTACTCCACCTACTTCCCGCCTGCCTTCCCCCCCCTCCCACCTCCGCCCCGGGACTGACACAGAGTCCTCTGTCTTCCCATGGAATGCAGGAGCAATCCTGAGCGCGGTGTTGGACAAGGAGTCCAGCTCCCCCTATAAACTTTTTATAGCTTAGGAAAATAAACATGTGGTTTAAGGTCTTTGCATAGGCAGTGCTCACAGAGTTTGAGCTTGCTTTACAGAACTACGAAGGAAAATATTGGTCGAGCTAATAAATTTCTGAGCCAGCCAAGGGACAGAAGTCCAGAAATCTCGGGGAGGCTTTGATGGTTTAGGAGATAAAAAGAGGAGTCACCCCTGCAGCTGTCATCCTGCTCAGGATCAGGCCAGCCTCCCGTTCCCCGGGACGGGTGTTTTCCTGCTGCTGGAGGGCCCTTGGAGGTCACTCGACAGATGAAGAAGCAGGGTGCAGAGAGAGAAAGTGGAGGAAGTGATGCCGGGTCGCACAGCTCATTAGAGCTGGGGACCGGGGTACTTTTCACTCAAATGGCTCTCAGGCATCTGCTGTGCACTGGCAGAGGTGTTGGGGAAACAGGGAGTCCGCCTCAGCATGTGCACGAAGCAGGCAGCAGGGAGGGCTTTGGGGGCCACTTCTGAGGTTTACTTCCTGGGTTTGTGGAGGAGCAGAGACCCTAGGAGGAGGGAGAGTGACTAGAAGGTTTTCAGTTGGAGCCCTTTGTAGTAACAATAAAAATAATAATAAACGCTGCCCTGGCTACCATTTATGAGGCATTTACTCTGGGCCGGGATCTGAAGTCACCCCACTGAATCCCTATTCTGCAGGTGAGGAGAACTGTAAGCCACTTCCCCACGGTCACCTGGCTGGAAAATGGCCGAGCGGGGAACCAGACCCAGGAGGCCTGACCCGGGGAGCTGTGCACTTGCTCAAACAGCTTGCAGGAGCTGGTTATGGGAAAGACAAGGATAGGTGTAGGTCAAGTGAGTTGAGGACTCCAAGGGACAGCCAGGCGAGAGATGGGCATCAGAGCAGGGCATGTGCATTTGGGATCATGGGCCAGAGGGTAGAGATTAAAGCCAGGGAAATCTGGTGTGTAGAGAGGGGTCATGGGCTGGAGGGTCAGGTGCTCCTGGGGGCAGGCAGGAGCTCCTAGGGCGCTGAAGGTGGTTCCGGCCTCGCTTGCTGCTGAGCAAAGGTCACACCACAGCTTGTAGTCACTGCTCAGAGCATCATTGCCCTTGAGGTTGATACTGTTGCTCTCCAGGGAGGAAAAATGCTATCCCCATGGCCAAGAAGGATGCACATGTCCCTCTGCAGTTGTGCCTTCTAGAAAGACTCATTCTTTCCAGACCAGTCCAGCAATATCTGAATCAGACAACCCTAAAGCCGAGCATGCTTCTTGGGTCCAGGTTCCTCTTTTAGGAACTGATCCTGAAGACAGAATCAGGGACACGGATGAGGATGTTCGTCACAGCATTGTTTTTATTTGTGACAAATCTCAAATCATTTAAATGTCTCACGAGGAGGGGTCAAGCAATGAAATACACGCAGCCAATTAGATCAAACTGTAGAATAATATTTATGACCAACAATTCTGACATATTGTTAAGTTTTAAGTGACAGGCTATGAGCAGTATGACTAACTCAAGACAATTTTTTTTTTTTTTTTTTTGTAAAGAAAAGAAAGAAAAGAATGGACGTGTATATGTATTTCAGCGCCCGTGCCCTGTGGTTAGTATTAGTAGGCTTTCCTTTGGATGGTGGGACGGGGCGGGGGGTGAGTTCTCTCTCAGATATTGCAAGGTTGGTTTGTTTCTTTTTACATGGAGTATATATGATTGTTATGTTTTGAAAAAAAAAAAGAGTTTGTACCATAAGGACTCCTCATATGTAATATGAGCACATGCTTGCCTGGTACTTAATTCACACCAGGCACTGTTCTGAGTAAAGGGATTAAAGAATTGAACTCCCAAGAGAATTCAGGTGAGGGAACAGTGGCTCAGGAGGGTCTGGCAGGTCGTCCAGACTCACAGAGCTGGCGTGTGGCAGAGATGGGACCCGAAGCCAAGCCGTCTGGCATCAGGGTCCATGTTCCTAACCACTGTGTGACACTATCACTCCCCAGTGAAGCAAAGGTTGTCTCCATGGCCCACAAGGATATGGCAGGCGTTGCCTTGATGTACCTTGATCCCCTGCGTGTCCTGTAATGCAATGCTCAGGCACTGTGTTGAATGAATGAATGAATGAATGCACACACGCGAATGATAGGCCTCACTTATCCTCCAGGATCTGAAAAGACATCTTCACATGCTTTTGCGAGAGTTGACCATGACCATGATGGGACTCGAGGAACTTTCCCCCCACTTTTGTCTTCCTAGGGGAAGTGTCCTCTGTTTGCTGAGAGACCTGCTCTGTCTTCCAGCATCCCGGGAGAATGGGGGGTGGCTTAGAGCATCATGGCTCTGTGCCCACCGCAAGGATTCACCACTGTGGTAGATTATTGGCTTGGTGGCTCCCAATGGACCATGTCTCCCAGAATTCACGCTTTGATGAGCTCCTCCCACATTGATTCTGGGGTTGGCTAGGTGGCTTGCTTTGGCCAATGGGACGTTAGCAAGTGTGATGCAAGCAGAGACTTTCATAAGTGTTTGCGCATCAGGTTTGTCTTCTCAGGATGGGCTCTCTTGGAGCCCAGCCACCATGCTGTAAGGAAGTCCAGGCTAGACCAGTGAATAATGTGAGGCTATGAGAGAGAGGCTCTGGAGGGTAAGAGGCCATCTTGGACATTCTAGCCCCAGTCAAATTCCTAGGTGAATCAGTGAGACCAGCCGATCTCCCAGCTGAGCCCCGTCAGCCCACAGATTCATGAGGAAGAAGACATTGTTGTTGTTTTAAGCCACTAAGTTGTGTGTGGTTTGTTCTGCAGCCACAGGTAACTGAAATACTGGTCTTCCTTTCCTGGACAGCTCTTGGAAATGAATCCACACACACACTTATTAGGCACCCACTGTGTGCCTGGCCCTATGGGCCAATCACAAAAGAACTCTGATTAAGAATTGTGAACTGCTGTATGCAGTAAGACCAAAGAAGCAATCTGGGCTAAACTTGCACAGTGAGGAGAGACAGTTGATTTCCGCACTGGTTTCCTGCCCCACAAAGCTGCTGTGGCTGATCTGTTTGGTAAACAGGGATCGAGTGGTTGGGTATATTGATCTTGTAGTTCATTATAACAATAGTCTTTTGACTCCTCTGGATCCCTGTGTTGCTGAATGATATTCAGGTGGCAGGAAGTTCGATTCTCCCACCTGCATGGGTCCTGGGAACGAAGAAGAGAGACGAGATGGGGAATTGAGCGGTGCCCTTGGTTGTGCGTGGACCACTGTCCTGTCACCGCTCGTCAGGGGATGCGAAGGGGATTTGCTTGGGCTTCTTCTCAGCTCTACTGTGACTGGCCTGCCCAGAGCTTCATGAACATGCAGCTGTACCAGAAAGACCCACAGCCTCGAACATCAGAGCTGGAGAGACTCAGGCATTACCTGACCTGATGTCCTTATTGTAGAGAGGAGGAAACTGAGGCCCAGAGATGGGAAGGGCTCACTGGAGGAAACACAGGGTTTCTTAACTCCTGCACCACTGGCTTTCCTGCTAACCAAAGCTCAGCTACCCAGCAACCATGGGCTCCCTCTACCTGCCCAGCTCCTCGCCCAGGGCTTGCTTTGGTGACCAAGCCAAGCTGGGCTGCAGGGGACAGCCTCAAACAAGGACCGAGAAAGCCCACCCAGTTGAAGAAAAGCTGGATACATTAACTTCCACTTCAGAGAATACGTATGAAACTGCACGAGGGTGTGGAGATACAATCCCGCTCAAAACAAATCGTTTAAGGGCATCCTGAGGTAGCAAGCAGACAACCAGCCCATCATTTTGCTTTCTTTCTTAGTGTGAGTTTTTTCTGGGTGTTACCTCCAGGGAGTCATAGCATTGCCTTGCACACTTGAGGGAATTCCAAATACGCCTACATGTTCCCAGGTGTCCTGCATCCCACCTGGCCCGAAAGGGGGTCACTTCTTTCTTCGTTTCCCAGTTTCCTCCCTGGGACCAACTGAAGAGAGCCAGGACTTCGGGAAATTCTGTGACTCAAAGGTACATCTGGAATACTCTGGAGAGCCTGGGAGGCTAGTCAAACCAAGGAGTCATCGTTGCACAAACCGGGAATGCAGGCTTGGAGGGCAGGGGGTTTCTTAAGGCCTGGGGCTGTGGGCTCCACGCCAGTGGGAGACTCCGGTAAGGCTCCCGGCTGGAGGACAGCATGAGTCAGGCCCTGAGGTGTTTTCCTCACATGGTTTCAGTTCTCAGGTCAGGATCTTGGCACCCAAGGGGAAAGCCTGGTCCAGGTCGGGAGGAAACCCTAAGTGGCTACAGCATCGTGCTTGGATGGGGTGTGGCTGGGAGGCGACCGGCTGCCAATAAGTGATTTACAGCATGTTCCCTCATGTTTTACATTTTCATCATGTCATGTTGCAGCCCAGTCTCCAGTAATGGGATCTGCAGAGGCGTCTGACTCCCCAAACTGCTGTCTGGAAGAGGGGCCCGAGTGGGGAAGCCTGCCCAGTCCCGGGCTCTTTGGCCTTGATTTTCACTGTGGCTCTGTCATGTCTCAAAACTCTGCAGCCCAGAACCTTTGCCATGACCTCCCCCTTCCTAGTCCTTCCTTCCTGGCCTGCTACCTTCACACCTCAGCCTCTTAAGGACTTGTCTGAGCTCACGCTGCTCTGGACTGAGGAGCTGGGGAACTTGGTTGCCCCAGAACATTAGGTAGGGGCCCCATCTCGGCCTCCCTCACATCACACAAAACCCCCAGACGAGTCCTATACCACCTGCTGTCTGTCTGAGGACTCTCAGAACCTTTCAACTGGTAGGAATGTAAAGGACACAGCCCCTGTGGAAAACAGCTCTGTGGGTCCTCAGAAAGGTAAACACACAATTATTATATGACCCGCTAATTCCACTCCTGGATGCACAAGAATTGAAAGCAGGGACTCACCAAAGTGCTCGCATACACATGTTCACAGCAGCGTTATTTACGACACCCAAGGTGTCCATCGGCAGGTGAGCGGATAAACACATGTGGTCTCTCCGTACCTGGAATATTGTTCAGTCATAAAAAGGAACGAAACGTCGATAGAGGCTACCGCATGGATGAACCTCGAAAACATTACGCTGGGTGAAAGACGCCAGGCACTGAGGGCCACATGTTGTATGACATTTATGTGAAATGTCTAGAATAGATACATCCATAGAGCCGGAAACAGACAAGTGATTGCGGGGTGGGGGGGGGGGGCGGGGAGGGGAGTAAGAGGGAATAGAAAATGCCTGCTTCACGGGTACAGGGTTTTTGGGGGGCTCATGGAAGTGTTCGGGAACTGGATGGAAGCAGTAGATGCACAACATTGTGAACGGACCAAATGACACTGAACTGTAGACTTTCAAAAGGCTAACTTTGTGTTATGTGAATGTAACCTTCAAACTTTTTTTTAAATTTTTTTTATAAAAAATTAAACTTTTTTTTTAAATTAAAAAAGTAAACATTTTTGAGTCAAACCTTCTTCCACTGCCTACAAATTTTTCCCAGCGTCCCAACCCACACAGAGGCCATCCATGCCTGCAGCTGTTCACCCAGAACCCCAGATTGAGGACATGAAGTGGTTGGGAGGGCTGTTGAGGCAGGAAATTGGGGATTGTCTTGTGGTGGGGCCAGGGATGGGGGCCACAGGGACCCGCTCTAACGGGGGTGGGGGGGGGGCTAGAGGCTGCCCAGGGCAGGTGCTGCCCTTTCCAGCTCTTCTTCTCTCCTTTGGTCCCCAGGCACACGGTGCCTGCAGTCCTGGGGGCAGGGGTGCAAGGGTCACGGGGGCGGGGTGGGTCACAATGTGTGATAATGGCAGCTGAGAATCCTTTGTGGCCCACTGGGGGTTGTGGTGAGGCCTGGATCTTTGGGGTGGGCTTCTAAGCTGAGATGTTGAACATCATTTCCATAACCCCCTAGCATCACTTCCAGCCTTTTGCGAATCACTCTTGATCACCCTCCCTCCACACCCACCGCCAGAGTCACCTCTACCCACGCCACACCTCCACCCACCCCCCAAGCAGGGTCCTTTCCTCTGCTCAGGAGAAGGGGAAAGACAGGCAGTTTAGCCCCTCTTGGCTCCAATGTTGGGGCAAAGGGGATTTGTCGCCAGGGAGGGGAGAACAGTCAGACAGAAGGGACAGAGAATGTCAACCCTGCATGGCAGCTGTCACTAAGACCCCAGGGGAGAAGACCATGAGGGCAGAGCACAGGAGATGGGCTGGCTCAGGAGGAGGGAGACTGAGAACAAAGAAAGTACCCACATGGAGAGAAAAAGGAAAAGAATGGGGGGAGGGGGGGGAGAACTCAGAAGGAGGCTAACCGCCCCCCACCCCACCCTTCCAGACACTGACGTTCTCCGGGCTTCCCTCTCACATATGGGCCTAATTCAGGTAGAGTGAAATCTTGCATTGCTCTGGTTAAAAATTATTGCTTCGGATAATGAAATCTTTGTCATTGGAAACTCCAAAAGAAAAAAAAAAGGCCCTTCAAGCCGTGACTTATGGGCAGTGTGGTGATGGAAATGAATTCATCATCCCATTTTCCCGCATCGAACGGGAGGACAAGCTTGATTCATAACCAGGCCACGTGTGGCAGGTCCCCGCGGGCAGGGTGGCGGCTGGGCCTGCTGAGGAGCCGGCAGGGGAAGCTCCCCGGACGACCGAGGCGGGTGTGGGGAGCGATAAGCATCTGCTTGGCATGCTCTGGCCTCAGGTTTTCCTGAGGATTTGCCTGAGCTGTCAAAACAGTTCGGGGCTGTGCAGAGGCTGTCTGCTTCTGCAGAGAAAATCCCATAATAGCTCTATGAAACGAGTTGTTTTTGTTTCAAACCCTAAACCTCACACCCACATAAAAATCTCCCAGACAAAGCAATCTGACCTTAATGGGTGAGCAAGATGGCCACGAATCTCTCTCCAATGGTGACACTTTTCATCCAAGAGGCACAACGTGCTTCCAGTTCGAGGGAACGAGTAGCTGGATCTACCTGATAGAGGATGAATTTAACTGCGGTCCAGCCATGGCAAGTGTGTTGTCCGCAGGATCGGGAGCCTCGGGGTCGACATCTGGGTCTGAGCCCTGTCCTCAGGCCTCCGGGCAGTGGCTCTGAGGCTGGGCTTTGCGCTCCTTGTTTCACAGCGAGGTTGGGCCATGTGGAACTGCCTCCCGGATGTTGTTACGGGGCAGAGCCGTTTTTGTTTCCCTGAAACCTCAAAGGTGGGTGAGCAGAAGAGGAGGTGGCAGGACTGGGAGGAATTCTCAACGGAGTCAGCGGGAAGGGCTTCACGGGGCTGGGGTCCAAGCTTGATCAGCCTGTGCGGAGGCCCCCCAGGTAGGGTTGCCGGCTCTGGCTATGACTCCTGTTGGGTGACATCCCACTGAGATGTGATTTCTCCTGCAACCGTTTTTCTCAGGGAAATGGGGCAAAAGAGTAGTTGTTGAGGTGGTTGTGGCTACGGAGGGAGGGATACTTTGGTGGTGTTGAGGGTCTGCTCCCTTCATTGGGTCCTTCACCAAATGTTTGGTGAGCACCTGCTGTGTGTGAGCAGTGATCTGGATGCTGGGGATTTGGGAAGATCAGGAAAGACATGGCCCACTCTCTCATGCTGGGCAAGGGACAGATGATAAATAATAAATGAAGATACGAACAGAGTGCATAGAAGAAAATATGATGGAGAATGTCTGGGGGAGCTTCTTTGGATTGGGAGGTCAAGGAAGTCTCTCCAAGGTAGAAAAGCCACTTGGACTGGTCCCAAAGATGACATGGGACTTGCCATGTTGAAATCGGGGCGGGGGAGTATTCCAGAGCAGGGCAGAGTCCCCAGTGTGGGAACAGAAGATCCAATTTACCAATAACCCCCAGTAGCTGAACATTTTCCCAGAGCCAACCTGGCAGGCACTGGACATTGATCAGCTGAAGGTGCCAACCCCAGGCTGGGAGTCAGCAGCCAAGACATAACTCGAGTTCTGCCTGCCCAAGGACCAAGTGCCCAGGACAGATCCCAGGGGCCCTCATCTCTGTTTGGCTCAGGCTATGTGGAGAAGAGGAAAAATCATAGAACTTGGAGGTAGCCATGCCCAATTTGAGTCTTAGCTGGCTGTTTACTAGCCTGGGACACTGAGCAAGTCATTCAGTCGTGGCGAATCTTGGTTCCTTATCTGTGAGTTTGGGCGATAACAACTGTCAGACTTGCTGTGGGGATTAGAAATGATTTAGCACAGCTCCCAGTGCCTGGGGATCGGTAGCTCTGTTTTAGAGCCTCCCCCAGTTCTCTGGGGGCCTGCCTGCTTTTTGCTTTCCTGTCTCCCTCCACCATGAATCCTGTTACTTGGGGGCCAAGGCCCTGCCTTCTGTGCCAGCCCCTCACCCCACAGCCTGGTCTGGTGGTCTTGGCCTAGCTGCCTAACACGGCTCTCCGGATCTCAGGATTGCCTCTTTTCTTGGGGGCTCCAGGCACCGTTGCTTCTGGAATTACGGTCAGTAAGAGACACCCCTTCCAGATCCCCTCTCATGCAGACCGTCTCCCGGAACCACCTGTTCCCCCCAGCTGCAGACCTCTCTTGCAGACCAAGACCTCAGCCCAGCCTGGGGCCAACCCAGGAGGAAACTACGAAGGCAGATCCGAGTGTGATCCCAGCTTTGCTTCTTACCCGCTGTGGGACCTTGACTAGGTTAGTTAGCTCAGACATGAGCTCAACTGTTCTCATCCCTGGAGAACGGTACTTTCAGAGGAAGAAAAGTACTGTCTCACCACAACCTTGTAAGTCTCGCTTAGGAAAGGAGCAACGTTGTTTTAGGCAAATGCAGAAAGGCCACTTGGAGGGGGAGGGGGCCTTCCAAGGAGGCTGGAGGAGGAGGCGGACCAGAGAACCATCCAGTATGCCTAAGAAGGGACCAGGAGTTGGTGGCGGGGGTAGGGCAGGGGGATTAGCAGAGAGAAGGTTGAGCCATGTGGACCTGAAGCAGAGGGGGAGGAAGTGACTCAGGGACTTCTTAAGAACTTCAAAGTCTACTGTTTGTGTTTCTTTTCTCAGCTGCGTGGAGTGAGATGGATGCTTCTTGCTATTGCCTCTGAATCTTCAGGAAAATCTCTATGCCCAACTTGTGTGCTGGATTGTGCGCAGAGGCCTGGGGAGTCAGGGAAAAGACCCACTTCTGGGTCAGTGCTGGGGAGGCATCGTAAGAAGAGTGACAAAATATAGAGAGGAGAACAACTTAGCAGACGCCCAGAATCAGAGCCAGTGGAGGCCAGAATCAACGTGGATCTCCAAGAGTTCCCAGAAGTCTTGGGGTGGGCACGAGACACGCCTCGGGAGGGGAGTTTGAGCCTATCAGGTGTTCATCTGTTTCCTTGGGGCTCCAGGCACTGCTGCTTCTGGAACTATGACGAGGCAGAGGCACCCCTCCACCGTGGTCTCCCTCCCTCCCCCGGCCTGGGCCCGACCGTGGGGTTCTGGTGATTTCTGCAAGGGACAGCTGGGCAGGCCGTGTCCTCAGAGCGTGGGGATGCCTGGCTGGTGCCTTAATGGTTTCTGACGGCCCCATGCCCCCACCGCAGCCTGTGACGGTCAGACCAGGCCTCAGAAAACAAACAGTGCACACTGAAGTGATTTCTGCTCATTTCTCCGAGTACTGGCATGCTCTGCGGTCGGGCCGGTCGTCTGAGGGAGCGAGAGCTGCCAAGGAATTCCCTCCTGTCCGAGTGTTTTGTGGGGCAGGGTCCTCGGGAGGTGGGGGGAGGGGAGTGAAGCCAGCTTCCGAGAGGGAGCTGAGTCACCTCACCCACAAACTGCTGTGTGGGAGCTCCCCTCAGCCTTGAGGGAGTGCAGCACCTCTTTATCTATTGCTTTATTTATATGTTCTTTACTTATATGTTTTATTGATTTATTTATATATTTATTTCTTTATTTTGAGAAAGAGAAAGTGGGGGAGGGGCAGAGAGAGAGAAAGAATCCCAAGCAGGCTCCACATTCAGTGCAGAGCCCGACGTGGGGCTCGGTCCCACGACCGGGAGATCGTGACCTGAGCCGAAATCAAGAGTCAGATGCTTAGCTGACTGAACTGCTCAGGTCCCCCCCGGCAGCACCTCATTAATACAAAAATCCAGGTTCTAGGCTTGTGGCTAAGAGGGAAGCCAGATGCTCAGGCCTTTTCTTGGTGCTCCTGGTGGCCACTGAGCCACCAGGAGATCTCATGCGGTCTAGCGTGGGGGCAAGAGAGAGGGAAGGAAAGCTTGACACAGAGATAGAAAGAGAGAAGCAGACAGCTCTTGGCATAGAAGAAACATCAAACCACATTCTTTGCTTTCATTTAAATTAAGTCTGGCCCTGAGCTGCCATAGCCACTTGTGGGGCCCCTCTTCTGGGATGGCACAAGAAGCAGGGAGTTTATGGGGCAGAAAACAGGGCTGGGTTCACCCTCAGCTCCTCTTGATGGTGGCTCAGAGCAGGAGGCTCCCCCACTGGGGTCGGCCCGGGACCTCTGCCCACCTAGGCGACCGGCTTGTCCTGGTTTACCCAAGGCTTTCCCAGGCTTAGCACCGAAAATCCTTTGTCCCGGGAGCCCATTCAGTTTCCGGCAAACTGGGATAGTGGGTCACCCTCTTCCCACTGCATATCACTCAGGTGCCTTGGTGGCCATTTCTCTGGGAGGTCTTGTCCCTTCCCTGGGTGGTGGCGGGGGGGTGGGGGGATTGGGCGGGGAGGCGCTGCAGGCCCTACCGACTCGGGGACTCCACAGGCTCCTCTGTATGAGGTCCTGCCTCCCTCTGTCTCCGGGCCCTCCCTCCCACGGCATGATCCCCCGAGGCTTCTCCAGCTTCGGGAAGGCGAAGGCCCAGAAGATGGATTGGTCACAAGCAGCCTTTACTCGCAGCCTGAACCGTGAGCCCCCACAGAGGTACAGAGCACAGGAGGCTTCCGACTTGCCACAGAGAGGGACAAACACAGCACACACTAATGTCTCAGTGCAGACTTCTCCTGCACGAGTCTCCATGTAAATCGCTTGACATGGCTCACACGCAAGGGGAGTTACCGTAAGTTTGTGTTGTCATGAGAAGGCTTTCCCTGGGACCCCTGGGAGCACAGCTCCTTGAATCCGGGGCTTAGACGGGCATCTTACGCTGCAAAAATGTACCCCCAGGGGACCCCAGCCTCCATCCTCAGCCCTTTCACTTGGAAATGGTGCTGGCTCACTCCAGACAGGCTTCCGTGCCCTGCCATCTTTCCTCATGGGAAGAGCTTCCTCCCGACGCACACAACACTTGACATTTTCTGAAAATCAAGACCAGGAGCCTCACACTTCTGTGTTCGCTGCCGATGACAGAAATAGTCTACGATTTAAGACCTTTCTGGGCCAGGTGCAAAAGCCAGCCTAAAGAGGATGATGCTTGTTAGCAGGGTAGCTAACACCGCTGGTGAGAACCCACAGGATGGGGAGTGGCGGTAGCTATGGGTGGGCCAGGGGCCAGCCCTGAACTTGCCTGTTTCACTGACGGCACCACGAAGTAAGGAGGAGAGGGTGCTGTTCAAGCCACTTAAGAGAACAGATAGCTTTTAAGTCCTTTAGACAAGTCGTTTACATGTAACCAATTGTGCTAATTCCTCTACATTCTTCATTGTTGTACCAAAGGAAGCACTAAGACATTCTCCTTGCCAATAGCCTGTGTCAGGTTACCTTCTGTCCTCAGAAGTAATAAACTGTATTTCTTTAGACACTCTTTGATTTCTTTAGGAACAGTCTGTAATTGAGTTTTTATAAATTTTTTTAAATGTTTTTATTTATTTTTGAGACAGAGCATGAGCAGGGGAGGGGCAGAGAGAGAGGGAGCCACAGAATCCAAAGCAGGCTCCAGGCTCTGAGCGGTCAGCGCAGAGCCCGATGTGGAGCTCGTACTCACGAACCGTGAGATCATGACCTGAGCTGTCATCGGTCGCTTAACCGACTGAGCCACCCAGGCGTCCTTGTAATTGAGTTTTTATACATTCCATTTATTTCCAGTTAACTCCCATGCAGTAGGCCCATAAGAAGTGCCATCCAGATCTTTCCAGGTCCCTTCTGATTTCCAGTGCCAGGGGCAGGGTGAGGGGGAACATGGCTGGGACATGTGGTGACATCACCGTTAAGAGGTTAGGACATTTCTGAACACCTCTGGGTTCCTGACTCAAGGGCCTCCATTGTGTCACTTCTTAGGAAGTGGTGTGGGTCCTCCTTGAGTTCCTCAGCTGGAAGAACATGGGCCACACTTTCCCACAGAGGAAACAGCCTTCCTTTTGTTTTCCAGAACTCAACTCTGCAGACTTACCCAGCAGAACCTTCCATACTAGACTTGTGGGGGGTGAGAGTGCATCCTGGCCCACTCTTTCTAGATTTCAGCTTTCTGTCCTGTGGTCTGAGGGAATAGGCCCCATGTTCAGGCTTCTTTTCCTCTTCTCCGACCTCCTCCTGGTCAAAGCTGCCCTTCTCTGCACCTTCTTTAAGTTAACCAAATGCCATTTTTTTTTGGAGGGCTGGCCTGACCTCCAGAGCCAGATGAAACTCATTCGACACAAATGTCAATGGGATTTCCAATTCTCCTTCCAGGCACATGGGAGGATTACATTCTCCTGCCCCCTTGGAGCGAGGTATGATCACGTGACACCTTCTGGCCCAAAACAACTTGACCAAAGAGGCACAGGTCGCTTCTGGGTGGAAGTATTAAGAGTCAGCACGTGATCTCCATGCCTGATCTCTCCCTCCTCCATGTTGGCTGCCACCGTAGCACGTAGTGAAGGCTCTGAGAAAGCCACACAGTCCCAAGGGGGACACAGTCTCCACGGCTCACCTCTGACTTGGTCAAAGAGGATAATGAAAGACCAAGAATATTCCAGAGGACGATCCAGAGTCACAGAGAGCCACAGGCAATGGAGCTCCTCCCGGAGAATGAGATCAGGGCCTAAACAGGAAACAGACCCGTCTGAGGATATGTCCCCTCGAGGTGGGACTTCTTGTCTGCTCATGTCTCCCTTTGTTCCCCGTTCAGAATCAGAGTGCCATTCTGCCCCCGTGCCCCCTTGTATTTTGAGGGTGTGGCTCAGCCCAAATTAGGAAAAGCCACAAATAGACCTGGTGATGAGACTCTGGAGCGTTACCTAGCGATGCTGGACCTCCCTTCTGATTGTCTCCCTCAGAGAGGAGAGGACTGGAGTTTTCCTGGGATGGGGACAGTGACCCAAATATTTTGTGAGCAGCAGGGGTCCTCTCTCTGGTAGACATTAGCACTATTCAATGACAAATATTTCCTGATCTCCTGAACACATGGGTGATGGTCGTCTTCCTCCTGTAGTGCAGCCTGGTACGCTTGCTTTGGTCAACGAAACGTGAATAGAGGTCATGTGGGGTACTTCTGGACAGCGTGCAGTTTGCCATTCTCCATCCGTCCCTCTGCCATGATGACAGGCCCTGTTCCACATCATGGCTGCTCTTTCAGCCTGGATCCGGAGTCGCGACAATGTAGAGCTCCGGGCCACCTACAGGACATGTTTCATGAGCAAGAAATCAAGCTTTTCTTGTTTATTCTAAGCCACTGAAGGTTTGGTTTGATTGGTCATCACAGCATAATCCAATTCATTCTGACGGACACTCTCTAACATGTACAGTTACTTGTTTATTGAGCAAATGTTTACTTACTAGGTGCCATCCTGAGCCCCAAGGATACAGAAGTTAATAAAGCTGAGTTCGCTGCCTTTAAGGAATTCACCATTTGGTGACGGAGACAGACAGGGCGATAGTCAAACAACATTTTCCTTTATCCTTCCGCCTCATGCATACCTGTGTTAGATGTTAGCACTCTTCGGCACTTTTCTGACTATATTCTAGTAGCCTCTGCATGTCTTCTCTCCACCCAAGCTCAAAGGTCCAGGTTTGAAGGGTCGGTTAGAGGCTGGATAGATAGATAGATGATGGATAGATGGATGGATGGATACGTGGGTAGAAGAACGAATGGATGGACGGGATCAGGTGCAGTTGGTCTGATTGAAGAGACACCTTCCAGGAACCACCCTGTGCCCTTTCTCCATGCCATATCAAGCTCACAGCAATAGGGACAGGGTATGGTCTTTCTCAGGCTCTCAGCTACTGAGACTGATATTGCTGATTCTAAAAATTGACCTGAGTGATAACAATACTTCTCTCTGATGAGCCTTTATTAGGCACATTCTATAGTCACCCAGCTTTTGAAGGGCCCAGATATAATTCTTGAACAGATGGACCTCAGTTTTGGCCTCTGAACATCTTCCTGCAAGAGCCCCCACCACCCACACCCCTGTAACCCATATTTCTCTTTTCCATTTCATGTGACCACTGACTTATTAGAAATTTGGGGCAAATCCGGGAAGTCTTGAATTTGCTCTTCTCTCCATAGTTGCTTATGACAGGATGGGCAAGTCTTTTAGGTGGGACCAGCATGTCAGCAATGCCTTTTTAAATGTTTCATTTGCTTCTGAACATAATTTGAGGCAGTTTACTAGAAGAGTAATGCAGTAGATGTTACAACAGCAAAATTTTGAGAGCTCCTAGGGACCCTGATGGGATACTTCTAAATTGTGAAGTCAAAATCATGGTCTTCATCTCTGTTTTCGACATCCTTATCTCACTTACGTCTCGTGGTCTCCCCTGACCCAGCCTGGATACTGGAAAGAACACCAGGCTGGAGGCCAGGACAGCTGACCTCATCCAGGATCCACCAGTAACTAGCTGGGTAGATCATTGCCTGTCTTGATCTACTCTGTAAGCGTACAGGGTCACAACTGGTGCCCTCCAATGCCCTTGCCAGGTCCAGGGCTCTAAAGTTTTGTGACTCACACACAAGAGTAACATTTTGACTTCAAGGAAATATTATGTATGATTGAGTAGGTAAAATAATCACACGGTTCAGAACATAATAATACGAAAAAATAAACGATAAGAAGCCTCATCCCGGGGCCTTGGGTGGCTCAGTCGGTTGAGCGTCTGACTTCAGCTCAGGCCATGATCTCACGGCTGGTGAGTTTGAGCCCCGCATCAGGCTCTGTGCTGATGGCTCAGAGTCTGGAACCTGCTTCGGATTCTGTGTCTCCCTCTCTTTCTGCCCCTCCCCTGTTCACACTCTGTGTCTCTCTCTCAAATATAAAGAAACATGAAAAAAATTAAAAATAAATTAAAAAAAGCGAAGTCTCATCTGACTGCATCTCCACACACGTCTTCCCCATCAAGAAACGTAAAGGGTTTAAGATTTTACCTTACTTGCAAGCTAACAAAGAAGTCTGCCCCTATTGCATGGATACAGGCCGAAGACAGGCGACAATTAGGCGAGGGACAAAGGACTTTGTTGTTTAAGGAGCAGCAGGCAGCATGAGCTTGATGTTCACATGGGTTCTTCATGTCCTCAGACTTCCATGGGGACCCTGGGGAGTGACCCAGGCGGGTCTGCCTCTCCTCGGAGGAACCCCGAGCTTAGCAACCCCCAATCTTTTATACTGGGCTGCGAGCAAACGTGCCCCAGTTTGCCCCAGGAGGGACACATTTTCTTAATTGTACCAGACAGCAAACTTGTTTTCTGCTCTGGAGGGACACACTCTCTCTATCTTCTAAGGGTGTTTCTACAGAACACCCTTGGAAGGATAATCTGCAGCTGTCAGGCCTCTGTGCAGAAAATTATCTCCCAGACGTGATCATCTAACTAGCTGCTCCCTACTAGTTTCCCAGGTAACCTGTCAGGCTTCCTGCCTGCAGCTAGAAGCAGATATACACGTTTTCTAATCTTACCTTGTTAGTTGCACACAAGCGGAGCACTGCAGTCATCATTATGCACTTTGCTTTTTTAACTTAACAATGTTGTTTCTCTCTCTTTCTCTCTCTCTTTCTTAACTGCTGCAGAGTATCCATTGTTTGCATGTGCAGGTTTCTTTAGCCATCTCCCACAAAACAAATGGACACTTCTTGCTATTTCAAACAGTGTTGCAAAACACGATCCCGATCTTGAATATGTGCCAATTCAGAATGAAGACGGGCTGTTTACTGGGCCAAAGGGTAACTGAATTGGTGATTTAGGTAGGTATTGTTAAATTGTTCTACATAAGGGAGAACCGTAATTTTTTGTGCTGTTACCGACTTCACTAATTTTATCAGTCAAGGGCCAGGGAGATCCTCTCAAGAACAGTAAACAAGCAGGAAGCCGACGGGAAGCAAAAGAGGAAGGAGTGAGTTCCTTCTTCTTCCTCCAAGCTT
The DNA here is from genome assembly GCF_046562875.1 of Panthera onca. NCBI lineage: Eukaryota > Metazoa > Chordata > Mammalia > Carnivora > Felidae > Panthera > Panthera onca. The sequence goes on from NC_138343.1 coordinate 42,473,104, forward strand.
GCAGTCTCCTTCTTGCACCCCCCTAACGGCAGAGTCTCAGAGGGAGCCACTGGCTGGGCAGAGGAGTACCTCCAGGGTCCCAGCCCCAGGGTCCCAGTGCAGAAGAGAGAAGGGTGAGTCGGGAGTTGAGAACCAATTACTTGATAACTGGCATACCTTTGTTGGCAAACATTTGCATTTTTGCCATCCCGATGGGTGAGAAATGGCATCTCAATGGAGTTTTAACGTGCCTATTTTTAAAGTTTATTCATTTTGAGAGAGAGAGAGAGGGAGGGAGAGATAATGCACGAGCGAGTGGGAGTGGGGCGGAGAGAGAGGGAGAGCACAAATCCTAAGCCGCCTTCTTGCCATCAGCGCAGAGCCCGATGCGGGTGGGGCTTGATCTCACGAACTGTGAGATCATGACCTGAGCCGAAATCAAGTGTTGGATGCTTACTTAACCCATTGAGTCACCCAGTGCCCTGTGCATTTCTTTTATTATGAGTGAGATTGACCATTTCTATGTATGTGTAGGTGCCATTTATATATATGCTTTTCCTGTGAGCTCACTGTTCATACCCTTTGGCCATTTTTCAGTTGAGCTGTTGTTGGCCTTTCTCAGCAACATCTTAGCCCAAGTAAGCACACTTCGCTGGATGATTCCCCTACCCAGAGACTGCTCATGTTCAAAGAGAGAGGGAGAGAGAGAGAGAGAGAGAGAAGCCCAGTGGAATAAAGCTCCGGTGGGGTGATTTCAGACATGGTGAAACCCAGTCTGGGAGATCATTAGGTCTCCAGGGACCCCCTCAGCACATTCTCTTAGCTCAAGCCTATATTCCTTGTGTCACTCAGGCCCTGACCTTGGGAGCCACCTCTGGCCACCTTGGACTGTGGCTTGGATGGTGTTCTCACATCTGTAGTCTCCACGGTGAGCCCTTCTGGGGACACACGCCAGATCCTTATTTGTGCCTGAAATACAGGCGGTCTCTGCCAATGCCACTTCCTCAACTGACTCATCCGAGGTGGGAAATTCTGTCATAGAGCAGTTTTTTCAAACCTGGAAAGTACTGGAGAGTTTTACTCAAATTCAGGGCGAGTGGCATTGGATGTGAAACACACTTTCCAAAGGGGAACAGAAACCTGCATAAAATGGTTAAATCATACAACAAATTGGGAAACCCCTCAACTACTCTCAGCTGAGAACCAGGAAGGAAGCGGAAAATCCTCGAGTATCCCAGAGGTCCGTGCACCAAAGACCACGTGCTTACAAGGCAGAGCTCCCCAGGCCTCCATTCACAGCCTGCCCACTCTCCCACAGACGGGGCACAGCGGATTGCACGAGAACAGAGGCATTTGGCTTGGCAGCATAATAGCTCTGTGAACATGAACTCATGTTCATGAACCCACTGAGTGACTGCCATTGAGTGGTGCCTACTTTGCCTCCAACAACTGGCAACTCAGCGTGATTAGCCCCATGTTATGGAGGAGAAACAGAGCAGGTGACTTGTTGCCGGGCACAGGTGTAGTAAGTCTGGAGCCAAGTTTATTTATTGGGGTGAAGGCTGAGCAGTTGAAGAGGGTCCCAAGATAGGGGTGCACTTGTGCTTAGCCAGCTCAGCAGGACACAGTGGAGGCAGAGACCGTGGAGCCCCGAGGCAACCCACGCAGACCTCCTGAAGGAGGCAAGGCTTGAGCTGGGCCTGGAAGGCTGAGGAGGATCAGGGCAGTGGGGACAGAGGACGAAGGAGAGTGGCGTTACAGGCAGGTGAGCTCACTGGGGCGAAGGAACATGGTGGTCCCAGTGTGGATCCTTCTGGCTCATCTCCACCTCTGCCGTGACAGTCACAGCACCTGCCCATGGGTACTCTGGCGGGAAGAGTTCCCGCACTGCCCGAATCAAGGCTGTGGTAGAAGGGACTAGGCCTGGGTGCTGTGAATCAGAATAGGAACCAAGGGGACATGAACCCCCAACCCAGTGCTGACAAGGCTACAGCTAGGGGCAGGCTGGCCTGAAGCCTTCTGGAGGGCACTCTTCTGACCACCTAGAAGGAGTAAGGGCCTTTTTTTTTTTTTAAGTTTATTTATTTATTTTGAGAGAGAGAGGAAGAGAGAGAGGGAGAGGAAGAGAGAGAACCCCAGGTAAGCTCAGCACTATCAGCACAGAGCACGTCCCAGGTCTTGATCTCACAAACCGTGAGCTCATGACCTGAGCCGAAATCAAGAGCCAGACACTTAAACGTCTGAGCCATCCAGGCACCCCCATGTAGCAAGGGCCTTTGGTCCCCATGTCGTTGGTGGGTGAGCTGAGGCTTTGAGGGCGTAAGGTTGTCCAGGTTATGTGAATACGGAGTTTGAGTTCTTAGTCATTTTGGTAGGCTGTGATCCGGTATATTCCCTTTGTCATAACTTACCTTCTCATTTGACAATACAAGATGCCTGTTTTCCTATATCAGTGAGTATTTTTCTACCACACAAGTTTTAATGTCAGCATTTGGATGCATAGTTTGTTAACCAACTTCCTGTGCTTGCTTCCAACTTTTTTCTCAAATAAGCAAATCTGCTGCAAGCATTCTTTCAGCCAAAGCCCTGTGCGCGTACAGACTGTTACTTGACGGTAAACCTGTAGCTGAGGAATCGCAAGCTCGAATGGCAGGGCTGTTTCAAATGCTTTTTTTTTTTTAAGTTTTTTGTTTATTTTGTGAGACCGAGGGAGAGAGAATCCCAGGCAGGCTCCATGCTATAAGTGCAAAGCCAGACATGGGCTTGATCCCACAAACTGTGAGATCATGACCTGACCTGAAATCAAGAGTTGGACGCTTAACTGACTGAGCCACCCAGGCGCCCCTTAAATGCTTTTGATACAAACTGTCAAACTGCCCACCAAGAATTTGTGATGATTTAACTTCCCACCTGCCGTAGGGACAACTTGACTTACTACATCCTCACCGATGTTGGATTTATCATTTCAAAACATCCTCCCTGATTTGACAGGTGAAAAGTGGAGACTTGTTCTAATTTGCGTTTTTTCCCATTCTGAGTAAGGCTGGACAGTGTCCCTCAGTGTCCCCCAGACCTGTGGTCCCCACTTCGAAGCTCCCTTTGGCTCTCTGCATTTTTTTATTTATAATGAAAAGGTGAAAAGGTGATGACCCCAGACCCCTTCCCAGGTCAGCAGGAGGCTCCGAGGCTCCCTGACTCCACATTCATCCCAAGGAAACTCTCCCTAATTAGGCTCCAAATGAAACTATTGAACTTTTTTTCTTTTTCATCTCAGAGGGTTGTTTCCTCTCCCCCCCCCCCCCCCCACTTTTAATACAAGATGAAACACATTCACTGTTTCTTTTGGGATTTATCCACAAGTTTCACCGGGTATAGAAAGCATCCATTACCCGCTTTCCTATAGGAAAGGAAGAGGAAAAGAGAGAGAAAAAGGAAAACATTTTCACTTCCCCAAACTGTAAAAGGATTCTCAAGCAAGGATAGAATGAATGGGAACAAGTTTGGAAGTAGGGCCCCTTCATCCCCAGGAGAGCCACTCAAAATTTTCCTCCTCTCCTTTGGGTACTGGAATATAGCTTAGGAGGTGAAGGTAGAAATGGAGTCAGAGAAGAAAGAGAAAAGCCAAGTTGTCTCTAAAGGAATCCAGGCATTTCTATAGGAAATGCTGAACTCTGCCTGGCTTGCAGTCCAGCTGTGGACAGCTACAGAAAGGACTGTCCCTTGGGTACTGGCTGGACGTTTCCAGCCCCTGCCCTTGGCATCATCCAGGTCTGCACTACAGAGCTGGCGCTGGGGGTAAATTCCTAAAGTGGTGTTAACATCCACCAGCTGGAAAGCAGGCAGCCTGATGGCACTCGGGGGACAGGTTTCTTCCCCTGACCTTTGCCTTCACCTTGGAGTGTTCAGTGATGGTTGGAAGCTTCCACACCGACATGACTCACATCCAGAACCAGGTCCTGGCCAGGGTCCCAGGATAGCAGGGGCACAGGCAGTGAGCTCCAGAGCCTCATGCGTGTTAATGTCGGGGTGAAGCCCCCTCTAGACGCCTGCCCCACTACTAAGCCAGCCGTCTGAAGCAACACAGGATCTGCCAGTTGCTTTTCGTGTAGTCTGCTGGCAAGCGATTCTAGCCAGTAATATTCCTGGCTCAGCGGACAACAGTGTACCATAGTTAAGAACCAGCTGCGTCACTTATTATCTGGGAAATTCTCCCGCGAGTTACTTAAACGCTCAAAATCTCACTCCGCTCACTTGTAAAATGTGGATAATAAAGATTCCTGAATCATATGGAAGGTGGTCACCTGAGTGACGATTCCACGCCTCCAGTTTGCTTAGATCAAAACCCTGATGGTGCTCTTGATCCTTCTCTCAGGCTCCGTATCCAGTCTATCGGCAAGTCTTTTTGGCTCTGCCGGCAAAATATCAAAATGTATACAGGATCTGAGCATTTCTTGCCATCTCCATTGCTTCCTTGCTGCTGTAAGCCACATCGTCTCTTGCTTGCCTCATTATTAGCTGCTTTTTTTTTTTTTTTTTAGGTTTATTTATTTTGAGAGAGACAGAGCGGGAGTGCACGTGAGCGAGTGGGGGAGGGGCAGAGAGAGGAGAGAGAGAATCCCAAGCAGGCTCCGTGCTGTCAGTGCAGAGCCCGATGTGGGACTCGAATGCATGAACCGTGAGATCATGACCTGAGCAGAAGTCCAAGAGTAGGATGCTAACCCGACTGCTCCATCCCGGTGTCCCACTTCTACCCGTGGCTTCCTGCAGTCTATTCCCCACACGGCAACCAGAATGATCCTTGTGAAAACTTGGACTCTCTCGTATCACTTGCTCAACTGCCATCTTGTGATGACACATGGCCAGTGGAGAGGGCCACGTGGTGGGGAACAGAGGCCTCCTGCCAACCTCCGTGTAAGGGAGCCATCTTGGAAACAGGCCTGCTCCCAGTGGAGCCTTTTAAGGACATCGGCCCCTGCCTGTGTCCTGACAACTGCAGGAGAGGCCCTGAGCCAGAACCTCTCAGCTAAACTGCTCTTGAATTCCTGAGCCCCAGAAACGGTGCGATAATAAATGTTGGAGGAGATTTGTTACCCCACGATCAATCATTAACATAGATTTTGGCGTCTGGAAGAGGGGAACTGCCACAACACATGCCTACAAATCTGGCCTTGGAACCAGGAAGTGAGCAGAAGCTTGAAGGACGTGGACCAGAGTGTCGGTGAAAGCCTGAGGCACCTTGAACCGTCCGGGGGGTTGAGGAGGCTGCTGGTCTGGGCTGAAAGGGGAATAAGGAGAATGTTGTTGGCAACTGGATGGAGGAGAATCCCTGACAAGCCGTGGCAGCAGGGTTAGCAACAGTGTCCCCTATAGTTCACCGAAATAGAAAACGCTTGCTATGGGCGAGCTAGCTGAGGGATGTTTCCAGCCGAGGTGCTGAAGGTCTTGCTGCCCGAACTAAAAATGCAACAGGACAGAGATAAGGGAAAGAAGAGACCGCTAGACAAAAGGGAAGCAAGATTTTGCTGACTGAGAAGTTTCCCAGCAACTTCAGATGCCAAATGATGATAAAATTAAAAAATGTCTTTAAATCAACCAAAGTTCAAATCGAGGGCACTGCCAGGAAAGAAAGATCCAAAAATAAAGCTGATGGTGGCTGTCAAAATCCTCTGTTAAGGCCTCAGAAAGATCAAAGGTGGGAGGGGGGTGCCTTAGGGTTCCATTCAGCTGGACAAAAGTTCCTCTAAAGTGTCTAAGGATGCGTCCCACAGAGCTTTTCAAACAGTAGGGCTTCTGAGAAGCTTATAGGTAAGTGTAGCCATTGCAGGAGAAGCCCAAGGTAGAGAGGGGCTTATCTCGAAGATTTGTGTGCGTGGCCTTGGTATTTTGGAGAAAACCCCAATCGCATTCATAGGATAACCAAAAGATGTTAAGGATGATTATATCCACAAAAAAAATCTCCACAGTATTCTAAAAGGCTGAGCGACAATACAAAATAAATAGAAGGTTAGACCTCCAAAACTTGGCTGGCAGGAAGCAGGCTGAGAAAAAAAGTAAAGGATGATTCAGGAGATGAAACCAAGAGCCCCAAAGGGTAGCACTAAGAGCCCAGTAGGTAGGTAAGAGCCACGGAGAATTCTTCCCTGGCAGAAATCGGACTGAGTCCTTATCATGGAACCATGTTTCCCACTGGATTTCAGAAATCCCATGGGCCAGTGACTCCTCTGTATCTCCCATTTCCCCCGTTGTGAAAAGGAATGACTACAGCAGTTATCCTGTCCATGTTCCAACATTGGATGTCGGCAGGGGATAACTGGTCTGTCTCATTTGAAGGTCTTAACATTGAAAGGAACTGCATTCAAGCAGTCTACCCAAGGAGCTATACTTGAGGAACCTTTTTTTGCACCTAGATCTGATTGATACGATGAGATTCCAGACTTTAGAATATCCTCTTATTTTCTGCTTACTCTCTACACTGTATGTAGACATGTTCCATTTTTCATTCCTAAAATTGTATGCTTCAGTGCATCTCTTTCTTTCTTGCAAGAGGTTTGTCTTTTCTGGGGCACTTGAGTGGCTCAGTTGGTTGTCTAACTTCAGCTCAAGTAATGATCTCACTTTTTGTGAGTTGGAGCCCCGTGTAGGGCTCTGTGCTGACAGCTCAGAGCCTGGAGCCTGCTTCGGATTCTGTGTCTCCCTCTCTCTCTGCCCCTCCCCTGCTCGTGCTGTCTCTCAGTCTCTCTCAAAAATAAATAAACATTAAAAAAATTTAAAAAAAAAAGGTTTGTCTTTTCAAAGAACCGACTTTTGACTTTGCTGAATCTATTATTTTCCGTTCCGTGAATTCCTGCCTTAAGTATTATTATTTCCTTCTACTTTCTTTGGGTTATTATGTTCTTTTTCTAATTTCTTTAAGAATTTTTTTTTAAGTTTCTTTCTTTCTTTCTTTCTTTCTTTCTTTTTTTTTAAAATTTATTTTGGAGACAGGGAGAGACAGGGAGAGACAGAGCATGAACAGGGGAGGGTCAGAAAGAGGGAGACACAGAATCTGAAACAGGCTCCAGGCTCCGAGCTGTCAGCACAGAGCCCGACACGGGGCTCGAACTCACGGACCGCGAGATCATGACCTGAGTGAAGTCGGACGCTTAACCGACTGAGCCACTCAGGCGCCCCTTCTTTATTTATTTTGTGAGAGACAACAAGCTGAGGAGAGGCAGAGAGAGAGGGGGACAGAAGATCTGAAGTAGGTTCTGTGCTGACGGCAGAGGGCCTGACGTGGGGCTCGAACTCAAGAACCATGAGGCCGTGACCTGAGCTGGAGTCAGATGCTTGACGGACTAAGCCACCCAGGTGTCCCTCTTTTTCTAATTTCTTAAGTCCCATGGCTATCTCCCTAATTGTGATGCTTTCTTATTTTTGGATGTAAACGGAGAAGGCCGTAAGGCCCCTCCAATTTCTCTTCGCTGCAACCCCCAACTTCTGCCTCGTGCCCATGGGATGCAGCCACCTCATTTTACCTGTCTGTTCCCCTAGGGATAAACATTTAGGATTCTCCTTAACTCTCCAGCACCAGAGTAAGGCCGCATGACCCTCCTTGTACACACCGCCCTTACCAAACTGTAAAAATTATTGCTAGAACTTGGGGAAACACACATTTGGTTTTCTTAAATGCCCCCAGATGGCTGTCAAGTATGGCTGTTCCAGTTTGTGTCTCTCCAGCAGGTCCTGTCGCCTCACATACCAGCCCTGGGACATTTAAACAGGACCAACTGAGCCTTCAGGTGGCGTCAGGATGCTTCATACTGTTGTCAGGAGGCAAGCGGGGTTGGTGTCTCACAGGAGATGGTCTCACCCTGAGATGGGCCACACCACCGTCCAGACTGCTAGGCCACGGGAAGGGCAAAGGGAGGAAGAGCCTGAGCAGAGCCAATTTGCAATGTTTGAATCCTGGGGTGTAGCCACATGTGAGTCTCTGTGAAGGGTCCGAAGCCTTGCTTGTGGGTGGGGAGGGCCCTGTCAGGGACAAAGAGGCAGCCCCAGCTTGAGGCCGCCTTTCCCTTGCCTGGTGCCACCCAGGGTTTTGTGAAGGGCTCCACCCCCTCCCCTCGTGGTCCTCCTTATACATCGGTGACCTCGAACCACGGTCTATCTCGCCCCCATCCCCACACCCCTCAGGCCCCCTCCTGCTTTCCAATGTCAGCGCTGACTCATCACGCGCCCAGGTGCCCACCCTCCGGCCCTGCAGGGCTGAGGGACTGCTGAGATGACAGGGTTGCCCCGGGGCCAGCTTCCTGGAAGACATTTTAAAGGCAGAGCCTGACTCCCAGCCCCAGTCTCTTGTGATCTTAATTTGTGGCTTTGTCTGATGGGATTCGTTTCCTTCTGCATCTTCCTCTGGCTGTTTATTTGGGTAAAGGATATTCTCCTCCCTTTCATGTCTGAGCGGCTTCCTCCTGTGTGTGTTCACTGTGAAGTCTTCTGCACGCCTGGCCCCACAGGGAGGGGTGGGTGCTTCTTCTGAGACGGGAAGCCGGTAGGGTAGGGGAGGGTGGTCAGACAGGCTCTCCCTCGGGGCTGCCTCCTGGGGGGGCCACCTCTGCCCTCCAGTGCCGTCCCCAAGGAGCTGACTGAAACTCTGGGCAGATTTTCTTGGACTTGGGCTAATAAGATTTTTCCTTTAAAAGGAACTTTCCATTGTTTGTTTTAAAAGTGAAATGAGCATTTTTTCCAACCGCAGGGGCGATGCTGAAGGAGCCTGTAATTTCTAGGATCCAAGACTGGGACTTAAACACAAGAAGAAAAGGAAAATAAAAAAAGCTTTCCAATTAAAATGGTCTCTCTCTTCCTCCCCTCAGGCATTCTCTTGTCTTGGGCTTCATTCAGGGCCCTGGAGAGGCTCCCGTTTCTGCCTTCTACCCCCGTTTCTCAAGAGATACCTGCAGCCCATTAGACACAAGGACCGGGGGCCCAGCTGGAACCTGAAACTTACATTTCAGTCCAGTGCACACCTACCTCGTACCATTCGGTCCCCACTGAATACCCGCCCAGGGCACGGACCCTGCTCTCAGGGAACTCACAACCTGGTAGGGAAGAGAGCCAAGAAAACTCCATCATCTTTTCTTGCTTGCTGCAATGACCATGGCGCATGATCACAAAATGGAGTGATACGAGTGACGACAACAACACACACACACACACACAGATGGAAAGGAACAGAGGAGCACAAAGATGGGTCTGATTAACTGTTGTTTGCTTTGCTTTTTCTTTTTCCCGTCTAGAGGGAACCAGTGGGCGCACCCTGGACAGGGCACCAGGGTAAGGAAGACATAATCCCCATTTTTCAGGAGACCACAGGCTTGGAATAGCAGATTCGCTCACAAGTCTGGATCCAGGCGGGCCGACTAAGTCCTAAGTACCATGACACACACCGTGCTGAGCACAGTGAAGGAGGGGAAGGAGAGGGGAGACTGGACCAGGGAGGAGAAGGATTCGGAGGAGAATGGAAGCCGGGAATCCCACAGGCCTGCGGGGCAACGTGTTCCCCTGAAAGAAAGCCCCAGGGGAGGAGGGTGTGGGCCTGGGCGTGGGGGGAGGAGGGGGAACTGCTAGTCGCTGCTCAACAGAGCTCAGAGCCGACCTGGCCTGAGTGCTCAAGTTCATTACCAGTCTTGAGTCCTCCTTCCAGAGTTTGCAGAGTTTGGCTGGAAAGTTTATGAGAACTGGCTTATTCTCTGGTGTCTTGGCACTTTCCCTTCATGTCCTGATTGGAACCAGGGAGGCTGTAAGTGCAAACGTTTTTGTACCTTAGAGTAAATTATATCTGCGTTCCTGGAGAAGGCCGTGGTGAAAGTGTCTCTTGTTTCCAGTGGCCCCACTCTCCCCCCTCAGGAGACCTGAATTCCAAGCCGGCACTACTATAAAGTTGATGAATGCATGCCAGGCCCTAATCCAATATGCAATTGCCCTTCTTTTCTCCTCTCCTTTCTGCAGGGAGAGGAAGCTGGATTTTTTAATAAGGTAATAGCACCTCTTTTATATTTTCCTTTCATAAATTATAAGGAATTGAAAGCAGAATAAGGCAGCAGCTTGGCATAATGGAAAGATTACTGAACTGGGTGGGGGTGTAATTTGGTGCAAACACTTCTGGAGAGCAAATTGGCAATAGCCAGTAAGGCTGAAGCTGTGCCTGTCAGGCGGCCGGGCGACCCCTCTCCAGGGAATTCTCTAGAGGCACTCTGGGCCACGTGTCTAGGAGATTCTGCAGCACTGGCAGAGATAGCAACAACACTGCGGGAAGGAGGGAGTCTGTCGGCAGGAGAGTGGAAAGGTTGTGTCCCCAAAATGCTTATGGCGGCATTATTTGTAACCGTGGATAAAGAAAAAAGCATTTAAGCAAAGAGTTTAAACGCTCATCAATGAAAAGATAAATAAATTATGGTATCTGAGTAGCTATAATGAATGCACCAGCCCCGCATTTACCATCACGGTTAAGTCTCGGGAACATAATAGCAAGTTGCAGAAGAACTCGTATCGCGTAACGCTGTTGATATCAAGTTTAAAACCATACAAAGTGATTCTGTGTACTGTTTATAGACACATACATGTGCCGTCAAAGTAGAGAAACAACGGGGGATTGGTAAATACCACCTTCAAGATGCGCATACCCTCTGGGGAGGGAGGGAGGGGAATGGAATTGGGGTGGGGACCTCCAACTGGTCATACTGTTTCACTTAGAAATGAAAACCAGCCAATTTTTGCAAAATGTAAAAATTCAACAGTGTTGGGGCATGAGTATATTATCCACTCTACTTTTCTGTTTGCAGGGAGCCTGGCTGTACCCCAGCTGTGTCACTAATTCACCATGTGACTATGGGCCCCTCTTTGGGTCTCCGTTTCCTCATTTGTGGAACAAGAGGTTTGGGCCAGACCTTCTAATGTCTCTTTTGTGGCTCAAAGATCTGATAGGAAGCTTGGGGGTAATTACGCCATGAGATCCGGGGGGATGGAGGGAAGGAAAGTCAATACACGGGGTGTCCTGCGGCAGGGGGGCCGGCTGGCATTCGCTTAGCCTGTCCCAGTCCTCAAACTGGGTTACTGCCACGTGTGGAGGAAGAACTGTCGCCACGCAGGTGGTTTACTGCTCAGCTTTCCCTGAGACCAAGCGTAGGACAGCGTGTAGTGCGTGGTCATGAAGGCGGCACTGAACTGGGAGTCCGGAGATCCGGGCTCCAGACCCAAAGCCTATTAACTGGCTGTGAGACCTTGGGAGATCACTTCACCCCTCCTGATGCCCTCATTGGTGAAAAAATGAGAAATACGAGGGATTACCCTTGCTCTCCCTAAAGAGGGGGTTTGTGCCAACCAAATAAGACCACGTCTGAGACAATGCTGTAGACTAGAAGGTACTGTTACTCTGTCATCTGTCCCCGATCCTCAAACCTGCTTTTTCTTTTATAAACATCCAGCCGGGACTAAGGATTTTTTCTGTGCTCTACCCACTCTTGTCTTCTACTTGTAAGCCACACTTTCTTTTGGAACAGAAGGACTGTCCCCAGCTACATATAAGCGTGTGGATTCATTCATTTATTGTGGAGCTTGAATTAGATATCCAAATGAAGATGTCTTATAAGCAGCTGGATATCCCAGTGCGAGGCTCACTGGAGGACTCAGGACCAGGGATATGACCATGGGAGTCCCTGGCGAAGAGTTGGTGTTCAAAATCATGACTAGACATGACTTTCCAGGGAGAGACCGTGAGCGAAAGAGACCTAGGAGCAAGCTTTGGGCATCTCAACATTCTGTGTGATCAGAGGAGGAAACGCCAGCAGAGAGACCAGGAAGAAATAGTAACAGAGAGGGGGAAACCAGGCAAGGACGGTGGCTGATGTCCAGAAAAGAGTATGAGAAGGCACAGAGTGGTTGTGTCAAACGCAGCTCAAGGCTAAGGAAGAAAGGAGAGAAGTGGTGCCCGGGTTTGGCAGTGTGGGGTCACTCGTGGCCTCAGCTTGGAGAAACATGGGTTTGAGTGGGGAGGAATCAGAGTACATGTGCCCATAACCTTCAGGGAGGAGGCTGCAAGCCATGTGATTCTAGCCCCCAGGCCACAGACGAGGGGCACAAGAGAAGACTCTTCACCCAAGAGTTGAGCCGAATGGATTGTCTGTCCCTGGACTGGGGACTCAAAGTGCAGTGACTCCAGTTGATTGACCAGTGCCTCTGGGTCTGGAGTGGCTGTTTTTGTGCTAAGTGTAAGAGGGCAATGTTTCACCATTCTCCTTGGTTAGGGAGAAACCCTAGGCCATTCCGTCCCATGCAAAGGAAGGCATTCCATTACCCCCTTCAGTATGTCACTGCTAGTTGGGGAGCTTGTGCCATTACCATAGGTGCATTTAGGATGGGGCTGAGCAGTGTCTTAGGGCACTACTGATGCCAGAACAATCACCAGGCCATGTGCAGACTGCTTCCAATGGAGGATACTTGTTGGCTTACAATGAGACTCCCCACTGGGCTTCAGGGTAGGGCCATGGATGGTGACCCAGGAGTCTGTGGGTGCTGACTGGGCAGTCTGGAGATAGTGAGTCTACTTAATTCTTGTCACCCTGGACCTTGCCAATTTCTCTTTGTCACGTCCCCTTTGTCCCATCCATTTCCCAGACTGTGGGGTAGTTAATATGTGGGATCTGACAGTGCCTTTCCTCTCCTAATCATCAAGGCCATCAGTCTATGGATTATGGCATTAGAGTTCTTCAGGATTTTGCCTTTTGTGTTTCCATAATCTGTTTTTTAGAACCCAGCAGTCTGTTCCCCTTCCTTTCAGATTAATAGCCCAATATTTCCTGAGACAATGGATGTCACTTGACTGAATAAGGTCAGGTCCAAGGACAGCAAATTGTTCAAGATGTTATCCCACCATATAAGGAAGAGAATGATGGTGGGAAGGACTAGCAGAGAGAGAAGTGGCTGTGTTTCCTATAGCTAGCTAGTTTCCAGTTGTCCTTTATTAAATCTGTCCCTTTTACTACCCTGACTCTTTACACCAAAGCCCCTTTCCATGAGCCAGTTTGAGAGGATGTTTATTTTTTTTCCCACCTGAGGCAGTGGGATGGGTCCAGAAAGCTCATTTGGGAGCTCAATGAGGCTGTTGACCACACAAGTACTTTTCATGGGGGCGGGGTGAGGAAAATGCTGGATGGACACAAGTTACCCTCACGCTCAGGGAGAAGTCAGACCTCACAGTCACTCTTGCCACCAAAGGAGTGGAATTTCACCAAAATTTCAGTGAACAGGCTTTGAATTCTGCCATATTTCCAGTGTTTGTTTCTGTTTCTTTCATAAATGTCAAGCCCTTAGAGCATGGGTCTAGGTCCAATGATTGAGGCCATGTGGATGTTCAAGAAACATTCAGCAAGTGGATGGTTTTTTGTTTTTTAAGAGAAGGTCCTTTACTTCTGGCTCTGTCACCACAAAGATAATTCAGCTTCTGATTGTTGACTGGAGCCACCCTGCTCCAGTAATGCATGTAATGTGTCACTCTTGGTGGCCTCTGGTCTAAGACCTCTAGTCTCATGCTCTTCCATAAAACAACTTCCCATCTTGTCCTTCAAACCCTCTGTTTCTCCCCCTGCCAGCTCCCCACTCCCCAGTTATTTTTAAAGACCCTTTTATTGTGGAAAATTTCAAACATAAAGTTGACAGGGTACTGTAATGAATCTCGAAAGTACTCATCTCCCAGTTTCAATAGTTACTGGTATTTTTCCAACCTTTCATCTGTTCTCCACCATTTTTTTTTCAGAAGCATTTTAAAACAGATACCGTATGTATCAGTTTTCTACCATTGCTGTAACAAATTACCAAAACTAGTGACTTAAGACTAAATTGATTATTTTTTTAGGTGGTGTCTACAGGGCTGGACTCCTTTCCGTAGGCTCTAGGGGAGAATCCGTTTCCTTGCCTTTTCCAGCTTTAAGAGGCTGCCCACATTCTTTGGGGTCTGGCCTCCTTCCTCTATCACTAATGCGATTAGACTGGCTCACCTAGATAATCCAGGCTAACCCTTCAACTGAGGACCCTCATTTAACCACATCTGCAAGGTTCTCTTTGCCACATAATGTATTCACAGGCTCCAGGGATAAGAATGTAGACATCTTTAGGGGCCATTATTTTGCCTATCACACAGGGAAATCATTTAATTTCACCCTAAATACCTCAACAAAGTAGGTTTAGTGGGAATACACCTCAACATAATAAAGGCCATCTGTGAAAAATCCACAGTGAACATCATACACAATGGGGAAAAACAGAGCTTCCCCTCTAAGGTCAGGGACACGACAAGAATGTCCATCCACTCTCACCACTTTTATTCAACTTAGTACTGGAAGTCCTAGCCACAGCAATAGACACAAAAAGAAATAAAAGGTACCCAAATTGGTAAGGAAAAAGTGAAACTTCCGCTATTTGCAGATGACATGATACTATATATAGAAAACCCTAAAGACTCCACCAAATCAACTATGAGAGCTGATAAATGAATTCAGTAAAATTGGAGGATCCAAAATCAATACACAGAAATCTGCTGCATTTCTATCCACTGATAATGAAGCAGCAGAAAGAAAAATTAAGAAAACAATCCCATTTACTATTGCACCAAAAATAATAAGATGTCTAGGTATAAACCTGTGAAAGACCTGTATTCTGAAAACTATAAAACACTGATGTAAGAAATTGAAGACAACACAAAGAAATGGAAAGACATTCCATGTTTATGGAGTTGAAGAGCAAACACTGTTAAAATGTCTATACTTACTGAAAGCAATCTACAGATTTAATACAATCCCTATCAAAATATCAACAGCATTTTTCACAGAACTAGAACAAATGATCCTAAAATTTATGTGGAACTACAAAAGCGATATGGAACCCTGAAGAGCCAAAGCAATTTGGAAGAAGAAAAACAAAGCTGGAGATATCACAATTTCAGACGTCAAGTTATAGTACAAAGCTATAGTAATCAAAACAGCATGGGACTGGCACAAAAACTGATACATAAGTCAATAGAATGGAATAGAAAGCCCAGAAACAAACCCACGATTATATGTTCAATTCATCTTTGACAAAGCATGAAAGAGTATCCAATGGGAAAAACACAGTCTCTTCAACAAATGGTGTTGGGAAAACTGGACAGCTACATGCAAAAGAATGAAACTGGACCACTTTCTCTCACCATACACAAAAATAAACTCAAAATGGATTAAAGACCTAAGTGTGAGACCTGAAACCATAAAAATCCCAGAAGAGAGCACAGACAGTAATATCTCTGACATCAGCCATGGCAAATTCTTACTAGTTATGTTTCCTGAGCAAGGGAAACAAAAGCAAAAATAAACTATGGGGATTACATCAAAATAAAAAACTTCTACACACTGAAGGAAATGATCAACCAAACTGAAAAGCAATCTATGGAATGGGAGAAGATATGTGCAAAGGATACATCTGATAAAGGGTTAGTATCCAAAATATATAATGAACTTATACAACTCAACATCAAAAAGTCAAACAAGGGGCGCCTGGGCGGCGCAGTCTGTTAAGCGTCCGACTTCAGCTCAGGTCACGATCTCGCGGTTGGTGAGTTCGAGTCCCGCGTCGGGCTCTGGGCTGATGGCTCAGAGCCTGGAGCCTGATTCCGATTCTGTGTCTCCCTCTCTCTCTGCCCCTCCCTCGTTCATGCTCTGTCTCTGTCTCAAAAATAAATAAATGTTAAAAAAAAAATTTTTTTTTTAAAAAGTCAATCCAATTAAAAATGGGCAGAAGGCATGAACAGACATTTCTTCTAAGAAGACATCCAGCTGGCCAACAGACACATGAAAAGATGCTCATCATCACTCATCGTTAGGGAAATGCCAGTCAAAACCACAATGAGATAACATCTCACACATGTCAAATGGTTAAAATCAGAAACACAGGAAACAAGTGTTGGTGAGGACATGGAGAAAAACGAACCCTCGTGCACTCTTGATGGGAATTCAAGCTGGTGCAGCCACTGTGGAAAACAGTTCTAAAAATAGAACAACCCTATGATCCAGTCATCGCACTACTGGGCACCCAAAAAATGCAAAAACAGAAATTCAAAGGGATACATGCACCCCTGTGTTTACTGCGGCATCATTTATGATAGCCAAATTATGGAAGCAGCCCAAGTGTCTATTAATAGATGAAGAAGATGTGGTATGTATGTATACATATACATATATATGTATATACATATGTATGTGTATATATACATACATATGTATGTATATATGTATATACATATATATATACATATACATATATATGTATGTATATATATGTGTGTGTGTGTGTGTGTGTGTGTGTGTGTGTGTGTATGTATGTATATATATATTGCATCTAGTTGTTATACTCCTCAAGTATTATTCTTTAAAAACTCTCCTATCCACCACTCCCTATCTTTTAAATGCCATTGACTCGCTGGAGAAATCAAGCTATTTGACCTGGAGAAGATCCCGCATTTTTTATTTGGCTGATTGCTTCCTCGTGGTATTGTTTGATTTCTTCCTCTGTCCCCTGGATTTCTTGCACACTGATAGAGATACAGGCTCAGTTAGGATCAGATTCAAGTTTGGCAACAGTTTGTAGGGGTACGTCACACCATGAAACACACAGTGTTCACCCCTCCCTCTCCCAGCGAGGAGTGAGGTTATGATGGAAGTTCACGTGTTCCCATCCTGGCCCTCCTCTACTGTGAAGTTCCCCTGCAGTCTTTTTCTCAATGATTTTGGCAATTTTTGATAATTGTTGCTACATACACTATTTCATTAGGAGTTGCAAAATGGTGATTTTTATACTTCTGCAATTATTTCTTGCATTTATGCTCCGGAATTCTTCTTCAAAGAAGAAATTTTCCTTAACAACAATTTGGATACTCCAAAATACTGTTCACACAGCAGAGATGGGCCAAATGCTCGAGTCCTCCCCATTTTCAAAGCAATTTTCACAAAATGAGTTGATGGCTCAGCAATCTACAAAACAGTGATATGTGAATTTTTTTTTAATGTTTATTTATTTTTGAGAGAGAGAGAGAGAGAGAGACAGAATGTGAGCCTGGGAGGGGCAGAGAGAGAGGGAGACACAGAATCGGAAGCAGGCTCCAGGCTTTGAGCTGTCAGCACAGAGCCTGATGCAGGACTCAAACCCACGAACCGTGAGATCATGACCTGAGCCGAAGTCAGACGCTTAATCGACTGAGCCACCCAGACACCCCAGTAATATGTGAATTTTTATTTTAGAATTGTTTTAAGCTCATACATGTTGATGTTCAGATCATCCTTAGGCCAACAGGAGCCTCCTAAGTCCTACGTTCTATTCAGTAGATTCATTACAACGAGTCTTTGGTAGTTTTCTTGCTTTCTGGTACAAGACATCCAAGGCTCATCATGTATCTCTCTTACCCTAGACCTGGAATCAGCCATTTCTTCACAAATCATTGGTCCCTTTTGATATGAAATCACACGTAGGGACCACGAAACAGGGCGCCTGTTGCTACTAAATCTTTTCAATGAACAGAACTAAGAAACATGTCACTTCTTAAGAACAAAGAGAATTATGAACTCATATTAATTTTCCAATGTGAATTAAAAATGGTGTTTAAGATTTATGGTTCTTGTTGTCCTGGAAAGGTATCTTACTAGAAACACATAATCAAAACACTGTGTTTTAAAAATGACCTGTAAGTGATTATTTTCTCTGTGTGGCTGTATCACCAAATTTATGTAAAATTAAAATTATTTCTTTCAGTTTGAATATTTCTTAAATTTTAATTTATATGTTTAATCATATATCCCTATAGCAGTTATTACTGCTGGGAATTTATCTCGGTCGTCAGTTTATTATTGAACTTCCCCCGTTAGCAGGTAAGTTCCATAAGAGGAAGGTCTGCTTCTGTCTCGTTCACTGCTGATCCCCAGTACGAGGAATAATCCGTGGCATATGACATACCTACACAGGACGTCATGATGTGGAAATCACCGGTGTATGAGAATACGTCATTGCAACAGTGAGAAGTAGGCATTATTATCCCCAGTGAACAGATGAGGAGATTAAGGCCCAAGCCGGATCATCACCCATGCAAGCCTTCACATGGAGTAGCGAGTGGAGACTTGAGTGGGGTTAGGCTGGTGGATAAGATCATGGACTTGCAACAAATCTAGATTTGGATTAATTCCATTGGCAAGTTCAGAAATGGGGGCCCTAACTCCCTGTATTCCTGGAGAGGAAGATACAGCGAGAGCCCTTTGGCAGATGCTGGTGGCAAGGCAGGCGTGGGGCCACCCTGCAACTCAATTCCCACCCCCTTAGGCCATAGTCAAAACCCTCCCCCCGCCTTCGGTATAGAACAAGAAAAAGGCCTTCTCCCAGAAGAGGTTCCCTGGTGGAAGGATCCGTGATGTGGACTCGGAGACCTATTTTAGAGATCTGGCTTCATTATTTACTGGTTTAATGTGCCTGAGATAAGGCATGCAATCTCTATGGACCTCAGTCTCCTCATTTGTAAGATGGGCTGATAGTCTGGGCTCTGATCACTTCTGCTCTGATGGCATTTTAGCAGAAGTGTGCTCCCCTCTGCCAAAGGTTTTCAAAAAAGTTGGCCAGGAATACGTTCACCCAGGAGACAGGCAAAATACTTTTCTGGAAGAAATCATCAGATGAAATACAAAAAAGAACCAAAAGACAGGGAGTGGATGGAACGCTTGGCTTTTGGTGCTTCCTTACTGTGGTAGGAAAAAGAAATCCCCTGAATCAACAAGAGAGAGAGAATGCTCTCTCTCTCCGGTGACAACCGGAGGTGCCGTTGTAAGGGGGCCACTCGCTGACGGCACACTCTTCAGCTGGCTGCATTCTCAGCACTGCCTCAAACCCTGCTGGGTGGGACTCCTCACCTCCATTTTATGAGTGGGGAGCCCGAAGCTCAGAGAGGTCAATGCCATGCTCAAGAGCAGACAGCTGACCGGGACCAGAACCAGAACGCAAAGCCCGGGAGATTCTTAGTAATTCATATTGCCTCCACGTCCAGGCAAGTTTGGCAAACTCTGTTAGACACTAGGGGCGAGAGAATCCCATGGTTGGATTGGACATCTAACCAAGTCGAGCTTCACTACGCTTGACTGGGAAACCCTGCAGAAGTTGCATCCTCCCTGTCCTGCTGTGTGGCACTGCGCTTGGCATGTCAAGGGCGCAATGCCCAGAAGACTAAAGGCTGCTTCAGAGGGTCTTGGATGACCTGCAGGAAGATGGAGTGGTGCCGTGTTTGTGCACATTCACGGCTGTGAATGTGAGACCACATTCACAGCTCCATTCGTAGGAGCAGGTGCTGGGGCCAGGGGCCATATTTGACTTCACGGCCTGGGGGCCAGAGAGCAGTTCATGGTTTCAGAGGGAAGGGAAGAGGCCCAGAACAAATCGCCTAGAGGCCACAGAGATCCACTCTGGGAGGTGTAATAACGGAGGTCACTGTTTTATCTTCTCTATCCCGGGTCCAGGTAAAAATGTTGATGGCGCCTCCTTGGTTCCGTCACATCTGATTTCACGAGAGCTGGACCAGCAGGAGCGGGGAGACCTGCTCCAGGTTTAGTTTCAGCACGAATTTATGACAGGACCTCGGGCAATCCTATATCACAAGGTACACCTTCACTGTAACTGATGGAGACCCAAGGTCACCACTGAGCATTTCTAAGCCCCTCAGGAAAAGGTCTAGAACTTCGGCCAACCTGAGAGTAGAGAGATTTGCTGCTGTTATTTTTTAACCTCTGGCTTTGCCTCCCTCACGGCTCTGAGCCCCATTTTCTGTCCAGAATCACACGAGGATCTCCATTTCTCTCCTTGATTCGATCCGTGAGTCCTCAAACTCCTCCGCCTCTCAGATTCTCATCTGTAAACTAAGGATTTTATTTGTTGTAAGGATTGAACGAGATATAGACGTTTGTATATGCGTGCATATTTTAGATACTAGCATGTGTAATATCATAAGTACTTTTGGATGACTCTCTCTCTCTCTTCACTACGGAAAGTTCCATCTCCTCTGATTTCCTTTCATCAGAATACAGATAGGAATCAGTTGAAACCTGGAACTTCTAATTCAGAAATCTTACCTTGAAACCACAATAGGGAGACATTTTTCCTCTGGTTTGAGAAAAAGTGAAAAAGAATTATGACTTCAAGTTGCTGGAGTTTAATTATTAAACATAATTATGTATTTATTATATATAAATGTTTTTATTACTTTTATTTTGCCCTAGAGGGGAATCAATGACTTAATTCTCTTTCCATTCTTTTCCTGGTGGGACTTTTGGCTCGTTGGCTTCCCTGCCAATTTACCTTTTATAAAACATATTTCAGGTGATGAAACCTTGGAGCAGAATGCACAACTTGAGGAAATCTAGGGCTCCTGCGGAAAGCAACAAGCGGTTGCTAAGGAGGCTGGAGAGAGTGTGTTTGTTTAACATCCTTATTCCTGCCTTGTCGAGTCCGATGGCATGTTATTTCCACTGGGTGGGAGCCAGTGCTGAGTTCCTCCCTGTTGTATCCAACCTTGAACATTTCTCTGCGATTATGTTTCATCCAGGGATTAGCAAAATGCAGAGGGGAAAAAACCTGAGAAGGTGTTTGGCACAGGGGCGTAGTGCTGCGTTAGCACAATCTGCGGGCATTCTCGGCTAATTGGAGAACAGCAACAAACAGAAGGGGCTCAGAAGCTCACAGGAATGCTTCGTCTTAGGTTACTGTAAATGGTTTATTTATTGAGTGTCAAGCTTTTTTGTATGTTTTTGTTTGTTTGTTTTTTATAACCCCCCATGGACACTGCGAATAAATACGTGGTTCTCGCTCCCTCATCCTGCCCGCACCATTACTTAGCCATCAGAAAATCTGGGAGGGGTGAGTGAGAAGCTGAGAACCCTTCTTTCAGACCTGCCAAGCGTCATCATTCTTGAATGAATCTTGAAGATTCATTTCTCCTTTTATAAGAGGACTCCCTTTGACTTAGCTGGTAAAAGCAGAAGACTGAGCAAGTCCCAAAGACACTGCTGAAAGATAAAAGTTCTGCTTCTCAAGATCCGCTTTTTCGCAAAACGAGTGCAGAGTGGGAGTTTCTGAGTCAGCCTCCGTCTGTCCGCGGCCACCCATTCAAGTCTTCAGAGCATAGTTGGGCAGTGGGTAGGGTCTGCGTGGGGTGAAGAACAGGGTCCAGGGCAACCTCTGCGTGCCCCACACCCTCTTCTCTGCACCCCAGACCCGGCCTCCCTGGTTGCGTCTTGGGCATATGGTCCTTAGTGAAACAGATGTCAGGAGAACAAACACACACCAGAGAGGGAAAAAAAGGAGGCTGGCTTGAGAAAGGCTGTCCTCTCCGTGCCCAGGAGCTGGTACGCAGCAGCCTGTGCCCAAACCCTCAGAACCCCAACCTTTTACAATCCGTCTGTGGCACCAGGGGGAGAGGACACTCTAGCAGGTTCTAAGCAGCCACCAAGTTGCTACAGAACCAGGAGCTCCAGGTCAAGTTTCTTATTAAAACTCCAAGGCCAGTGGTTGCATTTTTATTTATTTATGTATTTATTTTTAATGTTTTATTTATTTTTTTTTGGGGGGGGGCAGAGTGTGAGCAGGGGAGGGGCAGGGAGAGGGAGTCACAGAATCTGAAGCAGGCTCCAGGCTCTGATGTGTCAACAAGGAGTTCCAAGTCACGAACCGTGAGATCTGACCTGAGCTGAAGTTGGGATGTTTAACTGAGCCACCCAGGTGCCCTGATATTTTAAAGTTCTGTTTCATTTCTCTGGTGACTACAATATAAGCTAATCATTTGGGCGCCCCTGGGCTTGCACACCATTTAAATGCAATCACTGGAGGGGCGCCTGGGTGGCTCAGTCGGTTAAGCGTCTGACTTCGGCTCAGGTCATGATCTCACCGTTTGTGAGTTCGAGCCCTGCGTCGGGCTCTGTGCTGACACCTTGGTGCCTGCTTCGTTTTCTGTTTCCCCCTCTCTCTGCCCCACCCCTGCTTGCACTCTGTCTCTCTGTCTGTCAAAAATAAATAGATATTAAAAAAAAAATAGTTTGCAGTCCAGCCAAGGGGTGCATGAGGTCACCAGCTGATCCCATAAAAACTGGATGAGGGCCATAGTCCTGGGGAAAAAAAACCCCACAACCCAAAGATGTCAAGCAGACATCAAGAGAAGGGGGGAGAACAGGCTAAATACCCATATTTTGTCACTCTTCCCTGTCCACACCCTTTGCAATGTCACTTTGCAGTTACAGAGGTGGTGTCTGTTTTCCCATCCCTTGAATCTGGGTGGGTCTTGTGATTTGTTTTGGCCAAGAGACAATGGCAGAAGTGATACTAAACCAGTTTGGAGCCTAGGACTCAAGAGATCTGGTGTGCTTCCTCTCTCTCATGGAATCCTGCCAACTGTGTATGATCAACCTAGGGTTGGAGGGTGAGACCACCTGGAGAAGAGTTCTGCTGCCTCAGCCATGGCCATCCCACACCAGACACTGTCACTTGACCCCCAAGCTTCCGGAGAAGAATAACACAGCTGCTTACCAGCCCACGGCAGACCTCTGATACACGATGAATGAAGCCTGCTGAGATTAGGCAACCTCTGAACTCATCAACAAGAAGTGCTTACTGGTTTAAGCTGAGTTGGGGAGTATTTGTTATGTGATAATAGCTAACTGATACAGAGCCTGTAGACAACCTAGCCAAAAATTAATCAGTTAGAACTGATCATCAAGGCCAAGCTTGATATCTCAGTCCGTGGTTGAGGCACACGGAACTGGTCACTGAGAGGAGCAATACGGAGGCCACAATATGGAGGCCCTTCCCCAGGCCACACTCTTGGCCAGGAGGACGGAAGGTCACATCAAATGGTGTCTTGTTCAGGCCTTAGGTGAGTTTGTAATATTATAAGAATAACATATTAGTGTGTGAGAGGCTGTCTCCAAAAGGAAAGCCAATATTTATTTGAGGTTTATAAAAACATTATTGCAACAAGTGAATTCTTTCTGTGGAATCCGTTCAACGAATAAGCAGCATCATAAATATAATAGTTTGAAGTCAGAATCCCTGATCTTGATTTATAGAGTTACCAAATTAATCTGCCAAATTAACATCCTTCTTTCAAAGACGAAGGATTCCAAGGGTGGGTTCAAATGCCATGTGTCGTCTCTAGTGCAGCCTTTGCCACAAGGCATCTGGGACTTCAGTGGGGGCTGATGGGCCAAGAGGAATTGATAAATGCATGGTGCTGGAGTTAGCACAACTAAAAGGAGGGTAGGGCTGTCTCCACAGAAGACGGGCACGAGTCCAAATCACCGCCCAAGGGCGTGTGGTAAATAGGGCTCTGGGCTGGGGTATCTGTGCACAAGTCCGAGCTGCTGAGTGGGGCCTAGCAGGAGTCTCTGCAGAGAAAACACTGAGAAGGCTGGCTCTGGGGGACCTCTTCCACCAAGCTGAAGCTGGATCTCAGTCAGAGGGTGAAGGGGCAGGAAACAAGAGAGGTGATGGGGACTGATAGGACGGGCCCTTGTATCATCTCCGTGGACCGGAAAGGACCCCTGGGAAGCTGAGGCAAAAAGCAGAGCATTGGTGAGAATGGGTGTCACGCTGGCTTGGTTGGGATGGGTCAGACAGCGGGCTACTTCCTTTGGAAGCCTCTGGCAATCATGGATGGCTAGTGGCGAGGATTTGAGCCATCACATCCTTCTGCATCACTGGGTCATTGATGGCAGAGAAGCCTTTCCCAAAGGACTTGTGGAAGGAAGTGGAAAACCAGTGGGTCCACGCCCAAGAATCAGAATCGTCCCCATCTCCCAAGATCTAGAACACCAGAAGGAGGGGAAAATGGGTGTGGAGGGAGAAGCAGGCTTCTGGGGCTGAGGGCAATGAGGGCCAGTGCCTCAAGTTCATAGACCCATCTTGGAAAGTGGTGACTGGACCTTATAGGGCCCAAGGCTTCTTTCTGCACTGTCAGTGATCCCATGATTTTATGGAAGATTTATGGAGAACAGCTAGGCCACCCCTTAAATTCCATTTCCCCTAATGCAGAACCAAACTGGCCTCTAATTTGAACAGACCATGGTTCTGTCTGTAGATACCGGTTCTGTAGGCTTGAGGCTGAATAAAAATGGAAATAGCGTCCTCTTGAAGCTATGGCTGATCCTGGAACTCTGAAAGGTTCCAGACTTGCTGTCTAGGACAAAATAACTTATTCTGTAGTACTTTTTCCATAGAAGTAATGACACCACTAATATTCACTGCCGACCTAGCCAACATTTAGGCTGCCAAACTCTGCCCCTTCGGTATGCTGTGTCCTCATTCCTCTAGGATCAGTCCCAGGGCTCCTGTGAGCATACACAGTAACTTTATCCAAGCCAGAAAAATGTGTCCTGTCAGGACAGAAGAATTACAAAAAAAAAATGCCTCCTCTAGGTAGAGAAATTAGGAGCAATGTTCCCTCTGAGTGGACCTTGCTCTTGGCTGACACAGCTCCCATGTCAGGACCCAAGGCTTGGCAGGTGAGGCCCGAACCGGAAGTAAGCACCCCCATGTGTCCCCCTGGCCTTGTGTGCTGTGCAGGGAATAGTCGGTACAATCCAATCCAACCCACTTGCTGGCCAGAAGCAAACAGCCTCACTGATACCTTGCTCTACTAGGGCCTGTGCCCACTTAAGAGAGAGTTGGGGGTGGGGGGTGAGAACAGGAGAAAAGGGCTCCTTCAAAGACTCATTCTCCTGTCCTGCCAGACGTCTTTGGACTTCTTGCCTCATGCTAATAACGTGACCTAAGGGACGCAGGTGAGCTGGAGGAAACTCCTGTCTTTCTCCAGCAGGGAAGAAGGCGGTTATTTCTCTAAGACAAATGTGGGTAACGAACAGAAAAAGGGCCAGTGGGCAGATCAAGTTCTATTAAAAAACACAGGCAAACCGTGCACCTTCCATGACGTAGGCTCTCAGAGATGACAAACCAAGTGTGTGAGACGTGTCCTGCGCAGGGACCTATGTGGCTCCCTCGGAGCTGGAGGAGAAGGCACAGTTCAGTGCAAACAGCATTCGAGAGAAGTTTCATTCCCCTTCTGGCGTATCTCTAGGGCATGCTGGCAAAGGAGGGATTCTACCGTTTCTTGCTTCTCAACACCGGTGACATCACCACTTAATAAGTTAGGGAATCACAACCACATTTCGAAGAATCATTCAGCTTTCTCATTAAGATTCTATAGAATTTTTTTTCCCCCCACAGCAACAGCCTTGCCAAAGCCATGTTAAAAATAGGTCTGGTAATACTTTTCACATTGGTAGGCAGTCATGAACGTTTAACAGCGTATATGTCCACAGATGAACATAACTTTAGAATTAGGCACTGAATTACACAGTAATATATGCGGGACATGTATTTGCCAAAAGGATTAAGAAAAATGAAGCAAAGAACAAACCTTGGGCTTGATTTACCGAGGGGAAAGCAAAACCTGTCAGCTACTTCATTGTCTTGGAGGGAAGTGTTCGTTCCATACGTAGAGTATCTGGGGGTAAAATACACGTGAAAAAAAAATTCAAAGGTAGTTAAATCTGGATATTTTGACTTAGTCAGTGCATATGATAAATTCTCCAAATTCAAGGGCCTACGTTCTGGCTCTCAAAGTATAGAATTATCTCTGAGACAGACAGCGTCCCATGCTTGTCTGGGCCTGCACTGCTTAGGAAAGGACACAATTTGGGTTAAGTTGCAAGAGGCCAGGGTCAGAGGTTCCCCCTGCTGAGAAAATGTAGTGAACTGGACAGCCTGAAACCCTAAGCAAGATAAGGCATACAGAAAATGAGATGCTACCTAAAAAGAGGTAATGAAGTAAAATATGATTAGAATGATTAAAAAACGTACCACACATGAGTAGCTTTACTTGGGGAGTGCCCTTGGTGAGTTCTAAACAAATCACTGGCTCCCAGAGAGAAAGGGCTGCGAAACTGGCCTAGTTTTGCCTCTAAAGAATCCTTCCACAGTTGGGCCTACTGAACATTTTGGAAGTATATAAAATGTGCCTCCGTGCATTTGCGACACGGATGTTTCCTGAGATCCCAGCTCTACTTTTTGTTAGTAGTTAAAATGGATCAATAGATGATAAGGGAGTGATGGCTTTAGAAATACAGCTCTTAACTTTCTGACTAGCCTTGGCTAGGACCTTTTAATCTCTAGGAGTACATCTACAAATGGGAGTTTTCTTGCTTTTTGGTCAATCATATAGATGAAGGTTAACCCTCTTCTTCTCCCAGGCCCAAAAAATTATTTTGCCCAAAATGTGGAAGTCAGGGGTTTCATGTAGACACAGCTTCAATGAGTCATTAAGAATTTTATTGGTTAAAGTAGGCAGATTTTTTTTTCCCCTAGTAGACATAATGACATAACAGTAATAAAAATGTAATATTCAAGTAATTGCTGTAATGTAATTATAGTTTGGTCATAAAGTAAGATTAGGGGTCTGGGCTGGCTGTTTTGTGGGTGTGTATTTTAACGTCTGAATGTAGCCTTCGAGGTGCCGGTCCCGTCTCCCTGGAATGCTGGTGCAGCCCATCACATAACCAGGTGGCCAGGAGCCCAGCTGAGCCAGCATTATCTAGGCGCCCTGTTTACCCCGTGTGCCCTCTCTGGACACCAGCATCCTGCCTGTTCAGATACCCAACTGTCACAGTAACTGAAAATAGTGTTCCTGGTCTCAGGCAACAAAAAGGGAAAATAAAGAGGGCCAGAATCCTCACCAGGGAAGGGACCAGATGGAGTTTAGGTGCCATCCTGGAATGGACCCTTCTCTGTCCCCACAGCAAGGTAGCTCCCCATCTCCCTCTGAGCCAAGGGGCTCAGGGCTCGGCCCTGTACGCCTCTGCTGTGCCGCAGGGCTAGCCTGTTCTGGCTTTTGGAGGGGAGAACGATTTCCCTATTGAGGCTAAGCAAAAAGAGCTGAATTAGGCATTTACTCAAAGTATATTTTAGCAAAGGATTGTCATCATTGAATATCCCCTTTAAACTGGTATAAATGAATTTCCGTCTGTGTGTCTTATTTAATGACATGGCCTGAGGCCAGAATTTAAGCAAAACAAGCACTTAACCATCTGTGAACCAAAACAAAAAAACCCAAATTTTAATTAACAAATAATATTTACAACGAATAATCATAAGGGCATCGGGGTTTTTTCCATGTTACTACCTTTCCTTTGTAATTGAGGAGGCATTTGTGGGGGTAATTTGAGACTATGTAAATATCCATCCCTTATCAGCCTTTCTCCCCTGTTGATGATCGTTTTGTTTTCTTAAATTTTTTTTAATGTTTATTTATTTTTGAGAGACAGAGACAGAGCACAAGTGGGGAAGGAGCAGAGAGAGAGGGAGACACAGAATCTGAAGCAGGCTCCAGGATCTGAGATGTCAGCACAGAGCCTGATGCGGGGCTCGAACTCACGAACTGTAAATTAAGACCTGATCGTGACCTGAGCCAAAGTCGGCGCTTAACGGACGGAGGCACCCAGGCGCCCTGACCTGTTGATGATCTTTTAATGCCACGATTCCACCTAAAATTTTGCATTCTACAGCAAAAGAATGTTCACTTTCTTCTGTATTTTTTTTCCTTATTTATATTGTATGGACTCAAGGATATTTATTTTATTCCATGGGTGATAACCCATTACTATCATCGTTTATTTGGACAAATTGTCCCAGATTTGGCAACAAGGAGCCTCTTCCACCTCCCATTTTTGACATGTTCCCCCAGTTCATGAACAATTTCTTATTTTCTGTTGAATTAAGATGTTCCAGGCTCATTTTCCCAGGCATCTTTCCCTGCCCCAGTCCTGGAATCATCTATTTCTCCAAGGAGCCTGAATGTCAGTGGAGAATATTTAGAAACTAAGATCTGGGTACCAGATGTGAAAGGACATCACTTTTTAAATGTATAACATTTATTTCCAGCGTGACTAGTCAGTGATGGAAGAACCTAGGATGCTTATAAAGAGCTGAGCGTGTGCCACAGGTGAAGGCTGCGTCTGGATCCCGAAAGAGGTGGAAAATCTACGAGGAAACCAGCCCCTCATCTCCAGTAATACACGTATGTCACACAGTATGCCCATTACAGTCTCAGCAAATTGATAAGATACTTAGGCTTTTCTTCCTCTTGGCAAATACTGTGCTCTAAGCCTCTGATACCTTGGGATGTCTACTAGCCCGTGGTTCAATCACTCATCAGTAATGTAGAATATTCTTGCCAGTATCTGACTTTAAATATCCACTGGCTCTGAATGCCCTCTTTTATGGATGTAAATCACACACCTCTAAAGGCTGCCGTGAGCATAGGTAGTCACCCACAGCATGTCGGTGTCCCACCATTCCTTTTTGCATGTCACCCCAGCAAAGAGCGTGCGGCGGCTCTCTCTAAACCTTGAGTCTGTGGTCTTGTTGTCCACGATGGTGACTGCTGAGCTGAGGCCTCCAGGATGGAGGCAGAGCCAGCCACACTGAGCCAGAGGGTGGCAACGGTGGCTGGATGTACAAGGTTTCCTCTTTAAGTGAAGTCAAGGGAACACACAGCTTGGGATCTGGCTGATCCAGGAGGGCTGTTGGCTTTAACTTGGCATCTACACTCTGTGTGAGAAATGTTATTTTCTCCTTAAACTTCTATCTCATTAATCTTGTGCTAAGAGTGGTCTAACCCTATAGTGGGGTAGGCTGCTTCTGTTCCAGTTAGCATCTATCTCCATAGGTGTTGAGAGGAGAAGGGGATGGAAGAGGCAGAATTTCTAAACCATTGACCCAGAGGGACTTGCATGAAGGTGTGCCTGACATGAGTGTAATACAACTGAAAAACCTTGAGTAGATGGTAAATTATGCTGGGCTCTGCTGGTTTATCCTAAGCAGAATAAACTAGGATGGAAACATAAAATGTTTCTGAGCTTACATGTTAGTCACTCAATACACATAAAACTCAAATTTTCTTCCTTAAAAAATAGGTATTTAGAGCGCTGAGCCTTTCCGGAAGAAATCTGCCTATTTACGATCTTTGTGTTCACTCACAGCACACATTGCAAGCTTAAAAGTTGAAAATGCTTTGATATTCTCAAGCGATGCCCCCTTTTAAATAGAAATCCTCCTATTATATTATCCCTACTATTACACGAAGTGACTTTCCTTTACACCCACAATTTCAAGGGGTAATGGCAGAACAAGGCTTCAACAGCCAAACTCATCGTTCAAGTATTGACAGGCCGGTTGCCTAACCGGAAAATGCAGAAGTCAACCAAGGAAGCTTATTTTGGGGATCAGGTTTGTCGCCATCTACGATACATACAACCAGGAGGTAAACAGGAAGTGCTGAGTTGGCTTGGTTTACTCCTACAGGCCCAGAGAGAAATAAAATCAGTGTTTACCAAATGGGAAAGCACAAAGTTGGTACAGAGAGAAATGCTATTTTCATGCTTCTAAAAAGGTATTACAAATAACACAAAGATTCAAACCTGTAATTAAAAACTATTTTTAAAGAGCTTTGATTAAGTTCCCTTCAAAAATAGACCTTTCAGGCTGAAGTAAATGTCTTAAAGGTCTGACTTCCATCTATGCTGCTTCCCCTTAATGCATTCTCTACAAATGCCCCTCTGACACAACAGACTTCAATAGTGAAAAAAAGTGCGCCCCAGAGTCACCAAGCAGAAGTTCAATGCTCCCGCTTCATTCGAGAATCCAAGGCCCGAAGTTAATGTAATTTATCAAAGGCCACATCGCCAGTTAGAGGCAGGGAGAATTTAGGATCCCAGTCGCTCACGAGGCAAAAGTTATAGATAGACTGAATTTCTTAGTGCCAGACCGGAGGAGACAAATCTTGTGGTAAGGGGGCTAAGTGCACTTTGGGCGTCATTCTGGCCGGAAGCCTGAAGGACTGGTCCTACGGGTCCAAACTGAATAGACTCCCCCACGTTCAGAATCTCCGGACAAGACCTTTCTTCTTCTTTCAGTTCGTAGCCTCAACTGAACAATGAGGGGGATCTGTAGTTCTAATATTTTGAATCTAAGAAAAGAAAGGACTGAAAAAAGGTGATGATCCAGGGAAATAAAGAGTAAACGAATGGAAATGAAGATAGATTATTTTGGGCAAGAGTAATTCATAATATTTAAAAACCCAGTAGGGTTTCCTGAGGTCGGTTAAACTTTAATAACCCAGATTTCAGACCAACATCAACACTCAAACCAAGAATAGCCGAAGAAAAGAATGGGCAGAGTACAAGATTAGGCAATTCAAAAAAGAACATCTAGACATGGCCAATAAACACATGAAAAGTGTTCGGCCTCAATGGTATTCACAAATGCAAAAAAACAAAACTACAACGATCAGGCTTTTCCCCTTCTTTAAACTGGAAAAGATTAAAAAGGGTAACGATACCCAGTGTTGGTGAAGGCCCAGAGAAGTTGATCTGCAAACACGGCTAATGAGAATGCAAACCGGTAAAACGGAATGGTGGGCCATTTGGACAGGTTTCAAGTGTTTAAAATGAATTCCCTCGATGCAGAAGCTCCAGTTCTAGGAATTTACCTCAAAGGAAATTTCCACAACCGTTTTAGTGGACTACAGACAGGCACAAATTCTTTGCTGTTCCTCTTGGCAAGAGGTAGACTCTATTTCCCTTCCCCTTTATTCTGGACTTGGCCTTGTGGCTAGCTTTGACCACAAATCTAGCAGAAGTGACGTTGTGGGATTTCTGAGCCATACCTTAAGAGGTCTGGCAGTTTCTGTTTCATCTGTCTTAAATGCCAGTTGTCCTTTGAGTTCTACCCTGAGACTACCATGCTGCGAGGAAGCCAAAGCTGGTCACCAGTGAAAGGAGAGATCACCGAGGCTCAAAATCTCCAAATCTATGAGCACGGCCTTTTTGATCCTTCAGGTCTGGCTCCGCTGTCCTCTGTATGCAGCTGGGTAATTGCCAGATGACACCATGTGGAGGAGAATTACCTAGTTAAAGCTTGCATGAACGCTTGACCCCCACAACCATGAGAAATTTTTAAGTCACTGCTGTTTTAAGCCAACTGAGTTTTGGCGTTGTTTGCCACACAGCAGAGGAGCACTGAAACAGAAATAGGCAGGGTCACCCCATCAGGCAAGGAATCATACCAGCTGAGGGGTTTACTGATGAGAGCAAGGGGAACAGAGGCTGGCTAGTGGAAGAAGGAAGTAAGAAATACTAGCTGTGACCGCTGGCCAGTTACAGAAATGACGAGGTAGCAGTTAGGAGGCTTCCTCGCATTAGTAGGAATCCAGCATATTTGTTCAGGCATTAAAGAATTCTCTTTCTTTATCCCACTCCCTCCACCCACATTCCCAGTCTAGATAGCTAACGTAAGAGGTATTAATAGTAGTTAGCCATAGATCTCTGTATCTCAGTGACAGGATATCAAAGGGGAATTCTAATTCAGAGGAAAGGACATCGCCTCAAAACAAATAAATATATCCCAACTTTTAAGTCGAGTTTTTATTTTAGAAGAGTTTTACACTTATAGAGAAACGGCAAAGATAATACAGAGCTCCCATATACAGGCATACCTCATTTGATGGCCCTTTGCTTCATTGCGCTTTGCATACATAGGGGTTTTTAACAACTTGCGGGTTTGTGGCAACCTTTCACCGAGCAAGTCTATCGGCCCTACTTTTCCAACAGCATTTGCTCCCTTCATGTCTCTGCGTCATGTTTTGGTAGTTTTCTCAATATTTCAAAATTTTCATTATTATTATCCGGACATGGCGACCTGTGATCAGTAATATTTGGTGTTACGATTGTAGTTGTTTGGGGACATCATGAACCTCACCCATAGAAGACCGCAACTTTAAGCCATAAATGTTGTGTGTGTTCTGATTACTAACCCAAGCAGCTGCGCCTCCCTCTCCCTCCCTCTCCTTGGGCCTTCCTCTTCCCTGAGACACAGTGGTATTGAAATTAGGCCAGTGAGTACTCCTACAATGGCCCCCAGGTGTTCACGTGAAAGGAAAAGTTGCATGGTCAACTTTAAGTCAAAAGTTGGCAATGATTAAACTTAGGGAGGAAGGCACGCTGAAAGCTCTGATTGGTGGAAAGCTAGGCCTCACATGCCAACCAGTTAGCCAAGTGGTGAATGCAAAGGAAAACTATGAGGAAAATTAACTGCTACCCAGTGAACACAATATGGTAAGAGAGTGAAACCGCCTTATCGCGGATATGGAGAAAGTTTGAGTGGTCTGGATAGATCAATCCAGCCACAACATTCCCTTAAGTCAAAGCATAATCCAGAGCAAGGCCCTACCTCCTTTCAATTCTGTGAGGGCTGAGAGAGGTGAGGGAGCTGCAGGAGAAAAGTTTGCAGCTAGCAGAGGTCGGCTCATGAGGTCTAAGGAAAGAAGTCATCTCCATAACGCGAGAGTCGCAAGGGAAGCAGCAAGTGACGTGGAAGCTGCAGCAAGTTATTCATAAGATCTAGATAAGAGAATTAATGAAGGTGGCCGCACTAAACACCAGGTTTCTCACTGTAGACCAAACAGCCTTATATTGCGAGAAGATGCCATCAGGACCTTCGTAGCTAGAGAGGAGGAGTCAGTGCCTGGCTTCCGAGCCTCCGAGGGCAGGCTGACTCTCTTGTTAGGGGTTAATGCAGTTGGTGACTTTAAGTTGGGGCCAGTGCTCATTTACCATTCTGAAAATTCTAGGGCCCTTCAGAATTATGCTAAATCTACTCTGCCTATGTTCTATACATGGCAGAAAGTCTGGATGACGGCACATCTGTTTACAACATGGTTTACCAAATATTTTAAGCCCACTGCTGCGAACTGCTTCTCAGAAAAAAAGATTCCTTTCAAATAGTACTGCTCATTGACAATACACCCAAGAGCTTTGAGGGAGAGGTACGAGATTACTCTTGCTTTCATGCCTCCCAACACAATACCCATTCTATAGCCTATGG
Organism: Panthera onca; assembly: GCF_046562875.1. Classification (NCBI taxonomy): domain Eukaryota; kingdom Metazoa; phylum Chordata; class Mammalia; order Carnivora; family Felidae; genus Panthera; species Panthera onca. The sequence continues at coordinate 42,506,095 of NC_138343.1, forward strand.
ATCAAGGAGTAATTAATTTCAAATCTTGTTATTTAAGAGGCACACTTCATAAGGCTAGAGCTTCCACAGAAAGTGATTTCTCTGGTAGATCTGGGCAAAGTAAATGGAAACCGTTCTCAAGATCATTCACTTTCCGAGATGCCATTAAGAACGCTTGTGATTCGTGATAAGAGGTCAGATTTTCAACATGAATAGGTGTTTGGAGAAAGTTGATTCCAACCCTCAGGGATGACTATTTTGAGGGGATCCAGACGTCAGAGGAGGAAGTAGCTGCAGATGTGGTGGAAATAGCAAGAGAACTAGAATCAGAAATGGAGTCTGAAGATGGGGCCGAATTGCCGCAAGCCCATGATCAAACTTGAATGGCTGAGGAGTGGCTTCTTATGGATGAACAAAGAAAGTGGTTTCCTGAGACAGAATCTACTCCTGATGAAGATGCCGTGGAGACTGTTGAAATGACCACGGAATTAGAATATTCCATAAACTCAGTTGATAAAGTAATGGCAGGTTTTGAAGGGATTGACTTCAATTTTGAAAGAAGTTCTACTGTAAGTCAAATGCTATCAAATAGCGTCGCGTACTACATAGAAATTGTGAAAGGAAAAGTCCATCGATGCAGCAAACTTCACTGCTTTTTTTTTTTTTTTAATGTTTATTTACCTTTGAGAAAGAGAGCATGAGTGGAGGAGGGGCAGAAAGAGAGAGAGGAGGACAGAGGATCAGAAGCGGGCTCCGCACCGACCACAAAAAGCCCGACACGGGGCTCAAACCCATGAACCGTGAGATCATGACCTGAGCCGAAGTCAGACGTTTAACCGACTGAGCCACCCAGGTGCCCCCACTGCTGTCTTCTTTTAAGAAACTGCTACAGGCGATCCAACTCTCAACCACCACCACCCTGATCAGCATCGGCCATCAACATGGAGTCAAGATCCTCCACTAGTAAAAAGATAACTACTTGCTGAAAGCTAGATGATAGAATTATTTAGCAGTAAAGTATTTTTCAATTAATGTATGTTGGTTTTTAGACATAATGTTATTGCACACTTAATAGGCTAAAGAATAGTATAAACATAGCTTTTTGGGAAACCAAAAAATTCATTTGACTGGCTTTCTTGTGGTGGTCTGGGACACAACCCCTGGTATCTCTGAAGAATGCTGTACTCCCCACGGAGTTTCTCCTATTATTAATATTTTACATTGGTATGGTATATTTACCACAATTAACGAGCCAGTTTTGATACATTACTATTCACCAAAGCCCATTCTCTATTCAAATTTCCTTTGTTTTTTACTTAAGATCCTTTTCTGTGCTAGAATTGCCTCCAGAACATATTACACATATGTTATGTCTCCTTAGGTTCTTCTTGGCTATGATAGTTCCTCAGACTTTCCTCGTTTTTGATGGCCTTGACCATTTTGAGAGGGACTGGTCGGGCATGTTGTAGACTGTCCTCCAACTGAGATTTGCTTGATGCTTTTCTCATGATTAGATTGAGGTTATGGATTCTGGGGAGGAAGGCCACGGAGCTGGCATGCGTCATGTTAGGTAGAGGCATTTTGCCATTGATTTGATCTGGATGATTTTAAAATACGGTGAAAAGCAATCTGTATGGGTGCCACGTTGACAAAGAGTAGATTGTGGTCACCGGTACTGTGTCACTCTGGTGAAATTGAAACTACTTTTCCAGAATCCCCTTCCCTATATGGTTGTGAGTTAGAGTTGGCCAAAAAAGAAATGTATGCAAGATTAGGAACATGGAAGTGAAGCAGTTTTTAACCTTTGAAGTTCCTTGTGGTTAGGTGCAGTTATAGACACAGAAGTGCTGATGGCTGTAGCACGTTCTTACTTTCCTCCATCTTACATGCAGCTCTTCTTCCAGACTGAAGACCCTATTTATCAACAGTGGCTTCAGACTTACCACCAGACACTTGGTGGTGAACCCACAGAGGTGGTAGTTATACAGAAGCATGGCTTCCTACAGACCTTCCCATGAGCCATCACTTTGCAGCCACTTTTGGTAGGTGGTTGCCTTTTGCTTCTCCAATTGATGGGTTGGTGACTTTTTCTCTGATCCTCCAACTTCCTTCCTAGGCTTTTCCTTTCCCAACTCCTCCCACAACCACGTAACATCTGATTCCTATAATAAAATCTTTATACCACAATGCACAGTGGTTCTGACTCTGTGACTGAGTTCCGATACATCAAGCTATGGGAGACTGATGCTTGACCTGAGAACAATGACAAAAGCTGGACAAAGTATTTTTTAAAAATCGTGTAATAGTCTTATATGCTGCCACTACAAATTACCACAGATTTCATGGCTTAAACAACACAAATGTATTATCGTACAGATCTACAGGTCAGAAGTCTGGTATGGGTTTCATGGATTAAAGCCAGGGTGTTAGCAGGCTGCACTCTTTTTGGAGGTTGTAAGAAAGAACCAGTTTCCTGCTCATTCAGATTGTCAGGAGTATTTCAATTCCTTGGTCGTAGGACTGAGATCCCAGTTTTCTTGCTGGCTATAAACAATGGGGAATTTCCAAGGCTACCACATTCCTTTGCACATGGAACCCTTATTCTGTCTCCAAAGCCAGCAACGTCAAGTCTTGGTCAGGTTGCATTTCTTACCTATTTTTCTGCTTCCCTCTTCTGTTTTTAAAAGCTTATGTGTTTAAGGTGGGCCTACCTAGATCATCTAAGATAATTTCCCTATGATAAAGTCTGTTGATTAGACACCTAAACCTTAATTCCATCTGCAACTTTAATTGCCTTGTTATGTGATGTAATGCACTCACAGGTTCTGGGGATTTGGATCTGGATATTTTTGGGAGGCCACACTTTATTTGAGGCATCAGAAAAAGACCAAAGCAGTCAGGATTTGAAAGGATGTGAAACTGAAAAAGAGGAAAATTCACTTTTTTCCCCCCTCAGGCAATTTCCCAATTAAATGTGTGAGGAAGAAAAGCTGTGCAGGAAGCAGAGGTCTAGGGCCTGTGACAGTCTTCCTGAGCCACAGGTTGGAGCATAGGGCTGCCAATAGCTGAGGGACTGAGATCTCAGACAGGAGGAAACTGCAGAGAACTAAACCTATAATTATGCATGCAGTTCCCCTTGAAATACATGTCATCCCCAAAGTTGCACATGTGTGGGTGAAAGTGGGAACTGGAAGGCTAAGGAGGTGAGCAGAAATTCATCCACTTTATGGGTCATCGGGAGTTGGAGGCTGGATTTCAGAGCTCACCAAAGTTGAAGGGTCTGGTAAACACCACAGACTTTTCAGCTGAGGCCCTAGAGATACTTTCTATGGATAAGGGCAAAGCAGAAATAGATCAACCTTGATTTGACTACACCCCCAACTGCCTATCAGAAATGAAATCCTCTCTGGAAGAAATCATCATCCAGAGCTTCCATGTTTTTTCATATACAATGTCTGCCATTCAATAAGGAAACTCCTAGGCATAGCAGGATACAGAACCAAATGACTGAAAACCAAGAGAAAAAAAAATCCAGACAACAGAAATAGATACATAAGCTACCCAGACACTGGTGTAAGGAAAGGGACTTCAACTAGAACTTTTTTTTTTTTTTTTAAAGAATTAAATGGTGATTATGTAGGTGAAAAATAAAAAAGAACTGAAATTAAAAATTCAATACATGGGCTTATCATCTTCATGACTTATTTATTTTATAACTAGAAGTCTGTACTTTTTTGTTGTTTATTTATTTATTTGGAGAGAGAGAGAGACAGAGAGAGGGAGAGAGAGAATCCCAAGTAGGCTCTGTGCTTTCAGCTCAATCTCATGAACTGTAAGATCATGACCTGAGTTGAAATCAAGAGTTGGGACAGTTAACGGACGGAGTCACCCAGACACTCCTGGAAGTCTGTACTTCTTAATCCCCTTTATCTATTTTACTCATTTCCCCACCCACTTCCCCTCTTGCAACCACCACTTTGTTCTCTGTATTTAAGAGTCTTTGTTTAATAGAATGTCAGATGCAGCAAAAGAGAAGATTAATAAAGACAAGATGGGTCAGTAAACACCAGATTGAAACAGAGATGAAGAGATGGGAAGTACAAAAAAGGACCAAGGAGACATATTGTATATGGTGAAAAAGTCGGACATACATGTAATTAAAGCCCTAGAAAACAAGAAAAAATATTTGAAGAAAAGTAGTTGAGAATGTTAAAAAATTGATGAAAGATGTCAAGCCACAGATTCAAGACATTCTACAAACTCAAAAAAAAGATACAAAGAAAACTACATGCAAGCATATCATAATGCAAGTGCTGAAAATAAAATAAAATCTCAAAACAGCCAGAGAAAAGTAGACACATTACTTTCACAGGGGACACCAATAATGATGACAACCAAAATGACAGAAGCCAAAAGACAAAGGAAATAATATGATATGTACATAAAATAATGTACATTTATAATGATAAAACTTTGGGAAAATCACAATGTCCAATAATAGGATATAATTAAGGTAATAGTAAATCGGCCATAGTATGAAATATTCTGCAGTTAAAAAAATGGCATAGAAAGTGTTATAATAGGCTACAAAGAAGTATGTACTATGTGAATGCATTTTGTGCGTAGGTGTATTAAAATGTTAACAATGTTTAATCTCAGTATCAAAGGGCTGTGGATAATTCTAATTGTATTTTTTGTGGTTTTCTGAGTCTTTTAGGTTTTTGTTTGTTTGCAATAAGTGTATATATTTTAGGTAATTAAAGAGAATTATAAAGAACATGTTAAGGAGTTACAGTGAGAAAAATAAGTTACAATCAAAGAACACAAATTAGTAAGTTAAACAGTTATGATGAGGACAAGATTGTGAATTTAAATGCAAGCATATCAATAATTAAATGTAAATAGTCTAAACACCTCAACAAAAAGGCTGAGATTATAAAACTGAGTGAAAAACCAAGACCTAATTATAGACTGTCAATGAGAAGACATTTTAAATATAAAGAAATAGCTACATTAAAAGTAAGAGGATATTAACATATATACCATATAAACAATGAAAAAAGAGAAGTAAATTTAATAATATCAGACCAAGTAAACTTTGGAAGATGAAACATTGCTGAGGAAAAGAGGACATTATATAATGCTAAAGGGGACAATTAATCAAGACAACAGGTCATTCTCAACTGTATATGCAACTAAGAATAGAACTTCAACATACACTAAACAAAATCTAGTAAGACTTAAAAGAGAAATAGACAAAGCCACAATTTCAGCTGACAACCTCAACATTCCTCTCTGAGTAATTTATTATTTAAAAAGTAAAAAGCCAGCAAGTGTATAGAAAAAATGGACACTATCCATCAACTTGACCTGATTGACATTCATAGAACACCACACCCAACAACCACAGAATACATGTTTTTCAAGTGCAAATGTACATATTCGGCGCCATAAAACAAACCTTGACAAAACTAAAAGAACTGTAATCATATAAAGTATCTTCTCCATTATAAAATTAAACTAAAGGGGCGCCTGGGTGGCTCAGTCGGTTAAGCGTCCGACTTCGGCTCTGGTCACGATCTCGCGGTCCGTGAGTTCGAGCCCCACGTGGGCTCTGTGCTGACTGCTCAGAGCCTGGAGCCTGTTTCGGATTCTGTGTCTCCCTCTCTCTCTGCCCCTCCCCCGTTCACGCTCTGTCTCTCTCTGTCTCAAAAATAAATAAACGTTAAAAAAAAATTAAAAAAAAATAAAATTAAACTAAAATTTAGTAACAGAAAGATACCTAAAATATTCTCAAATATTTGGAAACTAATGAACACCTTTCTAAAGCGGCCATGGGTCAAAGACAAAATCAGACAGGAAATTAGGAAATATTCTGAATTGAATGAAAATGAAAACAACACATGAAAGCTTTTGAGATATAGCTAAAGCGGTGTTTAGGGGGAAGGAGATGGCATCAAATGCTTATAGAAAAGAAAGATCTCAAATCAAAAAAAAAAAAAAAAAAAAAAAGGAAGAATGAATTAAACCCAAAGTAGCAGAAAGAAAAAAATAACGAAGATAAAAGCAAAATGACACCGAAAACAGCAAAATAAATAAATAAATAAAAATAAAAGAAAAAGAGAAAAATCAATGACACCAAAGGCTGCTTTTTTAAAAGTTTATTTATTTATTTTGAGATATACACAGAGAGAACACAAGTGGGGGAGGGGCAGACAGAGAGAGCAAGAGGCTCAGACGATCTGAAACAGGCCCTGTGCTGACAGCAGATAGCCTGATGCAGGGGCTCAAACTCATGAACCAGGAGGTCATGACCTGAGCTAAAACCAAGAGTCAGACGCTTAACCGACTGAGCCACCCAGGCACCTCTGAAGGCTGCTTTTTTGAAAAATAAGTACAATTGATAAACTCTATTCAGACATATTGAGGAAGAAACAAAAACAAAAACAAATTATCAGTATCAGGAATTAAAAAGAGAGGCATCACCATATAGGCTACAGATATGTAAAGAATAATAAGGGAATTTCATACATACCTTTCTGCCAATAAATATGTGGATCCTGAGAAACTTAACAGAAGACCATGGGGGAGGGGAAGGGAAAAAAAAAGTTAGAGAGGGAGAGAGCCAAACAATAAGAGACTCTTAAAAACTGAGAATAAACTGAGGGTTGATGGGGGGTGGGAGGGAGGGGAGGGTGGGTGATGGGCATTGAGGAGGGCACCTGTTGCGATGAGCACTGGGTGCTGTATGGAAACCAATCTGACAATAAATTTCATACTAAAACAAAATATGTTAACTTAGATGAAGGACAAATGATCTTGAAAGAAGTAAACTACCAAAGTTCTCTCAAGAAGAAACAGAAACTCAAAGAGCTTTACATTTAAGGTTACTCATAGCTAAAGACTTTCCTACACTGAAAACTTCAGTCTCCAGTAGGCTCACTGGTGAGTTCCTCTAATCTTAAAATAATAATAACAATAACAATAACAACAACAATAATAATAATTCTATAGAAACTATTCCAGAAAATAAAAAAAGACATTACAAGAAAATTCCAGACCAATATCATTCATGAACACAGATACAAAAATATTTAACGTATAAAATACTACCAAATCAAGTCCAGTGAGATATGAGATTAATACATCATGACCAAGTGGCTTTTATCCTAGTAACAAAACATTAAAAAATCAATCCACGTAATGTACCATCATAAAAAGAAGAACTATATGATCTCCAAGGATGCAGAAAAATAATGATAAAATTTAACATCTATTCATTATTAACATACTCAGCAAACTAAGAGTTCCCCATAAAACCAGGAAAAAGGAAAGGAAATATTGCCAAAGATTTTTCCAAAGAGGTTAACATCATATGTAATGGTAAAAAACTGAATATTTTCCCCATTAAATTCGGAAAAAGGCAAGGATGTCTGTTTTTATCACTCCTATACAACATTGTACTGAGATACTACTGACTGCAATAAGACAAGAAGAAATAAAAAGAATATGGATTAGAAAGAAATAAACTGTCTTTATTTGTAAATAACATGATTATCTATGTAGAAAATTCCAAAAAGACACAAAATAAAACAACAACCTATTATAGCTAATAAGTGAGATCAACAAACCTGCAGGTTAAAACATGCATATACAAAAATTGATTTTATTGCTAGATATTAGCAATGAACCAGAAAATAAAAATTAAAAAAAAATCTTACAGCATCAAACAAAATATTCACAGATAAATCTAACAAAATATGTACTAGATTTATATTCTGAAAATTATTAAACACTGATGAGAGAAACTAGAAAAGACCTAAGAAAATGAAAAGCTATACCATATTCATCAGTTAGAAGGCTTAACACCATTGTCAATTTTCCACAAATTGAGCTACAGGTTCAAAGCAGTTCCAGTCAAAATCCCAGAACATGTTTTGTAGAAATACTGAAAAGCAAAGGAGCCAGAGTAAAAAAAAAAAAAAAAAATTGAAAAAGAAAAAGCTCAAGGATTCTTAAGACCTGATTTCATGACTTAGTAATTAAGATAGTCAGGTACTGGCATAAGGATAAGCATATAGATCAATGGAACAAAATAGAATCCCAACATAGACCCATGGTCTGTAATATATGGTCAATTGATTTGAGATACATATGTCAAGATAAATCAATGAAGAAAGGATAATCTTAACAAATAGTGTTGGAACAATCACACATCCATATGCAGAAAGAAAGAAAAAAAAAAAGAACCTCAACCCTTACTTTGCATCATATATAAAAATAAACTCAAAATGAATCAAAGACCTAAACATAAAAGTTAAAATTTAAAATATGAAGAAGAAAACGTAGAAGAAAACCTTTGTAAGCTTGGGTTAGATAAAAATTTATTAGATAAGACAAAGAGTATGAGCCATAAAAGAATAAAAACCAATAAAATGGACTTCTTCAAAATTAAAAATTCCAGCTCTTCCAAAGATACTTTAAGAAAAGTCAAGCCCCAGACTTAGAGAAAATATGCGGAAAACACATTTCTGTATTTAGGCCATAAAATTAACTCATATTTTAATAAGACAAAACAACCAACATTTTATTTATTTATTTATTTATTTATTTATTTATTTATTTATTTATTTTTTTAACGTTTATTTATTTTTGGGACAGAGAGAGACAGAGCATGAATGGGGGAGGGGCAGAGAGAGAAGGAGACACAGAATCTGAAGCAGGCTCCAGGCTCCGAGCCATCAGCCCAGAGCCCGATGCGGGGCTCGAACTCACGGACCGCGAGATCGTGACCTGAGCTGAAGTCAGACGCTTAACGGACTGAGCCACCCAGGCGCCCCAACCAACATTTTTTAAATGGACAAAAGATTTGAAAAGATACAGACGGCAGATGAGCACATGAATATCATTTGTCATCACAGAAAAGCAAAGTAAAAGCAGTGAGATACCAACGTCTACCTATCAGAATGGCTTCAAATTAAAACAAAACAAACAAACAACAAAATGGATCATTTCAAATGCTGGCAAAGATAAAGAGCAACTAGAAATCTCCCATTTCTGGTGGGAGGGCCCAACAGTTCAGCCGCTTTGGAAAACACTTTCTTAGAAAATTAAATATTTTCTTACAATATTAAATATTTACTTACCATATGACCCAGTAATCCCACTCCTAGGTGTTTACCCAATATAAATGAACACACAAATCCACAAAAAAGGTCTGTCCATCCATGTTCATAGTGGATTTATTCTTTATTTTTTTTTTTAAATTTTTTCTTTTTAACGTTTATTTATTTTTGAGACAGAGAGAGACAGAGCATGAATGGGGGAGGGGCAGAGAGAGAGGGAGACACAGAATCTGAAACAGGCTCCAGGCTCTGAGCGGTCAGCACAGAGCCCGACGCGGGGCTCGAACTCATGGACCGCGAGATTGTGACCTGAGCCGAAGTCGGCCGCTTAACCGACTGAGCCACCCAGGCGCCCCAATAGTGGATTTATTCTTAATAGTTAGAAATTGGAAACAATCAAAATGTTCACTCAGTACATGGTTAAAAAAACTCGTGGAACCAAACAAATGGAATATTACTCAGCAATAAAAGGAAATAAACTACAGATAAACACAACACGAAGGAGTCTAAAAAGCATTATGCTAAATGAAAGAAGTCAGGCACAAAAACCATTTAAATTCATTTAGCATTATACAATTTTATATACTATTCTAGAAAATTTAAAAATATAGAGACAGAAATCAGATCAGTGGTTGCCAGGAGTGATGGGTAGGGATTGATTACAAAGGAACATGAGACAGTTTTTTGGCATTAATGTATCTTGATTGTGGTGGTGGTTACACAGCTGGGTTTGTCAAAAGTCACTGAGTTGTACTGTCTATCTAAAAAGGGGTTATTACTGTATGTAAATGATACTGCATTCAACTAATTTGTTTTTAAGAAAAATAAATATATTCTATGTGCCCTGTTTAAAAAAATTACAGCAATATATGGGGTAATAATACACTACAAAAATTTGCGAACCTGGAGTTGTGGGAAAAGGAAAATTTGAATACGCAGTGAAATATATCAAAGAAATATATCAAAAAATTTTAGAAGACATTCATGAAAAGTTTTAGAAGACATCATGAAAACCTAACCAAACATTGTAATTCATTCTTGCTTGTGGTGGCCAAATTTCTTATTCTGTTGAAAATGCTCTGTGATTGGGAAGTACTAATATGTAAAAACACTTTACATTTTAAAAAAAAATGTTTATTTGAGAGACAGAGTGCAAGTGGGGGAGAGGCAGAGAGAGGGAGACACACGATCCAAAGCAGGCTCCAGGTTCTGAGCTGTCAGCACAGAGCCTGATATGGGGCCTAAAGCCACAGACCATGAGGTCATGACCTGAGCTGAAGCTGGATGCTTAACTGACTGAGCCACCCAGGAGCCCCTGTAAAAGCACTTGTAAAACTTGTGTCGAGGAACACAAATGAAGCTCAGAGGACTTTGGAAAGTCAGGGGGATGCTGAGTAAAGGACAAGGCAGGCCAGAAATGAGAAAGAAACCGTGCAAGCCTGGAGAAGAACCAGGGTGCGATCACGTGGGAATGGCGTTGCAAGAATTTGCAGAATTAAAGACTGATCAGTCATTCATTCATTTAGTAAAACACTGGCGGAGCACGCATTATGCATCAGGCTCTGGTCTAAGTGCCGGGGATACAGCAGAGGACAATCTGCATTCTAGAGGGAGGAGACAATAAATGAGACAAAGTGAGTATATGAAACGGGACGCAAGTGTTAGAATGACAAAAGAAAGCAGGGAAGGGGGATATAGGGTGCTAGGGCAGAGGCTGGGGTTTCAATATTTAAAAGGTAGTCAGAGAAAGCCTTATTGCGAAAGTGTTATTCTTATTCTTATTATTTTTATTTTTATGAGAGAGCAAGCCTGCAAGTGGGGAGGAACAGACAGAAAGGGAGAGAAAGAATCCTAAGCAGACCCCATTCTCAGCACAGAGCCTGATGCAGGGCTTGATCTCACAACCCTGAGATCATGACCCGAGCCGAAATCAAGAGTCAGAAGCTTAACTGACCGAGGCACCCAGGCGCCCCCCGAAAGTGATATTTGAGAAAAGAAGCGAAGAAGGTGAGGGAACCATGAGGATAGCTTTCAAAGTGGGTGCTTTTAAACACCTAGCACTCATGCTGTACTTGGCTAACATCCACCTACTCTGTTGAGCTCTGTTTAGCTTCCATAATAATGATAGAAAAAGATACCATTTAATGCAGTAACTGGTTATGATAATTTATAAAAATGATTTACAGAATGAATATAATCTTCATTTCACCTGAACAGGAAACATTTGAAATCCAACTAAAAGAAAACTACACGCCTCAATTTACTTTAAGTACTATGACCCCTCCTCTTTGAGGCCTGTCCCTCTTTGAACGTTCATTATCCATGATTCTGAAAAAGCTGAATGGCATAGTGTACTATTAATAAATTTTTGAGTATTATTAGCTGGGAAAAGGGGTCAGAAAAGCCAGGAGGAAATAGCCTATCCATATGAAAACAATAACCACGTAATATTTATTGTCTGGGATTGAAACGTTTCAAATACGCAAAGCAATAAAATGTCAGGAAAAGCAAAACTTCCTAATGTTAAAAAAGATCATAAATTTTTCCCAAAATAAGACATATAAAAAAAAGTTCAGGTGATACTTTATGTCAGAAAAAAATACTGAAATCTGAGTTAAAGCAGCTCGAAATCTTCAGAAGGCACAAGCTACTCACCACAGGACAGAGGAGCCCAACCAAAGTTACGGTGGAAGCACAGAGAGCGAGAGTTGTCTTTTTTTTTTTTTTTTTTGAGCTTGAGAATCACTTTTTTAACATAAAGAAATTCACTCTATAACTTGTATTTTTGTTAACTCTTGCATGAAAAACAATATGTCACGTCAATGGGGCACTTGGGTGGCTCAGTTGGTTAAGCGTCTGACTTCTGCTCAGGTCACGATCTCGCGGTTTGTGGGTTCGAGCCCCGCGTCGGGCTCTGGGCTGATGGCTCAGAGCCTGGAGCCTGTTTCAGATTCTGCGTCTCCCTCTCTCTTTGCCCCTCCCCTGCTCGCGCTCTGTCTCAGTCTCAAAAATAAATAAATGTTAAAAAAAAATATGTCATGTCAAGAATCTACCAGCATTTCAGGATCACTTTTAAATGAATTTTATAAATCACACTGGCACATATATATATGTGTAAAACGGAGTGGCACCTGTATGGGCCAAACATGTCTTCTTCCCTACAGATAATTTAATGTAGGTGGCCTCATAAGCTCCTTTCGAGAATTCCAGTTTCCCACAGGTCCCTCACTGTTTGGGAATTGTAGACTCCATGTTGATGATTTGGCTTTCAAGGGTGCTAAAAAAAATTTTTTTTTGAGTGAATGAATGAACAAATGAATAACGGAGACGAAGAACCCAGACATTTTAATGTTCATTTATTTTTGAGGGGAGGGACAGAGAGAGAGGCAGACACAGAACCTGAAGCAGGCTCGAGGCTCTGAGCTATCAGCACAGAGCCTGATGCAGGGCTCAAACTCATGAGCCGCGAGATCATGACCTGAGCCGAAGTCAGATGCTCAACTGACTGAGCCACCCAGGTGCCCCAGAACCCAGACACGTTAATTGTAAGCCATATAATACTCTTAGGTGATAACACTGTTGTTTTCAGTTCACAAAACTCTCACTCTTTTCAAGATAAACAGATATTCATATTTGCTTAAAAAATGTTTTTAATGTTCCTTTTGAGAGGGAGAGAGAACAGGGGAGGGGCAGAGAGAGAGAGAGGGAGACACAGAATCCGAAGTAGGCTCCAGGTTCCAAGCTGTCAGGACAGAGTCTGACGTGGGGCTCAAACCCACTCATAAAGGCCACAATAAACCTGATGCATGGAGTGCTATGGTTTCTCCAAGACACTGTATTTGTCCATAAGAAAAATGCTATGATCATTTATAGTTCATGAGATTTGCAGCCAAATAAGCATCAATAAAAGGTTAAACAGAAGACTCAGCCAAAAAAATTCTGTGCATATGTTTATTTTTTAAGTTAAAAAAAAAATCTATTTATTTATTTATTTGAGGCGGGGCAGGCAGGGAGAGAGAGAGAGAATCCCAAGCAGGTTTCATGTTGTCAGTGTGGAGCCCGATGCGGGGCTTGAACCCACAAGCTGTGAGATCATGACCTGAGCAGAAACCAAGAGTTGGGCACTCAACCGACTGAGCCACCCAGGTGCCCCTCTGTGCTTATGTTTAAATGACTAATTTCTTTCCTACTAATCAACCAGCACATGTTTACTGAATAGCTAGTAAGTGCATGTGGTGATTACAAGGAGGTACAAACTCAAGACTTGCCCTCAAGAAAATCTTCATCTGGTGCAGGCTATGAGGCACACAGAGAGATAACCAGGGGCACAAAATAGGAAGTATAAAGAACACTGAGCTCAGAGGAAGCAGAGGGTACCATGCACCGAGGCAGGCAGGAACCTTTCTGGGAAAGAGCTAGGGAGCTAGGTTTTCCACGAACACCCAGGAAAGAGCAGCCAGGTTTATTTTTCATACCGTGAACAGAACCACATGACGTTCTACATCTCTTGGGGGAAAACACCCTGGTGACCTTGCAGTCTCCACACAGGTCATGAAGGCAAGGTGCCATTGCAGTCTGCGACCATCCCAGGGATGTGGCAAGATGGCTGGTCTTGGCACGAGCTACCGCAGAGAGTTTCTCATCCGCCTCTCTGGTTCTGAGGAGGCATATGGGACTTTCCACCCCAACCTCCTTTCGGGTGCGGAGGCAAGCCAAAAAACTGCTTGGTTGTAGTTTGGAGTAGGCTCCTGCATGGTGAGTCACCCACCGCTCCTGTCTGCTGTCATCCGGTGCCTCCGGAACATGGCAAATGGACACCATGCAGAACTTGCCTATGCTGCTGTGTAAGTGACAAACTGCCTAAGTCCATCTGGGCTCCCTATCTCCGCACAGGCCAAACCTTTGAAGGCGTGACAAGCCAGCGCACCAGCCTCACGCTAGCTTCGGAAGAAGTAAATCAAAGCCATTCAGAAGACAAAGCTTCAGGTAGGAGGGGGCCACAGGCTGGTGCCCCGCTAGGGGGAATCATAGAGAACCTAAGTCAGCAAGTGACTCCAGCTGAGGCCGAGCAGACCTAGGGTTGAATTAAAGAAGCCGCTAACTACTGATGAGAGAGGAAAAAAGCATCACTTCTAATTCAAATCACGGTAGGCAACTTTCTTTCAACTTTCTTCTCTGTCCCTGTCCACTATTCCGCCCCAAGGGCATGCACAGAAATCCTGGGCCAGGAGAAACAATGACTACATCATAATTCATGAGCAAAAACCTAAAAAGGGCATTTGTATAAAGTTCCAAGGGACGGCCATAGGCATCTGCCACTGCAAACATATGTAAACAAGATGGGAATTATTTTATTTTATTTTATCTTAATTTTATTTATTTTATTAATTTAATTTAATTTAATTTAATTTTTTTAAGTTTATTTATTTTTGAGAGACAGGGGGAGAGAGAGAGCGAGAGAGCCAGCAGGGGAGGGGCAGACAGAGGGAGAGAGAATCCCAAGCAGGCTCCACACTGTCAGCTCAGAGCCCGACGTGGGGCTTGAACTTACGAACTGTGAGATCGTGACCTGAGCAGATCAAGAGCCAGACGCTTAACCGACTGAGCAACCCAGGTTCCCCTATGGGGATTATTTTAGAACGATATACATACCTTCTATGAAAGCATAAAATAGTAGCCTAGGTAATTAGAGCCTTCTGGAGAAATGTGGTCTTCATAAAGGAGAGGCTGTGTAAACATGGATCTTGGAGGAAGTTTTTCTCATAATTTCTATAGGGATTCTTAGTATGTGCCTTGATCATATGTATTTATCTTAGGGTTTCAGACCTTACAGAGGACTTAATGTCATTCAATGTAATTACAGCCTATTAGCCATTACGTGATATTCTATTATATACCTAATACTTGGCCTTAGAGGAGGAATATTAAGTTAAAAAGAACGTTTCTTGTAATCAAGCTTTTGGTACTGAGAAGCGCTTCTAGGTTCGGAGCAGCACCTCTTTTTTGACACATGATTAGAACTCTTTACTCAAGCACATTCCAGGCTTTGTAACAGTGCTGAGGGGCACGAGCTTTGGGGTGAAAGCGTGGGGTGCAAAGGCCCGCCCCACCTTGGGAACCCCTGCGTAAGGCAATGAACCTCCTCATTTTCAGCTTCCCTCACAGAGGGGCTGTATGTAACGGGATAACTCACACCGAGTGCCGGTACACAGGAGGGCATGCGGTGTGCTGTAATGATTACGTCAACCTTATTAAAATGCCCACACGACAGAGCGACATTTTTTTTTTTTTTTAACGTTTATTTATTTTTGAGACAGAGAGAGACAGAGCATGAACGGGGGAGGGGCAGAGAGAGAGGGAGACACAGAATCGGAAGCAGGATCCAGGCTCTGAGCCATCAGCCCAGAGCCCGATGTGGGGCTCGAACTCACGGACCACGAGATCGTGACCTGAGCTGAAGTCGGACGCTCAACCGACTGAGCCACCCAGGCGCCCTGTGAGCGACATTTTTGATAGCAAGCAAAGTGTTACCTGGTTTAAGTAAAATTAAGTAGTCATCTTGATTCTTCCTATATTTTTTTCTATTTTTATTTTCTTTTGGGGGGAAAAGGGGGAATGGTGAATACTGGGTGGTGATGAGCAGAAGGCACGTGAGTGTAACGCTCTCTACAGAATTCTAGTGGTTTCCGACGATGAAATGTTGTATGCGGGTTTTTTGTGACTTTCTAGGAATGGATTGTTTTTAAATATGCTTCAGTTGCCCAAACTCCCATGACTTACGATGGCTTGAATATTTGATATTTTGTTCCAGAAAACAGATGCAAGTCTCTTTCTTTGTTTTCTCTTTTTGAAAGTGCTACGGTATCACTCACAACATGAGAGGCTGACTTGAAGAGATATGACCTTTTTAATATTTGAGTTTTTAAAGGCATCTGGCCCTTATTTAACCATCACATTTACATCCAATCCCTGCAGGCATGGTTTTGTTGTTGAAGTTTGGCTTGATGCCCTCTGCAGAAAGCCTTTGCTTTAATGAACACAACTCCACTAAAACTTCTGGAGTCCCCTGCCTACCTCCACACCCCCCCCCCCCCCCCCCCCGTACTCTAAGAGCACAGCAAGTTTCATCTTGGGTTTCAAATAAGAAGATAAAAATAAGAAATAATGCATGGCTGGAGAATCGGCTTTGTGGGGGAGCCACAGCCATGACATATTCAACTTGATGCCCTTCTATTATTTGCAGAAGTGTTTATGTTCTATGAAATGTTCAGCCAGAGCATACAGGAAACCGTAAAAGATTTTATGAGATGTATACATGGTTGAAGGCGGAATTTTAAATGCAACCTGGGAAGGTTCTATCTAAATTCCAGGAGGGCAGATGAGGGAGTACTTTCTCTGTAGTGATTCAGTTTTACACAAGGGGTTAGATGAACTGGAAAGAAATACCTGATTTGGGAACTATATAAAATTTTTTCGTAAAATTAAACCTCGTAATTTCTAGACAAGTAAACTTGTTTTCTTTCAGACCAAGGATCACCACTTATGCTTATTTGTCTTCTACGTGGTAAAAGCATGAAATGTGGGTTGTTTCTTATTTTATAGAAACAAAGGACAAACAGTAATAAGTGAAGAATTCTTCCCAGGTACAGGAGTATAGGCACCATTTAAAAAATAGTTGTGCTTCTGATGGTTTTTAAATAAAAGCTCTCGGTTCTAAAACTGGAACATTATTTTTGAATCTTAATTATTGCAATATGTGAAGGCAGGAAGGTTGATGACATAGTCTCAAAACGGCATGTTCGGAAAGTCACATCCACATTTAGGTGAAAGGAGAAATATTTCTATTTCCTTTACCCTTGAATCTATGAGGCAGTGTCAATTTCCCCTAAGAGAGGCTATTTTTACTTAATGTTGGCTTTATTTATTTTTTTCAAATTTGATCTCCAAAACACAAGGCTACAAAACAAATTATTTTGTGTATTCACATTTGATTTAGAATCGAGCCCAATGTGAGCCTCATGAAGTCACTGTGAAGATAAATGAAATACCAGAGGTAAGGTTCCCGACACAAAGTAGGTGCTCCGAGTATGTTAATTCCCCCTCCCCTGCTTGCAGACCTCCCCCACTTTTTTTAAATTGATGTATAAGTGACATATAACAGATTATTTAATTATACCACAGTCCCTTTGAAGAAGATTTTAATACAACACTTACGCTTTAGAATGTGTCCAAATTAGTGTCATTTAAAAAATAAACTTAGGTAATTATCTAAGATAAACATGCCATAAAATCCCCATGTATCCTGGTAGTATCTAATGCAAATCCAGTATGGGGGAGTGAAATTGCAACCTGAGAATTAGGGACCACGGATCTCTGGTCTCTGGTCTGTCACTGCTATTACTGAGTGACCTTGGGAAAGTCAACTTCCTTCTCCAGGCTACATATTTTCATCTGGAAAATGAGTGGCTGTTTTCAACGATCTTGAAGACCATCTTCTGCTTTAACGTTTTCTGATTTTACCTAACATTTTAATCTTGGGAGAACAATTTATTGATGTCACATTTTCTGAGATTTTCCTCCTATAAATTTTTTTCTATACTCGCTGCTTAAGAAAATTTTATTTTACTTCAAATTCACTGCTGCTGAAAGAGTCAGAGAAAGAACCTAAGTGTAGAAAAGAAAAAAAAAATTAAAAATATTAATATTCAGCAATTATGGGGACATCTAGGCTGGTTTGGGACAGACATAAATGACCTTGTTTTATTCTAAATTCAGCTCACTGGCTTATGATGAAAAGTGAAAGGTTATTATATGGACTTACTGGGCAAAACCAGATTTTATAAATAATTACCTGTCAGACTGTTCAAGATAGACAAACATACGCCAGACCAACAAAAACACAGACCTGTCATATTTCTGAGAGAAATGTACATTGAGTCTTCCTTCTCTGGGACTATAAGGAGATCAGGTAGAATAAAATGAAGGGAAAAAACCTAAACTCTGTATTTTCTGCCTCGTGCATACTTTAAAATGTATAATGTGGGAGAGAAGGAATTTTGATGTGAAAAATTAGCCCCTGAAAATTTTATACATCCATAAGCCCGGCAGATCGAAACCAAATACAATAAATGCTGTCGTTTTAAAAGTTAGGATGTTTACTGCAAGCTTATAATTTTCTATGATTAGGGATGCCAAGAAAAATAAGAATGATGATAAAAAGAAAAGTTTAATCATACATTTCAACAAGCACAGATGGAACATCAAAACCCCTTGGCAATTTTTTGATATTATATATCTACGTTTTTTTTCTTCTTGACATGAAGATTTTTTCCAGAAGGACTAACACAGAACAGGTAAATGATAGTTAACAAATGTGAGTAATATGGCACAATCATATTAACGGAGCCTCACAATGATTTGGTCACAGGAGGAAAATCTTTCATGTTTCTTATTTCTGTTTTTATTAATTCTTCACAAAGGATGTCTCAGTGTGTGTAAAAACCATGATAAAAATAAAACTGGAAGTCCTCCAGAATTAAAGAAATAGCTTCCTTTTTAAAAAAAAAAACTTTTTTTTAACGTTTTTTATTTATTTTTGAGACAGAGAGAGACAGAGCATGAACAGGGGAGGGGCAGAGAGAGAGGGAGACACAGAATCGGAAGCAGGCTCCAGGCTCTGAGCCATCAGCCCAGAGCCCGACGCGGGGCTCGAACTCACGGACCGCGAGATCGTGACCTGAGCCGAAGTCGGACGCCCAACCGCCTGAGCCACCCAGGCGCCCCAGCTTCCTTTTTTAAAATTCAAGTTTAATCAGGAACTGTACAATTACATCTGCTATATTTTGATTCGTTCTCCAAAGTTAGGGTTTGTCATTTGATGGAGAAAGTATAGATGCCAGAAGGGGGGCTCGGCTGTTACCAGCAAGAAATGACCCAGTCCCAGATTCCAGTTTAGCTGTGGGACTGCTCTCAAGGGAGAAAGCCCATCACTCAGCTCCCCTTCAAGGGATTCTCATTACTTTGTTCTTTCATCTTTTTTTTTTAATGTTTATTTATTTATTTTTGAGGGAGAAAGAGCACGAGCAGAGAGAGAAGGAGGCAGAGGACCTGAATCAGGCTCCACGCTGTCAGTGCAAAGCCTGATGCGGGGCTCGAACTCACAAACCGTGAGATCACCACCTAAGCCCAAGTCGGACGCTCAACCAACTCAGCCCACCCGGGCGCCCCTGATTACTTAGCTTCTACATGGGTACAGTGTGTATGTGTGGTGGGCCTGGGGACTGGAGGGACAAGGGGACAGGAGGAGAGGGCCTACACGAGGAAAACCAGGCACGATGGCAGATGTGCAGGATGTCGGGAAGAAGGTGTGAAAATAACACATTCACGAGAAGTGGGGGGAAGGGACGAGAAGACGGGAATAGTTCAACAGATCAATTAGGTCTTTGATTAGTGTGAGTTTATAAAATGAGTATTTGTCTCGAAGACACACCTAAGATATACATACTCAGCAAATGTCACAAAGTAAAGTTGTGGGACAGTGTGAGGGAAAACTGACTGTCCTTTTGTCTCCTCTGTCCCAAACCTGGATTACAAAATGCATCACATAAAACACAGACTAAACACTGGAGGGAAAACAAGACACTGCCTTTAAGATATGTGAGCTGAGGGCAGTAAATCCATCCCAAATTAAAATTTCAAAATTGTGTGATCTGCATTCTTGTCCACCTACACACTATCCCAAACATCCTGCCATTAATTAGCTAAACGGCCCAGCCAGTAAACAAGACTGAGCACTGAGGGGGCTGGAAAAGGGCCGGAGTCAGCCAGTTGATAGTCACAACAAACCAACCCACTCCTGAGGATACAGAGAAGGTAAACTTGTATTTTATTTTGTCCAAAGAGGGGAACAGAAATCACCTTACTATAACATGCCTTTCCTGTTGTTACGGTCACAAGTCCCGTCAGCAGGCCAGAAAAGCCATCCCATTCCTGCGGTAGGCACTCTGTCAA
Organism: Panthera onca; assembly: GCF_046562875.1. Classification (NCBI taxonomy): domain Eukaryota; kingdom Metazoa; phylum Chordata; class Mammalia; order Carnivora; family Felidae; genus Panthera; species Panthera onca. Next base: position 42,526,209 of record NC_138343.1, read on the forward strand.
AGAGAAAGAAATCTGCAATGAATTATCACATCAAGTCAAACCAGGAAAGGAGGGAAAAGAACAACATGCAGAGCTTTCTTCCTGTTTTGTAGACTCTGCTGGCTTCCGTCGAACAGGGTGCTTACTCTGAACATTTCTGGTGGCAACATTTCTGGTGGCTAGAGTCACCACTCTGTCTATTAAAAAGTCAGTGTGGTTAACAAGTGGTTAGGGATTCTATTTTCGGGGAGTGGGAGATATGCAAAATAAGACATCCCATTTTGTTAATTGATTGGGTTTGGTTAGGTCAAAGACATGTTGTGTTGAATCTGTTTGTCCTTTATAAACATGTGTTCTCTATTGGACATGCTCAAGAATCACTTCTAATTAACTCTCTTAATAGTCTATAAATTACTGACTCATTATAGCCTTCCCAGGCCTAATTTATAGTCTTAGTGAAAAGCTTGGAAACAGACACTAATAGAAGCCTTTCCTCCCTGCTGAAATATGGTGATCTCTAAGGAGTTCTGTACATTAGAGACATTATAGAAAACTCGAATCCTACATAATTTTACTTTATTAAAAAAAAATTTTTTTTAATGTTTATTTATTCTTGAGACAGAGACAGAGGCAGAGCGTGAATAGGGGAGGGGCAGACAGAGAGGGAGACACAGAATCTGAAACAGGCTCCAGGCTCTGAGCTGTCAGCACAGAGCCCGACGCGGGGCTCGAACCCACGAACCGTGAGATCACGGCCTGAGCTGAAGTCAGACACTTAACTGGCTGAGCCACCCAGGCACCCCTCCTACATAATTTTATGTACATACAAGTACATATAGATGTACGTGTGGATATTCATAATGGGATAAAATATCCCCATAAAAGAAAATGGGAAAATGGATACCAAAGGCAATAATATAATATATTCCAGTAAATCAAGTAAAACTCATGATTTTTCTTCCTGCGAGATATATTCTGCAGTTCAGAGCTGAAGAGCTGGACTATACAGGGCCTCTGTGACTTGTCTTGAGTCTCATAATGAAACCCAGAATGAAACAGAACTAAAATCCAGGACTTAGGAATAAAATTATCCCTTTCACCACCATATTTTTCATTATTTAAACTGGGAATAGCCATACTCAGAGAATTCATAACCCTCAATGAGATGGGTTTTTTCCTACAACCTGTGTTCCGAAAAACAGAAAAATGACAACATCTCGTATCAGGGATTTTGTTTTTCCTTCAACAGCCACGTTATAGGAAATGTAGAATAAGTTTTTATGACTAAAATAATGTTAGGGAGATGCTGGAGAGTTTAAAAATGGTTAAATTACATTTATAATTATAAAATAATTATAAATAAATAAATAAATATAAAATATTATAAATAATACCCAAAGAAAAAAAAGTGGAACCAAGCTTTTTAGCAAGACTTCCACCGATGTAGGTGAAACCAAGCTAGTTTTCTGCGGGACTTTCTGTTAATCATGAAACTCAATTAACTTCAACATCTTTCCTCCGAATATTCAGCTGATACGGGATTTACTACGGTTGTCGGGCTTTGGAATGCTGGCTGAAATTTCATAGGTTGGCTGTGAGGCTCCACAGCTCACTCCAGATCAGCATTTCAAGGATGAGAAAACAGTGGCACATTCTATCTTTCGTTCCTCAGGGCTGTCTCTGTGAGCTTGTTCCTGACTTACCATCAGGCTTGCTGTGCCCTTGGACACTTTTGGATTGAAGCACACGTTCTAACAAGGACTAGAAAATTCCAACTTTACCTCCTCAGTCTGTGCACCGGAGAACAGTGTTAAATGAGTTCCTCAGAGAGCCACAAATAACTTGCAGGGACGGATAGAGTGTCTTCCCACAACCACAGACAGGGGAGCCTCAGGCCTTGAAAACAGCCCCTACCACCACAGTTGCCTTACCAGAGGCTTATGCCAAAGTAGTACTTTCAGGTTCTTGACCTTGATATTTTAAATTTTACAACCACAGTGACAACCTTCAACATAACATAATATTTAAAGCCCAGGGATGGTTTACATGGAGATAAATGGACCTGGGAGTAAAGCTGGATTCCTCGTAAAGGTAAATGGCTAAAGAGAGGCTTGCTTGAAAAAGAGGTTTTGGCCCAGGAGCAGGCTGAGTTTTGGCCGTGCACACCTGAGACATTACCAAGTTTAATCTTTCCAGGGTGGCCAACAGGAAATGGTTCTCTCTCATACTGAAATGATTACTTTCCAAAAATCAGTTCACCGTCACAGATGATTCATCACTATTGTTTGCAAATGATTACAAGACTAGAGACTTTTAATTGCAGAGACTTCGAGCAGCTAAGTTTAATAAGAAAGCCAAAGTTTAGAGCTGTCCCAGATTTCCGGACTAAGTTCTTCCTATTCTAATTCTACGATAGAGAAGGGGCAAACAAACGTGTGTGATCAGCAAAGAGCAAGTTCAGCAAACCCATCCCCTAGGGCCCTCTAGCCAGAGTCACAGCTTTTCCTTCTGATGGACAAAGGATGTATGTTGTCTGTGGAGGGTGATTATGGGAACATCCCCAAGTTGGCAACCTTTCCAGGGCGAGCAACGTTAAAGGAAGATGGGCGAAGACAACTCATCTTTGTGTCAACTGTGAATTTCTCTGTTTGTGTTGTGGACGTTGAAACTCAATTTAAACACTGCTTGGGGTGAGGGCCTTCCAGAGGCCACATTCTCATGAAGCACTCTACTTATTCTCTACTGTCAGATCCTATGAGTGATACCCTGGTTCTGTATCTCAGGAAAAACCCAGACCTTGACTGGAAATAGCTGGGACCACCTCCCCCGCTATTAAAAATGTATAAACGAATCTGACTTCATCCCGACAGCCCCGTTTCGGCATCCTATATATCACTGCAGCTTTATTTCTGATTGAAAAAGCTCTGTTCTCAACTATTAGTCGCTCCTATGTGAATTTGTTGAAATTCACATGCTAGACATTCAGATGCTAGACATCCTGGCATCTCTAAAGTTAACAGCAAAGGGGCGCCTGGGTGGCTCAGTCGGTTAAGCGTCCGACTTCGGCTCAGGTCATGATCTCGCGTTCCGTGAGTTCGAGCCTCGCGTCGGGCTCTGTGCTGACAGCTCAGAGCCTGGGGCCCGTTTCAGATTGTGTCTCCCTCTCTCTCTGCCCCTCCCCTGTTCATACTCTGTCTCTCTCTGTCTCAAAAATAAAAAAATAAAACGTTAAAAAAAAAAATAAAGTTAACAGCAAAGATATTTCGTTTTTCGTTTTAAAGGACCAATTGTAGTTCACAGGCTTTCCCCCCGCCTCCCTTAAATTGAGGATTACATTAGCTCCCAAGTTTTGACACTCATATATTCGTTCAGCTTCAAATTATGGCCTACTGACAGAACCTCAATCTAACTGGGTGGGCTGACACATTCTGCCTACTGCACTGGGTGTTGATGGGGAAATGAAATTGTAAGTTTTCGTTTTTAAAATGTGATTTCTTTTAATCTGCATATAGACAGGCTCGAGAAACAAATTTAAATCCTAGGCTGGTTTATTTCTGCCTTTTTATGGGCTGTCATAAATCATACATTTTAAGGAATACAAACTAATATTAAAAAGCAAATGATTATTATTTATTTTAAACAAAAGATAAACATGCTACAAAACACACCTGTGGCTCCTAGTTGAATATAACTGCCTGTGTGTTATTTGCACCATTAACTTAATTAGTAAAGCTTTAACTATAGATAAAACCACCCCTTCCACCAGTGTAGATTTACACTTATTCACGACTAGCTTTCCTGATTCTTTTCTGCTTTCTCAAACTTTACTTATTTGTTTAAAACAATTTTTTTAATGTTTATTTATTTTTGAGAGAGAGAGAGACAGAGAAAGAGAGACAGATTGCGGGTGGGGGAGGAGCAGAGAGAGAGGGAGCCGAAGCAGGCTCCTATGCTCCGAGTTGTCAGCACAGAGCCCAATGCAGGGTCTGAACTCATAAACAGCAAGATCATGGCCTGAGCCAAAGTTGGCCGCTTAACCAACTGAGCCATCCAGGCACCCCACTTTTCTCAAACTTTAACTAAAATAAAACAAAAAGTTCATTGTAGGGACTGACATCAGCAAGATGGCTACCAAGGAGGTCCCAAAGCTTGTCTCCCCACACAGAAAAATAAATAAACAACTATAAATAGACAAAACAGCTCTGGGAAAGCTCTAGATTACAACAAAGAAGGAGCAGAAATCCTGTGGGGCTCAACAACTGAGCAAAGCTCTACAGAAAAGCATAAGAAGCATTTAACCTACATCACCCCATCTCCCAGTCCAGAGCAGCTCAGTGCAAAGAGGAATGCTTTTGGAGGGATTACACCTGACAGGAAAAGGAGCAGGAGAACCCTACTAATCCTCCTCACTGCCGTGGACATTCGTAGACATTGCTACTGCGTGCTCCCACGGTCTCCACCAACACTGAACCCAACTAAAGGGTTGCCTGGGCTCCTCACTGCTGTGTCTCCTCACCAGGTCTGGAGCTACCGTTGTGGTGAGACCTGCCCCCAGGGGCCCCAGTTGTGCCCCACCGTCTGGGATCGGGAAGCCACGGCACCTTGCCATCTATGAAACCGGAAATGCCATTGCTTTCTATGCCCTGCCTTCAGGGTTCAAAGTCATGGCTTTGACAACCATCGCTAGGCCTGAGTTGCTGCTATTCTATGACTGACTCCTGGAGTCCTGAGTTGTGGCTCTGACCTGCTATCATTAGGCTGTGATGCTGTAGCTGCTGTTCTCTGTCCCACCCTCTGGCTCCTAAGTCATGGCACTGACTTGCCATCAGTGGCTGTACGGCTACAGCTCTGTGCCACCCGCCTTGGGTCCCGAGTCACCGCTTTGGCCTGGCATCACAGAGGCCAAGCTGCTGCTGCTCTGCTCCCTGCTGCCAAAGTCAGGGCTCTGACCCACCATCCCCCAGGGCATGCTGTCACTGCACCCCTTACCCTGGGCCCAAGACACTGGTGCATCCTGTCATCCCACAGCCCGTGCCACTGCTGCATCCCCCATCCTGGGGTCCAAATCACTGTGGTGATCCCCAGAGATGCAGACCTGGTTCCTCAGGGTATCTGCATATGCGTGCACATCAGACGCTGGGACTACTATCATAGTAAGTGCACCTGTGCCCCAGGACCCTGGTTTCCCTGCTTCTCTAAGTGCGAGTTCACCAGACCTGGTACCAGCAGGTATTCTCTTTGGCTAGAACTTCCTCCTACAGGAAAAAGAGAGGAACAGGATGACCCTTGCAGCCTCTGCCACCTAGGACCCCAACAACCCTAGACACTACTCCCGCTTACAGGACTTCTGCAGTCTTGGTCAAAGAAGAACCCAGTCTTTGCCCATGTTGTCCTCAGCTCATGTAGATGTACAGAGATTATGCTTCTATGCCCTCTCTGGAATCAGAGACATGGCACCCTACCCAGCCTGAGCCTTCACAGCCAGTCTCAGTTGAAAGTCTTTCTCCACCAAAGTCAGTCTGAAAGGCTGGAAGAGGTGACTCCTCTCTCAAATGAACAAACATTAATGCAAAGCCACAAGAAACGTGAAGCAACAAGGAAACATGACACTACCAAAGGTGCTTGATAATTTTCAAGTTACCAACCCCAAAGAAATGGAGATCTAGGAGTTACCTGAAGATTTCAAAACAACTATTTTAAGGAAGTGCAGTGAGACTCAAGAGAACACAGACAGACAACAAAATGAACTTAGGAAAGCAATGCAATAACAAAATGAATTCAACAAAGAGAAATCATAAAAAATTTTTAGAGCTGAGGTATGAAGTGAATGCAATGAAAAAAAAAATGCAATGAAGAGCTTCAATAATAGGCTCAATCAATCAAGCAGAAGAAAGAATCCATGAACATGAAGACAGATCTCTTGATATTATCCATTTGGAGCTGAAAAAAGAAATAAGCATGAAAAAAAGCAAAGAAAACCTATGTGAATAATGGGACACCATTAAATGAAACAATATTCATGCTATGGGAGTCCTAGACGAAGTAGAGAAAAGGTCAGAAAACAAAGAAATAATGGCTGATGACTTCCAAAATCTGGGGAGAGATAGCCATCCAGATACATGAAATTCGAAGATCCTCAAAGAGATTCAACCCAAAGAGATCTTCACTGAGACAATATAATCGAACTCTTGAATATCAAAGATTAAGAGAGAATTTTGAGAGCAGCAAGAGTTTAAAAAGAGTCATCACACACAAGGGAACTCTAATAAGGTTAACAGCAGATTTCTCAGAAGAAATCTTTTAGGCCAGGAGAGAGTGAGATAATATATTCAAAGTGGTCAAAGAACATAAAATTCTGATCAAGAATACTTTACCCAGGAAAGTAGTTCCCGGGTACAGATAAAGACTTTTACAGACAAATAAAAGCTAAGGTATTTTATCACCACTAGACATGCTTTATAAGAAATGTTAAAAGGAGTTCTTCAAGATGAAACAAAAGGTTGCTAATGAAAACATGAAAGTATTAAATTCACTGACACAGGCAATTATAAATTCAAAATACTCTAATACTGCAATGGTGGTATGCAAATCACTAGACTCCAGTATATAAATTAAAAGACAAAAGTGTTAAAAATAACTATAGCTACAATATTTTGTTAATGGGTACACAATATGAAAAAAATGTAAACTGTGACATCAACAACATAAAGCTGGAGGGCAAGTAAACATATAGAATTTTTTTCATGCAATGAAAGTTGTTTTCAACTTGGACTATTACAAGATGTACTATGAAGGCCTCATAGTAATCACAAAGAAAAACCTATAAAAAATATACAAATGAAGAGAAAAAAATCAAAGTATACCACTACAAAAAAAAAAAATACCAGTTTTCTAAGGAAGATAGTAAGATAGGAAGGAAGGAAAATAGGAACTACAAAACAATCAGAAAACATTTAGCAACATGGCAATAGTAAGTCCTTACCTATTACTAATTATTCTAAATGTAAATGGTTTAAATTTTCCAATAAACAGATACAGGGTGCTTGGATAGATTAAAAAAGGAAAGACCTGGGCGCCTGGGTGGCTCAGTTGGTTAAGTGTCTGCCTTTGGCTCAGGTAATGATCTCACAGTTCACGAGTTGGAGCTCCGTTTGGGATTCTCTCACTCTCCATGTCTCTCTCTGCCCACCCCCCACTTGCACTCCCTCTCTTTCAAAATAAATAAATTTAAAAAAACTTACAAAAAAAAAAAAAAGAGACAAGATCCAACTCTATGCTGCCTACAAGAGATTCATTTAAGCTTTAAAGATACTAATGGGCTGAAAGTGAAAGAGAGTGAAAGAGATGCAAATGAAAAGTAAAAGGGAACAGGAGTAGCCAGTCTTGTATCAGGAAAAAAAAATGATTTTAGGTCAAAAGCTGTAACTGGAGATAAAAACAAGTCATTATATAATGATAAAGGGGTCAATTCATATAATAATAATAAAGAAATATGCCCCCAATATCAGAGCACCTAAATATATTAAATGATTATTAATAGATTTATAGATAAAAACACATCAATGCCAAACAGTAGGGAACTTCAATATCCCACTTTCAAGAATGGATAGATCATCCAGATTTAATATCAATAAGGAAATAAGAACCTGGTCTATACTTTAGACCAATGGACCTAACAGACATACAGAGAACAGTCCATCCAACAGCTGAAGAATACAAATTATTCTCAAATGCACAAGGGACATTCTCCAGGCTAGATCATATGTTAGGTTACAAAACGAGGCTTTAAAGATTTAAGAAGACTGAAATCTTATCGAGTACCTTTTCTGGGCACAATGGTATGAAATCAGAAATTAGTAACAGAAGGAGAGCTGAAAAATTCACAAATCTGTAGAAATTAAACAACACACTTCTGAACAATCAGTGGGTCAAAAAAGAAATCAAAAGAGAAATAAAAAATATGTTGAGACAAACCAAAAAGGAAACAACACACCAGAACTCATGGGATGCAGCGAAAGCAGTTCTGAGAGAGAAGTTCATAGCAATAAATGTCTGCATTATGAAAAAAGAAGGATTTAAAATAAACCACCTAATCTTATACCTCAAGGAACTAGAAAGAAGAAAAAACTAAGCTCAAAGTTAGCAGAAGGAAGGAAATAATAAAAATTAGAGCAGAAATAAATGAATAGAAAGACAATAGATAAGATCAACCAGACTAAGAGATGGTTTTCCGAAACGATAAAGAAAATTGACAAACCTTTAGCTGGACTAAAAAAAAGAGAGATGACTCCAATAAATGAAAATATAGATAAAAAAGAGACATTACAATTTATATCACAAAAACACAAGGGATCATCAGAGACTACTATGAACAAGAATATGCAAACAAATTAGATAACTGAGAAGACATGGATAGATTCCTAGAAACCCACTACTTACCAAGACTGAATAATGAATAGAAAACCCGAACGGATCAAATAATAATGAGCAAAGAGATTGAATCAGTAATACACAGTCTTCCAACAAAGAAAAGCTCAGGACTAGATGGTTTCACTGGTCAATTCTATCAAACATTTAAAAAGAATTAATACCAATCCTTCTCAAACTCTCAAAAATTGAAGAGAAGGAACCACTTTAAAACCCACTTTACAAGGCAAGCATTATCCTGATACCAAAGCCAAACAAGGGCACTACAAGAAAAGAAAATTACAGGCTAAGACTTTGGTCACCAATTCTGATGTGGGTTTTTTCCCACACTAACAAGCAATTCTTGGGACACTAGTTCAGTGTCCTATAATTCAACTTAATTCTGACACTATCGAGCTGGAAGGAGCATCAAATCCCACAGGTTAAGGGCTCAGTCCTACAAAACTGCTACCTCCTTGCCTCCTATACTGTAGACACCAATCACAAGTCCAGGTTACCGCCTTTGCTTCTAACTGAGCAGCTATAGACTAGAGGTTTCAATGACACCCTCCTTGGGTTTGATGAATTTGCTAGAGTGGCTCACAGAACTCAGAAGAACATTTTACTTACAAGATTTCTGGTTTATTATAAAAGTATATAGTTCAGGAACAGTCAGATGAAAGACATGCATAGAGCAAGGTACAAGGTTAGGGTGTGGAGCTTCCATTCCCTCTCTGAGTGTGCCATTCACCCCGAATCTCTATGTGTTCACTAAAATGGAAGTTCTCTGAACCCCATATTTTTTTTATGGGCTTTGTTACATAAACATGATTGATTAAATCTATGGCCATTGGTGACTGAACTCAATCTCCAACCCCTTCTCCCTCCCTGGAGATTTTGGGGTAGGATGGAAAGTTCCAACCCTCCAATCACATGACTGGCTCCACTGGCAACCAGCCTCCATCCTCAGGTGTAGTCTTGAAGTCATCTCAGTGACATAACAAGGGACACCTTTATAGCTGTCATCATGAGAAATTCCAAAGGCTTTATTTGGGAGCTCTGTGCCAGAAACAGGGATGAAGATCAAATACACATTTCATATTATAAATCACAAGCCATGTCCCTGGTGAACACAGATGCAAAAACCTTCAACAAAATACTACCAACTTAATTCAATAGCACATTAAAAGGATTATACACCATGATCAAGTGAAGTTTACCCCTGGGATGCAAGGATGATTCAACATATACAAATCAATCAATATGAGATATCACATTAATAAAAGTAAAAATCCTGTGATCGTTTCAAAAGACGCAGAAGAAGCATTTGACAAAAGTCAGCATCCTTTCATGATAAGACCTTCAACAAATTAGGTCTACAAAGAATGTACCTCAACACAATAAAGGCCATATATGACAAATTCATAGCTAACATCATGCTTAATGGTGAAAAGTGAAAAGCCTTTCCTCTAAGATCAGGAATAAGGCAGGGATGCCTACCCTTGCCACTTCTATTCAACATAGTAGCGGAAGTCCTAGCCACAGCAGTTAGGCATGAAAAAAAAAGCCACTCAAATCAGAAAGGAAAAAGTAAAATTATCTCTATTTGCAGAAGACATGATCTTATACATAGAAAGCCCTAAAGATTGCCACCAAAAAATTGATAAAACTATAAATTAATTCATTCATGTAGGATACACAATCAACATACAAAAATCAGTTGTGTTTCTATTTCTATACACAAACCATGATCTGAAAGGAGAAAGTAAGAAAGCAATCACATTTACAATAGGATCAAATATAATAAAGTAATTGGGAAAAAGTTAACCAAGGAGATGAAGGACCTGTACCCTGAAAACTATAAAACACTGGTGAAGAAACTGAAGAAGACACAAACAAATAGATATTCTGAATTTTTAGACGGGGAGAATTATTACTGTTAAAATGTCTGTACTACCTGAAGCAATCTACAGATTCAATTCAATGCTATCTAAATTCCAATGGTACTTTTTTTTACAGAAACAGAAAATATGAACAAATATATTTTTATGTAAGCAAAAATATAAAGTTCATACGGAATCACAAAAGACCCTTAATGGCCAAATCAATCTTGAGAAAGAAGAACAAAGCTGGATGCATCACATTCCCTGATGTCAAACTATACTGCAAAAATATAATAACCAGAACAGTATGGTACTGGCATAAAAAGAGACACACATCAGGGTGCATGGGTGGCTTAGTATGTTAAGCATCCGACTTTTGGTTTTGGCTCAGGTCATGATCTCATGATTCATGAGTTCAAGCCCCATGTTGTGATCCACACTGCTGGTGTGGAGCCTTCCTGGGATTCTCTCTTTCCCTCTCTCTTTGCCCCTCCTCACTCATGCTCTCTAAATAAACAAACAAACAAACTTAAAAAAAAAAAAAAACCAACAACAGGCACAGATCAATAGAACAGAATAACTAGCCCAGAAATAAACCTACATGTATATGGTCAATTAATTTTTGACAAAAGAGCCAGGAATATACTAGGGGAAAGGACAGTCTTTTTAATAAACATATAGCCACGTGCAAAAGAATAAAAATAGTCCCCTACTTTCAGACACAAAATCATACAGAAAAATCAACTCAACATGGATTAAAAACTTGAATGTAAGACCTGAGACTGTAAAACTCCTACAAGTAAGCACAGAGAGTAAGCTCCTTGACAGTGGTCTTGGAAATGATTTCTTGGATAAGACACCAAAAGCAAAGGCAACAAAGCTAAAATAAATAAGTGGACTATATCAAAAGAAAGAGCTTCTACACAGCAAAGGAAACAATCACTGTAAGGACAACCTACAGAATGGGAGAAATATTTGTAACTCATGTATCTGATAAGGGTTAATACCCAAAATGTAAAAATAATTCATATAATTTAATGGCAAAAAAGCAAGTAATCCAATTAAAAACGGGCAAAGGCCCTGAATGGACATTTTTTCAATGAAAACAGATCAATGGCCAAGAGGTGCCCAACATCACTAATCATAAGAAAAATGCAAACCAAAGCCACAATGAATATCATCTCACAACTGTCAGGATGGCTATTATCAAAAAGATAAGCGATAACAAACGGTGAGGATATGAAGAACGGGGAACCCTTATACACTGTTGGTAGGAATGTAAATTGGTAGTCATATAGAAAGCAGTATGGCGATTGTTCAAAATATTAAAAATAAAATTATCAAATGACTCAGCAGTCCCACTGTTGGGTATACATCCTAAAGGAAATGAAGTCAGCACCTTAAAGAGATATCGGCACCTCTATGTTCACTGCAGCATTATTCACAATAGCCAAGATATGGAAACAACCTAAAAGTTCTCTGCTGGATGAACGGATACAGAATATGTGGTACAGAAATACAACAGAATATTATTCACTCATAAAATAGAAGGAAATCTTGCCATGTCTGACAACATGGGTGAACCTGAAGAGCATTATGCTAGGTGAAATTAGCCAGACAAAAAGAGACAAATACTATACGGTATCCCTAAAAGCTAATTTCGCAGGAACAGAATAGAATGGATGGCGGTTGCCAGGGACCGTGGGAAGAGGGAAATGAGGAGATGTGGGTCAAAGGGTACAAACTTTCAGCAATAAGAGGAATAAGTTCTCAAGATCTAATGTACAGCATGGTGGCTACAGTTGTAAGACGGTATTGTATACTTGAAAGTTGCTTGGGAGTGGATCTTCAGCGTTGTAACCACACACACACACACACATACACACACACCCACACAAAGAGGCAAAAGGGTTAATTATGTGAGGAGATACGTGTGCTAGTTACTGCATCTTGACCTTGGTAATCACTCCACAATGTATATCAAATTATCATGTTGTACACTTTAAATATATATGATTATCTTTGCCAGGGATTCCTCAATACAAGAAAATTATATTTCCTCAATAAAGGAAAAAAAGAAAAAAAAAGAATTTCATTGTCGTGGGTCCCAAATTCACTCACATATACTTCACGCTTCAAAGGCCTATGACAGAAGATTTTGGTTCTATTGCTTGAGTTCCTATCAATTTGCCTAATTTGATTTTAGCAAAATATTTATTGAGTTCTTAATAAGCCACTATGTGTGTGGTAGTACAAAGGATACAAAGATAAATAGAACAGTCCTTGCTGTCACTTAGCTTCTAATTTAATGGTAAAGGTTTAACTGTCAAGTAAAATGCATTAACAGGTCATCCTTAGGGGTGGGAAGGAAGGAAAAAACAAGGCAGCCCTCTTATTTATATTTTTTGCTTTTTATCACAATATTTAATTTCAAATAACATTTAAAAGGGCAAGAGTTTTTGTATATTTCTTAACGCAGGGAGGGGAAAAGATTTAAAAATGCTGAGATACATGGTTTTATAGTTTATGAAGCACTTTCATGCCCATATCTAATTTAGCCTTACCACAACTAGTAAAATAAAAGTCTTATTTATTATTCTCCTTTTTAAAGTGACATGACTAGTGAGTGGTAGTTTCAGGGTTTCAAACCCAGGGCGTGTCGCTTTTCATTATATCACACTGGCTTACATGAAGCGAAAGAACCCCAAACCTCTGAAATCTGGCATAATTTATTCCACCCAGATTACGATAGACATGTATATGCTCTTAGTCCTAACAAACTCAACTCTTGTTCAACATCACTTAAAGGGTAAATTAAAATTTTAATTCTAATTTAAGCCAGAGCAGCCTGGTACAGTCCAGTGCAGAGATGGGACTTGAATCTAAATCATCTTCAGTTTGGAGGCATTCTCAACTAGTCCTTATTTTCTGAACCAATTTTAAGAATAGTATGCAGTAAAAAACAAAAATAGAAAAAAAAGGCAAGAAAAACCCCCCACAAAAAATAAAAAACCAAAAAACAACAACACTGTATGTCCAAATCACTTTAAAAAGTAACAGATGCTCTAACTCTTCGTCTTCAAGTCAATGGGTCTGAATGGCGTTTAGGCTTCAGAACACTTGAAACACAATCCAGTTGATTTGGATGCATAGTGAAGGCTGAAAATATAGGTAGAGTAGACGAATGTATTATCAATAGAACTCCAACTTGGTTTTGTCAATAAATGGCTCCCTTTTGGAGTCTGTCATGATTATACAGTGAATAGCATACTTTTTAAGTTTATTTATCTATTAAAATTTTTTTAATGTTTATTTATTTTTGAGAAAGACAGAGTGCGGGCAGGGGAGGGGCGGAGAGAGAGGGAGACACAGAATCCGAAGCAGGCTCCAGTCTCCGAGCTGTCAGCACAGAGCCTGACGTGGGGCTCGAACCTATGAACCATGAGATCGTGCCCTGAGCTGAAGTTGGACACTTAACCGACAGAGCCACCCAGGTGCCCCAAAATTTATTTATTTTATTTTGAGAGAGTGAGAATCCCAAGCAGGCTCCAAACTCAGCGTGGAGTCTGATGCAGGGCTTGATCTCATGAACCGTGAGATCATGATCTGAGCCAAAATCAAGAGTTGGATGCTTAACTGACTGAGCCACCCCGGGGCCCCATAAATGATATTTCTCAATAGAAATTCTCATACTGGAATTTAATTTAATATAGAAGAAACAGATATTAAGGTTGTCTGCCTTCTACCCAGACAACAGCAGGTTACCTGCTGTATCTCTCAAATTTCTCACTTGAGGGTCATCATTTTTTTTTTTTACCTTCCCAGATGCTGGGATGTCACTTTTAAGAAAAAAAAATTTTTTTTTTTAACATTTATTTATTTTTGAGAGACAGAAAGAGACAGCACAAGTGGGGGAGGGGCAGAGAGAGAGGGAGACACAGAATCCGAAGCAGGCTCCAGGTTCTGAGCCATCAGCACAGAGCCCGATGCAGGACTTGAACTCACTGACAGAGAGATCATGATCTGAGCCGAAGTCGGACGTTCAACTGACTGAGCCACCCAGACGCCCCATGGGATGCCACTTTAAGGAGCATAGTCCTTCAGACTGCCTGCCACACCACGTTTAATTCCAAAATGAAAACGCAATTTGGAAAGCCTGCTAAACCAAGCTGAACAAAACCCTTTGCTTATATCTAGAATCAAAGAACAATACAATTTTGGGATAGGAAAGTATCTTGTGAACTCCTTTAGTCCAATTCCTAATTTAACAGATGAAAACGACTAATGCCGACAGAGAGAGAGAGAGGAGAGAGAGAGAGAGAGAGGCTCATCACTGGTCAGTCCAGGATTCCTGACTCTGTCTAGGGCTTGTTATGGACGGTTCTCCTTCTGCCCAGAGCTATGTGTTTAGCTTCCCTGACCCTGATGGGGAAAACAGATGTAGGGAAAGAAGTGTTTTTCCGGATTAAGAGCCCTTGGGAGCAGAACAAAAGTGAAGGGACTGAGAAGCGGGTTGGAGGTGGGGAGGGACTTAATGATGTCTAAAACAGTACAGCTGAGTAGTTAGAACAAGGCAGGCCATTATGAGCTTTACTTTCTACTTCTGGCTCTTCTGCTACACAATTAGCTCTCCCTTGGAGAATCACTTAATTTCCCTAAGTGCCCAAAATAATAATTTTGATAAATGGATGAAATATCAAAATAAGTAAGATAAACATGGTTGAAAGGTTCTATGGCAAAAGTATGCATCTTTGGGACCTTCAGGGGGTGACATACTATGTATTCCGATAGAAGTCTTACTAAGACCATGCTCAGTGTCTGATTTAAGCCTGAGCAAATGATACGGCCTGCCTGGATATGTCTGGAGTTGGCCAATTTGAGTTACATCCAGGAGTAAAAAGGACAATAAAAAGACGTGGAGCATGCATTCGCCCTTTCCCAAGCTCCCGCCAACTCCCAATGAATCAAGTGTAGGGAAGACCCTTTGCGTTTTAGGTGATTTGTGCACTACAGGAGCTACCCTGGTTACCAAGGTCCTGGGGTTTCCCAAGTTCTCTTCCCCACAGCACACCGATGAAAAGGGCACAGAGGGCAGAGGTCCTACAGCCACCGGCTTGGCTTTGCTGGAAGGAAAAGGTGGGGAGGGAGTGGAGCAAACCAGAAGCAACCAGGCTTTTGTTAGTCCTTACTAAGTTAGCCTAGGTGTTTGACTTAAAATAGTAGGTTGAGTTGGGGTGGGAAGGTAGGTACATCTCCGAATTTCTTGTATAAATGTTGTTTCTCAAGACTGCTAAGTGAGCCCTCCTTTCTGTCCCGGCCCCCCCCCCCCCCCCCCCCCCCCACCGCCCCGGCTACTGCCAAGTTTTACCAGCAAAAAACAGATTGTGCTTCTATCTGGCCTTTTTCTACCTTTCTTCTGGCAGCAACACTGGAGACTCTATCAAGTTGTCTCAAATTCCACTGCCCCGATGCCCAAATTCAGCCCTGCCCTCTGTGGGGTCTTTGGATTCAGAGTGCAAGCCCTCTCCCAAGCCCTCCACTTGCCTAACTAAGGAGGGGACTGTGCCCTGAGAGACATACTGTTTTGTTTTAATATGTAATAGTTTTTTAAAAGATAAAATGTGCCCCCTTTTCTTGCTGCCCTTGTGTCTGCGTGTGGGCAAGAGATTTAATTACTATGAATAAAACTGAATGGTGGTCTAGGACTCTTAAAATCAAAGTGGGAACCATGGCTGAATTTCATTAGCAAACATAAATACAAAGAGGCACGTCTTGTTTGTACCAATGCCATGTGACTTTTCCCCTCTTGATAATTTCATTCTGACTCTGATATTTCAGAGCATCTAAATTGAACCATATGATGCATAGCACCGTAACATGCAAAGCTCTTCATTAAACATTTTCCTCTTTGTGTATACTTCCCAATGTTATAAATACCCTGTGAAAATCATGGAGGGAAGCTCGTCAGACAGCAGAGCCTTGATTTAAGAACAGTGGAGGGAGCCCTGCCCTTTAAATAAGAGGTCTTCTCTGGCTGGAAGAATGGGAAAAAGACATAGCCTTAACTCTCATTCTATTCCGAGTAACTGGGCGCCTATAAATCTTGAGGAACTTGTCATTTTATGCATGGTTTTCTCTAAGTCTATGTCATATTCTGATTACTAAGTTATTTCAGCCTTCTGAATATGAACATCTCTAAATTAAAATTTAGCTGTCAAAAATTGTAATTTCTAAGTGTCCAAGGCCTGCTAATTGATTTACATATGCGATGTGTCAATTTTTGTTGTTGTGCGGCAAAATAATTAAGTGGCTGATACAAACAACATCGTATTTCAGAGAAAAGGTTTTTCGTCAATGGTATTTTTAGTCATTTTATAGGGGACTAAAAGTAAACCATTTCTACATATAAATTATTCTTTCTATGATACTGTATGCATCTAAATAAACACATCTATGGTTAATAATAATTTAATGCCAATAATAAGCTCTTCTTCAGCTATTTTATAGTGCAAACAATCAAAAAAACAGATGTCTGAAATTATTCCAAGTTGCAAACACACGTAAGTATATGTGTAAACAGTGTCACACTGGCAGGAGTTAGTAACCAAAATCTCCACTTGGCGGGGGGGATGGGCTCAGGTCTAACAACACTTAATTCTCATTTCTCTTGACGGACTCACAGCCTCCAGAAGGCAGGGAACTTGCTATTTTATTTATCTCTGTATATCGAGGGCATAACCCGATGCACGGCCAATAAGTAGGTGCTTAATAAATAATCATCTATTGAATGAATATATTTGACTAGCAAACAGCTTAGCTTCCTCTGGACAACAATGAGAAATGCTGACATGTGTTTGCCATCAGAGCAGGGCCGGGATATGCTCAGCTCCTAAAAATTAGGCTCAGACCACACACTTATCATTTCACAAGATAACCATCAGCAGTAGTTGTTAAGATAAATAAATTAGTGACCGTAACAGTTCAACCATAAACAACGTTGCAAAGCAAATGGTTATTCTGATATTAGTTCTCAGTTCCCCTGGGGAGTGTTTCTGGGCTTCTCATTATTGTTATCTGCCAGGAGTAAAAACTTTTGCACTGGTGAAGCCAAGTGCCTCGTTTGCCAGAAAAAGAGGATCCAAGTCATCTAGAGCAATGCTGTTAAATTGTTTGGTTGTGTCTAAACATTTTACATCCAAATATTCTGTTACTGAAAATCATAATTAATAGCAAATTTATGGTAGATAGTTTAACATACTTTTTTTTTTTTTACAATCTTGGTTATGTGGCAATGTTACTTAATTGCATTTTCAAAGTCTTCAACAATGATGCAAGATAAAAAGAAAAAGAAAATACTGCCTCAACGGCCCTTGCCAAATCAAAAAATGTAACACAAGGGATAAGAACAAGGATAGCAATAGCTGTTTACCAATGATCACGATACCAATTTAGAATGGTAAATAAATTATAATTAAGGTTCTTAAGAATTTTTTGAAGGCAATGAGCAATATAATTATGAGAGAATAATCAGGGCACTGTTGTTAATAATATCAACCACATGTGGTAGCTACCTGTGAAGGCATATTTCTGTATGCAGTCAAATGCTACCCCTGAGCTATATCTCCTGCATATTTCTGTATGAACCTACTATCATTCATTTATTTATTCAGCAACACAGAGTGCGAGTTGCAGTGGATACGACAGTGATCACAGATGTGGTTCCTCCCCTTCACGTTGAACAGTCTAATGGAGGAGACATATTGAATGAGAAATGGCAGAAGTGATGAGAGTTACAGAATGAGAAGAGGGTGTAGGGGGACCACATGAGAAGGCAGTACATGTGGGTGGTGCTGATCAAGGAGACTTCCTGAAGGCAAAGATACTCAGCTGAGAACTGAGCTGGGGATGGGGGGAGGGGAATGGGTAGCAGGTCAGAGAAGTGTTCTCGGTGAGACCCAGAGGAGACAGGGCTTGACTTATCTTATTCCCAACTGCCAGTCTATAAGCTAGGCTGGCCACCATAAATATTAAACCCACACTATTTACCACTGAAGGGTTTATCAAAATTCAGGTAAGAAATGCTCATGTTACATAAGCATTCAAGCAATTCTTTTGAATCACTGCTTTAGGGCCTGATATAAACTCTTCATATTAAACTGGAAGAATCTGAGGACTTGCAGTTCTGGTCTGGCATGCAATAAGAAGCCTGGCAGTTGCCATTCTGTCCTGACAATACCTAAAAGCTGAACAAACTGGAAAATCAACAACTCAGATCCAAAAGAGAAGTATGGTCACAGGGCAAACCACTTCTCCTAAAATCAGAAAGACAGACAGGAGAATACAGAGAATTACAACTTACCGAAGCACACACCTGCAAGCAGAAACCCCCATGGGGACCAATGCCAGGGTAGAGAAACGTGAACTGTGATGGACAAATTGCTAGAAGCACGTGTGGACAAATCTGAGAGGTAACACTCTAAGGGAACTCAGTCATGGGAGACAGGGAAGAGGGACCACACTTTTGTGAGTTTTACCTCCTGGAGCCCTACCAGGTCCTCACAGTGAATATCACAGAAAAATCTTATGTTTTGGGCAGGGAGAGGGGAAAAAAACCATTTTGAAATATAGCAGAGCATTCTATTCTTCCCAACAAGATCTACCCTGAAGAGAAACTATTTAACCAGAGTCCTAACTTGCTGGGGTTTTATCAGAGTCTAACTGACCTGGGAAAAGGGAAATACCCAACTTAAGCCTACTGTGGCCATCCTGTCCATCTAACAGGGGGGTGGTCGGAGAGGGAAAGATTAAGAAGTACTTGTGAAGTTCACAATCCAGAGGCATGTGCTTGCTAAAAGACTGAGACATAATCATACTAGTAGAGGATGATTCTCTCCCCCTCCTTTTTACCACCACATTAAAATACGCCTATTTATAACATTCCTTTTACCCACTACATCATGCATGGCTATTAAGACAAAATGAGAAGGCATACTGAAAGGCAAAACAGAACAAGTATCAGAAGCAGACCCATTTATGACAGGCATGCTGGAATGAAGAGACCAGGGATTTAAAGCAACTATGACTAAGATGCTAAAGGCTTTAATGGATAAAGTAGATAACATGCAAGAACAGATTGGCAATGTAAGCGAAGAGATGGAAATTCTAAGAAAGAATAAAAAAGAAATGCTAGAGATAGAAAACACTATACTAGGAACAAAGAATGCCATTGATGGGTTAGTAGAAGGATACAGCTAAAGAAAGAAACTGAGCGTGAGGATACCTCGTTAGAAACCTCCAAAACTGAAGAGCAAAGACTAAAAAAGACTATAAAAAACAGAGCAGAATATCCAATAACTGTGGGACAGCTACAAACAGTGTAACACGCAGAACGTGAATACCAGAAGGAAAAGAAAAAGGAATAGAAAAATATCTGAAAACATAATGACTAAGAACTGCCCCAAACTAATGACAGACACAAAACCACAGATCCAGGGAGCTTAGAGAACACCAAGCAGAATAATAACCATCCTCTCTGAAACAAGCAAACAAAACCCCCACAAACAAACCCCCCAAAAAACCAAAAACCAAAACAAAACCTAGGCATATCATATACAAACTATAGAAAATAAAAAATACTTAAAGATGCCAGAGGAGAAAAAAAACACCTTACCTATAGAGGAGCAAAGGTAAGAACTACATTTGACTTCTCTTCACAGCCATGTAAACAAGAAAAGTAGAGAAAGATATTTAAAGGATTGAGAGAATGAAACTATAAACCTAGAATTCTATACCCTATGATATAATCCTTGAAAAGTAAAGTAGAAATATAGACTTTGTCAGACAACAAAAATTGAGGGTTTTTTTTTTTTTTTTTGGTTGTTAGCACTGCCTTTCGGGAAACATTTAAAAAAAAATCTTGGGCACCTCGGTGGCTCAGTCAGTTGAGTGTCCAATTGTTGATTTTGGCTCAGGTCATGATCTCATGGTCATGGGATGGAGCCCTGCTTAAGATTCTCTCTCTCTCTCTCTCTCTCTCTCTCTCTGTCCCTCCCTAGCTTGCATTCTCTCTCCTCTATCTCTCCTCCCAAAAAAAATTCTTTAGAGAAAAGGAAAATAGGTCAGAAACTTGGGTCTAATTAAGAAAGGAAGAACACGGGAGAAGGAATAATTGAAGGTAAAATAAAAACTTTTACTTTTATGCTTAATTGATCTAACAGGAAACAGTTTGTTCAAAATAAAGCAACGGTATAATTGATTATGTTGTATATATCCACAGGCTTATGTATATACTTAAGTATGGATGAAATGAATGACAGCAATGATACAAGAGACAGGAGGGAGGAATTCAGAGGATTTTGTGCTTATAAGGTACTCCACTATCTATCAACGGGTAGTGTTACTGGAAGGTAGATTTTGATTAGCTGTAAATCTATATATTGTGAATTCTAGGTCAACTAAAACAAGTTAAAAAAAAAGGGATATAACTGATATGCCAAGAAAGGAGAGAAGGTGAAATAATATAAAATGCTCAATTAATATCACAAAGGGCAGAAAAATATTAGAAGTCAAAAATGGGGACAAAGAATGAGGGCAACTCTAGAAAACAGTAACAAATATGGTAAAAAAAAATTTTTTTTTAAGTTTGTTTGGGAGACGGAGTGGGCCCAACTCAGGGAGGCAGCAGCGAGACAGAGGGAGAGAAAGAATCCTAAGACATAAAGCTCGATCTCATGAACTGTGGGATCATGACCTGACCCGAAATCAAGAGTTGACGTTTAACTGACTGAGCCACCTGGGCACCCCACAGATATGGTAGGTATTAATCCAACAATATCAATAATCACTTTGAATGTCAATGGTATAAATGCACTGATCAAAAGTCAGAGATTATCAGAATAGATCAAAAAATAAGACCCAAGTATATATTGTCTATAAGAGACCCACTTTAAATTTTTTTTTTTTTAACGTTTATTTATTTTTGAGACAGAGAGAGACACAGCATGAACGGGGGAGGGGTAGAGAGAGAGGGAGACACAGAGTCGGAAGCAAGCTCCAGGCTCTGAGCCATCAGCCCAGAGCCCGACGCGGGGCTTGAACTCGCGGACCGTTGAGATCGTGACCTGAGCCGAAGTCGGACGCTCAACCGACTAAGCCACCCAGGCGCCCCAAGAGACCCACTTTAAATATAAAGACACATATTGGGGCAGGCTCCTGGGTGGCTCAGTTGGTTGAGCGTCCGACTTCAGCTCAGGTCATGATCTCACAGTTTGTAGGTTTGAGCCCCGCATCAGGCTCTGTGCTGACCGCTTGCTCAGAGCCTGGAGCCTGCTTCAGATTTTGTGTCTCCTCCTCTCTCTGCCCCTCCCCCGCTCACACTTTGTCTCACTCTGTTTCTCAAAAATAAATAAATGTAAAAAAATATAAAGACACATATAGATTAAAGGTAAGTGGATGGAGAGAGGTATACCATGCTAACAGTAATCACAAGAAAGTAGGAGTAGCTATGTTAATTTCAGACATGGCAAACTTTACGGCAAGAAAGTTATAACAATCCTTAACAGATGTACACTTAACAACGGAGTAGGAATATGGGAGGCAAAAACTGACAGAACTGCAAGGACAAACAGATGAATCCACTACTGTAGTTGGAGACTTTAACACCCTTCCATCAGAAATGCACAGATCCAGCACTCGGAAAATCAGTGAGCACAGGGTAGATCTCAATAATACCATCAAACAACTGGACATAATGAACATCTGTAGATTACTCCTTCCAACAAGAGATTACAAATTCTGTTCATGCCTCCGTGGGACATTCACCAACACAGGCCACATTTGGGGCCATAAAACATACCTTAACAAATTTAAAAGAACAGGAGTCATGCAATGTCTGCTCTCAGACCACAACGAATTGAGACTAGAAATCGATAATGGATACTTGGAAAATTTCCAAAACACTTGCAAATTAAACAACATATTTCTAAGTAATACATGGGATACAGAAGAAATCTCAAAAGAAGTTAAGAACATTTTGACCTGAACAGAAATGAAAACCCAACTGATCAAAATTTGTGGGATGCAGCAAAACTAGTTTAGAAGGAAATGTATATATAGCATTGAATGCCTATATTAGAAAATAAGACAGATGCAAAATCATTCATCTAAGCTTCCACATTAGGAAACTACAAAATGAGAGCAAATTAAAATTGAAAGTGAGCAGCAGAATAGAAATAATTAAAGTTAGAGCCGAAATCAATGAAATTGAAAACAGGAAATGAATAGGAAAAAAATCCACACACAGCCAGTTCTTTGAAAAGATCAGTACGATCCATAAGCCATGTAATCAGGCTAAGAAAAAAAGAGAGAGGAGTCAAATTTCTAGTATCAGCAATGAAAGAGTAGATATCACTATCCTATGGCTATTAAAAGGGTAATAAAGGAATATTATGGAAAAACTTAAGCTCAGAAATCTGATACCTTAGATGAAATGGACCAATTCCTTGAAAGGCACAATCTGCTAAAACCCATATAAGAAACAGACAATCTGAATAAACCTAGATCTCTTAAGGAAGTTGAATCAATAGTTAATAACCTAAAACACAAAGCAACAGGTCCAGGTGGGCTCATTGGTGATTTCTACCAAACATTTCAGGAAGAGATTAGAACAGTTCATGGCAGTCTCTTTCAGAAGATACAAGCAGAGGGAATTATGTCTTAATTCATTCTATGAGGTCAGCATTACTCTAATACCAAAATGAGACAAAGACATTACAGGAAAACTATAGATCAGAGATGCAAGAATCCCCAACAAAATATTAGTAAATTGAATCTGGCTATGTATACAAAAAATTATATGTCGTGATTAAGTAGAATTTATTCGAGGTGCGTGAGGTTGATTCAACATTTGGAAATCAATTAACGTAATCTACCACATAAACAGGTGAAAGAAAAGTCACATGATCATATCAACAGGTGCAGAAAAAGCATTTGACAAAATCCAAAACCCACGCATGATAAAAACTCTCAGTAGACTAGAAATAGAGGCATGAATGGCAAGAATGTCTCCTCTCACCACTGCTTTTCAACATCGCACTGGCAGTCCTAACTAATTCAATAAGACAAGAAAAGGAGATAAAAGGCACACAAATCGGGAAGGAAGAAATAAAACTGTTTTTGTCTGCAGATGACATGATCAGAATAGAATCTGAAAGAATCAACAAACTAATATGTGAATATAGCAGGGATGCAGGATGCAAGATTAATGTTTATTTATTTTTGAGAAAGAGACAGAGAGACACAGAGTGTGGGTGGGAGAGGGGCAAAGAGACAGGGAGACACAGAATTCGAAGCAGGCCCCAGGCTCTGAGCTGTCAGCACAGAGCCTGATGTGGGGCTTGAACCCATGAGCAGTGAGATCATGACCTGAGCCGAAGTCGGCCGCTTAACTGAGCCACCCAGGTGCCCCAGGATGCAAGGTTAATATACAGAAGTAAACCATTTTCTTATACACCAGCAATAAACAAGTGGAATTTGAAATTAAAAACACACTATCATTTACATTAGCACCACAAAAAGAAACAATTAGGTATAAAGCTAACAAAATATGTACAAGATCTATATGAGGAAAACTACAAACCTCTGATGAAAGAAATCAAACAAGAACTAAACAAATGGAGAGATCATCCATGTTCATGGATAGGTGGACTCAACATTGTCAAGATGTCAGTTCTTTCTAACTTGACCTACAGTTACAAAGCAATTTTAATAAAAAATCCCAGCAAGTTATTTTAGGGATAATCAAAAACTGATTCTAAAGTTTATATGGAGCGGCAAGAGACTCAAAAGAGCCAAGGAGAAAAATAAAATTGCATCACTGACTCCCCAATTGCAAGGCTTATGAAGTTATAGTAATCAAGACAGTGTGGTATTGGCAAAAGAATAGACAGATCAGTGGAATGGAATAGGGAGCCCAGAAATGGATACACAGAAATGTAGTCAACGGGATCCTAGACAAAGGAGCAAAGGCAATAAAATGCAACAAAGAGAGTCTTTTCAACACTTGGTGTTGGGCTAACTAGACATACACATGCAAAAAATGAATCTAGGGGCGCCTGGGTGGCTCAGTCGGTTAAGCGTCCGACTTCGGCTCAGGTCACGATCTGTCTGTGGGTCCGAGCCCCGCGTCGGGCTCTGTGCTGACTGCTCAGAGCCCGGAGCCTGTTTCGGATTCTGTGTCTCCCTCTCTCTCTGACCCTCCCCCGTTCATGTTCTGTCTCTCTCTGTCTCAAAAATAAATAAATGTTAAAAAAAAAATTAAAAAAAAAATGAATCTAGTCACAGATCTGAAACCATTCACAAAAACTAACTGAAAACGGATCACAGACCCAAATGTAAAAATGCAAAACTCTAAAACTCCAACGCGATAACAGGAGAAAATCTAGATAACCTTGGGTTTGGTGATGGTTTTTTAGATACAACACCAAAGTCACGAACCATGAAAGACAAAATTAGGAAGCTGGGCTTCACTGAAGTTAAAAAGTTCTTCTCTGCAGGAGAAACTGTGAAGAGAATGAGAAGACAAGCCACAGACTGGGAGAAAATATTTGTAAAATATTAAGACTGTTATCTAAAATATATGAAGAACTCTTAACATTCAAAAGTAAGAAAACAATCTGATTTAAAAATGGGCCAATGAACTTACGAGGCAGATCACCAAAGAACATATATGGATGGCAAATAAGAATATGAAAAGATGTTCCGCATCATATGTGGAAATGTAAATTAAAACGAGGTACCACTACACATTCATTAAAATGGCCATAATCCCAAACCCTGAACACAATACATGCTAGTGAAAAAATAGAGCAACAGGAACCCTCAGTCATTACTGGCAGAAATGCAAAATGGCACAGCCACTTTGGAAGGCAGTTTGGTGATTTCTTTTTCTTTTTTTTTTTTTTTTTAAATTAATGTTTATTTAGTTTTGAGACAGACAGTGGGTGGGGGAGGGGCAGAGAGAGAGGGAGACACAGAATCCAAAGCAGGTTCCAGGTTCCGAACTGTCAGCACAGAGCCTAATGCGGGAGCTTGAACTCAAAAACCGTGAGATCATGACCTGAGCCGAAGTCATGATGCTCAACTGACTGAATCACTCAGGCGCCCCTTGACAATTTCTTACAGAACTAAACACACTCTTACCGTATGATCCAGCAACTGCACCACTTGGTATTTATCGACAGGAGTCGAAAATTTAGGTCTACACAAAAACCTGCACGTGGATCTTTATAGCAGCTTTATTCATAATCGCCAAAACTTGGAAGCAACTAAGACATCCTTCAGTAGGTGAATGGATAAATAGGTCATGGTACTTTCAGGCAATGGCTTGTTATTCACTACCAAAAAGAAATCTGATATTAAGTCATGAAAAGGCATGGAGGAAAGTTAAATACATATTACTGAGTGAAATAAGGCAATCGAAAGAGGCTACACATTGTGTGACTCCAAGTATATGACATTTTGGAAAAGGCAAAACTATGGAAACAGGAAAAGATCAGTGGCTGTCAGGTGACAGAGGTGAAGGGGGAATAAGTAAGCAGAACATGGGATTTTTGGGGTAGGGAAAGTATTCTGTATGACGGACAGTACTGTGATAGATATATGTCATTATACATTTGTCCAAACCCCTAGAATGCTCCACACCAAGAGTGAACCCTAATGTAAACTGTGGACGGTGGGTGATAATGATGTGTCACTGGAGCCTCATGAAATGTCACAGATGCTCCCTTCTAGTGGGGGATGTGGATAATGGGGGAGGCTTATGCATGTGTGGAGCAAGGGGTATGTGGGAAGTATCTGTACCTTCCGCTCAATTTTGCTCTGAAACTGAAACTGTTCTAAAAAATCAAGTAGTTTTAAACATTGGAATACTTTCTCTTGATGTTTATTTCAAAACTGACCTGCTGTGTACAGACAATGACGGGCATGCTTCCTCCGTGCCTTTCCCTAATTAGGTGTTCTTGAGACACTATGGGCGTGTTCTTTCGCCTTGTACATACCACACACCTATATTTCTATAACAGAGTTGTATTAACGGAATTTGCCACAGACATTTACAGTCTGTCTTATCTTAGCCATTTCAAAAATCTACCTCCTAAATATCACGAATAAGCAAAGTGTGTTCTCCAATGGGAAAGATTAATTTGAGCACAGCTATCATATTAAATGACTAAATCCCCTAAGGTATGGGACTATACCAACTCAGATATATTATTGATATTGAAGTAACAGTGCTCATTTTAGCACCTGTTATTTCTTTTTTTATTTTTTTTTAACGTTTATTTATTACTGAGAGACAGAGAGACACAGAGCATGAGCAGGGGAGGAGCTGAGAGATGGAGAGACACAGAATCCGAAGCAGGCTCCAGGCTCCGAGCTGTCAGCACAGAGCCCGACACGGGGCTCGAACTCACGGACCGTGAGATCATGACCTGAGCCCAAGTCGGACGCTTAACTGACTGAGCCACCCAGGCGCCCCTAGCACCTGTTATTCTAATCAAACCTGAGTAAGGCAGGCTATTTGGGTCACAGTAAATTGGATACTGCATTGTTCTAGATCATCCGTATCATGCTATTGTTCAAATCTGCTGTTTATTGGTTATACAGTCTCTCAAAAAACAGTGAGGTTTAGGTTTAGCACATTAAAAAGAATGAATAAGTGACAGGAATAAAAGGTACAGCACAGACAACATAGTCAATGGTATTGTAATAGTGTTGCATGGTGACACATAGCAGCCACACTTGTGATAACATAATGTTGTTGTTGAACCCCTATGTCATATACCCGAGACTAATGTAACACTGTGTGTCAACTATACTCAAATAAAAAAAGGTTCTTAATGTCATGTTGAACAGAAGTTGTTACTATTAAAGAATTTAAGAAAATACTTTCTTTTATTAGTCACCAGCCAAATTTGAAAAGCAGATCTTTAGGCCTATGAAAAATTCAGCACCAATTCTGGACTAGAGAATTAGAAATCAGTTGACATTCTTGTGCCAGACTAGCTGGCAAAAGTTGAGATCAGAGTCATCCTTACGGAAGAATGTGGCAGTTATATTTCAAGACCTCGTACCATGATTTCTGGAGGAAGGGCTGAATGAATTCTACCTTTATGTATTCTATTCACGTAACACTCAAATGAAATGTAAGCGAGGCGATCTATAAAGTATGGCTTCAGGATGTATAATTTCTACGGTGAAATTAATTCAGTGAATCACTTCAAGTAGGCTTTAGGAGAAAGAAAGGAAAAAGCTATTTTGCAAACGAACCTTTCTTTGCCTGTCCGGTCCCTGTGGCGGAGGTAGCGACTTGACCAGGCAGGTCCCATCACTCTCGGGGTCCACTGGCCCCCTGTGCATGTAGCCAGCCTCTCGTTTCCCACAGCCATGGGAGGTGAGAGGAGGTAATACACTGCACGAGTAGCTACCAGGAGAAAAGATGGGAGGAAAAAAAAAAAGCTAAAGAAATATAGTATTTCAATCAAAGTCTGAAATTTGTAGAAGTGGTTTTGGTCTCCATATAGTAAAAATATTTATCCAAGAAACTCCTACTCGGGTGTGAACATCCTACTTCTAGTGGGATTTTGTTTGGCAAAGGGCTGTGAAAGAGTGGAAGCTAATACAGAACATGTCTATAAACAAATTTATTTAGTTAGTACAGATTGACACATTCACTAGAGGATTTCAGCAATTACATGTGTAAAACTATTTCCTACAGTGGTTTCCTTTTGTGATTTCGCTAATTTATTCAATCTAGCCCATTTTCATGCATTGACTGTAATAAGCCATTTAGCCACCCAGGCTGAAATGAACATATGGACACTCTGCCTTCTTTCTACTTCTTCACATAAATATAATTATATGGTGATGTTAAAGAGTCAAACTCTAACGAAGGAAAGTCAAGTAAGCTTGTTAATACCTTAAAACGTGATGCTGTAATCTAACTTTGCAGAAGAGTGATTTTTTAGTTTTGGCTATGATATCTACATGAAAGTATTCAATAAAATGTAAACCCCTGTATAAGTGTCACGTGTTTGTATTTGTATTCAATATGTATTAAAAAAATTTTTTTTACATTTATTTATTTTGGAGAGACAGAGTGAGACAGAGCACAAGCAGGGACGGGGCAGAGAGAGAAGGAGACAGAATCTGAAGCAGGCTCCAGGCTCTGAGCAAGCGTTCAGCACAGAGCCCGACACGGGGCTCAAACCCATGAACTGCGAGATCATGACCTGAGCCGAAGTCGGTCACCTAACCGACTGAGCCACCCAGGTGCCCCAATATGTATTCTTAATTCAGGTATAATTATCACAACATACAATCAAATATATGCTTACAGAATTTTAGCTTTAACAACTGTATGTTCATCGAAATGCATATTTTCAACTGGGGAAGCACTCTGATTATAATTATCTAGTCATACGTATTTCCATATAAATGTTGGTATAATTCATTATATTAATTAAGTAATAACTTCTACCTTTCAAACTCTGTTTTAGCCATTATCAGGGTGTATATGCCTTACCTTTATATACTTAATAAATATTTGGCAAATGAGTAAAGCCTATTCAAGTTTGGTTAGTCCTCACAGAAGAAAACCAATAGAGATGAATACATATTTGCAAAAATATTTGCAAAATAATTTATTTCACAAATTGAGAATTTTTATTTCTCAAACATGTATTATTTTCAAATATATTTGTAACTAGTAAAATAAAATGCAGAGTGGCTTTTCTTTTTTTTTTTTAATTTTTTTTTAACGTTTATTTATTTTTGGGACGGAGAGAGACAGAGCATGAACAGGGGAGGGGCAGAGAGAGAGGGAGACACAGAATCGGAAACAGGCTCCAGGCTCTGAGCCGTCAGCCCAGAGCCCAAGGCGGGGCTCGAACTCGCGGACCGCAAGATCGTGACCTGAGTTGAAGTCGGACGCTTAACCGACTGAGCCACCCAGGCGCCCCCAGAGTGGCTTTCCTTAAATAAAGGATTCTACAAGTGCTATCATGGGGAAGGACTAAGTATCCATAAACTATATTTATATGAAGTAGAGTCTTCAAAATAGTTGGGAATCATTGGCTTTGTTCCAGAGCATGGGTGGGGTATCCAGGTAGGGTACGGCAGGGAATGGCAGGGTCTTGGCATTCAAGGCAGAGGAAACTTGGGAGAGTTGGTCCATGGAGCAGGCTGAGTGACCAGCTATGGAAATCTCTAATATGGAGTCTTAGATCGCTGGGCCTCCTGAGAGCTCTCTGGGCTGGGTGCAGAAAGGTAAGATGAGCGGATATCCAAGAGCATCCTCTACTATAAATGAATAGGTGGGGGAAGGAATTCTATCACTTCATTGTTCTAGAGTTAGGTTGTAATTATATTTTTAAGAAATGTTAAAAATCCTTATTAATAACAGAGAGGTAAAGACAGTACATTTTTTTACCCGTTAGGGTGCCATGTTGAACTTCTTTCGTTCCTTCCTTTCTTTGGTCATTTGTTTCAACACCATACAAATCAGCAAGGCCATTTCTATGGGTTTTACGTTGGGGCTAATTTTACGTACAATTACCATCTTGATATAACGGCAATTCGATGGTATTATTGGCTCAGCTGTGTCCTCCAAAAAGATCAGTTAAAGTCCTAACTTCTGTAATCAGTGACTGTGATCTTACTTGGAAGAAGGGTTTTTGCAGATATCTCAGGTTAAGATGAGGTCATTAAGATAGACCCTAATCCAATGTGACTGGTGCTCTTTTAAGACGAAGAGATACAGACGCACAGGGAGAACACCACGTGAAGACAGAAGCAAGAGGCTGGAGTGATGTATCTACAAACCAGAGAACACCAAGGATTCCCGGTTGTCACCGAAAGTTCAGAGCCCTCAGAGGGAACCAGCCTTGCTGGCTCCTTAATTGCAGACTTCCAGCCTCTAGTACTGTTAGATAACAAGTTTCTGCTGTTCCAAGCCGCCCAATTTGTGAGACTTTGGCGCAGCAATCTTGGAAACTAGTACAGTTGGTAACCCACCTCCTCTCGCTGTTTTCCTCCAAAGATCTGTGTGGTGTGGAAGAGGTCAGGTTCTCCCCAGAGAGTCTGGAAACTAAGGCCCCAAGTTCTCAAAGGCCTAAAGCGGTGTGAGAAGTAGAAACAGCTGCCTTTGCGATCACTAATTTTCTGGGCTGAGAGGGTCCCATGAGATCAGTTCTGTTTCTACCACGCCAGCAAATTTATCCTTCTGGGTTTTACAGCGGGCACAGGGGTACCACAGTCACTTGAAACAAAGACTGGCCCCAAAATATACTTTTAGGCAAGGCTTTTTCCCAAACGATAAATCTGGGGTGAGAAACTTCAGGTGATATCCTAAAGACTGGCATTTGCACCTCAAATGCTGTGTGGAGGTATAAAAAAAAAAAAAAAATCAAGTATCAGCCTCTGAAGGAAGAAGTCGAGCTATTTTAAAAGCCAAGTTGCTGATAATGGCCATCATGCCACTCTCCTTTGCTTTAAGGCTAACCTAAGTAACTAAGATCAAGTTACTTTATTTTTGGCCTAGCAAACTTTAGGATCAGTAATTCCCATCTTTATAATGTATAAGGGAATATTAAAATTATAGTATGGTGAAAAAATCTGTGTATGGCAAAATATTTAAAAAAAAAAAACTTCAGAACACTCATGGATGGGGGAGTTGTACTTCTGGTAGCCACCGACCGAGAAAATATGTAATGGTCAAAATCCTTCGATGATGTGTTGAAGTGAATTTTATTAATCACAACAGTATCTGCATATAGTTGAAAACATACCAAGATATATCAGGTATCCTCTCTATAGACCATGCTTAATGTGTCTTTGGGTCTGGGGATGTCCCAGTGAACTATAAGGCTCTTGGGGAACTCAGGTTCACAGGTCTGAAAATGGCCCCCTGGCTTACTGGTCTGTTCATTCATTTGCAAGTATTTATTGAATGCTTATGATGTGCCGTGCCCTGCTCTAAGTGCTGGGGAGGCATCATGAATACACTAAATCTGATGTTCTAGTGGGGTGGGACAGTCAATAAATAAATAAATAAATAAATAAATAAATACACAATAGGGCAGTGGTGAGAAATGGTATAAAAACTAATAAGGCAGGGTGAGGGGCGGAGAGAGATGGGGTGGGAGTGCTGCCTCCTTGATAAGGTGACATTCAGAGACCTGAATAAAGTTAAGGGAGACAGCCAAGCAGAGACCAAATTGTGGCCGGCCTATGAATTGTAACAGTGGGGTATGGAGACATAACCGAAATCACACTTGAAGGAAAACCTTGGTAAGACAATCGTAATACTGAAAACATCCTATCTTCCTTCCAACATTTTCTTGTGTATATCCTGCGCGAAAGGTACACAGCATGCTCTGAGGAGCCAGTGAAACAGTTACGGTTCTTGTTACTAGGAATCTCACTCAAGGGCCAGAGGGCAGGGAGAGGGAGGAAGTTACTCACATGCATATGTGTATGCATATGTGTGTGTGCACACAGGAGCATGTTCACACATGCACACATAAAGCTATCAAAGAACCTTTCCAAGACTGATAGTCACAGCCCTGCTCAGTCCCATGTCATAGAACCATAGCTTACAATCAAAAAAGGCAAATCATCTGATCTTCAAAAGTCTACCAGGCATTGAACAGGGCTGAGTGTGAACTTTTTGCTAATATATTTGCAAAAAACCCCACAAATCATCTCCTAGTCAATTTTCCAGTTTTCTTTTTTAATCTCTAAATACAATTCAAGCAGTTAAGATATCTTTCCTCAGAGTAAGTTAGATTTTAGTGACGCATTTCCCTTATGAAGTCCTTTAACGTTTATTTATTTTTGAGACAGAGAGAGACAGAGCATGAACGGGGGAGGGTCAGAGAGAGAGGGAGACACAGAATCTGAAACAGGCTCCAGGCTCTGAGCAGTCAGCACAGAGCCCGACGCGGGGCTCGAACTCACAGACCACGAGATCGTGACCTGAGCCGAAGTCGGACGCTTAACCAACTGAGCCACCCAGGCGCCCCCCCTTATGAAGTCCTTTAAACCAACCAGTGCCACCCTGTATGTGAACATCTACATGCCAAAAGGGAAAAAGTGCACTGATCTTGTCACTACCGCGAGGTCATCCGGAAGAGATGGTGTGCATTTGGGGCACTTACTTGCAATCCTGACTTAAACACAGCTGCATACACACATTACTTTTATAAGGATCTCAAAGTACATTGCACGTTATATGTGACCTGCAACTCCTTTAGTTTTGAGGTCTTACAGACAGTTCATTTATCCATAGCCATGAATACTAACTCTTTCAAGAGACACTGGGGGATTTAAACATAACTGCTGAGAATGCGAGCCCATGGATAAAGTCCTATCTAAAGTAACTTGGGTATAGAAATAAATGTACAAGTTCTCCTTTCTCTATAGAAATAGTATCAGTTTGGGGTGCCTGGGTGGCTCGGTCGGTTAATCGACTGACTTCAGCTCAGGTCATGATCTCTCAGTTCGTGAGTTCGAGCCCCATGTCCCGTTCTGTAGCTGACAGCTCAGAGCCTGGAGCTTGCTTCAGATTCTGTGTCTCCCCCTCTCTCGGCCCCTGCCATGCTCATGCTCTGTCTGTCTGTCTCTCAATAATAAATAAACATTAAAAAAATAAAAAAAAAAAGAAATAGTATCAGTTTAATGACAAACCTATCATCAGGACATGAGATCACGAGGCTGGTCAGTGCTGCCCAACTGCCTTGAGATTATTTCAATGTAAGAGAGTGAACGGAAAGACAGGGAGGGAGACATTACAGGTCATAAATCATTCAAATGCTTTCATATACCTATTGTGTGTGTGTATATATATATATATTTTTATGTTATGTTATGTATATATACATATATATATACACACACACACACACACACACACACACACACAACCAACACTTAGATGACATATATGGGTAAGAAAAATTATTTTTTAAAATGCCAGTGATAAGAGCAGTTTGATGGTCTGTGCTTTGACACAAGGGGAGTTTGACTGCTGTGTGGTGACAGTCAGCCGTGTTCATGCAGTCTCCTGTAAGACAGGAGGGGCCGTCTATCACACTACCATACAGCTTCAAAACAAGGTTCTGGCAGTGACTATGAATGAATGCTTACATCAGGATGAATCATATCACATATTCAGTGGTATCACTTGCTTTTGGTGGGAACAAAGAGACATTGCTGGATGGAAAAGACTCAAGTCCACTGGCTTTTGAAAAGAAATGTTATGTGGAAGGGAATTGTTATCTGGGCACACTGGCCACCTGGATGACAAGGAGGATTAGATAAGGAAGTATCCAATGTTGCTGGAAAGTTTAGAACTATTAAAAAATAAAGTCTAGTTTCAGGACAGATAAAAGTCTAGTTTCAGTCTAGTTTGTTGGTGTGTTAAAAAAAGACATTCTTTTTATTATATTATTATAATATTATTATAAGTATACCTAATGGTATAGATGAAAAAGCATTAGAAATTCCAAAATGAAGCAGACACATACACAGAAAAAGACAGACTAAAAACAATGGTGTTCCTCACTCTGATAAAGGACACGTATGAAAAACCCACAGCTAACACCAGTCTTAATTGTGAAAGTCTGAACACTTCCCCGTATGATCACAGATAAAGTAAGAAATCCACTCTCGCCATTTCCATTCACCACTAATCCCAGTGAAAAAGGTCAAGAAAACAGAAATGAAAGACATACAAATTAGAAATGCTGAAAATAAAGCTGCCCTCATCCACTGACAACATGACTGTCTACACAGAAAATAAGAAATCAAAAAATAGTTTTTAGAACTAATGAGTTCATCAAGGTTTCAGAACATGAGGGCAACATAAAAATCAATGTTATTTATATATTCTAGCAATGAGCAAACGGCAACTGAAATTAAGAAGTTACAAAAGCACGAAAAAGCATGAAAAGACAATTTTAACAAAATAAATGCAAGACCTGTACAATGAAAATGACCAAATGTTGATAAGAAAAACTCAAAAAGACCTAAATGAATGGGTACATATACTCCGTTAATGGATCAGAAGAAAATATTATTCAGATAAACTTATCTATGGAGTCACTGAAGTTCCTTTCTAAATCTCACCAGGCTTTTCTGGAGAAAGTGACAAGCTGATTCTAAATGAAAATGCAGAGGGCCTTGAATAGCTAAAAAAGTGAAAAAGAATCAAGTTGGAGGATGTATATTACCTGATTTCAAAATTTAGTACAAAGCTAAAGTGGTAATCGAGTCAGCGTGGTGATAAAATACACATAGAAATGGAGATCAATGGAACAGATGCAAACGTGCCAAAAAGAAAAAGGACAGAAAAAAAACCCAAACCCTTGATTCTTACTTCACGCCATATACAAATATTAACCAGAAATGAATCACAGACCCAAACATTACAAATTATAAAACTTCTATAAGAACAAACAGGAGGAGATCTTTGTGATCTTATGAGAAGCAAAGATTTCTTACATAATATACTTACACCCAAAGAAAAAAATTGACAAGCTGGACTTTTTCAAAATTACAAACTGAAGATAAATGAAAAAATGTCCCATAAAGACTAATATGTGATAAATGAAAAAATGCCCCATAAAGACAAATACGTGAATGTTTATGTATCTTCAACTTTCTTCATAACTGCCCCAAACTGGAAATAACCCAAAATGTCCATTAACATAAAGAATGAACTATTGATACATGTAACAACATAGATGAATTTCAAATGCATTACGCTAAAAGAAGTCAGATGCAAAGGGGTACATATGTATGATTCCATTTACATGATATTCTAAGTTTTTTTTTTAACGTTTATTTATTTTTGAGACAGAGAGAGACAGAGCATGAACAGGGGAGGGGCAGAGAGAGAAGGAGACACAGAATCTGAAGCAGGCTCCAGGTTCTGAGCTGTCAGCACAGAGCCCGACTGGGGCTCGAGCTCACGGACCGTGAGATCACGACCTAACCCGAAGTCGGACGCTCAACCGACTGAGCCACCCAGGCGCCCCTTTTTACATGACATTCTAAAGACAAAACTGTAAGTCAGAACACAGCTCAGTGGTTGATAGGGCTGCAGTTAAGGGAAGAAGACTGTAAAGGGGGCATGAAGACATTTATTTTTTTTGCAGTAATGGAAGTGCTCTGTATCTTGATTGTAATGGTGGTTATAGGACTGTATACATTTCTCAAAACACACCAAACTATCTACTTTAAAAGACTGAATTTTACTGTACCTAAATTATACGTCAGTAAAACAGAAGAAAAAATAATTGTGTTCTGGGGATGGTCAGGATTTGTACATCACAGACAGGAAGACTATATGGACGTGAACAGTGCTAGGAAATGAAAAACAACACTTAGTTTCTAAGTTGTTGGTTTTCTACATGGCACCATACTGTTTTCATTAGAAAGGTCCCTTTGAATAGAAAAACTAGATCTCTAGAATGATTTTGTTAAAACCAAAGTTAAAAGAATATGTAAAATCAGTCCAGTGTGTCAAACATTTATTGAGTACCCACTCTATGCCAGGCACTGGACTAGGCCCCACAAGGAAAGGAAACAGACACCTGAAGCATGAAACAGCATCTCCAGGGACTCATGATGTAGTGATCTAAGCCATCCGTTCTCATGCCGTCACTGACAACGATTAGCAACCAGTGAAAAGATGTGAAATGGTATGCTCTGTGGACTGCCTGAAATCTAATTCTGAGAACTGTCCTTTGATAAGAATGCATACAGTAGCAGGCTTTGAAAACCGTTTTGGGACCATCTCTGACCCCTGGGGCCGTCAATCACTTTGCTTTCCAATGCTGCTCCCTTTCTGCACTATAACATTACACTCGACAATCATAAACTCCTCTTCAACTTCACGTGGAAGTCTAGTTAAGGACAGAAGTGGCTGGGTTCACTCATCTCTTCAAGAGCTAGACTTCTAAATATTCCAAAAAGTCAACAACGGGGATAACGAAAAGAAGCTCAAAAGCAGTACAGACACCAGAAAGCCTTGGGGAGGAACTTCAGAGCCCTTCACCAAACCCTGTAGGGCAGGTGACAAAAGAAACAAAGAGAGCTTTTAGAAGGGAAAACGTGGGGAAAGAAAGAGACAGACGTGTATATTGCAGGGAAACTGAGATGGGTCTTTGGAGAGAACATGGGAGGCCTGACCTTTCTGAACATTTTTGTCTTTTTCCCAATTGAAAATATTTTTTGAAGAGTGAAGAATAACTTTCCACATCAGGCAACGGAGTTTTTAGCATTTCGGTTTCTATGACTTTCTTGTTTTTTTTTTTTTTTTTTTTTTTTTCTTTCTGTGTTTAAAAACAGAACTTGAAAACACAGAAATGTGACTTTTTCTTGGTAACTGACATTAAGGATCAGACTGAACCCTTGGGCATAAATCAGGACAATGCTCTGGTAACTGGACCCTGAGCACCACAATGAAAGGCTAATACTTTGTGTCTTGCATTTTATTTTGGGACTGTGCTAAGTACTATATACTTTTCCAATTGCTGATACAGTTATTTTGCTAAGCATAAAAATGCCACTGTCTTTCTTGCGGAAAGATTTTTTTTTTTTTTTTTTTTTTTTTTTTTTGGCATTTCTGTAAATGACCTGAGACTACAAGTCTGGTCACAATCAAAGTGTCTGCACATTAAAGGGAACCAGACATGATTAGTTATAACAACTCAGATTAGCCGTTACATAAATATTTACTACAGGGAACAAGAATTGTGAAAATAACACTTAATGCTCATGTTTATGGATATCCATTGCCACTTGACTCACTCTATAGCTATCATATTACTGGTTGGAAACTCTTTTTCAAATGGAAACTTTAACAATTACGGGAAGATTTTTGCAACTCCCTCTGTCTTTTCTTCTGCTTTTATTTTTCACCTGGTGAGATGTCAGTCGACGCTACTGTAAGACTATTGCAGGCCTGGGGGTGCCACCAATTTCCTTTACATTCACAACACACATATATTCTTCTACTATTGACAGTTATCTCTTTGTGTCCATAAATTGTACCTTTCTAACTACACTTTTGGAGGTCTTTTTTTCAGCTTTCTAGCATAGAGATTTTTCTCATCACTGGCTGACTGTACATTAGAACTACCTGGGAACCTTAACAAATCCTGAGGCCCACGGCGCTTGGGTGGCTCAGTCGGTTAAGCGTCTGACTTGAGCTCAGGTTGTGATTTCGCGGTTCATGAGTTCGACCCCGCAGTGGGCTCTGTGCTGACAGCTCAGAGCCTAGAGCCTGCTTAAGATTCTGTGTCTCCCTCTCTCTCTGCCCCTCCCCTGCTCGTGCTCTATCTCTCTCTCAAACATAAACATTGAAAAAATTTAAAAAAATCCTGAGGCCCAGACGGCACCCCCAGATACTTAATTCCCGTAAGGGGGGCCTCGGCATCAATCCCAGTGTTCCGTCAGGATGGAGAAGCACTGATGTATAGTGTGCAAACATCAAACCCTCGTTTGTTTTTCAGGTTCATTCAGGGTTTTAATTCCCTGCTGTCTTCATCCTTTGTGATAGGAAACATATTACAATTATGTTCTGTGTGGGTCTCTTCAACTGGCCTTTGTAATCAGGGTTTTCTGGTCAATCAGCTTATACATGAACCCTTCCTATCAGAGACTGACAGATATTAAAGAAGTCCAAACTGCTTGCTCTGGAGACCTTTCCCTTGATTTATCTTCATCATTTTGTTTCAGTTGGCATCATTTTGTTTCAGTTGTTTTTGGCTCAAAAACAATATATTTTATGAGCATGTTTGCACAGTGGTTTATGGTTGACAAGGTGCTTCTATAACCATTATCTCATGTGATAATTATGGTGATTTCCACACCATAATTCTGGAAAGCAGGTAGGATTACCATGCCCACTTTAGAGGAGAAAAATGTGGTGCAGGGAGGTTAAATGACTTGTCTAAATCTCCCAGAATTCAGTGACGGAGGCAGGAATGAGAAGCCAGAACATTGAACACCCAGCCCAGCACACTTGCACTCTTCTTTCCACCCAACCTTTCTCAGAAGGAGAACAGAGGCGAGAGATGATTTTGTTACCTGGTGACAATTTCAATTCAAATGTGATAATAAACGCTAAAGCATAGCTGAAAGCAGTAGGTACCACATATGCAACCAGATTAATGTAATTTAATGAGGTACCTGGAAGATAATATGTGATCAACAATTATTTGTTGCATGAATAAATATGCAAAATCCTGTTTTCTTGTGCCAATATATATGACCCTTGTATGGAGGATAGCTGTAGAGATTAGCACTCCAAATGAATCCCAATTTCCATCCTGGTTTGATTTGCCTATAATGGTAAGGACCAGAAAAAGGGTCAGAAAAATTCAGTATTGAGGCTGAATTCGTCTTAGAAGAGTAGAGAAGCAGACAGATGGACCGTAAGACACAAAAACACAGTCCTCTATTCTTCCTGTCTGGAAGAATAATCTCAGGAAGTAACTGTGCACAGGAGAAAGTATTAACTGACAACAGCTTATAAGACCTACATATTAGATGAAAATCACGGTGCAGGAAGAATAAAGGCCAGCTATCCTAGCAGATCAACCAGATGTATGACCTGAAGTACAACTACAGAGGCTGCGTATTTATACATTCAGAAAAGCGAATTCATAGTGTCGGTGATGGATTTAGCTGGGGAGAAGCCAGTTACCATGTATTCGTAATAATGCTCCCAACACACCTGGTCTGAGGACCACCACTGGCTGACATTCAGCGCACTGCACAGACACCACTTCCTCTTTAGACATTCAAGTCTGAGAAGTTGCAAAGTGGTTATGAGGCCAAGAATTGGTCAGAGATGATGACCAAATTCTGAGAAACAAAAATGCTAGTTAATGGTAGGATGACTTCCAAGAAACCAATTCAACGAGTTCCAAAAGTTCTCAAAGAAGGTACTAATGTCCAGATTAGATTTTAACAAAACCAAACTAAACAAGATTTAAAGAGGCCTAAGGGACGATCTCGTTACGGAGAGATAAAAACTTAAATAAAATCAACAACAAAAAAAATTGTTTGACTCATCGTCCCCACGCTCTCTTTTTTCTTGCGTCCTTCCAGGTTCTTCAGTCTTTCGATGATCCCCTGGTGGGGCTTTGAAGGGACACACACTTCTTGACATATATTAGGCAGGTCAAATCCAGATGTATGTTTTTTGAATTAAGATGGCTTATTTAAAGCAATAAGAAGCTGCCGCAGAATAGCCAAAATTACAGATATTAAGGATGGAAAAGGCCTATTAGATCATCAAGTCTGTCCCTCAGGGCCAGTGCCGGAGAAGCAATCGAAATAAAATGATCCGCTTGCTCCAACTGTTCTCTGTGGTTAGCAAGACAAAAACACTCTCAAACAGAAATGAGTCTTGGAAATTTATGACTGAAATGCTGAACTCTCTTTTTTTTCAGTTATTTGGCTCGTTGTCAGTCAGAGTCTGCGGAAGTTGGGCTTACTTTGTTATAGTTTTTATACATGTATATATGTATGCCTATCTATCTAAATGTATCTGTATTTTGTGTACAAAGCACATACAGATGCCATAAGGCCACCAATCGCCATGGCTTTTAGCCACCTCCTGCACAGTCACATTTATATTCACAAGAAGCTCCCGACTCATCTAGAAGTACAGATTTAGATTATGTTCAAGATTTGCTGATGCACGAATCACACTTACAGACTAACTCTTCTCTTTCCTGGGAGCTCAAGATGTAATAACGAGTCTGTAACCACACTGAGAGATGGGTGTATGTGGACACTGAATTTAGTTCATGGGATGGAATTCTAAATACAAGCATTAAGGACTG
Organism: Panthera onca; assembly: GCF_046562875.1. Lineage (NCBI taxonomy): Eukaryota > Metazoa > Chordata > Mammalia > Carnivora > Felidae > Panthera > Panthera onca. Next base: position 42,566,395 of record NC_138343.1, read on the forward strand.
GAGGAATTTTTCACGGGCAGAGACCACAGAAAGTGAATAGCTTTCACCTTTCCTCGCTGGAATGGTTCCAATACTTTTGAACAATACCTTTCCATGAGGATTTTTAGGTTTATTTCTTGAAGTACTTGTATATAAAATTTACCTAACTGGGGCGCCTGGGTGGCTTGGTCGGTTGAGTGTCTGACTTCGGCTCAGGTCATGATCTCACAGTCTGTGAGTTTGAGCCCTGCGTCGGGCTCTGTGCTGACAGCTCAGAGCCTGGAGCCTGTTTCAGATTCTGTGTCTCCCTCTCTCTCTGCCCCTCCCCTGTTCATGCTCTGTCTCTCTCTGTCTCAAAAATAAATAAACGTTAAAAAAAAATTAAAAAAAAATTTACCTAACTATAGGAGTAGGATAAAGCCACACCAGTATCAAGGGAATAAAAAGAGTTTTCCAAACTGGCTGGGATGGGTAGGATGTGGGCATACAAAAGATTCTCTTTCAACGGTAAACAGGCAGCCTTGGAAAGACACAGACGTGACTCACAGCAATGAGCACACTTGTGTTAGTAACCAATGCAGTTATGGCTAGCAGCACAGATAGACTTACTTATAAGGTAATTACGAGGCAGGGAATCCAACCCCAAACTGATCTACCAAAATACTCCTTCTCTAAAACTTCTGTTGGTCAGAAGAAAAACTAGCAATGAGAAAATGTGTGATTTCTTTTTTTTTTTTTTTAATTTTTTAATGTTTATTTTTGAGAGAGACAGAGAGAGAACGAGAGAGAGCATGAGAGGCAGAGGGGCAGAGAGAGAAAGAGACACAGAATCCGAAGCAGGCTCCAGGCTCTGAGCTGTCAGCACAGAGCCCAATATGGGGCTCAAACTCACAGAGTGCAAGCTCCTGACCTGAGCCGAAGTCAGAGGCTTAACTGACTGAGCCACCCAGGCGCCCCAAAATGTGTGATTTCTTTATCAAACAGCCATCGTTGAGTGGTCCTATGTCTCCTTGAAAAAATCTGTCGAAGTGTTCTCCCAATGGCCTTTTAAATTTCCATGCTAATGTAGACATTATTGTTACCTTCCAGTTCCTTAAAATAAAAATGTGATAGGAAAGTTTTTTAAAGATTCCATATGGTTAACTATGGCCTTACAGTAAAGACACATAAAAGTCTTAAGTTATGAAACACTAGCGTGCCTTCTTTTATTGATTTCATTGATGAAATCTTGGTATCAGGAGTTATTTCTATAAAAAGCTGGGCATAAAACCCGTGGTCATGAATACAAGCTCCTTCTTAACATGGTTTCTATGGGAAAATTCTAAATTGACTCACATAATTTTGACTTGTCAGGCCTTTTCCAGAAACTTAACCTTCCAAAGGGATGTAGATTGACCCCTTGTTTAAAGAAGAGGGGCTCCAAAGGCATTTCCATAAATCTGGGTGCCAAAGGAAATGGAAAATCTCCATCATCCTCAGACATTGAAGACCAATTCATCGTAATGATGCCATATCTTCTATTTTCCAGCTTTGGGGAAACTCAAAAGACTTTTGCTTTTTTTTTTTTTTTTTTTAAATTGTATTCTAGTAAGGAAGGAAGAAGCTCAGAATCAAGTACTTAAAAATATGTAAGCCGGAATTAGGAAAATGGGCACCTAAGGAAAAGTCATCGTTGGTGACAGTAGACAAACTCCCTACTACAGTCACCTTTTCTGTTTTGCTTTCTTCCACCTTTCAACTAATTCCACTCTTCTATTTTTCCCCTAATTATGCACTGTGCATGGCTGTGACAGGCTCAGATCTTTCTCAGCTTTATGAACTATATCGAAAGCTAGGCCGTGGAGCTGCGAGCATATAATGTGTCACCTGCCTCAAAATGGTTTAGCAGGCAAATTGAAGCAAGGCTTCAATTTTACATGTTTACTTAACTTCTGATTGTAGGCCACCGAAGGATTTCATCCTTTGGAAAACTCAAGGGAGAAGGAGATGTGTCTTCTCCCAGGTCTCTGCTTCTTTTCCCTACTCCCCTTCCAAACCTCCATACAAGAAACAGTATTCATGGGCATTAGAAAGGAGTGACAACATTTATAGAACTTATGCTCTATTGGCCTATTCTTCAGTTTGGAGAATAGACTATGTTCACAGTGGAACAGCTAAGGCAAATTCTCTGTATTTTGTACCTTTTAATGTTTTATTAAATAAAAGACTATCGCAGCACATGAACAGTCTTGTTCTCCCACAAAATTAGTAGGGAATCTCCATACAGTGAATGCTACCTCTTACATTATTTGTCTTTGTGAGCTCACCTTCCAGCAAGGGCAGAAGGAAGATGTATTGGAGCATCATCTTACCATGCAACAATTTGGTTTCACACTTTGTCTTTAGAAGGTTCCATTCCACTACCTGATCCAACTGAACCTTTTAAATCGATACGCTTCTAAATGATGTCCTAATGGCTGTACAGAGTATTGTAGCCAATGGCTGCCTTCTGGAGATTAAGAGATATAAGCTTTTGTTTCTTTACGGTACTTAGAAACGGTAGCATACTGTATTGACGGTGTGCCAGGCACTATTGTAAATACTTTACATGTATTAACACATTCAGCTCTTATGAAAGTCTATGCAGTGGGTGCTATTAGGAAGGCTATGTAACTTGTGCAGGGTCACGTAACTATTAAGTGGTGCAGTCGTGATATGTGAACCTAGGCAGTTGCTCCAGAGCCCATGTTCTCAACCTGTATATCGTACTGGCCTTGGAATCACTGATACCCTCAGGAAGCTCCAAAATGATCACAGGAAACATGTACTCAATAAACGTACACATGTAATAAATACGTGCTATGTGCTTACTCTATAGCTAACGTAGGGCTGTGAGCTGGAGACGAAGGAATTAACAAGACACAGACATCACTGGCGTGGCTTGCAGGCTTTAAACAAATGAATAGTTATACTAGGTTTGGGTCTTTGAAATGCACATAAAACAAATAGCAAAGGTAAAACAGAGGTGGCCCCTAAACAGGGGAATAAAAATGAGCGCAGGAGGCGCCTGGGTGGCTCCATCGGTTAAGCGTCTGACTTCGGCTCAGGTCATGAGCTTGCACTCTGTGAGTTCGAGCCCCATGTCGGGCTCTGTGCTGGATTCTGTGTCTCCCCCTCTCTCTCTCCCCCTCCCCCACTCATGCTGTCTCTGTCTCTCAAAAACGAATAAACATTAAAAAAAATTTAAAAATGAATGCAGGGATGGTGATAACAGGCAAACAAGAGCCGGCTGAAATCAATTTTCTCAAAGTGAAATACACTGAAGCCTCATCTCTCTGCGGACTCTTGTAATCACCTAGCTGGTCTCCTTGCTTCTGTTCTGGTCTGTAAGACACTCTTGTCACAGCAGCAGAATGATCCTTTACCTACTCTGAAAAGAAGCAATCAGTCAATCAGAAAAAAGTAATACTGAACAGTAGATACTGCGAATCAGTCTGTTCCTCTGTTGAACTTGGTTCTGGAGTGGGACAGCTGAGTGGGGTCAACATCACTGAATGGCCTCCCTCTGCAGTGGTTCCTCTCCCTGTCCCCATTTGCTACTTCTTCCAGTCAGTCTTTTTTTTCCCTTGTGCCTCTGTGGACCCAGCTCCAGTCAGCTCCTGCCAGCCTCTCTCTGTGCTGTGCTCCAGTCCCTGTGCATGACCAAAAGCACACTGAAGCAAAAATGCAAGCACTGTAAATAGATCTAAAATGTGATTAAGAGATAAATAGAAATTTACTTACTACTTAGGTCATTCTTTTACCTTCTAAAGATTTTCTAACAGAATCTGGAAACGCGATAGCTGTCTTCAAATACTTGAAGGTCTATCTCATGAAACAGGATTAGCTCTATCCTTGAAGTTCCAGAAAACCCCCAGAGATAAGACACAGTATATCCTTATCTGATAGATAACAACAAAACGGAGGAAGCACAAAATGTGTTCTTGATGGGGTACCCATTAGAAAGAAAACAACCAGAGTCCCTTCTTTTCCATTCAGTTCTGCAACCTGTAGTTCCTTGGTTATCAAAGCATAGTCAGACTCAAATGAGGAGCTCATGTTTTCGGATTTGAAAGCTTAGGCTCTTCCCAGAGAGAAAGAAATTCCATCACACGGAGTATATAAACATGTATACAAACATGTTCTACTTTCTAGACAGGGTCACGTAGCCCTGCACCCTTAACTCCGGCCCCCCTCCACCCAGGTCTCCGCCGTGGAAGAGGAGGTGCTCATGGGCTTGAGCCCCATCGCTCGGGCTGGCTGGTTTTGATTGGCGGATGCTTCTACTAAGGCAGCAGTTTCTCATCTCCCTGGCTTTATGGCCCACACTGTAACAGATAAGGGGGAGCAGACATCCTGTCTCTAGTGCACTCAGAAACAAATGCAAACTAATGCAAAACAGAATCAGAAGGCACAGTTTTTCTTATTTTGCTCTCCTAATGAAATGGTCATCTTCATTCGTGGAACGTTTATTCGTATCTTGCCACAACTTCTGCTGTGCAGCCACAGGTACTGACGTGAAATGTGCTATATTTGACCCCTGGTCGATTTCAGTTTCTTAAACAGCGCAGGGAATCAAAACTTCATATACAGCAAAGGCTACTATGACAGAGACAGTGTGTGCATGATTTTGTGAGCATGTGGGTGTAATACAGGCAGATATCAGCTACATTCATACAGAATACATACCTGTATGTGTTCACATGTTTTTTTTTTTTTTTAATTTTTAATGCTTATTCATCTTTGAGAGACAGAGACAGACAGAGTGTGAGCAGGGGAGGGGCAGAGAAAGAGAGAGACAGAGAACCCGCAGCAGGCTCCAGGCTCTGAGCTGTCAGCACAGAGCCTGATGCAGGGCTCGAACCCAGGAACTGTGAAATCATGACCTGAACTGAAGTTGGACGCTTAACTGACTGAGCCACCCAGGAGCCCCTATTTTTTTTCTCTTTTGGTTCAAGGACAGCCTTTCGGTTTGTTTCCCCCACTTCCTCTGAGCAGGGACATTTCAGACTATCCAAAAGGCGGCCAAGCATTTACACTACCGTTATTTAGTAACAAGATCGAAAAGCTTCATATGTCTGCCACGACGCCTACTCAAGCTGATTGTCTCTTAATAGTTTCAATGAAAATTGTGCAAGGAAATGATATTGTACAATCTCGGGGCTCCAGGGAAGAATATCCATTCCCAGAGGAGAGTGAGCCTTTGCTGAATCTGTTTCTTTGTGAGTAAAACAGGAAGCTCAGCCCTCTTTCATTGTACCTTTTTCATTTTTGAAAAGCCGCCCAAACAGTTCCAAGTAGAGTGGAAGCAAAGTTATTAATGTCAAGAAGCCAAACTCTTTCTCCATGGCTTGCTGGATAGGAAGGAAGAAAACTGTTTGTACTCAGTGGTCCTCTGCTTCTCCTGCTTGAGCCAAAGAAGCAGGAAGGAGAGGGAATGAATAAGTGAAAAGAGATGGTGTTTATCTTTTAGCAAAATCACAATGTTTTGCACTCCGCTCCGGCAGTCAGATGTGGCCACTGCATCTTTAAGACAGATAGTTCCTTCTGTGAGAGACGACTCACTAATTACAGTGCTTGTGCCACAGGGAACTCACACATGCAACCCATTACGGAAAATACAATTTCTTTTTCTTTAAGAATACTCAAGATCATTAGACATGGTTTCTTCAATGCTAAAAGCTCAGGCCCCAAAATGAAAACAAACAGTTTCAAGTATTTGCAACATAATGCCCGCATGTATTTATGGAAATAGAGTAAAAGTGCCCTAAAATGTGGTTTGACATTTCATGCTGTGCTGTTTTTCTATTTTTCCGATTCTCTAACATGTGTACTCTTATCCTATACTGCTGGAGTTTTACTATATTCCAAATGTTCGAAGGGCAAGAGCCACAGCGACTCCCAAATAGATGGGCTTTCAGGGAGCTAATGAACAACAGGAAGCAGCCCAGAAGCTTGCTGTAAATTAAACAAACTCCTTATAAATTAAACATGGTAACATATGAACACAAATGTAGGGCATGACAACATGACATAACTTTTAAAAACAGCAATGAAATGTACAGCACTGCTTTCTCTAATGATGTGCCACGCTAATTTAAGGCTAAGGTGATGATTCCGTTGATTTAACAGTTCAACATGGAACTCATACATGGGAATAAAATCTGTAGTAAAGAAATCATGGGGACTTTAGCATTTATGAGTATGGAATTAGGTATGTTATTGTATGGGAGAAAGATATACTTTTCAATCCAATCAATTTTCTCTGTCATAAACTAACCCAAGACATTTAGCCTGAACAGTAAGCAGGCTTTTTGGATTCGAAGAAAATACATCCTTTGATTAAATACGCAGATTCTGAATGGGATATTAATTGGTACATTATTTTTTTCATTTTTACTTTATTTTATAGTGTATGTTTTGCTTCTTTCACAGGTTTACCTTTTTAACCTTTTTTTTTTTTTTTTTTGCAGATATTCTGAAAATACAATAGAAACGTAAGACATCACTTAAAATCCCTTATCAAACATAAAGTACCCTAAAGGCCGTGCAAGTTCTACTCTAGTGAGGACAAAAGCAGAAAGAAAAACATATCCTCTGACCGCACTTGGGTTCGATGAAGGAAAGACTCACTGTATTTGGGGAGAGCAGCTTACTGGATAGAATGTGCCAGATAGAATGTGCATGCTCCAATCTTTTGCGTTTCCTGGTTTATTCTTGCTCTGGAGAAAAGTAATCCTAATCAATCAGGTTAATTTTGAATGTTCATGTTTAGCTCAATGTTAACTGGATTTATTTTATTTTATTTTATTTTTTTTAACGTTTATTTATTTTTGAGACAGAGAGAGACAGAACATGAACGGGGGAGGGTCAGAGAGAGAGTGAAACACAGAATCTGAAACAGGCTCCAGGCTCTGAGCCGTCAGCCCAGAGCCCGACGCGGGGCTCGAACTCACGGACCGCGAGATCATGACCTGAGCGGAAGTCGGCCGTTTGACTGAGCCACCCAGGCGCCCCAACTGGATTTATTTTTAAGATAAATTCAGATAAATAGGGAATCCAGCTTCTACAATCATGTCACAACTATTATGTGGCATTATGAACTGATTTCCTTTAAGTCTTTTTTAATTCCAGAGGCCAGATTTTGAGTCCATTTTTCCTACCTAGAGCCTTTGCTATATGGAAATAACCTTTTTAGAGTAGCCACTTCTGTACAGGACAGACACATTATAGCTCGAATCCCTCGGTAAGCAGCTGTCGCGATATCCAAATTGGCCACTGGCAGTACTCTCTTGGTCATATTGGTGGAAATCACACACATTTTTGCTTTGGTGGCAACAGATGAATGTAAAGGGTAACGAGTGCAAAGCAGGAGGGAAGTAACGACTTCATATTTTGTTCCTTGCTCCTGTCCCATTTGACTACTTGTAGGTCTCAGAACACATCACACTCTCCCTTCCTTGGGCCTCTATACTTTATACTCATGCTGAGGAGACTGATCTTTCTGGTCTTTTTTTTACTTGACTAATTTCACTACCCCTTTAGGTTTCAGTTTAGATAACACTTCCTCCAGGAAGCCTTCCCTGATCGTTTAGGATAAAGTTAGGCTTCCCCTATGTGTGTCCATAGCATCTGTGGACCTCACACTGGCACTTACTATTCACCATGTTACAACTGTTGCACACTTGCTTGTAAGCTCCTTAGGGTAGAGAATACAGCTTGTTTAGAAGTTTAGTCCTAGAGCTTTGCACTCAGCCTGCCATATAGTCAGATGTGCATAACTGTCTGTTGAACAAATTAGCGAGACGTTGATGGTGATGACAATGCTAATAATGGCTAAATATCGAGTGCTTATTATGTGCTAAGGACTGTTCTGAGCCCTTCACATTTAATCTGCACAAAAACCCTGTATGGCAGGTGCCATCACCATCCCCATTTTAGAGATGAAGAAATCGAGGCACAAAGATGTGCTTCGTTTTGAAAAATGGCTTGTCGGTTTAGGTGAATTTTGTTTACATGCTGGGAACTAAAGGGAAGTGAAGGGTCACTGCTAATTAGTAACAGATGAAAATGATTAGGTTGAACCGTACGAAACTGTTGATACTCAATTGTTTTTGACTTACAAATATGGCAATTTCATATGTTTCAATCTCCTATATTGAGTTCAGCTACAGCTTAGTCTTTATCCTTGTTGCCTACCCCAATCACCCTTGGCTGGAAAAAACACCGCACTCCTACATATTGTCATGTAAAGAGTGACAGGCGCATGGATAGGGACCAGAGAAAGCATTTATGCATAGGATTCTTTTTAACTGCGTCAACGGAGCCTTGTTTCTATGGTTGGCTAAGACTTAATGATCTCTTTGCCATATATAACCTTTTTGTGAACAGTGACATTGACTGTAATACATTCTGCCTATGCAGACCACGTCTAGGGCCCCGAAAGAGGTAAAATCAGTAATAACATGTTTTTCCATAGTTTTAACACATATATGATGACATAAAGCCAAAGGTAAAAGGAAAAAAGAATTTGGAGTTGAAAATGATTTAAATTTGCCAGTTCCCAGCACTTCTGGAACACTGCCAGGGTTAATTTGGATTGGGCCTTTCAGCGTCTGCACTGCTTTAACCTGATGTAGCCTAAAAAACATACTTGATATAAAGAGGTAAAAAAAAAAAAAAAAAAAAAAAAAAAAAAAATCCACCTAACTGCACACAACTGACAGTCTGTTCTCAGGTTGCCTAGCCTTGCACCAGAATGTTTTATTTGTTTCATTCCAGAAGAGGGTGATACTGTGTCTCTTACTCTGATACTCTGTGAAAGGTATTTGTGATGAGAATAACTTATAGGCTAATCCAAAGCTACGTAAGGCAAATGCTCACAGGAGGGACTGGGACTTGTTTTCAAACTGGAAACATTTTTCAGTGTTCGCTGGAGATTTTTATTTCGAAATCTCCAAATTCAACAATTCTTCAGCCTCTGTAAACTTTCAAATGGAAAGCTCCAATATTTAGAGTAAATAATGTCTAAGCTTCCCCTTCACAGCAAGTTTTCTTTTTCTCCCCTGTCATAAGAGTGTTATATCCTGGCAACTGAAATACAGAACCCCTTTGTAGTAAAGCTATCATACTATACCACTCAGAATGTGTCGCTAATGAGGTTATAGCTTAATAGAACCATAGAAGGACACTGAAAAAAGAAAATACTCTGACAAATGTGTTGACCAAAGGATGCCAACAACTCTCCCAGGGTCCTGTCCAAAATTCAAGGATTTAAAAAAAAAAAAGTAAAAATGAACTTTAGTGTATGTGAAAAATCATAACATTGAAACATAAGTCCATTTATCTTTTAACTATTTTTCTAGTTCTCTTCCAAAATTTTACTGGTTATTAAAACACTGCTGTGTAAATAAAAATGTTCTGCTTTATAACTCACCCCCTATTTCTTGTCCTTACAATATAATAATGTCATTGTTTGTTATATCACACTTATTCTTAAAGTAATGGGGCTTGATGTGAAGGACTTTAAAGAGCACATTGAGGAAGGGCCTCTGCAGAAAAATGAGTGTGGGGGATCAAGTACAGAATGGGGAGTTCAGGAAGGGACTCTGAAGGGCTTCTCTGGTGCTGAGGGTCCTTAAAGAGTTTATATACCACAGTTCTCATGGAGATAAGCAGCACTCTTCATAAATATCCTCTTAGTCCCTAAGCAGGTCGTCCAAGACTGAACTGTCCACTGACAAGGTCATGGGGAACACACTACCAGAATTTCAGTGTGTCCATTCAAATTCCCAGATGCGGAATTTAGTTGCAAATAAATTTCACTAGCACCCACTAATTCATATGCTGCCTTTCATTAGCAAACATCCTTTGCCCTGATGAGTAAACGAGCAAATGCCCAAGTTCTCTTTCGAGATACTCACAATCAACTGCTTCAAATACCCAACTATCTTGAGTCGGGACCACCAAAACCGAGAACTTAGGGCGGTCTATAAAACACCGGCCCTCTCAAAGATAAGATACAGCATGTGCTGTAATTAGAATCACAGACTGTAGGAGCTGGAGTGGGCCTTTGAGGTAATTTAGTTCAAACTTCTCATTGTACAGTTGAGCTTGAGTGACTTTTCCAAATGTTATTCAGCCGGTTAATGGCTGGTCTGGGAGTAGAACCAGGTCTCCCGACTCCTATTCCACTGGTTTTGCCATTATAACAGGCTTCAGCCATGATCTACTATTTAGACAAGGTCAGTAAACTCAGGCTCTATCAAGACTTGATGGGGCGGGATTCCATTAACAAGAGGCCTTAACAGAAAACTCCCTGTATCTAATTCCTAAATTCAAGTTGAGGGATAACCTGGTACTCTCTCAGCATGAAAAAGCAAAGGGAACTGTTATGAACTAGGATCCGATTTTAATGAATCTGTTAAAAAAAAAAAACTGCATAAAGATTAATAAGCATGTACTAGATGTAGAAAAATTTCTCTAATTTGGGCATCTTTTCCCCTTTATTTCATATTGTACCTGTGTGATAGGAGTGAATAATTTCTGTTGCCTGAAACAGTCAATTTGTCTCCAATGATAGTATGTTATACTGGGGGAAAAAAGCACTGAACTGGGAATAAAGAGACCTGGTTCTATTCTGGGCTTTGCCATTAATTCATCGAGATATTCTCAGTTTCCTAGTCTATAAACTATAAAGGTTTGTTTTTTTAAAACGTGTACTCAGAAAAGCCCAGGCGGTTCTGTGAAGGTGTCCTAGGAGTGGACAAAAGGGGCCAGGAGAACAGTGGGGGGAGGCCATCCTAGGAAGTTCTGAATTTTCCACCCCAACCTCAGCAGGGAGGTTCTGCTTTGATTACAAATAATTTTTTTAATGTTCATTTATTTTTGAGAGAGAGAGAGAGAGAGAGAGAGAGCAGGGGAGGGGCAGAGAGAGAGGAAGACATAGAATCCGAAGGAGGCTCCAGGCTCTGAGCTGTCAGCACAGAGTCTGACGTGGGGCTCGAACTCACAAACCACGAGATCATGACCTCAGCTGAAGATGGATGTTTAACTGACTGAGCCACCTACGTGCCCCTGCTTTGATTTGATTTTATATCAAGCTACTATGTCAGATTTTGTTTGAAGAACAAGGTACGTGGAGAGGTTTCAAAGCCACCAAAGAGTTGGAAGTGCTAGATTATTATTCCTTCTAAGTCTGAGGTTCACTTCCCAGCTTATAGGCCCTTAGCTGATACTCCACCAAAGAGTGAAGTCCAAGCTCCTAAACATGGCATTCTCCACGCCTTGGCCCTCACCTCTCCTTTCCTCGTGCTCTAGGC